>NC_080800.1:47528556-48982306 GCF_028018385.1 Neofelis nebulosa
AATATACACCCTCTAGGATCATTATGGACATTAAATGAGAGAATATAGGTAAAGTGCCCAGCATGGTGCCTGGCATATAACAGCTTTAGCTAACACTCAGTAAGTGCTCCTGCTGTTAACACCCCACCTCAGGCCCAGGGTACCAGCAATAACACAGAGCCAAGTTCCAAGCTTGGCTCCACCACATGGTACCTGGGGAACCTCACAGAGAACTGCCTCATATGTAAAATGGGGGTCTGCGATATGATACCACAGATGGACTGCAAAGATTTGAGCCTGTCAAGCATCCTGTGTGGAGCCCACATCTTAGAAGCTGCCAGATAAACGGCAGCAGTGAATACTAAGGGCAGCAGGAGCTCAGAACTCTGGGGTCAGAGCATCCCAGGAGGGAGAAAGCAGGCAGGGTGGACTAGGGTAGCCAGGGAAGGCTTCCCAGAGTGAGGAGGACTGGAGTTGGGCTCCCAGAGCCAGAAAGCTTTCAGCAGACACTAAGTGACAAGGTTTTCAGGCACAGGAAATGGTGAGAACAGAGGGCTGGGGCAGGGCAGGGCGGGCAACCAGGCTATGCTGAACAGGACTCAGCCTGGGAAGGGAAGACTCCAACACAGCTGGGTTGCCTCCAGGGACTGGTGGAGTCTTCGACTTGTGGATGGGGGAGCCTTGGAAGATCCCTGCAGTCTCAGCCACCCCAGATTGCCAGGAGGTCAAAACAAGGAAGCATTTTAGAGATTACCTAATCTAAACTCCCGTTTGACAGATGGGGGCACTGAGGCCCAGAGTGGGAGGCCTCCTCTGGGAACAGAGCCAACCGTGGCTCCTCCTCCCACTTCTCCTCCCAAATGCAGTGGGCTCCCGTTGCCATGGGGACATCCCTGGCTCTGTGGGTGTCAGTGGCTCCCCCACCTCCTCCCTCCTTCCCTAGCAACAGGCCACCTCTTCGGCTCTCCTCCTTGCATGCCTAGCAACCCCAGCCCTGTCCCCAAGGCCCCCCAGTTTCAGCCCGACCTTCCCTACTGTGGCACCGCCTCCAAATCTGGGACCCCTGGGAGGTATTGGCCCCTCCTACCTCTCCCCACACTTCACATCTCTCAAGCTTGACCATCCAGTAAGAGACAGTGGATTGGGCGTAGAGGAAGGTGGAGGGCACTACAACATACTGAGCACTATTTTATGCTGAACATTGTTTTACTTTAATTTCTTTCATCTGACCTGGACAAGTCAGAATCCTCATCCCCATTTCACTGGCCAGGAAACCAAGGATCAGAGAAGTTCAGTGACTTTGCAGAGAGCACACCAGCTAGGAAACAGGCTCTGCTGAGAGCTGGCTTTGTGAACTTGAGCCATCGCCCTTCCGAGGGCCTTGGTTTAAAGTGCTTGTAGGCTTGACAACTTCTCACAAACCTACAGGAAGTCCGGGCACCTTCCTGTGCCCACAGCCCTCGCGCAACACCAGCTGTTCAGCTCTAATTAGACTCCACACTTCCTCTGCCACCCCATACTTAGAAGCCCTCAGGCCTCCGTGGTTTTCAATCTACCTACCCTGCTTCCACAACTGCCAAGGCCTCGCTCCTCTCCTTGGTGTTTCTTCTCCCCCACCCCAGCCTCTCCCTTTTATGCACACACAGTGCTTATTAGATAAAGACACTGGGGCTCCAAGGGATGAACAGATTTGTCCAAAAGCACATAACTAGAAAGTGACCTGCCATAAATGGAGCCCTTTACCTGGATCTACTTGCTGCCCTTGTTTTGCTGCAGAGCTCAGCATCTCCCCTCTAGCCTTCCCTGGCTCCCACTGATGACAGAAGGTATCAGTCCGTGTTCTGAACTTTAACATTAGCTCTTTTCCTGCCCAGATCTGTTTTTGCCCATCCAACTGTGCCCCCCTCAAGTCCCATCCTCACTTCTAATGCATATTGGCTACATTCCCAGGGATGTGCCCCCACCCTCCACTGCAAAGCCTGCATGTCAGTCCTCCACAGCCCAGATCAGATTCTGCCTTCTCCAGGAAGCTCTCCCTAGACCCCTAGCTGAAGCCAGCTCAAGAATTTACATGTGGTCCTGTGAGCATCCTCACACAGCCCTGGTTCCAAGTTCAAGGGTCTACCAACCAGGTTTGCAAGATCTTCCCCACAAGTGCTATGTTTTAAGACCCTTCCACAGCCCAAGTGTGACCCTTGCTTCCCAACTGCTGAGTCCTCGAGGCTGCTGTAGCCTCCTGGGCTGTGGACACAGGATGGATATCAGGAAGCACGTCTCCATAAAACAAATGCTGGCTTTGGAACCAGACAGCACAGGGTATGAGTCAGAGTGATGCTACCCTGACCTATTGCTTTTCTTTCCTTGGGCAAGGCACTGACCCTCTGGGGAACCTCATTTTCCTCATTTGTAAATCAGGGATCCCAATCTACATCTAATAGGGCTGTTGTGAGCATTAAATAAGATCATGTTCAGAGTTCTTAATATGCGAGGAGCAAATGATAACTGCTATTATTACTAATATTAGGATGATGATGAGGATGATTATTATTATCTACAAGGCTGTCAAGAGCTCCCGCAGTGACAGTGTGGGCAGGGCTCCAGGCTTGGTGCCAGGCAGACCTGGGTTTGAATCCTGGCCCAGCCATCTATGAGTTGCGTGGCTGTAGGCAAAACCCGTAACCAGCCCAAGCTTCAGTTTCTTCAACTCTAAAACAGTGATGATAAGGCCAGCCTGGGTTCCACCTACAGTGTCACTAGGAGAATCAAATGAAAGAAAGTCCCTGATGACTTCTATAAGTTGTAAAGGCCCAATACATGTCATCATGACTTATGATTATGATCATTAGTAAATACCCTGAGCTATAGGTCCCAGGAACTCCCCTGCTGGGAGAGCTGAGAGCTAGAGATGCCTTTAATAGGATTCTTCAACAAGTAGCAGGGATATCAGTGTGGAGGCCTATGACTGTGCTTGGAGCCATGCCAGGTTGCTTTTCTCCAAACCCACAATGGAACAGTGGGACCCAGGTCCTTTGCTAGACTAGTGCCTTCGTAAATGCTAGGACAGGCTGTGCCCATGCCTCCCTCCTTGGCTGCATCCTGGGACTAACTGCATCTTGTCATGTACTCCTTGCCTGGACACTGGGCCTGACTGCATCTGTCACATTCCCCTGCTTTCCTGTTGACACAAGTGTGCTCCCACCCCACAGTCCCGACCTTGGTCCTCATCAGTGTGCTCATCCCATAGCCCCTGCTTGGGATGCCAGGACACGGTGTGTCCCATTACACACTTCCATCTCTATGCTGGGATCCTCTGCCTCCCTCCCATATCTACTGCCTGAATGGCAGGACCTGGGTTGCCACATATGGTTGGGCAAGCTGTGCCCCGTACAAGGGTTCACAGCCAAGAGGCCACAAGTAGGGGACTGAAATGGTATCCTGTGCTCTGTTCACTAAGCCGGGAACCCCAGTGAGGGGCCACAGTAGACCAGTAGAAAGGGAATTTTCCTCCAACTGATCAACTCAGTGGATTCTACTCTTCACGAAGGCACTGTATATGCTAGTTACAATCCTGGCTGGGACTGAATATACCCATCCCATCCCTTTGTTGCCTGGGCCCATCTCATCTCAGAGATCACCCCTGGCCTAGATGCTGAGCCTGAGTGGGCCTTATCCTGAGTCCCCCCACCATTCCCATGTACACCCAGACCCCCTATCCTTCACACTTGTGTCTTCATGAAGCTTTTGGTGGGTTAAGGCCTGGGAAATGCATAAATAGCCCTTGTCTTTACCCCCATTTTACTCCTGTCCCCACAAGTGGCCAACTGATCACACCCTGAAAACTTACTGAAGCTTGTAAATCCTTTTTACCAAGCATGTAAAAAAAATATGTGCACTTGGCACCATGATGTATGTTTCTAATGTGTAGACTGTGTCACATTAAAAGTCCACCCAGATCCCACTACTCAGGGCTAGTGCAGTTTGGGGTAGAGCACCAACACTAGACCAGAGAAGCCCCACTTCTCTCATACCCTCTTCTCCTGGAAGGAAAAGGTGGAGAAGGTCCCAGGTCCAGAGCCGACTTCTCTGCAAGTCAGCTTTCCCATCTGGGCAGCAACCATGAATCCCTCTGGGGTTCAGCCCAGCTCAGCCCAGAGTAGCTAGGGTCAGAAAGACTGAGGAACAGTTTTCAACCCCTTTCCCATGCCTGCCACACTCACCCAGCCCTCCCAGTCTGCTCCATACTCATCCCTAATACCAACGGGACAAAACCCCTGGGGTTGGCCCCCACCCCTGCCCATGGATCCCCAAGTTAGAAATCAGAGGGCCCCACCCCAGTCCCTGCCCCATCTCCCAACTGCTACTAGAGAAAGGGGGTACTGACCTGACTGTCCTGGAATTCTCACCATCAGATCTGAAAGGGAAACAGAAAAAAAAAAAAAAGTCAGCATTTGCTCTCTGTTCTTCTCCCTGTGCCCTATGCAATGACCTGGTGGCCTAATACATGTCATGAAAATGAGGGGTAGGGTATCTCATCCAGAGAAGAACCAGTGAGAAGGCTGGGAGATGGCAAAGGGCCTGGCCATTTGTTGGGATAGTGAGGAGGACAGCATGGCTGGAGTGCACTGAGCAAAGGGAGGAACGGTAGGGGGTGAGGTCAGGGAGGTGCCAGGAGCCAACCATGTGGGTCCCAGTGGGTCACAGTGAAAGGTAAGGCCCAAATCAGAGTGGCTGAGAGGCAGCCTGCAGCTTGGGCCAAGGCAAAGCCTAAGCTTTAAACCCAGAGAGACCTCACTTCAGATATTGGCTCTGCCACCTACCAGCCTTGTGACCCAGGCAAGCCACCCCCCTTCTCAGGATCTGAGCCTCAGTCTCCCCACTTGGAACACAACGCCAATCCTGGCAGGGCTGTTGGGATGATTAAACCCTTTGGAACCCAGCAGACAAATACCAGGTATTATTAACAACATAGCAAAGGCTTCACCAATTGCCTGGTCCAACCTGCTTATTTTCTAGATGAACAGAATGAGGCTGAGAGGGTAAGTGAGTCAGCTGCTGGGCTCCGGTCTACTACACAGGCCCTGCCTTCTCCATTGTGAGGCCCCCTCAGAGGTGAAGGAACTGCGAGAGAAGAGAATGGAGTGGAGGACAGCTTTGAAGGAACCCAAGGGAATGAGTGAAATCTGAACCACACCCCTCTGGCAGCTCCTCCTCAGAGGAGTGTGGGGGGTGGGGTGGGGGGAGGATTGAGACAGTGAAGCTGGTGCCTTAGGGGTGGGGAAGGGGAGGAAGAAGGACCAGGGAACTTGGAAGAAGTGGGAGAGCGTGGAAGCAGGCTTTCCTATCTCTTTTGTCTTCTTCTTCCTCCTTTATGCGCCCCCCATCCCCTCTGTGCCTTTTCCACAGAGAAGACAGAGATAATACATCACAGGCTCTGTCCTCAGTGAGGGGAGCATCATCTATGCTGAGTGCAAAGCAAGAGATGGATGCACAGGGAGGGGAGGTGGACCTCAGAAGGGAGTATTTGTTAGAAGAGTGAATGGAGCACTCACAGCGAGGTAGGGCAGGCAAGCATCAGGGTGTTGAAGCTCTGAGTGGGTGAGTACTGTGCTCCCAGTTCTGCTACTTACTAGCCACGTAATTCTGGGGAAGGTACTCCCCTATGCCCAGCCTCAGCTTTTTCACTTGTAAAATGGGGTGTGTGTGTGGAGGGAGAATCTCTCCTCTTGTCAGGTAAGGCTTGCACAGCATCTGCCTGGCACATGGTACATATTCAGCCAAGGACAGTGGTACTCACCTTTGGCCTCACAGTCCTGTAAAGGGACAGATGACCAGGGCCACAGAGCACCTTTTCATGTTTATTAAAACTTTCCATCTCACTGTGCAGCAACACGATTGCTTCTGAGGCTTGGCCCAATTATTCACAGGTACCAGGTCAGAGGGGTCTGACTTCAATGACTCCCCAACTGCCAACAGAATTGAGGCCAAGCCCCTCAGCCTCTCTCCCTAACACTAACCCTCTGCTCCAGACAGGCTGGTCTTCTTGTTGCCCCATCCCACCCCCAAGCCCCAGCACACATGGATTCAATCTACCATATACCATACCCAGACCTGGAAATATGAACCCTCCAGGAACTCATGGACTGGCCTCCTGCCCCAATCTACTTTTGAGCATAAGCAACATATATAATCACCTCCGTCAGCACTGAGAACCTATATGTACCAGGCACAGTGCCAGACTCTTTCCCTACATTATCTACTTTGATTCTGCAAAGTGGGAACTACTCATCCAACTTTAAGATGATCAAACGAGGACTCAGAGAAGTTGAAATGATTGGCCACACATCACGTAAGTAGGGGAGCTTGGCATGAACCCCAAAGCTCGTGCTCTTACCATCACATGCCACTGTATCGGTAGCTCAGTGCTGGGCACATATGTACTGTTAAGGTGAGTTCCCTTATCCTACTTCCCTAATGTCAAGACAGACCCTTCCTCTCTAGGGCTCTTTCTTTTTTATTTATTTATTTATTTATTTATTTATTTATTTATTTATTTATTTATTTTTGGGACAGAGAGAGACAGAGCATGAATGGGGGAGGGGCAGAGAGAGAGGGAGACACAGAATCGGAAACAGGCTCCAGGCTCCGAGCCATCAGCCCAGAGCCTGACGCGGGGCTCGAACTCACGGACTGCGAGATCGTGACCTGGCTGAAGTCGGACGCTTAACCGACTGCGCCACCCAGGCGCCCCTCTAGGGCTCTTTCTTCTGAGAGGTTATTAGATACCTATCTCTGCTCCAAAAGCAGGCCTATATGAGGTGTTACAGTCCTCAAGATGGCAGCTGAGGGGAGCAAAAGATCTCTAAGCCATGATGAGGAATGAATTAACCAGTTCTCCTCACTGTGGGCTGATTCTTACTAGTTTGAGGGTATATGACATCATGGGACCCTCAATGTAGGGGGGGCATCCCACCTCAGAGGTTTACAGCCCTTTATGCATTTAGTGTATGATTAACTATGTGTAGATACCAATGATCATTAGTGCTGTGCTTTCCTACACCTCTCTGAGGGCAAATGCCCTGCCTAATGGTCAGTCTACTTCTTACTCCATGAAGCTGAGCCACCATTTTGGGGGAGGTGGCACAGACTTGGATAAGTCACTGCTGTCTGGACCTTGGTTCCAAATTTATAAACAACGGGGCTATGTTGGCTGAGTTCCAAACAATCTTCGGGCCCTAAAATATTTAGTTTCTTCAGAATGCCAAAGTTTCTCTTTTTTATCAACTGGGTTCAGCTGTCTAGATAGAGAGGCAAAGACGCAGGGTACCAGGCCTCCCTTTATCAATCCATGTCAGGAGAAGAGATCAATTTCTCCTGCTACTCCCACAGCCCTCTCCTAATGAAAGGTCACTTGGGACCCCGGGGCTCTCAAAAGGTTTAGCCATGCCAAGTCCTATCCTCAGGAGCGATCCTCATAAACAGTAACTTATTGAAGCCTATGAGTACAGTGACCATATTTTCTGAACCAAAAACTTGGGCATGTAATATGACCAAGGATTTTTCTTTCTTTTTTTAAAAAATTATTTTAGCGTTTACTTTTTATATATATTTTGAGAGAGCATGAGCTGGCAAGGGGCAGAGAGAGAGAGAGAGAGAGAGAGAGAGAGAGAATCCAAAGCAGGCTCCAGGCTCCGAGTTGTCAGCACAGAGCCCGGCGCAGGGCTCGAACTCACAAACTGTGAGATCATGACCTGGCTTGAAGTCAGATGCTTAACTGACTGACTGAGCCACCCAGGCGCCCTGACCAAGGACTTTTCTTAAGTGATTTCTACCCAATGTGGGGTAGGACATTTCGAGGACAACTGTGAACAGGGCTCCTTCCAGCAGTGCTCTGAGGGGAAAGAGGTAGATACCCTGGTCCAGGGATCATACAGGTCTCTCCAAAAGCTGAGAACCAGCCCAGGGGCAGCCAGGCATCTTCTCTCCTGGACATCACTTGGTCTAACTGCAAGTCTCTCCAACGGAAAACTCCCTTCTCATTGCAAATCAGTTGACGTGGTTCTCCTGCACCAAACATTCAGTGACTCCCCTCAATGACCTCCCTGCCAGTCCTGCCTAAACTCTCCAAAGCTCTCCATCTTACTCCACCTCCTACCTACTTGTCTAGCACATCTGGTATTTGCTACTTGGAACACTCCTGCCCTTCTTTTATGCCTTTTAAAGTATTTTTAATTGTATTAGAGTGATACGCGAAATAGTTTAAAAAGTCAAATTGTAAAACAATCTTAACACAAAACTCGTTTTCCACATTTTTTTTTAACGTTTATTTATTTTTGAGACAGAGAGAGACAGAGCATGAACAGGGGAGGGTTAGAGAGAGGGAGACACAGAATCCGAAACAGGCTCCAGGCTCTGAGCTGTCAGCACAGAGCCCGACGCGGGGCTGGAACTCACGGACCGCGAGATCATGACCTGAGCCGAAGTCGGCCACCTAACCGACTGAGCCACCCAGGCACCCCTCCACGTTTTTTTCTGATTGCACTTTCATATTTCTAAAGTATATATTCGTGCTGCTAATCTATTTTTGAAACATATTTTCTTGTGTGTCCTTTTACCATTTTTTTGCCAAAGTAATACACATATGTAGATTTTCAAGTCACCCAGTACTTCAAGGATTGTAACAAAACACACAAATTTCCTACCCTACCCCCTTTGCACCCCCAACCCCCACTCTCAGGGACAAACCCTTTTCAACTCTTTTAACTGCTCTTTCAGGTATTTACCTCCTCATTTCTAAAGAGCCCATGTGTACATCTAGCTCAATCAATACTGGTAGCGGGCATTACTATGACTATATCAATACTAATAATGGATAAATCGTATCATATGCTATAACCACATTTCCTTTTCCATGCAACTTTTTCTTTTCCCTGGTGTTGATGTTGTTGATGGTGATGATGATGATGGTGACGATGATCTTGCTTGCTTAGTTTTCTTCATATCTATGATCAATTCTCCCCAAACTCTGTCAGAAGTGCAATTCTCCTCTCAATATGTTTTGACACATCAGGTAATCTATCAGATTATTTTTTCCCCCTCTGAGACATTGTCCCTAGTGCAATTGAGACTGGGCACTCTCTAGACCTGCACAAGGTTGCACTGAGATCTTCTCCTCTCCTCATCACTCTGGGTTTCCTTTCACCTCTCTTCAGTGTTGGATTTCCTGGATCCCTTGGCCTTTTTTCTGACTTTATGTCCACATTTTGCTGGAGCACATTCCCCAGTGCTCCCTATGAGGCCTAGGGCATAAAATCTTTAGATCTCATATGCCTGAAAATGTCTTTATTAGACCCTCAACCTCGATCGATAGTTCAACCAAGTATAGACTTCTAGGTTGGAAATTATGTTCATTCAGATTTTTGAGAACACTGCTCCATGGTCTCCTAGCTCTCCAGTGTTGCTGTTGAGAAAGCCAATGCCATTCTTTTTCTTGATTCTTTGTGTATCATATTTTTTTTCTGGAACTTTTCAGGATCTTCTCTTTAATGCCTGGTATTCTAAAATTCCACAGGCATACCTTGCTGTGGTCATTTTAACATTTATTTTGCTGGTTACTCAGGATTTTCATTCCTTCAGTTCTGGGACATGTTCTTGGCTTTGATCACTTTCTTTGATCACTTTGTATTATGGCTTTGATCACTTTCTTCCTGCTGTTTCCTCCATTCTCTATTTCTGGAACTCCTAATATCGGATGCTGGAGTTCCCCAATTGATCCTCCAATTTTCTCATCTTTTCTCTTCTGTTGTCTATTTATTTGTCTTGTTATTCTGCTTCTTAGGATATTTCCTCACCTTTTATTTTCTAATTCTTCTGTGGAAATCTTTATTTTGACACTATCTTTAACTTCCCAGGTTTCTTCTCCTCCCTTTGTGACCTCTGTTCCCTCCAAGTGCCTTTGTTTTTTGTTTTCTTGCTTGCTTTTTTGGTCACTCTTATAGGTTGATGGTCTTCTTCAAACAGGCTTGTACTATCTGATCATCTCTGGCTACCTAAGGCTTGCTAGTCGAGGGCAGGCGGGGCGGGGGGGAGGTTAAATGTCAGTTGTACTGAGGTTTAATTTACATAAAATGAAATGTACCTATCTTAAGTGTCCTTGGCTGGTGATCCTTGGTGACTGGTTCACATGACACTAACAAGCTGATGGGAAGCTCTGTGAATAGATGGAGCTTGCCAGGTGGTGGGCTTCACTACAGTTGCTGGGCTGAAGCCTGTTCTTTTGTTGGAAGACTCCCACATGTTATCTTTTGGAGGCCCTTTTCTAGGGACTTTCAGTTTCCTCAGAGAAGACTACTTTACCCTCTTGTATGCTCCTGATTTCGGTGTCCTGGAAGTAGGGGAGTGGAAGAGGTTGGGATCCCATTGTTTTAGGATACTTGTAAGCCTGTTTCACCCCACCCTTCATTGTGCCTGGTATCCCCAAGCCCAGGGCCTCTTAACTTCAATTTCTCCAAAAAATCAACCCCTATGTGCAGGGATGGGGCTGGAGGGGTGGGGGGGCCCTCACTAGATGGGGCCAGGGAGGGGCCAAGAGTGTCTGTTAACAGACTTCCAATATTCTCCCTGTTTTGAATTCCATACCTCACCCTGTCTGCTGTGGTTCATAGCCCCTCCAAATCCTAAGCATTTCTGGGGCTCTCTGGGTGGAACAGTTTACTTCTAGTCAGCATCCCAGACCCTGTGTGTTTCTACCTTTTTTAGTTCTTTTTATTTTTAAAAAATTATTTATTTTTGAGAGAGAGAGCGCGAACAGGGGAGGGGTAGGGGTGGGGGCGGACAGAGGATCCGAAGTGGGCTCTGCACTGACAGCAGCAGGCCTGATGGGGGCTTGAACTCACGAACCATGAGATCATGACCTGAGCTGAAGTTGGATGTTCAACTGACTGAACCACCCAGGTGCCCCTACCTTTTTTGTTTCTTTACTCATATTTCAGTTGGATTTGGGGAAGTGTCAGAGATAAATAAGTTTATTCAACTCATTATGTATAACAGGAAGTTCCTCTTCTTATTGCAGCTAACTCCTATTCACTTTCTGTGACTCATTTAGGCAAGACCTCCTCCAGAAAGCTTATCTTAATGTCTCTAGGCTGGATGAGGAGGCCCTCCTCTGTTCCCCTGCACTGTCCTTTTCTTGCCTCCATCACAGCCCTGATCAAACTGTTCTGAAAGTGTCCATTTCCTGACTCTCCCTGCAGATCAGGAGCTCCTGGTGGTCTGGAGCTGTCACTCAGTCATGCCTGTATCCCCCAGTTCCCAGGGTCTGGTCCACAGAGGCACAGAGCAAATATGTGGTGATAGAAAGAATGAATAAATGAATGACTTCCAAAATGAATCAGACCCAGCCAGAGGGACCATCTAGAAAGGGAAATAAGCCGAAGACAATTGTTCCTATACAAGGCCAGTTCCCTAAAAGCTAGATGTGCAAGGATGCCCACTACAGCATGATTTAAAACCGTGGACAAATGGGCCCAGCTTCCATGCCCTGCATTCATAGGATGGTTAAGTACCTTATGGTATATCAGTTGCCATGAAAAACAATGCTAATGAAGAATATGCAATTACATGGGGAAATGCTCAAATGAAAAGCAAGAAAAAATTTGATGTGCTGTATCATTTCAACTGTATGAAAAGAATGAAAAGAACAAGGGAAACACACCAAATGTTTGCATGCAGTGGCTGCCTTTGTGTGCTATAATTATGGGTAATGTTTTCCTCCTCTACTTTTCCAAGTTTTTCTACATTTTCTAATGGAAGAATGCATTAAATGTCTAATTTTTAAAAAGGTCCTGAGACGTGAAGGCCAATGTCCTGAGAGTGCTATGAACAAAATACTGTGAGGGGGGACCTAAGAGTCTGTGTGCAGGTCCTACAGTGCTTGGTGGGAAAGCTGCATTCTTCACTGTCCAGAGACCTTGAAGACCCAGGCCCATGGAATACGAACCTCTCTTGCTGCAAAAGTAGGACCTAACTTGGGAAGCCAAAGGAGGAAGATATTGGAGTCTAGCTTATTACAAATAGCAATACCATAGGCCATCCTGGGAAACAGAGGTCCCTACACTGGGCCCCAAACTTTAGAAACCCCTATCCATGAGGTAAAGGATCTGAGGGGCCAAGGGAATGGGACCATCAGGGTCTCAGGGGTCAAGGGAATGGGACCATCAAGATTTTTGGCCCTCTTTCTTCTAGACTGCACTCCAGGTACTCAGGACCCCGGCATTCCCTGCCTATGTCTCTTGAGCTTATTTGCGAGAATTGTGAGGTCTTATTATCAAGGTCCACCGGCTAGGCCCAACAGGTGGCCAAGGGGAATCTGGGAGTAGGGAGGGCTTTGATGTGGCCTGGAGTGTCCATACACATCTCAAGGTTCTATACAAACCACAGGTTCATACAGAATGGGGACAGGCCAAGGGTGTCAACTGGTACCTTGCCCAGGCCCTACAAAAGTAGAGCCAGGCAAGTCCATACCTAAGCCTCAGGGTTTATAGAAAGGTCTAACACTGAGAGGTGGATGGACCTGGGTTCAAATCCATTTATCAGCTGTGAAACCATGAATGAGTCCATTCCCTTCTCTGAACCTCAGTTTTCCCAACTATAAAATATGTATAATAATTCCAACTTCAGAGAGTTGTGGTGAGGCTTTCTGGGAACAGGATGGCCTAATGGTTATGAGCAGAGGCCTTGGAGAAGACAGGCCTAGGTTTCAATCACAGCCCTGCCCCTTCTAACTATGTGATTTGCATCTCTGAGGCTCAGTTTGTTCACCAATATAATGGAGGTATTAATAGCATTAACCTGATAAAGCTGTTGGAAGGATTATGGTTGTAAACAATACGTAATAAAATTGAAACATTCTTAAATGAGGAAAAGCTGCTTAATAATAATAGTTGTGCAAATATTGGTTATGGTGGAGTTGACGAGGCCTTCTATACTGCCGATGCCCCTGTCCAGCTTTATTTTTCTCCACAGCACTTACCACTACGTGACATACTCATATCTTCTTGTTTCTTTTCTGCCCCCACCCCCTCCAACATACAAACACTAGAATATCAGCTCCACAAGGCAGAGATTCTGTCTGTTTTGTTCACTGTTTCTAAGTGCCTAGAACAGTATGAGGTACATAGAAGATGTTCTTCTACCGTTAGGTAGATATCTGCTACTTAGGGGTAAAAAGGCATTCTTGGCTGATAAAATAGCCAGAATACAGGCATGGAGGCACAAAGAAGTCCACTGTGCTTAGGGAACCTTAGACAGTTGACTACAACTTGATTACTGGTCAGGAAGGGAAGAAAGTGGCTAGAAAGGTGAATGGAGCCACGGCCTGACTAAAAGGAGCATGCAAGAGCTTTCCCAGACCACAAGTGGTGTAAAGACTTACTTTTGATGGCTAGGGAATGGAAAAGCACTTGGGAGAGAGGCAAAGATACCTCCCAAGTCCAACAGCCATCTAAATCATGACAATGTGAAAAATGAAAGTCAAAACCTTTTGAAAGATTATTCAGCTGGAGAAGACTCCTTCCAAAGAGACCCATCTGAACCAAGAATCAGACCTAGAAATGACAAATAGGCAGGTAAAGAAGTCAGGAAGATGAGATGATGGTGATGTGCAAAAAAATCTTATAAAGGTTAATGAAAGAGAACAACCAGATGAACCACCAGGCAAATCAGAAAGCTTGCTGGATAATGAAACCACCTTCAGCAATAGAGCCACATCGAAGGCGAAGATGGTGGCATGGATGCAAAATGAAGGCCATGGTAATTTTGGTTGCTGGTTATCCCTTTGCTGGTAATTACTCTTCCCATGGTCCTTGATTTCCACTATTCATTGAACAAGTTCTGGGATGATAAGGATGATGATAATAATAATGAAGATTGCTGCATACTTCAAAGGAAATATTTTGCTTTTAATGTTTTGAATTTCTTTTTCAGGAAATAATGAGACAAGTACCACTTCACATTTTTATTTCAAATAGAAGATAGACAGAGACTACAACAAAGAGCCTTGAATGCCAGGCAACAGTGTATTGTCCTATAATTTCTGAGGAGCTTTTGGGGAGCTCAGCCCTAGGAGTGATTAGGTCAAATACTGCCTTCCCCAACTTCATGCTCCTTTCTGTCAAGCAGGCTTTATTTTGGTCCGTAGCATATTCTGCCTTCTAATAATCCAAAAAGAATAAAGTGAATATTGATTAAGCACCTACAATGGTTCAGGGCTTGTGTTATATTCTCAACAGTTGGGCAAGATAGTGATTATTCTTCCCATTGTATAGATGTGAAAACTCTGGATCAGGGTAGCAATGAGATTTGCCTAGAGTTACGCAGCTAATAAGCAGGGAAGCTGAGATTCAAGTCTGGGTTTGTCTGACTCTGAAACCAAGGCTTTTAACTGCTACAGCTGTGGCTTCCTTCTGTCATGCCAGAGCTAAGTGGCACTTCATCTCCCATACCAGCCTGTGAGCTTGGCCTCTCTCCCTCACCTGGCTCCAATCTCCCCTCCACACAGTGCAGCCCAACACCCTCGACACACCATGAGCACTCAGACAGTACTTCTGGAAGAAACAATCATTCAAGGTCAGTGGGGGAGCAAAAAGAAAAGGGAAGGTGGGATTAGGCACAGGTGTTGCAGTCCAGATCAGCTCAGCATTATAACAAAAAAAAAAGGAAGGAGGAGAGAGGGAGAAAAGGAAAATGGAACTGGCTCTCTCCAGCCCTCCCTTCCTGCCTCCCTCTGCTGGGGGCAGAGGGATGGAGGTTCAGCCATGATTGGAAGGAGAGTGGGTGGAAGGGGGTGCAGCTTAGAGAAGCTTGCTGTTGTAGAAGCCTCAGCTCAGCCTCAAAGCCCCTCCTGTGCACCAGGGGGCCCATCTCTGGTCTACCTGCTCCCACGGCCTAAGCAAAGGACCAGAACGTTGGGCTGCATGCCAGGCACCCACCCAATGCTGCCAAAGCACAGCTCACAGCAGACCCAGGACCCTCTCAGGTCACAGTGAGGGTACCAAGAGAAGTAGAGGGGCTGGCTCGGGTTGGGGGGTACAGATGGAGGCCGTGGCAGAGCAGGAATCAGAACCCAGGTCTTCAGTTTGCTGAGGGCTCTCTTGACTGCACCAGAGGTTGAGAAAAATGCTCATGAATGCACATGGAGCCAGAGGTAACACATGCTGAAACGAGGCCCTCCACGGTTAGGTATTTGGGGGGTTCCTAATAATTTCCAGTCTCAGTGCAGAGTGAGAAAGCAAAACAACCACTTTTAAAAGTATCTTTAGCTTCATTTGGGCCTCAGAAGCATAAATGTTTATCTCCTCTCTCTCTCCCAGGACCCCACTAAAACGAATGTGAAAAATCAAATAAGGTAGGAAATTGTAACAGTGAAGAGGATGGAAGAGAGTGAGATCAATGGATGAGAGATTTCGACAAATTTCTAGAAGCAAAAAACAAAAAGAAGAGTGTGCATAGTTGGAAGGAGAGCCAGGGGCACCACTCAGGGGGTTGCAGTCCGGGGTGGGAACCAATAGGGCCAGCAGAGACCCAGAAAGACTCCAGACTTGGAGATGGTAGGTATGAGGAAAGGGTAAGAATGCTCAGGATCTGAAGACAGGGGAATAAACCAAGGGTAAGTACATGAAATCCTCCCCTGCTTCCCTAACCCCTCAAATCTAGAATACAAGCTGCCTGGCATTCACCCCTAGGCAAAATATCAGAGAGCTCAGGGCTAAAGGAATTAAACTATCTGGGATGAATTAGGGCATCCAAGTGGCATGTTGGTGTCCCTGGAATAAAGTGCTTTTCAAGTGCTTTTCATCCTGGCATTTAGGGGGCACCCATTATAACGGTCAGCTCCCTGGAGGCTCATCTGAAAGAAAGCCAGCAAGTGGACAAGGCAGTGTGGATATACAAACATCTCAACCAGACTTTCTACTAACTCATTTATAAACTACTAAAATAGAAAGTATGAGAGAAAAGAGCAGCAGCCCAGAGGATCAATCTGGGAAGCTCAACATCGAACTAAATGACATTCCAGCAAGAGGAAACAGAGAAAATGAAGGGGAGGAGACTATCAAAAAATTATGTAACAAAAGACATAATGCATCACATTTTGTACCGGGGGGTCGGTGACTGGAAAACTGAGTGCTGGTTACATAGGTGTGTTTGGCTTGTAAAAATTGACCAAGCTATTCATTTGCGATGTGAGCACTTTTTTGTATGCATATTATGTTTCGGTGTGAAGTTTAAAAAAAAAATCCTTCTTCTAGAAATCTCCAAGGAGATTGTCCCCAGAAGAAGTGCTGTGATTATTCTGCAGGTGCAAGGAACTCCACAAAACAGTAACTAAATAAGCAAGGAAGTAAACAAACAAACAAGGTAGAAAGGAAGTCCTGGTCTCAAATATAAAACAAAGTAAAAAGTGGCATGATTTTGAACAATGTCGTAGAGCAGAAGAAAGGAAAATTCATTTGATCTGGATGCTAGGAACATCTTCCTGGGAGTACAGAGGTTGTGACAACGGACCTTGGGAACTGAGGTGCAATTATAGTACACTATTTGGCCCTGCAATGAATAATATTGACATAATCATAATCACATAGAGTGTATTAGTGGTCAAATTTAAAAAAAAAATTTCTAATGTTTATTTTTGAGAGAGAGAGAGAGAGCACACAAGTGGGGGAAGGGCAGAGAGAGGGAGACACAGAATCCAAAGCAGGCTCTAGGCTCTGAGCTGTCAGCAGCTGAACGTGGGGTCGAACTCACAAACCATGAGATCGTGACCTGAGCCGAAGTCGGACAGTTAACTGACTGAGCCACCCAGGCGCCCCAATGTGGTCAGCTTTTAAAATCAATTTGTCTTGATACAGCACTGAAGACCTAATTATTGTCACAGAACAGAATATAAATGCAATCAAGCTTGCTGACAAAAGTATGGAACACACAAAGCAGGAGCTACAAGGGTGGAGGAGAGATGGAAGGAATGATGGGGCCCTAATGTCTTACAAACCGAGTGGTAGAGAGATACTGTGGAGGGGCGCCTGGGTGGCTCAGTCAGTTAAGTGCCTGACTTCGGCTCAGGTCATGATCTCACGGGTTTGATTCATGAGTTCGAGCCCCACATTGGGATCTCTGGTGTCAGCACAGAGCCTGCTTCGGATCCTCTGTCTCCCTCTCTCTCTCTCTCAAAAATAAACATTTAAAAAAAAGAAAGATACTGTAGAAAATGGATGGAATAAGAAACCATAGTTTAAAATAGTACTTGATAAAAATTACAAATTTGAGAAGAGGAGAGAAAGAGTCAGGTGTTGTAAATAAGCTAAATCCTTACTTGTCATAGTAGAGAGAAGTCAGTGGATAATGTTCAAAGTTGATAAATGAAGAAATGATGCATGCTATTTAGAGATATGAAGTCACTGCCAGAAAACCTAAATGGTAAAAGCAGCCACCTCTGGGGACTGGGAAGGGGGCAACGGGGAGACACTGGCTTTTTACATGTGTCTTCGTGTACTACTTGCCTTTTTAAAACTATGCATATGTACTGCTTTAATTTAATTTTAAAAACAAGTCCCTCCTCTTTCTCTGGACCTTGATCACCCACATGCTACATACAAAAGAGGGAGCTTGATGATTCCACGTGGTGTGAGGTCCTTTTCTCCATGCTTCCTTTTATATATTTATTTTTTTAAGTTTATTTATTTTGAGAGAGAGAGAGAACGAGCAGAGGAGGGGCAGAGAGGGTGGGGGGGGTACAGAGGATCTAAAAGGCTCCCTGTCAAAAGCAGAGAGCTCGATGTGGGGCTCAAGCTCATGAACCTCGAGATCATGACCTGAGCCAAAGTCAGATGCTCAACCACTGAGCCACCCAGGTGCCCCTCCATGCTTCTTTTTAGAGCAGGAAGAAGACAGGCAAGTAAAGGGCTGACTCCCCCTAACTAATGCCTCAACTCCTCATGGCACCACAGTCATCTATGCAGATGCCTTCTCAGCTGCCCCAGCCTGCACCACCCTCTGGTCTCCTTCAAGCCTCACCATTGCCTGTCCAGCCTCTCCAGCCCTCCATTCATTCAACTATTTACACCTGTTAGTTATTTATACCTGCCTGAGTCACAAAGGATTTGAGGTGGCTTACTCCAATAACACAGATAAAGAAAGAATAAAAATTGAACTAGAAAACGAGAGCTCAGAAAAAGAGATCAACAGAGATGCTAAAGCTGTACTTCAAATTAACTGGTAGCTGAGGAAGAAAGCGAGATACAATGAGCCATGACAACCTCATATTAGGAAGGAGGAAATACACCCGTTTTCAGGGGAAGCAAATCTTTGCCGAGCACTGAATTCTTCAAATCATTGTCTATGGGAGATTCCAAGCAGGAGAAGGAGATGACTGGTTTGGTTTGGTTTTGTTTTTTAAACTTTAAGTTGTCTTATTCAGGATGAACTATTCAGATATTTGGATGAGTTATTTCCCATAAAAACTAAAGAATTTCAGGTAATACCATAATTATGAAATGAGGTATGCGCTATGGCACAATCTTGGGTTATTTCATTGATTTTCTTCCCCTGCAAATGACTATTAAGAACCTACAAGTATCAGGGAATGCCATTCAAACGTTCTTGGTTAATCCTGAGAGATGGGCATTGTCATCCCATTTTCCAGATGAGGAAACCAAAGACGAGAAGGTAAATGACATAGCTGAGGTCATCCAGTGGGTTGGGGCACAGCCTAGATTCAAACTTAGGTTTTTCTGACTGTAGCTATGCTTGTGGTGAGCATATCATAATGTATAAACTTGCAAAGTCACTATATTGTACACCTGAAACTAATGTAACATTGTGTGTCACTATACTCAGAACACAACAAAACAAAAACAAAGTTAGGTCTGTCTGTCTCCAAAGCTCCTTCTTTGTGTATCATACCATGAGGACTCATAACAAAGGCATCCAGGCTGGAGACACTCTGCCCAAGGCGATGGGCACACAAGTGATGACAGACACAAGCCCGCCCTCTTCCACAAAAATAGAAAAAGGGGGGATGACAGGCCTAGCTCTCAGGCCAAAAACTGCCTGTGAGCTGCCTCAGTTACATTAAATGGGGACTCCTAGGGTAAAAAGCAGCAGAAAAAACGGTGGGCCTGGGTGGAGAAAGTGAAATCTGGGTCTACTCCCCAGCTATGAATCTAGGAAATCTGATTTCTGAAGGGCTGAACTAGACAGAGCAGAGGGTCTGTCTGCCATCAAAGCAAGAGATCCTTTATTTAGGTGATCCCTCCTCTTCACGACTTCCTCCCCAGCAAGTCTCCAAGCCTCCTCGAGCTCCAGTTTTCTCATCAGCAGGACCCAAAGATAATGATCCCTATAATCTTCACAGGCTTTTAAGGCATAAAATAGCACATCTAAGGAACAGTACTTTAAACACTGGCATTAACAGTAGAGTGACTTTTCTTTTAAAAAACATTTTTTAATGCTTATTTATTTTTGAGAGAGAGACAGAGCATCAGCAGGGGAGGGGCAGAGAGAGAGGGAGACACAGAATCCGAAGCAGACTCCAGGCTCTGTCAGTACAGAGCCCAACATGGGGCTTGAACCCATGAACCACAATATCACAACCTGAGCCAAAGTCAGACACTTAACCAACTGAGCCACCCAGGCGCCCCTAGAGTGACTTTTCTAGTCAGAGCTGTTCTGCTCATACACTGAGCAGCCTCATACAAGCCCTTTCTCTCTGGGCCTCAGTCTTCTCATCTGTAAAATGAACAGCTTGAGCTGGATGATTTTTAAGGACCCTTCTAGTTTGAAGTTTCTTGGCTTTTATGCTGGTATTATTAAAATCCTGCTCATCATGAATGGCTGCCGCTCCTCTGTGTCCCCACAGTAGGCTGCATGCCCCTCTGTCACAGCACTTGTCAATGTCTTGTCACTCTCCTCCAACAGAGTATCTCTACTCCCCACTACCCCAGCTCAGGCCTTATCATCTCTCATCTAGACTGTCACACTCGCCTTCTCACTGGGTGCCCTCCAATCTGTCTTCCAAACTATCCACTAGTCGGATCTCTCCAAAACATGCCTCTCAACACATCTCCCCATTCTCTACAATAAGGACCTCTTGCCCCAACCTAAAACCCGATCTTGGCTCCCAATTCCCAACATAATAAAGCTCCTTATCCTGCTAGTCAACTGTCCTCCTAATCTGGGATGGCTGACTCTTCAGACTCTTCTCCAGACCTTCCCTGCCTCAGTTTGTGCTTTAGTTTGTACT
Organism: Neofelis nebulosa; assembly: GCF_028018385.1. NCBI lineage: Eukaryota > Metazoa > Chordata > Mammalia > Carnivora > Felidae > Neofelis > Neofelis nebulosa. The sequence continues at coordinate 47,548,826 of NC_080800.1, forward strand.
GACCTAATAAAAGTGCTCCGCCCCCCAACACACCCTGCTGGTTCCATGCCTTTGTTCATTCACTCATGCTGGCCCCTCTGCCTTAGTCTCCCTTTTGTTTTCCATTTCTGCCAAGCCACACACTGTCCTGCTTCACCTTGCTAACTCCTACTCATCCTCCAGGCCTCAGCTCAGGCAACACCTCCTCCAGGAAGCTCTCCCCGACAGTCTAGGTAGATGTCCCTCCTTTGGGCACCCGCAGAGCCCTGTGCCCCCGCCCCCCCCGGCACAGCACACAGGAAACCGCATCACATTCATCTTCTCTGCCCAACTGTGAATGCCCTGAAGCCAGGAACTGTATAACATTAATCACAGAACTCCCTGCCTGCAGCAGTACAAGGAATGGCATGTCCTAGGCACACAATATTCACTGGACTGACCTCTCTTTCAGAAGTGGGGTGAGCTCCCACATGGCCTGTCCCTCCGGCTCCTCCCCAGCACAGAGTTTTGCAAAATTATTAATAATAACAATGCCTCAGGGCACCTGGGTGGCTCAGTCGGTTAAGCTTCTGACTTTGGCTCAGGTCATGATCTCACGGTTCATGAGTTTGAGCCCTGTGTCAGGCTCTGTGCTGACAGCTCAGAGCCTGGAGCCTGCTTCGGATTCTGTGTCTCCCTCTCCCTCTCTCTCTCTCTCTCTCTCTCTCTCTCTGCCCCTCCCCCACTTGTGCTCACTCTCAAAAATAAACATTAAAAAACTTTTAAAAGTAATAACAACAATGCCTATCACCAACTAAACATACACTATGTGCTGAGTACTTCACATATGTCATCTTACTCAATTTTTACAACAATCTTGAGAATATGGGTTATTTATGAACTGGCCAGCATATCAGATGTACAAGTGCCTCCCAGTTTTACAAGGGAATTTTAGGGAAGGAACATGTAGGTACTTTTAATCACAGATATGATGACAATAATTCTAAAGTGGTTATATAGAGAAAAATAATTGGTTTTATTAAGGCAAATACAGCATCCTGGATTCCAGTAGGAAATCACAAGGCCCAGATATACAGTCATATTATCCCTTTAAAAGGGTATAAAAATCACATAGCTAAAAAGACAGGCATTGATACTGGAGAAGTGGCACATATCAGGTGATAACTGTGATTAAATTGTGATAAATTAAAAACAAACTTTCCTTCTCAAAATGTTAGAGGAATCATCCTGATCAGCCCACGTAGCTCTGGCTTGTTATCTTTGTTTTGAAAAGGATGTGCTGTGTGGATCTTGGCTGACTTGTCTGGTTTGCTACACTCCACCTCTAGGGGGCAGGGCAACCCCACAGACTATTTTCCATCCTTGTCTCTCAGCTTTCCATCCTGACCAGAACCTTCCTTGACTACTGTGTTAGGTAGACAGGAAAATTTTTGATACATTGGGGAGGTGGGGTGCAACATGAATCTGAATCTTATATATCAGAAAATATAGTTTTATCCCCATTTGCAACTTGAGAAAACCGAGGCTCTGAAAGTTAAGTGACTTGCCTAGAGTCACAGAGAGTCCCCCTTCCATGGCACTGAGCTTTCCGTGAATACAGAGGCCCCAAAGAGCTTCAGCTCTTAAGTGCTTGATAACAGGCTTCCCTACGTAAATGCTTTCAACATGGATGCCTGGAGAGAGATCAAATAACTTCCATGAGAAAGTTAGAGTAACTAGCAAATTACCTTGCCCTAAATGAGTTACCAAAAGTGGAAATAAGTCATTTATTTATCGTTCTCCCCCATGACCCGTGTTTATCATTCTGCCAGGGAATACAGCCAGGGAGTGAGCCAAAGGGGCCATGTCTTATTCTGACATTGAGACACCACACCCTGCCCAGGGTCTGAGCCCCAACAGAGACTTGTTGGATAAATAAGTAGCTTTCCACTAAACTGGGCAGGCTGCACACGAGTCCTACGCATGTCTCTTTGCTCCTTTCAGAACAGAAGATCTTGCACTGAGGGTCAAGACCACGGTATGATATGGCCATAGCATGGGAGGGAGAGGTAATGATGAATAGACAGGCCTAAATGTCTCCAAAGTTTCCTCTGATTCTGCTACCCTGGTATCCCACAAACTGGAAGGCTGGTAAGTGTGAAAAGCCCAAAGTAGAGGCCAAACAACTCCTGGGACAGCATGCAACTCCTGACAGCAGCAGGCCTGATGGGGGCTTGAACTCACGAACCATGAGATCATGACCTGAGCTGAAGTTGGATGTTCAACTGACTGAACCACCCAGGTGCCCCTACCTTTTTTGTTTCTTTACTCATATTTCAGTTGGATTTGGGGAAGTGTCAGAGATAAATAAGTTTATTCAACTCATTATGTATAACAGGAAGTTCCTCTTCTTATTGCAGCTAACTCCTATTCACTTTCTGTGACTCATTTAGGCAAGACCTCCTCCAGAAAGCTTATCTTAATGTCTCTAGGCTGGATGAGGAGGCATCTCTCTATGGGGGGCTCTAGAATGAAGAAAAACTTAGGCACCTCTAGCCATTAGTGCACCAAGGCTTAATCTGACATTCATTTGTTTATTCAACATTTACTGAGTGGCTACTACGTGCTGTGCTGTGTGTTTCCAAGCTGCTGGCTCTGTCACTCATGCCCAGAGCACCTACCATAGGGACCAACACAACATGCTCTTGATACATGTCACTTAAATGTCAATCTGTAGGGGCTCTCGATCTAGTAGAGAGGATACAAGATGTAAACAAATAACCATAATGATACAAAAAGAGAGAGGGGCGCCTGGGTGGCTCAGTTGGTTAAGCCACCGACCGTTGACTATGGCTCAGGTTATGACCTCATGGTTTGTGGGTTCGAGCCCCACATCAGGCTCCATGCTGATGGCATGGAGCCTGCCTGGGATTCTGTCTCCCTCTCTCTGCCCCTCCCCTGCTTGCTCTCTATTTCTCAAAAAAATAAAGGAAAGAAAAGAAACTTAAAAAGAGAGAAAGTACTCATTTCAAGGGTCAGGGGTAGACCAGCAGATAGACACAGGAGAGATGACAGCTCAGCTCAGCGTGGGAACTATATGGAGCAGCCCAGGAGAAGGAACCAGCATCAGCAAAGACCCCGAGGCTATCAGAAGGCTGAGTGGGCTAACACTGGGGTGCACAGGCCCTTCTGGCTGGGGCACGGTCTGTGAGAAGGGGACTGTCAAAAGATGAGGGGAGAAAGGGAAGTCAGGTGCCGATGCTAAGAGGACTATGCACGGCAGATGGAGGAGTCTGAACATTCTCCTGCAGGCCAAAGACAGAGTGGAACCACTGGAGCCCTGCAGAAAGCTTGGCCAGGCTGCATCTCGTCAGAGGCTTGATGGAACAAGAGCAGGAGAGGCATCTGTTAGAGAAGACTATGGCAAAACTCCAGGAGGCAGTCAGAAGACGGACCCTGACTGGAGCAGTGGTCTTGGGAGCTCTGCTGGGGGAAGCCCAGAGCCATGCCTGGAGTGTCTCTAACGTCTTTACACCTTGCCTGCTGGAGGCAGTGGTGTACCACAGTCTCAAGCCCGACAGTTCTGGGCCCCATGCAGTTGTGTAACCTCAAGCAGGTCACTGCACCTCTCTGATCCTTGTTTCCCTGTCTGAAAAATGAAGATAATACTAACACCCACCTGGCAGGGACTCTGCAAATGAGATAAGAGGCAGTAGTACTGCATGGTGGGTAACAATGCTGCAGATGGACTCTGGAGCCTGGCCACCTGTGCTCCTTCTAGCTCCTTCTCAATTCTCCTGCTTATTCATTGAGTGACCTTGGGTAAGTTAACCAACCTTCCCGGGCCTCAGTTGCCTCATCTGTAAAATGGATTTAATAACAATATCTACATCAAAAGATTCATGTGGAGATTGAATGAATTAATACATGGAAAGCACTCAGAACAAATAGTGCTTGGCACACAGTAAATGCAGTAAAAAAAAAATGTTAGCTATTATTACATAAAGCCACATAGGGTGGTGCCTGGCACACAGAAGGCTGAGACTCACTCAGCACATGTGTGGCCTCTTCTCCGTGCTCCAGGCCTTTACTATGCTCTCAGCAAATTCAGAGGCCACAGTAGGCAGGGGTGGGTGAGATGAAAGAGTAGCAGAGGGTAAGCCTCAGTCCAGTCTTCCTCCCACCTAGGCCCCCACTGGACCCCAGGAGACACCCACTCTCTTTGAAGCCCTTGAGCAGGGTCCCCAACCAGTGGCCTGGCCTACCCTGATCCTTCCTCTGAGAACTTCCACACTCACCACTCTTGCCACTTGTTTTGTCCAGACCACTGTCATGATGGTGGGCTGAGCCTGGAGCCCTGCAGCTCCGGCAAGGAGGAGGGGGCTCCTCAAGCGCAGAGAGCGTGGTGTTTGCTCAGCCTGGTGGCCCCTCCTGCTCTGTGCACGCAGCCAAGAAATGTTTGTGGATGACAACAACCCCATTCTTGCCCCAGATCTAGACGGAGAAGCAAGACTCCTCTAATTCTCATTCAACTCAACATTATCATTTCCTCCCACACAAGTATAATGCTCTCAACACAGTGGGGGGAAAAATAGATGGTTTACCCTCCTGGGAAGAAGGAGAAATCCCCCCCCCCGGGAAAAGTACCTGAGAGCCCAAAGGAGACAGACTCCCCCGGGGCCCCTCCCTTGGGCTCACTCTCTCCCCCCTCTCCTCCCCAGTGCCCTCAGCCCCTGCAGGGAGAACACTGACACAGCCCAGCAGCCAAGCAGCAGACCATGCATTGCCCTGGCTGTCAAGAACACCAGGCCAGGCATTCTGGTTGCTGCCCCCCAATGTGGACCAGCTTGCAGGGTGGGTGAGGGTGTGGGGGGGGGGAGCGGAGGGTGGAGAGTTACCACCAAACCAGCTTCAGCCCACCACTGCCTACGGCAGAGCCAGAGCTGGGCCCATGCACAAAGCGTGGGAAATACCGCTCTCTTCAGTGTGGAGCAACTCAACAGTGGCCCCCAGCACACCCGTAAATCATTCCAGGCGCCAGAACTGCAAGGGGGGCCAGGTCAAGATCAACAACGAAAGCAGAGCTCTTCTCTAATCATCTGGGGGTTGAGGGGAACAATTCCAGGGAAAAAAGACCTGAACACTGGTGGAGACCAGCAGCTACAAACAAACAAACAAACAAACAAACAAACAAACAAACAAGCAAAGCCCTCACATACAGAAGACCAGGGGCCAGAAGGAGGTTGAGCCTCATCTCGTGCTCTGCTGCACTAAGAAGGCCACACCCAGAGCACAGCAGAAGGCATACTGGCATCCGGGAACCCGTCCAGAAGAGACAGTGCGGGAGGATGTTGGAATCCTGGGGGTATGACATGGGTGGGGGTGGACATGACAGCCGCTAGCAACCGCACTAGAGGGAAAGTTCACAGGATGAAGAGTCTGTCTTAGGGCCACTGTGACCTCTGGTGTGTCGCTTCACTTCTCTGAGCCCCTCGGTTTCTTCGGCTGTAAAATGTGGACTGTGGTGCCTGACGCACAGGGTCGTTGGGAGGACTAAATAAGTCCCTAGGCACAAGGGGCCCTCCCTCAACAAGAGGCAACTGGGGCCCAGGCCCGTCTCTCCCCTCTTCCTCCACCAGAGGGAGCCTGGGGACCAGGAACGCCTAGCCTGTACCCGCTCTACCGATCCACCCCCAGTGCTGCAGCCTCTGCCGCTAAACTCCCACCTTGCCTGCCCTGGCTTCCAGCAGCAGCCTTCTCACCCACTCCTTACAAACCCAGAACAGGCCTGGCAAGGGAGTCTCTTCAGCAGCTGTGGTGGCAGCAATGGTTACTGCATGAACAAGCCCTCCGGATGCTTGGCTGGGAGGGAGAGTAGAAAGGAGGGAGACACAGCCTTCTCCCCCACACCCCTGCCCCTTGACTCCACCACTCATCCCAGAGTCAGCTCCTCCTGCTCCAATCCTATAGATACCTAAGGCTTGCCTGGCCTCTCCAAGTTTGGGACCTGGCCAGGTCCTGAAGCCAGGAGACTCATGTGGGTTGGAAAGCTCTAGTGGAAAAATGACAGGTCTCAGACACAGGTGGATGTGGGTTCTAGTCCCAGCTCCATTAGGAACTAGCAGCGTAACCTTGGGCAAAAGCCTTTCATCTTGGGGCCTCAGTTTCCCCATCTCTCAAATGGAGTTGCTAATGCTCACCAGGGCCTGTGGTGAGGCCCAAAAGAGGCAATAACTGATGTGCAAATATTTAATATGTGGCTAGGAGAAATTCAAAGCACTATCTAAACCCCCTTATTAATCCAGTGGGAAATGTGAGGCAAAGAAATCCGACAAACAGCCTGGAGGGTGCACAAAAGAGGGACAGACTGAGAGGCAGGCCTGTGCGGATGGCAGAAGCACAGAGCTCAAGAGCAAATGGGCTTCCAGCCAGCCAAGAGATCCACGTCTGCAGGATGGAGAATCTGAGGGTAATGAAATCCTGGTATCGGGGAAGACCCAGGTCACTTCACTGGGCTTTGCACCCAATTCAGGAATGGTGCTTTTTCCAGCTCTTCCTGACACCCACTGGGCCTCTGCCGGACAAGTCCACCCAGCTCCCACCCCCACCTCTTGACAGTCCTCTGCATCACCAGGCAGCCAGGTTGGAAAGTTCTCCCTGATTTACCCCCAAATTTCCCACCGCTCCTGGATCTGCTCTCTGGAGCCACATATAATGAGCCTGTTTCCTCTGTCACAGGCCTGACCACTCCAGAAAAGTCTTCCACAGTCAGGCTCAAGGACCACAGCAGGCTCCAGTCTCCTGCTCCCACCCACCGTAGCCCTCTCCTGAAACAGCTCTGCTTGGTTGATCTGGACCCTTCCTCCAGGGTGGGGCCCCAAGTTGCACACAATCAGTCCACTGGGAATAGGCTCCCAGCAACCACGCCTGGACAGGAGAACCCATCTCCCTGGCCCCGGGACTACTCTGAGGCAGTCCACACCGAAACTCAGCTGAGGGTGCACTGCAGTGGAGCCCAGCCGAGGCCTCAAGCTGCAGCTGCTGCTCCTGGGGCCCAGCCATCTCAACCCAGCACCCCAGCCTGCTGCCTCACCACGGGGGAGTTGCAGAGAGCTGTCTCCCAGCAGATTTCCTGAGGCAGAAGGCTTCCCCACCCCCAGCCCAGCCTCCAAGAGACACTCCACTGGTTGTGGCACATGGTAGGACCAGCTGAGCAGTGAGAGGAGGGGGAAGGCTGTCCATTCGCTAGAAGACTTCAGACTTGCTCTGTAGTGTGGCTGGATTAGTCACAGAACCATCAAATCTAAGCTGGGGGGCCTTAAAGAGCATTCAAGGAAGACAAGATATGGGGGGGACTGATGGCCTGAGAGAGGAAGGGAGTCAGTCAAGGTCACAAAGTCAATCTGCAGCACAGCTGGAAGGGGAACCCAGGTGTCCTAACTCCCAGTTCAGTGCTGTTCTTTCCAACACAGCAAAAGAGAAATCAGGGGGCCTTTAGGGCAGCCCTGTGAGCCTGCATGCCCTTGACTCTCTTAGCTTGACATTTATCCTGACCAGCTCACAGTAGTATCTGCATGGAAGAAGTGGACCCAGCCCATGTCCCACCAACCCAAGGTGTCCCAAATAGGCAGACATACAGACACCAGCAAAGAAACTGGCACTGATCCAACAAGAGAGAAGATCTGTAGGCTTCCCTTCCTGGGAGCTCTTTAATTGGGCGGTGTTTTTCTTGAGGGTGGAGAGGGGGTGCTCTTTGAGGAACTAGCCAAGGGCCTAGCCTCCATCTTTGCTCCCCCATCTTTGCTCCCCTGGCCAGGATGTGCTGCGGTTCCCCTCAGAGGGATATCTCAGCCTCCAGCAGCCATTCTAGTCCCCACCTGCCTCTCTGGGAAAGGATGGAGCTGAGGCCACCAGAGGAGACAAGATCAGGCCTACACTCAGGACCTGCAGAGGAGACCCAAAGTGGGGTGGGGGGGAGACGGGGGCTTTCTTTCCCTTGGGGCTCTGAGGTGACAAAGTCACAGATAATAAAAATCCCAAGCAGCACATCCAAAATAAAGAAATAAATGAAAAGCCATCCTCTGGCAAGGGTACAGCTAGGGGGTGAAGAAGTGGAGGGGTGATGACTGTTGGAGGCCCTCACTGGCCACGGTTTTGAGAAAGAAGAGACACCTGCACTCATCTGGCCAAGCCAGGCTGGGGTGGCCAGAGAAGGGGTGTCGGCTGCTTGAGCAGGACCCAGCTTCTCTGACAGTCTGGGACGGGAGAGGAGGACATGGTATCAGGCACTAGCTTCTTACTTTATCAGCCGGACAAGTTGGAGAGGGAACTGGAGGGGAAGAACCGGGGTGAAGGGGGTAGTGGGGAGAGGGGTACAAACACACGTTCCTTACTTTCTCTGGAGGGTTGTGGCCGGGCTGGTGCTGGTACTGGTGCTGTGGCCGCCACCGGCCCCGGGGCTGGAGCTCCTGGATGCGCCACGGCTCAGCTGGCCCCGCTCCCGCGGTGGCCGGGGCCCCACGCCCACCGCAGCTGAATAGCCGGCTTCCTTCTCACGGCCCGGGTGCGCTGGCACGGTCTCCCGCCCGCCACGCTCGCGACCCAGGGCTGGGTTCTCGTGGTGCAGGTGGCACTGGGCCACGTCGCGCTCGCGGGCTGGGTAGCCGGTAGTGTCCTGGAGCGGATAGGCGGCGTCCCGCTCCTTGTCCCGATACACTGCCTCCCGGTTCTGGTAGGCGCCGTCCCGGTTCGGGTAGCCCACGTCCCGGGCCGCCTGGTGGAACTGGCTCTCCCGCAGCTCGCGGTGGTGGAACTGGGTCTCGCGCAGGTTCTGGTACTGGCTTTCGCGGCCGGGGCTATCCCGCGCGCCGTGGGGGTCCCGGAGCAGCTCCCCGCGGTGCAGCTGGCTCTCCTCCCTCAGGTCGCGGTTCTCCTGGGTGAGCTGGTCCAGCTGGCCCTCCAGTTCTTCAATGCGCCGCCGCTGGGTCTCCAGCAGCTGCTGCTGGCTCTCAATGATGTTGTTCAGCTCCAGCAGGTACTCCACCGCCCGGTTGGGGCTCTCGGATCCCGGACCGCCCGGGGGCCCCGACCCCGCCTCCATCCTGGCGGCCCAGGGGCAGGGGAAGGGGCAGGAGAGCCCGGTCCCCGCTCGCTCACGGCGCCACCCTCCCCCGGGCCCAGCCGGGGGAGGGGGCCGGCGGGACGCGAGGGCGCGCACCGGGCTCGAGGGCCCGGGGGCCCGGGGGGGCCCGGGAGACAGCGCTGGGGCCGGCGGCACGGGGAGCAGGAGCTGAGGCTACCGCTGCCGCCGCCGCCGCCGCCGCCGCCGCCGCCGCCGCCGCCACCACCACAGCTCAGGAGGACGCGGCCCACGGCGCTCCGCCCGCTGCGGAGTCACTGCGCAGCGCGGCCGCGCGGGACCGCCCCGGCCGCTGGCCCGCCCCCCGCCCCTGCCCCCACCCCGCGCGCCCGGCCCGCCCCCGCGCGCCCCACCTGCCGCCGCCACCCGCGCCCGAAGCCGGACCCGACCCGAGACACCCGCGCCAGGTCGGGGCCAGCCCCATCGCAGGCTGCCGGAGAGTTCTCCCTTCCACCGGTCCCAGGGTCTTCACCTAACCAAGGTCTTCAGCCTGACGAAGCCCTCCATCCCAGTCCGTTCCAATATCCCTCGGGTCCTCTTGGCCCAAGATCCTCATCTAAGACCTCCCAGGAACCCCCATCGCAGGCAGCCTCCAGGTCCGAGCATACCACGGATTCCCCATTTCCTGGGTCTGCCAGTCCCAAGTGTCAGATTCCCCATCCCATCCAACACCTGGGCCTCCTATCTCAGGCGACCTTCCTCCCGCCCACATCCCGGGTAGTCCCTGGATCTCTCATTCTAGCCAGTACCCTGACCATTCCTCCATCCCACCCAGCCCCGTGTCCCTCCAGCCCAGGCAGTCCACATACAGTTCCCCCTTCCCAGGCAGCCCCTGGAACATCACTCCCCTATCCCCACACACAACATCACAGTCATCCCCCACTCCAGCCAGTTCCTAAACTCTCCATCCAAGCCAGCACCCAGATCCCCTAACCCAGTCAACCCCAGGATACCAAAGGTTAGCCAGTCTCTGGGTCCTCCAACCAAGGAAGTCCCAGGATCCCATCCCAAAAGCTCTGGGACTGCCCATTGCAGCCAATCTTAGGATCAAAGCTTCATTCATTCATTCAACTCTCACTTTCCACCCTCACTTTCCATCTCCTTTGGAGATGCTCTTCTCCATTCTGTCCATCATCTTCATCCAATGAAACTGTACCCATCCTTCAAGACTTAAATGCCCCCTTCCTCAAGCCAACCTTGATTTCTCTAGCCAGAAGTGCTTGCTCTCTCTCCTCTGGACCTCCCATTGCACTTCTCTACACTTCTCTCATGGCACTTGTGGAACAAGTGGAACCCTACTTTATAGCGCATTGGTTTGTGTTCTTGTTATAGCATGTCAGTTTGTGTTCTTGTTTTATGTCCTCTGCCAGGTTGAGCTCCCTAAAGCCAGAAACATGTCTTCATTCATCTTTGTGAGCAGTTGAGATAGAGGAAAAAGCATACGTTTTACAGTCAGACAAAACTGGATCTAAATTCCACCTTCTCCTCTCTGAACTTCCATTTCCCTATCAATACCACCTGCCTCACAGGAGTGGTCTTGGAAAAAAGCAAGTAAAAACGTTTGGCACAGAAAACACAACCCCGGGGAATAGGAGAATATATTTGCAAATGATATATCTGATAAGAGTTTTGTATTCATAATATGCAAAGAACCCCAGCCCCCTCTCCACTGTTGTTACAGCCCAACAACAACAAAACAACCCAATTTTGTTTTGAATGGGCAAAGAATTCGAAGAGACATTTCTCCAAAGAAGATGTACAAATGACCGTAAGCTCATGAAAAGATGCTCAACATCATTAACCACCAGCAAAATGCAGATCAAAAACCACAATGAGAAAAAAAAAAACACAATGAGCTTTCTGTGCTACCCACAAGGTGTTGTTCTGGATTCCTGTCATAACCTAAAGGGAAACTTTCATGATTTCCAGAGCCCTTGGGGTCCTGCAGATGAAGGAGGGGGCTGTCCTTAAATTCTTTGCAGCAGGAACCCTCTTAGGTGGCACCAACCTTGACTTCCAATCTTGACTTCCAAGTGGAACAGTACATGTACAAACGGAAAAGTGAAGGCATCCACATCTTAAATCTGAAGAGAACCTAGGAGAAGCTTCTGCTGGTGGCTTTTACCATTGTTGCCATTGAAAACCCAGCTGATATCGGAATACTGACCAGCAAGCTGTGCTAAAGTTTTCTGCTGCCACTGGGGCCACTCCTATTGCTGGCCACTTCATTCCTGGAAGCTTCACTAAACAGATCAAGGCAGCCTCCCGGGAGCCATGACTACTGGTCCCAGGCTGACCACCAGCCTGTCACAGAGGTGTCTTAGGTTAACCTGCCTACCATTGCTCTGTGTAACACAGACTCTTCTCTGTGCCCTGTGGACATTGCAATCCCATGCAACAACAAGGGAGCACCTTAGTGGGTCTGCTGTGGTGATTGCTGGACCAGGAAGTACTTTGTGTGCACACGTGGCATCATCTCCCATGAGTATCCATGGGAGATCATACCTGATCTCTGTTTAGCAGAGATCCCGAAGACATTGAAAAGGAAGAGCAGGCCACTGCTGAAAAGGCTGTCTAAGGAGGAATTTCAAGGTGAATTTACCGCTCCAGCTCCTGGGTTTACTGTTACTCAACTCAAGATCACAGACTGGTCTGAAGGTGTGCATATGCCCTCAGTGCCTTTCCAGTAGTTCCCTATCGAAGACTGGAGTGCTCAGCCCACTGCTGAAGACTGGTCCGAAGCTCCCACTGAATGGATAGGAACAACTAGTGGTGGCCTTAAACTGTTCTTCCACAGGCTCTTAAACAAAAAATGGAAATAAAGTTGTCGAAAAATAGACATCAGCTTCTTTACACACACACACACACACACACACACACACACACACACACACATCACTTCACACCCATTATGGCAGGTAAAATAAAAAGGACAGACAGAAGTATTGGTGAGCATGTGGAGAAATTGGAACCTTCATTCACTGCTGGTTGGGATGTAAAATGGTGTGGTCACTTTGGAAAACAGTTTGAAAGTTTCCTCAAATGTTAAACATAGAGTTACCATATGTCCTAGGAATCCTACTCCTAGGTGTATACCCAAGAGAAATGAAAACATATGTCCACACAAAAACTTCCACATGAATATTCATAGCAGCATTATTCATAATAGTCAAAACATAGAAACAAATGTTCATCTAATGATGAATGGGCAAACAAAATATGGTGTATCCACACAATGGAGTATTATTCAGCCATAAAAAGGAATAAATTACTGATCCATGCTAAAACATGGATGAACCTTAAAAACATTATGCTGTGTTATACTCCATGAGACACAAAAGGCCACATATTATGATTTCACTTATATAAAATTCCAGAATAGGCAAATTCATGGAGACAAAAAGCACAGTGGTGGTTGCCAGGCATGTGCTGGGGAAAGAGGAGTGACTGATAACAGGTATGGGGTTTTTTTAGAGGGAGAATGAAAACATTCTAAAATTAGATTGTGGTGATGGTTGCACAGCTCTGTTAATTAAAAATCACTGAACTGTACATTTTTAAAGGGAGAATTTTATGATATGTGAATTTTATCTCAATAAAGCTGGTTTAAAAAAAAAACCCAAATACCTTGCACAGAGTATAGCACATAACAGCAACTACAGTAATAATAACTAACACATCTATGGAGCTTACCATGTGCCAGGCACTGTGCTAGGCATTTTACATGTATGAGCTCACTTACTCCTCATGACAATCCAATGAGGTAGGCAGTGCTATTAGTCCCATGTTACAGGTAGGGAAACCCAGAGGTTGAATTGACTTGCCCAGAGGCATAGTCTGGATGCTCAGATGTTTCCATCTCGCTTCTTTGTACCTTTCCTCAGTACTTTATATAAAAAAGGTACCCATAAGTGTTAAATTAATACATGCATCAAATACTTCTATGTATCCAGTGATCACTTACAGAATATTTATTATGTAATAGGTAATACCTGCATTATCATCTTTATCCTTGCTTCTCCCATTCAGATTCCCTGTGGGGTATAGGGAAAATGGGTACAAAGGTTCACAAAATACTTATTGCATGTCTGCCACGTGTCAAGCACTATTCTAGACGCTGAGGATATAGCAGTGAACAAAGTAGACAACAATCCCTAACCTCATGGAGCTGACATTCTGACGGGTTAGACAGACAATAAACACAAAATATAGAAAGCAGGTTGGATAGTTTACTAGATTGAATAGTATCCCCTTGAAACTTGAGGTCCACCTTGCGACTGCGATCTTATTTGGAAATAAAGGTCTTTGCAGATGTAATCAAGTTAAGGCGAGGTCATACTCTTTTAGTGTGTGTCCTAATCCAATGACTGGTGTCCTTATAAGAAAAGGGAAATTTGGACATAGACACACCCACACACACACACACACACACACACACACACACACACAAGGAGAATGACCTGTGAAGAAAGAGGTAGAGATTGGAGTCTACAAGCCAAGGAATGCCAAGGATTGCCAGCAATCACAAGAAGGTGGGAAGAAACAAGGAGGGATTCTTCCTTAGAGACTTCAGAGAGAGCATGGCCCTGGCAACACCTTGATTTCTAACTTCTAGCCCTCGGAACTGTGAGAGATTAAATTTCCATTGTTTTAAGTCACCCAGTTTGTGGTAGTTTGTTACGGCAGCCCCAGGAGACTAACACAGATGATGATAGATGCTCTGGAGAAAGACAACACAGGAAAGGATGACAGAGAGCCCTGGGTGAATCAGACATAGCCTATGCCTCAGAGAGCTCCCCATCTAGTCAGAGAGCTATGACCCTAAGTCACAAACAGGACCAACAAGACAATGTGTAAAGTGCCAGAGTGGAGGCACCAGGACTGGGGTGCTGGGAGGTCTTTATGAATATGAAGTTGTTTGAACTGAGCTTAGGATTTCAACAGGTGAAAGTGGTAGAGCGGAGAAATACCTGTTGAAGGGAACCACGTGTGGTGGGAGAAAATGAGCAGTCAGTAAAACAGTGTGTATTTAGGGAACCACACACAGTTTGGTTGAAGAGAGCACAAGAGATGCGTGCATGAGCAGGTGTGTGTGTGTGTGTGTGTGTGTGTGTGTGTGTGTGTGTGTGTGTGTGTTGTAAGGGATAGGAGGTAGTGGGGAGACATGGCTTGATTTAGCTTGGAGAAGTCTCCATTGCCAAGCTGAAGCATCTGTACCTTTTCTTATAGGCAATGAAAAGTCATGGAATATTTTTGAGCGAGAGCAACATGGTAGGCAGGGAGGGGGTCCACATCGATATTATATGTACCAAAGAATACACACTACAAGGTGAGTTTTGTGTTGGTTCATTGTTGTTTAGCAGAGACTGTGGTACTACCCTTTTTTCCCCTTGCCTGCTGGCTCCCAGAGTCATTTCCAAGAAGCCTCAACCCCTGGTGTGATTGTTCCAATTCCCCTTACCCTAGAGCTGGCTTTGCCAAGGAATATGGAGCTTGAGCAGGAAAGAACCCTGAAAACCACATCTCACCACTGCCAGTAGCCAGTCAACAAGAACTCGTCATGATAATGAAAGCCAGAAAATATTTTCTTCAGATGCAAAGGTGGCATCTGTTCAAATTGGTTTTTCCTATTGGGTTCTCACAGCTCTGTCCATAAACAGATATTCTGTTATACTGGTTAGCTGCCAGACATGAAACAGGAAAATCAAAATTAAAAAAAAAAAAACAATCATTGGTTTTTCCATCAAATAATTGGTTTTTCCATCAAAGAGTTTACAGTCCAGGGGCACCTGGGTGTCTCAGTTGGTTAAGCATCCAACTCTTGATTTCAGCTCAGGTCATGATCTCACAGTTCATGAGTTCGAGTACCGCATCGGGCTCTGTGCTCACAGTGCAGAGCCTGCTTCAGATCCTTTGTCTCCTTCTCTCTCTGCCCTTCCCCCATTCTCTCTCTCTCTCTCAAAAATAAATAAATGTTAAAAAATAACTTTAAAAAAGTTTACAGTCCACAACATCAGAGTTGAAGTGACCAAAGAGATTAATTCATTTTTCACATGAGAACACTGAGGACCCAAGAGAAATGATTTGCACATTTTTGCTGTGCGATCGCTAGGCTGCAATTCCTTACTTGGGCTACTTCCTGAGGTCTGGTGTCCCAAAGAGTCTTAACATTGCAGACTTTAAAGAGCAGAATGGTAGGAAAGTGACCATCTTCAAGGAGCATAGGAGAATGAAAAAGGAAAGGAAAAGGAAGTCTCTCATCTCTGTGGGGTTCCCTAAAGAGATATCGGTGCTTGAAACTGAGACAGCATTTAGCTAATTAGTTAATCATCCTTCCAGCCCTCTTTCCCCTATTGGGGGAAGGGGCAAGATTTATCCAAAGTACCTGTCAGTCCTGAACAGTCTAACAGAAGGCACTCCGAATAGGCTAGTCTGGTGTTTTGTTTCAGGAAAAATTTTCTCTCTGAAGATGATTTGTAAGCTTGATCCTGTCAGAACATAAAACCACATAACCCAATGTGTTTCCAAATTTGTCCTAGCTGCCATAAAACTTTGAGCCAAATTCAGAGTCCAATTATAATCCAGTTCATTTTAGGTACCTGGCAACATCTATTCGTGCTTCCTTTACATGGTCTCTGGTCTGTTTTCTTCCACATTTTTATCCCTAATTGTCTTTCTTTCATGTTGTAACTGATGAGCCTCCTAATATCCTCTTTAAAGTAGGCGGGATATAAATCTTACATAAACTAAACTATATTTACAGATGCAAAGGGGATTTGAACTAGCGAAGAATATTTGAAGGAACAGATGATATTTGGCCTAGAAGAGAGCAGGCTTATGAAGACATGATTACTGGCTTCAAATATCCAGCAGACTGTCAAGAGGGCAATGTGGTGAAATTATTATGCTTAGCTCCAAAGGGCACAACCAGAAGTAATGGGTGAAAATTACAGAGAGACAAATTCCCTGAGAAAACAAACCTCTTACAGGCAAAGCTTAGTAAAAATGGTGAGTTCATTGCTGGAGGTCTTCAGATAGTGGCTGGACAACCTAATTCTGAGGGTCTGTTGCAGAGGGAATGGAAACATTGGATGGAGGGGTTGGATAAGATGATTTTAAAGGCCCTTTCCAGTCCTAATAGATGCAAAATGCAGCTCTAGGTGTAGAAAAGAAGACAGGAGAGAGGGGGGCCAAGTGGGGAAAGGAGACAGGAAAGAAAGAAACTGAAGTTCATCAAATGCTAGAACATTCTAGTTAAAAGCAGCAAACCCTAACTGCTTCTGAGATGCTTGCAAAGGGGAGAGTGGTCCAGAAACAGAATCCCAGGCTGCATTTCCCCAGTCCTATTCCATGTGACTCCTATGCGGCAGGAGAAATGAAAACATCAGCTCCATTGCTCCCACTGCTGTTATTCAGGAAAGAGCACATCAAGACTGTTAGAGCTGGAAGGAGACTTAGAGGTGATATAATCCCAACCCCTCATTTTAGAACTGGAGAGAAAGAGGCCCAGAGAGTGGAAGGGGCCTGTCTACCTGTCAGCCACTTCACCGACCATGCGCTGCTGAAGGGCAGAGACCTTTTTTTGTTTACCTTTTAATCCCCCAACTGGACCTGGCCGCAAGTCCTTGCACATAGTGAATGCACAAGAAATCTTTAGAAAATTGAACTGAATTGCCCAGAACAGCTGGAAGCAGAAGCTAGGTCTTTTGACACCCTCACCCCCAGCCCACGATGCTTTCCATGACAAAAATTTTATCCAATTCAACAGACATTGATTTGGCATATCCGTGTGCCAAGCCTGGAGCTATAGCAAGAGATGAACAAGAGGCAGGCTGTGCCCTCAAGGAGCAAATAGTTCCTCCTGAGAGCTGGGCTCTTCCCCTCTTGGGCCCTGCACACCTGCTGTTCTTTTGGCATGGAAAAGCTCTTTTTGCTGCCTTTGCCTACTTACCGCCTATTCAGCCTTCAGATCTTAGTTCAAATGTCAGTTACTCAGCAGCACCGTCTCTCACTCCCAGATGAGGCAGATCCCTCTGATACACGTTTTCAGGGAGTCGTTTTCCTTCCTTGAACTTAGCAAGTATGTAATTACATATTGATTTGTGCGGTTCTTTGTTTGCTTTCCCCCTGCCTCCTTCAGTAGACTGTTAGCTCTACAAGGGGCAGATACTCCGTCTGTTTTGCTCCCCACTGTACCACTAGTCTGGCAAAAAGCCTGGGACATGGTAAGTAAGCAATAAGCAATCCGTGTTTGTTGAATACATGAATCAACAATCTAATGGAGTATACAGATAGATCAATTAAAACTACAATTCAACATGATAAGGGATAGAAGGTAATACAGAAATCAATTCCATAGGAGGGAGGAAGCCAGCTCTTGCATCAACGGATCTGGCATTGTAGAATATGTACACTGCCAGATAATCAAAGCAGGGGGCCAACAGCATAGCCTTGAGAAGGTGCCTGTTGGGGGTGCCTGGCTGGCTCAGTTAGTAGAGTATGGGACTCTTGATCTTGAGGTTGTGAGTTCAAGCCCTCACATTAGGTGTAGAGATAGAAAGAAGGAAAGAAAGAAAGAAAGAGGAAAGAAGGGAGGAAGAAAGAAAAGAAAGTGTCTCTTGTGTTCTGACAAACCAAAGCTGTGTGTAGCATCTTTTTCCCCATTACCCAGAGAAGCAGGGTAGTTCTGCCACAGTGGGACAGACTAGGCATCTGAGTACCAGGCACAATTGGCAAAATCTGACCACATGGGGTTGGTAAGACCAAAAGGACGCCCCTGGGATTCAAAATCCACAGATCTCTCTGTTGCTCAGTGATGTTCTCTATAGGAGAAAGATCCACAGGATTGGCTGGTCCTGGAATGAGGGGGCAGTTCTGCACCTATTGGGTGGGGGAAGACCTACTCCCAGGCGTAAGAGAGTGTTGCCCTCTAGTGGTAATAATGATGATAAAGATCATGATCATGATCATGATAATAACAAGTAGTGGATGTGGTCCTTGTTAGGGAAACTGACCATCCCAGTTTGCCCGGGGGACTGTTTCACCACCCAAGTTCCACTTCCCAGGGAACGTCTGAGTCCCAGATAAACAGTTGGTCATCCTACTCCTTGATGGTGTTCGATGCACTGTGCATACACATGATCTCATTAGATGGTTCAAAACCCCCAAGGCCAGGAATCAGGATTCAGGTTCCAGAGATCTGTAGAGCCTTAAATATCCAGCTTGATTTCCAGATGAGAAAAGAAAGCCCAAGAGAAGTAAATTCCTTGTTCAACATCACATTACAAATTTATAGCAGAAGTGGGATCAGCAGGTACATGTCCAGACTCCCTGCCACTGCCTGGCATGCCTTTGCCTGCTTTGTTAGTTTGTCTAGGTCCCATATCCTCCAGGAAGCCTTTCCTAAACCACCTCTCAATCATTTCAGAAGGCTTTCCCTGAAACACTCATCTGACACTTAGCATGTGCTATAAGTACTGTATTGTTTTTTAATGCTTTAAATATATAACTGGAAAAAAAAAAGGAAAGTTCCTTGGCCTCACACCCCCAACCCCCCAGAGGTACTGGGGAGGAGAGCAGCTGCTGGGCATGAATCTCAGGTGTGCCTATAGTTTGTTCAGGGCCCTAAGGAAAAGGCATTTGGCACTGCAGAGCAAGGAAAGAAACAGGATTTTGCAATTACCAGGTGGGATGGATTTGAGAGTCAAGAGCCGAGCAGAGGTGAGAATGAATCCCTGCATCCTTAAGAGGAAAAGAGAGTGAGAGCCTTCCTTGCTCCAGTGATATCATCAGGGAAATAGGTCCTTGTTTCTTGCTACCAGAACTGCAGCGTCCTTTGGTGCTCTCCTGGTCCCTGACAAGGACCCCCCAGATCAGCTCTTGCCTCTCTCTTCCACGGAGACAAATTTGCAAACTCCCACATCTCTGTGGAAACGGCAGAGAGCAGGAGAGAAGAAAAAAGGAGAAAAATCCACCCACATGCCAACAAACTGGAAAAAAAATAACCCAGGCCTTGTCTCACTCAGCTGTTGGCTTGCTGCTCCCTCCCACTGTGATGGCTGCTTCTGCCTCCTGGACAGGGACCTGGCTCAGTGCAGCCTCCCTTCCCATCCTGAGCTGACTTTTGTCAATACCCCTCCCCCAATCTCAGCTATGAGAAGGAGGGTCTTATAGCCTAGGGATAGAAAAGGTGGAAGGAAGGACTGACGGGGCCACCAAATGCTTGTGGCCAACTACAAACTCAGTTCCCATCACTGTCCCCCAAACCATGCAGGGGACCATCCTCCCATCCCAGGGAGAGAAGTCAAGGAGCTCTGTCCCACCAGGCAACTTCTCCCTCAGATGCTGTCCCCTGCCCATTTTCCCTGCTGCCTCTCTCTACCATTTCATTTTTAGGCTCTGTTTTTAG
The DNA here is from genome assembly GCF_028018385.1 of Neofelis nebulosa. Classification (NCBI taxonomy): domain Eukaryota; kingdom Metazoa; phylum Chordata; class Mammalia; order Carnivora; family Felidae; genus Neofelis; species Neofelis nebulosa. The sequence goes on from NC_080800.1 coordinate 47,568,331, forward strand.
TCTAAGTCCCTCTATTCCAACCTTTTTGTGCACTATCCTTTCTTCACCTTTTGCCCAGTTCTGGGCATCATACATTTTTTTTTAAAAAACAACAAAATAAAGTGTGCTGATAGGAAAGGAGGGCTCTGGAAATCACTATTAGAAACTGTAAGGAAAATAGAGATGTTTAGCCTATAGGAGAGAGGATATGGACTCCTAAATCATGGAAAGATGGAACAACAAGAAGTTTTTTGGATAACTTTGTCTAACCCTTCACTTTTCAGCTGAGGTGACTGAGGCCCAGAGAGGGAAGAAGACCTGGGCTCTCAGGCAGAAGAGGGGACAGCTTTGGTTTGTGGGCCTCCAGAAAGCAGAAGGAGGATGAGTGGGTGAAAGATATGAGAAAGTAGATTTAAATGACAGTTTTGTTTCTTCCTTCCAATTCCTTACTCCTGTTATTTTTTTTCCTTGTCTTACTGTTCAGGATCTCCAGTTCAATGCTGAACAAAAGGGACAATAATGGGCATCCCTGTTTTGTTATTCATCTTAAAGGGAAGTTTTTCAATGTTTCACCATTATATATGTTTGCTGTAGGATTTTGGAGAATGCTTTTTATCAGGTTAAGGAAGTTCCCTCTTACTCCTAGTATGCTAAAATATTTTTTTCTCACTAACAGGTGTTAAATTTTATCAAAGTCTTCCTCAGCATCTTTTATAATGGTCATGGTTTTTTTATTTTCTAATCTGTTTATGTGGTCAAGAATGCAGTATTTAGCTCAAGAGAAATATGAAGTTTCTAACATACAAAACCACCCACAGAGGCATTGGCTGCCTCATAGATCAAAGTAGTCAGCTCCAGTGCTCGCTTCGGCAGCACATATACAAAGTAGTCAGCTCCAAGTCACTGGAAATGTTCAGGAGGAAGTTTCAGACATTTAATAAATATTTAGGTACCAGGGTCTGCTCCAGATGTAGACAACTCAGTAGTGAAGAGGGCCCAAGCTCTCCTGGTGCTCACATTTTAGAGAAAAGATGATAGATACAAACAAGCAACAAATACAAGAACAATATCATTTCAAAAAGTAAAAGTGCTTTGAAAACAAATGGAAAAAACTGTACAAAGGCAGTGTGACTGGGTAGGGATGGGGAACAAGATTAGAGAGTCAGAGAAGGTGTCTCCAAGGAGGTGACAGTGAAGGCAATATTGAATGATAAGAAGGCAGTCATTTCATGAAGGTCCAGAGGCATGGCATCCCAGGCAGGGTGAAACACAAAGGTAAAGGCCCTAAGGTGGGGATGAGTTTGGTATATTCAAGGGACTTCAGGAAGAAGTCTCACTAGAGAGACCAGGGAGACTGGTACTAGATGAGGCAGGAAAGAAGTTCTGGAGCAAGACCGTGTAGGGTGTATTTGTCATAAAAAAGAATGAAATCTTGCCATTTGCAACAACATGGATGGATCTAGAGGGTATAATGCTAAGTGAAATAAGTCATCCAGAGAAAGACAAATACCATATGATTTCATTCATATATGAAATTTAAGAAACAAAACAAACAAGGGAAAATAGAGACAGACAAAAAACCAGACCCTTAAATACAGAGAATGAACTGGTGGTTGCCAGAGGAGAGGTGAATAGAGAGATGGTGAAATGGTAAAGATGAAGAGAACACTTATCTTGATGAGAACTGAGTAATGTATACAATTGTTGAATCACTATATTGTACACTTGAAACTAATATAACACTGTATGTTAATTATCCTTGAAGTAAAAAAAAATAAATTAATTAAAGAAAGACTGTGTAGGATCATGCCAGCCATGTGAAAGCGTTTAGAATTTTTTCAAGTTTATATATTCATTTCGAGAGAGAGAGAGAGAGCAAGAAAGAGAGAGTGAGCACAAATGGGAGAAGAGCAGAGAGGGAGGCAGAGAGAGGGGCAGAGAGAGAGAATCCCAAGCAGTCTCTGCACTGTCAGCACAGAGCCCAATGTGGGGCTAGAACTCACCAACTGTGAGATCATGACCTGAGCTGAAGTCACACGCTTAACCAACTGAGCCACACGGGCACCCTGAAAGTGTTTAGATTTATTGTCAGTTCAGTGAAAAGCTAATGGAAACTTTGAGCTGGGAGTGATATGATCTATGATCATTCTGTGTGAGGTGAGGAGAATGGATTATGGTGAAGGCGAAACTGGAAACAGGTAGACAAATTAGGAGGCTGATTATGAAACCAGTTAGGAGGTCCAGGTGAGAGACCATGATAGTTTGGGCTATGATAGTGATGGTGAAGCAAGTTAAGTAGACATATTTGGGATATGTTTTTACCTGAACATCATTATTAATCAACTTGATCTCATTGGCATTTATAGACTACTCCATCCAACAGCAGAGTGCACATTCTTCTCTAGACTGCAGTGAACACTCACCAAGATAGACCATGTTCTGGTCCATAAAACACATTTTAGCAAATTTAAAAGAATAGAAACCATACAAAGTGGGGCGCCTGGGTGGCTCAGTCAGTTAAGCATCCACCTCTTGATTTCAGCTCAGGTCATGATCCTGAGTTCCTAAGATTGAACCCCACGTTGGTCTCCCAAGCTGACAGTGCAAAGCCTACTTGGGAGCCTGTCTCCCTCTCTTTCTGCCCCCCCCAAAATAAATAAATAAACATAAAAAAAGAAATAATACAAAGTATGCTCTCAGACCACAATGGAATTAAATTATAAATCAATAACAGAAAATAGCTGGAAAATCCCCAAATGTTTCGAAATTAAACAATGCATTTCTAAATAACGCATGGGTCAAAGAAGAAGTCTCAAGAGAAATTTTAAAATATTTTGAGTTAAATGAAAATGAAAATATAATTTATCAAAATTTATAGGATTGTAGAAAATCCCGAGCAATCTACACACATTCATACACCCACACCCATACACACAACCTTCTGGAACTAATGAGGACATACATAGCAAGGTTGCAGATACAACTTCAATATGCAAAAATCGATTACTTTCTTATTATACCAGCAATGAAAAAGTAGAATTTGAACTTTTAAGAAAATAGTACTACTTCCAGCAGCTGCAAAGCAATGAAATACTTAGGTGTAAATATAACAAAATATTGCACAGGATCTTAATGTGAAAAACTACAAAACACAAGTAAAAGAAACCAAAGATCTAAATAAATGGAGAGATATTCCATGTTCATGGATAGGAAGACTCAGTGTTGTTAAAAATGTCAGTTCTTCCCAACTTGATCTATAAATTTAACATAATTTCAGTTAAAATGCAGCCAAACTATTTTGTAGCTATAAACAAAGTGATTCTAAAGTTTATATGGAAAAGCCAACGGCCTAGCACAACCAAAATGATACTGAAGAACAAAGTAGAATTCATACTACCGATTTCAAGATAGCTACAGTACTATAAAGTTACAGTATATAAGGCAGTGGTATTAAAAGAAAGAATAGACACATAGATCAATGGAACAAAATGAAATATATTTTAAAATAGAGCCCCCAAACTTGTTGATGGATGTACAGGATGAAGAAAAGAAGAGAATCAAGAAGGACCATCTGTATGAGATGAGAGGAAAATTGGGTTAGATCATTTAAAAAAATCCTTCCAAACTTAAGTTTTAATAAAGATTTGTAAGGTCTATGATTCCTTGGCCTGCCCCACATATTTCTCCTAACACACTACAACTATACTTGTGGCTGGTGTCTCCCTACTTACAGATCCCACACCTCCAAGCTCAGGCTTCCCACTCCCCTTTCCTCTTTGGAGGGGTTACTGGCAGCTCTCTGCAAGTGGGAGCCAATGAACAGGGTGAAGCTGCCTCTAGTCTTGGTTTTAAGAGGCTTCAAGCTATGTGTGTCAAAGATCCGGTTACCCTATAATTATGTGTTAGTGAAGCATGAGGGAGGAGCTGGAAAAGGGAAAGACGAAGGGAAGGAGAATGAGGAAAAGAGTTTTGGAGAAGATGAAGAAAGAGAGACCGGGAGAGGAGAAAAGGAAATGAATAAATGATCTGTTGGCAGAAAGTGGGGAGAGGAGCAGGCCACAATAGCACACAGGAGCCCCTAGGAATAGGGTGCGTTCAGCACTGCTAGCCTCAGCCCATTTCCTCAGCAAAATCCCCTCCCTATTTGCAGCCCTAAGAGAGCAAAGAGACTGTAATACAGAAATGATCCTCTGTAGTGACTACATCTGGTCAGAGTGGAGGGGTGGATGAAGAGAAATAGGCGGAGTTAGAGCAATGTGCTTAACTTTCTGTCAAGTCACAAACCTGCTTGAAAATGTGATGAAAGCTATGGTCTGCACACTCTCTCAGAAAAAATGCTAATGCACATAATTGTACCAAACTTTGCCTGCAATTCAGCATGTTCATGGATTTTCTAAAACCCTCTAGGGTCCATGAACCTCTGTGTAGAATCTCTGAATAAGAGAATACTTAGGAGGTGAAAACCAACACTATTAGTAAATGGATTGCATATGGTAGCTAAGGGAGTGAGTCAAAGAAGAAGCCTGGATTTATGGCTGAGGTTGCTGGGTAAATGATGGAATGATTCACTGAGACAGAGAACACCCAAAGAAGAATGGTTTCAAAGGGAAAATGCTGAATTCAATTTTAAGTGGCTGTGGGATATCCAAGGGGAGATATTCAGGAAGCAGTTGGATATATGGATCTGGAGTTCAGGAAAGAAATGTAGGCAGGAGCTATAGAGTTGGGAGCAATCAGTATGTGGATGGTTAAGGCCATAGGAATGGATGAGATCACCTACTGTGACTGTACAGAGTAGGAAAAGAAAAGGGCCTTGGACATAACTCTATCAGACACCAATATTTGAGGAAAGGATAGAGGGAGAGGGGCCTACAAAAAGGACCAAGAAGTCGTGGCCAAAGAATAAAGAATAGAACAAGGAGAGTGTGGTGTCGCATAAATCAAGGGCAAATAATCCTCCAAATGGAGGGAAGGGTCAACATGCCAAATATTACATGAAACAAAGTCTGAAAAACATCCATTAGATTTAGCAACAAGGTCACTAGTAGTCTTGCAGAGAACAGGGAGTGATGGGGGTGGATGGCAAATTACAATGGGTTAAGAAAGAAGGAGTGGGGAAAAAAAGAAGGAAGGAGTGGAATGCAAAATGCAATGAATTAAGATGTGACTGCAGGGAAAAAAAAGACTAAAAAAGAAAAAAGTGAACAGGAGGTGAGGAAGTATATGGACAGCAAGTGCAGACAACATTCTTAAGCTGTTTGCCTATGGCAGAGAGCAGAGAAATAGGGTAGAAGCTAGAGAGTAATGCACTGAGGCATTGTTGTTGCTAATTTAATTTAATTTAATTTATTTAATTTATTATTTTTGGTGAGGACTTTTAAGTTCTACTTTCTTAGCTAATTTCAATTACACAAAACAGCATTGTCAACCCTAGACACTATGTTATACATTAGCTCCTCAGAATTATTCATCTTATAGCTAAATGTTTTTACCCTTTTACCAAACTCTCCCCATTATCCCCACTCCCCAGCCCTTGGCAACCACTTTTCTACTGTCTGTTTCTTTGGGTTTGATTATTTTCTTTTAGATTCCACACATTGCATGATACCATGCAATATTCTTCTCTGTCTGGCTTATTTAACTTAGCATAATGCCCTCAAGGTCCATCCATGTTGTCACAAATAACAGGATTTCCTTCTTTTGCATAGCTAAATAATAGTCTGAATATCTATATGAATATATAATATGTGGATATATATCACACGTTCTTTATCCATTCATCCTTTGATGGACTTTTAGGTTCGTTCCATATGTTGGCTATTGTGAATGATGCTGTAATGAACATGCGAGTGCAAGTATCTCTTTGAAGCTCTGTTCTTAGTTCCTATGGATATATACCTGGAAGTGGAATTGCCGGATCATATGGTAGTTCAAGTTTTAATTTTTTTACGTTTATTTATTTTGAGAGAGAGAGAGAGAGAGAGGGAGGGAGGGAGAGCATGCATGCACTCAGAAGTGGGGGAGGGGCAGAGAGAGAGGGAGAGAGAGAATCCCAGAGCCCAATGTAGGGCTCAAACCCACAAAACTGTGAGATCATGACCTGAACCAAAATCAAGAGTTGAACGTTTAATGGACTGAGCCACCTGGGAGCCCCCAAGTTTTAATTTTGAGAAACCTCCATACTGTTTTCCACAGTGGCTGCACCAATTTGCATTCCCACCAACAGTGTGCAAGAATTCCCTTTTCTCCATGTCTTTGCCAACACTTTTGTCTTTTTTATGATAGCCATTCTAAGAGGTGTGAAGTGATATCTTATTGTGATTTTGATGTGCATTTCCTTGATAATCAGTGACGTTGAACACTTTCATGTGCCTGTTGGCCATTTGTATGTCTTTGGAAAAATGTTCATTCGATTTCTCTGTTCATTTTTAATCTTATTGTTTGGGTTTTTGCTATTGAATTATATGAGCTCTTTATATATTGTGAATATTAACCATTATCAGATATATTATTTGCAAATATTTTCTCCCATTCCGCCCTTTTCATTTGGAAAAGGTATACAGCATAATGACTTTCCTTTGCTGTGCAGAAGCTTCTTAGTTTGATGAGGTTACACTTGTTTATTTTTGCTTTTGTTACCTTTGCTTTTGGTGTCAAATCCAAAAAATCATTGCCAAGACCATTGTCAACTAGCTTGCCCCTTATGCTTTCTTCTATAATTTCAGGTCTTAATATCCAAGCCTTTAATTCATTTTCAGTTGATTTTGGGGTATGTTGTAAGATAGGGGTCCAATTCATTATTTTGAATGTGTCTGTCCATTTTTCCCAATACCATTTACTGAAGGGATTATCCTTTTCCCATGTGTATTCTTGGCTCCTTTGTCATAAATTAATTGGCCATATATGCATGGATTTATTTCTGGGCTCTCTATTCTTTCCACTGATCAATGTGTCTGTTTTCATGCCAATACTATACTACTTTTTTCCAGTTTTATTGAGATAGAATTGATATACAATACTGTATAAGTTTAAAGTGTACAGAATAATGACTTGACATACATATACTGCAAAATGATTAAGTTTAGTTCACATACGTTAACTAGAATAGCTAACATCCATCACCTCATATAGTTACAAAAAGTTTTTTTTCCTTGTGATGAGAACTTTTAGGATCTGACAGCATATTGCTTAGATTACTATAGTTTTGTAATGTAGTTCACAATGAGGAAATATGATGCTTCCAGCTTTGTTGTTTATCAAGATTGCTTTGGCTATTCGGGATCTTTCATGGTTCCAACAAATTTCTGTATTGCTTGTTCTATTTCTATGAAAAAATTCCATTGGAATTTTAAGGATTTCATTGAATCTGTAGATTGTTTTGGGTAGTATGTACATTTTAATAATATTAATTCTTCCAATCCGTAAGCATGGAATATCTTTCCAGTTATTTGTGTCTTCTGTCTTCTTCAAATTCTTTCATCAATGTATTATAGTTTTCAGTGTACAGATCTTTCATCTCCTTGGTTAAATTTATTCCTAGGTATTTTATTCCTTTTGATGCAATTGTAAATGGGATTGTTTTCTTAATTTATCTTTCTAATTTTTTTAATGTTTATTTATTTCTGAGACAGAGAGGGATGGAACATGAGTGGGGGAGGGGCAGAGAGAGAGGGAGACACAGAATCTAAAGCAGGCTCCAGGCTCCAAGCTGTCAGCACAGAGCCCGACACGGGGCTCGAACCCACAAACTGTGAGAGCATGACCTGAGCTGAAGTCGGTCGCTCAACCGACTGAGCCACCCAGGCACCCCTTTAATTTATCTAACAGCCCATTATTAGTGTATAGAAATGCAACTTATTTTTAAATATTGATTTTGTACTCTGCAAATTTACTGAGTTCATTGATTCATTCTGATAGTTTCTTTTTGTGGAGTCTTTAGGGTTTTATATATGCAATATTATATCATCTGCAAATAAAGGCAGTTTCACTGCTTCCTTTATTATATGGACACCTTTTATTTCTTTTTCTTACCTAATTTCTCTGGCTAGGATTTGCAGTACTATGTTGAATAATAGCACTGAAAATAGGCATCTTGTCTTTGTTCCTGATCTTAGAGGAAAAACTTTCAACTTCTCACCATTGAGTGTGGTGTTAGCTGTAAGCTTGTCTGTCATATATGGCCTTTATTATGTTGAAGTATGTTCCCTCTATACCCAGTTTATTGTGGGTTTTTATTTATGAATGGATATTGAATTCTGCCAAGTGCTTTTTCTGCATCCATTAGGAAGATCATACGATTTTTATCCTTCAATTTGTTAATGTGGTGTATCACATTGATTGGTTTGTGAATATTGAACCATCCTTGCATCCCTAGAATATATTCCACTTAATCGCGTGTATGATTATTTAAAAAAATTGTTTTATGTTTATTTATTTTTGAGAGAGAGAGAGACAGAGCATGAGCGGGGGAGGGGCAGAGAGCAAGTGGGGGACACAGAATCTGAAACAGGCTCCAGACCCTGAGCTGTCAGCACAGAGCCTGACACAGGGCTTAAACCCACAAACTGTGAGATCATGACCCGAGCTGAAGTCAGACGCCCAACTGAGCCACCCAGGTGCCCCTTGTGCATGATTCTTTTAATGTGTTAAAACACAGGACATTAGCCTGTAATTTTCTTGTAGTGTTCTTATCTGGTTTTGGTATTGGGGTAATGCTGGCCTCATAAAATGAGATTGGAAGTGCTTCTTCCTCTTCTATTTTTTAGAACAGTTTGAAAAGAACTGGTGTTATTCCTCTATAAATATTTGGTAGACTTCACCTGTGAAGCCCTCTGATCCTGAGCTTTTCTTTGAGGTTTTTGCTTGCTAATTTAATGTCTACTGATAATTGGTCTGTTCAGATTTTCTATTTCTTCATGATTCAGTCTTGATAAGTTGTATGTTTCTAGGAACTTATCCATTTTTTAGGTTGTCCAATTTGTTGGCATACAATTGTTCACAGTCTCATGATTCTTTGTATTTGTGTGGTACGTGGTATCAGTTGTAATGACTCCTCCTTCATTTCTAATTTCATTTATTTGGGTTCTCTCTCTCTCTCTCGTAAGTCTAGGTAAAGGTTTGTCTATATTGTTTACCTTTTTATTTATTTTATTTTTTTATTTTTAAAATTTATTTATTTATTTTTTTTTTTTTAGACATGTTAATTTAATTTTTTTTTCAATATATGAAATTTATTGTCAAATTGCTTTCCATACAACACCCAGTGCTCATCCCAAAAGGTGCCCTCCTCAATACCCATCACCCACCCTGCCCTCCCTCCCACCCCCCATCAACCCTCAGTTTGTTCTCAGTTTTTAACAGTCTCTTATGCTTTGGCTCTCTCCCACTCTAACCTCTTTTTTATTTTTTTTCCTACCCCTCCCCCATGGGTTTCTGTTAAGTTTCTCAGGCTCCACATAAGAGTGAAAACATATGGTATCTTTCTCTGTATGGCTTATTTCACTTAGCATCACACTCTCCAGTTCCATCCATGTTGCTACAAAGGGCCATATTTCATTCTTTCTCACTGCCACGTAGTACTCCATTGTGTATATAAACCACAATTTCTTTATCCATTCATCAGTTGATGGACATTTAGGCTCTTTCCATAATTTGGCTATTGTTGAGAGTGCTGCTATAAACTTGTGAATTTTCCAGTTTCGTCCTTGTAGTTGATTTTTAGTTTCATACCATTGTAGTTGGAAAAGATCCTTGATATAATTTCAATCTTCTGAAGTTTAAGACTTGTTTTGTGGTCTAACACATGATGTATCCAGTAAAATGTTCCATGTGCACTCAAGAAGAATGTGAATTCTGCTGCTGTTGGATGGCATGTTCTGTGTTGCTGTTCTTAGAAACAAACAGCTTTGTTGAGATATATTTAAGTAGCATAAAATTCACCTGCTTTAAGTGTACAGTTTAATTAGTTGTAACATTGTTACAGTGTTGTACAACTATCGCCACAATCCACTTTTAGAACATTTCTGCCTCCCCAGAAAGAGCCCTCATGCCCACTTGTAGTCACTCTCAACCCCCACCCCTAGCCCCAGGCAACCAATAATCTACTTTATGTCTCTATAGATTTGCAATTTTTGGAAATTTCATATAAATGGGCTCATAATATGTGGCTTTTGTATGTCTGGCTTCTTTCATTGAACAAAATTTTTTTGAGGTTCATGTATGGTATAGTACGTATCTATCTCTGTTGCTTTTTATTGACAAATAGTATGGATATATCACATTTTGTTTATGCATTCAGCAGTTGGTGAACATTTGGACTGTTTCTATCTTTTAGCTATTATGAAGAATGCTGCTATAAACACCCAAGTACACCTTTTTATGCAGACATGTTTTAATTTATCTTAGGTAGATATCTAACAGTGAAATTTCTGGGTTATATGGTAAATTTATGTTTAACATTTGAAGAAATGGAGACGATAATTTTTTTTTAAGAAGACTTCACACCCATCATGAAGCCAAATGTGAGGCTTGAACTCACGATCCTGAGATCAAGATCTGAGCTGAAATCAAGAGTCAGGCTCTTAGCCAACTGAGCCACCGGTGCCCCAGCAATGAGTTTTTAAACTGAGGTAAAGTTCACAAAACATAAAAGTAGCTATTTTAAAGTGTACAATTCACTGGCATTTAGTAAATACATAATGTTGTGCAATCATCACTTTTATCTAGTTACAAAACATTTTCATCATACCCAAATGAAACCCTGTACCAATTAACCAGTCATTCCCCATCCCTCTTCTGTGCCCAGCCCCTGGAAATGAACAATCTGCTTTCTGCCTATATGAATTTACCTTTTCTGGACATTTTCATGTAAGTGGAATTATATAATATGTGGCCTATTATGTATGGCTGCTTTCACTTAGCATGTTTCCAAGATTCATCCATGTTGTAGCATGTATCAGTACTTCACTCTTTTTTATGGATGAATAATATTTCATAATATAGCCATACCACTATTTTGCTTATCCATTCATCAGTTGATGAACATTTAGGTTGTTTATTCCTTTTGCTTATTGTGAATAGTAGTATTATAAACAAACATTTGTTTGAATGCCCATTTTCAATTCTTTTTGAGTATATACCTAAGAGCAGAATTGCTGAGTCATATGGCAATTCTATGTTTATCTTTTGGGAAAATGCCAAGCTGATTTCCACAGTTGTTATACCACATTACATTCCTATCAGCAATATACAAAGGCTCCTATTTTTTTCATATCCTTGCCAACACTTCTTTTCCTTCTTTTAAGTTATGGCCATCCTAGTGTATGTGAAGTGGTATCTCACTTGTTTGCATTTCCCTGATGATTAAAAATATTGAGCATTTTTTCATGTGCTTCATGGTCATTTATATATTTTCCTTGGAGAAATTTCTATGTGAGTCCTTCGCCCATTTTTCAATGGGTTGTTTGTCTTTTTGTTATTGAGTTATAGGAATTCTAGATACAAGTCCCATATCAGAGATATGATTGGCAAATGTTTTCCCCTTATTCTATAGGCTATTTTTTTCACTTCTCGATGGTGGCCCTTTATGCACAAAAATTTTTTCTTTTTAACTTTGATGAAGACCAATGTATCTGTATTCTTTTGTTGTTTGTGTTTTTGGTGTCATATATAAGAATCTATTGCCAAACCCAAGGTCATGAAGATTTACCCCTAGTTTTCTTTTAAAAGTTTTATTGCTTAGGCCCTTACATTTAAGTGTTTGATCCATTTTGACTTAATTTTTCTATATGGCATGAGGTAAAGGGTTCAACTTCATTCTTTTGCATGTGGCTACCACTTATCCCTGTATCATTGCTGAAGAGACTATTCTTTCCCCCATTGAATGGTCTTGGCATCTTTGTTGAAAATCAATTGACCGAAGATGTTTTGGCTTATTTTGGACTCCAAGTTCTATTCCATTGATCTATATGTCTATCCTTATGCCAGTACCACACTGTTTTGATTACTGTAGCTCTGTAGTAAGTTTTAAAACTGGGAAGTATGAATCTTACAACTTTGTTTTCTTCTTCCAAAATCGTTTTTGGCTATGTGGAGTCCCTTGCAACTCCATGTAAATAATAGGCTTAAGTTTTCAATTTCCAGAAAAAAGATCATTGGGATTATTTTTGAAGTATAGTTGGCATACAATACTATATTAGGATCATAGGGATTTTGATAGGGATTGCATTCATTCAGTAGATGGCTTGGGTAGCATTGTCATCTTAACAATGTTAAATCTTCCAATCCATGAAAATGGGATGTCTTAGTTCTTATTTCATTTCCTTCTGTAATGTTTTGCAGTTTTCAGTGTATAAGTCTCATATATCCTTGGTTAAATTTATTCCTAAGTATTTTATTATTTTTGATGCTATTATAAATAAGGCAATGTTTTTTTTAAGATGCAAAAGACTGAAACATGTTTAAAGTCTGAGTCAGCAGAGAGGGAGAGAGAAAATGGATGGGTCAAAGTTCCTGAGGAAATATTTGGGCATGGGGCACAGAACACCAGCAGAAAGATTAGTCAGCATGAAAAAGGGCATCTCTTCACTATGACAGAAGGGAAACGGCAAGGATTGATCAGGTGGGGATGCTCATGAGTTTGCAGATAGTTTGTGGCAAAAGGTTGAGAGCATTGCTGCCTGGGTGGGATCTTCTAGTTTAAGTTCAGTAGGAGGTGAAGCGAGGAGGAAGACAGAGGAAAGTGTAGGAGGGCTAAGGAAATGGGAATTTGGCAAAGCTGCCATGGAGACTTGGAGAAGAGAGCAGGGAAACAAGATTCCTAGGGTGCAGTACAGTTTAGGGACCATGAATTTTTATTGGCTCCTGTCTAAGCAATTGTATTATATGAGCATAGGATTGAGATAGCGAAGATGGAGAGTTGTATTCATCTGGGGTTGGGGCTGTGATGGAAGGACAATAAGGCATATGGTTGAGGATATTATTGGCTAGAGAATGGCAGACTGGGCAGATTTTCACTTTCCAGTGGGGAGAGGCAAGTTTCAGTTAAGTCAGGAAGTGAAAGACTGGTCAGTGATGGATTGAAGACTAGAGTGAACATAGATATTTTGGCTGCTTAGCATTCAAACACTCTTCCTATTTGGGAGACATCACAAGATAGGTTTGGAAGCAGGGCCTTATCAAGCGTTACTGAAACCAGGGAAGGGGGGCACATATTTTTTCTCCCCATCCCCTGATAACTAGTGCATGGGCAGGTAACCTCAGGATGGCAAATCACATGATCCTGCTTGGAACCTTGAATGTTGAGGGAGTGATGCAAAGGTGTGCAGAGTCAGTTAGTGATTTTTCAACCAGCTAATGTAAAGTCAAAAATCTAATAGTACAGCAATAGTATCAAGGAACAGTGGGGTCCAGATGTAGTGGCAAGTGTTAGCTGACAATGGAGGCAACAGTATCATCCTCTCAGACCATTCCTGCAGCAAAATCTTTGCTGTGTCATGTCATGCCACCTGACCCTATCTGGTTCTCCAGGCCTCTCGTAGACCGCATGAAATACCTGACACCATTTTCTGTTAGGATAGGATGGCTTACGTTTTGATAATAAATGAACCCAAAATCTCAACAACACATACAAGTTTACTTTTTTCTCATGCAAAATCTACAGCAAGTTCAGTGGCTTTTCGAGACAGTTCCTTTCCAAGTGGTAACTCAGGGATACAGGCTGGCATCTTGTGGCTGTCTCATCTAGCACCTGTGGCCTCCATGGTTGCCATAGCAGAACAAAGAACAGGATTGAGCATCAGTTTTTAAATGCACAGCCTATTGGCCAGAACTCCTCACTTGGCCTCATCTAACTCTGAGAGGACTGGGAAATGTAGAGAAGCACATGGATATCCAGCAAACAGTAAATGACTTGGCCACATCTTCCAGTAATTTCATTTTCTGCTGCAGTTAGCCAAAGTCATCAGTGATACACTGCATTATTTATTTACAATCAAGAACCATGACTAGTAAAGGATATAGGTTGTCAGAATATATATATTCATTTTTTCTGGTTATGAAAGTGATACATGTTTTAAAAGTTGAACATTACATAAACATTTAATGTAGAAAGCCAAAAGTACCTCAGAATCTCACACCTCTGAGATAACTATTAAGTTTGTTATATAGTCTTATTATATTTTTCAAAGCCAATAGTAGTGTTTTATCAAAAATAGGATCATACTATAGTTACTATTTTGCAAGTGCCTTCTTCACTTAACACTATATATTTGACATTGTTCCGAGTTACATAGATCTATACTTTCTTGTTGTTTCTCACCTGTTTTTATTTTTAATGATTTTTAATTACACAAGTAATAGAGGAGTAGATGACCCTTTAGAAATTTTTTAAGCATTCAGGTAAGGCTAAAGTTCTTTTTGACCACCACCCAATTCTAATTTCTTCCTTGCCTTTACATGTTTTTGAATGACTGCATAGTATTCTATTATGTGAATGCAATGTAATTTACTTGAGTAATTTCCGATCAGTAGACAATCAGCTTTTTATTTTTACTCTGGATTATATACAAATGTTTTTCCAAGTTTGTCCTTTGACTTTATGTATAGTGTCACTCACTAAATTGGAATTTACATTTGTATACAGTTAAATTTGTCAATCTTTATGTTGTTTCTTGAGGAAAAAAGTGAAAGACAGAAAAGTGTATATAGCATGTTACCCTTTGTGTAAGAAAGGAGGGAATAGGAATAAATATTCACATTTGCTCATACTGGCATAAAGAAACATTGGATGAATGAACAAGAAGTTAATAAAAATGGTTATCTATAGTGTTCAAGGGAAAACAGGTGGATGGGGACAAGGGTGAGCACTGCATATCAGTATACACCTATTTATATAGTTTTTTTAAACTATATGTATTAGACTTCCTATTGCTGCTGTAACAAATTACCACAAACACATTGGCTTAAAACAATGCATATTTATTATCTTGCAGTTCTGGAGATCATTAGTCTGAAATGAACCTTCTGGAACTAAAATCAAAGACTCTTTTTTCTGGAGACTAAGGAAGAATTATTTCCTTGCTTTTTCCAGCCTTTACAGTACACTTGTATTCCTTGGCTCATAGCCCCTTCTTCATCTTCAAAGCCAGCACTGTAGCATCTTCAAATCTCTCTCTGATCTCTGTGTCTGATGTCACATCTTCTTTGACTGTGACTCTCTTCTCTCCCTTGTGATTACATTGATCTTACCCAAATAATCCAGGATAATCTCTCCATGTCAAGGTCCATTTTAGCTCATTACTTTTTAGTGTTGACTAATATTCCATTGTATGGCTGTACCACATTTTGTTTATCCATTTACTTGTTAATGGGCATTTGGGTTGTTTTCAGTCTTTTTGTGTGATTATGAATAAAGTATGGGGAGGTGTTGAACAAATATATATATATATATATATATACAGTATAATTACTCATATAATTTTAATATATATATTTAAATGTTTATTTTGAGAGAGAGAGAGTGCGAGTGGGGAAGGGATAGTGAGAGAGAGAGAGAGAGAGAGAGAGAGAGAGAATCTCAAGCAGGCTCTGCGCTGTCAGTGCAGAGATGGATGTGGGGCTCCATCCCACCAACTGTGAGATCATGACCTGAGCCGACATCAAGAATCAGACATTTATATTTGGTCAAAGTACATGTGAATTTTAAAATTTGATACATAAATGCCTCTTTGATTTCCAAAACTGCTTGGCCATTGTGCAGGCCCACCAATAGAGTAGAACAGTATCCTTATCTCTGAATATTCACTAAGAGTTGATGTTATCCATTATTTTAATTTTTGCCAATCAGATTGGTTAAGACATTTTATTCTACAGTTTATATTTCCTTGGTTGCTAATGACAATAACCCTCTATTAACTGGCAAAAAAAAGAGTCAGACACTTAACCAACTGAGCCACCCAGGTGCCCTGAACATTCATATATTTTATGCATCTGGAACTTATTTTGGTGTAAGAAATGAGCTAGATATCCAACTTTATTTTTTCTAAACCACAAGTTAATTATCAAAAAACCCATTTATTGCATAATCTACCTTTTCATCAATGAATTAAAATATTACCTTTCAATATACTAAATTCTCCATAGACCAAATGACTTTTTCCTGAACTTTCTATTGTGTTCCATTGAGTGAGTTGTCAGTTTTGAAGCCATACCACTGTGTTTTAATTGCTATAGCCTTACAATGTGCTTCAATAAGTGGTAAGACTGGTACACATTACTCTTATTTTCCAGAATTTTCCTGGTTATTTCTGGATGTTTATTGTTCTAAAACTATATGATTTAGAACTTTAATGTGAATTAAAATGATTTTGTTGCATTAGATTTATAAATAATTTGAGGGGAATTCACATCTTTACAAATATTGAGTATGTTCATGCAGGAATCAGATACAGATATGTCTCTCTGTTTATTCACATATTTCTTAACCTACGGGGACCTTGCTAACTATAGAATGAAGTTTCCAGAGGGTATAGTAGAAAGGTTTTGGAGGAAGAGAGGCAGTTCAAGTTTGGCTCAAGGAAGGAAAAGCACAGAGTTGTATGAAATATGGGAGAAAATAGATGATTAGAGGAGCTTATATAAATGATGGTTACTATATTAGTTATCTATTGCTGAATAACAGATAACTACAAATTTTGTGGCTTAAAAAACATTTATTCACTTCATCGTTTCTGTGGGCTTAACTGGGTCCAGGTCCTCTGCTGGCTGGATGCTGGCTTTCACTTCCTTGGCACATGGACCTCCCCAACACAGCAACTTGCTTCATGAAAGCTAGCAAGCGAGAGAGTCCATGAGCAAGATGGAAGTCATAGTCTTATGAGGCCAAATCCCTAAGCGGCATTCCATCACCTTTGCCACATTCTATCAGCTAGAAGTAAGTCCCTATGTCATCCCACACTCAAGGAGAGGGGATTACACAGGGGTGTGAATACCAGGAATCAAAATTTGCCAAGGGAATGTCCTAGAAGTCTCCTGGAACATGCAGATAAGAAGGGATATAGGTCTTTAGGGTTCTCCTGTAACTTTGATCAATTGCATTTCCAAGAGAATTGTGGTCTTTGGTGGAAGAAGAGAATCCAGGCTCATTAGGTCAGGTAAATAATAACCATTTACATTTGTATAACACTTCAGGGTTTACAAGTCTACTTTGGAGCCATCATTTAATTTTTCTCATAACAACCCTGTGAGTAGCCAAGCAATGAAACTAAGGTTCAAAGACGGTACATGGTCACCTCAGATCTCAGAGTGGGTGGCAGAGCTAAGACTAGAGTCTCAATCTTCAAATTCCTAGCCTATTATACCATATTGCCTTCTCAAAAGCATGGAAATATGCTGCCTTTTCTCTTTGATGGCCTCTCCTACCATCTTCCTCCTTCTCTGGGTTCTTATCATGGCTCAGTTATTACCAGCCAGTCAGTCAACCTCACCACACCTTCCAGAATTATTATAGGAGAACAGAGATAATGTTTGTAAAGTTCCTAACCCACTGTCTGGTACACAGTAAGATCTCACTAAATGGAAGCTATTAGGTATTATTCTTTCAACTTTTCCAGGCCACTCTCATTGCTACTCATCTTTGGTTTTGCTCCTTCCCATGAATCTCTGTGGTACCACAACCCAAGGTACAATGTGCTTTCAAAAGACACCAATATCCAACAACTTCTATAGGCAGACATTGTCCATCTTCCTACAGTCCCAGAAAAGAGCATTTGGTTGTCAGTGTTGTGGCTTCAGCTTTCTTTTCCCTCAAATACAAAATCAAAATTCTAAAAGTATAGCTATAATACCTAGTGCCCAAAGTTTGCTTCCTAATGCCATTCTCAACAAAAAAGAACTAGGATTCTTGAAAAAAAATGGCTGATTCTAAGGCTGGGGAAGGGAAAGTACAAGACGGCCCTTGGGCATCTTGTGATGTCAGAAAACAAGGAAGTGCTCAAAGAAAGATGGAAACATACAAATACATGTAGAAGAAGGGAAAACTCTCTCTTATAGTGAAGAGCCAACTAATCCATGTAAAAGAATGAAGGCATTTGAAAATCACCATTTAACAACCTTGAGAATCATCAGTGAACACGAAAACTTGTGGGTGCAAGTTTGAGGAGAACAGGATATTTACATAATCTCAGTGTAGCTCTCCACAAAATACTCATTAATTACAAAGGGAAAAACAGTAACTTTACAATGGAGAAACACAAATAGTCATTATGTGCCTTCTGATATGATGCACAGAAAAGGACACAGCATCACTTCTGTGATATTCCTACCAAAATGTGTAACATGAATTTCATCATGAGGAAACATAAGACAAACCCAAATTAAGGGACAGTAAAAATAATTAGACTGCACTCTTCAAAAATGTCAGTGTCAGAAGACACAAAGGAAGACTTAAGAACTCTTGCCTATCAAAGGGGACTAAAGAGAATGATGACTGCACATGATTAAGAGTTTCTTTTGCTATAAAGGACATTATTGAGGAAACTGGTCCATTCTAAATAAGTTCTGTAAATTACATTTATAATAGTATTGTACCAATGTGAATTTCCTGACTGATAATTGCTCTGTGTTTATGTAAGATAATTCTTTGCTTTAAGAAAAACACATTGCGGGGGCCTGGGTGGCTCAGTCAGTTGAGCGTTCGACTTTGGCTCAGGTCATGATCTCACAGTTCGTGGGTTCAAGCGCCGCGTCAGGCTCTGTGCTGACCGCTTGCTCAGAGCCTGGAGACTGCTTCAGATTCTGTGTCTCCTTCTCTCTCTGCCCCTCCCCCGCTCACGCTTTGTCTCACTCTGTTTCTCAAAAATAAGTAAATGTAAAAAAAAAAACACATTGAAGTATTTATGGGTAAAGAGGTACCATGTCTGCAACTGACTATCAATTAGTTCAGGAGAAAAAAAGAAATATATGTATAAGAAATATAGAAATATATCCATGAGACAGAGGGAAAAATACAGTAGGATAAACAAATGTAAAATGTTAACATTTGAGGAATCTGGGTGAAGAGTATATAGCAGTTCTTTGTACTATTCTTGGAACTTTTCTGTAAATCCAAAATTGTCTAAATAAAAATTCAAGAGAAAATTTCCTAATTAAAAAACACAGTTAAAGAACATCCACAAAAAACCTAGAGCTAGTATCATACCTAATGGTAAGAAACTAGATGCTTCCCCACTAAGATCAGGAACAGGGCAAGGATGTCTGCTCTTATCACTCCTATTCAGTATTGTACTGGAAGACCTAGCTAATGCAATAACACAAGAAAAGGAAATAAAATGTATGCAGATTTGGAAGAAAGAAATAAAACTGGACTTTGTTCACAGAAGACATAATTGTCTATGTAGAAAATCCCAAATAATCAACTAAAAAACTATTGGAACTATTAAACAATTATAGCAAGATTGCAGGATACAAGGTTAACATACACAAGTCAATTGCTTGCCTGTATACTAGTGATGAACAATTGGGATTTTAAATTTAAAAACACAATACCACTTGCATTAGTACCAAAACAATGAAACACATAGGTATAACTCTAACAAAACATGTATAAGATCTATAGAAAGAAAACTATAAAATTCTGATAAATCAAAGAAGATAAATGGAGAAATATTCCATGTACATAGATAGGAAGATTCAATATTGTCAAGATGTCAGTTCTTCCCAACTTGATCTATAGATTCAGTGCAGTCCCAATAAAAACCCCATCAAGTTACTTTGTGGATATAGACAAACTGACTCTAAAATTTATCTGTAAATGCAAAAGACTCAGAGTAGTCAACTCAATATTGGAGGAGAAAAATGAAGTCTGAGGACTGTCACTACCAGACTTTGAGATTTACTATCAGTTACAGTAATCGAGGTGGTATGATATAGGTAAAAGAATGGACAAATAGATTAGTGGAACAGAATAGAGACTTCAGAAATTGATCCACACAAATAGTAAACCGATATTTTAACAAAGGAACAAAGGGAACTTAATGGAGAACGGAGAGTCTTTTGAACAAATGGTGCTGAAACAACTGTACATCCACAAGTAAAAAAACATTAATCTAGACACAGATCTTACACCCTTCACAAAAATTAACTCAAAATGGATGACAGACATAAGTGTAAAATACAAAACTATAAAATTCCTGAAAAGATTTCTGAAAATTCTTTCAGGAATCTAGGTGAACTGGAGTTTGGTAATGACTAACTGTAACACCAAAAACACAATCCAGGAAAGAAAAAAAAATCAATAAATTGGGCTTCAGTACTGGTAGAAGACACAGTTAAGAAAACGAAAAGAAAAGCCACAGAATGGGTAAGAATATCTGCAAAACACATATCTGATAAAAGATTGATATCCAGACTATACAAAGAACTCTTAAAACTCAAAAATAAGAAAACAAGCAGTCCAATTTAAAAATGGGCAAAAGGCTTGAACAGATACCTCACCAAAGAAGATACACAGATGGCAAATAAGCATATGAAAAGATGTCCAACATCTATGTCATTAGAAAAACGCAAGTTAAAACAACAATGACATACCACTGCGTACTTATGAGAATGGCTAAAATCCCAAACACTGACAACACCAAACACTAACGAAGAGGTGGAACAATAAGAACTCTCATTCATTGCTGGTGGGAAAACAAAATGGTTACAGTCATTTTGTTTTTGTTTTTTAATGTTTTTAATGTTTATTTATTTTTGAGAGGGAGAGCACAAGCAGGTGAGGGGCAGAGAGGAAGGGAGACAGAGAATTGAAGCAGGCTCCACGCTGTCAGCACAGAGCCCAACCTGGGGTTCGAACTCACAGACCATGAGATCATGACCTGAGCTGAAATCAAGAGTCGGATGCTTAACTGACTGAGCCACCCAGGCACCCTGGTACAGCCATTTTGGAAGACAGTTTGGCAGTTTCTTGTATATTCTTACCATACAATCCAAAAATCATGCTCCTTGGTATTTACCCAAATGAGCTAAAAACTCCACACAAAAACCTGCGCATGAACATTTATAGCACCTTTATGTACATTTGCCAAAACTTGTAAGCAACCAAAATGTCCTTCATTATGTGAATGAATAAGCTGTGGTACATCCAGACAATGAAATACTATTCAGCAATAAAAAGAAGTGAGCTATCAAGCCATGAAAAGACACGGAGGAACCTTAAAAGCATATTACAAAGTGAAGGAAGCTAATGTGAAAAGACTACACACATGGTATGATTCCAACTATGTGACATTCTGAAAAAAGCAAAACCATGGGATAGTGAAAAGATCAGTGGTTACCAGAGATTAGGGGAGGGAGGAAGGGATGAATAGGCAGAGAGAGGATTTTTAGGTAGTGAAACTACTCTGTATGATACTGTTATGGTGGATACATGTCATTATACACTTGTCAAAACCCATAGAATGTACAACACATAGAGTGAACCCTGATGTAAACTATGGACTTTAGTTAATGTATCAGTCGAGTATATCTCAATAAAGCTGAAAAAAGAAAAATAATAATGTATCATTATTGGTTTATCAATTGTAATAAATTCACCACACTGATGCACAGCGTTAATAATTGGGGAAATTGGGGTTTTGGAAAGGGAGTATATGAGAACTCTATATTTTCCACCCAGTTTTTGTTTAAACCTAAAGCTGCTCAAAAAAAAAAAAATAAAGTTTAGGGGCACCTGGCTGACTCAGTTGGTGGAGTGTGCAACTCTTGATGTCAGGGTTGTGCGTTCAAGCGCCACATTGGGGGTAGAGTTTACTTAAAAGAATAAAATTTTTAAAAATTAAAAATAAAGTATATAAGGAATAAAGTATTGATACCTACTACAACATGGCTGAACCTTAAAAACATGCTAAGTGAAAGAAGTCATCCAGAGAAGACTGCATAGTATATGATTCAATTTATATGAAATGTTCAGAATAGGCAGATCTATAGAGACAGAAAGGACATTGGTGGTTGTCTAGGGATGGGGAGATGGGGGCTTTGGGGTGACAGAAAAAAAGTTCGGTGTTTCTTTTTTGGGTAATGAAAATATTCTTTTTTAAATTTTTTTAACGTTTATTTATTTTTGAGACAGAGAGAGACAAAGCATGAACGGGGGAGGGTCAGAGAGAGGGAGACACAGAATCCGAAGCAGGCTCCAGGCTCTGAGCTGTCAGCACAGAGCCCGACGTGGGGCTCGAACTCATGGACCGTGAGATCATGACCTGAGCCGAAGTCGGCCGCTTAACCGACTGAGCCACCCAGGCGCCCCGGTAATGAAAATATTCTAAAATTTATTGTGGTGATGATTGTACAACTCTGTGAATACAATAAAAGCCATTGAATTACACACTCTAAATGAGTGAATTGTATAGTAAGTGAGTTAAGTCTCAATAAAGCTGTTTAATGTTTTCAAAAATAAAAACATAGCTACACACACACACTTGTATAGGCTTAGAAAATCCACACACAAAGGACACACGAAGAAATGCTACCAGTGGATTACTCAGTAGAAGGCTAGAGAACCAAGGGTGAGGGGTGAAAAAGAGACATATTTTTCACTGAATACCTTGTTGTATCATTTCAAGATTTTATCCTGTGCATGTTTAACACACTCTAAGAAAGTTTCCCTCAAATACAATTGCTTCCAACAAGCCTACCCTGCTTTTCCCAACTCTTCTCAAACAACAATCTCTCTTTATTCTATCTCCCAAAATAAGACACAAGCGGAAATCAAACCTAAAACCCGGCGAAACAATTCTAAAGAAAGAAAGAAAAGTAATAAAAGGAATGCCAAAACCCACGCAGAAAGAAATTCCATAAGTATATTCACTCAATAGGACATTTTGTACCATTTAAATATGTTTACAAATAATTTTAATGGGAGAGGCACCTGGGTGGCTCAGTTAATTGAGTGTCCAATTTTGGCTCAGGTCATGATCTTGTGGTCCATGAGTTCGAGCCCCACGTCGGGCTCTGTGGTGACAGCTCAGAGCCTGGAGCCTGCTTCGGATTCTGTGTCTTCCTCTCTCTCTGCCCCTCTGCCACTCGTGCTCTGTCTCCCTTTCTCTCAAAAACTAAATAAATATATTAAAAATTTAAATAATTTTAGTGGGAAATGTTTATGTGAAAATGGCAGTATATAATTGAATATACAGCGTGATCCCAAATGTATTTTTTAAGGACTAGAGTAAAGCCTAAATACACCAAGATGCTAACATTGGTTGTGCTTGGGCAGTAGGATGTTTTTCTCCCCCAAATTTTCACCAATGAACCTGTATTACTTTTGGAGGGAGGGACGTTTGTTTTGTTTGGGATCTATCTTCTGGGTAGAGGGAGAGGTTACTCATGGCCTCAGATCAGGCATATTATCATCGTTGGCTCTTTCTTGGCTCCTCTTGATTCCTTTCTTTGTTCATTTTATTTATTTATTCTCTAGAATTCCCACACCCACTCTCACTCCTGTTCCCCCCCAGAACAAACATTTAAATGTATTTAGTGAGTTTTACTTTTAGCATCAGAAAATTTTCTCTCTTCAGTATATATAAAACATAAATATATTTTGTTATATAAATATATAATATATAGATATATATTATACATGTTCTCTATAGAGAATGTTTACTTATGTATGAGAATGTTGACTTATGTATATATATAGATATACAAATACATATTATATATAAATATATATTCTCTATATAATTATATATATTATTACATTAATTATATATTATAATATGTATAGAGATATATTTATATGTGATATAATCTTATATATTATATATAATATATATGTTTTTTAAGTTTGCTTATTTCTTTGGAGAGAGAGACTGCACGAGCAGGGGAGGGGCAGAGAGAGAGAATCCCAAGCAGATTCCTCACTGCCAGCGTACAGCCCAATGTGGGGCTAGAATTCACGAACTGTGAGCTCATGACCCGAGCCAAAACCAAGAGTTGGATGCTTAACCAACTGAGCCACCCAGGAGCCCCTATTTGTTATTATTATTATTTTTAAAAGAAAGTGCCCAGTCTGGGCCTGGCATTCTAGCTCTGGGCCCTCCAGAGCCAAACTCCATACTTCCTCTTCAAAGCATAGCCCTCACCAGTCCCTCCTGTACTCTGGGCCACTCTCAAAGTGGCCATTCTTGTCCCAGGCCCTTGCAAAGCCATGATTTAATTTTCTTCAGAGCCTTGCTGTCCCCTTTCATTGTGGAGCCTGACACATCTACGCAAGTCCTGCCCTTGCTGCTTATTAGGTGACTAAACTTATGTAAGTCATTTCTTCTCTAGAGGCCTCAGGTTTTCAGAGGTGAATCGTGATATTAATAATTTCCACATAAAAGGGGCTGCATTAAGTGTTAAGAAGTTATGTACAGAGAGACCCAAGTAGGTAATAGAAGAATAAATGTTCAAGCTCCATCTTCCACCCCATCCCCCTTTGGTGTCCCCACAGCTTAAGGTCACTGTAGGTGTTCAGGATATGATTTCTTCTTTCTTTTCTGCCTTGACAATTGTTTCCCTATGACCCAGGCTGGAGTCTCCACTCCACCATTCACTACTACAAACCTGTTGTCCAAAGTGAATCCTGGGAGAGATGGGGACAAGTGAATAATGACTTAGAGTTGATCAGAGTTGGAGTCCCAGCATGATCATATTTAGCTGTGTGGCTTTGGCAAGTCACCTAAGACTCCTCGTGCCTCAGTTTCCTTACCTATAAGGAGGAGGGAAAATAATAGCATCTACCTCAGTGGCTGCCCTCACTTTCTATCTCGCCTCTCACATCCCTTCTCTTTCAACATGACTCACCTTCAGGCTCAGGACTTGGTTGGCTGGCCTCACCCTGCAACAGCTGACCCACTCCACACCCCCTCTCAGAGAAACCACGTCCTGGTGCCAAGAGGAACCTGCCAGGAACTAGTGACATCTTGCTGGCCCTTTAAGGCAAGAGTGTGCAACCACAGGGCTGAACCCAATTTCCATTCCTCATCCAACATTTCGTGCACCTGAATGCACACAATGAATATTCTCTGACCTTTCCTCTGGGGACCAGCCAGGGGCTGAGCTTTGCTGGAGTCCCTGCCTTCAGGGAACTTCTGATCTGCTAGGAGAGAGAGCACTAGACATCAATTTCACACGGGGGGCGACAGTGGAGAGCTCTGGAGGCTGTGGGAGCCCAGAGAAAAGGATCCATTCCCACTTGAGAATCAAGGTAGGCTGTTTGGATGAAGTCACACTTTACATGAGCTCATCAGGTTTGGGAATTCAGTGTAAAGGCCTTACACGGAAAGACATCTAGACAAGAGAGGGCTTGGTACATTGTAGTAACCACTTGTAGTTAGTTTAGTAATCAGAACACAGCATGTGAGGCCAAATGTGGCAAGAGATGAGGCTGGAGAGGCCTGGTGGGGGCAGAACTGTGGATGGCCTTAGTTGCCAAACAAGGAGCTAGAACTTTAATGCTAGTGGAGGGGGTGTAAAGGAAGAAAGCCACGTGTTGGCTTCTGCATCACTGCTCTCTCACTGCTTGTATGCAAAATTGTAGGTTGGAGATGGCCAGTCTGGAAGCAGGGAGCCAGGGAATAGATTTGGGGTCACACATATGAGGGATGTTGAGCCTGAAGCAAGGCAGTGGCAAAGGATGAGAAAAGGTGGACTTGAGAGACAGAAAGGAGAATCAGCTGGACTTGGTGAAGGATTGGCTCTGATGAGAGCAGGGGGGTTCAGGCTGCATGTAAGGCAGAGGACAAAGGGCAAACATACTGTTCAAGTGCCAAGGGGGTGATTAAGGCAAAGATAATGGCGGGAGGAACTCTGTGGGATAGAAGGGGCAGAAACACCTTTTTGGATGAGGAGGGATTCAGGCCACACTCACCGTGTGGCCTTGGGCCATTTTATCTTCCTCTAGTTCTTTAGATTTCCACCTGCTGAGAGTGCCTTGCTTGCTCAGTCAGTAGAGCATGCAACTCAGTCTCAGGGTCATGAGTTCAAGCCCCACATTGGGTGTGGAGCCTACTTAAAAGAGAAAAAGAAAAAAGAAATATGGCTAGAATTCTTCCTGCTAACTTAGGCAGAGAATGATAATTGTGAGGAATTAATCACATAAAAAAATGTCCAGGAAGTGCCTAGCCCTGTGGGTGATTAGGACAGGGAGACATGTGGCAGGTGGATTTGGTTCAGGGTGGGGTGGGGTGGGGCTGGGCTGCCATTTGTGCAACAGCATTGCCAGTGGCAGTGGGAAATACACACTTGCAGAAGGTGTGTGGGAAGGGAAACTGTGACCTGAACACATGTATCTTGGATTTGAAGGGGTCAGAGGCCAAGGCAGTCAAATGAATCTTACCCTGGGAGGCTGTGTCTTGGCAGTCAGCAGTGAAGAGCCTCTCTGAATCATGAACCCAAGACAGCCACCTCCCCCAGGTAGTACCCAGGCCTGGGAGGCCTGTGGCCTCTGAGTTCTCCTCTCAGATCAGCACCTGAGTTGCTGTGTGACCATGAGTCAGTTCTCACCCACTCTGGGTCCCAGGACTTCCATATGAACAACAACAATAAAAGCATGGGTGTGTTGGTGGAAACGTGGATGAAATGTTTCCAAAGGCCCTCTCCATGTTTTTTATGCCTCAGTTCTATGACCCTGAGTCTTCTTTTTAAAAAGTCTGGTCCTATTTCCATCCCTGACTTACTGTGTGGCATTGAGCCAACCGCTGGACCTCTCTGGGCCTATTTTCACATCTGGAATATCAGGAGATTGAGAAGGAGACTCTCCAATGTCCAATGATTCTCCCTGGAGGACGCTCACCCTCATCTCCAGCAGAATCTTTCAGACAAATCAGAGGAAATTGAGGCGCTGGTCACAGACGACCCCCTTCCAAATCTTCCATCTTCTCCCACTGCCCTCCCCTTCCTACTGTCAGGAGCTTGCAGCACTGGCTCGCTTGCCAAACTTGTTGCCATGACAACGAGTTACAAATAACTCAGATGCAGACGAAGATTTTAACCCAAGAGCTGCTGGTCCAAGGGCTTCTTTCTTCCTCCCCACACCAGACTGAGGGAACAATCTGACATATTCTTCAGGTTCAAGTGACTCCTCAGTGTCACAAGAATACATCCTGCTGTCTGAGGCTCTCCTAAAACCTGACTCAAATCTTTCCAATCACTTGCTCCCATTAAGGAGTGATCACTCTTATTTTGAACAGCTTCTGTCTGTTGAGGGCTATGTTGGATGCTTTACACACAGTAGCCAAGAAAATCTTCCCAGAACTCTTTCAGATAGACATTATTATTCCCATTTTGTAGGGGAGAAAATTGAAGCCCATGGATGTGACTTGAGTAAGGAGGTCAGAGAGTCAGAATTCAAACTCAAATTCATCAGATTTCCAAACCCAGGCTTTTTGCATTGCTAGTGGTTCACAAATGTTGGTCTACACACTTGGGGGCATATCTAAATAATCTGGGGCAGCTAAAAATTCACATTCTCACTTCCATTCAGAAGGTGGAATACATCTGCCTCCTCTAATTCCTGAGACCCTATGAAATAAGAGGAAAGGGATCATGTATAACCCACGTCTCCAAAAAAAGCTGGAGGAGGCCCCATCAATGGGAGTGAGATTTCACCAACTTTCTGGCAAGCAGAAAGGGACTTGAAGTGTGGTACCTGAGAAAGCAGGACAGGGAAGGGTAGAGGCACAGCCCACATGTGGAAGGGGGACCTGCAAAGGAGAGCCCTGGTCTATCCTGCAAAATCCCGGTGAGACTCTGGCACAAAAGAGCTATCCTGATGGTAGGCAGGAAATGAAGAGCCCCTGAGAGAAGAATTGAAAGTATGTGTTGGAACAGTTGCCTCCCCCACCCTCCCTCTGCCCTTCCCCATGTTTGTTGGTAGAAATCAAAAGCGAAACATCTGCACTTGAAGTACAGAGGGTTTCCTAAAGAAATCAAACAGTCCCAGTGCAGAACCTCCGCTTTCTGGGCTTAGGAGTCCTCCAGTAGAATGTGTGGGGCACATCTGTCACCTTAAGGGAAAGTTTAGTAGTGGACTTGACCAATCTCTGCCTCTTACACAGGCTTCCAACCAACTTTTCATTGGTTTCTTCTTTTTCAATGTTTTTGAGAGAAACACACACAGCGTGAGCGGGAGAGGAGTAATGAACTAGCGGAGAGGAGACACAGAATCCGAAGCAGGCTCCAGGCTCTGAGCTGTTGGCACAGAGCCTGACGTGGGGCTCCAGCTCACGAACCATGAGATCATGACCTGAGCCTAAGTGGAATGCTTAACCGACTGAACCACCCAGGTTCATTGGTTCCTTCTTAAATCAATGGGTGACAGGTTTGAACATTTGTGAAAAACACGCTAATTGGTTTATGAGCGGACTGATGAAGCCAACGGGAAGAACTAAGGGTGTGCCTATCTCAAGCAAAAAAAAAAAAAAAAAAAAATTACCAAGCAATTATGAAGTTCAGGAACACACACACACACACACACACACACACACACACACACACACAGGAAAATAAATCCAGGTAATTATAGTACATTTCTTGGCTCTTTAGCAACTACTTATTTACTAGAAATTGGGATATAAACATACTGGCCAGGGCACCTGGGTAGCTCAGTCGATTAAGCATCTGACTCTTGGTTTCTGCTCAGGTCATGATCTGGCAGTTTGTGAGTTCAAGCCCCATGTTGGCTCTGTGCTGACTGGGCGGAGCCTACTTGGGATTCTGTCTCTGCCCTTCCCCTGCTCGTGCTCTCTCCCTCAAAATAAACTTTAAAAATTTTTAAAAATATGTAAACATATTGTAAAGAGTGAAGGGAGGGGATATAGGGATGTGTGTGTGGAGGGGGATAAAATCCTCTCCTACTATAATGAGTTGTCGAGAGATAATGTCTCAAATTGCTAAGAAATAGTAGCAATATCATATTGTATGTCAACTATACTCCAATAAAAAAAATAGTAGCATAAACATGTTGTATAGGAGCCTGGTAGTGCTGCAGTTAAAAATCCTTTCAGTTACAAAGTAACACAAAACCAAACTGACAGCAGCTTAAACACTTATGGCTTTACTCATTCATTTATTTATTTATTTTTCGGGAAGTTAGTTTATTATTAACATAAGTGTGGCACGGGTTCAGCTGCGCAGTGATGCCATCGGGGAGCCAGGCTCTGTTTCTTCCTTCATGTGCTGTATCTTCATCCTCATGCTCATCTCCTCACAGTCACAAGATTGCTGTCACAGCTCCAGGCAGCACGACTGTAGTCAAGGTAGAGAGAAGAAGGAAAGGGACAGTGTCAGCAAAAGCCTCTTCAGAAGCCCCCTCTCCCCAGCAAACTTCTCATGGCCATAACTGGGACACATAACCATCTCCAGCTGCAAGGGAGGTTAAGAAAGTCTGGCTCTTCAGCCTCTGACTGGGAGATGACAAAGGAGAAGCGGGTTGGGAGTGGTAAATGCCAGAAGAAACAGCCAAAGGCTGGTAAAAATCGTTTAATGCAGTTGCCTCTACGAAGTGGGACTTGCAGTGGGAGAAAACCCAGATATTGCTGGGTTTTCTTATGAGCTCTTTAGCACCACTGTATTTTTTTTTAAGTATATGCAAGTGTTACTTTGATGAAAAATTGAAATTTAGAAGTGTTATGGTTTCTGTGAAAGGAAAACATTAGGAAAAAAAATAGAAGCTGGCAGCAGTTTTCTGTCTCCAGAGGAAAGGACATCAATTCACCTTGGAAGCAAACTTAGCAGAACAAACTTGCTACTTCGACTAAGGTATCTCAGGAATCCACCCCCGATCTTAGAGAAAATTGTGCTATCACCATCAGCGGTAACATGGCTGGTGGAAACCAGTACAGCACTGTGCAGCAGTTACAGAGGTTGACTGCAGTTAGACAGTCCTGGTACAATTTCCTGTCTGCCATTTATTAGCTCTGTGACCCTGGCAAGTGACACCTGGGAACCTCAATTTCCCTCTTCATGAAATGAAGGTAATTCAAGTGCCAGGTACAGAGTAAGCATTCAGCAAATGTAATCCACTCTAATTAAAATGTTAATGTTCTGAGCAGTGACATAATTTGAGTGTACTTTAACAGCATTATGCTTCCACTGAGTTCATTTTTTATCTCAAACATGGGTTTGGACTGGACTGGCCCTGAAAATTACTTGCTCCTGAGAGATGTGTGTGCATATTTTGTTCACAGAAGATGCTCAGTTTGGACTACACCAAGAGATCTGCAGGCTTGGATTGCTGTTGACTCCTGTTGAAGGAAAGACTGTAAAAAGGAACTAGACTGGATTGTCGTTTCCACTATATATATTATTTAATGTTAAAGAACAATCCACCCTACATAATGTGCTGCTGACTATTACAATTGCCTCATGTTGGCCTGGGAGTGGTGAACAGAACAGTGACCTTGTCTCTCTGATGTCACGGTGAGAGCTAGAGATCTGAACTTCTGGTAGGGAGCATACGGCCAAAAACTATCTGGTTGTTGGATGATCATCTTGCCCACACATGGTATCAGTGTTGGGGGCTAAGGAGAAGGACAGCCAGTATGTAGCCTCATTCAGAGGGGCATGGGTGGTATTCTCTCAGAGAGGTAATATCTGATCATCCATTTATAATTTTCCTTCCTGGCTTGGTAATTATCATCTGTTATCCCCAAGACTCCAGTAAAGCTCTATTAAGCACACACTCACAGAAGATATTGCATCCATTAAAGAAAAGGATGCTATGAAAAAAGGCACCTTTGGAGAATAAGAAAGAGCGCTCAGAAATTTAAAATGACTGCCAAAATAAAAAAGTAGGCTAGAAGATAAATTCAAGAAAATGTCCCAGACTGCAGAGTAAAAAAACAAAGACATGGAAAATATGACATAAAATGAAAAGACTAAGATGATCATCCAGAAGATCCAACACCCAACTGATATGAGGTCTAGAATGAGAGAACAGAAAAAATACAGGAGAGAAAATTAACAAAGAAATAAAACAGTCATTTCTCAGAGGAGAGGAACACGAGTCTTCAGATTGAAAGAGCCCAGCCACCAGATGCCCAGCAAAACAGACAGGAAAGAACACACTCCTGTGCTCATCACTGACATATTTCAAAACACAAGAAGGGAGGGAAAAAAAAAGTAAGCTTCCTGAAGTGCGGAAAACAGGTCGCCAAGAAAGGAATGAGAATCATATTAGCACCCGACATCTAATCAGCAACACTACACACGAAATGCAATACCTTCAACATTCAGAAGAAAAAATATTTTGATCATAGAATTCTAAAGCCAAGCTATCATCCAGATATGAAGGTAAAATAATGCCACATTTTCAGATATGCAAAGACCCCAAATTTTACCTTTCTTAAGAAGTTACTTGAGGATGTTCTCCACCAAAATGCATGGTGTCTCAGTCAGGATTCTTGGATGCCGGTAACAGAAACTGATTCTAGTTAACTTAAGCAGAAAAGGGATTTATTACAAGGTTATCAGGTATTTCACAGAAATCTGGGGACGCGGGCAGGAGAAGCCACAGCTAAAGCCACACTGTGGGAACAGCCAGGTGAGAATGCTGCTACTGGTCCTGCTTATCCCCACAGCTGGAGCCCTGGGATGTTGTCCTGCCACCACATGCCACCACACATAAACTCTGGCCATCCTCCTGTTCGTTCTCATTGATTTGTGGTCAACTTTGGCATTGTGTTGTTACTCATGCTCTTCAGTCCATGGTATTGTTTTTCTCAGTTTATCCAAGGCCCCTCTTTTGCTTTATTTCATTGTATTATCTCTTTTCCCTTTCAATTTCCATTCCCACTCCCATTCTACTGCCCACCTCAGTGTGCTACTCAAGTGTATTTCATGTATATACACTTCCAACCCATCTTCCATATGTTTATTTTGGTATATGCATATCCATGAAAATAGTGTTGTTTTACAGTTACATAAATGGTGTTATGCTGTAAATCTCATTCACCTTTTCAGTCCACACTAGCCTTTGGAGATCTATCTGTGCGACTCTAGTGAATTTAGCTCATTTCTTTTGATTGCTTTATATTTTGCATCCTATAAATATACCACAGTTTGCTTATCTGGTCCCATGGTGATGGACACCTGGATTGATCCCAATTCTTCACCACCACAAACAATGCTAGAACAAATAACCTCAACTGTATTTCCTTAAGGACCTGGAGAAGAATTTCCCAGGTATCTATTTCTCTGGAATATATATTCAGGAGTGCAGTTGCTATGTTGTACAGTCTACACCTACTGAACTCCGGGAAGTATTGCCAAATTAGTCTCTGGAATACCTGTTTCCATTTATGCTCCCACCCACGATTTTCCTTTTCTCCTCACATCCTCATCAGCATCTGACAATACCTGACTTTCTACATGTTGCCATTCTTGTAGCAATTTCTATCTTAATTCTCATTTTTCTAATTATTAGCAGAGTTGAAAATGTCTTAATATATTCAAGTTTCCCCTTGTGTAAATTCAAGATTCTCTGTTTGTTACTCTTCCTATCTTTTGCCCATTTTCCTATTGGGTTTACTATCTTCTTTTTTTAGTTACTAATCTTTTGCCAGTTTTACACCTTGCAAATATATTCCCCTAATCTATCATCCATCTGTTAATTTTGCATATTCCCCTCTCCCCTGTACTTTTGGCCCTAGATTCAAGGCCATGAACAGAGTATTCAGCCCTTGCTGCCTGGTGGACAGGGAAAGGAAGTTTCTGACCTCCTTCAGTTTCCATGGTAGGAAGTGAAGCCCTGCCTCCCACCAAGACTCACAGGAGGGGAGTAATCTCCCAAACAGAATGAGGATTTAGATGCTAGGCAGCCACTAGAGTTCACTCTTTTGGTTGTCCAACATCCATATGTACCCTTCTTCCTATACTTACAAAAATGCTTCCCTCTTAGTACCTTATATAACCAAAAATGTACTCATTCCTTCTCTAAAGGAAGACCACAGAAAGTGTAAGTTTGAATGCTTTCAGGTGCAAGCAATATAAAACTCAACTCAAGCTGGCTTAAATAATAAATGTAATTTATTGAGTCACTTAACTGATAAGTCTGTAGGCAGGGCAGACTTTAGGCACGGTATGATCAGCAATATGGTTCCATTTCTCTGTGCTTCTTTTGCCTCCTCCATTTGTCAGCTCCATCCTCAGGTACGCCTTCTGCATGTTCACAAGATGGCCAACAGCAGCAACCAGGCTACATGCTTCTTTGTTCATATCCAAGGGAAGACAGGCCACCTCTTCCCTCAAAAACTGAACAGAAGTCCTAAACTTCAGTGTGACTGGATCATCTCTGAACCAATCATCACTGTGGGAATGGGGCATGATTACTCAGATTGGTTTCTACCAATAAAGGCCTATACCTAGAGCTGGCAGTGGGTTCAATCCCACTCAAAATTGTATAGTTGTTATACAATGGGGGAGGAGAGGAATGGATATTGGAAAACAACCACAAAGTCCACTACAAAGGAGTAAACTAAGAAAGAGGAAGATATGGGGTCCAGGAAAGATTGGGTCCAGCCCAGAAGAGTAATGAAGGGACGTCCCAGGATGACAGTTGCGCTGCAGGCCTACAGAGCAATCAGTCCAAATTGGAGCAGGAAGACGGAGGGCTCCCAGGAGGAAGGTATCTGGGAAAAAAGGGGATTCAAATGATTTTATACTTTCCTTGAGAATTTGGAACAATTTAAGAAGGAGATAAAGTCAGACAATGCAAGGAAAAAAGAAAGGCAATTAGAAACTCCAGGAAAAAAAAACTGCATAAGAAAAGAAATGTAATCCTAGTACACTAATTGGAGCTTCAGGGAACAACATTTACATAATTATAATAACATAAACACTTTATTGACTTTAAACTTTTAGAGTGACCTGTCAGCTAAGTATGGATGACTTAATTATGGTTATAGAGCAGAATGTAAATGTTATTAATCTCATTAACATAAAAGTAAAAGTATAAATGACAGAAGCTGAGAGACTGAAAGCAGCATAAGTCTATTATTTAAAGGTACGAAGGTAAGGAATAGAGAATATATAATTAACAATAGAACTATATTGGGGGCATGGGAGGAGGGTAGTTGGCTGATTTAAATAGCAGGAAGTCAACAGATAATGCCTGAAAGTGATAAATCGAAAAAACCTGTATATATTATTTAGAGATATTAAGATAATTACCAGAAAAATTAAAAACAAACAGTTGTAAGTAGACTAGTAGATTTCCAGGTCAAGATGGCAGACTTACCATGTGTTTATCTCCACTCCCACCTGAGACCTTGCTAAAATGATAGTAAAGGAATTTTTAAAAAAGGTATAAAAACACAATGAGGAAGATAATGAGAGCAGGTCCATCAGCAAAAGAGAGATTTCAACACATTTCTGGAAGATAGAAAGTAATGGAGGAATGGCAACTGATGGAGCATGGTGGAGGAAGCCAAAGCCTGGAGTATGCATGGAGATGATGCCACCGAGGAAGGAGTTGATCTTTCTCTGCAGAAGCCTGGAGTCTTGGGTCTTAACAATGTCAGGCATGATGTAAAGTGTGAGTGAGATGTTGGGTTGAAAACAGGGAGATTAATTGGAAGCCTGTATATCGAACAGTTAACCCACCCCCTTATGTACAATTCACAGCACCCAGGTGTCTACCCATTAGGCAAAACCCAGAGGGTTCTTAACTAAGAAAACTGAACAACCTCAGAGAAAAGATCTTCACATTCTAGCATTCGAGGATTCTGCAGCATAGCAGTCAGTTCTCTTCCAATCATCCTAAAGGAAAGCCATCGGTCACCTAGCACTGTCCCCCCATACACAGAGCTCCCAATCAGATATTTGTTGCTACATTCTTAAATGGATTAAATGCTACAACCATGGATTACCAGGCATTTGAGAAATGACTGCAAATTAAAAGAGACCAAAATAAGCAAACAGGGTAAAACTAATCCCAAAGGAAACATATTTTTTGAAAGGAAAATAATAGAAAATACCTCTATTATACCCAGAGAGATTCAAGATACTAGTACATCCATTAAGCAAAAATAGGATGCTGTAAGAAAGGAAAAGGAACACGAATGGATGTTTGGAGAGTTTAAAATGTAATTGCCAAAATGAAAAGAAATTCAATAGAAGAGTTGGAAGATAAAGTTAAATCTCCCAAAAAGTAAACGAAAACAAAAGTAAGAGAGGGGGAGAGCTAGGGAGGGAGGGAAAATGAGATTGAGGGAGAGACCAGATTGAAAACTACAAAAGATCAATTCAGGAGTTGTTCCAGGAGAGAACAAAGAAAATGGAAGAGAGGAACATATTAAATAAATAAAAGAATTTCCTAAAGAACTTCACAATGAAGGGACCTAACCAGTGACCAGCACAATGAATGACAAATACCCAAACCTAAACACATAATTATAAAATCTCAAAACACCAAGAATATAATTTTTTTAAAGTACTATTTAAAGTTTGGGGTGGGAGGAGGTAGATGAAGTACTTTTCCCTATTCTTCTCCCCAAGTACAGCTAAAATCCTGGGGCACTGGATATAAACATAATAAGACTCAGAAAGGTGAAGAGAAGAAGGCAAACAGGCTGGAGACCTTGGCAGCAGAGAAGTGACATGGTGGTGAGTTCCTTCGGTTTGCTTTTTTACTCGCACACTCCAGACTTGGTGCTGGAGAAGGTGGCAGTTAGATAATAACCACTTCACTCCAGCCAAATACCACAGAAAAAACTGTGCAAATGCCAAGTGGGGAGCTTAGACTTGTACCCTTACTGGCTGAGAAGTCACCCCTTCCCCTTCCTGCTGGGGTGCTCTCAGAGAAGGTTGAGTAGGGAGCTGGAACTCCCATATCCTCACCCAAAGAGTAATGAGAATACCCTCCTTCTGGCTTGCCAGCAGGAGGGGATCCTAGACTTCCACACCCACCTGGTAGTAATGAGGCACTGTCCCCTCTCTCACTGCTGGAACAGTGTCTGAAGAGGGAAGGTGAAAAAGAATGCCCAGGTTTCAACATAAAATTATTCATCATACCAAGTACCAAGAAAATCTCAACTTAAATGAGAAAAGATACTTGATAGACTCCAACACTGATATATTAAAAATGATCTGACAAGGGTTTTTAAGGAGCCATCATAAAAATGCAATTAAAACAAATGAATAGAAACTGTCAGTAAAGAAACAGAAGATAAAAAGAAAACCAAATGGAAATTTTATAAGTGAAAAATACAATAACCAAAACAAAAACCTCAATGGATCGGCTAACATCAAAATGGAGAGAACATGGTAAAGAATCAGTGAACTTGGATACAGAATAGAAATTACCCAATCTGAAAAACAGAAAAGACTGGAAAAAAAAGTGAACAGAACCTTAGGCACCTGTGAAACTGTAACAAGAGATCTAACATTTGTGTCATTGAGATCCTTGAAGGAGAAAGAAAAAAAAAAAAAGATATGGGGAAAGTTACTATAAAGCAATGAGATTCAGACTGATATCAGACTTTTTATCATCAAAATTGGATGCTAGAAGGAAGTGGAGTAATGCCTTCAAAGTTCTGTGGGAAAATGATGTTGAACCTCAAACTCTATAGCCAAGTATAAGGATGGAATAAAGCTATTTTCAGACATGCAAAGACTCAGGAGGTCTAACTCTACAAACTTTTCTGAGAAAGTTACTTGAGGATGTGCTCCATCAAAACAATGGAAAACAAACAAACAAAAAAACCCCTGGGAGTCAGCAAATGGTGGATTTAACCAAGGAAAGCAGTGAAGGAAGGTCTTGAAATGACAGCCATGCATCAGGCCTAGAGAGCAACTAGTCCAGATCTGAGAAAGAGTATAGAGGGTTCCAGGAAGAAGTTCTCTTAGAAGAAGATTAAAAAAAAAAAAAAAAAGAAAAAGAAAAAAGTAGGCTTGATGGAATACTTAATGTAAGAGAGATTTTGAGAACAAAAAATATGGAATACATGATAAAATAGTGAAAGATAAAGAGTATTAGAAATGTGAGGGAGAAATGAAAAACTACAAGGAAAAATTAAAAAGTACATTAAATGGCTTCCTCAATGAACAATATTTACAGTCACATTAATATAATCGCTTATTGCTCTTCAACTTTTCAAATCAAACTATCAAACTATTGGCAACACACATACAAAAAAACTTAAATCGTGATTACAGAATTCAGTGTTATCAACTTTGACAATAAAAGACCAGATGGCAGAAGTTGGGGAGGTTGACAGTGGAGAAGGGGAAAAAAAAAGAAAAGATATTCTCATCTAACAAAGTTCTGGTCAAGAAATATTGTCTCTAATTCACAGACAAGGAAAGAAAGGTGCTACTTAAATTCTGAAAAGT
Source organism: Neofelis nebulosa (assembly GCF_028018385.1). Taxonomy (NCBI): domain Eukaryota; kingdom Metazoa; phylum Chordata; class Mammalia; order Carnivora; family Felidae; genus Neofelis; species Neofelis nebulosa. Next base: position 47,605,675 of record NC_080800.1, read on the forward strand.
ATCTTGTACAGAAACTCAATTCTATTAGAAGCAGAGAAGACGAGAGTTGAACTTGGTGTAAGTGATCTAAATCCTCATTTATAATACATAGCAGGACAGCAATGGGTTAATGTCTGAAATTGATGAGAGACAAATGTTCACATAGCTCACATAACATTTAGATATGGAGGTAACAATCAGAAGAAATAACTAGAAGTGGCTGCTAATAACTAAAAGTGGTCGAGTGGGAGTGGGGCTGTAGACTCTCACTTTTCAGTGTCCTTTTGTACTGATTTAAGTTTATTGACTTGTCTTCTAAATATGCACACATTACTTCTATTTTAAGATGAACGCGTTAAAATTAATTTTGAAAAACACAGAAAAAGGACACTCCTGTCCACCACTTATGCCCTCCCTCCAAATTCCCTTGTCACTGCAGACCTAATGGCAGAATACAAAAAAACTTTGACAGTCTCCCTTCCTGCCTCTCCCTTAGATACAGCTCTGCTGCAGCCAAACTGGGATATTTGTTAGCCTGAAGTTGCCATATTTACACCCACCTCCTTGCTTGTTTTCACGTCTCCCAGGCCTGAAAAGCCCTCACTCATCTCCACCAGTTGGAATCCTATTTTACAAGGCTCAGCTCAAATTCCTCCTCCAAAAAGTCTTCCTTAGTCCCCTGGGAGAACCCTTTTCCTCTCTCCTCAGGGACTCTCGAGTCTTCATTCATGCCTCTAATTATGACACTTACATGTTCTTTCAAGTATATTGCTTGGGTCAGTGTTTCATGCCTACAACCATCTTTCACGCCAGTTACCAGAGTGATCTTCCTAAAATACCCATCTGACTTACTCTCCTGCTTCAAACCCTTCCACAGCCTCCCACTGCCAATAGGGTCAAAGGTGAGCTCAAATGCCTGGCTTCCACATCTTCTACTGCATGGGACAATGCCCACTCTCCCCAAAATTCATGCATTTCCAAACTTTTCATATAACTTTGCTTAGGCAGCTCCTCTGCTTGGAATGTTCCATATCCCCTTTCTACATGGTAAACACCAACTCTTCCTTCAAGATTCCGTTCAAGTGCCCCCTTCTCTATAAAAGCTTTCCTGAGTACTCCCTCCATCCTGCCCCACCCCACATAGGAATGGTCCTATATTCTCTCCCTGCCTCATCTAGACTTCTGCTACATAATCTCTCACTTTTGGTGCTTGCTTATTCATCTAAGTCCCTGATTAAACTGCAAATTCCTAGAATTGAGGGAGTATAGCTTATCCTCAGAACCTAGCACAGGGCCTGACATGATGCAAGAACTCAGTGTATGCCTGCTGGCCACATGGGTGCAAGTGATGACTGAGTGGATCCAGGAAAGAACAAATGAGCAAACAAATGAGTGAATGCTTATACTGAAGCCTGGGTGAATAAGTGAATGAATGAGTTATGCATGAATAGGCGAACAAAGGAATGATGAGTGGATGAACGAGAAAAAGAAGCCAATAAGTAAATGAATGAGAAGTGCCTGTGCCAGTGAGGTTATGCGACAGAGTGAATTCCCACCGGTGTCTTGTTTCAAACCCACTTGGGGAAGGCCCTCGTGCCCTGCTCTCCACCCATCTACAGTGCACACCACAATGTTCACTTCTTTCAGATTACAAGAACACACACACTCAGGTTAGTGATGGAGATTTATTGAAGCATTCACAGGGAAATAAGGAAGACAAGAACAGCTACACAGGCAGCCTCATGGAGGAACAGAAACTCGAAAATGGTTCATGATCCAAAGCAGCTCTAGAGCCTGTCTTATCTCATCACCCCCTCAGCTGCAGGCATCTGTTGCTCCCTTCTCTAGTGCTTCCCAAAATGGTGACTCAACTTCTTTCTGGCTGTATTTATATTCCTCCTACTGCTACTGACTACCTTTTATCTTTCTTTCTTTCTTTTCCCTCTGCTCCCCTCCTCTCTAGCCCTTGGCCTTTGGGGGCCTCACAGCTTCTGGGCCTCCTGGCTCCCACAGCTTCCTGGCTTCTGGGGCTTCAGTTCTAATGAATGCAGGGCTTCTTCTGTGTTGTAGCTTCTGTTTGCCTTATAAATCCTGCAGCCTCTTCGATTCCTGCTGCCTGGCTACCTTGTGGCTCTTACAGTCTCATCACTTCTGCTACCTCGTGGATCTTGTCCGTTTGAACCTTCTGCTGCTTCATGGATCTCAGATTCAGGGTTCTGCCTCATGGTTTCTGTTCCTCGTGGCTCCTGCTACATTGTGGCTCCTATTGCTTCATGGCTTCTTTGTCCTTTTGGCCCATTGTTGTCTTGCTGCTTCATGGCTTCTGCTACCTTGCGGCCCCATGTTCTCACGATAATAAACATCTATGGTCCCTGCAGCTTTCTCCTTGCTTTTGCTGTTTCGCTTCTGGCACCCCTCATCCACCACCACTTCTGTCTCACTAAATTCTAATTAATTGTTCACTTCTGAATGCCTCACATCTAGCCTCCCTGGAGGCTATTTAATGCAGGCCATCCCTACGAGGTGGAGTTCTTACATCAGTCCACCTCATAGGCTGCGACCTAGAGATTGGCTATCCTCAAGTCAGATACTATCCCAAACTAAACATCTGTGGCCAGGATTGTGAGGTCACATGGTACAGAGCATGGCAACTCATGCTTAAGAAACCCCTTAGAAGGGACTGTGGGCATGGCAGGTTTGCTGAGGGTTTCCAGAAGGGGGCAGTGTAATTGGCAAGCTTCTTGTTTGGCCTGTCCAGTACACTGACCTTCAAGGCCAACCTAAGTCCCGCCTTCTCCCTGGCCACCTCTGCTTGTCCTGATCTGTGATGGGAGAGATCAAGGCTCTAGGAGTGATGTGGAAAAGGAACTTAGGTTCCAGTTCTGGCTCTGACACTTTCTAGTAATGGGGCCTTGGGCAAGCTCCTTCCCCTCCCAGGGCCTCAGGAGGGAGTTGGACAAAGTCTGTAAGTTCCCTTACAGGTCTGACATCTAGGCATCTCACTTTAGGTTACGGTCTAAGGGATGGGAGTCTTACCTGGGGAAGCCCTCAAAAACATCTCTTGAGGTAGGAAAGAGGGAGTCAGAGTCCTGGCTTGGAAGAGCCTCACTGCATACAGGAGGTGCTTAGCCAAGATTTATTGAACTGGATGAATGAATCAATGGCTGGGAGGCTGGGGGGGGGGGGGACCACACAGCACACAGAATGTTTAACTAACTTAGGGGAGGAGTTCCAGTTGCTGAGGCTGGAAGGAGATTCTGACTTAGATGGATGAGGAAAGAGGAAAATGACTGGGATAGGGTAGGAATGTGGGCTACTGATGGACATTCATTTATCCTCTCAGTCACTCTCCACATCCAATAATCAGTCATGAAGTCCAGCTCATCACCTTCCCTTTACAGCTCACTTTTGTTGCCTCCAACCCATTCTCACTGCTGTTGCCCTTGAGTAGTCCTCCTAGTCTTCTCAGTAGTTTCCTAACTGATCTCCCTGTCTCCATTCTCTCCCTCACAAGTGCATTCATTCACGCACTCACTCACTCAAAAACTATTTATTGGGTGCCTGTTTTGGGTTAGGCACTGTGCTTTTTGCTGGGGATATACCAGTAGCAAGATAACCCCAGGCCCATCCTTGTGGTGCTTTTAGCTTATTCAGAGACAAACAAGCCAATACAGTGAGTAGTTGAGCAACAGGGAAACCACAGGTCTGGCAGCATACAGCATGCACTCTGACCTAAACCATTTCCATACTGGCTGACCAGAAAAAGGTTTATTAAGTTCTCATCTGACACAGTCTCCTAAAACCATTCCGTGGCTCCCACACTGCCTACAGCTAGTTCCCAAACCTGGCTGTACCCTACACTCACATGCTGACTTTTCTAAGCGCTCAAGATCCTGAGGCCCCATCCATTACAGAAATTGAATGTTTAGAGGCTGGGGCCTGGGATGCTCCATGCGTCTCTGGTACACAGCCAGTTTGGGAACCACACTGTCCCAAGAAAGTAAATCTGAACTCTGTCGCCAGGCTCTTACTCCCCTCTTCAAATCTCTGGCTCTCGAATACTTCTCCAGCTTCACTTCCTGCTGCTCTTCCCCACCTCAGTAAAACTTGTTTCAGGAGTTTGGAACTGTTTTGCCATTTCTTGCCTTCAGGTCTTTGTGCATACTGTCTCCACAACCTGGAAATTCCCTCTACTTCAACTGGATGGTTCCTACCAGTCTCTCGAGACTCAGCTCAGGTGTCACCTCCTAGACTAGAGGATGCCTTCCCGGAACCTTTACATTTAAGCTAGATACTCCTCAGTTTTCAATGCTCCCGTCAAGAGTGCTATCACACTGTATGGTTAAAGGCTGTTCTATGAATTGCCTCCAACTAGTGAGCTCCTCAAAGGCGGGGTAAAGATTGAACTCCTGTTTGTGTCCCTGGCACACAACACGAGATTCCTAGAGTGAAGTGCCCAGTTAAAGGTAAACACTGCCATGGAGTTTTCTTAAACTCCCTAGACCAAGGCTACTGGGTCCAGAGTATAAGGGAGTCAGCCTAGTGCCATCCAACTAGCCCTAGAGATTCTATTTGGACATAGCCTACTCTTGGCAACACTGTGGTGTTGGCTCTCATCTGAGTACAGCCTTCACTCAGCACATGTTGCCCTGTGATGATAGGAGGCAGTGTGGCACAGTGGGCAAAGCACTGGGCAAGCACAGCGATCCTCCTGGTTAAGTCTAGGCTCTGCCAACGAACCACTGGGCTCTAGGACAAGGCCTCTCACCTCTCTGATCCCCAGGACCTAAGTCCTTTGTCACATTTATGTTCCTGTGGGCCAGGGCTTCAGCCCAAGGCATGTCATCTAATCCTTTCCACCCTGTGAGGTAAGGATTATTATCCAGATTATTATCCACACCTACTGAATTAGACTTTCAGAGGCGGGACCAGAGCAAGGAGCTCCACATCCTTTTGGACGTGGAGGTGCAGCAGGGAACAGCTGCTTTTTATTATAAGCCCTTCTGTACTATTTCACCTTCTAATCAGTGTATATATTGCTTTGATTTTTAAAAAGGAAAAAGAAAAAGCTTCACAAGTGATTCTGGTGCACAGCCAAGGTTGATAACCATCCTCGCAGCGGAGAAAGCACAAGACTGAAGCGGAGGGCCTGAGTTCAAACCCTTACTGTTATCTGGTAGCTTGGTCATTAATCTTCCTGGGCCTCAGTATCCTCAACTGTAAAGTGAGGAGAATAGTAACTGCTACCTTGAAAGGCCTGTGATAATCTAAGTGCCAGCCAAATTGCTTCAAATGTATTTCACTTCATCTTGCCTACACTGCTGCAAAGTAGGCACATATGACCTCCTTTCCTATGCAAGGAAACTGAGATTCAGGGAGGCGAAGTAACGAGCTGAAGTTTCTACAGCTAGGATTTGAACCAGGGTGACTCCCAGACTGTGCTCTTTCAGATATGCCAGCATTTCCCAAACTATAGCACACGTACCACTGGTGGTATGTGACTTCTTTGGTTGAACACAGACAAATTTGAGTTATGCCTTTTAATATGTATTAGAAAAATACATAATTAGCATATCAAACCCGTGGTTTCACGGATATCACTACCTAGGATGAAACTGAAGTAGGTAACAACATTATACCTAAGACAACCTCAGGAAAATATTGAGTAAATAGTACAGGAGGGCAATTTGGAAGTATCTATTTAAAACAAAAATATAAATAGCCTATGACTCTGCAGTTCAACCTAGGAAGCAACCCTAGGTAAACTCATACACACACGCGCACACACACACACGTGTTGTTCCTGTGTAGTATTCCGTAATAGCAAAAAGAGAAAACAGTCTTAACTATCTATCACAAAAGAAATGGGAAGATGTGATAGAGTCCTATAATGGCAGTCTATATAGCCATTACAAAGGATGAATTGAATCTACATTTTGTAAAAACATGCATAGATCTCAAAACATCTTAAATTGAAGAAAGCAAATTGTAGAACGACTCAATATGCCATTTGTATTAAATACACAACAGTATTTTCAATGAATTATATACGTAAAAGTCTTAAAAACAGTCTAGATGGATGTACAACACACACGATAGCAGTTTAGAGGGGGAGGGGGAATGGTAATCAAATGAGGCTACCTTTATTTATAAATCTAATGTCTTAGAGAATGGATTCATGCATTACTTGAGTAATCAGAACTGACTTAACTTTTAAAAAACAAAAATGCAGTATACAATCAGAACAAGGTGATGGTCTGACAGTGTACATGAACGAGCAAAGGCTGACCTCATGGCAGCAGGCTCTGCTGCCTCTGCACGGTCCCTACAGCTGACACAGTTAGTTCCCAAAAGGAACTTCACACACATTCGGCTGGGATGTGGCCCAGGCTACCTCTCCCCGACTTCCTCACAACCCAGGTTGGGGCCCAGGCACCTGGTTACCACACGATTGAAGCTATAGGCTTCCTTAGGCCCTTCACTTACCAGATAAACCCCACTGGTGCCCTGGAGCTTTCTCAAAAAGCTAGGCATCCAGTATCTTCCAGATTTGGAGGCTCTTTCTGTCCCCAACAATTGGGATCAGAGCCCACAGGGGTCTAGGTATGAGAAGGCTTGAATTCTGAGGGGTCGGCACCTAGTGGGCTCCAAGCAGGGATAAGGCCCCCAGTGAGGAGCTTGACATCATTAAATCCTATGAGGTAGGTAATATTGTTAGCCCCATTTTACAGATGAGGAAACTGAGGCACAGAAAGGTCAAATGACTTGCTCAACATCAGATTAGTGACTTAAAAAAAGGACGAGAACCCACAACTGTCTGTCCCCAGAGCCCAGGCTCTGCTCCTAGTGCCCAAGCAAATCCTACCAATTTGTCAAGGTTCAGCTCAAATGTGACCTTCTCCAGGAAGCCTGGAGGTGATCATCCTCTTCTCAAAGTACATATACATAGAATTCAGCTGACCATGGGAAATCATGAACCTACTGCATCTCCTCAGTAGGAGGGTAGAGATCATGTCTGATTCAGCTCTGTATTTCTAGAATAGAGCCTGACAAATAGAGTGCTCGATATACGTCTGATAAACACACAAATGAATGAACACACGAATCAGTGAAATGAGGGCAGTTTCACATGACTGATTCCTATGAGGTCCTGAATACCTTTGCCCAGCTCTGGGGTGCTGTCATACTAAGCTCTCTTAGAATCAAGTTCAGCCTAGGCTCCTTCTAAAATGAATCTCCGATATCTTTATTATTGTGCTAACACACCCACATGCACACACGCAGACGCATATATACACACATACATACCCACACACAAGCAAGATGCAAGAGGCCCAAGGGACCTATGGTTATGGGTGATAGGAGGGGGGCCTGGGGAGGGGAAGGCGGGGGGAGGGAAGAAAGAATGGACAGATGGCCCTGTTCGGCTCAGTTCAGCTCAGCACCTCCTTCCAAAGGCCAGGATGCTCCCTGTAGCTCAGGAATTTTTGCTCCAGACCTAACATCACCTCTGTTCCTCTTCATGCTTGACAGCAGTGCCTAAATCCCATGACTATACCAAACAGGGACAGGAGGTAGGGGAAGGTTGGGAGCCAAGTATCGAGAGATTGGGAGAGGGGCAGCTTAGGGATCCAGACAGGGCAGAAGGGCAGAACTACTGCTACTGCTCATTGGGGTTGGGGTTGGCATCTGGGTACTTGGTGAGGTCGAAGGTCAGGACTTTGCTGATCACACAGTCCCCTTGCTGAAGGAGGAGGGAGAAAAAGAAAAATGAAATTGTAAGGAGAGAATTAAGGGAGGGAGGGGGTCTAGCGCCCCAGGACTGGGGGCCTCAAACCCTCCTCCCTACATACCTGCCCAAAGCCCAAGCAATGGTTCTCTCTGGGTGTGAGAGGATGTGCTCGGTCCCATGTGCCTTCTCTCCCTGCCTACCTCTGCATTCTCCTCCTTTTCTCTGCTGTCTGGCTGTCTCTGCCTGGCCGTTCCACCTGTCCCCAGACGCAATGGCCCTGCCCAGCTGGGCTGGCTAAGCCTCAAGGGCAGGGCTCCAACAAGCCCAGATGGTTGTTCAGGACCTGAGTCCCTATGCTCCCCCGCCCCCATGGCCCTCCACTGCAGCCTTCCCTTCCTGCCCTGGGGAGTCAGGCAGGGAGTGGGGCTGGCTCCTGAGCCAGGCCCGCCCTACCTCGGGGTAGACTCCAATGAGGCTCTCAGCCTTGGTGTAGAACTCCTCCTTGAGAGAGATGACGATGGCCTGGAAGTTGCAAGTCGACTGCTCCTTGATGTAATTTGCCACCTGTGGGAGGGGCCGCCGGGCACTTAGCAGGGCTGAAGCCCTAACACTCCCTTGTGTTTTCCAGTCAGAACCAGAGGCAGAGGGGGTGGGGTAAGGGGTGAAGGGTTGGGGGAAAAGAGGCTGAGAGGCCACTGACTAGCACGGCATGAATGACCCTGGGCCCAGCCTCCCAGGCACAGAGAGCAGGCAGCAGGAACGGCTAGAGCACACTCAGGAGTTGCTCCCTGAAACCCAGCCCCAAGCTAGGGGCCTCCCTCCCGGGCCCCACTTTCCTTGCACCCACCTTGCCAATGTTGGTGTTATCCAAGGCAGCATCGATCTCATCCAGGACGAAGAAGGGGGCTGGCTTGTAGCTGGGAGGGAACCAGTAAGTGAGCTGACACTGATGGGGGCAGGGGTGGGGCGGGAAAGCCCCAGGGCCCATCACACAGGCCAGCATCCCCCTCCACTTCTTCAGAGACTAAAAACCCCAGGTCATAATGTTGCCTGAGCCCCCAAAGGCCAGTATACCAACTGAGCCCTCCTCTGCATCCAACCCTGTGCTCCAGGAACCTACAGAACCAGGAGAGGACATGGTTCTCTCCAGAGCTTCCAGACTTGCTGGGGAGATAAAGCGGTCCTAGGCTCTGGCCACACTGTCCAAGCTACCTGAAGGTCCTCCCCACTCACCTGCACACGCTGCTGTCTCCCTGCCTCTCTGCACGTGCTGCACCCTCTGCCTAGAATGCCTCCTGGTCTCTTGGCTATCTTCTACTCATCCTTTGCATTTCCTGCTCAAGTGTTACCTGCCCTCAAAAGCCTTCCCTGACCACCCAGACCCTCCCCCAGACTGGGTTGGTATCCCTCCTCTGTGCATCCACAGCACACACGCTCACCCAGTTACGACACTTAGCTTGCTGTTTACACATCTGGCTTTCACTAGATCATGAGCTCCTCAAGGACAGAGACCATGTCTGACTCATCTGTGTTCCTAATCCCCCAACAGAGTCTGGTACAGAGCAGCCTTCAAGAAATGCTCGCTGAATGACGCTGTACAATCAAGTACTAAGTTGTGGGGGTCAGACTCAAGTACTATTGGCATTCAGGAGGGGGAGATCAGGGTATGCCATAGTGGGCAAAGCAGGCTTCCTAGAGGAACAGGAGGAGGAAAATGAGATGTGAAGGTGTGGTAGGTGACAGTCAAGCTAGATTTGCATAGAAAGGGCTTGTTAGCCAGCAACCATGTAAGCAAAAGCCTGGTGGTAGGACTGAATACATGCAGGGGCCAGTGAGGGCATGCTGAGTGGATGAGGGTGGATGGGAAAGACAGGTCCAGGAAACCAAGGCCAGATATGCTGTAGTAGGTAGGGAAATAGGGATGCAATCCAGATTCCACCAGAACATCTTCACCTCTGCAGATCTCTGCATATCCTTGGGCCCCAGAGCCTCTGGTGGCCTCAATTCAGTCTCTCCGCCAACTGCCCTGGGAGGAGCAGCCTTACCTGTGGATGGCAAAGAGCAAGGCCAGAGCTGCCACTGTTTTCTCCCCCCCTGACAAGTTGTCCATTGGCCGGAAGCGTTTGCCAGGAGCCACACAATTGTAGTTGATGCCATCCAAGTAGGGCTCCTCAGGGTTCTCAGGGCCCAGGAATGCCTAGGGAGAAGGCAGATGGATCAGAATCTGGGTCTGGGTCTGCATCTAAATGAGGATGGGGACAGGATGCCTAAAGGGAAGGGCAACAGGATGGTAGGGGCTAGCCGGGTAAGGGGCTCCAGCCTACCTGGGCACTGCTGTTGCGGGATAGGGCCTTGTAGATCTCATCAATGTTGGTGGCCACGGATTCAAAACAAGCATTGAAGCGGTCAAAGCGCTCCTTCTTGATCTGTTCGAATGCCTGCTTGGCTTTCTTGGCTCGCTTTCGGGCTGCCTCAAATTCTGCCACAAGGGAAAGACAGGTGACTCCTCAGTGCCCAGGCTCTGCCAAGGCTGAGGACCATACCCTGGCAAGAATGACCTGCAAATGACAATCCGCAGAGCAGGGACATCCCAAAGGGAGAGGAATGTCTGGGGAGGGTCCCAGGAAAATGATCCCACAACCACCCATCCATCACCAGTGGGCCAGACACATAGTATAAACGAAGAAACATGGGCTTGGAGCCACAAAAATATGAATTCTTCCCTGGGCTCAGGTAGGTGACGGTCAAGCTAGATTTGCATAGAAAGGGCTTGTTAGCCAGCAACCATGTAAGCAAAAGCCTGGTGGTAGGACTGAATACATGCAGGGGCCAGTGAAGGCATGCTGAGTGGATGAGGGTGGATGGGAAAGACAGGTCCAGGAAACCAAGGCCAGATATGCTGTAGTAGGTAGGGGCTATGTGACTTTGGGTGGGTCATTCACCGCCTCTGAACCTCAGCAGTTTTATACTCTATAAAACAAGTGTGGTAATTAACCCCTACTGTTTAGGGCTCTTGGGAATTTCAAGTAAGAAAGCACGTAAAAAGGGGAGCTGCTGTGATATGTAACAGGCCCTTGCTGTAATTCTGGCCTTCTGCCTTCACCTTAGACCCAAGTAAAAGGGAAAAATCTTACCATCTGAGGTCTCCTGGAACTTGTCTCGGACACTTTCCAGCTTTTCCATGGCTTTCATGTTAGGGGCAGCGATACGCTGGAGTACACTCTGCTGCTCATTGAGCTTCTGCTGCAGTGTATTCATCTCCTGTTTGATCTCCTCCTCGGCCTGGGCATCCTGTAAACCCCAGGCCCAGAAACATCAAGAAGGGCCATCTCCATAAGAGATGCTCCACCAAGTGGGGGCCTGAGCACTTGCTCCCATGTAGAAGCTCTTCTTCCCTAGCTCAGCTCCTTCCACCAGGTCCTCCTCACAGGAACCATTCCTACCACCCTGGAAATTACAGGCTGACGCCACTTTCTCATCTCTAGCCCTTCCCCCAGGCCCTGCCAACCTCTCCGTCTCTCAGGAAGAGCAGCTGGTGGTGCCCCTCTCTGGCTCTCAGCCCAGGCCATGAGCCAGTACCATCCCAGGGTGACCTAGAGGCTCCCACACAGGCTGGTCTGGACTCCACCTACGGCTCCACAATGAATAAGGCAACTCACGTTTTCTGCTCAGATCACCACATCTGAGCAAATTCCATTTAAGTTTTAGGTCTTATGGTACTGCAATGCATGTCTGCGCTTGTGCCTTTCTGCCACTTTCAGTCAATAAATATTTACTAAATGCCTTCTAAATGCCAGGCGGCACTGGGGCTCTCATATCCTGTGAGCCAGGGCTCCTGTGCTCACAGAACTCATGGACTAACAGAGGAAGGCATATAAGTAAACAATCAGAACACTGTACAATGAATACCAAAACAATGATAAACAGATGGTGTTGGGTCAGCACATAAGAAGGGCAACTAACTCAGACTCGGGCTACGGAAGGCTTCCAGAAATATGTTTAAGCTCAGGCCTACAGGATGAATGGTGAGGACAGAGAGAAGGAACAGCCTATGCAGACAGGAGCATCACATGCAAAACCAGGGGTCTGCTTGTGGTTCATTCAGGGAAGTCAAACCAATTAAAAAAGTAACCAATTTTAATAAATTTCAAAAGCCAAAAAAAGGTGGGGGGGGCAATTCAATATGGCAATAATTATACACTGTGTGCGTGTGTGTGTGCACGCGTGCACATACGCATGCTGGGGGATGAAGTAAGGCTGGAGACATGTGCAGAAGCCCGAAGATAAAGGGCTTTTTAAGCCTTGTAAGAGGTTTGGACTTTATCCCAAGGGAGGTGAGGTACCACTGAATGGCTTCAAGCACAGGAAGGACATGAATATACACAAATGGATGCACAAATATACACATTTTAGAAAAACCCTTCTAAAGATCTCTCTACACTGCTATGAAGTGGTCTCCTGGATATAAGTGAACTATGAAAGGTACACAATAGAATGCTTTTTTTTTTATATCTAAGAGAAGGAATGGGAGTATCTTTGCATATTTACAGATATATTTGTATTTTTAAAATACAACAAAAAAAGGATAATCTAAAAACTAATTAAAATGGTTACATATAAAGGAAGGGAGATGAAGGGGACAGGAAAGAAAGTTAAACTTATTTTCATGTACCTTATGTTATACTTTTGGTTTTAGAACCATATGAAGATTTTATAGAATTATAAAAGAAAATTCGATCAAAATGTGAAAACCACCAGGTAAAAAAATTGTTGGGAACAAGACATTCACAATATACCAAACAATCACCTTAAAGATGACTAGTTACTACTGACAACAGTAAGAAATGTGGCAATTGATACCTTAACTGAGGACCACGCTTAACATCATGAATAGTAGGACATCCTCACGTTACATGCCTCCTGGCATGATGCAATACAGAGTACACAGCATCACCAATGAAAGGTTCTGGCCAAAAAATTACTTAACCCAAATCCATCAAGCCTCCAGACTAGATCAAACTTCCAATTTATAGGAAACAATAAGGGTAGGTAGAACAAGGTTAGCAACAATGAAAGGAAACAAACATATCCATAACATATCCATTCAAGACAACACATAGACTTCAAAAGATCAATGATGTGGGAATGGTACACATTAAAAGAAACTAAAAAAAGAGATCAACCAAAAGCAATACGTGAATCTTGATTGGATCACAGTTTAAAACAATTATTAAAAACAAACTTTTTTTGAATAACTAAGGAAATTTAAAAGTGGGCAGGATATTAGATATGACATTAATTTTCTTAAATGTAATATGGAATTGTGGTTATGGAGAATCCCTTGTTATTAGCTGAAGTATTTAGAGTTGAAGTCTGCAACTTCCTTCAAATGGTTCAGCAAAAAACAAAATGCATGTAGTGCAGAGGGAGGGAATCAAGCAAGATGAGAGAGGGAAAAAAACCGGAAAATTATTCATTGGGGAGTGTAAGGTGAAAGACATGTGAACATTCATTGTACTATTCTTTCGATTTTTTTGTGGATTTGAAAATTTTCAAAGTAAAATTGGAAAAAAAAATCAAAATGCAAAAATGAGCAACCCCTTAAAAATGGAAAACTAAACAAAGAACCACAACTATATATTAAGCTGATTAAACACTCAGAGGATTCTTTCGAATCACTTTAAAATACAGGAACATGCCGTACATGTTCAACGAGTCATTAGCTTAACAGCAAAGAGGACTTCAAGGAAATCTTCAATAGCATTCAATAATCAAATTATTACTAAGAATATCTCATTGATATTTTCAAACTATTACATATATAGAGAATAGGATAAAAAATACATTATTATGTTAGTGTTGCTAGGAACCAAGATTTTTAGCAAGAATAACTGAGGGAACTCAAACATAAAACCAATGATGTTAAACTGTGAAAATTACAATTTCAACTGAAGTATCAATGTGAACTCATGGTAACATTTTTCCTTCAAAATAAAAAATGCATCCTGTAGCCCAGTCTACTGAAACGTTCTAGAAGCACTCAGCAACCCAGCAGTCATGAGCACTCCAGTGCTCAGTTGGTGGTTGCTAAATACCATTTCTCACTGCAAGAAGTCAAGGCTTCTCAGAGAGAAATGGCTAATTATAGATCTGGGGAAATGTAAAGGATGAACCTGGACATACCAGAAAGCAAGGAAGACAAAAGTCTGTAACAGTTGTGTCAAAATGATTCAGAAGCCAACTTGAACCAGTTCTCACTGGCCAAAGATGCAACAACTTGATCAACAAGAAGGATAACAACCACAACAGTGCAACACATCTGTTTAAATCCTTGAGTTCATAATGATATACCTGAAAACTCAGTGAACAAATCTTGAGAATGCCAAAGAACAAATTCATTATTTTATAAACTAGTAATAAAAGATTCAAGCCTACATACCCTGCCTTTTTAATATAAACTGTATACCTCAGAGTAACCAAGTAATTGATAAGAGGAAATCTCTCTTTACAGTATTCCAGCTAACAAAGAAGAATGACAGAGTAAGAAGGTTACCATTTTGCAACCACAGACAAATTAATGAATCTGGACAATAACCACCATGGCTGCAAACCACACAAAAAGAATCACAATCAGACATTACCAACCTCCTGATTAAAGTTAACAACGCCACTTATGACCAGTCATAACCCCCAAACTTGACCAAAACAAACCCCCCAAACTTGAATCTAATCACACCCCTAGATCAGAGCTGTCCAGTACGGTAGCCATAAGTCACATATGACCGATTTTAATGGATGTTGATGGATGTAAAAACCAATATTCAACTTAGTTACTAGAAAACTTTTAAGTATATTTGGAAAAAACCTGGTTATGTGGTTCTCCTTTTTCAATTGTAAAGTTTAAGATAGCAAAATACAGATCAAGTATATCCAAGGAAAATTTAGCATTCAAATTGAGATGTGCTGGAAACATAAATAGATACTGTATGTTGAAGACTTAGTACAAAGAGATTATCAAATATCTCATCAATAATTTTATATTGTTTACACACTGAAATAACTCTTTAAGATATACTGGGTTGAACAAAATACAGTAGTAAAATTAATTTTACTTTTTAAAAAATGCCACATGTGGGTCATATTATATGTCTACTGAACAGCACTGATCTATGTCTAACTACCCACTTTCAGGAACTACAGGGGATACCAGAACTTTTTTTTTTTTTTTTTTTTTTTTGTTGTTCTGGGGAGCATTAAAAAATCATAGTACACAATCAAAAAGGTACAGCATGTAGAAAATCATTCAGGAGAAATAAGCCAATTTCTTCAACAACAAAAAATACTGCAAAGAAAAATAAAAACTGATAGAGGGGCATTTATATAGTAGTCCCCCTTATCCCCATGGGTACATTCTAAGACCCCCAGTGGATGCCTAAAACCATGGACAGTGCCAACCCCGACATACCATGTTTTTCCTCATACATACATACCCTTGATACTTTAATTTATAAATTAGGCACAGTAAGATTAATAGAATAAAATAGAACAATTATAAAAATATACTATAATAAAAGTTACATGAATGGTCTTCTCTCTCAAACTATCTTATTGTACTGTAACTCACCCTTCTTGTGATGACAGGAGATGATAAAATGACTACGTGATGAAATGAAGTGGATGATGTAGGCACTGTGATACAGCACTAGGCTACTACTGACCTTCTGACAATAGGTCAGAAGGAGGATCATCTGCTTCTAGACCGCGGTTGACCGCGGGTAACTGAAACCACAGAAAGCAAAGGCATGGACAAGGGGGCACTCCTGTAGATTGAGACTTAAGAGACATATCAACCAATCACTATATGAATTATCTATCTATCTATCTATCTATCTATCTATCTATCTATATCTATCATCTTATTTGACTCCCAGTTCAAGCAAGCAAACTGTGTGTGTACTTGACAATCAGGGAAACGTGAATACTAATACTGATATTAAGAAATTATTTTATAATATAGAATTCCAATATTAAGGAATTATTGGGTTTTTGGTGTAACAATTCTAAATATTTCTAAAGATCTGAAAATGATCTCTTTTAGACACTTAAGTACAGAAAACAAACTGAGAGTTGATGGGGGGGCAGGGGAGAGGGAAAAAATGGGTGATGGGCATTGAGGAGGGCACCTGTTGGGATGAGCACTAGGTATTGTACATAAGCAATGAATCATGGAAATCCACCCTCAAAACCAAGAGTACACTCTATGTTAGCCAGCTTGACAACAAATTACATTTTAAAACATTAAATAAAGATAAAAATTATCATTTAGAGATACATTCTGAAATATTTACAAACGACATGACATGATGTCTAAAATTTGCAGTTGACCCTTGAACACAAGGGGGTTGGGGCATAAACCCCCCCACCCCGCACAGCCAAAAATCCATTTACATATAACTTGTGACTCCCCCAAAACTTAATTACTAATAGCCTACTGTTGACCGGAAGCATTACAGATAACATAAACAGTGATTAATGTGTATTTTTATTTAAAAAAAAAATTTTTTTTAATGTTTATTTATTATTGAGAGACAGAGAGAGACAGACCATGAGCAGGGGAGGGGCAGAGAGAGAGGGAGACACAGAATCTGAAGCAGGCTCCAGATTCTGAGCTGCCAGCACAGAGCTGATGTGGGGCTTGAACTCACGAACCGCGAGATCATGACCTGAGCTGAAGTCAGATGCTTAACCAACTGAGTCACCCAGGTGCCCCAATTAACATGTATTTTTAAAGTAAGCTAAGGAAAAGAAAATGTTACTAAGAAAATCATTAAAAAACACATGTACAGTACGTATTTATTGAAGAAAAATCTGTGTATAAGTGGACCTGCACAGTTAAAATCCGTATTATTCAAGGGTTGACTGTATTTTTTTTTAGAGACAGAAAGAGTGCAAGTGGAGGAGAGGGGCTGAGGGAGGGAAGGGAGCAGGAGGAGAGGGAGGGAAAAGGAGAGAGAGAGAATATCTTAAGCAGTCTCCATTCTCAGCACAGAGTGGACTTGAGCCTTGATCCCACAACCCTGGGATCATGACCTGAGCCAACATCAAGAGTCAAATGCTAAACCGACTGACACCCAGGCGCCTTGGGATTGACTGTATTTTTAAAGAAGCCAGGGGTAGGGAGAGAGGATGAAGTGTATGAGGTGCACAGAAAACAAGTCTGGCCATGAGCTGATAACTGTTGAAACTGGCAATGTCTACATGAGACGGCACTGTGCTATTTTGCTTTTGCCTGTGAAAACTTCCCATAATAAAAATCTAAACATAAGAGCAAAAATCAACTTGAAGTGGTTCCTGCTGGACAAAGATGGGACAATATGAACATAAAGAAGAAAAATGGCTCCAACAGATAAACATCAAAATACCTTTAAACAGTTTATAATAAATACAAATTAAAAAAGTCACTGGTCACCTTTAAAGGTTACAAGGGCAACCACTTCTTTCTGAAAGCTCGTAAATAAAAGAATGAAGCATTTATCCTACCCTTTCTGTATTGGCTGTATTTCAAGGGAACTAAATAGTTGATATGAGAAACTTCTTTTTAGAATTCCAATAAATAAATGGAGGAGGAATGGAAGAATCAGGAAATTACCACTTTCCAACTCTTAATAGGGCTAGGCAATGATGATTAAGAGCTGCTAAAACCAACTTGTGAAAGACTGACAGGGAATTTTATAAAAACTGATGGGCTAACAACACCTGAACCTGGTGATCACCTCCTCCACACCCTCCAATTATTTTTCTCTTTATATTATGTAAATTTTCAACATACACAAAAATGCAGAGAATAATACAAAGCACCCCCGTGTACCTATTATCCAGCTATAATTATCAACTCAGGGCCAGTATTCTGCCACCTTAATTCCTTTCTATCTTCAATTATTTTTAATTTTTTTTAATGTTTATTTTTGACAGAGAGAGAGAGACAGAGCATGAGTGGGGAAAGGGCAAAGAGAGAAGGAGACACAGAATCTGAAACAGGCTCCACGCTCCGAGCTGTCAGCACATAGCTCGACGCGGGGCCTGAACTCATGGACAGCAAGATCGTGACCTGAGCCGAAGTCAGACGCTCAACCAAGGTGAGCCAGGTGAGCCACCCAGGTGTCCCTCAATTATTTTAAAGCAAATCTCAAGCATACCATTTCATCCATAAATACTGCAGTATGTGTCTCTAAAATGGTTCTGAATCTCAGCACTACTGACACTTTGGACCAGATGATTCACTGTTGTAAGGGCTGTCCTTTGTGCACTGTTAAGATGTTTAGCAGCATCCCTTGTATCTACCTACTCAATACTGTCAACAACCAATTATGACAAGTGGGTGTCACAACTATCTCCAGACATTACCAAATGTCCCCTGGGAGGCAAAATCCATGCACCATTGAGAACCACTGCTATAAAAGATAAGGACATTTAAAAAAGCCACAATACTATCATCTCACCTAAAAATATTAATAGCAATTTCTGAACATCATAAATTATCCGGTCAGTGTTCAAATTGTCCTGATTGTTTTATTAAAAAAAAATTTTTTTTACAGGGTTTTCAAAGCAGGTTTCAAATAAGGTACACACACTGCAACTGGCTGATTTGTCTCTTATGTCTCGTCTATAAATTCCCCTTCCTCTCTTCGTAATGGATTTAAGGGAGTGCCACATGTTCCAACTGGTTGATTTGTCTCTTGTAGCCAATAAAAATTTTCCCTTTTTCTTCTCATTTCTCTACGGAAGACACCAGGTCTATAGAGTTTCTCACAGCCTGGATTTAGCTAACTGCATCCCTGTGTTTTTATTTAACATGTTGCTCTGGCACCGGTGTTTCATGTAATCGGTGTATATAAGGCTTAATCAGATCCTTATTTGAGTTGCTGACAAGAATATTCACAGGTAACGTTGACTCCTGCTCAAACTTATTACAAAGATAGAGAGAAATGACATTCAATGTCAACTGATGTGATGCAAAAGAAAGTTCACAAGCAGACAGCACCACCTATGATATATTCCTGCCAAAAATAAAAAATGAACTGAATCCAATCAAACCCCAGATTTAAGTACCAGTTTACAGGAAGTACAGGGGATGGGAGAACACGTTAAATAACATTATAGGACATAAGCAGCCAAATTCGAAATGTAGAAAATTGTACAGGGCCAATAACCTAGTTTCTTCCATATACAGGTAGAAAAAAATAAAAAGGGATAAGAAAATGTTACAGACTAGAAGAGACCACTTTTAACATTATGAACCTCACTTGAATCCTGATTTAAATACACAAACTGTGGGGCACCTGAGTGGCTTAGTTGGCTAAGCATCCGACTCTTGATCTCAGCTCAGGTCCTGATCTCAGTTCCTGACTTCAAGCCCTGCATCAGGCTCTGCGCTAACAGTGTGCACCAACTGAGGATTCTCTCTCTGCCTCTCCCCTGCTTGTGTGTGCGCATGTGCACTCTCTCTCAAGATAAAATAAACTTAAAAACACACAAACTGTGTTTTTAAAAAAGGTATTTATGGGATATTTGTGCAAATCTAAAGATTTACTGAATATTAGATGACATTGCAGCTACTCTTAAAATTTTTTTGGTAGGACACTATGGTACGTCTTTTAAAATGTCCTTCTTTCTAGAGATGTATATTGAGGTAATCATGAATATTATCTGGAATTTTATTTAAAATATGCCAATGGGGAGGGAAGGGTATAAAAAACAAGACTGACCACATGTTGCTAATTGCTGAAGCTGGGTGATGGGTACCTGGGGTTCATTATATTCTTCTCTCTACTTCTGTGTATATTTGAAGTTTTCCGCAATAAAGGTTTCTTTAAAAAATCAAGTACCCCTGGCTATAATGATGGATTGGAAAGCATCAGGACCTGTTTAGGAGGCTCCTACAGTAGTCCACGAGAGAGGTGAAATGGCCTGTACTAGAAAGACCACAGAAACAGAAAAAAGTAGAATTCACTAGATATCTAAGGAGGTAGAATGGATAGGGCTTGGTAATTCAATGAGTATGCAAAATGAGAGAGGCAGTCAAGAATGAGGCTCAGATTTCTGGTTCAAACCTGTGGCTGGCACTGAGAAGGGGAAGACTTGGGGAGGAAGGCTGGGGTTTGAGGTACCTGTGGAGCACAGCATACATGGCAGCTGAAGCCAGGGGAGTAAAAGAGATACCCAGGATGAGAGATGCCAAGTGAGAAGGAAGAGTGCCTGGGACAGAGTACTGAGGAACACCCAAGGCCCATCTTTCACTGTAAAGGAGCATGTTCTCTGTGTGTGCATCTGGGCTGAGACATGTATATGCGTGGAAGGGGAAGACTGGCAGCAGGCAGGGATGAGGACAACTGGGGGTGGTGGTGGAAGATGTGCCTGTGTCTGTGTGTGCATAGCTGGGGGAGACCCTAAGTCACAACTCTCTCCCTCCTTTGCCAGCTTACCCCTCTTTCCAGCCATGGTCTCCATGGGGCCCCCAGGTGGGCTGACTCTCTTCCCTCTGAACAGCTAGGAAGATGTCCCCACCCCTGTGGCTGATCCTCACCTTCAGATCCTCACACAGGTCACCGTAGTCAATCTCGATGAGGGCCTCTCGTGCATAGATACTGGAAGTTCGCTGAGAACCACTCACTGAATCCTCCCCCTGGGAGCTACCCTGCAATGGTGAGAGGGAGAGTCCAATGGAGCACACTGGCCATGAGAATGCCCCTCTAGAGGGTGCGGGGGGAGGGAGGGGAGGGCGCTCCTATGCAGCCTTCAAAGTCTTTGAGAAGCACCTTGTTAGAGAGCACCTGTGGCAGAAGGACACCAGCTCTGAAGGCACAGAGACCTGAGTTCAAATTTGGGCTCTACCACTAACGGTGGGATCCTGGGCAAGTCATGCTGTCAGATCCTGACACCTGAATCCTGATTTAAACACACAAACCCTCAACTGTAACACGGGACAACGCCTGCCTGGCAGGATTATGTTTTGGATTAGGAGTAATTATGTCACCCATTACCATGGCGCCTGGCACATTTCTGGTGTTCAAAATATTTTGCTGAATTAAATTGAAATGCTATTTGGGAGGAGGGAGGGAAAGACATGTGGGCCTGAGATCCGTGCCCAGGTCTAAGACAGATATATGCAAACCTCCTCTCAGTTAATGTTCCCACCCCTTGCTACCAATTGTCAATTCCAGGACATAAAATGCCTTGGCTCCTCTACTGGCTAGTGTCCATCCCTTTCCTATGTCACCTCTGCATTGCTGATGTCCCTTACCCAACCCTCTCCTGGCCAACCTCTTTCACTGCAGCTAGGCCATCATTTCTCAGGTCCCTCAGCTTCTGTCTTCCTTTGCTCTTGGCTAATGTCCCTCAACTTGCACTCTTCCCAATAGTCATCACCTGCAGGAGCTAACTTTTTCCTCAAGTCCCTAAGGTTACATACAGAATGATTTCATCTTCTCCTGGCCTCGCTCCCTCACCACCCACTGACAGCACTACCCCTCAATTCAACTTCCCTCTCACACCAAGGCTATTGCCTTTCACTTCACCTGCCTTCACAGCCTCACCCTGCCTCATCTCCCCTTCATCCTTCCTTATGTTCCCCACCACCTCCACCCACCATCCTTTTCTCTCTCTCCCTGGTCACTCTCACCCCCCATCTCTGGTCAATGTTATTCATTGCCCACTCCCACCACCAGCCATGACACACACCTCTTCCTGACTAATGTCGTCCATAGTGCCTTTAGACAGTGGCAACTTGATGTCCTGCATCTTGCAGGCCTGTAGCAGGTTGTGGCGGTCACTGCGTTTCTGTTCAAGCTTGGTCTCAATGGCTGTTACCTCCTTCTGTAAGTGGGTCATTTCCCTAAGAAGGTCCAGGGAGAGGTGAGATCCAAATCCAGCAGGCTGCCTGCTCTACCTAGTTCCCCCACCCCAGGCCTGAACCCACTCACTTGTTGGCGCCCCCCAGTTTCTTACGAATCTCCTCCATCTCATGATTCTTATCATTCACCTCCGACTTCTTGGCCAGGTGCTGATTCTTCAGGTCTTGTAGCTGGGCCATGGTCTCATCTATGATCTTCATGTGTCTTTGCTCCTCCTGGTCCCAGCAGGGGGAACAGGACAAGAAGTGAAGGTTTTCCTCATCTCACCTTGGGATCTTCTCCCCTTGCCCCCACCCTTTCCACCAGGCAGAAGGAGCCTCTGGGTGTGTCAGAACCTCTCTTCAGTAAGCTCTACTTTCACATACCACCATCACCCTCTGGGCTTCTTTTTATCTTTTTTCAAATTTGGTTGCCCTCCCCTACATAACCCATAATACAAGTTGCTTGATGTAGAAAAGTTGAAGTACTGAAACAGTATCAAGTAGGAGGAGAAAAAGTCACTCGTAATCCCACCAGCCACAGATAACCAGTTAACATCTTAGTCTATTTCCTCCTCATATCACTTCTAGATAGCCCTACAGACTTGAGACTAGATTAGAATTAAAACTCTATATTCTGACTTAGTATTATATTTAAGCATCTTTTCCACATCAAAATTGCCATCATGAGCAATATAACATCAATTTTTTAAAAACCCACACAAACAATACTGCATATTTTCTATGAGTGTACCTATATGAATATACAAGTATTTAAGTAAATGCCTACAAGCTCTGGAAGAATACACACTACATGGGATTAGCCCCAGGAAGAGGAAAGGGAGTGGCATTGAGCATGGTCAGTCAAGGGATCGGAGTCTTACTTAATAGATCAGATTTCTTAAAGGAAGAATGTTTGGTTTTCATTTTGATCTTAAAGTCACATAAAGGAGACATATCTGCAACTTCCTCCCAAATGGCTCATAAAAACAATATGCATACACAGACAATGCAGAAACAAATATGGCATGTCAGTGACTGATGAATCTTGGTGACAGGTAGGGGGGAGTTCTTTGTAATACTCATTTTCAAATGATTTCAAAATAAAAAGTCATAGAAACATGACTCTGGATCATCTAGATGTCCGTGTATGCCTGCCTGATCTTCATTTGCATTTAAGATTCTGGTGACACCAAAGAGAACTACTTTAATTATCTGGGTTTAATGAAAACACACACACACACCACCACCACCACCACCACCACCACCACCACCACCACCACCACCACCAAACACAGGCAGACATAAAAGTCAAATGGTTTAAACCAAGTGAAGAGGATCAAATCACCTCAGGACGGGATGCTGTGAGAAGAACAAAGGTTTGACAGGAATTTAAAGAGAAAGAATGTGGGAAAAGGGAGTTGTTAGACAATACCCAGTGACACAGGCATGCTTGACTCAAACTGAGCCGTGGCAGTCAGCAGCACAGGCGCACTGTGAAAAGGGACTCAGTTTCAGCAAAACACCATCATCTGTTGCACTGAATTAATGTGGTTAATTATAAAAATTAATTTGTAAGTTTATCCTGGCTTTCTGGTTAAGTGCTCTAAGTATGGATGTTTGTATATATTTAACAGTAAGGATTTTTTTAAGCCAACACTAAAGATCTTAGGTCTTTAAACGGGTTCTGTATATTACTAAAATTTGAAGACCATTTAACTACACACATATATGAATGTAGTGTAATTTACTAAACTCCTAATTCCCAGAGGACATTGGAGAGTTTCCAATATAGAACTATAAATGTTTGTAATAAACATCAACCTCCGTGCACAAAGCTGTGCCAGCATTCTGGATTTCCTCAGGTATTACTGAGTAAGAGGGGATAAATACATTCTGAAGAATCTTGATGGATGGTGCCATATGGCATAAAAGAATGCTGGTCTTGGGCACCGTGGCCAGTGTTAATCATTTTTTTTAATCTTGGATGTGATAGGAAACAAATTACCTCTGATTGTTGCTTTAATTTGCATCTCTTTGATTTCTAATAAGGCTAAATTATGTGTATGTGTTTATGGGATATTTGAGCCTTCTTAAACTGTTTGTGCCTCTTACTCATTTCATTTTTCCTATTTAGGTCTTGGTGTTTTCTTATTTCAACAGGGCTTTATAAATAATGGATATTATCCTTCTGTCATATCTCTTCCAATTTTTCCTCCCAGTTTTTAGTATGTCTTTTCATGCTCTCCTTCCTTACCTTCTTGAGCTTTTCTATCTCATTTTCATCCTTTTTCACTGTCTGCTCCCACATGTGCACTTTATCCTGGTCCTCTTTCAGTTGGTTCTTTTCAAAATCCAACTGGATGCCCAAGCGAGTCTTCTGATTCTCAAACTCCAAACTGTGGGGAGAAAAGAGAACTAGGCCCAGGATGCAGGGACTCAGGTACTACTAGATTTCAGTCACCACTCAGCTCATCCCTCCATATCCACATAAAACTATTCCAACTCCAACTGACGCTGGAGAACTAAGCTCCTCAGCCTTGCCTTGTGGATATGGCACAAGGCAGGGGAGATCAGGCCAAACTCCACTACTCCCCCTTTATACATTGGAAGATTCCAGAACCCTCCCAAGTTCCTAGGAGGCACAAAAAGGTCCACCTGAACCCACCAGCCATGATAATTCCTACTTATTAAGTTTCTGTGTACTTTACAAAATTACCTCTAATCCTCTAATTAATAGCTCCACAAGTAAGCATGATTATCCTAATTTTACAAATGAGGGAACACGGGCCAAGAGGTAAAAGACCTTGCCCAAGGTCACACAGGAATCCAGGTCTAACACCAAAACCCAGGCTGTTTCTCCTATGGCACCATCGCAATGTAATGTGGCAGAATAAGAGGTCTGGTATCCAAACTCTGCCATTCACTAGTAGTGTAATCTTGGCCAAGGTAATTATACATTCTATGCTTCTGTTTCCTCATCTATAAGATGGAAATAACAGTAGTGCTTACCTCATAGTTATTGGGAGAATTTTTTAACAAGTTAATATGCATCCAGTCCTTAGAAGCATACCAGACACACAGTTAAATACTTAATAAATTTTAGTTACCATCATTATTGACAGTATACTGTTTGCATTCAGCTCATACTTGCTCATGGGCTTTGACTCTTTCCAATGAGCCCACCCACCCTCCCCCATCCCACAACCTTCAAGGAGCAGAGCTTAGGTAGTAAAAACAAAACATAGAGAAAACACTAGATTTCTGCTATTGCCCTGCTCCCCATCTCTTCAGAAACTCAAAGAGTATGTAACCAGCATCCAGATACTAGCAGGCCAGACAGGGCTAATTTCCAACTGCCTCCCCACCCCCGCAATATGGTGTGACAGATGCTGCCAGATGTCATGCTAGCAGCTTAACCCTATTAGTCACTATAATGCAAATGGAATGTAATTAACTCTATAATTTTGAGCTATGCAATTTTAAGTCCAATCTCCCAAGCATGACTCATAAAGCCCTCTGCAATCTGGCCCCTGCTGACCTGTCCACCACCCCCGCCTTCCTCCTGACCCCATTTTTATGCTCCAGACATTCAAAACTACTTAGTTTCCAGTACAAGGCACACTCTCTCACACCTCCGAGCATGCTGTTCTCACTGCCTGGAACTCCCTTCTGTCTGCTGCCCAGCTGGCCAAGTCCTACTCACTCTACAGGCATCCAGTTCATCGCTTCTTGTTCTGGAAAAGCTTTCCTGACAGTTTCCTGACAGTTCTCCGCTTTTATTACATGTTTCTGGGTTTCCTCCCTTTTTGGTGCAGTTAATTATATCCCACAGTTCATAACACGCTTATGTTCACTGTCTGTGCAAGACCATGGTCTCCTTTGGCTCAATACCTGATTTCCACTCCCATTACTCTCCCTACAGGGAGCACACACTCCAAAGTGACATACATACGTACATACATACATACGTATATAGCCTTAAAAATACATACCCTTGTAAAATATACTTGTTTTTAAATGTACACAAATACAATTTTAAATGTATCTATGTTACAGCCTGTAAATCTAGTTCTTGCTTTGAACTGCTACACAGTATTGCATAGTCTATATATTCATCACATTCGACTTGTATTTTCCTCCAAGTGATGGCCATTTACATGGCCACCAACATCCAACTACTACAAATTATGCCAAGACACAACCCCAAATGTGTCTCTTTGTTGCCCTGTGGCAACACTCTCTCTGAGCTATATACCCAGAAGTGGCTTTGCTAAGTCATAGAGCTTATGCAGACTTATTTTCACCAAATACTGCTAAGACTGTTTTAATTTGCATTTCTCTGATTAGAAACAAGACTGAACATCAATCTGTAGTTATCAGCCATTTGTGCTTCTTTTTCCATGAAATGCTAACTGCACTCTCTGTCCATTTCTCTATTGGGTCTCTCGTTTTTATCTTTCTTCTTGATTTGCAGTTCTTTGAACATTTCCTCTGTATTTTCTATGTACCTCAAGTACAGCATCAATGACACTATTCTGAAATTGTTGATCTACTTGTTTGTCTCCCCCACTTCCACAACCCCCTGAGGACAAGGACAGTCTCTGATTCAATTCTATATCCCTTGAGCCTGGCTTATGGGTAGGAGAGCAATGAATATTTACTATATGGGCCATGAGCTACATAAACTGCAGACTGAGACCCAGGGTCCAGGAGGCAACCTCTTTTAAAGATTGTCACGTTCGTCTGTGTCACCCCAATCTCCCCACCAATACCTAGCACAGGACAACTTCGTACAACATAGGGACTCAAGAAAAGTCTATTAAATTAACAAATATAGTAAAGAGGGGGAAGAGAAGAGGAACTGTTGTGTTGTTCTTACTATTCTTCCAACTTCATTCCATCCCCACCCCTCTGCAATGCCCATCAGGATAATGACAATAATAAAAGCTAGCATCTACTACTCTTGGTAGGTGCTAAGTATTATCCTAAATACTTTACAAGGACGAGTTCATTTGATCTGCCTAAATGCCATGAGACAGGCATCCTTATTATCCCACTTTACAGATAAGGAAACTGGGCCTCAGAGAGGTCAAGTCACTGCCCAAGATAATGAGTTATGGAGCTAGGATTCTAACCCAGGTAAATCACATTTAAAGCTGGCACTCTTAAGCATGAGACCATGCCACACTGCCTCCCTGATGCTCCTGTTCTTTAAAGCCGACCTACTACACCCATCGTTCTAAGAGCTGCTCCTTGTCTTATGATGGCATGTGACTTCCCAGGATATCAGGCTAGGGGCTCAAGGGCACCCCAGTGTGTATTCTTGTACCCCACACTTCCACTTACCGCTTCTTGGCAATTTCGTTCTGCCGCTTCACCTTCTCTTCCTCAAACTCTCGGATGTTGCGCACACCAATCTCGCGACAAAACTCTTCAAACACCTCATCCTCTACCTGAGGGGAGAAGCGAGGGACAGCAAAGGCCCTCTGGATCAGAGTGCTGCTGCCAGTCCCAGTCCCACCCCACTGCACACACTGGCATGGTTCATCCCTTACCAACCTGGTTCATCTTCTCCTTCAAGTCTTTCATTTCCCTCTCTCGGCTCTGGATGATCCTCTTGATATCATTAATGCGAGGCCCAAAGTTGGCTAGCTCACTCTCCAGCTTGGACTTTTCCTGCAGGAAACAGGGTTGAGGGAAAAAGAGACCAGGCTCTTTGGAGGAACGGAGCCACCCTGAGCTCACCGGCCCCTGCAAAAGAAGGGTTAGCTCTCCACATGCTGAGAGAACATGGCTCACAATTCCCCAGTCAAGGTTCCATCATCTCCCACTTGAACCATCACACAGCTTCCTCCCCGGGCTCTATTCGGCTAGCTTTAATCCACATGGTAAACATCATCAGTTTCAGGTCCACATTTCCTCATCTATAACCCTTGGAATTCAGACTTTTTGATTTTAGAAGAAGGTAAAGGGATATTCATACTACACTTTAAATAATGCCTCCAGGTGGTCTTGGGAAGCACCCTATGATCAAACACATTAATATACCTAGAAGAGCACCCCCATCGAGAGGGACTGAAATGCCAGCGTTCACTTTCAATTTACTTTCAGAAGCAGCTCAGATATTTGTTGAACGAATAATGCTAATAATAGCATCTAACATTTACTGAGCACTTACCGGGCACAAGGAATCAGTCTAAGTACTTTACAGGCATGTAATCATTCAATCTTTGCAAGAAGGCTATAAAGCAGGTGGTATTCTAACTCCCATTTTACAAATAGATGAAAAACTGATGACGACACATTAAGTAAGCTGCCTCCCACCATAAAGACGAGACCTGAAGCCCGGACTGCTATGCTTGGTTCCCTGAAGCAGGCTGGGAGGAGAGAGGGAAATGGGATACATTTCCACTCTCAGAGAAACTCTGACCAGGAATGTGAGGGTGGCCTTTGGAGGACAGGGCTGAAGACTAAGCCCCACCTGCAGATTCAGGGCTAGATGTCTTGTCTTAGTCTGTTCCAGGTCACTCTGCGAGTACTTGAGCCGCATCTGTAGTCCATGGGCCTGAGACTGCACCTGACGTAGCTCTGCCTCTTTCCGCTTTGCCTTCATCTGCTCCTGAAGTGGACATGACAGAACAGCTAGGTGATAAGAACAGGAGTGGCCAGCCGGGGCTTAGGACTCCAAACCCTGGGGACAGTAATGCCCATGACTTACTTTCAGCTCCTCTGTCAACCGCTCCTTCTTCTCTTTCAACTTATCTACCGCTTTCTCATCCCAGCGCCGAGCCTTGGCTTTCAAGTCACTGGCTCCACCAGAGATCACCCCTGACTTCTGGAACAGGGTCCCATCCAGTGCCACCGTCTACACACAGTAGGGAAAAGAGAGAAGGAGGGAGAGAAGATGAAGAGTCTCCAATACTAAGCCTGTCCAGCTCCAATGTGCACAAGGGAATCCATACCTTGTGACGCTGGTGGCCGCCAAAGGCAATGCGGCGGGCATCCTCCACATTGTCACACACAAGGGCATTGCCACAAGCATATTGCAGGGCCTTTTTGATGTGGGGTGGCTCATAGCGAATTACGTCAATCACCAGCTTGGCCCCCTTCAGTTCCCGAAGCTTCTCATCTGTAGGTTTCACCTATGGGAAGAAGCTCAGTAAGTGGGAGAACATGGAGGGCTAGGAGAAGGGGCCCTCTCACACTGCCCTTACCCCATCCCCACCAACCTCACCTCCAGGTAGTCAAGAGGCAAGAAGGTCTCAGGCTCCCCACGCTGTTCCTTGATATACTGAATACAGTCCCGGCCTGTCTTCTCAGAGTCCACGATAATGGCATCCATGTTCTTGCCCAAAACCTTGGTCACGGCAATCTGGTACTTCTTTTGTGTGGGCTGACAGAGGTCAATGAGGCGTCCATACTGAGGAAAGTCAGAAGAGAAAACTGAAGCATGAGGCTTTTGGGGACTGACTCAGGAACCCCAATTCCCAGTTCAGAAGTGGCAGACCAAAACCTGCATGAGGAACGTAGCTTCCATGCTATGGAGGAAAAGCCTACTCTGTCCCCAAAGCAACAATCACTCCAGTCATGCCTGAATCCAAAATCATCTTTCTAAACCTCAGTTTTATCATTTCACAGACCACTACTGCCCCAGGCACTATGTCAGATACCCCTTACATACATTACCTCAAATTCTCACAAGCACCCAGCAAAATAAATCTTTTTCTAGTTCATGTCCCCCATGCCCCCTAAGCTAATCATGGTTCCCTAAGAACTATCAGATAATGGGTAAGATCTTCAAGGGCAGGAAATGAGCCTAAATCATCCTTATAAACTCCTCAGGAGTGTCTAGAGGACAGATCAGGAAATATCTATGGAACCAAATTAAGTTAAACCCAGGGATGGAATTATAGCAATAGAGATCCTTATAAACTCCCCCAGAAGTGTTTAGAGGACAGATCAGGAAATATCTATGGGACCAAATTAAGTTGAACCCAGGGATGGATAGCAATAGAGAGAGAATACTCAGGGAACTCAAGATTTGGTTCAAGAGGCCAAGAGCTCTGATAAAGCCTAGGATATCCCTACAAGCAAATAAACCACTTGGTACAGGCCATGTGAGCTCATATCAAAGCCTGCAGAGTTACTTCCTATGAGACTAAATCATATCCTGTGGCTCCTCCCACTTCCAAAGGCCTCTCCAGTTTCCCAGCATCCCACAGAGGAGTGGAAGCAGCAAGACAAAACCTTCAAGAAGTTGCAACTGGTGTGATAGAAAGAACAGGAGGTTCCAAGTCAGACATAAGTTGGGTTTGGATTACAATTCTTTTAAACTGTGCTGTTTTGGGTTAAGTCATTTCATCTCTCTGAGCCTGTTCCCCCAGCTGTAAAAAAGGGATCAGCAATCTTGTCTTCACAGGGCCGCTGACAGCCAGTGGGAGAGTAGGTGCTCAGGAAAGGAGTTCCCTTTCCATTCTTACCACAGAGCCAGGGTACAAGCGCTTGATGCTTTCCATAATCTCTGCCTTTCGCTGTTGGCGGCTGCTCTCCTGGCGGTCAATACGGGCATCACCTAGCTGCTCCATCACCTGGTTCAGCTCCTTATTGATCTCATCAATACGCCGTTTAGCCATCTCCACCTCCTCTGTCAGCTCCCCCTCTAACTTCTTCTGCTCCTCTAGGGACTGCCTACAAAGTGAGGGATCACAAGGGGTTACCCTGGCTAGTGAGAAAATATTCCTGGCTGAAAGGGACTCTGGGGATCCTGCCTGAGGAGGGGCAGGACAGATAGGGTTCACAACAACAGCCCTGGAAATAAGAGGAAAGGCTGCAGAGCCACATACTTGCTAGTGGTAATGTATTCCTCTAGTTTCTCAATCCGTTTCTGATTCTCTTCAATCTCCCGCAGCTTTTGCTTGATCTTGGCCTGGAAGAAAGACAAATATACACCATCACCAGGGGCTGAGCAAGTTAACTCTAAGACCATGGGGCCCTGGCTTATACCTGCTATGTGCCCACTGATCAAAAAGCCCAACAGTCCAGGACAGTCTGTCACTAATGGGGGAGACCTACTAAAAAGCAGACACACAACAGTGTTCAGTGTGGCTCTGCTAATTGATGCCCCTCCCAGAGCCCTGAGACCTTCTCATGACGTTCTACCTAGCCTGGGTAGAACATATCCTGGTTCTGCCACTTCATAATGATGTGACCTGAGGCAAATTACTTCACCTCTGCACTATAGTTTCCTCATTTGGAAAATGAGGAATTAAATGAGCAAATACATGTAAAATATAGTGCCTAGCAAACAGTAAATGCTTACTAGTTGTTAGCTATTGTCATTACTGTTAAGGGGCACCTGGGTAACTCAGTCAGTTAAGTGTCTGACTTCGGCTCAGGTCATGATCTTGAGGTTCGTGGGTTTGAGCCCCGCATCAGGTTCTCTGCTGTCAGCACAGAGCCTGCTTTGGATCCTCTGTTCCCCTCTCTCTGTGCCCCCTCCCCTGCTCATGCTCTCTCCCTCTCAAAAATAAACATTAAAAAGAAAAAAAAAAAAAGACTTTCATCACTTCTTTTTTCTCTGGACCATCATCCCTAATCTTGTAACACATGCCCACCTCTGTCTCTACTTTCTTCCGCTCTTCCAGATCCAGCCGGTCCTGGTCGGCTTTCTGATCTCGATTGAACTTCTCCAGCTCCTGGGCCAATGTAGCCGCTCTCTTGCTGGCTTCTTCTTTCAACCGGTGGTATTTCTTCACCTGTATTAGGAACAGGTAACCAAATCAGTCTCTGTAGAAGCACAGCAATCCCCCACCCCACCCCCAACCTCCCAGAGCTTACCTGATTCTCCTCCAAGGTTAAGTCTCTGCCCTGACTCTGACTCTCCTCTTCCATCCGTTCCTCAAACTCCTGCCGAGCTTTCTCTACTGACAGCATCTCCTTTTCCAGCTCATCCATGTCACCTTTACGCTTCTTGTAATGCTTCTGAGCATTCTGTAGGGACTTCTTGGCTGCTTCCAGCTTCTTGATTTTGTGGGAGGTATTCTCCTTGGCTTTGATGTACTGAGGCCGCTTCTGGTTCAGCTCTGAGTCCTTCTCCCTTTTGCCGGAGGGGGGGTGGTGGGTAAATCAGTTAGCACTGTGGCAGAAGGGAGGGTTCCCAGGCTTTTTACCCAAAGGGGGGGCCTGATGTCCCAGCCAGTCTCAGGGAATTGCTTAAAGAACGAGGGCCTGATGCCCCACAGATCCTCAGAAAAGGGGCAGTCTGACTACTCCCTGGAACTGATGGCTTCAGCCTGGCATTCCGGCCACTCCGTAAGGTAAAGCTGCCACTCCTGCCTCAGCCCTAGCCAGGCCAGGACCCTCAGTAACAGCTCCCAAGAATGCCCTATGTTCATGGAGTTGTCCCCCATCTGATCTAACTTTTTCATGTCCTTTAAACTTCTAGCGCCAGTTTTCCTCTTCCAGGAAGGCATTCTCAGCCACTCTAGTAGCCAGGCCTCCCATTGCTTCCTCTCACTTGGCAAGGTCCCCACCCCTTTCAAGTTCTCTCTTTCATGAGTAGCCATCTACCCAGAGTCTGAGTACTCAAATGCTTTGTCTAAAATGCAAGTCAAGAAATGTGTTTGGTTCTGGCCAAAGCAAGTCAAGAGGAAGACAAACTAGGACGAGCACCGGACTCTAGGCTCAGAGGAGCCCTAGGAAACAGCACAGCCTCTTGGTTTCCCATAGGTTGCAGGCCCAGGCCTGCCTCTTACTTGATCTCCTTCTCAATCTGCTGCTGCTCCCGCATCATTTTGCCCAGCTCCTTCTTCTTCTCCTTCAGCTCATCCTCTACCTTGTCCATACGCTTCTTGTCCTTCTCGATCTCCTTGTTCTTAGAGGCCAGTTCCTTATTGAGCTTCTCAATCTCCACTTCATTGTGATAAAGCTTAAAGAGCTGCAGCTGCACCTGAGCTCGCACCACCTCATCCTTCAGGCGCTGGTAGCGGTCAGCCTGCGCAAACAGGAGCACGGAGGCAGGTGTGCATCAGTAAGGCACTGGCTCGACCCTGGCCCCTTAGAGCCCAGAGGTAGCCTAGCCACCTACCTCTTCTTTCTCCTGTTTGGCTTCCTTGCGTTCGGCCGCAATGTTTTTTTTGCGATGGTAATTAAACTGTGTGTCCTCTTCAGCCTTCACCATTTCCTTCTTTCGCTTGTCATACTCCTGGGCCAGCTCCCCAGAGCGACTTATCTCTTCAAACAGAGCTGTCCTCTCTTTGGGATTCTTCATGGCAATAGATTCCACAGCACCCTAGTAAAGATCAAAACACTCTCCCCATTTAGAGCCTATCCAACCCAGTTCCTTCTACCCATTTCTACTCAGTTATTCAGAAAAAGGTCTCTGACCCTCTCCCCGCACTAGGTGCCACATTTCACACTGGGCCTTGAGGATACGTTCCCTGCCTCTTGAGGTGCACACAGAGCAAAAGAGACAAAAGCAAAGACAACACCATGTGTTATGTGCAGTGACAGAAGCAACACAGAAAAAGCACTAAGTGAAGCTTGGGGGTAGGAGACTGGTAGGAGTGTCTATCCAGGAAAGCTTCCCAAAGGTGACATCTAAGTTGAGTTTGAAAGATGGGGAAGAACTAACCAAGAAAGTTAAGAGAGAAGGTCATTTCATGTAAAGGACAATTAATATGCAAAGGCCTGCAGGCCAAAGAAAGCAAGTGAATTTGGGGAACTATAAAGTTTAACTGAGCTGGAATGCAGGGTTGGAAGGGAAAAATACTGACAGGTGAGGGGCTAGTAAGGTGGGCAAGAACCAAAGGATGATGTTTCCTGAATGCCAGGAGTTTGGAGTTTATGCTAAAGCAATGATTTAGCATGCATAATAACCTGGAGAGCTTGGTAAAACACTCAGTGCTGGGCCCCATCCCATAGTCTCTATGTCTATAGATCTGGGATGGGACCAGAGAAGGTGCATTTCTAGCATGTCCCCAAGTTGATGCTGATCCAGAGATGATAATTTGAGAACCACCATCATAAGACAATGAGCAATCACTGAAATGCTTTAAGGAGGAAAAGGAAAGAAAAAGATTTGTGTCTTTGTAAGATGAACCTAGCCTAAGGGATGAACTGGAAGGGGACAGACTGGAGTCTTGTAAGCCCAGTGAAGAAGCTGCTACATTAATCCAGGGGAGAGATGAAGCTCAAGATGAAGCAGGCCCAGTGAGGATGGGACAAGGATCAGCAAAGAGCAGACAGCCAATAATTGTTAAAAATGCTCACCTGGAAGACGAGGAAGTTACGAGCTTTGATGAGAATGCCCAACTTCTCTAATTCCTCACTGTACTCATGTAGCTGAACCACTTTGTTGTTGATCTTGTACTCAGAAGAACCCCCTACAAGACAGTGCATGAGTTAGCTGAAGGTCAGACATCCACCTATCCCAGTCAACTAGTCTAGTCACCTCCCGGGACCCAAGGGGAGCCTTCTGGCCAGCCTCACCCACCAACAATGACACGGGCAAAGGTGCGGTCCTCAGCACCCTCCTCAGAGTAGACCATGCTGACAAAGGCCCGATTGGCAGCTGGCTTGCCCACAGGAGCTCCATGGATCAGGTCCCTCAGGGTCTTTACTCGCAGGTTGCTGGTTTTCTCACCCAATACAAAGCTGATCGCATCCATGAGATTTGACTTACCTAAGGGAGTAGGGGACAAAGCAGAGGAGGGGAAGTCAGGGAACACTGCTCTGCCCCCACCGGAGCCCTGGTTCAAGGGCTGAGAAAAACAGTCCCTTTGCAGCTATTACCTACAGCAGTTAAAGACTAGAATCCCATCTAAGGAAACAGCATATTCACATAATGGATTGTTCTACAACCATTAACGACACGGTGAAATGCCCATAATAGAAGAAATAAGCAGATAATATAACTATAACAAAAAATATAGTTTGATCTCAACCAAGTTTAAAAGTTAAAAAAAAAAAAAAGAGCTAAGGGAAGGTGATAATGGGGAGTTGCTATTTCCTGTGTACACTTTCAATTTTGCAAGATGAAAAAGTTCAGGAGATCAGTTGTACAATGTGAAGATACTTAACATGGCTGAACTGTACACTTAAAAAATCGTTAAGATGACAAATTTTGCTATGTGTATTTTACTATATTTTTTAAAAGTCATATTCCTATTGTGATACAATATGACGCATACAGCATCATCTATGAAGTATCTTGCCAAAATATTTAACCTGAATCTGAACAAGCCTTTAGACCTACCTTCCAGTTTACAGGAAATATAATAGTTAGAGGAACATAGTAAGTGACACTATGAAGAAACCTTAAGACAAACACAGAATGTGGAATACTCTCCAAGACAACTGGCCTGATTTTTTCAAAAAGTGAATGTCTAAAAAGAAACATGTGGAGAACCACTCCAGAACACAAGCGATTACTGAGAAATAAGCAAAGGCAGTGCACGAACTTTGATTGGATTCGAGTTTCCCTTTAAAACCAAAACCAAAACCAAAACCAAAACCAAAGCCAAAGCCAAAGCCAAAGCCAAAACCAAAACGACATTCTGGGGAACAATTAGGGAAGCTTGAATATGAACTAGATAACTGATGACAACAAGGAAATTAATTTTCCCAGGTGTGATCACAGTCTACTGGTGACACAAGAGAATGATGATTTTAGGAGTCGAATGCTGAATCCCTAGAGGTGAAATGTCATGAAGTCCACAGCTTACTTTCCAATGATTAAGCAAAACACACAAGTAGGTTTGAATATTTTCATAATAAAAACTTGGGGAGAGGCAAAGGCATAGAAAAAAAATACATGAAAATGTGAAGAGTGTAACCAGTGGTCACTTCCCAGAAGGAAAATAGGTTAACAGGTCAGGGAAGGGTATCTTTTTACTGTCTATCCTTTGGGATTTTTTAAATTTTATACTGTGTGCATATATCAGCTATTCAAATAATTAAGATTTTTTTAACATTAAGAGTGGTTATCTTTTCAATAGTGGAGTCACAATTGTTACTTTCTTCATTTTAGACTCAGGAAAAAAATTTTTTTTCAACTTAGACTGGGGGTGGGGGGGTGGGAGAACACTTTAATCTCTATAAATGCTACCTCAGGATTATACCCCAGCATGTTATATGACCTTGAACGGAAGACCTGATTTCCCACACCTTTCTACTCAGGTATAAAAATAACAGCCCAGTTCCTTCCAAAGCAGTACAACACCGTGATTAAGAGCTCGGGTTCTAGTCCAACAGACCAGGTTCTTAGTTTCACCAATTCTTAGCTGACCTTCCATTCCCTCACTTCGAAAATCTAAAAAACCACAACTGATAGGTAAAGCCTCTAAAATAATGCTTAGCACACAGTTCTCTGTTGGGAGTGGCAGGAGCACAAGGCTTTGAAGTATGACAGGCACAATTTCTGACCCTGGCTCTGAGAATCAATTAGTGTGCAAGTGATCACAACTGTTTGTGCCTCACTCTTCCACCTATGAAACAAAGATAATGGTGCCTCCCTGATAGGGTCATTTTGAGAATTTAAATGTAAAAGGTCCCAATAAATAAAGTACCTGACACACACTGGTTGTCAACAAATGGCACTCCTATCTTAACACAGGTCTGAACTCAGCTCTGTCTCCCTTATCAGAGCAGGACTAGCACACCATGCTGACCAGGAGTCAGACTTTTAGGCACCCACTTCCAACCTTTAGGCTTCTCCCATGCTCTCCAGAGATGGTTAGAACGTCTCACAATCAAAGCCTTCCCTATTAGCAATCATTCGATATTGTAAACATTTTTATAACATGCATTATGAGCTGAACACTGATAAAACGTTTTAAGGAATGTCTTCTTTGGGGCACTCATAAACCAGTAATGAAAACACAAAAACATATACCATAAATACAAGACAGAAGTAAACATTAACATGTGCCAAGTGTCTACTGTGTGCCACAGAAGAAACGCAATTCACTCTTCTTCTCTGCCAAGGAATGGGTTGTGGAGGTGGGTATTGAAGAATTGGGGGAGGGGACAGGGTCCAGACCAAGGGGGTCTTTTGGGAACAGCTGGGTATACAAATCTACCCACGCTGAGGGGAGTGAATGCCAAGAGGTGCATCCTGGCTCTTTCCACAGGGGCCACCACTCCAAAATCCTAAGAAACTGGAGTGAAACCCCAAGCATTAGTCCTCTAAGCCAGTGGTCCTCAAGTGAGGATGGGGAAGGCAGGGAGTGATCTGCCCCACCTCTCAGGGGGACACAGACAATATCTGGAAACATTTTTGGTTGTCACATCTGGAGGGTAGGGGTGCTATCATCTAGTGGGAAAAAGGCAAGGATGCTGCTAAACATCCTACAATGCACAGGACCTACCTCACAGCAAAGAATTATCTTGCTAGAAATGTCAACAATGCCACTGTTGAGAAACCCTGCTCTACAAAGAGCACCAAACACAAGCAAAACCCCAGGGAAGGTCACAAATTTGAGCTACGTCTGCAGGGAAAGCCCCTCATACTAGGAAATGATTTAGCTAGAACATCTCTGGGGTGGAGGAACACAGTGGGATTCCAAACAGACTGCCTATGGGGGTAGATGGAAGGAATCCATGGTGTATCATTTAGAAATGAGGAGTTAAGATATGAAATAAAGGTGTTACCTAGCCACTCTTTGCCACTCCCCAGTTTTGTTGAGATATAACTGACATATAGCATTGTGTTAGTTTCAGGTGTACAACATGATTCCATAGCTGTCTATATCGAGAAATGATTACCACAATAAGTTTAGTTAGTTAACATCCATCACCTCACATAAACGATTTTTTTTCTTGTGATGAGAACTTTTAAGATCTATTCCCTCAGCAACTTTCAAATACACAATACAGTATTTACTGACCACTCTTTCCAAAGACACCACCCAAGTCACTGTATCCCATCAACCTAATTTCCTGCATAGCATGTATCACAGCCGAATAGTCTTATTTTCTCCTTCTTTATTATTGTCTTTCCCCTCTGGAATGCAAGTCCCGAGAGTAAGGCTTACTCTATTCTTCACTGTTTCCACAGCACCTCGAATAACTCCTTACAAAACAGTAAACATTCAATAAATTTGGCGAGCGGAAGAGTTCTTTTAACGGCTTCAGTGGTAAATTAAAGGGGGGATTCCGAGGCACCCCCATCTCTGAGATGGGGGTGGAGGGTGGAGACCCCAAGCACTCCAGCTGGAGAGGCGAGCGCGGGATCAGAAATTCAAAACTGCCGCCTCCAGAGGAGAGTAAAAAAAAGGACGAATTGGAGCATACCAGAGCGAAGCGGGAGGGGGCGCTGGGCTGAGGCAGAAGTGTACCGCTGGAGACCGGGGGCCAAGGGAGGGCTACCAGCGGTCCCACACCCTCCGGAGGGTTCAAACAAGGCAAGGGGAAGTAGCCGGAAGCAGCAGGTCCGGCGGAGGACTGCACGTCCCGCCGCTGGCAGTCGGCTCCGGGCGCGCCACTTTTGGCGGGAGGGGGCAGTGGGCGGGGTAACGTACAGATCGGCCCGTACCACTTGCTCCGGGGAGGGGGCCGCACAGAGAGCGGGCAAGTGACACCTGGGGAAGAGGTTTGAGTTAGAGCACTCGAGCGGGCAAAGCGGGTTCGAGTTGAGCCCGCTCAGGAGGGAGAGGAACCTGTGAGGGTTCCCGACATTTCAGGTCACACGGGCTGGGTTGGACTACTCTGCTGCCGGATAGGGGGTCCAGGCTGGGACGTGCGGAGGGCCGCAGCCAGGTTTATCTCACCAGAGCCATTGGGTCCAATGATGGCGGTGAACCTCTGAAACGGTCCGATAATCTGCCGACCCTTGTACGACTTAAAGTTCTCGATCTCAATCAGTTTCAGGAAACCCATGACAGCGGCGGCGCCGGCAGCTGTACAAAAGGCCGCGCCGTACGCCCGGGAACTGGGGTAGCCCGCGCGGGAAACACCGCAGTGCAGGCCGGGCGGAAGACAAACCTCGCGAGAATAAGTCCAGGCCTAACGGGATTTCCGGCTTCCGGTGCAAGCGGAACCAGGGGCGTGGTGTGGAAGTTTTGTTGATCCGTTGCCAGGGCGCGAGCTTACCACGGACGTTTGGGTCCCGCCCCCCTTTCTTGTGGCGTGGCAACGCCAACCACTGACACAGCCTACCAAACCGCAGAGGAGGCGGTTACGCAGGACTCTGCGGCTTTTAGGATCCGAGGAAGCAGGCAGGACCAGAGCCCAAGCTTACTGAGACCAGAAGTCACAGCAGGGTTATGCCCTCCAGGGCAAGAGGAAGGTGGGAGCTTGGCAGTGGCTTTAGCCTGGCCGGCTGGAAGGCTCAAACAAGAACAGGGTCGGGAATTGGAAGGACCTCGAGGAGCGAGGGCTGTATGGGAAGGAGGGGCCAGTGGGATGATTCGGTGTTAGGTGAACTCAGACCATGCTGATGGTGAAGTAGAGTTGGAAGTTCCACTAGGAATAAGGGTAGGAATGGGTTGGGATGGGAGGGGGAGGGAGTGTGAAGGGAGACGAGGGTACTCTGGAGCGGCAGGCTATGGGCTAAGGAAAGCTACGGCCACAGGTACTGCCTCTGTCTCCCGCCTCCCACCTGTTCTTCCAAGCAGAATTCAGAGACTGATGCTGTAACCCAAGAATAGTCTTGGACCCGAGCCACTTATTGGCTACTTGAACACAGATCCAACCTGGGAGCTTCAAAATTGACACTCCTTGCTAAGAAAAGTATTTTATGTGAACTCCCTGGAGTCAGGGTTCCTGAGCCAGTGCTCTCCATCTCTATTCTCTTCCTTTCCCCCCATTTTATCTATCTCTCTTCATGCTTCATCCCCATCCCATTTCCTCCTCTCCATCCTCCTCTGCCCCCTCCCTCGCTTTCCTCCTTTTCCTTCTCTTGCTCTCTGTCCTCCATTCCTATTAGTAATAGGTTGCCTTTCTTCCCCTTTCCCTTTCTCCCTCCCCCTCCGTTCCCCATATTTTCTATCCTTCTTCATACTTTCATCCCCCTATCACCTTATACTTGCTCATTACAAGATCATGGCTGGGACAACGAAGTGGCTCAGTGGGTTAAGCGTGTGACTTTTGATTTTGGCTGGAGTCATGATCTCACGATTGGTGGGATCGAGCCTGGCATGTGGAGCCTACTTGGGATTCTCTCTCTCTCCCTCTCTCTCTCTCCCTCCCCCACTCACACACTCTCTCTCTCAAAAAACAAAACAAACAAACAAAAAAAAACAAGGTCATGGCCTTAGCAGTCCAAGAAGCTTAAAATATCTACCAAATCTTCCCGTTTAATGACCTTACATTGTGGTGACAGATGGAATGAATAGGCTGGGGTTGGTGCTTAGGCTTAGACATGGAAAAGGTCTGGTTGTTGCCATAGCCATTCCTGAAACCATTTTAAAAATGATGTCTGGAGGCTGGGAAGAGTCTAAAAGTTCTAGGACAAGTCCAGGAAAGTGAGAAAGCTTGGTTTATGGAATCTAGTAGAGTAATCGTAAATGAATTCAACTGGGAGAAACAATCACAATCAGGCTGAGGGGACAGAATGACCAAAGGACAGCAATCTCATATAATTGACAGGAACTAATGTTCCATTTTAAAAAGATGAGATGGAACTTGGAAAAAAATCTAATTGGATCCCTACCTCTCACACCATATATAAAGTGCAATTCCAAATGGATTAAAAACTTAAATGAGAAAGGCAAAATTCTAGACATTTTAGAACATATAACAGGATATCTTTATGACCTCAGAGGATTTCTTGAATGATGAAAACTTCTAAGTTTAAAGGAAAAGATTTGTGAATTGGACTACATTTAAATTCATCCAAATTACAACATAAAGAAAATGAAAAAATGGGTAAGTGCACACAGAAAGCTTCTGGGGTATTGATTATGTTTTATTTTCTGGCTTCTGCAGGGGATCCACAGGTATTCATTTTGTTGTTGTGCTTCATAACTTACATGTATGTTAACCAGATTCCTTTGTACGTATCAATTGTTACCATAAAATAATAGTAAAGTGAGGGAGCAACCTGGCTGACTCTGTTAGCAGAGCATGTGACTCTTGATCTCTGGGTCATGAGTTCAGGCCACACATTGGGCATAGAGCTTTTTAAAAAATAAATATTATTAGTTTTTTAATGTTTATTTATTTTTGAGAGAGAGCGTGAGCAGGGGAGGGCAGAGAGAGAGGAGGACACAGAATCCAAAGCAGGCTCCAGGCTGTCCTGAGCTGTCTGCACAGAGCCTGACATGGGGCTCTAATTCACAAACTGTGAGATCATGACCTGAGCCAAAGTCAGACACTTAACCAACTAAGCCATCCAGCTGCCCCTAAAAATAAATATTATTTTAAAAAATCTGGGGCGCCTGGGTGGCTCAATCAGTTGAACATCCAACTTTTGATTTTAGCTCAGATCATGATCCCAGGGGTGTGGGTTTGAGCCCACCACGTTGGGATCTGCACTGAGTGTGGAGCCTGCTTAAGATTCTCTGTCTCTCTCTCTCTCCCTCTGCCCCTCCCTCCTGCTTGTGCTCTCTCTCTCTCTCTAAAATGAAAAAAATAAAATAATAAAAAATAATAAAGTGAAAAAACAAGCCACAGATTGGAGGTGTTTGTCACATTTAGGCTAATAAATGATTAGTGTGTAGAATACATAACTCCTAAAATTAATAAGAAAAGGACAAGCAACTTGATTTTTTTTTAAATGAACAAAAGTGAGCACTTCACAGAGGAGTATTCAAAAATGGCCAAAATACATGAAAAGATGTGCAACCTCGTTAGCAATAATGATAATATCAATAAAAATTGATAATTATAATTTTATGTTAACAAATTGGCAAAAATTAAAAAGTCTGCAATACCAAGTATTCCTGAGGATGTGGGGTGACTAGAGTTTTTATACACTATAGTGAAAGCGTAAATTGGTACAGTCTCCTTGGAAAACAACTTGTAAAGTTAAATACATTTATGCCCTATGATCAGCCCTTGCACTCTGAGGTATATGCTAGAGAAATTTTTCCACCTGTATATAGGTTTCTTTTAATCTACAGATTCCTCCTCCTTTTTTTTCTTTTGCAATTAAAAATAAATAAACTGGGTTGTTTGTGCTGCAGAGTCCTAGTCTCTCCTAAACTCACTTCAGTCAGGTCTTCATTCCCACAACCCCACCAAAAATGTTTTTGTTAAGGTCATCAACAATCCTCGTGTTATTAAACCTGTCAGTTCTCAGTCTTCATCTTAACATAACATCAGTTGCTCACTCTTTCCTGAAGTCTTCTCAGATACCACACTTCTAGTTTTCCTCCCACCTCACCAGACACTCCTCCTCAGCCTCAAGTGCTGACTCCTCCACTCCCCATCTCCCCTGGGGCATCTAAACTTACTGCCCTAGAGTAAGATCTCTTATAGCCTCATAGCTTTAAATTCCTGGGGTGCCTGGGTGGCTCAGCTCAGGTCATGATCTCCCAGTTCGTGCGTTCGTGAGTTCAAGCCCCACATTGTGCTCTCTACTCTCAGCATAAAGCCCACTTTGGATTCTCTGTCCCCCTCTCTATGCCCCTCCCTGTTCACTCTCTCTCTCTCTTAAAAGTAAATAAACATGAAATTCCTTTGTATTAGGATATGCTAACTTTTGCTGAGGTTACAAACAACCCCAAAATCTCAGCAGCTTAAAATAACAAGGATTTCTCACTCATGCATCTTGTCTGATTTGAGTTGGCTACATCTCTGCTCTGTGTCATCATTCCAGGACCAATGCTGAAGGAGCAGCTCTTACCCGGGACATTGCCAGACTCCTAGCAGAGACTGAAGAGGAAAATGTGGCAATCACATAATAGCTCTTAGTTCTATTTGGAAATAACACACGCCAATTCTCCCATTGCAAAGGGCAAAGCCAATCACATGGCTAACCTTGAGGGCAATGAGATGTATAAGCCTTCTGTAGGGAGAAGCACCAGATCTTTTAGAACAATAATGAAATCCACCATACCATCTGTACACTATCAATGGATATCTAATAGACTTCTCAAACTCAACACTTCCAAACATGATCTCTTGATCCTCCTCCCCATTCCACTGTTCTCCCACACAGACTATTCAGTTGATAACTCTATCCCTCTGATTGCCTTAGCTCAAATCCTTGAAATCATTCTTGATACTGCTCTCATACTGCACATCTAATCTATCAGAAGTCCTGTTGGCTCTGCCTTCAAAATCTATCTAGAATCTGGGGTGCCTGGGTGGCTCAGTCAGTTGAACATCTGACTTCGACTCAGGTCATGATCTCACAGCTTGTGAGTTCAAGCCCCACATTGGGCTTGCTGCTGTCAGCACAGAGTCCACTTGGGTCCTCTGTCCCCCTCTGTCTCTGCCCTTCCCCCACTCATATTCCTTCTCTTTCTCTCTCTCAAAAATAAATAAAAACACTTTTAAAATACATGCATATATTCAGAATCTGACCACTTCTCACTATCCTTGCTGCTCCTGACCTGATGTGATTCACCATCATCTTTTGCCTGGATGGCTGCAATAGCCTTCTGTCTGGCCTCCCTGCTTCTAGCCTTGCCTCTGGTCCCCTTAGTGTGTTCACACAACATCCAGAAGTGAACCTTTAAAAAGCAGAGGCTGAACACATCATTCCCACTGCTCAAAATCCTCCAATGGCTGCCCATTTCTCTAAGAGTAAAAGCCACA
Source organism: Neofelis nebulosa (assembly GCF_028018385.1). Taxonomy (NCBI): domain Eukaryota; kingdom Metazoa; phylum Chordata; class Mammalia; order Carnivora; family Felidae; genus Neofelis; species Neofelis nebulosa. Next base: position 47,648,982 of record NC_080800.1, read on the forward strand.
GCGTTTAACAATGTTCTGCAAAGTCCTACAGGCTCTGCACACACCCCACATTATCTAATAGCATTTCCTACCTACGTCTCCTCCACCCACTTGCCTCCCTGCTGTTCCCCTGAATGTGTGCCTTTTGCATCCTCCTTAAGGGCTTTGCACTTGTTCCCTCTGCCTAAGTGCTCTTCTCCTAGATATCAGCATAGGTGACTCCCTCACCTTCAAGTATTTGCTCAAATATTACCTGTTCAATTATGCCTCCCCTGGCTTCAACATTTAAAATTGTAACACTCCCCATTTCCTTGGCACTTCCAGTTCCCTTTATTCTGCTCTATATTTTTTCCCAGAGGACTTATCATCTTACAAACTATTTAATGTGCTGTTGATTGTCTGTGCCCCCCCAAAAGCAACCTCCACAAAGACTCAGATTCTTGTCAGTTTTGTTCCTTGATGTCTCCCAAATGCTTACAGGAGTGTCTTGACAGTAGGCACTCCCCAAAGATTTGTCAAATGATAGAATGAACGTGAGTGAACACAGGAAGATGAAGAATGCACACTGCCTGATACGTTATAAAGTTCTTAAATGAGAATATTTCAAAATATTGTCCAGGGAGTCGTATACACACACAGTATATTAATGCCCATTAGTAAGTGAATGTCAACATTTGCACAGTAGTTACCTCTTAGGGCAAGGATGAGGGAGAAGAGACATAAGATACTTCAATAGTATTGATCATGTTCTATTTCTTTTTTTTTTTTAACTTTTTAATGTTTATTTTTGAGAGAGACAGAGTGTGAGTGGGGAAGGGGCAGAGAGAGGGAGACACAGGATCTGAAACTGGCTCCAGGCTCTGAGCTATCAGCACAGAGCCCAATGCGGGGCTCGAACTTGGGAACGGCGAGATCATGACCTAGGCTGAAGTTGGACACTTAACCGACTGAGCTACCCAGGTGCCCTAATCATGTTCTATTTCTTAAGTTGGGGTGTTGGTTCATGGGTCTCTTTTGTCATGCCTCCTAACTTGTAAATGGGTTATATATATATTCTCCTGTATGTGTCAAATGTTTCAACCACAAAATGTTTAAAAAAAAAAAAAAAAGACCAGAACTAGCTCTAGGAGGAGTTGAGGAATGGTATTCTAAACAAAGAAACACCATGTACAAAGGCCTTGAGGTGGGAATGGTTGTTGCGTTGGAGGACTTGATAGGAGGCCAGTGTGCCTGGAAGACTGTAAGTGAGGGAGGCTGTGACGTGGGATGAATTGGAGAGGTGTGCAGGAGCCGGATCTTGAAACTCGTGGTTAGGCATTTGGATCTGATGCTAAGTGCAGTGGGAAGCCATTGGATTGTAAGCAGGTGAGAGACATGATCAGATTCATGTTTGCAAAAGTGTATTTGGCTGTGGTTTTGGCCAGCTCACAATGCCAAAAGTGAGCTTCCCAAAATATGAAAGAACACAGGTGAATTTAAGCCTTCTAGCCTGTCACTTGACTAGAGAATAAGTAGCAAATAAAGAGGAAAAAGTGGTGCCATTTACTGAAATAGGGAAAACTGAATAGAGCATAATACAAATAGAGGAGACTTGTAAATGAGTTTGAGAATTGGAAAGGTGAGCAGGGGTCAGATCATGAAGACTTATAAATCTGGCGAAGAGGGTTACATTTTATCTTGTAAACACTGGGGAGCCATTTGCTTTAAAGCTGCTTTTAAAGTTGTTGTTTTTTAAGATCTTTTATTTTTGAGTGATCTCTACACCCAACATGAGGCTTGAACTTACAACCCTGAGATCAAGATTCACATGTTCCACTGACTGAGTCAGCCAGGCACTCTATTGCTTTTAAAGGTTTTTGGGTTTTTTTTTACTTTCTATCATTTATTTTTTATAATTTACATCCAAGTTAGTTGGCACATGGTACAACAAAGATTTCAAGAGTAGATTCCTTAAGCCCCTTACCCATTTAGCCCATTCCCCCTCCCACAACCCCTCCAGCAACCCTATGTTCTCTATATTTAAGAGTCTCTTATGTTTTGTCCCCCTCCCTGTTTTTATGTTATTTTTGCTTCCCTTCCCTTATGTTCATGTTTTGTATCTTAAAGTCCTCATATGAGTGAAGTCATATGATATTTGTCTTTCTCTGACTAATTTCACTTAGTATAATACCCTCTAGCTCCATCCATGTAGTTGCAAATGGCAATATTTCATTCTTTCTGATTGCTGAGTAATACTCCATTGTATATGTATACCACATCTCCTTTATTCATTCATCCATCGATGGACATTTGAGCTCTTTCCATACTTTGGATATTGTTGATAGTGCTGCTATAAACATTGGGGTGCATGTGTCCCTTCAAAACAGCATACCTGCATCCCTTAGATAAATACCTAGTAGTGCAATTGCTGGGTCGTAGGGTAGTTCTATTTTTAATTTTTTGAGGAACCTCCATATTGTTTTCCAGAGTGGCTGCACCAGTTTGCATTCCCACCAGCAGTGCATCCTCACCAACATCTGTTGTTGCCTGAGTTAATGTTACCCTGTCTGACGGCCATGAGGTGGTATCTCAGTGTGATTTTGATTTGTATTTCCCAGATGATGAGTGATGTTGAGCATTTTTTCATGTGTCGGTTAGCTATCTGGATGTCTTCTTTGGAGAAGTGTCTATTCATGTCTTTTGCCCATTTCTTCATTGGATTATTTGTGTTTTGGATGTTGAGTTTGGTAAGTTCTCTATAAATTTTGGATACTAACCCTTTATCTGATATGTAGTTTGCAAATATCTTCTCCCATTCTTTTGGTTGCCTTTTCGTTTTGCTGATTGTTTCCTTTGCTGTGCAGAAGCTTTTTAATTTGATGAGGTCCCAATAGTTCATTTTTGCTTTGGTTTCCCTTGGCTTTTAAAGGATTTAAGCTGAGGTGCAATGGTCATATTTGCTTTCAGAAAGGTCGCTCTGGTAACTAGCGGAGACAGAGAAGTAGAGAGGGTAACACTGGAGCAAGGGAGACCACTGAGGCTCCTGGGAATATTGTCTGGCACCCAATTGTGAGGCATGAGTTAGGGTGGTGACAACAGAGATGTAGGACACATATATGAAGTATACCAGTAGGTAAAATCAGTAGGAATCAATAAGTGGTCAGACACTGTAGGGAGAAAGGAATGGGGGGTAGGGGTGTAGTCAAGGGCGATGGTTAGCACTGATTAGCCATTCCACCCCACCCTTGCTCCAGATGAATAAGATAAACCTGCCAGATCCGAAGGAGGTGGCAGCCATTGAGGCTAGAAAAAATCAAGAAAAACAGCGACAGAGCCGATTCGTCAATGTGCGGACCCGGGTCATGGGGGTGAGTGGGAAATGGGGACTTTCTTGGGACCAGGAGTAACATCACTCCTGCAGCCGGAGCGGAACGTAGCAGTGTCTGTTACAGCCCTCCTTGATTTGAGCAGGCCCTCGGGTTGGAAAGGAAGGAGAATGGAGAGAAGGCATCCCCTCCCAGGTGTGGGAAGGAAGAGGGCTGGGGGTACAGGGGAAGAGACTGGGGGAAGAGGAGCCAGTGACAGCTGACTCTCCTCCAGTCAGCTCTGGGCTGAGTGGCCTGGTTCTGGAGAGACAGGCAACATGGAGCCAAAAGAAGTCTAAAGAATATTTGGTATTGTATATGCCTAAATGCTGTCTGGAAGGCCACGTAAGAAACTGTTAACTGGGCTGAGAGAGATGGGAGGGACTTACTCTTCACTAAACTATATTCCCTTTTGTACTATCTTGAAATGTTCTAAATGAATTATAATCAAAATAAAGAGAAAATATTGACAGTTTAAGAAAAAATAAATTGCTAAGTAGGTGGATAGATGGGGGGATGCAGCATGGTATTCTGGAAAAGACCTTATACCTATGCTCAAGGCCAGGTCTGCTGTTTACTAGATGCATGGCTTTAAATGAGTCGCCTATCTTCTCTGAGCTCCAGGCTCCTTGGTAAAATGAAGCTAAATAAAGGAAGTGTGAAAGTGAATATTAACATATGGTGATGGCTCTGGAAACCAGAGGTATAGTGCCTGACATAAGTAAGTAGTTGGCTGAGAGATGTGTGGTGTGATTGAGATCCAGTTGGCAAGCTTTTCCTCAGGGTCTGCTCCGTGCCAAGCGCTGGGTTGGGCAGAAGGGTACAAAACTGACTAAGGCCCGATCTCCACCCCAAATGGGCTCACAGTCTGGTGGAGGAGATCATCAAGAGAGGCAAACTTCAATATAATGTGGACAATGGGTCCTAGATTCTATGGTAGTAAGGAATGCCTAAGGAATTAGGAAGGTGAAGCCTGGGCTGATCTTGAAGGATGAATAGGAGTTTGGGTAAAAAGAGGAAGAAAGAGTTCCAAGTGGAGGGAGCGGCTGGAGCAAAGGCTATTTGTTCAGAACAACCTAAGATGTACAGGGAAACATAAGCACAGAGATCTTGAGGGTGGGGTGGGTGAAAAAGGTACTGAGATAAGGCTGGAGAAGGAGGCAGAAGCTAGACCACTGAGGGGCTTACAAGCCATGCTCAGATAATAGAATATTATCCAGTAGGTATTGGGAGTCTATTGGAGGATTCTGAAGCAGGTAAATTCTCAGCAGTTTGTGTTAGAGCATCCAAGGCCCGCTGCTGTTCCCCTACCCTGATCTACCTCTTTTCTTGGGATCAGGTGGATGCCAAAGCCCTCGACAGCCAGGTGGAAGAGCGAAAGCTTCGAGAGGCAACAGAGCAGAGCAAGGAGGCAGCTTATGGTAAAAACTCAAGGCAAAGGGCAAGCCAAGAAGGCTAGTATAAGGGCTTGAGTGGGCTGAGGTAGGGCCGTACTGCCTTGGGGTGGGGCCTGAGGCCTGGGGTGTGGTGTGACAAACCCGATGGGCCTTGGGAGCAGAGGCCATGCTGAGCAGGCTCTGTCTCTGCCTTGGGGCTTTTCCATGTTCCTTCCCACCACTCCCAGCTACTTACCAGAAGCAGTATGATATGGTAGCCCAGATGCTAGAGAAGGAAGAGGCAGAACGGACACGTCGGCTGGCCAAGAAAGTCCAGGAATTTCGAGAGCAAAAGCAGCAGGTCAAGAACAAGCAGGAAATTGACTTTTGGGATCCTAGCCGACAGTGGATGGAGTATCCAGCCTATCTCAGGGACAGCGAATCCTGCTATGGTCCATCCAGCCTGCAGTACTTTGCAAGGGAGGACCTGGAGAAGGCCACATGCCTGAAAATGCAGCAGGAGCAGTTCAGGCAAAGCCTGGAGAAGCAGCTGAAGGAGCGACAACAAGTCAGGGTTGATAAGAAGTATTCAGGTAGGCAGCCGGAGCTCTCCAGCTTTATTGTAGGGATACAATATATAACATATAACATACAAAACATGTGTTCATCAACGTTATGTTATTGGTAAGGTCAACAGCAGCAGTAGGCTATTAGTAGTTAAGTTTTGGGGGAGTCAAAAGTTATATGTGGATTTTTGACTGTGGGGGGCATTGGTGCACCTAAGCCCTGCGTTGTTCAAGGGTCAACTCTATAATGTGGTTAAGATAGTTGCTAGGGAGAAAAATAAAGCACAAAAGGGGGATATGAGGACTTTGGGAGAGGGGTGCACAGTTGCAATTTTAAGTAAGGAAAACCTCACTGAGGTAATGTTTGAATACAGATCTGAAGATGAGGAAGTGAGAAATGCAAACATCTGAGGGAAGAGCTGTCCAGGTAGAAGAAATAGTACAAAGGCCCCGAGGCAGGAGAGAGGGTGTCTGGAATGTTTGAAGAATGGCAGTGGGGCCAGAGTAGCTGAAGTAGACCCATTGAGGGGAAATGTGATAGAAAACAAGTTCAGAGAGATGGAAGGGTCCAGATCCAGAGGGCCTTATGGGGCATGGTGGGGACTTTGGCTTTTACTGAGTGAGGTAGGAGCCATGGGAGGGTTTTGTGCATTGGAGTCACGTGATTTGTATTTTAGCCGTAAAATTTTGCCAGCCATTGTGGAGACTAGGTTAGAGGGAAAGACTAGAGGCAAGGAGATTAGCTAGAATGCTTTGCAGCCAAGAGGAGGTGGCCAACAGGCAGCCATGTAGCTATATGATTCTGAGGTGGCATATAGCCAGCCAGCCTGGGGTGCAGGGAGAGATCTGGAGGTCCAAGGTGGGGAAAGCTGTGCAGATGAGCAGGATGCTAAGCCTGAATGGGGCCTGGGAAAGGGTGAGCAAATGGTACACTCTGTGAGGACAAAGGTCAGAGCTGTCTTATTAACCACTACAACCCCAGTGACTTACACACTACACTACCTGGTACATGGTAGATGCTCAGTAAATGTATCTTGAGTGAATGAAGGAGCCCATAACAAAGGGATCAGGGAGGTAGGGTAAAAGATACATCAAATAATAAAAAGAGCTAACCTGTATTGAGCACTTACTGTATACCACTCTAAGTTTGCTACCATATATTAACTCAGGTAATCCTGACGACCAGTCCACGAGGCAAGTCCTAGTATTATCCCCATTTTCAGTGGAGGAAACTGAAGAACAGAGATGTTAAATAACTTGCCCAAAGTCATACAGCTAATGGTGATGGACGCAGGAAGTAAACTTGGGCAAGCTGGCTCCAGAGCCCAACCATGTCTTGACCATGACACCATGCTTGCCTTCTCTCAGTTGCCATGAGAAGTAGGGACTCAGAGGTCAAGGGAGGAGTTTCAGAGAGGGAGTCATCAATAATGTCAAAGGCCCTGGAGAAGTTCAGATAGGAACAGAAACCTGTCTACTGTATTTGGAAATTGGGAGTATTTGGTGATTTTTGTCAGAGTGCTGCAGTGGTGCCATGGGGCCCAGCTACCCTGTGGCAGCAGGCAAGTGTATGAGAAGGCAGAGCTAGGCAACAGGGACAGCAGAATACCAAGGGAGAGTCCACACAGTGTAATGGAAGGAGCATGGGCTGATTCCTTGAGAGACTTGGATTCAAATCCTGACCGACTACTTGCTGTGCAACCTTGGGCATTTTGCTTCACCTCTGGACCTTAGTGTCCTCACCTGAAAAATGGTGCTGATCCTTTCCTCTCTGGGTTGTTGTGAAGAGTGAAATGAAACCATGTACCTCTATCCATCCTCCCCACTCCACCCTTGCCATCCTCCAGCATCTGAAGTCTGTGTCCCTGTGCCTCTTCAAAGCCAAGCCTTAAGCCTATGTTCTGGACCCCATTATCCCAGTGCCTCCCTCTACCTGCCCCCAGGCTGTGGTCTCTCAGATATCCCCTGCACTGTGTTTTCAACATTTCCCCTTTCACTGGTCCCTCCTGTGCCTGCTGTAAACATGCTTATGTCTAACCCATCTTAAAAAAGCCTCCCTCCACCCTGTGATTCCTCTAGATGTTGTGAGCTAGCTGTTGTTCTTTACAGCCGTACTTTTTGAAAAATCTGCTTCTGCTTGCTGTTTTTTCTTCCTTTCCAGTCACACCTCAACCCCAAGATCTCCTTTCTCCCCCACACAAATGCACTGACCCTGCTCTTGCTAAATCCCCAATGTGTTTGTGTTATTAAGTACAAGAGGTTCTGTTTAGTCTTTCCTCTTTGGACCTTTCTTGCTACACTTGATTCTAATCACATGCTTCTTGAGGCTCTTTTCCTTGGCTTCTGTAATAGTACATTCTGCTCTTAGGTCTCTGACCATTTCTTCAGTATCTGCCTTTTGTGAGCTCCTCTTCCTTTACTCCTTCCTTGTTGAGGCTTGGTCTCTGGCACACTACTTTCCCTACCCTGCATACTTACCTCAGGTGCCCTCGGCCCTCATTCTGGTTTGAGCTACCATGTCACCACCTCTGTGCTGTGGACTCTCTACCTGCAGAATCAGATCTGCAGATGCCTGTTGACCACCTTCAACTTAGCTTCCTAAACAGAATTCCCTAGTCTGCTCTTCATTCTCTTTTATTTCCAGTGGTGGCCACACCATATGTCCAGTCATCCAAGCCAGGACCCTGGGAAGCATCCAAATCTTTCCCCTCCCTTACTCTCTCATGCAATCAATCGTGTACTGCTAATGTAGCCTCCTATATATTTGGCCTGGCTTGAGCCCTCCAAGATGGCTTCTCTACCTCTATTGTCTCCCACCAGCCTGACTATATTCTATACCAGCCTGGAAGGAGCTTTCTAAAATACACAGCTAACTGTGTCCCCCGCCCCAACCCCTTGCTTAAAATCCTTCCATGTTCCCCACTACCTTCAGGGCAAGTTTTTGGCTCTTAGTCTGGCCCCTGCAAAGCTCTCTAGCCACTTGCATTTTATGCTCCAGCAAGAGCACACTATTTGTGTGTTTAAGTTTAAGATAGAGAACATACTTTTTCTTGGTTTCCTTCATTCATTTGACAAATATTTATTGAGCACCTACTATGTGCCAGGCTCTGATCTAGGTGCTGGGCATGGTAGTGAATAAAACAGACAAAATCTCTGCCCTCACAAAGGTTACTTCCTAGTGAGGAGAGAGATAGGCAATAAACAAAATAAGTTAAATGTAGAGTATATTGAATGGTGGCAAATGGTAGGGAGAATAAATCGGGGAAGGGGGATAAATGTTGGGGACAGGAAGGTTGCAATTTTAGGTAGGAGAGACAGGGAAGGCCTCACTGAGGTGGCAATATTTGAGCAAAGACCTGGGGTGAGCAGCAGAACATGAGCCAAGAGTAACATCTATTGCAAATCCCTGGGGCAGTAGTGCCTGGCATGTTCTAGAAACAGCAATGAGGCTGGTGTGACTGGACTAAAACACGGCCTGGAATGTCCTTTGCTCTTTCTATATGCAATGCACATTTCAAAGATCACCTCCTCCTGGAAGCCTTCCTCTCACCCACCACCCAAAGCTCTCATGATGCCCTGTATACATTTCTATCATTGCCCTTATCAAAATGCGGTATGATGATCTATGTTTGATCCATCTCCCTGTATCTTTCAAGTAGGCACTTGAGAAATCCTTCGTTGCTGCTATTTTGACTATCCCTAGCCCCAAAGAGTAACTCCTCCACATCCCTACAATTAGGACATTCCCCTCCCAAACATACATATACACATATCCACCGAGCTTGTTGAACAAATAGCTGAATGAGTGAACCAGCAATGGGGCAGACCAGTATAGTGCCCTGGCCATATTTATCTGTGTAGATCTGCTCGATGACCAGCTGCGCCTAGCCATGGATACACGGGCCGCCCAGCTGGCCAAGCTGGAGGAGTCCTGTCGCGTGGCCATGATGACTGCCATGGCCAACGCCAACAAAGCCCAGGTACGGCCTGAGCCATTCAGTGTACTGGGCTCTCCCAAACCCCTTGAACAAAGTCCTGGAGAACCTTAGCCGTATCTTTGCCCACATAAACTTTCTTGAATCAACACCAGCCCTCTCATCTAGCTGAGGATGTCCCCTTTCACCTAAGGGCCCTCTTAGGGCAGAAGATGCTCTTCCCCACATCCAGACTCAGGATGACCTGAAAATGGAACACCACCCTCCCTTCCCCAGCCTCTCAGTCTAAAGGTTTCCAGAGAACACGGAAGTTCCCTGTCATCCCACCGCCGCCGCCCCCCCCCCCCCCGCCCATATTAGGTCAAAGGTCAGGCAGTATCTGTTCCTTTTCTCCCAGAGATAGAGGAGAGTAGGGTCATGTCTTCCCCTCCCCTGTGACTGAGGGTTCCCCGATGTTGGGTACCCAAATGCTCATATTTTGGGGCCCCACCAGGCAGCTGAGATGGCTCGGCGGCAGCGCCATGAGCAACGCCATGAACAGCAGGCTAACCTCAAGGAGATCCAGAAACAGGTCACGAGTAACCTACTGACTGAGAACCCCCAGACTACCCAAAACCCTGTGGCTCCCCACCGGGTCCCACCCCACTGTTGGAAGGGCATGACTCCAGAGCAGTGTGCTGCCATCAAGAAAGCCCAAAAGGTGCAACACCATGAAAAGGAGGCACAGCGCCGGGCTGAACGAGCACTGGATGCCAAAAGGGAAAGTCAGACCTTGAGCTTGGCCCAGGCAGCACTGCAGCTAGAAGAGCAAGAGAGGGAACTCTGTGCTGTATTTCAAAGGGGGCTGGGCTCCTTCAATCAGCAGCTGGCTACGGAGCAAAAAGCTCAGTGAGTTCTAGGGGGTGGCAACATGAATGCCAAAGGAGGGATGGGAAGGGTCAGGGAGAGAGGGAAGCTCATCAGCTGAGGCCTCTGCACTTCCTTCACAGGCAGAATTATCTGAATTCGATAATCTACACCAATCAACCTACAGCCCAATATCACCTGCAGTTCAATACCAGCAGCCGCTGAGCTCAGGATGGTCATCTCTTCTCCCTCATCAAGCTCACAAAAGCTTGGAGTCAGAGATGAAAATGCTGAAGGCCTCCTCCACCAATCCATCCCCCCAATATCCCTACCTTTGACCCTAGTTAATAAAGTTATTCACTAAAATCAAGGCCATGTGTTGTAACAGGACACAAAAGGTATGAGGTACTGCCTTTCCCACCCACCCCTGGGCTTGGAGGATCTGACCCTGTCACTAATTCACCCTTCTTCCCCATGCCAGTTTACCCAGCACACAGCGTTACCCACTCCCTGTGAGAAACAGAGGCTTTATTAGGCACAGAGTGTGACTGCTGGGCAGTTACAAGATGGCTACTGGACCCCCTCTCAAGCTGCAGTACAGTACTCCAGGGGAAGGAGGGGCAGAAGAACAGGTGTTTTCTGTGCTCTCTCCTTTCAAGGCTGCATGCGGATGGCCCCATCTAGCCGGATGACCTCTCCGTTGATGAATGGGTTTTCAATGATGGCTTGTACCAGATGAGCATACTCAGCAGGCTCACCCAGGCGGCTGGGGAAGGGCACCTGGCTGCCCAAGAAGTTGCGCACTTTTTCTGGGAGGCTGGTCAGCAGTGGGGTACCAAATAGGCCTAGACAAGACAGTCAGAGTCAGAGTCCTACCCTTCCTTTTTTTTTCAATGTTTATTTATTTGAGAGAGAGACAGAGAGCACATGCTCAAGTTGGGGAGGGGGAAAGAGAGAAGAAGAGAGAGAGAGAGAATCCTAAGCAGGTTCTGTGCTGTCAGCACAGAGTCTAATGCGGGGCTCGATCTCACCAACCTGAGCCAAAATCAAAAGTCGAATGCTTAACCAACTGAGCACCCAGGCGCCTTTGCCCTTCCTTTCATATTTACTCATTCCCTCCTCACCTTAGCCCCAACTATGTACTTATCATGCCCAGAAATGGAAGACTATTGCTGCTTAGCTGGTAGACACTTTCCCCTCTCAACTGCCCATGAATCCTACCCAATCCCAGGTGTGGCAGGGAGGGAATATATCTACCTGGAGCAATGGTCATCACTCGGATGCCCATGGGAGCCAGATCCCGAGCAATGGGCAGTGTCATGCCCACTATGCCCCCCTTGGAAGCAGAGTATGCAGCTTGTCCAACCTGGAGAAGGAGTAGAGGTCATAGGTGGAAGAGCCCTAACAAGTCACCAAGGACACACAAGCCTTGTCCCTGCCCACACACCTGGCCCTCAAAGGCAGCCACGCTGGCAGTGTTGATGATGACCCCGCGTTGGCCTCCCTGATCTGGTTCATTCTGGCCCATCTCACCAGCCACCAGGCGGATCACATTGAAGGTGCCCATGAGATTCACCTGGAAGACCAGTAGAAACATGGTGTAGGACCTTTTGTCCCCTAAAAGCTGTGGGGGCACCCACAGTCAAATATCTCTTACTTGTACCCCTGGAGAACCTCCAAGGCCTTACATTAAGAACTCGCTGGAAGTCCTCCAAAGTATGGGCCTGATTCTTCTTTAAGTTGTATGTCTTCATAGCCACTGCAATGCCTGCACAGTTGACTGCCACATCCACACGGCCAAACTTTTCTCTTGCTAGAGTCAGGGCTGCTTGCACGTCCTTCTCTGAGGTCACCTTCAAAGGGAGAAGTGGAGAAAAGTAAACATCTCCCAGCACACACACTCACCACTAAACCTGGAGGAGGAGGGAGCAGGTCCAGTCTTTGAGTGACAACAGGATTCTGTAATCAAGGGAGAGGCCAAAAGAAAACTCAAGAGTGGGACAAAGGTGAAAATGTTAGGTAGTATAGAGCAGTGTTCAAAACATTTTTCAAATCTATACCCTCTTTTGATAAATTCACATACCCCTGGAGATTTCTGTGGATCAGAGCAGCTTTGAGAATTAGTGATATGAAGATAACTAGCTTCACTTTCTGTAGTTTCACTAAAAGTTTTTCAACTTTGTAAATATAAAACTACAGAGCACAATACGCATTTTCAAACTGTACATACCAACTCCAGGAGATTCTGATATGTCCAATCTCCATCCCCACTGCCGTGGATCCGGGCTTTGTACATTCCTTATTGCAAATGCTCCCACAGTGCTTGACAGAGAGCTTAGGCCAAAAGGGGCAAGGAGATGGGTCCACTGTCCACATCGATAGCACCCTTATGGAAGGGGACCCCACCAGTTCCCAGGCCTATTTCAGTGACCTCATGTACACACTTACGTCAGCTGGGGCAAAGACGCAACTCTTCCCTAACTTCTTGGCTTGGACCTCCCCATCGGAGTTAGGCAGGTCCAGAAGCACAGCAGCGGCCCCTTGCCCCACCAGTCGCTCCGCCGTGGCCAGACCCAGACCAGAGGCTCCTCCGGTTATTAGAGCAACTAGGCCCTGTGAAGGATATGGTCAAATGGCTATGCTGTGCAGACCACCCCCACTCCTGCAAGGGAGACTCCTGGTCACGCCTGCGGTGTAACCCAGGTGTGTTTCCTCTCCTTACTGATGGGACCTTTTGGTGGTGTCTCATCCCCAGACAGCCCACACACATGCAGCGGAGAGTTGACCTTCACCTCCCAAGCCCAACTGCCGCATTACCAGGCCTAGATAAGGGTGACCCTTTCTCCCAGCACCAATCTCTACCCCCTAGTTCCACGACCGCGCGGTCCCAGCTGGCGCAGCGGGACAGCCAGCAGGAGCGAACGCACCACTACCTTCACAGTCCGACATGCCGCAGCCATCTTGCCCTGGCCTCTCCACGAGCCTGGCCATGAGGCAGACCCTGATTGGCCGAGGCGGAGGGATGGGGCGGGGCCGGCGAAGGGACGGGCCAATGCGCAAGACTCCGGGGCGTGGTGTCGGCTGTTTTTGTCCCTGCGCACAGCGCGAAGCCAAGGCCAGGTGCCTCCGGAGTTTTTCCACCTAGATAAAGAACCCAATAGCAGCAGCACAATACCATCACACCTGCCGCACTACTTACTCCCTAGCTAGTCTTTGAGCAGGCGGCCAGCTCCGCGGGGAGTAGGCGGACAGGAGATTGAGAGTATTGCTTACTCAGAAAAAGCCTTCATTCAAGCATACACATATGAGAGTTTCTCATATGCCAGGCTCTGTGCGGGTCACTGGGGATACCCAAAGGAATATTAAAAGGTTCATGCCTTCCAGAAGGACACAGTTCAGTTCGGGAAAGATAATTACAGTACAGACACAGACAAAGGGACAGAGAACAAAGTTCTGAGACATAAACATGGATATGCAAAGATGTAGATTCTGAGAACCACCAGAGAGAAATATGTTAAGAGACTGAGAAGAACAGAGATGCCAGATTGGATCACAAAGATATGGATGTAAAGAGCCACTAAGAGAGGGAAGTCAAACTCACTTTTCGTAGATGACATGATACTCTACATGGAAAACCTGAAAGACTCCACCAAAAAACTGCTAGAACTGATACACGAATTCAGCAAAGTCGCAGGATATAAAAATCAATGTACAGAAATCGAGTGTATTTGTATACAATAATAATGAAGCATTAGAAAGAGATATCAAGGAATCAATCCCATTTACAACTGCACCAGAACCCATAAGATACCTAAAAATAAACCTAACCAAAGAGGTAAAAGATATGTATGCTGAAAACTATAGAAAACTTATGAAAGAAATCGAAGAAGACACAATGAAATGGAAAAACATTCCATGCTCATGGATCGGAAGAACAAATATTGTTAAAATGTTGATACTACCCAAAGCGATCTACACATTCAATGCAATCCCTATCAAAATAACACCAGCATTCTTCACAGAGCTAGAACAAACAATCCTAAAATTTGTATGGAACCATAAGAGATCCCAAATAGCCGAAGTAATGTTGAAAAAAGAAAACCAAAGCTGGAGGCATCCCAATTCTGGACTTTAAGATTACAAAGCTGTAATCATCAAGACAGTATGGTATTGGCACAAAAAAACAGACACAAAGATTAATGGAATAGAACAGAGAATCCATAAATGGACCCACAGATATATGGCCAACTAATCTTCAACAAAGCAGGAAAGAATATCTAATGGAAAAAAGACAGTCTCTTTGGCAAATGATGCTGGGAAAACTGGACAGCGAAATGCAGAAGAATGAAACTGGACCACTTTCTTACACCATACACAAAAACAAATTCAAAGTGGTTGAAAGACCCAAATGTGAGACAGGAAACCATCAAAATCTTACAGGAGAAAACAGGCAGAAATCTCTTCGACCTTGGCCACAGCAACTTCTTATTAGACATGTCTCCAGAGGCAAGGGAAATAAAAGCAAAATGAACTACTGGGACCTCATCAAGATAAAAAGCTTCTGCACAGCAAAGGAAACAATCAACAAAACTAAAGGCAACTGACAGAATGAGAGAAGATATTTTTAAATGACATATCTGATAAAGGGTTAATATCCAAAATCTATAAAGAACTTACCAAATTCAACACCCTACCAACAAATAATCTGGTAAAGAAATGGGCAGAAGACATGAATAGACACTTCTACAAAGACATCCAGATAACTTACAGACACATGAAAAGATGCTCAACTGTTGGAGAACAAGAAGCCAGAGGCACCATAAGAATGTCCTGAAGGAAAGGGACAGAGCAGCAAGGAACTGAAAGCAGTTTCATTCCCAGGATGGAAAGCCACCGGGACTGCACGTTCTCTCCAGAAGGACATCATACAGGCACCAGGCCTAGGGATAAGAATGTTTTGTCTGGTGCCAGATGTACTCATGACCCAGTATGCAATACACTGCAGGTGCATGACCTGTCAAGATGCCAAATACTATGTTGTATGTGCTTGCACATACAATTTGCAAAAATAAAAGAGGCTTGAGCCAAGTGAGCGATTCTTTGGCTCCTGGAGAGTCTTAGCCCCCTGCTTTGTAATTCTCTCATCACCGCACCTTTAGGCCCTGTCTCTCTACACTCAGCATCATTCATCATCAGGGGAATACAAATCAAAACCACAAAATCACACCTGTCAGAATGGCTGAAATTAACAATTCAAGAAACAATAGGTGTTGGTGAGGATACAGAGAAAGGGGAACACTTTTGCCCTGTTGATGGGAATGCAAAATGGTGCAACCACTCTGGAAAACAGTATGGAGGTTCCTCAAAAAATTAAATATAGAACCACCCTATGACCCAAGAACTGCACTATTCAGTATTTATCCAAAGGATACAAAAGTGCTGATTCAAAGGAGCCCATGCACCCCAATGTTTATAGCAGCACTATCAATAATAGCCAAGTCATGGAAGGAGTCCAAATGTCCATCAACTGATGAATGGATAAAGAAGATATGATGTGTATATATATATACAATGGAATTCTACTCGGTGATGAAAAAAAATGAAATCTCGCCATTTGCTACAACATGGATGGAACTAACTAGAGGGTATTATGCTAAGCGAAATAAGTCAGTCAGAGAAAGACATGTCATATGATTTCACTCATATATGGAATTTGAGAAACCCAACAGATGAACATAGGGGAAGGGAAGGAAAAATAGGATAAAAACACAGAGAGAGGAAAACCATAAGAGACTCTTAAATACAGAGAAAAAACTGAGAGCTGCTTGTAGGGGAGGTGGGGGAGGGATGGGTTAAATGGGTGATGGGCATTAAGGAGGGCACTTGTTGGGATAAGCACTGGGTGTCATATGTAAGAGGTGAATCACTGGGATCTACTCCTGAAGCCAAGACTATACTGTATGTTAACTAACTTGAATTTAAATTAAAAGAAAAATAAGAGACAGGGAAGCTGGGAGACAGACATTCTGAGACAGTTGTTGAAAAGCAGAAACTCTGAGAGGCATAAACAGAAGCAAAAACATCTTTCATCAGTTCAGCCTTGGCTACTGTCCTCTAGCTGTGTCAAACCTATTTTAAATCCAAAAGCCCAGATCACACATTGCTGACTGGAACTCAACCAGACACTGCCATTAAAAATTTTTTTTATTACATTTATTTATTTTTGAGAGGCAGACAGAGACAGAGTGCAAGCGGGGGAGGGGCAGAGAGGGAGACGCAGAATCCGAAGCAGGCTCCAGGCTCTGAGCTGTCAACACAGAGCCTGACGCAGGGCTCAAACCCACGAACCGCAAGATCATGACCTGAGCCGATGTCGGATGCCTAACTGACTGAGCCACCCAGGTGGCCCAGACACTGTCATTTTAGACCAGGTCTTTGGTCATCCTAGAACATCTTTCAACCAGCATCCCAATTCAAATCTTGAAACCACCTAATCTACCTAATCTGACTTCCTTTCATACTTCTCCCCAAACCAAGGTCTTCAGGCCATAAATCCTAGTCTACATTTTCAATCCCATTTGGCTTTGTTTCCTCTACCTAAAGTATCTCCCCACATGCTTTCCCACCCAGGAAGACTTCCCTCTAGGCCTCCTAGTTGTTGACAATCACCACACTCATGGACACTACACCATATTCATCAAAGGATTTAGTACCAGATGACTACATGAAGTCCGCCCAGCAATTTATAGCACTCTTCACGGGGTCCAATATGCTCCAGCCACAGTGGCCTCTTTGTGTTCATCTTTGCATTAGCTGTTCCCTCTGTCTGGAATTCTCTCTCCGTGAAATTTGCATGACTGCCTTTTTCTTCTTCTTTTTTCATCATGTAGAACTAAGCTTAAATGTCACCTCCTCCCCCTGATCATTCAAGCTGTGGACACCTAGTTACTATCCCATCGTGTTGGAGAAGAGAAAGTCATTGAGGATGTGACCACTGGTTGACCTGAGAGTTGGAGCCAGGCAATGGGTATCTTTTCACCCCTTCCCTTGTCTTTGGAATGTATACTCTGCCCAATGTTCCCATGGCTGAAGCCATTTCAGGGACATAGCCTTGAGAGAATAAGGTATTGTTGAGACTATCTACACTGAATACATGGTTGAACCTAGTTAAAGCCTCTCTATACATTTTTAAGATTCTGGTGGGTGGATGCAGATATCTACTTGTCTTTCAGCTAAGACAAGCCTTGTATGTAAGTTCCCTTGCTTATTAAATCTGCCATCTACCAATCTGGAGTGGTTTGCCTCTTTCTTTGGTCTCTCCATGCCCTTTTCGTACAGGGACCATTTTGTGAACCAACACATTGCATATTTGAATTATCTGCATAGCCCTTACAGGTCTGTAATCTTTTTTCTAATCTTGGGACCAGATGTGTTTTGGAATTCATATTTTTTCAATTTTAGAAAATAAGACATATTTTATATAACATAATTCTGTATACTGCATATAGTCTATTCTATATAACTACTGAGAAAGGTCTAGGGCATCACATAATTAAAATTTAATATTTCTAGAGTGAAAAGTATGAACAAGAACACTAAGTGTGAATCAAGACTATAGATAGCTTCATATTACTTCAGGTCAGGTTTTGTCACCTGATGGGTTTGAGCTCCAAAGTATGAAAAAAAACCTTGTGCTTTTCAGAACTTTTGGGGTTATGGAATTGTGCCTAAAGGCACTTGAGCCTTGTCTAATTTTCAAAAATTTTTAAATGTTTATTTAATTTTGAGAGGGAGAGACAGAGAGAGCATGAGTTGGGAAGAGGCAGAGAGAGAGGGAGACCCAGAATCCAAAGCAGGCTCCAGGCTCTGAGCTGTCAGCACAGAGCCTGACGTGGGGCTCGAACCCACGAACTGCGAGATCATGACCTAAGCCAAAGTTAGCCACTTAACCAACTGAACCACCCAGGTGCCCTGAGCTTTGTCTAATTTATGTATGAGAGTGTGTGTGTGTGTGTGTGCGTGCGCACGCATGTGTGTGTGTGTGCGCGCATGTGTGTGTGTGTGTGTGTGTGGTGTGGTTCTCTCCCTGCTGGAAGGTAAGCCCCATGGCCGCAGGATTTTGTCCTGCTGGTTCACTTCTTGGCTACCCAATCCCAAGAAAACTGCCGGCATGTACTAGACACACGATAAAAATGAATGAATGAATGAATGAATGAATCAGTTGGTCAATCAATCAATCAATCTTGGGAGAATTTGGGGGCCCAGTTTCATGATTCCTTCGTCTGCTCAACTGCAAGGACCTTCACCTCTTGACTTTAACCACTTCTGCCTAGGTCACATTATTAACCTTGCCAAGCCCTGGAATGACTCTCCCACTTCCCCAGCATCTACACACCACCATCTCTCACTCTGACCATGTTCTCCCGGTCATGTTGACTCTCCTTCCACCACTTCTTTTATCTCCTTGAACCCTGTTATTCTGTGGGCCTCCCCATTTCCTTCCAGCCTAGTAGCCTCTTCCTACTTTTCTTCTGGCCAGCGTAGACCCTCACTCATTCCTCCTCTTTTTAAAAATTTTTTAAAATGGTTCTTCATTTTTTAGAGAAAAACAGAGAGCATAAGCAGGTCAGGGCAGAGAGAGAGGGAGACAGAGAATCTGAAGCAGGCTCCAGACTCCAAGCTGTCAGCAGAGCCTGATGTGGGCTCAAACCCACTAACCTTGAGATCATGACCTGTGCCGAACACAGACGCTTAACTGAGTCACCCAGGCACCCCTCCTCTTCTCTCTTTAAACAGTCTTGCTGGCACCCTCAACCCATTTGCCCCTTGGCATTCTACTAATTCAACTTCTTGACTTTTCAGCACAGACTCTGAAGCCAGAAGGCCTGGGTTTGAATCTCAATTCCATCCTTAATAGCTGAATGACCTTGAGCAAGTTACTTAACTGTTGTGCCTCAGTCTCCTCTTCCATAAAATGGGTATAATCAGGGGTGCCTGGGTGGCCCAATCGGTCAAGCGTCCAACTCTTGATTTCGGCTCAGGTCATGATCTCATGGTTTGTGAGTTCGAGTCCCACATCAGGCTCTCTGCTGTAAGCGAGGAGCCCACTTCATATCCTCTGCTTCCCATTCTCTCTGCCCTTCCTCTGCTCACACACTCTCTCTCTCTCTCAAAAATAAATTTAAAAAACATCAAAAAATGGGTATAATCAAAGCACCTACCTTGTAGGGTTGTTAGGAGTAAATGAGTGAACTATTATATAAGAAAAAAAAGTACTCAGTACCCGGCCTTTAGCAAGAGCTATGTAAATGTTAGCTATTGTTACTCTTCAGAGCAGTGTCTCTTAGCGTTTTTTATGCTGTGAAAACTTCTGGCAGTCTGGTGAAATCTAAGGAATCCCTTCTCAGATAATGAATGTATTAGATAGGATATAAATAGGATTACAAAAGAAATACAATTACCAAAATAATAAGAAATATATCTGTAGTGTGGTAATATATGTGCTTCTTTATACATTAAATCCCAAGCTCTATCAACAGGTCTTATGACTACCATGGTTTCAAAATAGTGATGTTATTTTGAGAGATCTGTAACAACCCTGATATGCTATGAAAATCTGATTTCTATTAGTAACAGAGCCACGGGTACTGCTAATACTACTGTAGTTTGTTATCCACATCCCCTAGAAGGACATGCTAACTTGTGTTGGTAATAGTGAAAATAAAGATGCAATTTCCCCCCTATCCAAGTCCATGGGCTGCTTGAGTTCTCCCTATAGTCTCCAAAGGGGCTGTGGACCCTGGATTAAGAACTCCTCTTTTTGGAGCAAATGGAGGCCATTAAGTGAACATTTCCTCTCTTGTCATCTCCAACATTGTCTCTACCCACACTATCCTTTCCTTGGATCTCAGAGAAGAGAGGTCCTGTTTGGGGCTTGCCCTTCCCACTGGGCTCAGGAATTTGTGCCATTGAGCATTCTCTATTGTTCACACCTCTGTCTCAAGGTCATTAGAAAACAGGGAACTGAGCAAACTTGATTTTTGCACACAACAGATAATCATGAGTTTGGCTGTACGAGGTTGAGAAGTGAGGGAAGGGCATGTCAGGGACACCAGAACCAGCAACATCCAGCATTACCTTACAATCCCCAGGGGGTATTAGCCATACCAGGAGATGAGAGAAAAACAAAGACAATCTTCACTCCTGGGAGATAAAAACCACAAAATAACCTGTTTAAGCCTTTCAGGTGCTTTCCATTACCCCGGCAATGACAGAGCTGCATTGGCTCCAGCTGGCTCTGAGCTAGCATTGACAAATATAAAGGACCCCAAATGATGAGCGTGGGGAGCATCCAAATGTGTGCCTGTAACTCCTGAGTAAGTTGGGGCACAATTTGAATGAATGGCTTAAATTCTGAAAGCATGTGTGCAACATGGGAATGTGGCCAGCATCTGAGACCATGCTGAGGATTCATGCTGGCTGAGTGTTTACCATTTGAATAAATAGCACTGATGTCTGAATGAATCTGTGTGATGCCAGCCTAAGTTCATCATGACTTTACCATCACTCAAATCAATGGCCATTGTTTAGCCTTTTTTAAAGTTTATTTATTTATTTTGAGAGAGAGAGAGAGCGCATGTGAGCAGGGGAGGGGCAGAGAGAGTGAGGGAGAGAGAGAAAATCTCAAGCAGGCTCCTCGCTGGTAGTGAAGCTCAATCCCATGAACCATGAGATCATGACGTGAGCCGAAATCAAGAGTCAGGCACTTAACCAACTGAGCCACCCAGGTGCCTCCATTGTTTAGCCTTTGTATAATCAAAACTTTCTGGCTGCATTTGACATGTTTGATCACTTATTCCTCCTAGAAACCCTCCCTTGGCTTCTGTGACACCTAACTCTCCTGGTTCCTCCTACTTCCCTGACTGTTCCTTCTTGGTCTTCTTCCTGGGTTCCTTTTCTTCTGCACCCCTTGTCTCTGGGGAGCTCAACCATCTCTTAGTTTCAATACTGCCTCTCTACTGAGGACTTCCCAATCTCTACCTCCAGCTCACCTTCTCCACTGAACTTCAGAATGAGATAGCCAATCATATGCTAGTCCCCTACACCAGATGTCTCTTGGGCACCTACAACACATGGCATAAACAAAACTGAATCATTGCCCCTTAAACCTTCTCTATCTTGGTAGTAATACCATATTCCCAGACACTCAAGCTGGATCTTGGGACCGATGCCCTCTTCACTCCTTTTTTTCTTATAAGTAGGCCTCACACCCAGTGCAGAGTCTAACATGGGGCTTGAACTCATGACTGTGAGATCAAGACCTGAGCTGACAAAAACAAACAAACAAACAAACAAACAAACCTGAGCTGAGATCAAGAGTCAGACCCTTAACTGACTGGGCCATCCAGGTGCCCCCGCCTCTTCACTGCTTCAAATCAATTGCCAGATCCTGTTGATTTAACTCCTACATATTTCTTGAATCTGGCACCTCCTCTTTCCTCTCTTCCAATTATCACCACCCCAAATCTCTTGTCTGTACTATTGCAACTGGTCAGATCCCAGTTATCCCTCTTAAAAGGATCCTTCAAGAAGCCAGCAGAAGCCTCTTCCTAAAACTCAAATTTTATTATGTTGTCCTCGTTTCTTTAAACCCTTTAAGTGGTTCCTGCTCACTTTCAGTGCTCTGCATAATCTGCTGCCTGCTGCCTGACTTCAGTCTGTGTAAAACACTGTACTTTCCAGCAGCAATGCATTACGTGATACCTCTCACAGTAGTGCTGCCAGATCAGATACAGGGTGCTCAGTAATTAAATTTGAATTCAGATGAACAATAAATAATTTTCAGTTTAAGTATCTCCCATGCAATATTTGGGACATACAAAGGAAGTCCAACAATGCCAGCAAAACCAATAACACCAAGTCTTGGGAAAAAATCCAGGAGGTGCATTTTGGAGATAGTCAAAGCTGTCTAACCCTTACTGAACCAAGCTGTGCATCTTGGGCTTAGTTTGGGAGTATATTTCCTGACACTGACTTGCATATGGCTTGCAATAATGTCAGAGATGTGAGAAATTTTCTTCAAGTTGGGTCCTTGGCTCCTCCACAAATTTAGACTGAGCCTCAGGAATGAAGTAGAGTGAAAGCTCAACCTTCGTGGAAAAGTTTTTTGAGATGAGTCCTTTTCAGGTGATGTATAGACTTTGAAGGTGAGCAGACCCAGGCTGGCTGGCCCCACAGACCTCTAAATTACCTTGCACATGTTGCTGACAGAAGTGGCTCCAGCAGGGTCCAAAGCCAAAAGTTTTAACAGGTGGATGCTGTCTCCTGTGAAGAGGTTTGGGAAAGGGAGCAGAGAAGCAAATCATCTATGTATTATAACAAGGTAAAGCCTGATGAAAACTTTGTATCATCCAAATGAGCTTTTAAGGCTTGTGAAAAGTAAGAACTCTCTGTGAAATCCTGGGACATTACTGTCAGGGTGTATTGCCATTCTTCTCAAGTGAAAGCAAAAAGATATTGGCTATCTTTGTCAACTGGAATACTAAAAATGCACTGCATAGATTAGTTACAGTGGAAAATTTGCTTTCAGTGGGGATGGATGTTAGCAGCACATGGGGGTTAGGAAGAACAGGGTGCCAAGGAATAGCAGTATTATTTATTGCTCAGAGGTTATGAATAAACCTCCATCCTTGGCCATTGGGTTTTCTCACAGGTAAAACAGGGCTGTCACAGGAACTAGTGCACAGGATAATGAGGCCCTGAGCCTTGCAATCTTCTATTATGGGCTTGATGCCATGAAGGGCTCCTTTATTTATAGGGCATTATTTATGGGAAGAGTTTTTGAGGGATCTATTTGAATCTTGATTGGAGGTGCAGTGTGGATTCAGTCAACAGCAGTTGAGAATTTTGACAATAAAGAGAATGGTAGCTGATCCAATAGGAACAAATGCTCAGTGTCCCTGGGCTCAACTACAGTGCCATAAGAGACAGAACAAATAAAAGAGGTCAAAACAGTCATTTAATTCCCCGAGTTGGCTATTTTTATTGCTTCTGTCAAATTCTAGAATTATTTCCCTGCTTTGGGAGAAATTCTGGCATGATACTTTTCTAAGAAATATCAACCCAATAAATGAATAGGGGCAGCGTAACTAAAGAGAAAAAGGTTGAGTAGCTTTCCAAGAGCCTAGACAAAAGGGAATAGGTTCAGAGACAGGAACCTGTTGAAGTGTATTAGAGATCTCCATTATTTGAACTGTTTTAGGACTCCAAGGCAGGAACTGCTTTATAGAAGGGGGGTTAAGCACCGAGAATATAGCTCTGGTGTCAATAAGGACAGAGATTCATTCCCAATCTGAAGAATGGTTTCTCTGGGCCAGTTAAGAGGGAGGATTGGGATGAGCCCTTGTAGTTCCTCAGAGTCCCAGTCACTGGGAATTAGGAGGACATTAGAAAGACTGACTAGAGGGCTGAAGGTGCCTGGAGTACTTAAATTTGTAAAACTCTTTTTTTTAATGCCTTGGCTCTTTGCAATAATAGCAGAAACTTGAAAGTTTTTGGTTTTGTTTAGTGGATTTCATTTGCCAGAGTTGAAAATTGAGAATCAAAGCAGTCTTTCTTTTAGATGACTCACCTAGGATGCAAGCAAGCTGGTTTGTCATTTTAACTAAATCTGGAGTAGGCAGTTTCCCATTCCACCCTAGTCCTTTTAAATTTTTTTTAATTTTTATTTATTTTTTTAAGTTTATTTATTTATTTTGAGAGACAGAGAGAGAGAGAGAGAAAACAAGCAAAGGCTGGGAGGGGCAGAGGGAGAGAATTCCAAGCAGGCTCTGCACTGTCAGCACAGAGCCCAATGTGGGACTCAAACTCATGAATTGCGAGATCATGACCTGAGCCGAAATCAAGAATCAGATGCTTACCAACTGAGCCACCCAGATGCCCCAATTTTTAAAAATTTTTAAATCTTTATTTATTTTTGAGAGAGAGAGAGGGAGGGAGAGAGAGAGAGAGAGGAAGGATGTGCACGTGTTGGGGAGGAGCAGAGAGACAGAGAAGGAGAGAGAGAATCCCAAGCAGGCTCCACACTGTCAGCCCAGAGCCTGAAGTGGGGCTCAATCTCAGGAACTGTGAGATCATGACCTGACCTGAAATCAAGAGCCAGACGCTCAACCGACTGAGCCACCCAGGCGCCCCCATCCTGGTCCTTTTAACTAAAAGAGAAAGATCCCAGTTCAGCTTGTTAGTAAACATAGAGTTAGGGGCACCTGGGTGGCTCAGTCGGTTGAGTGTCTGACTTCAGCTCAGGTCGTGATCTCGTGGTTTGTGGATTCAAGCCCTGCATCAGGCTCTGTGCTGACAGCTCAGAGCCTGGAGCCTGCTTTGGATTCTGTGTCTCCCTCTCTGTCCCTCCCCTGTTCATTCTCTGTCTCTGTCTCTCTCTCAAAAATAAATAAATGTAAAAAAAAAAAAAAAGATAGAGTTAAATGCTACCCAGTGGATTCAACATCTAAAGGAAGACCAGAATACTCTAAAAAAACAATTTGGAATAGTCATGAACAGGCTCATCAAGCTTTTGTGTACAGGCCTGAATTTTGCTCCAATCAGCAGTCTTGGGAAAAGCTACTGTGATTGCTCGGTGGAGATTTCCAGTGAGTGCTCTAGCATCTTGCCAAAAGTTAGGGGTTTGTTTCTCTAAATCCCCTTTGGGATGATCCATTCTAGCTAGTTTCATCCAATGCTTGGCCTGGTCCTAGCCAACAAGCATGTGGATTATTGATAGAAATCTGAAAAACCAGGTTGGTAAATTTGAATAACTATGTTAAATTATTTGGAAATCTTATGGGGGTCCTCAGTCACTTTAGGAAACTCTTTAATTATGACTCATAATTTGGCCTTAATCCAGGCAACATAATTTGAAGTTTATTTGGATCCTCAGAAGAATTTGAAACGGCAGCAAGAGAGGAGCGAGAGGGGAGAGATTCAGAGGAAAGTTAAGCCCCGCAGACAGAATAGAGGACAAAGGCACCAGCCAGCCACCGCAGAGCCTGAGGACAAGGTGGCCACCATGGGTCTGCAGACAAAGAAAATGGGGGAGGCAAAAAAGAGGCCTCAGAAGCCATTTTGGCTTCTTTCAATTGTTTTCCTCAGTTAATTTAGAAATAGTGTTTCTGCAAAGAGACACACTTAGAATCCTGAAAACATTTGGAAGCCTCAGGTACCATTTAAAATAGACATTCCAGGGGTGCCTGGGTGGCTCAGTAGGTTAAACATCTGACTTCAGCTCAGGTCATGATCTCATGGTTGGTGGGTTCGAGCCCAGCATCAGGCTCTAGGCTGATAGCTCAGAGACCGGAGCTTGCTTCTGATTCTGTGTGTGTCTCTCTCTCTCTCTCTCTGCCCCTCCCCCACTCACACTCTGTCTCTCTCTGTCTCTTGAAAATAAATGTTCAAAAAAATTTTTTAAATAAAATAGACATTCCATTAATTTTCTTTTTTTTTCTTTTCTCCCTTTTTTACCCTTTAAAAATTTGTATGTATGTATGTATTTACTTTTAGGAGCTGCAGCTTTCTAATTTAATCTTGAGCAAACAACTTTGGGGAGATCAAAAGTTCAAGATCATGTCCATTAAAGCTTTAAATTTCTTTGGTTAAGTCAGTCCACTGACTTATGACTGTGCATGTGGAGGAACCATAGTTTTTAAACATAAAACTGGCCAGCGTCCCAGTAGAGAGGAGTGCCCTCAAAGCATTTTGATGACTGGAATCCCATTTCTTACAGGTTTTTCTCTAGAGCAAAGAGAAAATTCCTCAACAGAACAGTTTCAAGAGGTACAGCCTGGTTCCAGAGGAATCAGACCAAAGGCCAGCACAGTTCTAATGAGAACAGCTCAACTAGAATGGTCCCATCCCAAAAAGGAGTTGGCTCAGAGTCCTACACAATTCAAACTGGCACAAGTTCCAACAGGAACAGTCTGGTTCCAAACAGGATTCAGACTGAAGGCCAGCACAGTTCTATCAGGAATGGTCTGATTGCAAAAAGGAGTCAGCCCAAAGGCCAAATGAGTACTGTCAAGAGATTTTAAAAAAAAACAAACAAGCAAAGCTTTAAAAATAGATCCTTGGGGCGCCTGGGTGGCGCAGTCGGTTAAGCGTCCGACTTCAGCCAGGTCACGATCTCGCGGTCCGTGAGTTCGAGCCCCGCGTCAGGCTCTGGGCTGATGGCTCGGAGCCTGGAGCCAGTTTCCGATTCTGTGTCTCCCTCTCTCTCTGCCCCTCCCCCGTTCATGCTCTGTCTCTCTCTGTCCCAAAAATAAATAAAAAACGTTGAAAAAAAAAAAAAAATAAAAATAAAAATAAAAATAAAAATAGATCCTGAATAAATTCTGGGGAGCTCAAACACAAAGCATTCAGCATAAAAAAACCAGAAGAAAACTTATTCTCAAAACCCCAGAGTCGGCAAGAAAGCAGTGAGCCCAATGGGCCCTGTGCATGTAAACACCTGTTTGTTCACCAGCCTTGGAGTTTTGGGGGAGGGGGGTCTTGTCTGGATACCCTTTTGGGCCACCAAGTAATGTTAAACTTAAAAATAAAACTGTTACTTTACCAGCAAAAAAATGGATTTATTCAGGAATAGCTGAGAATTACAATTCAAGACAAGCAAGGTATGATAAAACCATAGGCAAGTCCAGAGAACAAAGGAGAGGAACTCTCTTTTATAGAGGAAAAGTATGTGTGTTCAGGGGACAGTTGGGAGGAGCTATTATAAATTAAAAGTCTATTGGAGTAGAGGCACCTGGATGGCTCAGTCAGTTAAGCCTATGACTTTTTGGCTCAGGTCATGAGCTCATGGTTTGTGAGTTCAAGCCCCATGGAGTTGCGCTCTGCACTGACGGTGCAGAGCCTGCTTGGGATTCTCTCTCTCTCTCTCTCTCTCTCCCTCTCTCTCTCTCTCCCTCTCTCTCTCTCTCTCTCTGCCCCTCCCAGAGCATGCTCTCTCTCTACAATAAATACATAAACTTAAAAAAAATCTATTGGCGGGGCACCTGGGTGGCTCAGTTGGTTAAGCATCCGACTTCAACTCAGGTCATGATCTCACGGTTCATGGGTTCAAGCCCCACGTTGGACTCTGAGCTGACAGCTCAGAGCCTGGAGCCTGCTTCAGATCCTGTGTCTCCTTTTCTCTCTGCCCCTCACCTTGCTTGCGCTCTCTTTCTCTCTCAAAAATAAACATTAAAAAAAATCTTTTTAATCTATTGAAGTAAACTGGGGGGTTGGAAGTATAGTGGCTTCTCATTGGCGGGGCTGTTGGCAGAGTAGGAAGAAACCTTCCACTGGGTTAGTAAGGTAGTATGGACTTGCAAAG
This sequence comes from Neofelis nebulosa, assembly GCF_028018385.1. NCBI lineage: Eukaryota > Metazoa > Chordata > Mammalia > Carnivora > Felidae > Neofelis > Neofelis nebulosa. The sequence continues at coordinate 47,676,390 of NC_080800.1, forward strand.
TCAGTTTCTTCTTTTTGGGTCTTCAATGATAACTAGTACTAGGGGTGAGAGCTCCCCTTGGCAGCCTCCGAATTCCATTCTAAATGGGGTTTTCTTTCATTAATTTTTACAAAATTAATAAGTGCTGTGATCATCACACAGTGTCAGTTCCACTTATATCCATCCACCTTCCCTTCACAGCTTTGGAAGAATTACCTCATGGTTTACACATGCACCCAACGGACAAGCTAGAAACCTGGAAGTCATCTGAAGGCTTAGAGAAGCCATTCATTATAGGACCAGTTTGGGGCTCTTTTTGGAGGGAGAAAAGGAATGGGAGGAAGACAGCTGGTATTCTGGCTATATGGAGGTCGAGGAAGGCAAAGAGGACCAGAGCAAGGGAGGAAATGGGGGAGGAAGGAAAGATGATGTGGACAGCCTGAAGGAAAGGCAGAAAAGCAAGCAGGTAGGAACAAAGGCTAGAAACAAGGGGCCGCCTGGCACCAGAGGAGGAGTACAGCCAGGTGGCAGGGGGCAGGAGCCAGCAGCCAGAGGAGGGAGGCTCTGGCAATGTGGATGGAACCATTATTCTCCCTCCAGGATGCCACACTGATGTGGAAATGTTGGGTTTGGGAGCAAACAGTCAAGAAAGAATTCTTGAGACATCTTTGGTGCAAAAAAAAAAAAAAAAAAGGTGGTTTTGTTAAAGCACGGGGACAGGACCCCTGGGCAGAAAGAGCTGCACAAGGGCTGTGAGGGGTGACTGATTATATACTTTCAAGTTGGGAGAAGGTTAGGCACAGCACAAGCCTCCAAGGAATTTTGGAAACAAGGTTTCCAGGACCCTGAGGGGGCTAGCTATTGTTAGGAAAATGTCATTTATTAGTGTTTAGTAAACTCTCAGTCATGAGACCCCCTCAGCTGTATATCAGTGGGCCATCAGCTTGGAGGATGATTGCTAACATATATCTTGGGTGGGGCTAGATATAAAGGAAGTTTCCAAAGGAATTTCTATATGTTAAAGTAGACTCACAGGATCCTGGGGGCATCAGGATAATGTTAAGCTAAGATTGCCTTTTGCCCTTAGCAAAGCGTCAACATTGTGGCAGCTGAGCTCCCAGAGGAAGGTCACTCTGCCTGTCAATGGGACTTGTCAATGGGCTGTAGGTAGTAAGGAAATTTAATTTTTTTCTTTTGCCTTTGTTTCCCACATCAACACCACCTCTCCTCCTAATGAAGGCAAAGCAGAAGACCCCCACCCTGTTCATGGTCAGAGTCAGACACAGGGGGCTTGGCCCTCTCTAGGCCTCCTAGCTCTCCAGCCTGGGAGTTTACCTAGTTTCTCCAACTCCCCCAGCCTCCACATCATGTGGACCAGGGAAAGATTCTGATAATCCCCTCCTCTCTGAACCCGGGGTCCAGTTAGGAAAGACTTGGAATAGAATAAATGACTATGGGGGAGATGAATCAACCCAGGTGGGGCAGCAGCACCCAGAAGTTGGGGGCTCATGGTGTGGGAGTGCCCATTCTGGGTGTGAGGCTTTTGAGGAAGTGTCTGTAATAAGTCTTGACCATGCACCCACTGAAGGGGCACTCGTGGGACATGGGTCAAGTCGTCTTCGTCTCCCAGCCTCAATTTCCTCCTTTGTGAAGTGGGAATACGACTACTCACTCCCTTTATGAGAGCATACTATGTCTGCCACAAAAAAGCGGTAAGTGAGTAGTAATGATCAATCTTAGTGCTATGCCCTCTACCTTAGTCCACTTGCGTCATGCGAGACTGTCCTAATGGTGGGGGTCTGAGGGAACCCAAAAGGTCTGGTGAAGGGGCTCGGGCAGGCGGCAAATCCCTTTTTTATTTGTGCGACTTCCAGGTGGAGAAGAAAAGACGCCCGCTCTGGGACCAAGGACTGGGTGGCGATGTACAGGCTGCACCCTCTCTAAGCAAAGTCACCTTAGATTCACTATGGTTGTCACTTATTCATTTTCTCTACTAGAGGGACAGCTAGCTAAACAGAAGGATTCACACTAGGACTCCAATACGGGGCTGTCCTACGGTCCTGACTTGGTGTGGGAAGGGGAGACCCAGGGAGAGGAAGGACCACAGCAGGGGTCTCGGAAACGCACCCGGCCAGCTTGACGCCACCAGGCATTTGCAGCATCTTGCCTACCTCGCCTCCGCGCAAGCGCTCTCCGCACCGACCAGGCCTTCTGGAGGGCATGGGCTGTACTCGCGCATGCGTGTCCAGCTCTCATCAAGCTCCCCGTGGAGTTGCAGTCGTCTCCTGTGGAGCTGGCGGTGGGAATGAGTGGGAGGACCGCGGCCCGGTCCACAGTGGGTGGCTATTAGGGGATTAGGACGAAGCTGTGTGTGATAGTGACAGATCACAGTGGAAGGAAGAGGATAAGTGCGGCCACCAAGAGAGGTTTAGGCCAGGGCAGAGTCCTCAGTGGTAGAAGGACAGTTGGGATTGCTCTTTTCACCCGGACTACAATTTGCAGCCCCCTGGGGGAGACGGGAAACCAGAGGACAGAAAGGAGTGGGTGTGTTAGACCTGGAGGAAACATCTTTCGATCCCGTCGTTACAACTCCATGCCCTAGAAGGGACTCAGTCTGACGTCTAGTCGCCCCCAGGTCATCCTCTTTGGAAGAAAGTCTAAATTTGGACAGTGACCGCGCCGTACCCCACCCCCAGTCTTCCAGTCAGTCCCAGAGGCCACACTCTGGGCGACTCTAAGTCAAAAAGGGGGTCCTGTGAGGGCGGGGCAGGGTTGGAAGACCTGCGGTGGAGCCTCTGTGGTCTGGGAAGAACCACTTCCAAATCAGGCACTGCGCTGATGGAAGACACCAGACCGGCCCGGCAGCTCCCAGAAGAGTGACTTCAGACCACTGATCCGGAAGTGAAGCCTGAGGAGGTGCTCATAAGCCCAGTGTGAGACTAAATTAATGACTCTGACCTCAGACCCCTGTACCAAAAGGGTAGGAGCCATTGGCATCTCCAGCTGCAGGTGCTAAGTCGCAGAAGCTTCAGGGACCTTAAGGCCTAATGCTTCTTATAAATGAGGATCCCAAGGCCCAGTCATACTATCTAAGGCTTATATGTGATGGGTCAGGCTCTGTTGCGAGTGTATTTACTCTATTAATCCTCACAGCAACCCTATGAGGTAGGCATTACAATCATTCCTGGCTTAAGATGAAGAAAGTGAGTCCTGGAAAGTTAAGTACTTTGCAAAGTCACATAACTAGTAAGGAGCAAAGCAAGACTTCACAGTCCTGCAGTCTGGCTCCAGAGTCTGCACTCTTAGGAGCACAAGATTATATTGGTCTGGGTAAGAGACCAGACAAGAGAAACCCAGGAGAAGGTCAAGACTGGAACTCGTTTTCTGAGCACCTACTCTCACAGTATTGTGTTTCTCTCACATTATTTCAATCTTCCCAACAACTTTCTAAGGAAGGAATTGCTAGTTGAAGAAACTGAAAGAGGTTCCGTATCTTGCCCAGGTCATACAGATAGTAGTTGGACCAAGTTGATGAAGCAACTTGACTCAGGTAACAGATTAGTTAACAAGACAAATGATGAGACTAAAATCTAGTTCTATCTTCCAACCTTGGGGCCTTTTTACTAAGTGCATTCTAACAAACATTTATTTGTTCGCTTAGCAAATGTTTGTTGTGCCGGGCGTTCTTGCAGGCACTAAGGATTCACCTGTGACCAAAACAGACATGGTCCCTGCCCTCTAGTCTCTGAGGGAGGGCAAAGGTGGAGGGTGGCAAAGATAAACAAAACTGACATAGTTAAAGCAGTGAAAACAGATTTTATTCAGTAACTACTGTCAGTAAGGAAAAGAGCTGAGCTCCGTTCCAATTTGTGCAGAAGTGACTATTTTAAAGGGAGGAGGAGGGAGGAGGGAGAAAGAGGGAGCAGGGGCTCAGGTAGAGTCAAGGAAGTGAAAAATTACAAATTAGGCCTGCTGTGTGTGCTAGCTGGCACTTAGGATGCTATTCCCCCCACAGAGACTGGGAGGTAGAGGCCCTAGCATTTCTTATGCCTACATTTTAAAGGAATGGCTCTCAGGTGCTTAAGAAATAACTTTCTGAAGTGTAGGAGATACATATACATCTCAAAAAGACAGGAACAATTCACAGTTGAAAGCCCTTTTTAGTAAATGCTCTAAGAAAAGGAGGTCATGGGATTACCATCCAGTGCTGGCTAGAACAAATGATAAAATCTTTTAACAGTCCTGAGCTTTTTCAGACACAAACTCAAAAGAGGACTGGGTCGTCTCTGCTTGCAGTCTTAGGCTTCTAGAAGCCAAGCCAAAGTTTGATCAAATATTTTAGTGCAGGAGGTGGGTGGGTGGGCGGAGTGGGGGTGTTTGAATGAAGTGTTTGTGTGGAGACTTTTTACAGTTCTCAAGGGAGATGGAACCAATAATAAACATTCATAAGATTTTCAGGTAGTGATGATATTGGAGACGGGATTTTCTGTATTGATAACTGAGAACCCAGATATGCAAAGGTCTAGGAAGGAAAGCAATCTGGAGGGAAGAGCAAGTGAAAAGATTTGAGGCAGATGTGAGGGCCAGTATTACTGGAGTGCAGGTAACACACAGTGAAAGCAGTGAATGAGAGCAGAGCTGGGGAGAGTTGGACAATTAAAGTCTGAGGACTTGGGGACAGTCAAGGGGCAAATCACTGGTACTTAGGTGCCAGCAGGACCACCCAGTGAGGTCGCCCAAGTATTTACCATACAGGACACCTTGTGCTGAGGGAGTGACGACAGGGATCTAAAAATTAACCTTTCCTACGGTCACCGAGCTGTGCAGGGCTGCATGGGCAGGAGAGAGGGGTTCCTTTTACTAATAACCACAAGCCAGCCACACGGTGAGCAGGAGGAGCTGTCTTCCCAGAAGGGCAGCTTTGTCCAAACAGAATGAAGGTGCTAGACAGGCAAGCTGTGGCTTGTGTGCCAGGCGCTGAGCTAGTAGTTGCCAGGGCAGCAGACCAGTTATGAGGTTACTGAAAAAGCTGAAACGGCTTAGCCGCTGCCTTAAAAAGAAAAAAAAAAACAAAAACCAGTGCCATGAACAATGAATGTACATTACCTTATTACAGGGCCCATAGCGGTAGTGCAGTGGGCGTGTTCAACCCCTCCATGGAGAAACTGCAGTGAGGACTGAACCGAGGAGAGTATGATACATCGGGGTACTCACTAATACTTGAGCGTGACTTCATCCAGGTGACTGAACCCCTCTTGCCCCCTCTTCCTGCATCCCCTTTTCCTCTCCCCCTTCAGGCTCTTTCTGGGTCTCTCCTTCCCATTCCATTTGTTTATTTCAGCAGAACTGAGCATTCATTACTTGGTACAGTGCATACAAAAATGTCCTCACTTGATGTCTTCAAAATCAGGTAGAGGAAACAGACCCATTTTTTCTAAATTTATGAAGTTATTGATTTATACATTTCTATCTTATGTGAAGGATTTGAAGCGGCTGTCAAGTCCCAGATTTATCTTTTCCTGCCATTATACTAAGGTGGACAATAGAACGAACCTAGGGTGAGATGATGATAAGAACTGCTTTTATTTATTTTGCTTTATTTTATTTTTATTTATTTTTTATTTTTTAATGTTTATTTATTTATGAAAGAGACAGAGAGAGAGACAGAGCGTGAGCAGGGGAGGGGCATAGAATCCGAAGCAGGTTCTGGGCTCTGAGCTGTCAGCACAGAGCCCAACGTGGGGCTCTAACTCATGAACCACAAGTTCATGACCTGAACCGAAGTCGGATGCTTAACCGACTGAGCCACCCAGACGCCCCTTCAGATTTGATTTTTTAAAAAGGGAGCATTAACAAAGCAGTTGAATCCCCCTCAGCTGTTCCCTCAGGGGCATCCCATTTCCTCCCCCAGTTACCATTGTCCTGAATTTGGAGTTCATCATGACCATGCATGGTTTGTTCTCCAACTTTATATGAATGCATCCATAAATGTTTTGTAGTATTTTGTAAACATGATATAGTCTTATTTTGCGCAAGCGATGTTAACACTATATGGCCCCTGTGTTGGTAAGCGAAGCTCTAGAATTCTGTATATTTACATGGTGCTCTTCAGCACCCAAAGGACTTTAGGGTCCATTATTTCCAGTGATTCTCACATAGGCCTCCTAAGGAGGCAGAACAAGTGCTATGATCCCCATTTGACCCAAGAAGAAACGAAGATACAGAGAGTGAAGGGACTTGCCCCAGGACCACAACAGGGCAGAGGCCCAGGCTTACTAACTCCTAGCTCAGTGCAGTTTCCACTACTCAGTTGACATCTGGGACATAAGGTGAGTTGTGTCATCAAGATAAGCATGAGCGACCTGAGAGCAGGCAAAGTGGGAGGGAGAGGGAGGAGAGGAGTGTGGAGATGAGGGTAGGAAGGAAGGGTAGACAAGGGAGGAAAAAATAAAAGGGCAGAACCAACGGAGGGAGCACCAGAGATTCTCAAAGTTGGCTACACTTTGGGATCGGCTGGGAGCCTCAAAAGACACCGATGGCTGGGACCCACCCCCAGAAATTCTAATGTAATTGGCCTGCAGGGTGGCCTGAGCAGTAGGTTGATGAAAAGCTGCCCAGCTGGTTTTGAATGTATAGCCGAGGCTGCGAACCATTGACTAAGCAAAGCAATTTATCAGGCGGTGAATTGATTGAGGGGGTGGTACTCAAAGACTTGCTTATTAACATTAATAAGATCTTACACCTCAAAGCCTGGCTTGATAATGCAATGTAGATAAATTATTGAGATCTTAGCCCTAGATTCTAAGGACAGAAATGGACTAAAATGAAAGAGGTGATAATCCAGTTTCCTCAGTGCTGTTCATACTAGTTTTAGACTACTGTGTTCGGTTACCAGGCTTTAACTTGCAGGAGAGAGCAGCAATTTTCACAATGAATACCAGTGGACCCCCGCAGAGTTATAAAACTCAGCAAACGTTCTCTAAATACTTCCTTTATGCAAGGTTTGTGCTGCAGGAAAGTGAGAGAGATGGAAACATTACAATCCTTGCTCTCAAGAAGTTCAGACTAACTGCAACCCAGACAAATACAAGACAACACAATGTGCTGAATGCCAGTGATAAATCAAAAGTGTTAGGGGATAGAGGGCAGAGAGAGGAGTCTCGGGAGACCGGCAGAGGGGCTCAGAGTCGGCTTCACTTGAGTGCTGCCTGAGCTGAGTCTTGAAGGATGAGTAGGAGTTAGTTAAGGGCACTGTTGAGGCCGGGGGCTGGGAAGAGCATGTGCACGGCTCAGGCATAAGTGCGGCTGCAGAAGGGCAAATTGGTATGGGAGAAGCACAGGGAAGAAATATGTGGTGGAACAGAAGCAGGTGATGAGGCTGGAAAGGTGGGCCTGTTCCAGTTTTACCCTGCAGGCATCAGGGAGTTATCAAAGGGTGTGGGGGGAGAGCAGCAAGGTCCTTATGAAGGAGAGAGCATCTAAATTAGGGCTTAGAAATGAGTAGAAACTCAAGAGGCAGGGATGTGGGATGGAGAAGAAGGCTTCCCAAGCAGGGGTAGGGGGAAGTGTGGAGGCAGGAATGAGCCTGATGTATGTTAGTGCAGCAAGGGGACCAGTAGTCTGATAGGAATGATCAAAACATCTGGGGCACTTTTTAAAAATATCCATGCCTGGGCTCCACTACCCCTTTCCCCAGAGATTCTGATTTACATAGTCTGGGGGTGGGGCCCAGTCATCAATATTTTTTTTTTTGAGATTTACACAGAAATGGCTGATCAATACACTAGTTGTGTGAGCCAGTAGATCACCCCCCCTTTCTTTTTCTTTTTTTTTATTAAGTTTTTAATTTTAATTCCAGTATAGTCAACATACAGTGTTATATTAGTTTCAGGTGTACAATATAGTGATTCCAGAATTCTATACGTTACTCAGCGATCATCAAGGTAAGTTACTCATTAATCCTCATCACTCATTTCACCCAACCCCTCTCACCTCCCCTCTGGTAACCAGCAGTTTGTTCTCTATAGTTAAGAGTCTGTTTCTTGGTTTCTCTCTCTCTCTCTCTCTCTCTCTCTCTCTTTTTTCCTTTGCTCTTTTGTTTCTTAAATTCCACATATGAGTGAAATCATGTGGTATTTCTTCCTGACTTATTTCACTTAGTATTATACCCTCTGGATCCATCCATGTTATTGCAAATGGCAAGATTTCATTCTTTTTTATGGCTGAATAATATGTTCCATTGTATATGCATACCACTTCTTTATCCATTCATCTATCGATGGACACTGGGGCTGCTTCCATATTTGGCCATTGTAAATAATGCTGCTATAAACATAGAAGTACATGTATCCCTTTGAATTAGTGTTTTTGTATTCTTTGGGTTTGCATTTCCACCAACAATGCATAGGGGTTCCTTGTTCTCTGCATCCTTGCCAATACCTGTTGTTTCTTGTGGTTTTGATTTTAGCCATTCTGACAGCTGTGAGGTGATAGCTCTTTGTAGTTTTGATTTGCATTTCCCTGATGATGAGTGATGTTGAGCATCTTTTCGTATGTCTGTTGGCCAGCTGGATGTCTTCTTTGGGGAAACGTCTGTTCATGTCCTGTGCCCATTTCTTAGTTGGATTGTTTGTGGGTTTTTTTGGTGTTGAGTTGTATAAGTTTTCCATATTTTTTGGATACTAACCCTTTATTGGACTTGTCATTTGCAAATATCTTCTCCCATTCAGTAGGTTGTCTTTTATTTTGTTGATTGTTTCCTTTGTTGTGCAGAAGTTTTTCATTTTGATGTAATCACAATAGTTTATTTTTGTTTTTATTTCCCTTGCCTCAGGAGACATGTCTAGTAAGAAGTTTCTATGCTCAATGTCAAAGAGGTTACTGCCTGTGTTCTCCTCTAGGATTTTTATGATTTCAGGTCTCCCGTTTAGGTCTTTAACACATTTTGAATTTATTTTTGTGTATGGTGTAAGAAAGTGGTCCAGTTTCATTCTTTTGCATGTAGTTGCCCAGTTTTCCCAACACCATTTATTGAAGAGACCATCTTTTTCCCATTGCATATTCTTGCCTCCTGTGTCAAAGATTAATGGACCAAATAATTGTAGGTTTATTTATGGGTTTTCAATTCTGTTCTATTGATCTTTGTGTCTGTTTTTGTGCCAGTACCATGCTGTTTTGATTTCTACAGCTTTGTATATAACTTGAAGTCTGCAATCGTGATGCCTCCAGCTTTGCTTTGCTTTTTCAAGATGGCTTTGGCTATTGGGGGGGGGTGTCTTTTGAGTTTCCATACAAATTTTAGGATTATTTGTTTTGGTTCTGTAAAAAAAAAATGCTGTTGGTATTTTGATAGGGATTGCATTAAATCTGTAGATTGCTTTGGATAGTATGGGCATTTTAACAATGTTTGGTCTTCCAAGCCATGGGCATGGAATGTCTTTCCATTTCTTTGTGTTGCCTTCAGTTTCCTTCATCAACATTTTATAGTTTTCAGAATACAGGTCTTTCACCTCTTTGGTTAAGTTTATTCCGAAGTGTTTTATTATTTTTGGTGTAATTGCCAGTGGGATTTTTTCTTAATTTCTCTTTTTAAGATTTTTTTTATTTAAAAAATTTTTTAATGTCTATTTATTTTTGACACACAGAGAGAGACAGAGCATGAGTGAGGGAAGGGCAGAGAGAGAGGGAGACACAGAATCTGAAACAGGCTCCAGGCTCTAAGTTGTCAGCACAGAGCCCAACATGGGGCTTGAGCTCATGGACAGCGAGATCATGACCTGAGTTGAAGTTGGACGCTCAACCAACTGAGCCACCCAGGCATCCTGTGATTTTTTATTTTAAAGCAATTTCTACACCCAACATGAGGCTCAGACTCACAATCCTTAAATCAAGAGTCACATGCTCTACTGACTGAGCCATGTAAGAGCTCCTTAATTTTTTTTTCTGCTGCTTCATTATTAATATGTAGAAATACAACAGATACCTGGCACAAAAACAGATCATAGACCAATGGAAAAGGATACAGAACTCAGAATTGGACCCCAAATGTATAGCCAACTAATCTTTGACAAAGCAGGAAAAGAGTACCCAATGGAAAAAAAAGACAGTCTCTTCAGCAAATGGTGCTGGAAGAACTGGATAGCAACACGCAGAAGAATGGAACTGGACCACTTTTTTACACCATATACAAAAATAAACTCAGAATGGATGAAAGACCTAAATGTGAGACAGGAGACCATCAAAACTCTAGAGGAGAAAACAGGCGACAACCTCTTTGACCTCAGCCACAGCAACTTCTTACTCAACACGTCTCTGAAGGCAAAGGAAATAAAAGCAAGAATGAACTCTTGGGACCTCATAAAGATAAAAAGCTTCTGCACTGCAAAGGAAACAATCAACAAAACTAACAAGCAACCGATGGAATAGGAGAAGATATTTGCAAATGACATATTGGATAAAGGGTTAGTATCCAAAACTTATAAAGGACTTGCCAAATTCAACACCTGAAAAACAAATAATCCAGTGACAAATGGGCAGAAGATATGAACAGATGTTTTTCCAAAGAAGACATCCAGATGGCTTACAGACACATGAAAAGATGTTCAACATCACTCATCATCAGGGAAATACAAATCAAAACCACACTGAAATACCACCTCACTCTGGTCAGAGTGGATAGAATTAACAACTCAGGAAACAACAGATGTTGGTGAGGAAGTGGAGAAACGGGAAACCTCTTGCACTGTTGGTGGGAATGCAAACTGGTGCAGCCACTCTGGAAAACACTGTGGAGTTTTCTCAAAAAATTAAAACTAGAACTACCCTATGACCCAGCAACAGCATTACGAAGAATTCATCCAAAGGATTCAGGAGTGCTGATTCATAGGGGCACATGTATCCCAATGTTTCTAGCAGTGCTTTCAACAATAACCAAATCATGGAAAGAGCCCAAATGTCCATCAACTGATGAATGGATAAAGATGTGGTTTATATATACAAGGAATACTACTCAGCAATGAGAAAGAATGAAATCCTGTCATTTGCAACAATGTGGGTAGAACTGGAGGGTATTATGCTAAGTGAAATAAGTCAGTCAAAGACAGGTATCATATGTTTTCACTCATCTGTGGAGCTTGAAAAACTTAAAAGAAGACCAGCGGGGAAGGGAAGGGGAAAAAATAGTGTCAAACAGAGAGGGAGGGAAACCCATAAGAGACTCTTAAATACAGAGAACAAACTGAGGGTTAATGGGGGGTGGTGGTGGTGGGAGGGGAAAATGGGTGATGGGCACTGAGGAGGGCACTTGTTGGGATGAGCACTGGGTGTTGTGTGTAAGCGATGAATCATGGGAATCTACCCCTGAAACCAAGAGCACACTGTATACAATGTATGTTAGTTAACTTGGCAATGAATTATATTAAAAAAAAACATAAATAAAGTAAAAAAAATTAAAAAAAAGAAATGCAACAGATATCTGTGCATTGATTTTGTATCCTGTGACTTTACTGAATTCATTTATCAGTTCTAGCAGTTTTTTTGGTGGAGTCTTTAGGGTTTTCTCTATATAGTATCATGTCATTTGCATATAGTGTAAGTTTTAGTTCTTCCTTACAATTTGGATGTGTTTTATTCCTTATTCTTGTTTGATTGTTGTGGTTAGGACTTCCAGTACTATGCTGAATAGAAGTGAAGAGAATGGACATCCTTGTCTTGTTCCTGACCTTAGGGGATAAGCTCTCACAAAACCCCTCAGTTTTAATGCACGTGTTATGAGGGTCCTGAGTATCAAAGTCATCTACCAATGCTAATTTCTCTAGAATTTTAGCTCCTAGATTACTATCACTGTCTCTAATACCACCTCTCCTTTGAACCTTGGTGATTTCATTTCTCTTTAAATGACCCTTCCATCTTCACATACAGACCTGGCCTTTCACTTTCTTGACCTCCTTTCCTACAGTGGTCTCCGCAGCCACTCACATCCACAGAAATAACCTTGACATCATCACCCAAACTGGAACAAGTATAATATTAAGTTTATGCATCCCATTCTTAAACAAATTCTTCCTGTTATTTCAGCTCATTCTCTCTGGTGCCCCAACTATAATAATTAGCACACCCTAAGAAACAGACATTGAAATATCCTAGAGACTTCACACACATGGCACAGATACCTAGGCATATGAGAGACAACTTGCCATGGAAACATCACCCTAAATCGTTCTGACTTCAAATTCTAACACAGATATGTGAAAATCTCAGAAACCTCCCACCATGGACAGAACTACCAAAACTCAAGTATGTCTCAGACTGGACACAAATCTCCAAAAAGACCAGAGACTTCACTACCCTGGGACACATACCAACCCCCCCCCCACAAAAAAGTACAGGGATTTCACAACCTAGGACACAGACCCCACAGTAGCACAGATCTCATCCTCTGTAACATATCTGCAAACTACTTAGATACTTCAGACATTAGATACATACCACCTAAAAGTTCTGAGACCTCAAACCCTGACACAAACTTGTCCAAACCTCAGAGAGCCCAAAACCTAGAAATGGTTTCCCCAGTCTCCTTAGACACCTCACACACCAGACACAAATACTCAGAGAGCTCAGAGGCACCACACACCAGGTCCCAAGTACCTTGAAAACTACACACCCTGAAACACAGACCCCCCAAAAACTCATAAACCACATATGGTGGGCACAGACCCCCAAAGCCTATACATCTCATGCCATGGACACAGAATTCCAAACAAATTTGAGGCTATACACCTTGGGATACAAAAACCCTGAAAGAATGCAAACATCAGATCCTAGAACAAGAAACTTTAAATCAGCTCAAAGATCATCATTACATGGACCATCTCCACAAAGACATCATAGAAAATTTGACACTCAGAGACGCCACCCTACAAAGAGTTCAGAGACCACACATCTTGGAAAATATCCAAGAGGGGAGACATTTCATTATAAGATGAAATCACCCAAGCAACCTTTGATACCATGCATGTAGAGATCCAGACCCACAAACTGCTTGGGTGCTATCATCTCAGACAGAAACCTAGACAGCTGAGTGACCTCACATTCTGGATGTAGGTATGAAATCAGCTCAGAGACCTGAAACATACTCCAAACAATAACTGGGAATGAAAAACTTAAAATGCCAGAGCCTCCACACTCAGGAACACAGGCCTGCAGAATATTAAATCCTCACCATCAAGGAGAGTCTCACAAAGGTTGAGAGTCCCCACACCCTGGATAGCAGAAACACAAAGAGCTCAGAGGTCTCATACACAGGCAGAAAATAAACAAGTCAACTTGAAGATTTCACAACCTAGAAAACAGGGCACCAAACAACTCAGAGACCTCACACCTGGAACATAGCCCACAGAAGAGCTCAGAGACTCACCCCATGGAACAAAGACTCAAATAACTCAGATACCACACACCATGGTATAGATACTCTACAGATTAAACTATAGATTAAAGATATCAAACCTTGGAGAAAGTCCCACGCAGCTCAGACACTTCATAACCTGGTACACAGAACACCCAAACAGCTATCACCATATGATAAAATGCCTCCATCAGCATTTGAGATTTCACAACTTGGAAGAAAGATTCCTAAAAGCACTTGTACATTTAACATCCTGTGAGGAGACACTAAAAAGTTCAATGACCTCACATTTTGGACATATATGCTAAAACAGCTCAGAAACCTCTCACAAGGCTAAACACAGCTTGGAATAGCAACATGGCCTTAAATTCAAGGAGAGAACCTCAGAAATTCAGAGATGTTTACAGTGAGGGATGCTGACCCTCAAAATATCAAATACTTCAAAACAATGGAAATGGACTCACAAAGACTTCAGAGAACTCATGCCACAGCCAAAAGTAAATCAGCTCAGAGATTGCACATACTAGGAAGTGTGAGATGTCACACATTGAGAAGGAGAACCCCCAAATGTTTCAGAAGCCTCATAGCCTGAGCTACAGCCTAGAGACCTCACATTCTAAAACTCAGACCCTCAAACATCCTCAGGCATTCAAAGCCAGGGGCAGAGAAGCACAAACATCTCAATGACCTTACATTTGTGACACAGACTCCCAAACACCTCCATACCTCAAACCATGGATCAGTAACCCCCAAATATCTCAGAGGGCTCATACCCTGGAAACATAGACCCAAAGTACTTGAAGTCTTCACACATTGGGAAGCAGAACCCCAAACAGTCCACAGACCCCCAAACTCTAGGACACAGATCCCCAAAGAACTACAATCTCTCACACCTGGGACATGGTCTCTTAAATAGCCTAGAAGCCTCACACTGCCCCCTGAAGATAAAGAACACAGTTTAGGTGGTCTGGCCTTGTGGTTGTCTCCCTCCTCTAGCTATGGTGGCAGGGAGGGAGCTTTGGATTCTCTGTTATTCTTCCTGTGAGAGCCTAGTGGATCTCCTGGAGTAAAAACCTGCACTCTCTACAAGCTTCACACTCTCCTTCCAATTGGCCTCCAGCAATTTGTGAACATTTCTAGTTTAATGTTCCTCTTGGCTCATATAGCATCCAGTGGCTTCCTACCCAGGTGAGCAAATGCTCTGGTCCTGTGTCTCCCTGCAGGCAACTTCCTTCTCTCCAGATTTCAAGATGGCCATCTGTCCTGTGATCTCAGTTCTCTGATGAGTTTACAGAGTCATCACTTTGTGCCCTTTCTTGTAAGGATGGGAGTGTCTTTTCTGCAGTTCTTTACACGTCCAAGTTGAAACCAAAAGTATTTTCATTTATTTTTTATTTTAAAAATTTTCCTCCTTTTCAATTAAAAAAAAAGGCGGGGTGTCTGGCTGGTTCAGTCAGTGGAGTGTGCAACTTTTGATCTTAGGGTTGTGAGTTCGAGCCCCATGTTGGGTGTAGAGATGACATAAAAATAAAATTTTTAATTTTTTTAACGTTTATTCATTTTTGAGAGAAAGAGAGAGAGAGAGAGAGAGAGACAGAGTGCGAGGGGGGGAGGGGCAGAGAGAAGGGAAGACACAGAATCTGAAGCAGGCTCCAGGCTCTGAGCTGTCAGCACAGAGCCCAACGCAGGGCTTGAACCCACCAACCATGAGATCATGACCTAAGCCGAAGTCAGACACTTAGCCGACTGAGCCACCCAGGCACCCCTAAAAATGAAATGAAAAAAAAAAACTTTCCTCTTTTTCATGTGTTTCTTTTAGGCCATTATCTGTTGTGTTTCTTTGCTCTGGTGTTCCTTCTAGTTTAGTCATTTCTGAAATGGTTTTGTTTCGCTTCCAATTCTTTCTTGAATTCTATTACCTCATTTCTGAACTTTTCTCATTCTGATTTATGCTCCTCTTTCATATCTTGAATCATTTCTTATCTCTTAGCTCATTTGAAAACACTAGGATGGAGTTTTCATTTGTTTTGTAAGCGTGTCTTTCTGGAATTCTCTCATTGCTTATAGGGAGGTTATTCTGCTCCTTACCCTCTTTCTTCTTACTATAACTTTATATGGGATTTGACCTCCATTCTTTTTTTTTTTAATTTTTTTTAACGTTTATTTATTTTTGAGACAGAGAGAGACAGAGCATGAACGGGGGAGGGTCAGAGAGAGAGGGAGACACAGAATCTGAAACAGGCTCCAGGCTCTGAGCTGTCAGCACAGAGCCCGACGCGGGGCTCAAACTCACGGACCGCGAGATCATGACCTGAACTGAAGTCGGACGCTTAACCGACTGAGCCACCCAGGTGCCCCTGACCTCCATTCTTTTATATGGAATTAATTTTCTTGAATGTTTACAAGGGCAGCATGGTTCAAGATTGCTTTTCTCACTTCATGGCTCTATAGCTCCCTCTTCTGTTTTTGTGAAGAGCTTAAAACTTTTGGAGATCATGGGCTTCTGTTCTCCCTATTACCTGGACCTCCTTTTTCCTTTAACTCCTAATTTCTACTCCTGATGTTAGTAATTTGAATTCTCACTTTTACCCCCTTGATCAGTCTTTCTAGGACTTTTCCTATTTATTGACCTTTGAAATGATTAATAAAAGTTATTTCATAAAAAAAGTGCCAACATATGTCACATACTGCAGGTAGGAATACAAAATAGTACAAGACCTGTGGAGGATAATTTGGCAATATCTATTGAAATTACAAGTGCAAATATACTCCTTGACTCAGTAATTCCATTTCTGTGGCTATGCAAAGTGATCCATATAACAAGATTATTTATCACAACATTTTGATAGACTGAAAACAACCCAAGATTAAATAAATTATGGTACATGAACACAAACAAATTCTAAGGAGCCGCAAAAAAAAAAAAAAAAAAAGAATGAGGACGCTCTCTGTGTAGTGATATGTAAAGATTTCTGGGATATTTTGTTAATAAAGCAAGATGCAGATTAGTATATCTAGTGTGCTACCTTTTGTGTAAGAGAGGGGGAATATACATTTGCACTTGCTTGTATATGCATAAAGAAATTCTGGATGGATATATACTAAGCTAATAAAGATGGTTACAGAAGAAAACCCAAGTTTTTTGGCCTGGAATACAAGTGTTTCTAGGACATGCTTTGAAGCCAGACTGCCTGACACTCTTTTGGTATATAAGACTTTGGTCAATTTACTGTTTCCTCATCTGTAACATAATGATAATAGTACCTATACTCATAAGATTGTGAGGATTAAATGGATTACTACACATAAAGTGTCTAGCACGTAGTTAACTTTCAATAAACATTAGCTAATTTATCATCTCTGTTATCTGGCTCTAGCCTATCTTTCCATCTGTATACTGAACAGCTCCTTTATAGTTCTCAAGCCCAGCTACATAGTAGGATCACCTGGAAGACATTTGAAAAAATACTATTTGCAGATGACATTATATTCAATTCATAAAACCCTAAAGAATCCACCAAAAACTACTAGAACTGATCAATGAATTCAGTAAAGTCATAAGATACAAAATCAATGAACAGAAATCTGTTGCATTTCTACACAATAATAATGAAGCAGCAGAAAGAAATATTAAGAAAACAATCCCACTGACAATTACACCAAAAATAATAAAACACTTCGGAATAAACTTAACCAAAGAGGTGAAAGACCTGTATTCTGAAAACTATAAAATGTTGATGAAGGAAACTGAAGGCAACACAAAGAAATGGAAAGACAGGGGCGCCTGGGTGGCGCAGTCGGTTAAGCGTCCGACTTCAGCCAGGTCACGATCTCGCGGTCCGTGAGTTCGAGCCCCGCGTCAGGCTCTGGGCTGATGGCCTGGAGCCTGTTTCCGATTCTGTGTCTCCCTCTCTCTCTGCCCCTCCCCCGTTCATGCTCTGTCTCTCTCTGTCCCAAAAATAAATAAAAAACGTTGAAAAAAAAAAAATTTAAAAAAAAAAGAAATGGAAAGACATTCCATGCCCATGGCTTGGAAGACCAAACATTGTTAAAATGCCTATACTATCCAAAGCAATCTACAGATTTAATGCAATCCCTATCAAAATACCAACAGCATTTTTTTTTTACAGAACCAAAACAAATAATCCTAAAATTTGTATGGAAACTCAAAAGACACCCCCCCCCCCAATAGCCAAAGCCATCTTGAAAAAGCAAAGCAAAGCTGGAGGCATCACGATTGCAGACTTCAAGTTATATACAAAGCTGTAGAAATCAAAACAGCATGGTACTGGCACAAAAACAGACACAAAGATCAATAGAACAGAATTGAAAACCCATAAATAAACCTACAATTATTTGGTCCATTAATCTTTGACACAGGAGGCAAGAATATGCAATGGGAAAAAGATGGTCTCTTCAATAAATGGTGTTGGGAAAACTGGGCAGCTACATGCAAAAGAATGAAACTGGACCACTTTCTTACACCATACACAAAAATAAATTCAAAATGTGTTAAAGACCTAAACGGGAGACCTGAAATCATAAAAATCCTAGAGGAGAACACAGGCAGTAACCTCTTTGACATTGAGCATAGAAACTTCTTACTAGACATGTCTCCTGAGGCAAGGGAAATAAAAACAAAAATAAACTATTGTGATTACATCAAAATGAAAAACTTCTGCACAACAAAGGAAACAATCAACAAAATAAAAGACAACCTACTGAATGGGAGAAGATATTTGCAAATGACAAGTCCAATAAAGGGTTAGTATCCAAAAAATATGGAAAACTTATACAACTCAACACCAAAAAAACCCACAAACAATCCAACTAAGAAATGGGCACAGGACATGAACAGACGTTTCCCCAAAGAAGACATCCAGCTGGCCAACAGACATACGAAAAGATGCTCAACATCACTCATCATCAGGGAAATGCAAATCAAAACTACAAAGAGCTATCACCTCACAGCTGTCAGAATGGCTAAAATCAAAACCACAAGAAACAACAGGTATTGGCAAGGATGCAGAGAACAAGGAACCCCTATGCATTGTTGGTGGAAATGCAAACCCAAAGAATACAAAAACACTAATTCAAAGGGATACATGTACTTCTATGTTTATAGCAGCATTATTTACAATGGCCAAATATGGAAGCAGCCCCAGTGTCCATCGATAGATGAATGGATAAAGAAGTGGTATGCATATACAATGGAACATATTATTCAGCCATAAAAAAGAATGAAATCTTGCCATTTGCAATAACATGGATGGATCCAGAGGGTATAATACTAAGTGAAATAAGTCAGGAAGAAATACCACATGATTTCACTCATATGTGGAATTTAAGAAACAAAAGAGCAAAGGAAAAAAGAGAGAGAGAGAGAGAGAGAGAGAGAGAAACCAAGAAACAGACTCTTAACTATAGAGAACAAACTGCTGGTTACCAGAGGGGAGGTGGGTGAGGGGTTGGGTGAAATGAGTGATGAGGATTAAAGAGTACACTTATCTTGATGATCGCTGAGTAATGTATGGACTTCTGGTATCACCATATTGTACACCTTAAATTAATACAACACTATGTTAACGATAATGGAATTAAAATTTAAAAACTAAGGGGTTTTGGGAAGAAGAGAGGGAGAATGTTTGAATGTATCCTCTGTATGCCAAGGATTTAAATTTTTTTAATGTTTTTATTTATTTTTGAAAGAGAGAGAGACAGAGCATGAGTGCGGGAGGAGCAGAGAGAGAGGGAGACATAGAATTTGAAGCAGGCTCTAGGCTCCGAGCTGTTAGCACAGAGCCGGATGCAGGGCTCGAACTCATGAACTGTGAGATCATGACCTGAGGTGAATTCGGACGCTTAACCGACTGAGCAACCCAAGCACCCCTGTACGCCAAGGATTTAAAAAGAACTCTCATATTAAAGAAAGAACAATTGACTCTCATCATGTTGCAAATATCTAATGAAATAATGGATCCAAGCAATGCCTATCTAGGGCCAGAAAGTCAGGAGAGAGCGCCAGACATACGTGCCTCCTGATGGGAGAACTCACAGTACCACCTATGATGGATTCTTGCCCAAAGATTGAACCTATACCAGATCAACCTGTAGGTACAACTCCCAGTTTATAGATATCTAGGCAACAAAGGCACATGTTGAACAAGACCATGAGACATAATCAGCCCGATATTGAAAGCTTTCTTCAGGTTTCTACTTGAATGTCACCTTCAGTGAGGTCTGCCCTGACCATCTTATATAAAATAGCACTCCCTCCCTTATCCCAAACCACCTGGCACTCCTCCCTTTGCTCTGCTTTGCACTTAGTATCATTTGAGTTTTAAATTTTTATTACTTGTTTATTATTTGTCTCTGTCCTGCAAGAAAGTGGCATTCATGAAGGCAGGAGCTTTGTCTGGCTGTTGTGTTGCTCTGTCCCCAGCAGCTAGAACATGGCCTGGTAGTGATTTAAGCAATACATAAACATCTGTGTAGTAAATGCATTCATGAGTGAATGGATCTGGCAGAGCATCAGAGCAGTAGTCCCAGCCCCTATCAGCCCTCATGATAATTCTCCCATCTGCTTTCTGTCCATCAGAAGCAGGTAGGCTCCTTATTTCCAAACCCTTCCCCTTGCCCTCAGGACATTAAGGCAGAAGTGGGGCTTACAGCTCATCTTCAAAGGCTATTGCGCATTTTGTTTCGAAATATACTCCCTCAGTCTTAAATATAATAAATATGACTTCTGTTTCTCTTTTCCTGGAGTGAGGGAAACTGAAGTATAAAATCCTGTCAACATTCTCTAGATAAATTCCTGGTACATAGAGTTACTTGAGTCACAAGAAGTCAGTTGGCAAATTTCCTTTTTCTTTACTCTGGAGCAGTTAATAGCAATAGCAGTTGATAAATTGAGACAAAGTGATAGAAGCATATTATCTAGAGCTGTACTCTCCAATATGCTGGCTACTAGGTCTATGTGTGTATTTACATTTAACTTAATTAAAATTAAATAAAGTATCTGATACGTGCTATAACATGGATGAATCTTGCGGACATTATACTAAGTGAAATAAACCAGTCACAATAGGACAAATACTGTATGATTCCACTTACATGAAGTACCTGGAGTAGTCCAATAGAGACATAAAGTAGAATGGTGGTTGCCATGGGCTGAGGAATGATTAATTGCAGAGTTTTAGTTTTGCAAGAGAGAGGAAAAGTGTTCTGGAGATACATGGTGGTGATGGTTGCAGAGCAATGCAATGTACTTAATACTACTGAGCTGTATGTTTAAAAATGGTTAAGATGATAAATTTCATGTTATTTTGTTATTATTTTATGTATTTTACCACAATAAAAAATAAAACTTCAGTTTTTCAGTTACACTTGCCACATTTTTTTAATTTTTAAAAAATTGTTTTATTTTAGAGAGAGAGAGAGACCGTGCAGGGGAGGGGCAGAGGGAGGGAAGGGCAGAGGGAGGGAGGGAGAGAGAGAGAGAGAGGTAGAGAAAGAAAGAAAGAAAGAAAGAAAGAAAGAAAGAAAGAATGAATGAATCACAAGCAGGCTCCATGCTCAGCATAGAGCCTGACATGGGGTTTGATCTCACGACCTGGAATCAAGACCCCAGCCAATATCAAGAGTCAGACACTCAACCTACGGAGCCACCCAGGCACCCCTATACTTGCCACATTTTAAGTGCTCAATAGCCATATGTGTCTAGTGGCTACTGTATTGGACAGTGGAAATATAGAACATTTCCATCAATCAGAATGTTTTATTGGACAGTGCTGGTCTAGAGTTATGGCAGAAATCACTGGAAGAACTAAAACCAAAATGAAGTTGAAGAGGTAAAAATAGTTGTCTTTGGGGCTGCAATATGGGGGTGGGAGGGGCAGACAGAAATCTGCTTTTCACCAAAAGCCTCATGGGACTGCGGGACTTATTCCCAGGCTCATGAATTACTGTGATAAAAACGTTTAAAGGCCAAAGGGTACAAACTTGCAGTTATAAGATGAATAAATTCCAGGGATCTAATGTACAATGTGGTGACAACACTGTATTGTACACTTGAAAGTTGCTATGAGAATAGAGCTTTAATGTTCTCATCATAACAATACACAACAGCAACAACAACAAGATGGTAATTATGTGAGGTAAAGGAGGCACATTAACTAACCTTTCTGTGATAAGCATGTCACAATATATATGCATATCAAATCAACACATTGTACCGCTTAGACTTATACAGTGTGTTATGTGTCAATTATACCTCAATAAAGCTGGAAAAAATGTCTGAAGGAAAACTCACTCTCTCAGGCCCCATCAGAGTTGGATCACACCATCTTTCCCTTTTTTCTTCTTCTCCTGCTTCTTCTTTTTTGCTTTTTAAAATGTTACGATAATTATCATAAAGTGAGAAATTCAGTGGCAGTTAGTATATTCACAATATTGTATAGTCACCACCTCTGTCTAGCTCCAAAACGTTTCCATCACCCCCAAAGGGAAACCCTGTACCCGTTAGGCAGTTTCTCCCCATTCTACCCCCTTGCCCCTCCCAGCCTCTGACAACCACCAATCTGTGTTCTATGTCAATGGATTTACCTATTACAATATGTGACCTTTGTGTGTGGCTTCTTTCACATAATGTTTTCAAGATTAATCCACCCTGTAGTGTATCATGTACTTCATACCTTCTTATGACTGAATAATATTCCATTGTATATATGGAAAAACCACATTTTGTTTATCCATTCATCTGTTGATGGACCTATGGGCGGCTGCTTCCACCTTTTGGCTATTGTGAATAGTAATGCCATGAAGATGTATGTACATGTATTTGTTGAGTACCAGTTTTCAGTTCTTTTGGGTGTCTACCTAGCAGTGGAATTACTGGAATTGTGGTTAATTCTGTTTAGCTTTTTGAGGAACTTCCAAACTGTTTCCACAGTGGCTGAACCATTTTTTCATTTCTACCAGCAGTGCACAAGGGCTCCAATTTTTCCACATTCTTGCCTACACTTGTTTGTTTGTATTATAGCCATCTTAGTGGGGATGATATCTCATTGTGGATTTGATTTGTATTTTCCTAGTGATTAATGATGTTAAGCATCTTTTTGTGTGCTTCCTGGCCATTTGTATATTTTTGGAGAAATATTTAAACCCTTTGCCCATTTAAAAAAATGTTTTTCTTTTTGTTGTTGAATTGTAAGAGTTCTTTACATATTCTGAATATATATCAGATACATAGTTTACAAATATTTTCTCCTGTAGGTTGTCTTTTCATTTTCTTGACGATGTCCTTTGATACACAAAAGTTTTAAATTTTGATGAAATCCAGTTTATCTATTTTGTCTTTTGTTTTCTGTATTACTAGAGCCTCTTCCTGGGTGAGGCTCAGCTTAAGACTCTCAGTATCTAGAAAAGCTCGACTTTGAGATGAACCTTACTACCTTTCATCTTCTCTTTTTAACTCCTGCTCCATCCCAGCTCTGGGCCCCCATGGAAGGATATTTGTTTTTTGGGTGTTGAGTTTGATAAGTTCTTTATAGATTTTGGATACTAACCCTTTATCAGATATGTCATTTGCAAATATCTTCTCCCATTCTGTCAGTTGCCTTTTACTTTTGTTGATTTTTTCCTTCGCTGTGCACAAGTTTTTTTTATCTTGATGAGGTCCCAGTAGTTCATTTTTGCTTTTGTTTCCCTTGCCTCTGGAAACATGTCTAGTAAGAAGTTGCTGAGGCTGAGGTCAAAGAGGTTGATACCTGTTTTCTCCTCTAGGATTTTGATGGTCTTCTGTCTCACATTTAGGTCTTCCATTCATTTTGAATTTATTTTGTGTATGCTATAAAAAAGTGGTCCAGTTTCATTCTTGTGCATGTTGCTGTCCAGTTTTCCCAACACCATTTAATGAAGAGACTGTCTTTTTTCCATTGGATATTCTTTCCTGCTTTGTCAAAGATTAGTTGACCATATAATTGTGGGTTCATTTCTGGGTTCTCTATTCTGTCCCATTGATCAATGTGTCTGTTTTTGTGCCTATACCATACTGTTTTGATGACTACAGCTTTGTAATATAGCTTGAAATATCGAATCATGATGCCTCCAGTTTTGTTTTTCTTTTCCAGGATTTCTTTGTCTATTCAGGGTCTTTTGTGGTTCCATACAAATTTTAGGATTATTTTGTTCTAACTATGGAAAAAAATGCTGGTGGTATTTGGATAAGGATTGTGTTAAATGTGTAGATTGCTTTAGGTAGGAAATTGTCTATTGGGTTCTAAAAAGAAAGTGTTATCTTTTTTATAATAAAGAAGAAGAAATAAGAATATAGACATATATCTGCTCATTTTTGCAAAGAAAGAAACCCAGGAAGGATAAACTATAAATGAATGCAACTATTCACCTCAGAGCCAGGGTGGTAATCTGGGCACTCTGAGAGGCCCTCCATTTCTGACACTTTCAGGGCCAGGGGAAGGGGGAGATAGCAGAGGGACCCCCCCCTAGAAGGACTGTAGGTCTGCTCCCCACCCCAGGCCACCAGAGGATTTTCAGCTGGACAAAATCTCCATGTTGCTGATCTGAGCTGGCATAGTTAGGGCAAAGGCCCTACCCAGCCCTCCAGGTGTGAGATCCCTAGGAACCAAGGCTGGGTGCAGGGAGTGTGACCAGCATGAGAACTGCCAGGTGCAGGTTAGCTGAATGCCCTTGACCTAACTGGTTCTGTGACTTCACCTTCAGCCTGCTTCATCCTGCCCTCTGTTAGAGCCATTAGCATCCAGGCCCACAGTGGGGGGTAGGGGAGATTAGGGCCCATATCTAACACCAGGATATTTTTTAATTCATCCAACCAATTCCTTATTGAGCACCTATAGTGTTCTAGGTGCTAGGGAAACCATGGTGAACAAAACAGACATGAACTCCTGCCCCAGGGAAACTGCCATTCTGGCAGGGACAGCAAACAGTTAACAAACAAATCAGTACATTATGTCAGGAGGTGATGAATGCCCTGAAGGAAATGAAGCAGGGCTAGTACTTACCAGTGGTGATCAGGGAAAGCCTTTCTGCGGTGACACAGGACCTGAGACTGGAATGATGACCTGAAGGAGTCAGTTGTACATTGATATGGGAGAATGGGTGTTCCAGGCAGAAGACAGTGTAAAGATCCTGAGTTGGGGTGGCTGGCTTAATTGGTTAAGTGTCTGACTCTTGATCTCAGCTCAGGTCTTGATCTCAGGGTCGTGAGTTCAAGCCCCTCATTGGCTGTGCACTGGGCATGCAGCCTACTTAAAACAAAATAAAATAAAATAAAATAAAATAAAATAAGTAATGGTAAAGTAAATATTAAATACAATACAATACAGTACAACACAACACAACATAATACAGGTCCTGATTTGGAAATAAGCTTTGCTAGTGACAAGGATCCAATAAGGGCAGAAATGCTTGTATTTTTGCCAGGCACACATTCCAGCATGGCTCAGTCTGGTAGCACAGAGGGAGAAGTGAGGGAAAAGGTTCTTTTGGAGTGGGGCAAGTGCAGATGGTGGTGGAAAGGGTCATGGGCCCAGAAGGTAGGTATAGGTGTATGGCATTTCAGTGACTCTGCTGGGGGTAGGGCTGGCATAAAATTAAGAATTGAGGGTAAGTCAGGGTTAGAATGGGTGGGGGGAAGGAAGGGGATGTGGACAGGGAGGTGGAGTATTCCTGGACACTTTGAAGGGTACCAAGGGACCACCTCACCTTCCTGCCCCTTTCTTTTCTTTTCTTCCTCCCCAGGGAAGGCCCCTCCTGCATCTGGGGAGAGCCTTGGTTGCAGATGGCAGGTGCTTCCCACCCAGCAGAAGACCTGACCCCTATAGTATATGCCTGAGACTGCATGATGGCCTTGGCCTATGAGAGTGAGAGGGGAGAAGATTTTAAATCAGAGTCTTTTTGCTCCCACTCCCTTTTCATCCCCCTCCACCCCCTTTTTTAGTCAGAGGCACAGACACATAAGAAGGGGCCAGCACAGGCACAGCCCCTGGGTCACCCAGAGACATCCACATACAGTGACCATGCATGACTTACACACACACAGACACACAGCACAAACACAGATATAGGCACACATATTCTGACATATGGCAACAGCAAACAGAGACACATACAGAGTCACCCAGAGACACCGAGTATAGTGATTTTCAGTCACTCACAAAGAGATACAAGCCACATAGAGACGTATGCATGCATAGACAAAGCCCATGAGTACAGACAGGGGCAGAGCCCACACAAGCTAACATACGGTGATACCAAACCAGACCTGTGCAGACACAGTCACACAGGTACACACTCACAAAGATACTGACTGAGAAACAAAGGAGCATGCAGACTGGAGTCGCACATACCTATAACAAGCCATAGAAATTTTCTTAAAACACATCGTCAGAGACAGGCACACAGAAAAGGATATCATCATGCACAACCAATGATATCCAGTGTGTCTCTTTTTGGGATGTAGCAACCATTAGTGATCACTGCCTGGACCCATGATTTCATTAGGAGCTAGGCTTGAGTGAATTAAATGAAGTGAGAGAGGGACAATTAAACAGATAAATCACAATTATGGACCATAGAATTTAAGCTGGGTAGGTTAGGAAGTGGGGACATGAAAAGAGTGAAAATGTAATAGAGTCAATAAATTCTAGGTGCTAATGGGGTTGAAGGATGTGATGGTTAATTTTATATGTCAATTTGACTTGGCCACAGGGTGCTTCCTGTTCCCATGACGTTATGCTCTGAGGGCCTAGAGGTCTTGTTTCCTAAAGGAGGAATGCTTCCACTAGGAGACACAACAATGACTACATTGAACTGGTGTCACCTGGACACTTTGGGCTCCTCATACCTCTGAATCAACAAGTAAAGAAGGGAGTTACTGTGCTTGCTGGGGTGACTGATCCTGACTACTCAGGGGAAATTGGACTGCTGCTCCACGATAGAGACAAGAAAGAGTATGCCTGCGGAAGCCTGGCTGGCTTAGTCAGAAGAGCATGTGACTCTTGATCTCAGGGGTTGTGAGTTTGAGTCCCCACATTGGGTGTCGAGATTACTTAAACTAACTAACTAACTTAAAGAAAAACAAAAAGGAAGAGTACGTATGGAATACAGGGTATTCCTTAAGGTGTCTATTAGTGTTACAGTGCTCTGTGATTACAATGAAAAACTACAACAACCCAATACAAGTAGGAGTGCTAATGGCCCAGACCCTTCAGGAATGAAGGTTCAGGTTACCCAACCAATAAAGAATCACAACCAGCTGAGGTGCTTGCTGAGAGCAAAGGGAAGGAATACAGAATAGGTAGTGGAAGAAGGTGGTTGTAAATACCAGCTACAAGCATATGACCAGTTACAGAACCAAGGACTGTAATTGTGAGTATTTCCTCCTTGTTTTGTGCTATAGGCTGAATTTTTTGTGTCCCTCAAAATAAATATGTTGAAGTCTGTGAGATAGTAGAAAATATATATTAGTCTCTATCCCTGGTTCCTGATGCAAGCCTCCTGAAACCCTTGTAATTTCCTGTGTGATAAAAGGAGTGTCTTTTGTTCTAATGAAGTGTCTCTGGGTGGGCTCCTGGATGGCTCCTGGATGAGGGCTGGTCATTGGCAAAACCAAACCATGATTAGAAACTTGGAATTTTCAGCCCCATCCCTCCATTTTCTTGAGAAGGGAAAAGGGATAAAAATGGAGTTAACGATTGATTGTGCCTACATGATGAATCCTCCATAAAATCCTCAAAGTAGAAGGTCTATAGAGCTTTGGGGCTGATGAACAAGGTGTGGAGGTGTTGAGAGAGTGGTGTGCCCAGAAAGGGCATGGAAACTCAGTGTCTCTTCCCACCTACCTTTCCCTATGCATCTCTTCCAGGTGACAACCTGGACTTGTGACTGGCATCTGGATTTGGGGGTGGGGCAGTCTTATAGGACTGAGCCTTTAACCTGTGGGATCTGACTCTATCTGTAGGCAGATAGTATTAGAATTGAATTGAATTGTAGGACACCCAACTGATTTCACAGAGAATTACTAGGTGGTTGGAATGTGTATTTTGAATCCACCGTCAGTTTGGGTTTTGAAACCACCAAGATTCTGGACAAGAGAGGTATTGGAGAGAGTCACAGTGAGCCAGGAAAATGTCCTCAAAATCCAAAGGGGAGTGATGAGGGGCTCAGCAGATGACTGGAACAAAGATGCACAGAGGGCCATATAACCTGATGTTTGTGTCTCAAAGGAGCTGGGGGACTTCCTGAGGAGGGAAGGAACATGGTTTGGGGTTGTGCATGAAGTTCAAGGAGAACACCTGTGCCTCCTGGATCAATGGTATGAGAGCTATGGGAGAGAATTTACTGCTTGAGAGAGCTGCAGTATTGTCCAGCAAGATTCAGGTTCCCATTGGAGCAAGAAGGTAAATTCAACCTTCAGCGAGGAGGCTGAGGATGTAGGGATTCTGGTGATAACCAAATGTGAGTTCTAGTGTCTCAGATGGGTCAGAAAAGAGGGTTTTGGGATCTCTGTTTCCAGCCATGATAAAGTAAAAGGGATTACATTCACTCTTCTCCTTTAAACAACTGAAAAAACAGATAAGATAGTTGATCAACAGATAGTTGAACCATATGACTCCCTGGAGAGAATTTTCAGGTGCCTTGTGGGGTGTGGGAGGGACTCAAGAAGAGCCTGGTGATCTTCTTGAGTTTAGAAGACATAGTAAGAGTTTGTGGAGGTTAACAATAGCTAGAATTCACAGAACTGGGCAGAGTACTATGGAGGAGGAAGCTTCACAGAGAGAGAAAGCTCCTTTGGAGATCTACAGAGGGTTCCCTTCAAGTCTTCAACCAAATACTGATCAGCAAATATATGTGAAGATACTGCCTGAGGCCAGGAAAAGTCTACTGAAGAGGATCAGAGGAACAGTCCTCAGAGGTAGTTCATCTCCAAACCAGTTTGAGTGGAAAAACTTCTTACGGAGCATTGAATAAAGAACTCAGAAGGGTATTGCCTCAGTACCAAATTAGCTCTAGACTATCAAATTAGCTCTGAACTAAAGACGGTTTAGGTCCAGCTTTAAAAACCTAAAAGCATGCTTCAAAAGGATCACATTGATTAAATGTGTCCCAGAACAACCCCCCACCATGTTTAAATACCCCTCCAAATTCAGCACTCAACAAGGTAAAATTTACAATGTCTGGCATCCAATAAAAGATTATCAGTCATGCAAAGAAGCAGGAAAATACAATCCATAAGGAGGAGAAAAATAATCCATAGAAAATGACCCAGATGATAGAACCAATAGACAAAAAACATTAAAGCAGCTTCTATAAATATAATCCGTATATTCAAGAAGGTAAAGGAAAGAATGAGCATGGCTGAAATACCACACCCAAAGAAGACCCTGCTGCATCCCCCAAAACTCAGAGCTGAGATCCAGTACTTGCTAGAGAGAATATGGTTGTGGCTCATTGAATGGTGGAACTTGCTCAAAATCTGCTTTTTGGAACTTGCCAGAAATCCACGCTCTAGGAGGCCAAAGAAGGCTGTTCATGGGGAGCTGTGTCATCAGAGGCACTCTGCTACAAAACTACCTGAGGGAAGGTGCCAGGGGAGGTTGCTGGCCACTGGGCACTGCTGCTTGCTGTGCATCACAGGAACTGGAAAATGAAGCTGTATTTCAAATACCAGAAGCAAATCACTACTAACCCATATGATGGGGGATTTCAGAGAGAATCTGCTGGCCATTGGGTGCTGGTGGTCACCATGTACTGCAGGAGCCAGGCACTGGAGAATCTGAGAGTGCTTTAGGACCCTGGTGTTGGAGAAAGCTGTGTATGGTGCGGGAACCTGCTGAGTGGGCACAACAGAGCCAGGAAGAAAAACCGGTTTCCTTCTTGCAATGTCTCTCCAGTGCCCTCTACTGGCAAAGCTTCAGGGCCAGCTGGCAAAAGAAAAAAATTTTTTTCAAAAATTTTTTTATTTATTTAAATTTTAGCTAGTTAACATTCAGTGAAATATTGGCTTTGGGAGTAGAATTTAAATGGGCCAGATCCATTTTCACAGAGCAAGCATAAAGAGTGAATTTGAAGCCAAGAGGAAAAATCAGCAACTGGCACAGTTCACCCCTTTGACTACTCAGCTTATGTGTGCACCCCTCTACACATAATTGAATTCTTATACAACAAAACAATGTATAGCTATCTTTCTCATAAAAGAGGAAGTTGTCATTCCCCAAAATGAGACATAGTCCCAAGAGTAATTGTATCCATTGTTGCCTGTGTTAATTATTCCTCAAATTTAGTCACAGTCCACTGATATTCTAATATTGAAAGACTAAATTGTAAGATTAACTTCCAACAACTATTTGTATATAAAATAAAAATTGGAAAGAGAGAGAAAAATAAAATAGCTTAAATTGCTAGCATATACATAAACACATAAATATAACAAGCAAAAAGAAAATAGGCGAAGCTACAATAGTACTTATTTCTGTAATTGATTATGAAGCTGTAATTGTCATCTGTGGCTTTCTTCTTCCACTATCAATTCTGTATTTCCCCTGCCTTCCTCCAGCAACTCAGGTACTCTTTTTTTTTTAACCTAATGGAATGACTCAAACTTTCATTTCTAAAGTGTCTGAGTCCTCCATCATCCTGTCTGTTGTGAATTACTTTAGTGCTCCATTAACTTTTACTATTGGGCATGGTAGTACTAAGAGGCATCCCAGATAATCCTGAGTTGCAGGCATAGTCTTCCTTGCCTCCATTGTGTAACAGCAACCTGATTTCCCCTTGGTAATGAAAATCAGTCACTACAACCAGTGAATTAACTCTACCTCCCCCCACTTTTATTTGCCTGTAGTTTCATTGGCATAGGAGCCCAAAATAGCTCAGTTTCCAATTCAGTGGAGCTGTTGTTGTGCCCCCTAGTGGAGGCTTCTTCCACTGGCAAAGAATCACCAAAATTTAGAGGACAATGTCTCCAGCTTCATTAAGGTCTTCCCACCCATACCCATTCCAATGGGATGGACCCTCATCCTTCCCCATCAATGCCCTCACTTTAACAGTAGACACCCTGCAAGACTACAAATTCAGTTTGCATTGTAATTCAGCCAATTGCAGGATAAGAGTCTGCATTTGATTTTCAATAATCTTAGCTCTCCAGCTATAGGAGATAAGGGTCTCCTTCAGGGCACACCTAGATCTTAGGTCATTTATATGGTGCTTAAGCTGAGAATTCAAATCTCTGAGCTCATCCTTTTCTTCCTCTACTTTGTCCAGCAATATTAGGAGCAACCGGCCAATCTAATTATTTTTGTTAGTTTTCAAAAAATGTTTGAAAGTCTCATATACACTATCACTCAGCTCTTTCTTATAAGCGGTTGATTAGGACGATCCAATGGATATATTTTCTCTTTAGAAAATATATCCATTTTCATCAGTGCTCTCTTTATACTGGAAATTGAGTCAGTAGCATCTTTAAATTTAATCAGATTAGAGAGCCAACTCCAGAAACTCCAGACCCAATTTAGAAAACTCATCCTTAACATTCTGTTCATCTAACCCCACTCCTGGCACCAAAATCTGTATTAGTCAGTGTTCTTCAGAGAAACAGAACCAACAGGATATATTTATATATAAAGAGATGTATTACAAGGAATTGGCTCATGAGATTATGGAGGGTGAGAAGGCTCAAGATCTGCAGCCAGCAGAGATGGTGTAGTATATAGTACATAGTATGTAGTATATAGAGCTAATGGTATAGTTCCAGTCCCAGTTCAAATGTCTGAGAACCAGGAGAGCCAATGGTATAGTTCCAGTCCGAGTCTGAAGACAGAAGAAGACTGATGTCCTAGCTGAAAGACAGCCAGTCAGGCAAAGAAAGAGTGAATTCTCTGTTACTCAGCCCTTTTGTTCTTTTCAGGCCTTCAGTGGACTGGATGAGGCCCACTCACATTGGTGAGGCAATCAACTTTACTCAGTATACCAATTCAAATGTTAATCTCATTGAGAAATATTCTCACAGGCGCACCTAGAATAATATTTAGTCAGTTATCTGGGTATCCCATGCCTCAGTCAAGTTGACACATAAAATTAACCACCACAGGGGCTTAGACTTCCAAACTAGCAGAGCTCAAAGTTGCTATGATGGGAAGCAAAAATTCTATGCGTGGGTTATTAGATACAATAGTGAGAGGGGCCATTCCTACTCTTACCCCTTGATTTCAGGACCCATTTATACTGGTCATGGGGGAGATGGCACCATGTAATGGTCTCTGATTCAAAGTGCATACTCTGTCCTATAAAACAGAATCTTATCCTTTCAGGGTGTTGTTTTTTAACTAGCATTATAACTGAATCTTCAAAGCCATTCCATGTTTCAATTAGGCCAGCTGCTTCCAGATAGTATAGTATGTGGTAAGACCAGTTAATTCCATAGACATGAACCCATTGCTACATTTCCTTTGCTGTGAAATGGGTTTCTGGATCAGATACAATGCTGTGCAAAAGAGTCCGCAGATGGTGGTGTTGGCACAAGCATTACGGGTGGGAAAGGGAAAAGCATATCTAGAAAATGTGTCTATTCCTGTGAAGATGAGGATGAATCTCTGTCTCTTTCCGTGATGGAGGAGGTCCAAAATAATCAACCTGCCACCAGGTTGGTTCCCAAAAGGAATAGTGCCATTCCAGGGACTCAGTTTTCATCTCTGTTTGATGGCAGATTAGGTACTCAGCAATAGCATTAACCATACCATCCTCAGTATAGAGAAGCCCGTATTGTTGAGCCCAGGCATAGTTCCCACCCTCACCATTTTGTTCATGGGCTTTATGGGCTGAATTGTGTCCCCCAAAATGTATATGTTGAAACCCTAACCCACAGTGTGATGGTATTTAGAGATGAGGCCTTTGGAAGACAATTAGGTCATGAGGGTGGAGTCCTCATGATAGGATTAGTGCCCTTGTAAAAAGAGCCTTTTCTCTCTGTTACATGAGCAAGAAGATGGCTGTTTACAAGCCATGGAGAGAGATCTTAGCAGGAACTAAATCAGCTTGCACTCAAATTTTGGAACTTCTTAGCCTCCAGAACTGTGAGAAATACATTTCTGTTGTTTAAGTGACCCAGTCTATGGTGTTTTGTTGTTATGACAGCCTAAGGAGACTAGTCAAAGAGGTTGTTGCCTGTTTTCTCCTCTAGGATTTTGATGGTCTCCTGTCTCACATTTAGGTCCTTCATCCATTTTGAATTTATTTTTGTTTATGGTGTAAGAAAGTGGTCCAGTTTCATTCTTGTGCATGTCACTGTCCAGTTTTCCCAACACCATTTGCTGAAGAGACTGTCTTTTTTCCATTGGATAATCTTTCCTGCTTTGTTGAAGATTAGTTGGCCACATACATTTGTGGATCCATTTCTGGGTTCTCTATTCTGTTACATTAATCCATGTGTCTATTTTTATGCCAGTACCATACTGTCTTGATGATTACAGCTTTGTAATACAGCTTGAAGTCCAGGATTGGGATGCCTCCAGCTTTGGTTTTCTTTTTCAACATGACTTTGGCTATTTGGGGTCTTTTCTGGTTCCATACCAATTTTTGAATTGTTTGTTTTAGCTCTGTGAAGAATGCTGGTGTTATATTGATAGGGGTTGCATTGATGTGTAGATTGTTTTGGGTAGTATTGACATTTTAACAATATTTGTTCTTCTAATCCATGAGCATGGAATGTTTTTCTATTTTTTGTGCGTCTCCTTCAATTTTTTTTATTTTTAAAAATCTTTTATTTATTTTTGAGAGATAGAGAGAGACCGAGTGAGAGCAAGGGAGGAACAGAGACAGAGGAAGACACAGAATCCAAAGCAGGCTCCAGGCTCCGAGCTGTCAGCACAGAGCCCGACACGGGTCTCAAACCCACAAACCGTGAGCTCATGACCTGAGCCGAAGTTGGATGCTTAACCGACTGAGCCACCCAGGCGCCCCTCCTTCAATTTCTTTCATAAGTTTTCTATAGTTTTCAGTGTACAGATCTTTTACCTTTTTGGTTGGGTTTATTCATACATATCTTATAGTTTTTGGTGCAGTTGTAAACAGGATCAATTCCTTGATTTCTCTTTCTGCTACTTCATTATTGGTGTATAGAAGTGCAACCAATTTCTGTATGTTGATTTCATATCCTACGACTTTGTTGAATTTGTTATGTCAGTTCTGGTAGGTTTTTGGTGGAGTCTTTCAGGCTTTCCACATAGAGTATCATATCATCTGCAAAGAGTGAAAGTTTGACTTTTTCCTTGCCAGTTTGTCATATGGCATTCTTATTTGTCACAGACACTTCGAGTGCCAATGGATCTGCTGGATCATAAGGTTTCAACTGAAGATGAGCTTGTACTGAAGCTGCAGAGCTTTAGCTTGCTCTGGTCCCATTTGAAACTGGAAACCGTGTGGGCAACTCTGTAGATGGGTTCAAAGTAGCATACTGAAATGTTGCTTCCAAAATCTAAAGAAGCCTACCAAGGCATCTAAATCCATTTGGGCTTCTATAACAAAATATCACAGGCTGGGTGACTTATAAGCCACAAACATTTCTGTCTCCCAATTCTGAAGGCTGGAAGTCCAAGATCATGGCACTAGCAGATTTGATGTGTGGTAAGGGCCTGCTTCCTTGCTGATAGCTCACTTCTCACTGTAACCTCACATGTAGAAGGTGAGAGGTGAGAAGGTGAGAGGGAGCTCTGTGGGGTCTCTTTCATAAGAACACTAATCCCATTTATGAAGGCCCCACCTTCATGACCTAAGCACATTCAAAGCACCTCCTAATACCTTCACATTGGGCATTAGGATTTCAACATATGAATTTCGGGGGACACAAACATTCAGACAAAGCACAAGGGTTATACCTCTTTATTTATGGTAGGAGGTATGAAGTATAGCAACTTGTCTTTCACCTCAGAGGGAACTTTTCAACATACTCCAGACCATTTAACTCCTAGAAGCTTCACCGAGGTGGTAGGTCCCTGAATTTTTGTGGGGTTTATACCCAAATATATTTGTCAGTGTTCTCCAATGAAAGAGAATGAATAGGATGTGTATATATTGGAGAGAGATTTATTTTAAGGAACTGACTCACATTATTATGGAGGCTAGCAAGTCTACAATCTTCAGGGTGGGCTGGCAAGCTGGAGACTCAGGGAAGAGCCAGTGTTGAAGTTCAAGTTTGAAGGCCATCTGCTGGCAGAATTACTTCTTGCTCAGGGGAAGTCAGTCTTTGGTCTAGTCAGTCCTTCGACTGATTATATGAGGCCCACCCACGTTATAGAGGATGATCTGCTTTACTCAAAGTCCACCAATCTAAATGTTAATCTTATCCAAAAAACACCTTCACAGAACATCTTAGAACAATATTTGACCAAATATGTGGGCACAAGCCCAGCCAAGTCAATGTTATAAAATTAACTATCACACCAACCTTTTCATTCTTATTAAGGCATCTAAGGTACTTGATACTTCCTTTTCACCAGATCCAATCAGCATTTCATCAATGTAGCAGTCCAGTGTGATGTTTTGTTGAGTGTCAAGATGATTAAGATTTCTGCAGACTATATTATGGCAGACACCAGGAGATTTGATGTATCCCTGAGACAAACTGCTGTTCTTTTCTTTTCTTTTCTTTTCTTTCTTTTCTTTTCTTTCTTTCTTTCTTTCTTTCTTTCTTTCTTTCTTTCTTTCTTTCTTTCTTTCTTTCTTTCTTTCTTTCTTCTTTCTCTTTTTAAAGTAGCTCCATGCCCAACCTGGGGCTTGAACTCACAACCCTGAGATCAAGAGTCACATGCTTGGGGTGCCTGGGTGGCTCAGTTGGTTAACCATCCAACTTCAGCTCAGGTCATAAGCTCATGGTTCATGAGCTCAAGCCCCACATTGGGCTCTCTGCTGTCAGCACAGAGTCCGCATTGGATCCTCTGTGTCCCCCTCTCTCTGGTTCTCAAAAATAAATAAACATTTTTAAAAAAGAGTTGTATGCTCTACCAACTGAGCCAGCCAGATGCCCCCAGGTTATACTGTTGTTCTCGTCAGTTAAAGCAAATGGTTTCTGGTAGTCCTTGAAATTTAGTATGGAGAAAAAGTCATTAGCCAAGCCAATACCTGCATACCAAGTTCCAGGAGTTATATTGAACAATTCCAGTAAATACACTGTATTTGGAATAGCAGCTACAATTGGAGTCACCACCTGGTTAATTTTTTTAAGTTTATTTATTTGTTTTGAAAGTGCACACGCACATGCAAGCAAGGGAGGGGCAGAGAGGGAGAGAGAGAATCCCAAGCAGGCTTCAGCTGTCAGCACAGAGCCCGATGTGAGGCCCAATCTCATGAACCACGAGATCACAACCTGAGGTGAAATCAAGAGTCAGACCCTGAACCCACTGAGTCACCCTGGCATCCCACCACCCGATTAAATTTATGATAGTCTGCAGTCATTATCCAAGATTCAGCTGACTTCTACACAGGCCAAACCGGTGAGTTAAATGGAGACAGGATAAGTATCACCACATCTACTTTTTAAAGTCTTTTATGGTGATACTAATCTCTGCATTCTCCTGGGGATGCGTTATGATTGGTTTACTAACGTTAAAGGGAAAGGAAGTTCACTTTCACTTAGTCCCTTCTTACCATAATGGCCCTCATTATTAACAGCAAACTGATGTGGAGATTATGCCAGTTTCTAAGTATGTTTATTCTAATAATAAATTTAGGAACCAGGGAAATAACCACAAAGTGGGTTACTAGACCAACTGGGCTCAAGGGGAATTGAGGTAAAATTCTATCACCTGACCATCACTTTGTAAAGTAAAAGTGAAGCCCCCACTTTCTTGGGCCACAGTGACATTTTGGGTCCCTAGGAATTAGTGTCAATTCAGAGCCATTGCCTAGGAATCCTCATAAAGTCTGGGTATTTCATTTTCCTCAATGCACATTCACTCTATTAACTGGCCACAGGTCCCTTGGGGGAAGGCTTGGAGGAAGATTTGTGGTATGTTCTTACAGCAATGGTGCATGTTCCTTCCTCAAGGGAACCTGCCCTTCCCTTCAGTCAAAGGGCTTTGGGTCTGTGAATTGACTTCAGACTGAAAACAGCAAGAGGCTGACTCTCCACCGTGGTGACTTGAGTCAGATTTCTGGCTACTAGATCTAGAACTTATCATATAAATTAGCAATATTCTAGTAGGCCATTCATCTGTTTCATTCCTAGGGACATCATGATCAGTTTGCCTACACATTCATGCTGCCCTTTATGGTAGATGTTCCTACCTTGTCTTTGGCAGTTAAGTGTTGCCAGTTGGCCTCTACTTTTCTGGGAAGCCATCATCCCCGTTGAAACCAGAGAGCTTGTCTTAGTGTGTTCAGGCAGTTCGAACAGAATATAATAGATTGAGTAGCTTAGAAACAACATTTACTTCTCACAGCTCTGGAGGCTGGGAAGTCCAAATAAGGCACTTGCAGATTCAGTGTCTGTTGAGACCTGCTTCCTGGTTCATAGATGGCTGTCTTCTTACTGTGCCCTCACATGGTAGAAGGGATCTCTCTGGAGTTTTTTTTAAGGGCATTAATTCCATTCTTGAGGGCTCCACCCTCATGACCTAATCACCCCCCAAAGGCCCCACCTCCTAATACCATCACACTGGGGGTTAGGTTTCAACATATGAATTGGGGAGGTACATTAAGGGTATAGCATTCTCCCCCTGGCCCCCCAAAATTAATGTCCATTTAAGATGCAAAATACACTCATTCCAACCTAATAATCCCAAAAGTCTTGACTCATTTCAGCATCAACTCTAAAATCTAAAAGCCTCATCAAAATCTTATCTAAATCATGTATGAATGAGATTCAAGGTACGACTCATCCTGAGGTAAATTGCTCTCCAACTGTGAACCCAGCAAGTCATGTGCTTCCAAAATTTGGTTTTGGCACAAGCACAGGGTAGACATTGCCATTC
The DNA here is from genome assembly GCF_028018385.1 of Neofelis nebulosa. Taxonomy (NCBI): domain Eukaryota; kingdom Metazoa; phylum Chordata; class Mammalia; order Carnivora; family Felidae; genus Neofelis; species Neofelis nebulosa. The sequence continues at coordinate 47,713,773 of NC_080800.1, forward strand.
CAAAAGGAAGAAATGGGAGAAAAGGAAGGAGTGACATGGTCTGGGCAAGTCCAAAATTCAAGGGGCAAATTCTGTTAGACCTTAAGGCTCAAAAATATTCCTCTTTAGGGGTGCCTGAGTGGCTCAGTTGGTTAAGTGTCTGACTTCAGCTCAGGTCATGATCTCAAGGTTTGTGGGTTTGAGCCCCATGTCAGGCTCTGGGCTGACAACTCAGAGACTGGAGCTTGCTTCAGATTCTGTGTATCCCCATCTCTTTCTCTGCCTCTCCCACCCTTGTGCTTTCCCTCTCTCTCAAAAATAAACATTTTTAAAAAGTAAATTTCCCTGGACTCTCAACAAAAGTTTTTTAAAAAAAGAATATTCCTCTTTGGCTGGATGCTCTGCTCTCCAGGCCCATTGGGGTGGAGGTCCTACCTTCCAGACACACTGGAGAGAGCCACATGGTGGCAGGTTTACTCCACAGCTTTGCTGGGCATGAGTTGGGCCCCTAAGGCTTTGGGCATCTGGCCCCCAGGCAGTTCTCTGCTAGGGCCCCATGGTTCACCTGGCTGGGGTCCTCAGCTTGCAGCTCTGCCTGGAGGCCTGGTCCTTTGAAATCTGGGTGGAGGCACCATGTCCCCATGGTGCAGCCCGTGCCATCTTGGGCTGCCAGAGCTGCACCTGAGGTAGCTAGCGAGCTTGGTATTGAGTGCAGGAACAGAACCCACCACCATGTGAGGCAGTGTTGGGCAATATGCCAACACCTCCTCCTTTGAAACCATTCTGTCCACAGAGCCCTTGTACTCTGGGCCTATGATTGGACAAGCAGCCCTGATGATCTCTGGATTGCAATCAGGGTCATTCTTCCCTGAAGTCATACCTGGTATGCAAGGAAGACAACCACAGAGCTTCCAAGGATGCAGGTGTTCCTCTCATTAATGGATTTTTTTTTTCTTTAGAGAGAGAGAGCATGAGCAGGGGAGGGGCAGAGAGAGAGGGAGGGAGTGAGATAGGGGAGAGACAGAGAGAGAGAGAGAGAGAGAGAGAGAGAGAATGAATGAATCTCAAGCAGGCTCCATGCCCAGTGCAGAGCCCAAGGCAGGGCTCAATTTCATGACCCCAAGATCATGATCCGAGCCGAAATCAAGAACCTGACACTCAACTGACTAAGCCACCTACAGGCCCCATTAATGGATTGCTTAATGTCTTAGTGAATGAGGTGTCTTCTGAGCCTCTTCATGGAACATAAGGGTTGTATGCAGGCCATCCATGATAAATTCTGTCCAATATTCCTATCACCCTCAGCTTGTGGGTTCCCTCCAGAGATGCCAGGGCACCTCTGGCATCTCAACCTCATTAATGTGGGCCACAAAGAGTCCCAGTTTCAGTTAATCAACGAAGTAAGCTCTTAGAGCCACCTTCAGCTGCATGTGCTGATACATTAAATCCAGAATCTCTAGTAAGTGTACCAATATCAATTAATTATGCCCTCATTCATCTAACATCCTTAGAATCTGCTTCTGCACTGATATTCCAGGTTTTGGCCAATATACACCATCAAAGTCTTACAATTCTTTTGGTATATAAGCTGTTTTCTCCTCGGTCATAGCGTGCACTTGTTCCCCTGGAACATGCTGACCTTAGTTATGGTTCTATCAGCAATAGGGGGTGGTTGTTATTGGTCTTGAGGAGAATCATCATCCCCTTTCAAGGCATTTGGACCAAGTGTTTTACAGTATTTTCAAGGAGAGAAAGGCTAGGCTCAGACACTGAAGGGCAAGCTACTTCCATTAGTGAGGGAGGCTCAGAGTAACTTGGTAGTTCAAGATTGTCAGTTTCATCTGGAACCAAACTGATGTTACCATTCCAATTTCAGGATCCCATTTTTTGCCAGTCAGTGCCCTAACTTTCACATGAGAAGCTTGCCGAGACTGTGAATTCGATTGTCATTGCAATTCAACAACCCCTACAGTTAAATATTGTATTTTATTTTCAGCAATATTAGCCCTGTAGCTACAATAACTAAGAGCATCTTTTTAGGCATCATGAAAGCTCTCTGGTTCTTAGACTATGGCTTGAGCTGAGAAATTAATGGACCTAAGCTTGTCATTTCTCTTTGTAAGTGCTCAGTGCACTGAATAATCCATCCCACATCTGAGTTTTTATTGCCAGCCATTATTATTGCCATAATGGTCAAATGCAGCAGCCATTTAGGCTTCCAAGGATGTGCTTCAGTTGACATTTCATCATAATTAACCATAGATTGATTAATCATGATGCTACTGTATTCCATGGATTACTAGCATCCATTTCTCATTGATAGGCACTGTGCTCAAGCCCAGAGGTGTGAACAAACCAAACCCAAAGTCTCATCTCTGCAGGTCTGTTTCCTGGGACCACTCTTGGTGACAGACAGACACTATTGGTATCAGCCCGAGTCCTATCTGTAAAGAGGAATGACACAGTAATTTGAACAGGGTAAGTTAATATAAGGAATTACCTATAACAGGGATAAGAATAATGAGAGGTTGGCTAGGAGGATGTAAAGAGAACTCTAAGGAATACAGGAATAGCAGATATAAGAAGTAGTCACTAGGGCGCCTGGGTGGTTCAGTCTGTTGAGTGTCCAACTCTTGATTTCAATTCAGGTCATGATCCCAGAGTCATGGGATTAAGCCCCACATTGGGCTCCACGCTCAGTGTGAGCCTGCTTAAGATTCTCTCTCTCTCTCCCTCTGCCCCTCTCCCCAGCTTGCCTTCTCCCCCCTCAAAAAAACAAGTAATCACTACCTCTAGGGTGAAATACAATGCTCTGGGACTGAGATCCAGATTTTGTTGGAGAGGCATGACTATAGCTCATTGAATGGCAGAGAAGTCACTGTGGTGTTGCACTGGTAGAACTTGCTGGAAATCTATCCTCTGGAACTTGCCATAAATCTGCCTGCCATGGGATTCACGGAGTGCTGCTGGCCTCTGTGCACCTAAGGAGCCAGGCCCTGGGGAAGCTGCAGGATCCAGAAGCACTCAGCTTGCTACCAAAATGCCTAAGAGTAAGTGCTAGGGGGAGCAAAAAGCTGCTGATCACTGGGTGCTACTGGCCATCATGTACTGTGAGGACCAGGCACTAGAAAAGTTGTGAGCATTGCAGGAGTCTGATGCTAGAAAAAGTGATGTAGAAGGAGCCTGCCAAGCAAGCACACAGGAATCAGGAAGGAAACCTCTTTTTCTCTTGCAATATCTCTCTAGCACCCTGTACTGAGAAACCTTCAGTGCTTGCTGGCAAAGGAAAAATAGGTAAAATATGCTCCATTATCACAAAGCAGGCAGAAAGGGTGAATTTGAAGTTGAGAGGCAATAAATTGACAAATAGCACACCAGGGGTCAAAGAAGAAATCATAAGGAAAATTAGAAAGTATTCTGAATGGAATTAAAATGAAAATATAATTTATCAAAATTTATGGAATCCAGCAAAATCAATGCTTAGAAAGAAATTTGTAGCATTAAACGCTTATATTAAAAAAGAATAGTCTCAAACCAATGACCTCAGCTCAAGAAATTATGATAAAAAGAGGAAATCAAACCCAAAATAAGCAGAAAAAGGAAATAACAAAGATAAGAGCAGGAATCACAAGTAGAAAACAGAAAAACAATAGAGAAAATCAAAGAAACCAATAGCTGGCTTTTTGGGAAGATTAATAAAATTTACAAACCTCTAGCCAGAATGAGGAGGGAAAAGAGAGAGAAGACCCAAATAACTAATATCAGGAGTAAGATATGGGACAACACCATAAATCCTACAGAAATTGAGATAATAATAAAGGGATGTTATAAAGAGTTTTATACTCACAAATTTGACAATTTAGATAAAATAGACACATTCCTTAAAAGACACAGCTACCAAGCTCACTCCAGAAAAAATACAACCTGAATAGCCATATGTCTTTAAAGAAATTTATTTCATAGTTAAAGACGTTTCCATAAAGAAAATCCCATGCCAGATAGCCTCACTGGGCATTCTATTTGACCAAACAGTTAAGGGAGAAATAATAGTAGTTGTATACAAACTGTTCAAGGATATAGAAAAGAAATATATTAATTTTCTATTGCTGCATAACGGACTACTATAAACTTAATGGCTTTAATAAATATTCATTTATTATCTCGGTTTCTGTAGGTCAGAAGCCCAGCACAACATGACTGGGCTCTCTGCTCAGGGTATAACTAGGCTGCAATCAAGATGCTGGCCACACTAAGTTCTTGTCTGGAGGCTCTGGGGAAAAATGCTTCCAAGCTCATTCTTGTTGGCAAAATTGAGTTCCTTGCAGTTGTAGGATGGAGGATCCCACTTTCTTGTGGGCAATCAGCTGAGGCTACTCTTTTCTCCCAGAGGCCACTGTATTCTTTGCCATGTGACCTCCAACCCCAGGTCTTTGAGCCAGCAACAGTGTGTCAAATGTTTCTAGTGCTTTTGATTTTGGACAGTTACATCTTCAAACTCCCTTAACAGCAGTAACTAGATTCATGTTTAACTAAATAACTAGGAGAAGGTATGTGTATACCAGAGACTGGGAATCTTGGGGGCCATCATAGAAATTTGCCTAACACAGGGTGGGAACACTTCCCAACATGTTCTATGAGTTCAGCATTACTCTAATCCTGATACCTAATCAAAGAAATCCCAGCAAGTTATTTCATGGATATCAACACACTGATTGTAAAATGTATAATAGAGAGACAAAAGACCACAGTGGCCAACATCCAATGTTGACTGAAGGAGAACAGAGTAAGAGGACTGATACTACCCAACTTTAAGACTTACTATAAAGCTACAGTATATAAGCCAGCATGGTATTACCAAAAGAATAGATCTAGATCAATGGAATAGAAGAGAGAGCTCAGAAATAGATCCACATAAACATAGTCAACTGATCTTTGACAAAGGAGCAAATGTAATACAAGGGGGCAAAGATAATCTTTTCAACAGGTGCTGGCACCTGTCAGGATAGCTATTATTTAAAAAGGGGGCGGGCACCTGGCAGGCTCAGTTGGCGGAGCATGTGACTCTTGATCTCAGGGCCATGAGTTCAAGCCCCACATTGAGTGTGGAGATTACTTTAAAAACAAACAAACAAAGTATTGGCAAAGATATGGAGAAATTAGAACCCTTGCACACTGATGGTGGGAATACAAAATGGTGCAGCCACTATGAACAGTATTGGGGTTCCTCAAAAAATGAAAAATAGAATTATCATATGATCCAGCAATTCCACTTCTGGTTATATCTCCAAAAAAATTGAAATCAGGATCTCAAAGGGATATAAGCACCCCTGTGTTAATTGCAGCAGTATTCACAATAGCCAAGACACGGAAACAACATAAGCATCCATTAATTAATGAATAGGTAAAGAAAATGTAAATATATACAATGGAATACTATTTATTCAGCCTTTAAAAAGAAGGAAAATATGCAATATGCAACAACATGGATGAAACTTGATGACAATATGCTAAGTGAAATAAGTCAGTCACAGAAAGACAAATACTACATGATTCTACTCATATGAGGTATCCAAAATAGTCAAATTCATAGAATCACAGAATGGAATGGTAGTTGTCAAGGGTTGGAGTAAGAGGGAAATGGGGAGTTACTGATCAATGGGCATAAAGATTCAGTCAAATAAGATGGATAAGCTCTAGAGAGCTGCTGTACAATGCTGTACCTATATAGTCAACAATAATGCATTGTACTTTTAAAAATTTGTTAACAGGGTAGATCTCATATTAAGTGTTCTTACTACCAAAAAAATGGTGCTGGAACAACTTGACACCCACATGCCAAAAAAGGAATCCAGATACCAACCTTATACCCTTCACAGATATTAATTCAAAATGGATCACAATCCCAAACATAAAATGCAAAACTATAAATCTCCTAAAAGATACCACAGGAGAAAATCAAGATAATCTTGGGATTGGCAATAACTCTTTAGATATAATGCCAAAGACATGATCCATGAAAGGAAGAATTGATAAGCTGGACTTTGTTAAAATTTAAAAATTTCTGCTCTGTAGAAGGCAGGAGGATGAAAAGATCAGCCACAAACTGAGAGAAAATATTTGAAACGACCTATCTGATAGAGGACTGTTATCCAAAATATATAAAGAATTCTTAAAACTCAGGGTACCTGGGTGGCTCAGTTGAGTGTCCGACTTCAGCTCAGGTCATGATCTCAAGGTTCACGAGTTTGGACCCCACATCAGGCTCACTGCTGTCAGAGCAAAGCCTGCTTCAGATCCTCTGTCCCCCTTTCTCTCTGCCCCCACCCCTGCTCGCGTTCTCTCTCTCTCTCTCAAAAATAAATAAAAACATTAAAAAATGTACTTAAAAAAAGAATTCTTAAAACTCAATAGTAAGAAAATTAACAACTCAATATAAAAATGGGCCAAAAGCCTCAACAGACACCTCACCAAAAAAGATATCAGGTGGCAAATGAGCATATGAAAAGATGCTCCATATCCTATGTCATTAGAGAAATACAAATGTAAACAACAAGGAGATACTACTACATACCTATCAGAGTGGCCAAAATTCTGAATGCGGACACCACCAAATGCTGGTTAGGATATGAAGCAAAAGGAATTTTCGTGCATTGCTAGTGGGAATGCAAAATGGTACAGCCACTTTGAAAGTTTGGCAGTTTCTTACAAAACTAAACATATTCTCACCATATCATCCAGCAGTCATGTTCCTTGGTATGTTTACCTAAAGGACTTTGAAAACTGTGTCCACACAAAAATCTGCACATGGAGGGGCGCCTGGGTGGCTCAGTTGGTTAAGCGTCCGACTTTGACTTAGGTCATGATCTCACGGTTCGTGAGCTCCAGCCCCGCGTCGGGCCCTCTGCTGCAGGCTTGAAGCCTGGAGCCTGCTTCACATTCTGTGTCTCCCTCTTTCTGTGCCCCTCCCTCACTCACACTCTGCCTTTGTCTCTCTCAAAAATAAAATAAAACATAAAAAAAATTTTAAAAATCTGCACATGGATATTTGTAGCAGCTTTATTTATAATTGCCCAAACTTGAAAGCAACGAAGATGTCCTTCAGTAGGTGAATGGATAAACAAACTGTGGTACATGCAGACAATGGAATAGAATTCAATGCTAAGTAGAAAAGAGCTATCAAGCCATGAAAAGACAAGGAAGAACCTTAAATACATATGACTAAGTAAAAGCAGCTGATTTGAAAAGGCTGTATATTATATGGTTCCAACTATATGACATTCTGGAAAAGACAAAACTGGAGATCAGTGGTTGCCAGGGGTTAGGGAAAGGGAGTGAGGAAAGAATAGGCAGAGCACAGAGGATTTTTAGGGTAGTGAAACTATCCATTATAATGGACGTATGTCATTACATATTTTTCAGACCTATAGAATATACAACACCACAAGTAAACTCTAATGTAAACTATGGACTTTGGGTGATTAGGATGTGTTAATGTAGGTTCATCAGTTATAACAAATGTACCACCTAGTACAAGATTTTCATAATGAGGGAATCTATTCATGTGTAGGGGTGGAGGGTTATATGGGAAATATCCATACTTTCTGCTCAATTTTGCTATGAGTCTAAAACTGGTAAGGGCACCTGGTGGCTCAGTTGGTTGAGCGTCCGACTCTTGATTTTGGCTCAGGTCATGATCTTGCAGTTGTGGGATCAAGCCCCACATTGGCTCCATGCTGAGCGTGGAGTCTGCTTAGGATTCTCTCTCTTTCTTCCTCTGCCCCTCTCCCCTGCTTGGGTACTCTTTCTCTCTAAAATAAAAACATAAATAAATAAAACTGCTGTAAAAGTAAAATCTTTGTTACAAAAAGGATATTATGAGAAAAGAAAGCTACAGATCAAATATCCCTCATAAACATAGATATGCAAGTTTTAAACAAAATTTGAGTAAATCAAATCCAACATAATATATAAAAAGGATTGCACATCATGACCAAGTAGGGTTTAATCCTAAGAATACAAGGTTGGTTTAATACTTGAAATCCAATCAGTGTAACTCATCATATTAATGGACTAATAAAGCAAAAATATATGATCATCTCAACTGACACAAGTAAAAACACTGACAAAACCTAACATCCATCTGTGACTTAAAAAAAGAAGAAACAAAAAACAATCTCTTACAAAATTAGGAATTTGGGGGTTTCTTCAACCTGATACAGAGTATCTACATACAACCTACGTCTAATTTCATTCTTCTTTTAAATCTAATTTCATTCTTAAAGGTAAAACGTAGAGTGTTTTCACCCTAAGATCAGAAAAAGTCAAGGAATGGGGTGCCTGGGTGGCTCAGTCGATTGAGCGTCCGACTTTGACTTAGGTCATGATCTCACCATTTGTGAGTTCGAGCCCCGCATCAAGCTCTGTGCTGACATCTCAGAGCCTGGAGCCTGCTTCAGATTCTGTGTCTCCCTCTCTCTCTGCCCCTCTCCCACTCATGCTCTGTCTCTTTCTGTCTCAGAAATAAATAAACATTAAAAGAAAAAAGAAAAAGCCAAGGAAGGATGCCTACTCCCACCATTTCTGTTTAACATTGTGCTGGAGGGTCTAGCCAGGGCAATAAGGCAAGAAAAATAAATAAAAGTCAGACTGACTGGAAAAGAAGTAAAACTGTTCTTACTTGCACACAACATGATTACCTATGTAGAAAATCCTGTAGAATCTACAAAAAAACCTACTGGAACTAATAAGTGAGTTTAGCTAGATTGCAGGATACATGTTTAATAGAAAAAAATTGTATTTCTATATACTATCAATGAATGGTCAGAAATTGAAGTACAAAATACAATACCATAAAAAGGTGAAATACTTGGGGGAAAATTTAGCAAAAGACTTGCAAATGCTTTACACTGGGAAGCACTGGAAATTAAAGAAGAGCAACATAGAGGGAGAGATATACCATGTTCATGGACTGAAATACTCAATATTGCTGCAATGTCAGTTCTCCACAAATTAATCTATAGATACAATGACATCCTAATCAAAATACCAGGAGATGTTTTTTGGAGGGGTGGGTAAAAATTGACAAGCTTTTTATAAAATTCCTATGCAAAGTATCTAGAATAGCCAAAACAACATTATAAGAGAAGAACAAAATTGGAGGGCCTAACACTACCTGATTTCAAGGCTTCTTACAAAGTTACAGCAGTCAGGGGTGCCTGGCTAGCTCAGTCAGTAGAGCGGACTCTTAGTCCGAAGTCTTTTCCCTGTCTAGATATGGTTCTGCACTTCCCTAGCCACTCTTTCTCTTCCCTTTGTCTCTCCACAGAAGGGGGTCCCTCCCCTCTGTGCTCATGTGGCCTTTTTTTTTTATCTCCCCCAGTTCGCAGTTACCCACCTATCTTTTTTCCAGCTTTCTCATTTTCTTCCTAGTAGATTCAGTCTCTTTTCCTCCCAGGCTCTTGTGTTCAAAGCCCTTTGGCTTCTACACTTCTTTGAGAGACGTGGGATGTAAGGATCCCCCTATTTCTCTGCCATGTTGGAACTCCTCATTACCAGAGCATACGACTCTTGATCTTAGGGTCATGAGTTCAAGCCCCACATTGGGTGTGGAGCCTACTTAAAAAAAATAAAATAAAGTTACAGTAATCAAAACAGCATGGTATTGGAATCAAGATAGACAAATAGATCAATGGAACAGAATAGAGTCAAGAAATAGAAGAGGCCTAATAGCATCATGAGGATAGACTACAGTAGGTGTAACTAGTCACCACTGATTTAGATAATCTTTCCTGCAATATATTTGTGCCCACGCAATTTTGTACATCAATAAGTAAGTGTATCTGTAGTGTTAAAAGTGGTCAGTGTGGTCAGATCCCGAAGGTGGCAGTTGACTGAAAGCAGGGGCTTATGGCTGTTTTTTTTTTTTCATAACTACATATGCAGTGTCTAGTGCCTGGTATCTAGGAGGTGCCAAATTAATATTTCTTAAACTGATGAAACCCATAAGAGTCATGCATAAATGCATGATCTCTGAAATTCCGGCAGAATCACAAGTGCACACTCCTGCAGGTACAGTCACATGTTAATATGAGCAAATGTTTACCCAACGCTTCCTATGGTCCAGGCACTGTGTTGAGCACCAGATAAGTATTGTTTCATCTTATGCTCCACCAAATAGAAATGATTAGGATTCGTGTTTTGCAGATGAGGAAGCTGAGGAACAGGGAGGTTCAATACTTTGTTCAAGGTTACTTAGCCAGTGTCAGAGCCAGGATCTGTACCCAGGCTAGTTTGTCTAATTCCAGAACCTATGGCCTGACTACTATGCAAGTACACACAAGCCCAGAGAGACCCAGGGATACACAGAGAAAATTTTTGGCTATAAGAAAGCTAGTTCCAAACTCAGAGGCAATTCCATGCAGACATGTGCTCACACAGTCTCTCTCTCTCTCTTTCTCTCTCTCTCTCTCTCTCTCTCTCTCTCTCTCTCTCTCACACACACACACACACACACACACAGAAACACAAACACACTCACTGATGGCCACTCTTCCATGTCAAATACTGACTGACATTCACACTGTTAAAAAGGAAACCACAGGCACAAAATGGAGTCACTTACGCTAGGACAAGTCACCAAACTGGGGCTTAATACCTAACCTAGTTGTAGTTTCAACCTCTCCCAGACATGTAGTCTTAACCAGTCAGCCAGGAATTTTCTGGTCAGCCCCAATAAGGTAACCTGTCACATGGGCCTTCTCTATCCCCAAAAGGAAAATGAAGTAATCTACCTAATAAGACCCCTTTTCCCCCAAAGGAGGTCACCGCACCCCAAACAATCCCCTTTTCTGTTTCTGACTTCCTTGTCTTGACTTTAAAAACCTTTCCCTTTCTGTGGCCCTTTGGAGCTCCCCTCTACTTGCTAGATGAGATGCTATATGATTCATGAATGGATTAATATGGCCAATTAGATCTTTAAAATTTACTTGATTGAGTTTTTGTTATTTAACAGATTTGGTGGTAGCATCAGGATCCAAAGTGAACTTCTGATAGCATTTGGGGACAATGAGAAACATAGGTGTGGTGCCTGTAAGCTCTTGAGTTCTCTGTTTCTCCCTGTTTCCAAGGGCCTTTGGTAAGTTTCTCTCAGTTCTGAGCTCCATTTTCTTTATGTTGAGCTCCCAATATTAATTTGCTTTCCACAGTTCCCTATTTTGACTGAAAAACCTCAATCCTGTCCCCAGTCCCCAGATTCCACATTCGGAACTGTTGTAGGTTACTGGACTGAGTTGGACTGGGTCTGGCTTAAAAACTAGATGGGGTCCAGGATCAGACTGGGTCTGATTTAAGCTGGGCTGGGTCCAGTACAAGGCCTCAGGTCAGTAAAATTGTATTTTAAATAAAGCCTAGTTGCTAACGGGAATCTTGGAATTAAAAAAAAAAAGTCTCAAACATTGGTGGGCATAGGTCAAACATTTAAAGGTTGTTTAAGCACTTGGCACCTCAAGTAAACTACCCTGATAGGATAAGTTAGTCACAGAATGGGTTAGAGTGATACTCGCCAACCTTAAGAAAACTTCTTTGCAACAAGGTACACTGTAAAACACCCCACAATTCCAAACCTCATGTCATGTCCTTCTTAGGCATTGGTTTGGCTCTGAGAAACCCAAAGGTCTAGCTAATTGAAGTGAGATCCTTTAAATTTTGAGAGTTGAGTGCGCCACCTTCAGGCACACCTGCTTATGTCTAAAAACTACAGTCCCTGAAGCGGCAGATATCTAGTAAAATGGCAAAATTTTTCTAAAAGCAACCTAGAATTACAATGGTCATTACGGGGAATGTTCCAATTAGACAAGATTGTTCATATACGAAGTGCACTTGAAGGCAAGAGATCCCAAATTAAACAAACAGAATGAGATACCTGTTTTAACTGGTATGCAGAAGTCTCCAAAAGACTTCAATATTCCAAAATAGCTTCATTAAGAGATTCATCACAGAAGGCTAATGAAAAATTAAAGACACAAGGGGTTATGTAAAACAAAACACAGGCTGCCAGCTCTTCATCAGCTTGTACACATGCTGGTAGGACCTGGTAAAGCCCAGAAATGGATGCAGGAAGCAAGATGGTAAAACCCCGAGGATGATATTCAATATCCTGGACCTTCAACATCTCAGAGACTGGAAAAAGCTCGCAAAATGGCACCAGAACCCTTACAAGCCATTCCTAGGGTCTTCCTTGCCCACACTGATCTGTCTATTATACAAACTTGCAAACAAAAAGAAGGTGAATCAGTGGCAGACTTTAAAGCCTGTTTAGCAGCCTTCTTTCTACAGCATTTGGGGTTCCATACAATAAATAAGGTCACCCAGCCTGCTCTATTTGTAAGTGGATTATCTCCTGAAATTAGTGGATTGGTAAAAAGACAGAAAACAGGATGGGAGGCCACTGGCCTGACTGAACTCATGACCATAGCTGAGCATTTTAGAAGAACCCTGGAGCAAGACCACAAACAATAATCTGCCAAGCTATTAGCCTTATAGTTATAGCGGCTCCAAGGCCAGAGACCTAAAATAACATGTGGGCCTCTCAAATTGCACCCTCCTAGGGGTACAGCTTCAAGACACTGGCTCAAGGATTCATGTCTCAGCTGTAATCACCTGGGACACTGGAAAAGAGATTGTCATCAAAGGTCCTATGTAAATTTTTCCTGAAGGCCCTTATATATACCTCCAAAGGAGGGCCCCCACATGTGTCCTCCCACAGCTGATGGGACTTCGAGGGGTTCTCTGGTAAAGTATTACCAATAATTCCCTTAAACAGCCAAGAGGAAACTAAAATTAAAATTAATGGGAAACTGTGCCAAATTCTAGTTGATAGCAGAGTTATGCTTTTCTACCTTAAACTCCACCATCACAGGACAAATCCCTTGGAGTAATAAGGAGGTTTCTATAGTGAGGGTATCTAATAAAATTCAGAGAGAGTTTATATCTCAACCAATACAAATAACTCTGGGACACTTCACTGAGAAACATTCTTTTTTGCTGAGATGCAGCCTTAGTCAACCTATTAGGTAGAGATCTCTGTAAATTAAAAGGGCTAATATGTTTTGCCTCCAATGGAGACCTCCTCTTGGAATTTACTCACCAACTCAAGCCGATCTTTTTAAAAAAATGTTTATTTATTTATTTTGAAGGAGAGAGAGTGTGTGTGTGAGCAGGGGAAGGGAGGGACAGAGAGAGAGAGAGGGAGAGAGAGAATCCCAAGCAGGCTCCACACCATCAGTGCAGAGCCCGACATGGGACTAGATCTCACGAACTGTGAGATCATGACCTGAGCTGAAATAAAGAATGGGATGCTTGGGGCGCCTGGGTGGCGCAGTCGGTTAAGCGTCCGACTTCAGCCAGGTCACGATCTCGCAGTCCGTGAGTTCGAGCCCCGCGTCAGCCTCTGGGCTGATGGCTCGGAGCCTGGAGCCTGTTTCCGATTCTGTGTCTCCCTCTCTCTCTCTGCCCCTCCCCCGTTCATGCTCTGTCTCTCTCTGTCCCAAAAAAATAAGTAAAAAACGTTGGGGAAAAAAATTAAAAAAAAAAAAAAAAGAATGGGATGCTTAACCAGTTCAGCCATCCAGTCACCTGCAAGCCTGATCCTTTATATTTCTTACAATTTGTCCTTGACATAGAAGAGGAAGACTTCTAACAAAAGTACCCTGATTTTAATCAAAGTGCCCCCAAATCTGTGGGCTACTTCTAATACAGACACTGAAAGAATAAAAAGTGCAGAGCCTATAAAAATTCAAATAGACATAACTAAACCTCTTTCTAAATCACCTCAACATCCATTAAAGTCCGAGGCTAAACTTCACACCCATAGTGTAAGACCTGATCCCCCAGGGGCTAATCATTCCCTGTACTAGCCTCTGTAACACACCCATAGGTCCTAAACCTAATGGGTGGGGATGGTGATTTGTCCAGGATTTGAGAGCTATTAACAAGATAGTTATTCCCCATTTCCCAGTTGTCCCAAACATGAACACCTTTCTGTTACAAGTCCCACTAGACTCAAATGGTTCACTGCTATAGACATTTGTTCAGCATCTGTTAGCTTCCCTGTAGACCCCAACAGCCAATATCTGTTTGCCTTTACTTGGGACAATTGACAATATACCTGGACAGTTATGCCTCAAGGGCTCACTGAGGCCCCTTCTTATTTCTCCCAAGTGCTACACCAGGATTTAAGTACCCTCCAATTTCCCAGGAAATTAAGCCTTTTACAATATGTAGATGATTTCTTGCTGTGCTCAACTACCAAAGAAGCATCCATAAAGGATTCCATTTACTTGCTACAACAGTTAGCTGAAAAGGGACATAAAGTCTCTAAGGAAAAATTGCAAATTGTCTTTAAGTTCTGTTCATTACGTAGGTCATAATCTAAGCGCTGAAGGAAGTCAGCTATTTCCAAAAAGAATTAAACTAATGCAGGGATTTCCTAGGCCCACAAGCAACAACTTCATGGGTTTCTGGGCTTGACTGGCAATTGCAGATTATGGCTCCTAATTTTTCTCTGTTAGCTTCTCCACTGTATGAACTTACTCAAATTTCAGTCCTTGAGCCCCTTCCTTGGGAAGATAAACATGAGCAGGCCTTCAAGAGCCTAAAACAAGTGCTACAAGAACTGTTTGCCTTAGGGCTACCTGACCTACTCAAAACCTTTCACCTTATTTGTGCAAGAAAGGGATAATGAAGCCCTGGAAATGCTCACGCAAGAACAAGGTAATGAACATATGCCTATTTCCTATTATAGCACACAAATCGCTTCACTTGTTTGCACCTGTTCCAGCAGTCTTAATGCTATAGACACAGATGTGAAGTTAATAGAAGCCTCAGAGGATCTAACTCTAAAAAATCATGTCTATTTACAAACTCCTCATTCTGTACAAAGTTTTCTTAATTCTGAATTGACTAAACCATTTTCTCTACAAGTAGATTAATCTCCTATGGGATCCTCCTGCTTCTACCACCTCATCTACATCTTAAACATTGCAACACCCTTAATCCTGCTACACTACTATGCCTGCCCAATGAAGACAAGCCCCGTGAGGTACTTGTTATCACCGTGAGGTGATAACATCCCATTTCATTGCATTGCATCCTGATTTATGAGACACCCTTTTAACTCATCCTGATTTAATCTTGTTTGTGGACAGGTCATACTGTAGACATGAAAAAGGGAATTTCCAGGCTGGTTATACTATTACTATTCAATACGAGCTACTCAAAAGGGGAAACATCCCTAAGCTAAATCAGCCCAATGAGCAGAGCTCTGTGCCCATACCAGAGCATGCCGGTTATCAGGACAAACTGTTAATATTTATACTGATAACCAGCATGTCTTTGGGGTTATCCATGATTTGGGGATGTCATGGAAACAAAGGAGTTTTCTTACATCCTCTGGGAGCCCAATGAAAAGTGGGCAACAAGTAAATGGCCTTCTCACTGCTATTCTCTACCTTCTGTAATTGCTGTCGTTAAACTTGAGGCTCAGAGCACCTGGGTGGCTGAGTCGGTTAAACATATGACTCTTGGTTTTGGCTCAGGTTGTGATCTCATGGTTCGTGGGATCAAACCCCACATTGCGTTCTGCACTGACAGCGTGGAGCCTGCTTGGGATTCTCTCTCTCTCTCTCTCTCTCTCTCTCTCTCTCTCAAAATAAATAAATAAATAAACTTAAAAAAATAAAATTGAGGCTCACACTGAAAGGACTGAACCTGAGTATCAGGGAAATGCCCTGGCTGACTCTCATGCAAAGTCAGCCACAACAGAATCTGTAAAGGTTGTGGCACAAGTGGATGAAGTCCATTCTGCTTCTGCTAGACTTTTACTGGGATGCGCTCAATGCCAGACTTTTGCCATCCTGATGTCCTTACAAGATGGCCACAGTCAGAATCAGAGAAATTAAGATGGGGAAACAATGACTGTGAATTAAATGGTCAGGGCTATGGGAAACCCCAGATGGCTACTTAGTTCCTCCCAGCTCCCTGGCAAACCCCGTTTTTCGGTTTTTACATTCCTTCACCTACTCTGGTGCATTTAAGATGACTTAAATTGGAAATAGACATTGGTGGGGAGACTTCTATAAAACTGCAAAAACAGTTTACCACCAATGTCTGACTTGTTAGGTCTATCGTCTTGGAAAAAGAGTTTTTGTTCCCTGAGTCCTCAGACCTTCCTCTGGACCCTTTGAACACCTGCAGTTGTACTTCGTTCAGCAGCCACTTAATATGAAGGTATCAATATGTTCTTGTTACTGTATGTGTGTTTTACTGGATGGATTGAAGCATTCCCCTGCCACAGGGCTGATCCCCTCACAGTGGCAAAGACACTGTTAAATGCGTTTTCCACTTGGGTTATACCTTCCACGATCTCCAGGGATGGAGGAACCCACTTCATTGGGCAAATCATACAAGCTTTAACAAAAAACCTTGCAAACTTCTTGGAATATCACTGTCCTATCACCCTCAGTCATCAGGCAAGGTCAAGCGAACTAAAGAGATCCTCAAACTTAAAATATCTAAATTTGTGGAAACTACCAGACTCCCTTGGCCTAAGGTACCATCTTTGGTCTTGCTGACTATTCGTAGCACCCCCTTTGGAAATCATAATCTCACTCCATACAAGATAGTCACTAGCAGACCAGTGTTTATTGGCATAAACCTTCTGCTGATCCCTTATCTCAAGCTAGTATGGCCAGCTACTGTAAGTCCTTAATGTCTTATGCTCAAGCCTATCAACAGGTTAAAGAAGTTTTCCCATATCCCAATTCAAAGGTCCCAGCCTAGAGCCTGGTGATTGGGTATTCTGGAAATGTCATCAGAGGAAGACAGCCCTCCAGCCCCATTGGGAGGAGCCTTACCAAGTGCTCCTGACCACTGATATTACTGCAGAACTAGAAGGCATTGAGCCTGGGGTACATACACACCTCACACTAAAGAAGGTTTCACCTGAAAGCTGATCCTGTGCAGTCTGGAGGCCTCCAAAGCAAATTGTCAAGGAAGAAAAAACAAAAAACCCCCCACAAACTGACAAGGAAGAGAAGTAGCTGACATTGGGGTAGACTGCTTCTGCTCAAGACATCAGACCAAAAAGTAAGGAAAAACAAGCAAACAAACAAGCAAAAAAAAAAAAAAAAGACATCAAATCAAGACTTCCTACTTTAAACATGAAGCACTTTCTCCTTTTTACCCTTTCCTTTACTGGCATTGGCCAGGAAACATAATGCCCTCATCTGTATCTCCTAGGTCATTGCTAAGAGGAGCAGTAACCTTTCAGATTGCTGGATTTGTCATCCAAGATAGCAGTCTACCCACGATGCTAGAGACCCCCTGGTCTTCCCTGTGGCCAATTTCTATTCCTAATGTCACTTCAAACTACAGTCAACCACACCCCACCCTTAGAAGTCTTTTACTGAGCTCATCTTAAACAAATTTTTTTAATGTTTATTTATTTATTTTATTATATTTTAAAATATAATTTATTGTCAAATTGGCTTCCATAAAATACCCAGTGCTCATCCCAACAAGTGCCCTCCTCCATGCCCGTCACCCACTTTCCCCTCTCCCCCACCCCCCATCAACCTTTATTTATTTTTGAGAAAGAGGGAGACACAGAATTCGAAGCAGACTCCAGGCTCCGAGCTGTCAGCACAGAGCCTGATGTGGGGCTCGAACTTACAAACTGCAAGATCATGACCTGAGCCAAAGTTGAACACTTAACCAACTGAACCACCCAGGAGCCCCTTTTATGGCCAGAACATCCAGTGCCTTGTTTTTACCTTTCTCCAATTATAACTGTACACACCCAATTTGACACAACTACCTCCATAAATCTTAGTACACCTGCACCCCCACATTCCCATGATTATCTAGATCAGACCTACTCTACTCCCCACTCACTGAGATCTCCCCAGCAGCACCCATCTTTGCAAAGCATTTAGAATGACTATTTCAGGCTCAGGGATTCTCTTCCCCATAAGCACTGAAAACCTGACTTACCGCTGGCTTGAATGAGTAAATGCAGCAATCCCTGTGGGTGAGTCTGTTAACAGTATCACCCTAATGGGAATGCTCTGTGCAAAGACAGGGTTTGTCTTTGTCTGTCATTCTCTATGGGTTTATGAATGCCTAGATGGCTGGCATGTAACCTATCAATAATGCCTTTTAGGTTTTCTAACTGTGCCCCTAACTTTCCACAACTGAACTAAGACACATCATTGGTCAACTCTCCTGTATTTACATCATTGAGTTAGAAAGGACTTACCAGGAGATTTTCAATGACTCAGAATTCACTGAACCAGGGCCCTACTTCTCTGGCTAGGAATAAATGTAAATAAATGTAAATGATCAGGACCCCCTCCTTAACTCTTGAAGATATTGTAGATTCTGTTGCTAAGACAATAGTTGCCCTAAAAAGATCCTTAGACTCTCTGGCCAAAGTAGTTCTTGATAATAAGGATAGCCCTTGACTATCTTTTAGCTGAGTAAGGAGGTGTCTGTGCTGTGGCCAACACCACCTGCTGAATTTGGATTAACGCTTCTTTTTTTTTAATGTTTATTTATTTATTTCAAGAGAAAGAGAGAGAGCAAGTGGGGGAGGGGCAGAGAGAGAGGGGGAGAGAGAGAGAATCTTGAGCAGGTTCCTCTCTGTCAGCACAGAGCGGGGGGTGGGGCTTACTCATGAACCGTGAAATCAAGACCTGAGCCAAAGTCACCAGTGGGACACTTAACCAACTGAGCCACCCAGGTGCCCCTGGGGAAGTTGAAACAATTGCATAAGATCCTGGAGCAAGCCACTTGGCTTAAAAAGGGGATTCCTTCAGCAGGGTCTTTCTTTCACTTATTTAATTTTGAGTGGTTTCGGTGTTGGGGACCATCACTCCAAAGTGCATTCCAAACACTGGAAATTCTCCTGCTCGTTATAATCATAATAATCTCCCCAATGCATTGTATTCTCTCAAGAGCTTGAAATGCGTGTTTGTAGCTGCTCATGCCAAGCAAATTATCTCCCTGAGACTGGGGTGTCAGAAAAGGGACTAAGAGAATGACCGACTTAAAGACTGTAACCCCAAAACCGTGACTTGTGAACATCACAAAGGTTAAGACCTGTGGATACCACACAAAAGGAGAAACAACTGCAAGAACTTCAGAGTGAAAGCTGGGAGTAGTTCTAATTCCTTAAATTTTGATCACATCTCTAAATTAAGCTGACAGTCTGATCAAAAGGGGGAAATTATTAAAAAGGAAACCACAGGCCCCAAATGGAGTCATTTATGCTAGGCCAAGTCACCAAACTGGAGCTTAATACCTAACCTAATTGTAGTTTCAACCTCCCCCAGACATGTAGTCTTTTAAAAATCTTTTTTAACATTTATTTATTTTTGAGACAGAGAGAGACAGAGCATGAACGGAGGAGGGTCAGAGAGAGAGGGAGACACAGCGAAGCAGGCTCCAGGCTCTGAGCTGTCAGCACAGAGCCGACTGGGGGCTGGAACTCACAGACCGTGAGGTCATGACCTGAGCCGAAGTCAGACGCTTAACCGACTGAGCCACCCAGGCGCCTTCGCCCCAGACATGTAGTCTTAACCAACCACTCAGGAATTTTCTGGTCAGCACCAAAAAAGTAATCTGCCACATGGGACTTCCTTCTCAGTCCCCAGAAGGAAAATGAGGTCATCCACCTAATAAGACCCCTTTTCCCCCAAAGGAAGTGACTTCATCCCAAATAATCCTTTTTTCTGTTTATGACTTCCTTGTCCTGCCTTTAAAAACCTTTCTCTTTCTGTAAGCCTTTGGAGCTTCCCTCTACTTGTTAGATGGGATGCTGCCCGATTCATGAATGGATTAATAAGGCCAATTAGATCATTAAAATTTACTCGGTTAAATTTTTGTTATTTAACAACCCAAGCACCACAACTCAAGGCACCAAACCAGGGTCACGCGCGGTCACACCGTCACACATCCACTTTTGGAACGACAGTGCACAGTTAGCCCCCACGAGCCCATTCGGTTACAGCAGTGCACACGCAGTGTCACACGATCACTTGCAGTTAGACCACACGCAATCTCCCCAACACAGTAACAATGTCCCCTCCCCTAAGTCGTCCAGTTACACAAACCCAGAGTCACACCCACTAATTTTCCAGGAGGAGGGGCTAGGGGAAGGCGGTCTAGGCGTGGGGCCTCCGGCTGAGCTGCTTCTGGTAGGCGCTGGGGTTGCCGGGCAGAGAGCGCCTGGGCTCCACATCCCGCTCCGCCATTGGCTGGAGGTCGCGCTGGGGCGGGGCTTGACGCCCGGCTTCCGTCCTCACTGGCCGAGGAGCAAGTTGGCTTGGAGAGGGTGACCAACTGTCCTGGTTCGCCCGGGAGGTGGGATTTTCGGTGTTTAAACCAGGCAAGCCCCCGGCAAACTCAGAAGAGTTGGGCGAGACTTTCCTGCAGTGGCGCGCAAGGCTGCATGGGGCGCTTCTAGATCCTAGAGATTCCCTCTGAGAGGGGAGTGGGCAGGGCGTGCCTACTGGAACTAGGCTATTTATTTTCTTTTTTTTTTTTTAATTTTTTTTTCAACGTTTTTTATTATTTTTTTTTATTTTTGGGACAGAGAGAGACATAGCATGAACGGGGGAGGGCCAGAGAGAGGGAGACACAGAATCGGAAACAGGCTCCAGGCTCTGAGCCATCAGCCCAGAGCCTGACGCGGGGCTCGAACTCACAGACCGCGAGATCGTGACCTGGCTGAAGTCGGACGCTTAACCGACTGCGCCACCCAGGCGCCCCTAGGCTATTTATTTTCAATTGTAGAAACACATGCTCACGGTGAAAAATAGACAAGGAAATCATCATTATCATCATCATCATCACCATCATCATTATTCAGAGGAGGCTCTGGCTTACCTTAGGCCCTCAGTCTCCTTTCCCGTTAACAATGCTTTGTTTCACCTAAGCCTGCATAAGCCTATTAATGACTTTTTCAGAGTCCTCGCCGGTGACTTGTGTCCCGCCTGGAAGAGGGCAGCAGCAGCAGCCTCCTCAGACTTCCCCGGCCTCTACGCTGGCCCCTCCCACCTACTCTTCACCTGCAGTAGAGAGGTCTGCGTCACATCTCTTCTATGCAATATATTCCCTTTGGTAGTTCCCACCTAACTCAGAGTTAAAGCCTGGGATTTGGCCCCTGTCTCTCTGACCTCAACTCTTAGGACACTTCCCATCACTCACCTCTCTAGAACCCCACTGGTCTTCCTTCTAGATGCCATGCAAATTCCCACTTCGGAGCATTTACACTGGCTGTTCCCTCTGCCTGGAACACTATTCCTTGAGATATTTCGATGGCTTATACTCTTGCTCCTTTCAAGCAGGTCTTCTGAGCTTAAATATCATCTCTTTAGAGACGCCTTCCTCTGACCACCTCAGCTAAAATAGCCTCCCCCCCTCAACTCTCTTTTTACATCTGTATTTGTCTTCAGAAAAGAAAATGCGTCACTCACTCCCTGATATATGTGTTTATTGTCTGCCTTCCCCATTAGAATGTCAGCTTCATGATTGCACGAATTTATGTCTCAAGTGTTCACTGCTTGCATCCCTAGCCTGACACACAGCACATGCTCAATAAATGTTTGTTCAATGAACAAAGCAGGAGGATAGAAGTGTAATGAGTGGTGGAGGCTGGGGGGCCTCAATGTTGTGGTCCACCCAAACCATTCACATTAACATCCCCCCCCTCCCTCCCTCCCCCCCACGCACACACTCACCATGTTGTCCGCAAGCCAAAGAGTTTGGGCTGCCAATTTCCATTTGAATTTATAAATATTAAAAAGCATTAACAGGAGTATAGGATACATATCATTTGGCACCTTATTGTGCATATTTTGAGGTTCTTCATTGTGTCAGTGCCCCTGTAGCTAAAGGTCAGGAGCATGAACCTGCCCTGAGTCAAGAAAGTTGGTAGTGAGGGAGAACACACAGCATGGGGTCTGGGGTATCTCAGAGGAAAGATGTGTCATAGGATTTGGGCAGGTGATTTGGGGACAATTCAAAGAAGTGAAAATTTGGTCTAGATTGAATAGTATCCAGAAGGGGTAATTTTATGATTGGGTATGCTACTACATCTTCTCTATAGAGAGGACTAGAAAGAGGCTAAAAACTGTAATTGACTAAAAAAAAAAAAAGAAAAGAAAAGAAAGCAGCCACTCATTAATCAGGATAGGGGATGTTGGGTGATTTCTGTGGTTTAGACAATGTCTCTGACATTTTGTCTGTGTTCAGACATGATTTTGAAGTGGTTTCAATTTTGTCTTTTTTTTTTTAAGTTTATTTTTATTTATTTTGAGAGAGAGAGAGCAAGCAGGAGAGGGACAGAGAGAGAGAGAGAGAGAGAGAGAGAGAGAGAATCCAAAGCAGGCTCTGCACTGTCGGTACACAGCTCAATGTGGGGCTCGAACTCATGAACAGTGAGGTCATGACCTGAGCTGAAATCAAGAGTTGGATGCTCAACCGACTGAACCACTCAGGTGCCCCTCAATTTTGTTTTAATCCAATGGTTACAGAATGGCCTTCTCTGATGTTGATATTCTGTGAAATTGTTTATGTTCAATGGGAAAACATTAAAGCCTAACTGTGAATGTCAATCAGGCCAGACTGCTCCCAGAAGTCAGGGGCTGCTTTTCTCTTTCTCGGTAGACATTACAAAACTACACATCAGAAAGGTGGTGCCAGTTTCTCCGTACTATACAACAGTACTCATTTCTTCACATTCTCTCCCACCTGTGTTAACTGGAATTAACGTAAAAACTTTATATGAGTGTGTGTGTGTATGTGTGTGTTATATACAATGTTACATTAGTTTCAGGTGTACAATATAGTGATTCAACACTTCCATACAACATCTGGTGCTCATCATGAACTTGCACTCCTTAATTTCCATCACCTGCTTAACTCATTCCACGTGCACACCCCCCCCCCCGCCCCCGCCACCCCGCCATGCCTCACCCCAACCCCACATTCCTTCTGGTAACCATCTTATATTTCAATTTGGTAAGTGGTTTCCATTGTGCTTTTAATGGATCTTTAATTATTATAGAGGTGGTAATAATTATCACAGAGGTAAGCATTTTTATATGCTTATTGCTCATTTATATTTCTTCCACCTTTCATGTCCTTGTATGTGTTTCTGTTGGGGAGTTTGTTTCTTAGTGATTTGTAAGTTTAATATATATATATATATATATATATATATATATATATATATATTTTAACTTTTTTAATGTTTATTTTTGAGAGAGAGAGAGGAGAGAGAGACAGAATGAGCAGAGGGAGGGGCAGAGAGAGAGGGAGACACAGAATCTGAAGCAGGCTCACAAACCACGAGATCATGACCCAAGCCAAAGTTGGATGCTCAACCAACTGAGCCACCCAGGTGCCCCACAATATATATATTTTAATATATTTAAATATATAAACACACAATACACTATATATATATATACACACACACACTATATATATATATATATATATATATATATATATATATATATATGATTAACCCATTGTCTGTTAGACATATTTTTTCCTAGATTGTCATTGCTTTTTTTATTTTTTAATTTTTTTTTTAGTTTATTTTTTGAGAGAGAGAAAGAGAGGGCAGGGGAGGGGCAGAGAGAATCCCAAGCAGGCTCTGCAATGCCAGTGCAGAGCCCAATGTGGGGCTTGAACTCACGAACCATGAGATAGTGACCTAAGCTGAGATCAAGAGTCAGACACTCAACTGACTGAGCCACCCAGGCGCCCCATAAATTGTTATTGCTTTTTAATTCTGTTCACGGTGTTGCCAACATTTTAGTAGTCAAATATATCAGTCTTTTCCATTATGATGTCTCTTATAGATTTTAGCCTTAGATTTTCCATATCCCAGATCAGTTATTATTTGCTCATACACATTTTCATTGTGTGCTTTAAAGAATAAGTTCATATTTTTCATGCTTGACTCTTCCATTTGGAACTTATTCATGTGAAGTGTAGAGCAAAATTTGTATTTTTTTAAATTTAAATTTTAGTTAACATACTGTGAAATACTGGTTTCAGGAGTAGAATTCAATGATTCATCACTTACATACAACACCCAGTGCTCATCACAAGTGTTCTTTTTAATATCCATCACCCATCTGGCTCATCTCCCACCCACCTCCCTCCATCAACCCTCAGTTTGTTCTCTATCATCAAAAGTCTCTTGTGGTTTGTTTCCGTCTCTTCTCTTCACCCCCCTTCCCATGTGCTCATCTGTTTTGTTTCTTAAATTCCACATGAGTGAAATCATATGGTATTTGTCTTTCTCTGATTGACTTATTTCGCTTAGCATAACACATTCTAGCTCCATCCATGTCATTGCAAATGGCAAGATTTCATTCTTTTTGATGGCTAATATTCCATTATATGTATATGTATATATATGTGTGTACACACACACACACACACACACACACACACCATCTTTATCCATTCATCAGTCGATGGACATTTGGGCTCTCTCCATAGTTTTGGCTATTGTTGATAATGCTGCTATAAACTTCGGGGTGCATCTACCCCTTTGAATCTGTATTTTTGTATCCTTTGGGTAAATACCTAATAGTATAATTGCTGGGTCATAGGGTAGTTCTATTTTTAGTTTCTTAAGGAACCTCCATACTGTTCTCCAGAGTGGCTGCACCAGTTTGCATTCCCACCAACAGTGCAAGAAGGTTCCTCTTTCTCTGCATCCTCGCCAACACCTGTTGTTTCTTGTTGTTAATGTTAACCATTGAGGTGGTTTCTCACTGTGGGTTTGATTTGTATTTCCCTGATTATGAGTGATGTTGAGCATCTTTTCATGTGTCTGTTAGCCATCGGATGTCTTCTTTGGAAGTGTCTATCATGTCTTCTTCCCATTTCTTACCTGAGTTGTTTGGTCTTTGGATGTCGGAATCCCAGAGAACACAGGCAGCAACCTCTTTGACCTTGGCCATGGCAACTTCTTAGTAGCCATGTCGCTGAAGGTAAGGCAAACAAAAGCAAACCTGAACTATTGGGACCTCATCAAGATAAAATCTTCTGCACAGTGAAGGAAACAAACAATAAAACTAAAAGGCAAAATTTTATCTTTTACCCTCCCAATACTTAGGCAAGTTTCCTAACCTTGACAAAGCTATTCCTCTGTAACTGACTCTTGGCACTTCATTTTTTTTTTTTTTTTTTTTTTTTTACAGCCCACAGCATGCTGAATATTCATGGCTGAAGCCATTCTGCCAGGTCTGCCTATTTCAACTCCCGTCTTGCTTAGCATGTCAGTTTGTCCCCCAAAGTCTCAAAGCCAGCTATACTTGCATTTTTATGCGAACTGATAGTGTCTTCATTTGCCTTTTTATGCTTCTTGTGAGTTTTGCCATTTTTTTTCATGAGTCCTAAACACTCCTTCTTAAGGTTATTCTTGGGTATTTTGTTATCATTGTGAAGATAATCTATTTTTTGTTATGTTCTCTGGTTATTGCTTGTATTTGAGAAAATGTTTAATCTTGCTACCCCTGCCTGTTAAGTCTCTGTGTGCCCACTGCCCCCTGTACTTCCCTAACACCTGCCTCCTTCCCTTCAGTAAGTTTTTGGAAAGCACGGCCTTCTCAGTATTGTCAGCACATGGTAAGTGCTCAATATTTTATGTTTATTATGGGTAATAATTCTCTCCCCAGCCAAGGCAGATACACATCCTAAACATAGAACCATATGTTCCAGTTTATCTGGTTTGCGCCTGTGGCCCAGCATAATTATTCATAGCATCCTTTTTATTCTTAAAATTGTCTAACTTTGGATGACAAAGTACATGGTCACCCTATAATTAAAAGAGGACTATTTTAATAAGGAAACAACCCATGGTAATCATAATGCACAGGCAGATCAGTGGGAATTACTAGGGGGCAAAAAGAGACCTGTTTAATCGTATCAAGAAAGCAGCTATTAATTAGCCTTCATGTAGAATTAGGCCTGTTACAGACTTCCCTGCTGCCTAACTCAAATTCATCGTGAAATATAATAAATTGTCTATCTCAAAAAACTAATTACGAAATATTTCAGATGTTATAAAGTATTATAATAGATAGCATTGTAAGGAACACCCACATTGTCTAGCACCACCCAGCCTAAGAAATAAAACATCACCAACATAGTTGAGGCTGTGTAATTATCCGTTCCAAACTGCATCTCCTTGTCCCCCATAACTTATCCTGAACACTGTGCAGTACTTTGTCATACTTCTGCATGGATTTTCATACTCTTTACATATACAGATGTAGTTTTTCACGCTCTTGGTACGTATGCCATGTAGTACTGTTTTGTGACTTTTAAACAGGTCTCATACTTGTCAAGATTGTGCATGTTGATAAATTCAATGGATATTTTTACTGCTACACAGAATTCCACTGTATGAATTTATTACCTACTCATGCGTGTTGGACAATAAATGTTTACACGGGTGAATGCTTTGTTCATGGTTAAGTAGTTCTCTTGTTGGGAGTCAATTTTAAGTTCTAACAACTTGTGGTTCTCTTTGTTTAGTGAAGTTTCTCAACAGTTATACCTCATTTTCTTCTTTATTGAACTGGTTAGAACTGGTGTTAAGTGTTGATAGTGGTGATTGGCCACGTTATGCTTCCAGTGTGATGTTGGCTGTTGGTCTAAGGCAACCTCATCAAGGTACTGTCTTTACTTTTAAGTTACCAGTAATAATTTTTAGCAAATGCCTTGCATCAATTGACAGAATTT
Organism: Neofelis nebulosa; assembly: GCF_028018385.1. Taxonomy (NCBI): domain Eukaryota; kingdom Metazoa; phylum Chordata; class Mammalia; order Carnivora; family Felidae; genus Neofelis; species Neofelis nebulosa. The sequence goes on from NC_080800.1 coordinate 47,740,584, forward strand.
TATTTGACTGGCATTGAGGTGATAAATATTACACCACACACATATCCCAAAGGCAAATCATACTTGGGGTCCCATTAGGTTTCTGTAGTAGGCCACTGAATTAGACGTTTTTGTTTTTCAGGGTTATTCCATCTGTACTCCCAGCCTCCATACCCAACTCCCAAACCTTGTACCTCTCCAATTTAAATGTTAGAGGTTTATTCTTTGATTTTTTCCAAGAATCAGTTTTTAAAAAATTTTTTTAATATTTATTTTTGAGAGAGACAGAGTGAGAGTGGGGGTGTGGCAGAGAGAGAGAGGGAGACACAGAATCCGAAGCAGCTCCAGGCTCCAAGCTATCGGCACAGAGCCTGGCACAGGGCTTGAACTCAAGAACTGTGAGATCATGACCTGAGCTGAAGTCGGACACTTAACTGACTGAGCCACCCAGGTGCTCCAAGAATCAGTTAAGCTTATTTATCAATTCTACCATATTTCTGCTTATTTTCATTTCAAAGCCCTGCTGGACTCCCAGCCTCATCTTAGGCCACCACCATCCTTTGCTTAAGTTGTGTCAATTGGACTCCTACTGCCTTGACCTAGATTAATCTCGCCTTCTTAATCTTAACTCCCAGCCTTGGGATTCAAGTTGAGTGGCTGACAATGGAAAGCCTTCCCTGATCTTCCAGGCTAGGTCAGGTACTTCTCTGGGAACCTGGGAACCTTCCTACATCTGTCAGAACTACTCAGTGTCCTTCTCCTTGGACTAGAATCTCAGTAGCAGGGACAGGGCCAATTCATCTGTCTTCTCAGGTGTCAGCCAGATGAGGCAAAGGTTAAGTGTCAATTTAAAAAAGGGATGGGGCGCCTGGGTGGCGCAGTCGGTTAAGCGTCCGACTTCAGCCAGGTCACGATCTCGCGGTCCGTGAGTTCGAGCCCCGCGTCAGGCTCTGGGCTGACGGCTCGGAGCCTGGAGCCTGTTTCCGATTCTGTGTCTCCCTCTCTCTCTCTCTCTGCCCCTCCCCCGTTCATGCTCTGTCTCTCTCTGTCCCAAAAATAAATAAAAAACGTTGAAAAAAAAAATTAAAAAAAAAAAAAAGGGAGAAAATATCTAGCAGCCATTTGCATCAGGGCCAAGGGGGATCAGCTTAAGGGGAAAATCTTTATGAAATAGGACCTCCAGAGAATGAGGAAAACCACACAAAGCAAGCATTACTTGGGGTTGTTTTTCTAACTAAACCTTTATTATTTTCTTTGAAGGCTGGAACCAAAGTCCTTCAATCAGCTGTAACTGCTAGATGGAGTAAAAACCACAAGAGACTATTGGGTGATCTGTGAACAGACTGGCAGATGACGAAACAAAACCAAAAAGGATGGGAACTGTTCTTCTGGAAAGCTAGTCAAATTACTTGCTTATTGAAATTTGTTACAAATAAACTAAAACATTAAATGAAATCAGAATTTTAAACTGAGCTCTAGACTTGAGGCTGTTATAAAGGCTCACCAAACAGAACTGTCAGTTGGGTTGAGTTCTCAGAATGTTTCTTAAAACCTGGTTTGTTCCCCTCAAGCAAGGTGATGCTTTGTCCTTGGCTGCAATCTGTAACACCATCACCGCCCTCAAGTGCAGGTCCCATTCTAAAAAACAGGCTTCCCTCAATTCCTGGTGGCTGCTGATCTCTCCTGATAACTGGGAAACCGCCTTTGAAGAAGGAAGATGCACCAGTGGTGGTGGCAGAGCTGGTTTTCTGGAGTCCATTTGCATCTTTTCTCCAGATGTCTAGCATGTGCTCAAGAGTTGTTTAAGTTTGAAAAAAACTCCATTGTGAAAAGTGAGTTATGAAGAGTGCTCTTTATTTGAAACCTCCACAACACAGACGCCAATCTTGTCTCGCATTGAATCATTAGCTGTGCACATCAACACATTCCAAGCACAAATTAAGAAATGCAAACAGAACAAAAAAATATATATATATATAATTTTTTCCCCTATCCAAAGGTTTCAAGTCTCAATGCAGCAAATCCTTCTGAACACAGAATCTGAGGAGCACACTGTTCAAACAGTTGGGACAAACAGGTCCCTGCAAAGGCTAATGCCTTTTTAACACATGGGCTGGGGATCATGGACGGCATGGAACAGGGAGGAGGAGGTGAGGAAAAGGGAGAGGGAGAGAAAATGAGCAGGAGAGGGGCAATGGGTATGCGCTGGGGAAGCTGGGACACACACATGGTGAGTTGATGGATTTCATTTATTGGTTTTTGACATTTTCTTTCGGGTTCTTTTTTGTTTTCATTTCCCCCCATTCCCAGGTCCAACAATGATAGAAAAACCCCACAGTGGTGGGCAGAGCCTTATTAGGCCAGCCCAAAGCCTTCAGAGCACTCCTGGATGGCCAATAGTAGCATGTGGCGGAGCTTCTCAAAGCTCTCATAGGCAGGCAGGTCCAGCTGATTGAAACTAGGGAAAGAAGAAAAATCAGTTTGTGACAAAAGATTATAACCAAATCCCTGTGTTCCCATGGTGCCCACTGACCTGTCCTCCCTAAGGGAACCTACTCCTCACTTCTTGAAGACTTGCTGCTCTAGCCTAGCCTGCTCTGCCCTCTTCTAATCTGGCCCCAATACTGGCCATGAGGCACCTAAAATGTAAATCTGACCCTGTCACTCCTTAAACACCACAGCCTTGCCTATGGGCTAATGTGCAAGCTCCAAGGAGGCCTTTGGGGTCACTGGTGATCCAACCTCTGCTGAGTTATTCAGCCTTCTGTTGCCTGCAACCTCTTGCTCCAAATGAGCCCTGGAGTACACTGTGCTCTCATGTGGCAGTGTTGACCTGCAATGTCTCCCCAACCTACTGTGAATCTGGGCCAGCTTCTCATCTCAAACATCACCTTTTCCACAAAACTATCAAACTGTGAGCTACCCCAAGGTCTAGCATAGCTGGGGCCAGATTTGGGTTCCTGCCCTTGGGTAGGGGCCTAGAAGCAGCAAATATGCAAGCTCAATCGTGAATACTTACAACAGGGAACAAATCCTTCCTCTTACCATGTGTGAGCTGAAGGCAGGCGATCTGTGGACCTGTCATCTCGATGGATCTGAAACTTCTGAATGCCATTCATACCTTCAAGGGCAGCAAAGCCTTGCAAGGGCACTTTGGAAGTACCCGTGACAAACTGGAGGAACTTGGCACGGTCAGCTTGGTCGAAAGAACGCAATGCTCTCCAGAACCACTGGATCTGTGGGAAAGGACACAAGAAGCCAGTGTTAGGTAGAGAGCTCTTGAAAAGAGGGGGATAGGATTTGAAATCTTAGGCAAGTCCCTTCCGTGAAATGGGCTTCAGTTCCTCCATTCATAAGATGAGCAAAAACATCACCTGAAAACATGTTCTAGAAGGATGAAGAGTTAGGTGTAAGTAAGCTGTCACCTATACCCCCTTCATGCCCCCAAAGAGTACTGGTTTATGTGGTATCATACAAACTAGCACTGCTTAGGGATAGGAGAAAGATGCCAGTAGCAGCTCACCTGAATAGAGTTGGACTGGTACTTGTGGTATTCAGTGTTGGATTTCAAATCATCAATGTCAATTGTGGGCAGTCCTGATATGAGTAGCTCTAACTCCTGCTCAGTGAAGATAGAAATGAGGCGCTTTGGAATGATCTCATAGAAGCCTTCTAAGAAAGCTGCCAGCTGTTTACGGATGGCTCCTGGGGAGAGAACCAACAAGCCATGCGGCATCTAAACTCACACAACTGGTATAGGTCAGAGGTCCTCAATCTGGCTCCAGCTGCAACTAGGATTGTGAATGGTATACCTGCCTCACCTAACACTGTTTCTGGGCCCCTGTATAGGGTGAATTAAGGGAAATATTTTTTGGTCAGGTGTTTGGACTCTGGCTGGGATTTGTGGCTGGCACAGGGGAAGAGAAAAAACAGTATCTGTGAAATGAGTGAGGCCTGACCTCTTCCCATATGAACAACAAGGAGTATAAGGGACATTTCCCCTACCTGTCATTCTCATCTGGCACACCAGGTGTACATACTCCTTCTTGTTCTCTTCTGTTACCAAGATGTTGGCCCCATTAGGTTTGAGGTCACGAACTTCACAGACTCCAAACTCTTGGACCTGGAACACCCAAAACACCAATCATTCATACCAGGCTTGGTCCAGGATGGGATTTATATAGCTACCTGGGAATATGTAAAATCTTTGCCATGTCCTGGGCAGAGAGATGAAGCAAGGTCATAAAAAAGTATCTTTTCTCAGGAGCTCATAACTTTGTAATAGAGAAAAGCCAAGGGTTTGGCTTCAAAACACATAAAGGCTGAAAATAAGGAAATTGTCAATGGTAAAAGGGAAAAGGCATGATTAACGTGTAATATGATACAGTACAATCTGTATGGAAAACAATTTGGAGGAAGACTGATATTTATTTATACAATTTTTCTACAATGAACTACTTCTGGAAATGAAGAATATGGAATTGGAGACTTTAAATACATATATACATATATATATGTATATAAATAAAGAGGAAACTAGGAACTTGAATTGTTTTACAAATCCTGGTTTTTCTGTTTGTGATGTCTTATATAAGACATCACTGCTCACTGCTGGATGGGGAATGGAGCATGGGACTTAAAAGTTGACATGCTTCCTTAGAAGCATAAGAGATTATCCAATCCCAGTTCAAGGGTGGCCCCATAATGGGTTTCCTGGACTAGCTAGAATGTGCTGTGGTGACAATTTCTTGACCTACCTCAGTGCTGAAGGTGAGGTCATAACCTAGTGTGGAGACATCATTTTCCAGCAGATAAACCAGGCCTTGGTAGAAGTGGTAATCTTCACTCTCCATATCCGTATATCTAGAAAAACACGATCAGGGTCACCATGGGTTCGGGTGCAGGAGAGAAGCATGGGGGTGGGACATAAGAAAAGAACCTGTCAAAAGAGAATGTGGATCCTTTGCCACATCCTCACCTGACAGACTTGCCCAAGATGTGTTTGTAGAAGGACCGAGTAAAATAGCACTCCAGGAGGCGGTTGTCATATACAGCTTTGGCCACAATGCGTCCAACAAACTTGAAGTAGCTGAGGTGGTTGGGGTTGCAGTGGGAAGATGGGTTGATGGTGTAGGTGACCCGATCACCGGGTGAGGTACGGAACAAGGCATACATAGGATTAAACATCTCCCGAGAGATGATCATATACCACTCCCGTAGGAGCCCTCCAGCATCCTGCCCTTCTTCTCCTTCAAACACTATATACCTGCGTAAGAGACCAGAAACAGATGTGCAGAAAGCCCAGGACAAATCCATTCATTTATGTAGTATGACCCGAGTGAGTGAGTGAAGCAATGGCTGGGGAGTACAGGATCAGAGAACAGAAGTGAATACAGAGTGCCAGGAAAGCCCAGAGGAAGGGTAGGGATCTGGGACAAAAAAAAAAGCATCAACAGAAAAGAAGTCCTGAATTATCAGTGAAGGTTCATCAACGGGAAAGGTATAGAGGCTTAAATGAGGGCCTCACTTAGGGAAAGCAGGGAGAGGAAGAATCCAGCGGTGTCAGAGAGGGCTGATCAGGCTGATACCTGTTAAGGATTTGGTGGTGGAGGAGCAGGGCCCAGTCTGTCTCAGAAGTGTCTCTGATTTCCTATGATTACATGGATGGGGAACCCATGCCACGAGGGAGAGGAGGAATCAAGTTCCTGAGCTCAGGAGCGTCAAACTACTCCAACAGGTCTTTCATCTCACTGGCATTAAACTGCTGATCTCTTCTAGGTGGCTTCAGAATCACCAGTAAACAATTACCAATTTGGTGAGGAGCCACTCATGCAAGTGTGGTCTCCCTGAAGCCAGGATACCATTTGCTCAGCAGTCTTCCCATTCCTAATGTAACAACAGAGAAAGCTCTCTGTGAAGCCATCAGGTTTATCCTCATAAATGCCAAAGACTCTTCTCTCTGGGATTTGTTGCATAGCTCATCCCAAAGGCCAGCCTAGCCAGCATTAGACCAGTCTTCTGAGACCAGACCGAGAAGACAGAAGACAGCTCAGTGAGACTATCTCTACCAGGTTCCTATTTGGAATTCCTGCTGGGGAGGGCAGCACCTCCCTCAGTTCCTGGGCATATCTGGTGCTTAAGTAAGCCTTCACTACCATGTAGGAAGTTGCTCCACCCTCCCATCCTCTTTTCTCTCTTATGGGCTCTTACAATCGATTCTTCATTTCTTCAGGGGATTTCCGGTGCAGTTCACGATAGGAATCTTCAAACACATGATCACGGCGGACGTGCACAGCCATGTCTTCTTTCCGAAGCCCCTCATCCAAACGTTCTAGCTCTTGGCGGAAATATCTTGGGAGGTAGAAAAGGAAAATAGGATTGGGGGTGGCAGAGCAAACTTCTGTTTGCTTGATCTTGATGAGGATGAAGACCCACAGTGATGTTCCTCCCATCCTCCCAACACTTTGATCCTTGCTCCCCACATGTTCCCCTGGGGAAGTGCCCAGTAGTTCGGAGAGGCAGGTTATTCATTACCAACTCTAAATTTTTCCCATCTCCACTGAATAAAGGCCCAGAGTCTGGCAGAGAATTTCTGCTGAGCCATGCTGTAAGTGTACTATGGCTACCTGCACCTCCTGTATTACCCCAAAGGATGGAATGGAACTTTAGGAGTCATGTGATTAAACAAAGGTTTTGCACTTCTCTGAGGAAGGATGGAGAAGACCAGGGAGTATTTAGGTACAATGACTGTCAGAGACACAGATGAATCTCTTCCCTCCCACCCAGCACCATTTCCAAGGGCTGCCACCAATGGAAACTTCTTTCTCTGAAAACACTCCTTCAGGAGGAATTCTGGCTCCTTTCTGGGAGAGAAGATAGCATTTGAAAGTTCCCATCCCCACAGCCTCCAGGGCACATACTTGCGCTTGACATCAAAGTCGAGGACACGAATGTAGTCTACCAGGACAGCAAAAGGTCCATCAGCGAGGTGGGTGGTGGACTGCCGGAGGATCTGGTTTAACACAGTGCGGTGAGTCTCTGTGGGGAGAAAGGGACAGCAGGAATCAGCACGTCCTGGTTCCCAGAAGACTACATGATAGCCAACCAACCAGCAACTTTCTTATTTCAGAGAAAAAAGTATGGCACAAAAGGGCTTTCAGATCCGGTCCCTACCCTCACTAGCTTCATTCTCTTTCTCCCCCTACCCACCCAGCCACCCCCCCCCCACACTCTCTCTCTCTCACTCAGTCCCATCCCTCTCCCCCATGAAACAGCTAAGAATAAAATGTATGAAATGACCCTGTAAAAAAAATGAATCCTTCTACGCTGGAGGCCTAGGAGTTCCCTGTACCTGCAAAGCGAAGGAACTTCTGCGTGTCAGGGGGCAGGCTTGAGGAGATGTGCATAGATGAGGGCTCCCTGGAGAAGAATGGGTCAAGGGAGGAAGGAGTGGCTGGGGTTAAGGGGGCAGGGGAGAGTGGAGGAGGCTCATCCTTGATGTGTGCCAGCTGGCTCTCACGGGTGTCTCGGACAGGAGGCTTGCTCTCTCGCTCTGTGGCATGGACCAGGAAGAAGGCCTCGACGGCTGGCTGTAGCACTGGGGGTAGGAATGATAGGGAAGTTTTGAAACTTCAACATACAAACCTCTTTTCCTTCATGATCAAATTACAGAAGTACAGTATGGAAGAAACACTGAAAACCTGCAGGAGAAATACAATGGTAACAAAGAAAAACGAAGCCACGGAGGAAGTCTGAGCTTCCTTGAAACTAAAGAAAAATGGAGGGGCGCGTGGGTGGCTCAGTTGGTTACGTGTCCGACTTCGGCTCAGGTCATGATCTCGCGGTCCGTGAGTTCGAGCCCCGCATCGGGCTCTGTGCTGACAGCTCAGAGCCTGGAGCCTGTTTCAGATTCTGTGTCTCCCTCTCTCTCTGACCCTCCCCTGTTTGTGCTGTGTCTCTCTCTGTCTCAAAAATAAATAAACATTAAAAAAATTAAAAAAAAATAAATAAAGAAAAATGGAATAGGCTACCAGTTATAAAGATTCCCCTGGTCTGAAAAGTGAAAGATACCAGCTACTAAAAGAGAAGGCAAATCTTTTTTTTTTCTGATACTAAAGTGACAGAATTTGAATTCTCCTTTGAATTCTCATTTCAGAGACACTGAGAGGGGTGATCTGGAAGGAAGAAAGTTAAGCTGGCAGAAAGGGCCCAGAGCAGATCAGTGGGTTGGGACCTTGGCCCAAAGGCCACAACTCACCTAGCACCGCATGCTGATCATGGGATTCCTCCAGTTCCTTTAGACATTCTCCCAGCATGTCCCATAGCTCGTCCAAGCTCAGCTGCTCACTGAGCAGGGGTAACTCAGGTGGCCTCTCCTCCTTCTCCCCTTGTGAGGTTCCATCTGAGCCTACAGGCCACACAGAAGAGAGACAGAAAGCCTTTGAGGTATTTCCTTCATTTAGCTTTTTCCCAGACCAGCTGTGCAGGCCATTAGATCAAGGAGACTGGCTCACTGGCTACTAAGTAATGCTGAGTGACATCTGAAAGTAAGCTCTAATCCTACACTGGATGACATTTAAATTTAAATAAAATTAATACAATAAAAAATTTGGTTTCTCACTTGCAAGAGCCACATTCAAGGAAACTGAAGCCAAGAGAGATTTGCTTCAGGTACCAGAGTCACTAAATGGGGGAGCCACAACTGAAACACGTGCTGTCTCCACATCTAACATCACATCACAGTTTCTTAACTCCAGGAATTGTAGTGTATGCTACGAATCTCTAATAAGGGCGCGAGATGGTGATATTGATCTTCGTTGGTAAAAGCCTATTAACGTTTACAAAAACCAGCGTTCAGTGGAACAAACTGGAAAACAGAGCTTATATACGTAGAGAACAGGGGACCCAGCAGACACTTCATGAAGACTGGCTCTTTTGGTGCACTGGAAACAGGAAGTAGTACTGACCGATGGATGGAGTATCCTGAGCACCGGGAGATGGCTGGTCCACATCCATGGGTGACTCCTCTCTCCGGACAGAGGCCTCTGACTGGCTTGACTCCGACTGGATAAAAGGGAGACAAAGTCACATAAAGGGTGCACTGCAACTCTGCTTTCCTCAGGGAGAGGCTAGAGGCTGTTTCTATCCATTCTCACACATACTAAGTTTGGAAAGAGGTTTCCTATATATTTGGTCAGAAAACCCTGTGGCTTTCCAGAACAAAAGAATGGCCTTCCCACCTCCTTTGCTGTCCTCCACCCTGAGCTAGCAAGCTTTTCCAAAAAGCTCCTTAGATTCCTGCATTGCCTCCACTCTACTCTTGACCTACATCTAGTCAGACACCAGCCTTCTGGATACAGACTTGGAAGACTTCTTCTGGGGACAGATTACATATATGTGCATCTACATATAAAACTCAAGTGAACAGACTGTAGGTTTGGCTCTCTGTTTCTGTTTGCTCAGAAAAGGGGAAATAATAAGGGAAAGCCTTTGATGGGCGGCATTATTCACAAAGCCAGCATCTACCCTATCGGGTGTGGGAAAGACGGGGCAGAAAAAAGTACTTCAGAATAATAGCTGTTTTCCCTTTCTCCCTTGTTGGGAGTCACAGCCCTCAAATTCTAGGACGTTCCCAGCATGCTCAATGAAATCATACTGTAGAATAGTAATTATACGTAAAGAAAAACCAAGCCTCAGGATACCTTTATTTCCTGGATCTTGGGAAGGTGACTTGCATGTTTCAAGAACAGGAAAACAATGAGAGTGCCACAGCATACATACATGATGCCAGGCTTTTCCCGCAGCCACTCTGTGCTGGGATCCCAACAATGAGTTGGCTATCTAGAAACCTGAGGGTTTCTTCCTAAAAGTGACTGAGTGCCTAGGTGCCAAGGTACCAAGAGAGTATGGAAAACAGAAGCAGAGGCCAGAGTAGATGGACCAGCCATAGCCTAGAAAAGGCTGTGTGGGACGTAGACCAAGCTTGGGAGAATTTCAAGGGCTGGATTCCTGATGTATTTGCATTACTCCAAGAGACTGAAAAATCTTTATTCCACATCCCCTTAGAACCCAGACACTTAGCATTATGCAGTATGCAAAAGCGCCACTATTGAGTGGATAGCTGGGAGTGGGGTATGATGGCCAAGCTTTAAATCATATCAATCCAAACCAAACCAACAAAACAATGAACAAACAGTAGAGAAAACACCAACAGAAAGTAACCCTGTTGTCCGGAAGCATTCATACAGCAAACTTAATGCAAAAGCATACAAGGTAAGGGCAGTGAAACCCCACTGACGATGTGGTGGGGAGGGGAGAGAGACAAATGAATGAGGGGCCACAGGCATCATGCTAACCGTTGCTGCTTGTTGCTGTCTCCGCGCCCTTTGACCCTCACGTACCATTTGTATAATGGCATCAGCCTCAGCCTCCAGCTGCCGAACAGCTGCCTGGATGCTGCTAGCTGAGCCTAAACCGGAGGAACCTGGGAGAAAGAAAAAGAAAGGCAAGATATAAAATGTAGAAAGAGAGAATGCCCAATATTCTCTCTCCCATTGCCTGGGCTGCCACAGGGCATCCTGCTGAAGTCTCTGAGCTTTATTTAGCTCAGGCAGCTACACAGTGCTCATCACCAGGCACTAAGAGCTACCATTACAAGTAAGGGCAGAGGGCATGGTGGTACACAGATGGATAGTAGCAGGTAGAGAAGGTTCTGTGGGACAGGAAGAAAGGTAGGATTTGGCAGGCCATGGCTGAGGCAACATGGCTGCAAAGTTTTGTCAGGAGTGAGCCAAGAAGCAGAACGGAGACACGGTGACTTAAACCTTATCCAGCGAAAGATCTGCCCCCAATTTCTTTGCCAGATTTCCACTCCCCTTTAATTCTCACTTGCCCTAATGAATTTCCTATGCAGACAGCTTGAGTGAGATACAGAATGCAGCCATCAACATTCTAGGGAAGTATCATCATTTCCTTTTTTGGAAAGTTCAAGCAGGATGGAGACATGACATTAGGTCCTGCCCTCCAGGGACTCTGAGTTCACCACCACCAACCCTGACCCTCAACTGGACACTCCAGTTCCATACCTAGCCTGCCTGTCTGCTTGGCTTTCTTGTTAGCTCGGCGTGTGTCGTCCCGGAGCTGGATGATGACCTGCAGTACCCTCAAGAAGAACTTCTGGGTAGATGTCTTGGATGTCAACATGGACATAGAAGGCAACTGGAGCTCCCGGCCACCCAGAGGTCGCTTCTGAGATGCCACAATTACCACATTCTCAGCCATGTCAAACCTGGACAGTGTAGAGGTGGCTTGCGTATATTGACAGCATCAAAGCACAAACATCCAGAGTGAGCAGGGCTTTTTGGTGTTGGCTAGAGGGTTAAAGAATCTCCAAAGGAAATCCCACAGTGGGGAAAAAATAGGGTCAGGTATGTATAGGACAGATAAAGAAATCTGCCCAGAGAGGGGGGAAAAAGAAAAAAAAACAAACAAACCAGGAAACCAGCAAGAGCCACCTTTTAGAATATCCCAGATTTTGGTCCCATAGCCAAATGAGTGGCTACCACCCACCTGCTCTGCATTTTGCCTTTCAGCTTGGTGGTCTGTGGCTGCTCCTCAGGTAGGCCATCAGGAGAGAGGGTCTCACACTGGGCTCGCCGCTGCTGTTCTAGGTTATATTCCCGTAACTCAGCCAGAAGGGTACCTGGGTCAAGTAGAGGAGCCACCAAGTGTTCAGACTTCCCTAGTGAAGCAGCTGAAAGCCAAACCTTTGCAAGAAACCTACCAGGCTATTGTCTTTGCTCAGCTGCAGAGAATCTGGAGTGAGCGGAATTTTGCTGTTCACCTATGTGTGTTCATGGATCAACCATCCAGAGACTACCAATTTACCCTGCCTCAAGAATCTGTAGAATCTACATGAAATGCAGATCAGTACAGAGAACAAAAAGTATCGGTTTGGGAGCCTGTATACATTTTGAACTTCTGAGGATTTTGTGGTGATCTCAGGCAAACTGCTTAGCTCCCTCTCCCAGTTTACTTATCCATTTTAATAATGAGACTAATCTCACAAGGCTATTTTGAGGATAAGGAAAGAACTGCAGGAGAGTGCCTAGGACACTGCCTGGCCCATGGGTGTTGAATGGTAGCAGTCAAGAAAGGTCAGACTGTGGCCAAATTCCTCCCGGAAGAACCTTATAGTTCTCATGTAGCAAAGAACATAACGTCCTGGGTCATAACAGTTTAATTAACACCCATATCACCTAAGCCCCAGGCACATTTGTGAGGAGAGAACTAACCAGGTAACCAAAATCTAGGGAGAGCCATGATTGGGATGGGAGTGGGAGAGAGCAAACAGGCTCTCTATGCTGAAAGAAAACCTGGCTCTACTCGTCAATTCAATTGCTTCATCAACCTGGGTTTTAGTTTTCTCTTGGTAACAACAGGAAGGAAGATTGAAATGAGACAATTTCCAAGTGTTCTTAGAACTTTTGTACCCTCACAAGTACACAAAGGCAGAGGGTACCATTTGGACTCTCAATTCTTGAGCTTAACCTAAGTGCAGGTGCATCTCTGAGGTGGTGAAGTTGCCTAAGCAGGTTCATCATAGGACTCCTGCAAGTGCCCAGAATGTAGAAATGGAAGAAAGAGCACTGCTGGTCCTATACATGATCGTTTTCCTTTACTAATAAGCATGGATTACGTGCCACGTGCCGGGCACTGGCAATATAGAGAAAAGCCCAGCCTCGCTCTCCATGAACAACTGAGCAGAGGAAAACAGATGACAACCCAGTATTATCAGTGTTGCAATGGACTAGAGTACAGGGGGCTATGCTACACAAGTGGAAGGAGTTTGATTCAACCTGGGGATTCGGGGAAGGCTTCCATAAAGAGGGGATACCTCACTGGAAGGTTTCAGAAAGACAAGACGTTTTACTCCTGTTATTACCTATCTGTTTACAAAGAGTATAGCCCAGATGGCGAGCTCCATTCAGTAGCAGCTTGAGAACAGTGTCTCGGGTTGCAGGGTCCCCCCGAGAGAGCTGTAGTAACACATTTGCTGCATCTTCCAGACCTTCTTCAGAACAAGAGTGTGACGTCAACACCTGGGAAAAAGAAAAGAGAAGGGGTGAGCCTCAACTTAAGAATTAAAACCTTATCTACTCCCATTTACCTTTTCTCCCCCAGTCTTGGGAATTCAGAAGAGCCTGGACTCACCTCCACAGAGAGCTGTAGCTGGTTTTCCGTGAGGCCAGAGGATACCATCTTAAAGTCTGCACTGCTGCTGCCCCCATCACCCACCTTTGCTGGAGATTTGCTGGCCTTAGTAGTTGTAGAAGCTTTGAGGAAACAGATGAAACACTGTAAGCCTCTAAAACTCACAGGCCAGAACCAAGAAATCACTAAATCATCCAGGGCATCAATACGGGAAAGTAGTGAAAATGAAAAGCCACCCACCAAAGCCAAATCCCAATGACTCAGTTTGTCAAGGAGTCTCAGGACTGTACCTTCTAAAGTGATAATCCCGAACATTTTTCAACTGTTTCCGTACCATTGAGCCCCTTCCTCAAAATCTTCAAATAATTCTTACTAGTCTGCTGTAGGGCTCATTCCCTTTACTTCCTAGGACAGCTTGGCTAGTCCACCCTGATTCACATGGTGTCCTGCCTGTTCTTGAACTCTTTCCTGAGAACTGGCTCCTTCAACCAGGATGGAAAGGTTGGGAGTTCTTTGAAAATAGGGACTTTCTCTCTCCTTTTGGTGCTTAGCCTAGGGAAGCCACATTTAGTGAATGCCTGCTGGTCTTTACGAGTGTCTGTGTGGGTGGATGGGTGTGGGGAGGAAAAGGATGGAGAGAGTGAATTGGGACTGATGAGGTCAAGAATGAACGCCTCTGGCTCTCACAAACACAAACCAAGCTGACTGCTATCATTTAGGGAGTAATACCTGGACGGGGGAGTGAGGGGTGAGGTGGGTGTACACACCCCAGGCTTCCAGCCTACATCCACACTTACTTGAAACAGTAGTGGTAGCAGTCGTGGGGGTAGTCACCGTGGTCGAAGCAGCTACGGCAATGGTGGATATAGCCGTGGCAACAACCAGAGCTGGAGCAGAAGTGACAGGGGTGGTTGCAGCAGGGGGAGTGGGCGTGCTGGAGGCGGCAGTGGTAGTGGTGGTAGATGTGGTTGAGGTGGCAACAGTGGTGGAGGAAGCACTGCTGCCAGAATTAGCCTGTGCTTCCGATACTTTGTTTTCTGGGAGAGCAATTGAGATGAGAGAAAGGAGTCTGAGGAGTTTCTCAGTTAAGAGAGAGCTCCGGCGGATGACTGGGTGTGACAACATGTTCATGAGCTGCCCCAGGGGAGAGGCCTCGAGGCTGTATGGGGAGGTTTCCCCCTCACCACCAGCGCTCACTGGCACTGACTTCACGGAGTTCTTGCCTTTCCGGCTGACATTCATGTTGTCCAGTTTTACCAATAAATCCCAGAAGTCTGTGCAAATGCCACTGCTGGTGGACTGTGAAGAGCATGGGCTGCAGGCCTGCTTACTGCCCCTCTCCCGATCGCTCTCACAGTTTGTTTCTTTGGTCCGCTGCTGTGTAAAGTGGCTGGGAAATACCTGCCGGCAAGAGAAGGACATGCTTGATCTAGGGGGTGCACAGAGAAAATATGTCTTCTTGACAAGGAAAGACAACTGGTTCCTAGACTCTCTACTCCTTTGGATAGCTTTGGCGACATGGGAGAGATGTCATACAGGAGTTTTATCTAACTGATGGTGAAGTGGCTCAAAGAAACAAACAAGGGCTTTGAAGGGAGATGATTAGCTAACTTCTGAGCGTCAGTCTCTGTATTTATGAAATGGGGAGCACACCTATGCTGCATTGAAAAATTGCTGAGATAAAAGGAGATAATGTATTTCTGCACAGTGCCTGGCACAAGGCAGGCCCTCAACAAATGGCATCAATGATTATTAAAAAGAAAACTGAACTAAGTTCTAGGTCCAGCTCCATCACTTACTAGCCATGTGACAAAGCCACTAAAAATTTCTGTACCCCAGCTTCTTCATGTGTAAAATGGGAATCCTACAGATTACCGAAAGTTGCTTTGATAACGAAATGAAATAATGCACAAAAATTGCAAAAAGTAAAAAGAACCCCACAAAATTATTCACTTGACAACTCTCAGAAACAATACAGGCCTCAGCACTAATGGTGAAGAAAGACCTACTTGCTCTCTCAGAGTTCAGATTTCATCTAGGCTGTGATTGCCATCCCTCTTCCATCCCCAAGAGTTGGTTGGGTTCAAGCTCCTCACCTTGGCCAACTGAATGAGTGTGTCCAGAACATGTCTGCAGACAACAGGAGCAGCCTGGGGGTGGATGTGGACAGTGGAGCCACTGCTTGCATGCTTCTCGGTATGTTTGCGACCCCCTGAACGTTGAATCTGGAATATATTAGTCCTGCAGCCTAGGGCTGCGTCCATAGATACTGAGAGCCAGGAAAGCTGGTTGGAGCTCTTAGACTCCATCTTGTGTAGGAGGTCCAGGGGCCGGTGTTCGTGGCTGCCTGATCCACAGCTTTTGCTTGACTTTTTGCCCTTCTCCTCACTTGAGGAGACCTTGGGTGTTTCAATGCACAGCTCACTCTCACTGCTACGCTGCAAAATGGACAGCAGGCTGCGGATGACCCAGTGGCGAGTCTGGGCATGGTAGCAGAGATTTCTCAGTACTCGGTGTAGACGGCTTGTATTAAGCTTTGGCTCATCCACGAAAAGTAGGACCAGGAGACAGGATAGGGCTTCGTGGTCCAGGAGGAGTCGTCCTCGGAGGCGGAGGAGAGTGTCTACATTACTGCCAGAAGGCCTGGAACAGAGCATAGTTTCTGGGTAACACGTAGCTAGAATGCTGGGGAAGGGGGATGAGCTGCATACCTCCAAGGAGGCATAAGAAGGAGAAGTGCCTAAGTCTAAGGGCTCTTAATAATAAGAGCTGCCCTCTTGTGTGCCCACTGGGTACCAAGCACTCTACAATGTCCATACCAGCTGGTATGGGGCTACTGATAAGACTAAAGAATTGCCCATTTTTGAGGTGATGAACAAGAGGCTCAAATAGGTTAAGTGACTTGCCTTACATCACATGATGTCTGTATCATCAATTGGTAAAATTGGATTGTACTTGAAGTCTTAGAAATAATGTTTATTTCTGCCTTCTCTAGACTACTAGGGGGTTGCCTGCCTGCCTCATAGAGACTGATCACTCCCTTTACATTTTGGCATGTTGGGTACAGTCTGCTTCAGCCTGGGTAGTAATGAACTCCTCTTCTTCTGTGGCCTAGATATTACAATCTCTAGGCAAATGGCTTTCCTTATACCACAACCTGCTGCCAGCCTGCCTTACTTTGTAATTATGGTTTACAAAAGCTACACCAACCCCAAAGTGTGGCTTTCTGAAGGCGAGTCCAAAGATTTGGCTCCCCACTCATTCAAGGCAACAGCTAGAGAGGTCACTGAGTCTCTCTACCTGTAAATTAAGGATGCTGGACTGGCAGTATATGGGAGAGATGATATGGCAAGGTGAAAAAAGACAAAGGTACCTGTTATGGCTGCTGCTACCCCCCATTTGAAAGGTGCCGCCCCTCTGCACAGCAAGGCGAGTGTACTGAACTCCACGGTTGCCACTGAGGCGACTGGTGAAAGCTGGAAGAAAAGAAATAGGAAACTGAAACTAGGGAGGCGGGTGGTATGCCAGGTCCGGGTAACACAAAGGGCAACAACAGAGCCTTGTGTATACAAATTCAAACATTTCAGAGCCCTCCCACTTGCCTCCCTCTGTACCCGGGCTTCGGAGAATGGCAGAGAGTGCAGAGGTGCTACTGTGGCCAAAGAGCCGCTCATGCATGAGTTGTCGCTGCCGGGCTTCTTGTTCTCGCCTCAGGGCTTGAGCCTCAGCTGCAATGTCAGGTGGCATCACAGCCAACACGCTATCCTCCATGTCCTCTAGGACACTACGGCGCAGGTCTGAGGGTAGGGTCTGGATGAAGGTCACAGGGTCCATGGGGGTGTCTGAGCTAGCATTCTGTGCCAGTTCCCGTCGCTGTTGCTCAGCTCTTTGCTGTGCCAGCACCTACAGAGCAGAAGATGTCAATGGGGAACACCCACAACCAGGCATCCTGGTCCCACCAGCTCCCTGCTCACATACTTCCTCTTGGATAGCTGGAGGCAGGGCGGCCAAGAACTCAGGGCTCACTTCAGTCACACCAGGATTCCCCACCACTGCAGGAGCTGAGTTATTTGCTGAAGGGGCAGTCCGAGTTGGTGGACGAATGCCCAGCTGGTTCTGCAGGACTTCCCGGCGAATGTCATCAGGCAGAGCAGCCAGGAAAGAGGGATCCACACCTTCGGGCAGACTGATACCTGAGGGGAGGTGCAAGATGTGAAGGAACTCGCACCTCTACCGATGCTTAAGATGCACTTGAGTAAAGAAGCTCAGGGCCTTGCTTGTGGGAAATGAGCTTTGTTTGTCCTCACTGCACACAAAAGACAGAGGACACACAGAAGGCCCACTCACCTTCCCTAGGCTCAGAATAGCACTTGTTATATGCCAGATTTTGTGTGTACACTGTCACTCAATCTTTATAAAGACCCTACAATGTAACTATTATTACTGCCTCATTATCAGTGAGAATCAGAGAAGTTAAGTGATGCCCCCAGGTTCTGAAGGTACGTCGCTGCAGAGAGAGGAACCTGAGCTAAGAGCTGTTGGACTCCAAAGCCTGGGCTCATCCTATCATGCAGCATTAACACACCCTTACCGCTAAGTCCTCCTCCCATGTGTATGCCGCCTTCCAAACGGAACCGTTTGGTGGGCATTTCCATGCCAAAGGCTACAAGAAGCCTAAACAACCCCTGGGTGGCCTGAGCACACATGGAGCTCACCTGCAAGGGGATCTTCTTCTTCACTGCTTGTTGAAGGCAGAGGCTCTTCTAGGATTCCCCGGGAATCTGCTCCAGAAATGGCCACAGCAGAATCTCTGGTGGAAGAACTCTCAGAGGATGCAGGGGGAGAGCTGAAGAAAATAAATTTCAGGTTGTTTTTTGTATTAATGCTTTCCTATTTAGAAAACACTCCTACAATATCCCTTTCTTATAGAAGCTATGTTGACCTCCTTAGTGCACCAAGCGTATGCAGTAGCTAACAAGTCTACATGTGGCTTGAAAGACCCGCCGTCACATCCTGCCCTCTTCTTGCTCTGTACACAATACTTACCTGTCCTCAGGGGGTGGGGCAGGTTCCCCTGACCCATCACCCCTGCCTTGCACTTCTGTGACAACTGGTGGGGCATCCCCAGGAGTGGAACTGCCTACTGTGGGCTGCTCAGAACTGCCAGCTGCTGAGGTGTCACCCACAGCTTCCTCTAGGGTACAGGAAGCCAGGCTACTGGTGTCCATGGGAGAGCCTTCCAGTTGACTGCTGACAGCTGTCAGTGCATCAGAATCTTCAGCTCTCTCTGGGGAAAGAGAGGCTAGGAGGAAGTCACATGGAGAGGTTAGATCTCTGCCTAGAAGAGGGGGCTGAATTAAGATGCAGCCAGATTAAGGGAGCCTGTCACTTTCAGATTCCCTGCAGGCAACATTTATACATGCGTGTTGGTACTGTTTATCTAAATAAACAATGTTCCTTGAAGGAAAAAACTCCTACACCTTAAGACTTTTCCAGAGCACATCATAGGCGGCATGGTATACAGCAGGAATAGTAATTAGGTTTCAATTCATCCTGTTGGAACACTGCTGAGAAGAATTTTGAGGCCCCATTTCAAACCAGTGGGAAACAGTGCCATGATATAAATGGTGTCTGCCAGGATGGGAGAGCTATGTGTGTGGGGTCAGATGCTTGCCATCCCTGAAGGATGCTGAAGCAGAGCAAGCTTTAAAATCACCCAGATCTGGATTTTAATCTCAGCTCAACCACTTACTGAGTGATCTTGGGCTAGTATTTCATGTGAGTTTCAGTTTATTCATGGAGATAACACTGTCTACTTTAGAGGGTTGTTTCTGCATGCTCTTCTGACTGAGCCACCCAGGTGTCCCAGGAGGGTTTTCTGATTACCTCAATAAACTGCTGGCATCATCACTTGTATCATTAGACACTCAGATATATTATCACTTGAAGACACAGAGAAGAAACCTCAACTTTAGGAAAGCTAATGTGCAAGGTGAGAACATACTCTTTGAGAATTTGAGCTTCTATTATTTCTCTAAGAAAAGTAAAGAGAAACTACAAAGATGTCCATTCTCCACCCCTATACCCTCCTGCCCCCCCCCCCCCGCCAAAACCTTGAAATTCTACTCACTTATAGTGGGAGCTGGGGACAACTCCATCTGAGTCGTTTCTGCTTCTCCACTTGGCCTTGTGGGACCTAGTTCCTCTGGCTCTACCGGCATCAATAGCTGTGTAGAGCTTGCCCCTTCACCAGCTGGGGATTGCAGCTCTTGAGGAATGTCTCCCAAGGCTGGTGGGGGTGGGAGTGTTTGTTGTTGTGAGGGCTGCAGAGCGACAAGGGTCTCCTTGGACTCAGATGTTGCTGCATCGGTTGAAGATGGGGTTGTTGGGTAGCTGTCAGGCATAGGAGTCCCATCTTTCTCGGAAAGAATGACAATGGGGGTGTTAAGGGGCAATCAGCCAAGAACCCAGAGAACCACTTAATCAGCACAAGTGGCCTGACAAGTACCCTGCCCACCCCCGGGGCTATGACCGTTCCTAGGAACAGCTTGTGGCTGGTCTGGTATACCCAGGATGAGGGCTAAGGCACAGTGCTATCTTAGTCTCAAGAACTGGAGATCTGAATCTTTGTAGATCCTAAGAATTAAATCTTTCTGTGTCCTGGGTGGAAGGGGAAAGAGTTCAAGTCACTTTATAATGATATTTGCCTCACCCTAAATATCACCTATTCCATTCCACCTCCCTTCCCCCCCCCCCCCCCCCCCCCGTCCTGATTATCCAAGGAATATCTACAACTCTGATGGAGGCAACAGTGCCAAGACTAAGTATGAATATGCCACACACCAGGGAAAGTAGTAAGTTGTATAGTTATCTTCTAATTGGGGCCTAAAATCCCTACCCCACAACAATACAACTTACTACCTCACCCCGGCATGAGCAGAATCCTCTAGCAAGGGCAGCAGGCAAAAGGCCATTTTTCCTGATGACAGACCCTTTCAAAGACCTTACTTTCATTAAAGGGACCAGGACACCTACCACCCACTTTCACTGCTTTAAAAAAAATACAATAGTCTTTAGTATAATCATTTTGCAACTCAAATGCCAAAGGAGACAGAACGTATAGGAAAGCAGAGGAAAATTCTGAGGAGATGGGGTGGGGGAGACATAATACCACACGGACCAGTTACTAGAATCATGAAACAGCTACTGACATTAAGATTAGAAGGAGGAATACGAAACGTACAGCAGTAATACCATTTAACCCACAGAGCTACCTTCCCCAAAAGCAGATTGCTCAAGATAATATTTGCATTAGACTTTTAGATTCCAGACCCACAAAGTTTATACAAAAAGGAAAAAATAAAAAGAGACTAACATAGGATTACCAACTTTTAGTTTAGCCAAATAAAAAAGAATCCTGTCAATATCACTTAATAAAAATATTTTGATACCAAAGACCTAGAAAGGACATAATTTCTTTAAATCGAATAAATTTAGCTTTCTGAAAAACCCATTAATCCCTCTTTAGTTTTTCTTTTTTAATAAAGCTTCCTTACTTTTTAAATTAAAAAAATTTTTTTTAAATGTTTATTTTTGAGACAGAGACAGAAAGCGAGCAGGGAAGAGGCAGAGAGAGAGAGAGAAAGAATTGGAAGCTGGCTCCAGGCTCTGAGCTGTCAGCACAGAGCCTGATGTATGGCTTGAACTCGTGAACTGCAAGATCATGACCTGAGCCAAAGTCAGACGCTTAACTGACTGAGCCACCTAGGCACCCCTAAATTTTTTTTTAATGTTTATTTTTGAGAGAGAGAAAGAGAGAGCATGAGTTAGGGGAGGATCAAAGAGAGAGGGAGACAGAATCCGAAGCATGCTCCAGGCTATCAGCACAGAGCCCAACACAGGGCTCGAACCCACAGACCATGAGATCACGACCTGAGCAGAAGTCGGACACTTAACCGACTGAGGCACCCCGATCCCTCTTTACTTTGTTCATTTCCACCAAGGACTGGCATTTGGGACTACCGCCATCAGGTATTCTCATGAAGTACCACACAATGGTGGTCACCAAAGGGGGCAGGACACATGGCCTTGCTATACATGCCAGAATGCAGCACAGCAAGATCAGAATGAGAACCTGAACAGAGCACGTCGGAGGGGAAGTGTACCGCCGTGGGAAAGACAGTAGACTGTATAGTTATCTCCAAGATGGGGTATGACCCTAAAACTATACAATCTACTACCTCATCCCACAGAGCACCAGTGTTCATTCATCTTCAGCCCACCTGGGCCAGCTACTTGGGTCAGGAAAAAGAGCCAACCAATTAGCAAGAAGGTAAAAAGGCAGGTAGAGTTACCTGAGAGGTTCTGTTCGGTGGAGTCACTGGTCTTAGATGCAGTACACTGGAAAGAGAAGAGACAGACCCATGTGGGACTTTGCAAGCACATTAAGATAGGGGTCAACTATAATAGCCACCAGTTCCAACATAAGCCACCTAGGAGTTCAATGACCTGGATGAAGATGAGCACTTTAGTGAGCAAATGTATCTCCAATTTCTCTAATACATACTTGTGTTCAAGGATGGCTTGGGGACAGGGGGGACTTCCAGAGGGCTGACTGAAGAGTGAGCTGGGCTTGGCATAGGACATGACCTAAATACAATTGTGAGGCCAGCAAGAATTTCTTAAAAGTTTCACCTCTCTTTATTTCCCTTCCTTGGGCTCATTTTGTCTACTCCAGCTTCTTAAATCATATACCCGGCTTACTGATTTTCTATCCCTTTTCACATGTTTGAAACAATGTTATTGTTTATATCAAGCAAAACTTCCATACAAAGTTATTTGTTAGATCAAGCTTGTTATCCTAACTGAACATTTTGATATCCTTAACCTAATACCTTAACTGCTGAATGGGACATAATAGTCTTTCAACTCAAGTCTTTTAATTTCTTTGTATTTCTGTTAGCTTTTACTTCATATATTTTAAATCTAATATTGTTTAAAGTCCCCAAAACTTCTAAACCAGTAGCTTCTTTCTAAATCAAAATGAAAAATCAAGCCTTAGAAATGACATGTGGTTATGGGGCTCAGGGAAGGAACATTTCCTGATCTGAAGCCGAAACCTAAGCCTAACTTATTTAAATGATGGAATGGGGCCATCTTGGTAAGGTTGCCCCCACACTTGTTAAGTCAATCTTCAGAGAGTGAAGTGGAATTGAACCCCCAAGAGCATGGGCATAATCAAATTCATTCTTCTAATCTAGCTGCAGTCAGTGAAGGTAGAGATTACACAGTGTGACTGGTAAGTCAGGAGCCACTCTGGTTCTTTCTCCAGTTTTCCCCAGTGAGAGACAATGGAGAAATAATTTTCCCTCTGGGTTTGAATTCTTTTTCCTAAAAAACATGTGAACGTATGGTGAATTTGGAATGAATCATTTCTCAAGTTCAATGTGAACATCCCAGGATTCTTCAATGACTGGTGCTATGTGTATGCCAAAACCACATGAAAGTAAAGGTAGACATAGCCAAAGATGAATCCTCCCAGCCCTTGCAAATCACCTGTGCACTCTGATCTCTGTTCTCCTTATCTTCTTTGCCTTTGTCAGTTATCTTTGTTTCTTCCTCAGCCAACTGTTTCCTCCGTTTCTCCCGCCTTTCTTCCAGCTCCTCATCCCTCAGGAATTCCAGGTGATTGACAATGGGCACTTTAACAACTGGATCACAGAAACAAAGATCAGAGGTTGCTCAGGGGAGGTGAGGAAGGAAGCCAAGAGGCAGAGCTTGTGGCCAGAGAATGAGGGCAACATTCTCCCATGCACTCATCCTAGCTGTGGAAGGCTCACTACTGCTCAGACAACCAAGCTACCACATACCTGAAACACAGTCATGCATGCTCTCAGCATCAAGAACTTTGCATTCCTCTGTCCAGCGGGTTAGGGCTGTGGGGATGCTGGACAGGGTCCCTGTGAGGGAACAAAAGAGAATGAGATTCCTGGCCTGGTCACATGTCATCTGATGCAAAAATTGCTGTATTTTTCTAACAAGACCCAATGTCTTATCACAAGGTTTGGCACATCACAGGTATCCAGAGATAGTAAAAGTTTTGACCTTGGCTAAATTATCAAGTGGTTCTGCCCCTATAATATGTGGTTTCTCTAGGCAGGGCAGATAATGTTCTCCTTTCCCTCAGCAGGGAAAAAGTAGAAGGCGAAAAACTCTATGTATCCTCCCTTTTCACCAAACTTGCCTGCTTGACTGGTAGCTGTGCTCTGGTCATGGAAAAAGTCATCCAGCAGCTCATCATCAGATCTGGCAATAATGTGGACATCATCGTTGCCCACCAGGAGGCGGGCTCGGCCTCGGCTTTGTAGGGGAAGGCTGCTGCTCAGCTGAAGGATGTCAGCAGCAGCAGAAGGACCAAGCAACCTGTAGGGTGATGGTGGAATGCCATGGTCACTGTAATTCATAGGGGTCTTGCAACTGTTGTTGTGATCCTTTCTGTAACCTCTAGGAAATGCTTAATGCTATTATAGACTTGACCATACTTAAACATAAATCCTTTTTTTTTAAAGTCTTATTTATTTAGGTAAATCTCCACACCCAATGCGGGGCTCTAACTCAAGACCCTGAGATCAAGACTCAAATGCTCTTCCGCCTGAGCCAGCCAGGTGCCCCACTAAGCATAAATCTTAGTCATCTTTCTAACCATTCCATCTGTCTATGAACTTTATTTGGGTTGAGGTCACATATTATTCCATAGTTCCTTGTACAGTGAGTGTCACTGGTAACTCCAGGAATTGTGTTAGGGTATAATATCTCTCTTGTATACCCACTGTTGCCTGTACATGGATTATTATGTCCTTTCTTCTCACTACACTCTAAGCCTGAAGGCAGAAATCCCATCATGTCTATATTTAAAGTGTAAAGTGCTTGGCATATGAAATGATTCACTGACTGTTGAATGTATACATAGGACACTGAAGCAAAAAGATACAATCTGATATTCTCCAGAAGGCTGCATATATAACCCAAAAAGAAATGGGACAAATGTAACTCACCTCTGGAGTATAAGAGGAGGGTTGGGCTGGCGATTCCCAGGGTAATGAACATGAATGGTGTGGCCTGTATTGGCTGTCAGCTGCCTTAGGGTTCTCTGACTGCGCCCGATGCCCTGGGTGAGACGTGTTGTGGAGGAGCCACTGCCCAGCGTCAGAGAACTGTGGTCTGCATGGCGTACCATCAGTGGGTGAGTGGTAGGGATATTTCCTGGGGATGGGGGGATGTCTGCTGCAAGGACAATATGTAAAGGGGTCAGTGTCAAAAAGAAATTTCTTCCAAGGTTGTTCAACCAGAGCCATGTCTCCTGGGCCTTACTTCCTCACACGGAAACCTGAGCTTTGTCCTTTCTCCCTCATTCCCACGCCTCATGTATAATCACTGACACTACCATAGCTTATGCCACCATCTCTTACCTAGATATTGCAACAGTCTCCTAACTAGTACCTTCTCCCAATCCATTTTCCACACTACAGCCACAGTGATGCTTTTAGACCCCTCAGAAACATGTTACTCCCTCCACCTTGAAGACTCCAATCCTCTCCCCCTTCTTTACTTGCTCTTTTGTTTTTGGCCCAGATGTCACTTGCTCAGATTCTACAGATTGGCTTAATAACCCTTTACTCTGGGCTTTCTTACCATACTATAGTGTAATGCCTGCTTACTTATGATTCCTAATAGACCATAAGCTCCTTTGAGGGAAAGGGATGGTTTTATTTTTCACTGCTGTATTCTTAGTACCTAGGAAATAGTAGGCATCCTCATTTGTTCAATTTGATTTACTAAATGAAGGGAGGCTCAATGTAAGGAAGACTGACAGAAATCACAAAAATGCAAAAAAAAAAATCACAGAATAGAAGGCACCTTGAAAATTATGTAATACAACCCATTTTCAAAAAAAAAAAACTTTTCATTTACAGGTGACAAACTGAGGCTCAAAGAGGTAAAAGACTACTCGGCCAAGACAACAGACCAGCACAGTTCAGTATTTTCTGCTATATCATGCTTGTGATTTGGGGTCAAGACCTGCCTTCTCAAGACAGCTTGATTTTAAGAACTAGATGCTAAAAGCGAACTTTGACGTTGATAGAGAAGGAAAGAGATTCACTCTCTCCTCCGAAAAGATGCGTCCTTGATGAACAGAGTGAATGTGCTCAAATCTACTCCCCAATGCCAAGCTCAAAGGTGTTCATTCAAACTCTCAAGATCCAGTGTTACAGACATAAGAATTGATTGCCCTGTCACTGTAGTGTGCACATGGGTGCGTGATGCAGTCAGCCTTGGTCTCACTTAAAAAAAAAAATTCAAGCAAATCATCAAGTTGTCCAGGCTCTAAAATGGCTGCCTGTTTACTGAGGTGGAGAGAACAAAAAGCAGCCTCTCACAATTCTTTCTTCTAAGTATACATTTATTGAGAGAGATGGATTCAGATATCCCTTGCCCCAGGAAGTCAGCATAGGAAAAGAAGTGCTGTCTGTATCAGATTGATAGCTGCTCTGGTTCACTGCTTGGTTTACCCTAGAGAAGGGTATAAGAATCAAGAGATAAAACCCAGCTGAGCCCCTGTATCTTACTAGCACTGGAGAACATGTTGTCAAACTCAATGATGAGATCATCCTCCCGGTCAAAGCGCTCAAATCGGACCAAGGGAGAAGCGTTCATATCAGGGTAATCCTCATCCAATTCCATTTCAGAGCCATCGTCGTCATCGTCTTCATCTCCCTCTTCACCTTCATCATCCTCCTTAAGGGGAAAATAGGAGATGGAGAATTGCTGGAGGTAAGGGTTTTCTGAAGTCTGATGTCATGGCCACATTTGCACATGAGGGAGGGAGGCGCTGAGGCTAGCAACCCAGACTGTTGGTTTTCTCCAGCTCTGTGTTCCCATGGAAGAGGTTGTCTGAACCAACCCAAACACAGTCCCCCCTCACCTGATCATCTTCCTCATCTTCCTCCTCCTCCTCCTCTTCATCCTGACTATCATCCTCATCCTCGTTACTGCCACTGCTGTCCTCTTCCTGAGTGTGCTCCTCCTCATCCTCAGGGTCCAGGATATTCATGGAATCTAAAACAAAGGGAGCACATTGGAGGACTATACTGAGCAGCTAGCAAACAGGCTACTGTGGCAGGCCGGCAGATTGAGTGGGAAGGCGATGGGGTATCTGACTCTAGGAGAGGAAGAACCAGATCTGGGGTGATGTACAGACTTAGTGAGCCAGCCCTGATTTCCTGAGAGTGCCAATCAATGCATCAACACGCTGAGCAGGGTGGCTGAATGTGGAGGCTGGCTATAGGGTGGTGCTTCAGGAGCCATGGTCTAGGACTTGGCCAAGTCTGCTGGTGCCCCCTTGCCTTTCCAGCTCTACTTTGCTATTGACTGCATCCTGTTGGTAAGAGGGAATCTGGAGCGATGATAGCAGGTGGGTGAGAAGAAAGCGAACCAAGTAAGAAGTGACAAACTTTTGGGTAAGCAGTAGTAACATGTTATTTGAAAAACTGGCTGAGGATAAAGTGGATGATATATGTCAGCGCATGCAGACAGATGCTTCCTTATTCTGCACATGTGGGCAGCTGCCTCCAGGAAAACCCTAGTGTAGTGTCTGTCAGACGTGCAGGGCAAGAAGGGAGGCCTTTCTGGCCTCAGCACTCTCACCTTCTCGGTTGGCCTGCAAGGTGGAAGCTTGGCTGAGGTTGGAAGGAGCTTCATCCATCAGCACGTCCTCTTGTGATTCATCCTCTCCACTTCTGCTCACTGAAGGTTACAGAGCAGAGCCTTCACTGAACAACAGAGGACTTCCCTTTCCAGATTGGGTGCGTCTAAAGTAGCTATGTACACCCAGCAGATATCCACTTTTTTTTTTTTTTTGGATGAGGGAGAAGACCTAGGTTCTCTGCTGTCTACTAGCTAGGTGAGCTTGGCCAGTCACTTTACCTGTCTGAGTCTCAGTTTTCTCATCTGTAAAATGGGATGATCACATCTGCTCTGCCAATCCCACTAATTGTGAAACCACAGAGGATAATGGGTGTGAAAAGTCTTGTCAAATTTAAGAATACATGTCTACTTCCGTTTATCCTTTGATTTCCTTCATCAATAAAATAAAAACAAGTAACACATAGACCCTTGGAGCCAGGTGACAGTAGGGTACCTTTGCCGTTTTCCGTTTGAGTTGTAAAAACGGGCCACCCTTAGGGAATGATCACACTTTTTACACTACTGAGACTCAGAGGCGGAAAGCCCCTGGATTTTGCTAAAGAACTGCAAGGAAAGCGCTTTCTCACCCTACAGGCTCTACAGCCTCCTCTAGGATTCCATGAATAAAAAACACTCTTGATGTGCCTGATGTATCATTTATACTGATGGCCACCCTCTCCACCTCCCCCACATAGGCAACACTTCAGATCCGCCACAGGTCTGTAGATGGTTTGTGAATTTCTCATCTGTAAGATCGTCAACATCAAGACAAGCAGCAATCTAGGCTGGCTATGAGCCCTTAGGCAGAGCTGAGCAAGCAGATGATGAGAAAAAGGGTCCTCCCAAGAGAGACTGAGGCAAAGGAAAAGGCTATACTCAGTTCTGGGGCTCTCACCTATAATTGTACTGTTCCCAGATCCGCCATCCCTCTCAAGCAACTCATCTATCAGGTCCTCCAGCTCATTCTCAACCTGGAGAGAAATAGAACATATATATGGATGCACACAAGTCTATCATTGCGCTAGCACGGAAGCCCTAAAAAAAGCCAGCAAGGGAGTACATATTTCCAGGATAATGTGTGACAGAGAATGTTGCATAAACACCACACATTTGGTGCTAAGAGCACAGAAGCTACCATGTGCTGTCAATCCACACTCAGACTGTCCTTCAAATGGGTTAATCCCAGTTATCTCAGGCCAGGCGAGTCTTTATACTATCCAGAAATACATGCAGATCTCCTCAGAGCTAGCAGCTTAGGACTGTATGCCTCATTTCTTACAACTGCTACCAGCTCCAGAAATTACAATGCTTTCTTTAGGGTCTTTAGAAAATAGCTGTTTGAATGCTCCAGTGAGACCTGGTGCTATAGGCACAACAGTGATGTTAAGGAGTTTCCATTAATGACCAGCACCAAATAAATCAAAGACCTTGGGCCCAAAGGGCTCAGGCCAGTTTTCTACATCCACATTTCACCTGTGCCTAAGTCTGGGATTCCTGCTGGGATCCATTCCATTTCATAGTACATGGATGGCATCCTGGCCTTATCCCCACCTCTCATTTAATACAATTCAAACACATTTACTGAACATCTACTAAGCGTATCATCTGTACTCCTGTGCAAAGCAGACAGCACTGAGGCAAGGATCTAAGGTACTCACCCACCCACACCACTTGGGGATTTTGTTTAGCGCCGCAAAAGGGGTATGCTGGGTGATCTGCCTCCCTACCTGCATCTCTTGTGAACTGAGCACCTCAGGCTGCCCAGCAATCACCACTGAGTCGGTTTCAGCCTCCCCATCCATGATATCCCCATCTGCCACCTCTGTCTGAGTGACATCATGATCCTCCTCCTGCACTTCTGCTTCCCCAGGCTCGCCTGAAACAATCAACCAACCAGCAAAATAATCAAAGGGTGCCTATATGCAGGGCACCACGAGGCAAGCATGGAAGACAATAAGGTCCCTTCCCTGGGCAAGTTTACAAGTTCTCAGAGAAAAAATGAATGGGTGACAAAGGAAAAGACAAGGCTACGTGTGAGGATAGCCAAATAAGGCTGCAATTTTAAGGAATTCTTTGTGGGGCAGATTCCCACGCCACTATGACAGATCTCTAGAAGGCCAGCAATTTCCCAGGGAAACAATACCAAGCCAGAAGAGTTGTGATGCCATGCCCATAAAGTAACTATGCCCACCCAGTCTGCTCTCCAGTCCATTGGCTCTGATTCCCTACCTGGGTCCTGCTGGTTGCTATTGGAGTCCTGAGCAGCTCCTTGGGCATCCTGCTCAGACTTGCTCTTGCTAGAAGCACTCTTGCTGCCAAAAAGGCTACTAGGCTGGTTCACAATCCGGGAAAGTGTTTCCAAAGGCTTCAAAGCAGCATTGACTGTGTTGGCCATGTTTGGACTGAGGTAAAGATACAGAGATGGACTTAGCACAGAAACCTGCACTAAAAAGAACCAAGGCTCATCAGAGTAACAACTGATTCCAGGGGATGGGGCATGGACGGTACAAGGTGAGCCTGGAACATCTTGTTGTGCCAGAAGGCTTTAAAAAATTGATGGGGTCATTACCACAGGCCAAATCTGAGAATAAAAAATAATGATGGTAGTGGATTATACCATATTAAATATAAAAAGAAACTGCAGCCACAGGGATACAAACATAAGCAGAAGGAAATCTTCATTATAAAAGAATGCCTGCTAATAAATAGGAATGAGAAAATCAGAAATCCTCACTTTTCGAACAGCAATGTAAGCGATCCAGGCAGGGATCACCAATAAATGCTAACCTACTGAGTTAAAAATCTTCAGGGCATAAGATATTCATATAATCTTCATATGAACTCAAAGCATCACCCATAAAACATTTATTAAGTACAAAAGGGAAAGCTAATGTTTATGTGATCAAACTTAGCATCACCAATAATGGGACAAATTAGCATTATGTGTCTCCTGATATGATGCACCAAGGGCAAATATCACCCATGTAGTATTCATGCCAGAAGTTTAACCTGAACCTAGCCATAAGGAAGCAATTAGACAAATCCAGGTTATGGAATATTCTATGAGACATTTGGCGCCTTCCAGATTCTTCAAAATAGTCAACTGTCATAAAAAAACAAGATACACATGACATCAGATGCAATTAGTGATGCTCACTGGATGCTGGATTAAAACGCTCTCTCCCAAGCTATAAAGACATACTTGGAATAACTGGGGATATTGGAATATGAACTACATGTTGAATCCTATTATATCAATGGTAAAATTTCTTAGATGTGATGATATTCTAGCCATGTATAGGAATGTTTATTCTTAGGAGACACATGCTAAAGTATTCAGAGGTTAAGCATCATGTTGTCTTCAACGAACTTCAAAAGATTCTGCTCCTAAAAGGGGGAAGGAGAGGAGGAACTAAAGCAAATAGGACAGAATGATAACCACTGGTTAATCTACATGAAACATATGGTGCTCATTACACTGTGAGTCTAAAATTTTTAAATGTTTTTAAAAAATTAATGAGCTTGTATCAAGAGGACAAAAATCAACTTGAAGAGGTCCCATGGGCCAAAGGTGCAATGGAAAAGAATAATGACTGCAGAGATCCAAATAATTC
The DNA here is from genome assembly GCF_028018385.1 of Neofelis nebulosa. Taxonomy (NCBI): domain Eukaryota; kingdom Metazoa; phylum Chordata; class Mammalia; order Carnivora; family Felidae; genus Neofelis; species Neofelis nebulosa. Next base: position 47,771,132 of record NC_080800.1, read on the forward strand.
AATCACTGGCTTAAAAAAAAAATCAATAAAAATAGAAAAACCAGAGAAAAGTTGCATTTGAGGTGGTGATTAAAACTATTTTGACTTTACTCTAAAAATTAGTGACTTAAGAAAAAAAATTAAGTTTTTATCCTGCCTCTTAAGTAGGAACTGTATTTCAGGGTAACCAGACTCTCCCCCTTGAATTGGGGCTGTCACAGAAAAATGCCAGCTAATAATGTCGAAGGAATGACAGAAATTAGAAAACAGTCATTGATAATCCCCAAAAAAACTGACACAGGAAAGGATTATCAGTTGGTGTTAAGATCATTAATTAGGTATACAGCTGATAGGAAAACAGACATTTATATAGCACCAAAACAGTAATATAGGCTACTTTCTAATAAGAAGGGGGGAATTTAACAGTACTCTACTCTAGAGTAAGTCAATTTTATCATGATTATTAATGACAGTTCAAAGAGATGTGTCTCCCCATGATGGAATATGAGATACACATCATTTACGATATATCCTAACCAGTAATTTCAAATTGCTCCATTAAGCCTCTAGCTCTAATTAGAAGTTAACAGAAAACAGGGAGTAAAGGAACAAGTTAAATGACACTGCAAGGAACCAAATGGACCAAATCTAGAAGGCAAAACATTCAGCATGACAGCAGGCCTGGTCACCTTAACAAGTTAGTGTCATTAGCAGAAATAAAATGAAAATTAAAAAATTAATTAAGATTCTGTGTTAGAATAACAGATTCAGAGGATATAGCTAGATGTAATGCAAGGTCTGTAACTAGATTCTGGTTCAGACAAAAATTTCTGAATATGGATTTGGGTGTTATATATGATGAAAATTTACTTACAAAAGCAAGGTAGAGATTTATAACTGGAAAAACAAAAAACCCTAATCCAACCTAGGTTATACAACAGCATATATGATATCATTTTAGTAAAAAATACATTTTGTATGTATATGAAAAAACCATCGAAGAATGTAGTAAAGTAACAGTGATATCTGGTGGTAGAGACCCAGTATCTACTTTTGCTCATCTGCATTTTTCATGATATACATATAGTCTTATAATAAAAGGTTACTTTTAATTAAGATGGGGGAATCTTGGGGAAAAAATTACTGATACAGTCCAACTCTTGAGTTTGAAGCAAATGAGAAAACTAAGGTCTAAAGAAAAGCAAGTGCCTTGCTTAAAAACCACAATACTAAGAACTCAGGTTCCCACCTATACCCAAACTTTTCCTATCACACCAGTGGCTCACTACTGATTCTGGTGAGGATACATGAAACACAAGCAAATGAAGAAATAAAAGCAGCATGATTAAAGAGAGGGCAAAAGCCTGCAGCTGGAGTTCAGGAATAATTTTACCTGGACAGGTCCAGGCTATGAGGCACTCTTGCCAGGTCGTTAACCAGTCCTTTCTTCAGGAAGAGTCGAATAATGTTGTTCATGCCATTGTGCTGGGTCTTGGCTGTGGCACTGCTGTAGAAGCTGGACGTTGAGGGGCAGGACTCCATGATAGTACTGATGATACACATCACTGCTTGAAGCCTGGGAGAGAAGTTTGACACCTCTATCATATGAATACTGCCCATTCTTAGGAGTCTTAAACTAACCGGCCTCAGATAACCCTCCTGGTGCCCTGTGTTTCCTTCTGGAAGTAACATTTAAACAGGTGAGAGCTCACTCCCTGAGGGGTAGCATTCTTAATTTTCTTTACACATAATTTAAAAAATGAGACTGAATAATCTGCTCAATTTCTTGAAGACATCAGAACTATAATGACAACATCCCTTTGTTCTAAGCTGTTTACCCTCCTCAAATGTAATCAGTTCTCTAGGTATTTTGAGGCACTAGAATTTGAGAGGACCAGAGAATATACAGTGCCAGTGTGACCAGAACTCTTGTTCAAGTGCTAGGAATCCCACGGGCCAAGAATGGAGTAAGGAGATGCTACTGATTATCAGCACTAGGTCAGGCATGGGTTTTACCTGGCATGTTTCTCTGTACTCTCAGCCATAGCCAGTGCCCGTCCCAGAGCTGCTTTTACTTCATTCACAAGGGCTACTTGGGCATCTGTGCCACTCCCTGCAGCAGCTAGGCTTGCGAGGAATAGGCGGGCCAGGGCAGGTGTGTCCTTGTCTTCTGCATTCTGGGTATGTGGGAGGAGGTGGTCCAGAACAAAGGCTAGCACACTGCAGTCCTGAAAAATCATTAATTATGACATTTACTCACAAGCATAATTATGCCATATTGTTTGCACATCAACAAGGTACACATACACAAAGTTGATCCTTCAAGTCACCCAGTCAGTGATTATCAGGTCCACTTTATAGATGAGAAAACCAAGGGTGGGAAGTACAAACTAAGTGAGCAAATCCAGATTTTATGCTTTTAAACTCCACTCATTTCTCACTAGTTTACACATTTTCATTTACAGGTCACTTGATATTTCTCAAAACATTTTTATGTGTGGTATTTAAAAGAACTGTTCACAGTAAACCTACAGAACAGTTAAGGCAAGTTCAGTATTTTCCCATTCTGACAGATGGGTAATATGAGGCCCAAAGAAACAGGGCCTGTGCAAAGAACTTAACCAATGGCAAGGATTCAAATCTTGTTCATAATTAAGTGCTATAATGCCTTCACGTATTCAATTAAGTTGTAATGTTTACTGATACCTATAATGTGCTAAGGACCCTAGGCTAAAAATAGGCATTTAAAAGAGAAACAGCACAGCCACAGATATGGATATGCAAAAATATTTAATGCAAAGTAAATAGCAAAAAAAGGCCCAACAAGGAAAAGAAATTACATGAGACTTGTTCCTTCTAACAACGACTTCTGTCCTGATAATTCTTTATATTAGAAAGAAACTTAGTTCTATTGTCATTTATGCAGATACTGGATCAAAATTTTGGAATTAATTAGAAAGGATGGCTGTATAACACTGAATGTACCAAATGCCACTCAATGGTACACTTTAAAATGCTTGATTTTATGTAAATTTTGCCTCAATAAAAGCTGCATTGAAGAATTCTAGAGTCTGGAAAATTAGATACGGTGGCTAGGTTAAGATGAAACTATTAGAAATAAAAATTCCCCAGTACTGAATAAAATACAAAATTGTGTAAATATGTTATGTAACATTATTAGTAAAAACTGGAAAAAAAGCTTTGCAATTTGGGAAAGCAGGGTGATGTAGTAAAAGACTTGGATTTGCAACCAGAGACCTGGATTCCAATTCTAATCCTGTTACTCTGCAGTTTGGTCTTGAACAAGTTACTAACCTTTCTGAGCCTTCTCTACTTCTCTATTAAGGGGAACAATACCAACAACCTTCTAGTGCTGAGGTAAGGATTAATCAACAGTATTTGTAAATCACCTAGGAGTACCCAGTACCACAAGGTTATGTGACACATAATAGATACTTAATAAATTTGCAATTAAATGTCTTATTCCACAAGGAATGCTCATATTAACTACAACTGGCATAATGACTAAAAGCTTTGAAATAAAAGCCTAATGTATATTTAGTATACATAACTCCACAAAGGACTTGTATCTAGAATATGTAAAAAATTCAGTAGAGAACAAGAATATAACACTTGGACACCTCACAGGAGAATATCCAAATAGCCAATACAGAAAAGGATATTTTAACCATAATGCAAAATCTAGTGGATTTGTAGTAATCCACTAGAACAGCTAAAATGAAAAATAAGAAAATACCAAGTGTTGGCAAGGAGGTATGGCAAGCATACCACATGCTGTGCTTGGTAATAATATAAATGGACACAATCACTCTGGAAAACTTTTGGTGCCATTTGCTAAAGCTGAAGAGACCAGCAATTCTACTCCTTAGGCATGTTAACACCTAATAGAAACACTTAATCCAGTTTATCCTTGAATAACACGGATTTGAAATGTGTGGGTCCACTTATATACAGATTTTTTTTTCAATATATTGGTGCCATACTGTAAATACATTTTCTCTACCTTACAATTTTTTTTACTGAAACCATTAGCAAGTCTTTATTTCCCTTACTGCCTTTTCATTTGAAATTAGTTTTGATTAAATTGTTTTTTTCTATTTAATTAAAAAAAATTGTGAACAAGCAAATTTGTATTTAAGAGTTTCAACTCAAAGTTGCAACAATCTAAGAATTAGTGATCCAAGCAGAAATTACAATTTTATTTTTTCTCAGGGGTAATAACATTTTTCTTCCTCTAATATATATGTAACCATACAAAATATATGTTAATGGAGTGTTTATGATGTTGGTAAAGTTTCTGGTCAACAGGAGGATATTAGTAAAATATTTGGGGGAGTCAACAGTTTATGCAGATTTTCAACTACAAACGTGAGGAGAGGGGAAGGAGGTGTCAGCACCCCTTAACATCCCTGCGTTGTTCGAGAGTCAACTGTATATGTTCACCAAGACATATATAAGAATGGACTGTAGCAACACTACTTTCAATACCTGTAAAATGGAAAACTACCCAATTGTCTATTAGCACTAGAATGGACAAGACTGTGTTACATTCACACAATGGAATCCTATACAGCAAATAAACTACTACCACACACAAAAATGGATATTGCAAACAAAGGAATATACACTGTATGATTCTATTTATATAAAGTGCAAAACGTATCTATGACAACAGAACTCAAGATAATGGTTGACATTATGGAAGTTTAAAAGGGAGGGGGAGCTGTAGAAAGGCATGAAGGGGTAAGCTTTTGTGGAGTTTTTAATGTTTTAATTTGGGTAATGGTCATCCAAGAAAAACTAACGACTCATTCAGGAATTGCATATTTTTGTATGTGTTTAAAAAAACTCAGATTAAAGTAAAACTAGCTTAAAAATGGCAGCTGATTTCATATTCTTTGCCTGCAACATTAATGCCCCTACTCTACTCTCAGACCATTTACTGCTTACTAACCATGAAATTAAAATATAACCTCCCAAACAAGGTTCCCTTTTTGAAAAAAATCTCCTTGGGGGCCCCTTTTATGTATATGGGAACATGATCTAGTTTCTTAAAGTGCCCTCTCACTTGAAAAATCTAACCTGAAGATAATTCCATATCAAGACATTTCTTTCCCACAGCTCTGATAAACATTTAGGCTTTCCTTATGTTCTATGTTACCAATACTATTACCATATCAGGTGTCTTTGCACAGGTGTGAGTATATCTGGAAGATAAACACATTTTGTCTATTTGGCTTATTCTACTGTCCCCTAGACACCCTTATGTAGACAAACCACAGATACCTTCCAAATTACACATTTTCTCTTCAAGCCATTTCTTCTAACATAAAAGGAATAGAAAAACATAAGAAACATCGGAATCCTTGATTTTGTTTTTATTTTCCAAAGATCCATTTCTACCTTTAAAACATCTCTTCAACTCACCCATTTTTTTCCCAACAACTTCACCAAGATCCTGTATTACCTAGATTGCTATCTACATCATATTCCTAATTGGTCTGACTCCAAATCTTGCGTTTTACAGTCTTTACACTGCAGAACAAGTGATTTTCTGCAAACAAATTAACAAATGGCACAAACTCACTCCCTGTAATGAGCCCGATAGCTCTACATCATGGGGGAAAGCCTAGCTTCTTTAACGTGTCTAAGAGGCCTCTGCCTCTCAACACTGGGCTAACATGTGCAGGTTCCTAGCAAACTGTCTGACACATTTGTATCCAAATGATGTCAGTATCAAATCTTAAGCAGATTGGAAATATTACCTCTTTAATCAGCTCAGACTGGCCCACAGTGTAGCTGTAGTTGGCAATCAGGGTAGCGATACCAACATAGGACCTCACCAACTCTGCCAGAAGACGAAGAATAGTGGAGGTGGGCATTAAAGGTTTGCTGCCCTTGCCCTTCTGCTTGCCTTCCTCAGAGGCTCGGTCCCCTTCTTTATCTTTCTTCCCATCACGAGACTCTTCTGGAGTTGATGCTGTTGAGAAAGAGTCAAACACTGGTTCAGTTTCACACTGAAATATTGGCAAACATCAAGCCTTATGTGGAAAGAGAATACTACTTCTATTCCACTTTAGGTCACTGATACAAATGGAATGTCCTCTTCATAATGCAGTGGAAGGACACATAGGATGACAGGTCTTAGATATGGTGCAGCAGGAAGGCTTTGCCCAACCGTTCACATATCTTCTGCCATTTCCCTCCTTTTATACATAATTTTGCACTCCAGAAATACTATACTAAGAGTTCTTCAAAGACGCCTTATGTACCCCCTTTTACCTTTCCTTCCCACATGTCTCCCTGGCACACATTTACTTATCTAACTTAATTCAAATTCTGATCTCCTCCATAAATACTTTCCTGTCTCATCCAGGAATACAGAGATATAGCGGGTACATGTGCCCACTGTACCTTATCCCAGCATGCCTCCATTCCAGCAGTTATATTAAGTATGGTATCTCCTTGGTTAGATCTCAAAGATCTTTCCTATCCAAGAAGCAGCAGCTCTTGGAAGGTATCCTTAGAATTGTTTCCATGTGACATTTCTCTAATTGTTGACTAAGTAGCCAATGGGCTCTGGTAACACTGCTAGAATCCACCATGCAAGGTTTATGGCTAGAATTGTGTCACTGGCACCAAAGCTCTATACGCCAGCATAAAACCCACCATAAGAAATATATGTGGTGGTTTAAAGAGTAGATCTAAAGGATCTCACCACAGCAACCATTACTTTGTTAGGTAAGTCACAGTTCTACTAATTTTAGCATAGAGAAATCCTTTATTTACAGAACATGGAGCTCACCCTTGAGAAAAGTTCACTTAGACAAATGTGACAATTATGCCTGTATTCCCGTATCCCCTGCCCAGGACACCCACAGTTTCTTTGTTCTCTCAAGAAAGTAAGAACAAAAGAGGGAGAAAAGTAAACCATTACCTTCTCCTTGGGATGTCCCAGATGTGGAAGTCTCAGTGGAGGTACCATCTGCAGCAAAGACCTGACTCTATGGAGGAAGAATACCCCTGAGTCATTATTAATTTCAGAGACAGTTGTCTCTAAATGGTAGGAACCCTTCCCAGGGTACTCATTACGAATGCTACAGACTCTCTTTGGCTGATCTTTTAACCATCTTCACTCTGTACATACTATAATCTGTGGGAAGCTATCATTATAAATAGTGACTGGAAGATTGGGGGCACATACAAGGGACAATGAGAATGAAAAATGAATTTAATATTTCCAATCCAAAGAGAGAAAAATCCCAGGGATACCCCAAATTTATCTTCATTCTTAGGCAACAGATAATTTACAGATACATCAAAATTAATACCTTTGTAATTTCCCTGGCATAACCTTAAACATGGAGAACACATAGGTATCAGAAAGCGAGAAGGAAGACAGGAGGTTGGAATTGACTTACATTAATGGAAAAACCTGACTGTGCATCAAAGTCACTGCCCTGACGAGTAAGTGACCGGTACTGCTGGTATACATCATCACCCATGTCTTGCAGGAGCTGGCCAACCTCTTGGGTCATACCCCCAGGTTTAGGATCAGATTTCTCTGCTAGAAAAACAAAAACAAAACAAAACTCATTAATAACTATGCAATGCTAATGCCTATTTGGCAGCTTGGTCAATTTCACTTCACTTACTATGACTATTTACATAGTGATGTGGCTAGACTTTCACTTAAGAGGAGAAACGTAGTTATGACCAAGAGAGCAAGGTTGAAAGCCTCATTCTTTTACTAACTAGTTTTGTGACCACAAGCAATTTACTTATTTTTCTCGCTTTCCTCAGCTTCACAATTAAGCTTAAATGAACATACCTGGTATTATACCTAGTGCAACAGAGATCAATAAATGGTTACCCTAGCTATATAAGCTAAATTATTTTGGGGGGTGGGGCTGATATGTGAGGTAGAATAAAGGTTCTATGGTTGTAGAAGCAAGAAGCTCTATATGGATCAAAGTGCTCAATAGGTGAAAAGCACCAAAGACTCATATTTTGACTTAAAGATTATACTCACCAATTTTTGGCAATTCTGTGGGACATATCAATTAAATATGTCCTAAATAAAATCCTGAAGGATATGAATGGAATGCAATCTTAAGTTCCAATTAATTCACTCATGACTTTCCCAGTACTTACAAGCAGCACCTTAACTAGGAATAAAGGTAGATTGGGATGGTGGTCTCAAAGGTCAGGAAGCCTAATCACACCTTCTAATACTGATCCCAGTTTTTTTTGGAAACAAAGATGTTTTAGCAACAAAGAGAATGAAAACATTAGAGACTTTTTGGTATAAATTTTCCTGCCCACAAGATGCCATTATCTCTTTAATCTTTGTTCATTCTTCCCTCTGTATGGGATAGACTCTCATATGTCAGCATTCTCATTCTTATCATTCAAGACTTATTTCAGAAACCACTTGTTCTAAGAAACCTTCCTATAGGTCCCACCCCCACAAGGTCAGATGCCTTGCTCTAAGACTCACCACTACCTTACCATCTGTCATAATGTATGACCATTGGTTTTTTCAGAGAAGTGCACATGGGCACACAAGGAGTGCTCACCATGCCATAAGTTGGTTGAGAGATCCAGGCAAAGTGTCCGGCCTCCTGAGGTAGATTAGATACATACCTTCCTCTGGAGCATGGTATGCAGCCAGGGCATTCAGCATATCATAGATCACTTCCTTGATGGTATCAGGAATGACAGGCAGAGGTGAGGGCTTCAAAGGGGTCGTCTTCACTAGCTGTACAGCATTAGGACCTTTAATTCTAAGATTCTCAAATTCATCATCTGAAGCTAAGCCAAAGTGAGACAGAGAAAAATCAGTCAACAGTGAACCAGCACCTATACTTGATTACTAATAAAAACTCAGAAGGGGATTTGTATAAACACACATGCTTGGGACAAAAGGCCATTTCCAAACAATGTTCAAGTAGCCTACTAGGAAATCTAGCTTTCACTTTCCCTAAATCCCACAGAATTTATTACAGCAGTACCAAACAGTAAAAAGAGTATAGGCTTTGCAGTTGGGGGAGACTTGGTTTTGAAATCCAGTTCTGTTACAGGATCATTGGCCAGATTACTTCAACAAACCTTAATTTTCTCACTCCTAAAATTATTTTTTTCATTCCTAAAATTTGAGGATTAAATGAGATCATACAGGAGACATGCCCAGCACAGGAGGTCAGGCACATATCTGGGGGCTTCCAAAAATAATTAGCTCCCTTCCCAACATTTTATTAAAAAACAAAACAAAACACAACTCTCCCTCCACAACCCTACAGAAAAGTTGAAAGGTTAGTAAGACACCCATAAACTTTTCATCTAGATCCTAAGATTAAAGATATTTTTCTACATAACCGTAATACCACCATTAACACCCAAGACATTTAACATAGATATAATCATCTAATACACAGTATTCAAATTTCTCCAAATCTCTTTACCTGGGTCCAGAGTCCCATCATGGTTGGTAGTTCTTTCTAGTTTCATCATCTAGGAGAACCTTGCATTTTTTTCCCTTTATGACATTAATATTTTTGTAGAGTGCAGGTGAGCTGTCTTATAGAAGGTCTCAAAATTTGCATTTAATTGCTTCCTCATAATTAAATATGGGCCAAACATTTTGGGCAAGAACACACTGATGATACAGTGTACTTCCTACTGTACCATGTGAGTCACATGTCCACTTGTCCCTCAATTACCACTTTATCTGTAAACCATTCACATTCTGTTGTCACACTAAGACAAATTCTTTGAGGGCAAGGACTAGACCAAATGAGTCCTTGGTATCTCTGGCAGGGATTACTACAGGGCAAGTAAAATAGATAGACACAAGAAATATTGAAGTACCTCTGAACTGGCCCACATGTCCCAACACTTGCTTAAGGAAGCTTTCCAAGTTATCTCTGGGGTTACACTAGGCCATAGACTTCAATGTCTCAAAGGCCAGGAGAAGGGGAAACTCACCAGTTCCTGAGCCTCGAGGGGCTGGAAGGGCAATGCGGATACAGCAGTTGGCTACTTCAGTGAAAATGTCTGGATTGCGGCATGCGGCTGGCCCCAGGACACGAAGGATATAATTGATCTCCCGAGAACCAAGGCTGCCAGATACAACACCAGAGGTAGTGCTACCAGCTCCACTTGTAGCTGCTGAGCGAACCACCTAGTAAAGAAAGGAAGAAGCAATGTGGATTAATGACCACTTTCTAAAACTCCAATTGCATTCAAGGAAGAGTTACTAAGGATTAAAATACTATCCAAACTCTGCCTCAAGACACTGGATGATAGTTTTAGATTTTTGGGAAAAGACGCACTTGGGTCTTTTAAGTCCCATTCCTTCCTGATTCAAAATATGTGGCTTATAAAAAGTTACAGGATTCAGCACATCCCAAAACTATCAATTATTATAACAGATGGCATGTTATCTTTATAGAAATTGGGAAATGTATCTAGACCACTGATCATCTAAATTATAGCCCTCACATGTAAGTGCCAGCTCCTAGCCTTCCCAAATGCTGTCCCAATTTTAAACCAGAATGGTTCAATCTCTAAAAATATGCAATACCAATATCCACTCGGTGTTTAAGAACAAAATTAAATGTTTCTTTATGCCTCAAAGTCAATCATCAGTCTTAGACACAGGAAATACTGAACTATTTACAGATGGCTTGCTCTGAAACTATAGGGCTTAGACATTACAAGAAGGTAATAAAGAAAATAACTACCGTATTTTCCATTATCATTCCTTTGTGAACTATGTTCACAAACATCTTTTGGAATCTTAATGCTTTCCTTACCAAATCAGTCATCTCTTTAGTTGAACATATTAACCCCAATATCTTGCCTGTAAAGCTATAATCCTAAACTCTCATTTTTTAAATACTGAAAAGTCTAATTTCACTATAAAGAATGTGCTGTAATTTAGTTATCCAGTCCTCTGCTGGACATTAGATCTCCAGTTTCTTCTATAGTGAACATTCTTGTATATGTACCTTGGCATACTTGACTTTAATTATCAAATAAATTCCTAGTCATAGAATTTCTAGGTCAAAGAATATCTCAAACTGACAGTACCAAATTGCCCTCCAATGTGGCTGCACCAATTTTCACTCCTACCAAAAGTAAGAGTATGCCTGGTTGTCCACACCCATACCTGCAATGGATATTATCAAGCATTTACATTTTGCCAACTTGATACATTAAAACTGCCACTGATCTTCCTTTGCTCCTCATAATCCTAAATACAATTAAGCTTAGAAAGCTCTTATCCAACAAGAACCTGTATTTTCCAGGCATTAAATTTTTTTAAAATGTTTATTAATTTATTGCGAGACCGAGTGAGCAGGGGAGGGGCAGAGAGAGAGAGACAGACAGAATCCCAAGCAGGCTCCACAACTGCTAGCACAGAGCCTGACGTGGCGCCTAAACCCACAAACCATGAGATCATGACCTGCGCTGAAATCAAGAGTTAGACGCTTAACCGACTTAGCCACCTAGGCGCCCCCTTAGCATTTAAAAAAAATTTAAGTTTTATTTATTTTGAGAGAGAGAGACTGAGCAGGGGAGGGGCAAAGAGAGGGAGAAAGAGAGAACCCCAAGCAGGCTCCACACTGTCAGCACAGAGCCCAATGCAGGGCTTTAAATCACAAACCATAAGATCATGACCTGAACGGAAATCAAGAGTCAGATGCGAGCCAACCCCAGTGCCCCTTCCTAGCATTTTTTAAGTTGTATAAATGTTAAACATTTTAAGTATTTTGTTTTTTAAGTCAGAATTCTATCTGTATGTAGCTGTTTCTTCCCTGTTGGGCTGTCTCTTGCCCTGGATCAGTATATACGCTGTTTTTAATAGTGCTCCTTCTTTTGATTTTGCTCATGTCAGATGAAATCAAATAGGCTGGGTGAATGAATGCGAAATGTATACTCATACACACAGAAGTATAAAGTGGTTCCACCTTTTTGGCAAGCAAGTTAAAAAATACTCATATGTTTTCATCCAATTTCTAGGAATCTCTGAGAAAAACAAATCTTAAATGTGACAAAACCATGCACAAAAATGCAAATTGCAACACTAATTATAAATGTGGGAAACGGTGTCCCAAGAGAGGAAAATGGAAGTCCAATAACATTCACATGATGACTGTTGACAAAGAATTAATAGGAGGAAATAAGACATTTGTCCTCCCCACTCCTCCCCTTTGAGGTCTTATGTTGAGATTACAAAATTTTTTTACATGTTTTTTAAAATTTATTTTTGAGAGAGAATGTGCGTGAGTGGGGAAGGGGAAGAGAGAAAAGGGGACAGAGGATGTGAAGCAGGCTCTGTGCTGACAGCAGGCAGCCTGATGCAGGCTGGAACTTACAAACTGCGAGATCATGCCTGAGCCACCCATGTGCCCCATAAACATTTTTCTCTTTTCTAATTACTTTGTCATTTTTATACTGCTTTATGTTTCCTAAAATAAACATATAAATGTCTTAATTTTCCAATCTGCACAACGGGTATCTGCAAATGCTTATTAAAGTGTCTGGCATATTATAATATTCCCAAAACTTTACTACTTTTACAACTCCAAAATACAATGTTTGGAAAATGTGCTCACCGGTGAATACATGAGAAATACTATAAGGGAATCAACTTTAAGACATGTACTTGGTGAAAGGTATCCCAGTTCCTCATTAACAGTTTTTGGTTCAAAAAAGCTATACTGCCAAAGAGGACTTTATAGGTAAGATTTATTACTATAGTAAGTGTAAGGACAGAAAATGTTATTTTCTAGTTAAAAAAAAAAATCATTCAATGGGACAATCTTTCATATGTAAGCAAGCACTTGAGCACACAGCTGGGAAAGTTTGCTGGACAAAACATATAGTCTATGTATCTAGTTATATACCCTATGAAAAACAAGAAGTGTATCTGAGATCAAGGAGAACAAAGGTATGATATAAAGCTAAACAAGCTTCTGACATCAAAAAGACTCACCTTTTCCATGGTATGACGGAGGGTGCAGGGATCCTCAATGATGTGTCTTAAAAGAAGGGTGACCAGGGGGGTAAACCCATTGAAGCCTGAACTCTGGGTCAAATTCAAGATCATGCGGGTACTCTTTAGCTCTGCAAACATCATGGCGTATTTGTGGTCTCGGGTGAGCCTCAGGCAGAGACGAAGGGTGGCATGCAAAGTGTCTGGGTCTACAGGGACTCCTAGCATGCTCACACAGGCCCGGATTAAAACAGTCACCATATCCTCTGTCAGGCCCTGGATCAGGATCTCCCCAATTTTTGTTTCTTCCAGGCTCGTCTCCTTTTCAGTATTTGTACTCTCTAGGGCCAAAGGAGTATCTACAAATGAGAAAGTAAGAGTTCAGAAGTTTAATTTGACATTTCCTTCCATATCTCTCCCTCATAGCTAGGTCAAGCACTTGGGTTTGTTTCTATTACAAAATATACCAAACACCAATTCTAGGACCAGATAAAAGGACATATAAAAGGGACTGTGTATCTTTAAGTCACCAAGCAATATGATGGGTAAGAAATCACTCATGATAAAATTGGCCAAAACTTAAGCCATAAAGGCACATGAAGCTTTACGTAACACTCCTTGAAAGATTCAAAACTGAAGGTCCATACCACTGGGTTTATTTTCTTTACGTTTGATATCCATTTCTTTGCTTTCTTCCAGCGTCTTCTCTAGTTCCTGTCCATTGCTATTTTTTGAGTTTTTATTCAGCCGTGGTACCCTCAGGAGAGTCAGCATCACAGGGCGCCGATTCCCTGTTTCCTCATTAACCTAGAAATTCAAGAAGACAAAAAACAGCTCTACAAAAAAAAAAAGGAAACGATAAGAGGGGCTGGAACTCCCAGGTAAAATGCTGCAATAGGAAGGAACCCTGGCAACTTTTTCCATCCTTATCACCTACAGAGAGAAAGCCTGAAGGTCCCCAAAAGTAAAGCAGGATACACAAGGCCCTATAACAAACTGGAAACTTTCCAATAGAGTAGATACCATCCCTAACACTTAAAATCATTTCTGGTTGGAAGAGTATCATATTGCCATAAACAACAGACTCATGGTCTAACTAATGACTTTAGGAAGACTCCATTCTCTGTCAACTATACCAAATTTAGTAGTGGTAACAGCGCTTCTTATAACACATGTCAGGACGTCTGGTTCAGGAAGAAGCAAACCAAAAGGCATACTCAGCATCTTCCCCTCTTTTCAAAGAAGTTTACAGCACCGAGTGAGCACGTACCTGCACCATTGTAGTGAACTGGACAGTGTATCTTCTTCGGCCTGCAGTGAAACGCACACTCGTCTCTCCAGATTTCCAGGCAGAATCAATAGTGCTGTTGTTGCTTGCACTGTAACTACACCAACGCCCAGAGCGGTCATCAAACCAGCGCCAGTTGTTGTTGTTGGACTGTAGATACTGAATACAAAAACAAAAAATTTCTTTGTATTTCCTACAAGTTTGGTTGTTAGAAGAAACAGTAACTTCATCTGTTCACTACTAAAGCTAACCAGGAAAAAGAAAGAATACTGTGAACATTTAGTAAAATTTTGAGAACCAAGAGAAGTTTTTTGTATACATTAATTCTCACATTCCTGATCCCTTCCATAAGCATAAAGACCTCTACACCCTTGTCCTGCAATCCTCTGCTTTTCTTTTGTTTCCAACTGTTTTCCACAAATGGGAAACATTATTTCAAATGTGCAGGAACCAAATTTCTGTTTCTGAGAAGGCACTGAGATAATGTGGCCTATATAATTTTTGTATAAAGAGCACTTGGCTTCTGTAGGAATTGCTGCACACTCAGTCCTTCATATAGAAGCCACTCTCTCCTCTGGAGATAGCACACTCCTTTAACATTTTCTTCCAGGTAAGTTCTAGGGTCCTTCACCCAGAAGCTCCATAAAAAAATAATTCTAACTCGCCATTCAGAAGAAAAATATAGCTATTGAGATCCCTCAAGAGATTTAGGTCTTGATCAGGCAGCTTTCCATTCATTCTTTACTACTCTGCCATATTCTCTTCTGGTCTATTCTCACCTCAAGAGGCTAAGCAGTTTTGTCAACTATGTATTATATACCTTAGTCATTTGGGCTCTCCTTTTTGAAGAGATGGCTGTCTTCTCATAGAAATCTATCAGGAGCAACACGGGGGTGATCCACCTAAAAAAGAAAGAAATGATTTACTTTGGGCAAGCCAGAAAACCTGTACAATATGGGAAAACTTATCGTGATTTTATTAGGCACCTCATCTATTTTCAAACCACAAAAAGGTACACAAGATTTGCCCCATACATGCTCTAGAAAAGTGCTTGATTTAGGGCCTGAGCTATAGGGCCCAAGTCTGAGAGGGAACAGAAATGAAACCAGGTGAGATACAAGATCACTCACTTCGGAGTCTGGACCTCTTTTTGCTCCTTGGCGGCCTGTAGGCAGGGTTGAACCACTTCCAAGAGTTTGATTAGGACATTAAGGATGCCACTAGATTCAACGACCCAGGCACAAGGTAGCTTCAACTCCTAATTGGCCAAAGAAAAATAAATAAATACAACTTCTATTCACCATTAAGGATTGGCACAGTATGGGAAAACACAAAGCTGAACACTAAGAGAACTGCTGAATTAAAATTCCACCTCTGCCACCTACTAGCTGTGTGATCTGAGTTACTTAAATTCTCTAGGCCTTCAGTGTTTAGACCCTCAGGGGTCATAGGAAGTAATAATTTCTACTTCGAATGTTAATTGTGGGGATTAAATGAAGTGTGTGTGTGTATACTTGTTCACTCTAATGCCCAACGCAATGCCTGGCACATTAATATGTACTTATACAGAAGCTGTTATTAGGATCATTAATATCATTATCATTAAGGATTACCATCTAGGAAATGTAATCTTAATTATGTTGAAGTTGAAAAGCTTCTGATTTACAGAGAACCTTTATATTCTTTCCAGGAAGATGGAATAATTAAACATAGCAACAGTTAGCAGTTCCCCTACAGGTGCTACACTATAAAGTAGTTCCTTTATAGGGGCTGCACTGGAAGTAATTTAAATGTCCAATAGGCAATTACTTAAACTAGGGGACATCCAAAAGATGGAATGTATACATGACATGGGAAAATATTCATAATACTGAGAGAACAAAATACAAAATTTTCTTTCTTAAAATGGTCTGATCCTAATTATTTTAAATGCATAAAAAAGGGCTAGAAAAAAATTAAAGACTGTTACTTGTGATTTTTAAAAGGGGGGGGGAGATTCATGAGTGATTTACATCTGTATTATAATGTTATTGGGGACCCTGCATTCAGTACTTTGCAATCCTTCCCAAAAGTTATTTATTCACAAGTGCTATAATAAGAATTACCACTTCCATCAAAAAAGAAAAACCCCAAGACTGTAAACACACAATTTGACACATATACTGGACTTAATCTCCTGAGTTCTTGTAAAGGGTTTACTCCATTAAGTTCAGGTTTTACTGTTAAGCCTGACCTACAAATGAAGAGTCACTTGTGCAAGGTCAGTTGCCTCCTAATTCCTATGTAGGATGAAACAAGAACATGTCCTGGCCATTCTCTTGCTTAAAATAATCTGTTGATTGACCAAGTATGAAGGAAGAATCAGATTCTATCTGATGCCCATCATCCAATTTCTGGATCTGACCCCACATCTGACCCCACCTTTTGTCTACCAGTTAGGTTTCCTCAGAGAGGCCAAATTATCCCACAACTGTACTGGGAGTCATTCTAAAAACCTTTTAACTACCACCCCCCAAATCCTCTAAGACATGATTCAATTAATTAACACTTGTTCTGAGAAGCTCTTCCCTCATTAGCCAGAAGTGATACATTTGCCCTCCTCCTGAACTCAGAGAAAATTCTTTATACTATTCATGTGGCACAGAACACTGCATACTGTACTTAATTATATGTCTTATAGCCTATCGGACACTGTGGGCTCATGAAATGAAGATATCATGTCTTACAATTCTACCTTCTTGAAGGTCTCAAACGGTAGGTGTTTTATAGTTCTTTAATGATGAATTACAGGAACCAAAAGATCTAAATCTTACCTCAAAAAGCAGTGTTAAAAGCAAGATTCTAGTAGCTAAATTGGAGGCTTGGGGCAGGGTGGCCATCTGACTGATCCACTCTGACACAGTTTTTGTGTCACTCGTTGTCAGGGGAAGAGCAGCTTTGATCAACACATCAGCAGCTTCCCACACCTAGAAAAGCAGAGAAGTGGCTAAGTCAGGTAACTGTAGAGTATAAGGTTTGTCAAAACATCCTTAACCTTGTAAAACACTCCCTCCACTCCCAACACATTTGCTTAACAAGGATGAGTGAATAATAAAACGTTAACTAAAGGGATTTAGTGTATCAAATGATGCATGCTACGAAAGGAATGCCTCTAAAAAGAGGAGTTTCTTAGGCTAGATTACAAGAAGCCTCAATTTTAACTTAAAGGAAATGAATATTTAAAAATTTTCTGGGTGCCTGGGTGGCTAAGTGTCCAACTTTGGCTCAAGTCATGATCTCATGGTCCCTGAGTTAGAGCCCTGCATCAGGCTCTGTGTGAATATCTCAGAGCCTAGAGCCTGTTTCAGATTCTTTGTCTCCCTCTCTCTCTCTGCCCCTTCCCTGCTTGCACTCTGTCTCTCTCAAAAATAAACATTAAAAAAAATTAAAAAAAAAAAAAAAGGGGGGGGGCGCCTGGGTGGCTCAGTCGGTTAAGCAGCCGACTTCAGCTCAGGTCATGATCTCGCGGTCCGTGAGTTCGAGCCCCGCGTCAGGCTCTGTGCTGACAGCTCAGAGCCTGGAGCCTGTTTCAGATTCTGTGTCTCCCTCTCTCTGACCCTCCCCCGTTCATGCTCTGTCTCTCTGTCTCAAAAATAAATAAACGTTAAAAAAAGAAAATTAAAAAAAAAATAAACATTAAAAAAAAATCTAGGGGTGCCTGGGTGACTCAGTTGGTTAAGCATCTGACTTCAGCTCAGGTCATGATCTCATGGTTCACTGAGTTCGAGTCCCGTGTTGGGCTTTGCATTGACAGCGTGGAGCCTGGAGCCTGGAGCCTGCTTTGGATTCTGTGTCTCCCTCCCTCTCTGTCCTTCCCCACTCAGGCATAGTCTCTCTCTCAAAAATAAATAAACAAAAAAAATTAATAACATTTTTAATTTCTAGTACATGTAAGTCAACCCCAAAGGTTCTCCAACTTACATTTCCATCAACAATCTTTTACTATAATTGCCCCAGAATTACCATTAAAAACAAAAATAAACCAGAATGTTAGAAATGTTGGTCTTTAGTCTGCATGTTCAATTTCTTATAAATTTGACATAATTGCTGTTTTCTAGGTTTTAGT
Organism: Neofelis nebulosa; assembly: GCF_028018385.1. NCBI lineage: Eukaryota > Metazoa > Chordata > Mammalia > Carnivora > Felidae > Neofelis > Neofelis nebulosa. The sequence goes on from NC_080800.1 coordinate 47,789,528, forward strand.
TTTCTTACAATCATTTCTATAAGCTCTTAATATAAAAGATAACTAAACCTAGATCCTATCTTGGGAAAAAAGGTTTACCCAGTTTTCCTTTTACTTTTGTGCTATCTCCATACACTAAAGTTATTATGTTTACATATATCACTTAAAAAATTTTTTTTTAAGGTTTATTCATTTTTCAGAGACAGAGAGAGACAGAACATGAGGCGGGGAGGGACAGAGAGAGAGAGGGAGACACAGAATCTGAAGCAGGCTACAGGCTCTGAGCTGTCAGCACAGAGCCTGACACGGGGCTTGAACCCACACACCATGAGATCATGACCTGAGCTGAAGTCAGATGCCTAACTGACTGAGCCACCCAGGCGCCCCACATACATCACTTTTTGGTTTCTTCCTCTGCTCTCTTGACTTAAAAAAAATATACAAAAGAAGATCCCAATGATTTAAAAACATGAACAGTAAAAAAAAAAAAAAAGGTAAATAGGACTAAAATATTAACTATCTCTTTGTGTGGGGATTCAGGGTTATTTCTTATCCTTTTCATGTAACTAGTACACATTAATTTCGTAATAAAGAAAAACACTTTAAAAGAAGACAAATATCAGGTCACAACTATTAATTAGGATGGGGACTTGTCAAAGTGGTTGCATAGGAGAGGGAAAAATAAAACATTTATTCACGGTTACTCCAAGGGGACTAACTTGGCTCAAGAGTGAGACACATTTGGGACTTTTTAGATGAATTTCAGAGGAGATGCCTAGAAAAAGAAAGCTTTGATTTTTCCTTTAAAAGGTATTTTTTTTGTTAAGTAGTTTATTCACTTTTTGCAGGGAACACTCAAGAAAGAGCAAGATTACCAGATCTAAAGAATTCAAAGAGAATATATCCATATCAGGCAAAATGCAAAAAAAACCCCAAAAACCCTCCAAGTCCCAAGCCAACAGTTTTATTTAAAAAAATAATAATAAATCAGATTTTGATGGATGGCAGAAAAACCACTTCACACACTCCTTTCTTCTGGCTCCTGGAGAGCTCACCTGATTGACTACTTGCTTCAGAATCATGTCTCGATAGTCAGCTCCATTACGTTTGATTGCGGTCATGATCAGATCACACACCCGGTATACTGTGTCCGGCAGCTCATCAAGAAGGTGAAAGCAGCCTGGCAACATGGTATCTGTGAAAGTGTGGAGCTCATCTTGTTCCAATGGATCAGCATCCTGGAACTTCTCTAGACATTTAGCTTCTTCCTCCTCCTGCTTTTCCCGAGCTTTCCGTTCCTCCTCCTCTTTCCGACAAGCAACTTCCTGGAGGCGGGGAAGGAAGAATGATAACATATGGGAGAGGCGCAGACAGACAGAGAATACTCTAAAAATGTACTGGCCCTACCATACTGAATACCCACTACCTTTCTCCTCAAGCAGGGGATATGTTCTTAGGGGTGGCAATTGTTCATGAGGGCAGCCACAAAGGCTAAGGCAAGACAGGAAAAGCAGAGAAAGACACTTCTAACTCCCAAAGCATTGCAAATTTATTTGCAGCATCCTGTATCACACCCTCCCAAGAAAATCACCTGGAGAAATGGTCCTGCATTCTCTGCCAGTCTAAGTAAACTGAAGCAATTGTTATTTATGAACAGACAAGCCAAGACTGGCCTAATTACCAGATATTTTGGGTCTCTTATTTGACAGTAAAGGTTAACATTTCATCTGCCTCACTTAGCTTCAGGTCAGTACAATGTAGATCAGTGATGGCAAGGTTGGGATGAATGAATACTCTTGTCTTTTCTTTAGACATTAATTCCACCAATTACATTGCAGTAGTAGTAGAATGTTCATAAAAGCAGTCAAGATTAATGTTGTCAGACCCTTTTGGATGTCCTATGTCCTAATTACCTCAGGTGATTCCGCTCTTTGATCCATTGGGATATCCTGTCCCAGAGACATGGCAATTGCTCTCATCATCTGGTCCTCTTCCGACATACTCAGATCCTACAGAGAAGCAACAGAAAATCCAGCAACAAAACACATAACAACTCACAAGAAATCAGACATCCTGTGCTCAAGCTTTAGAGAAAAAGAGAAGGTGCCCTGAATGCTGCTCTCTAAATTCAAATCCTAGGCTTACCTGGTTGCTACAAAAACAAAGAGGGGAAATCACAATGAAATTAAGCATAGGAAGGGGACTTCAATGTGACTATCTAGTATGCATTTCAGAAAAGCATTTCTTCTATTGCTTCCTGACTATGGATACTTTAAGAGTTCTTCTGCAAAAAAAGTCCAGTAATTTGCATGGCTGGGAGACAGGAAGCTTCTGCTTATTACATTCTAAACAGTGTTATCACAAAACAAAAATACTGGCATGCAGAAGTCTGAAAATGAAAAGTAGTTTATAGAAGGGAAGACCAATGATGGAAACACAACAGAAGAAAAAACACAGCAGCAGCCAAACCAATGCCCTAAAAAATTACAACTGCTAAGCCAACTTACTCGAACAACTCCGCCCATGATTGGGGGAGGGTGGGTTAGAAGGTACTCTGTGGCCTGCTCCATGGTGCTGGTGTTCAAGAGGGCCTCCATGGCATGTTCCCTTGTGAAGCCCATGTCCATGAGCTACAAAAAGAATGCAGGATCTCAGAACCACAATAAAAGAGAAATTCAAATACATTTTTAAAAGGTAGAAACCCTTCCAAGATGAAAACAAGGTTTTCTAACTTCATATGAACTGAGAACAGTAATAAGCTAAGGCAGTTAAGTAAATAAACAATCCTTTCCATTTGGTGCTTCCACAGCATTCAAACATCAGACCTACACATTGGGGCAGGGAGCCAAGGTGATTCTCAATTCTATCCTCTAAGAAAACGGGGCTAGATGTTTATCATCATGAACAGGATCACTCTAATTCATAGATTGAGATTCATACACAGAAGCAAAAATGGATCCCCACTCTTCTGGAAAACAAACTGGCAACAGAACAAGAGCCTGAGAAATTGACCCAGACATTTTATTACTAGGAAATAATCATGAGATGTACAGAAAGATATGTACAAAAAGAAACTATACACCACTGATTTACAACATCAAATAAGAGGATTAACATCCAGTAATAAAAGAATGACAGGAAGCTTAAAAAAATCACCCATTTTCTTAATGACAGCAGTACAATTCTACATACTGTATGATGTTAATTAGACATAAAATCAAGTGATGAAAAACCATCTTTTCTGTTGACATTATGAATGCCTTTAAAAATAGTTGTAGGGGCGCCTGGGTGGCGCAGTCGGTTAAGCGTCCGACTTCAGCCAGGTCACGATCTCGCGGTCCGTGAGTTCGAGCCCCGCGTCAGGCTCTGGGCTGACGGCTCGGAGCCTGGAGCCTGTTTCCGATTCTGTGTCTCCCTCTCTCTCTGCCCCTCCCCCGTTCATGCTCTCTCTCTGTCCCAAAAATAAATAAAAAACGTTGAAAAAAAAAATAGTTGTATTTCCAAATTTTCTTAAAGTGAGCATTTAATAGTTATATGTATATTTAAAAGACATATGTGTACTTAAAAAGGACTCTAGACATAAAGAGGGCACACATACACACAGACACACAGAAATTCCCAGAGGAATATGCTAAATTCTCTGTGATACTGAATTGTCAGCATTGTAGAGCCTCCTCAGTCTGCTTCTAGCCTCCAATTTTCAAAATGTGGTTTATATATTTACTTAAAGACAACAAACAAAAGTTTTGTAGATAAGGTTTCAGAGAGCTCTGTTGGAGAATAAATTTGGGTCACGATACCCCTACCCTTTCCCTCTACAGATTAATGAGAAAGTAGCTGAGAACAGTTTGTGTCCAAAGAACATGGCAGCCACAGCCTATTGAGAATACTGTAAAAAAGTTTTAATACTTAACAACATGCTTGGGAGGACACAAATTTTTTACCTGTTAGGAGCATGAAAATTACACTCCAGCTTTCTCAGGAGAAAAAAGAAATGCTAAGAGGGAACAAATTTAAACGTATCTCCTAGCTAAGAGGACCAGGCACTCAGTGGCATGTAAACTTAGAAAACCGACAAGCAGTATACTCTATCAGGTGCAAAGCCTAGGCCCTGCAGTGGGAAGCTAGGACCCTACCTGTTGCAGTTGCTGCTGGTTGACTTGAGGTTCCCGGCGAGAGCCACCTTCTTCTTGCCCTGTGTCCTCTTCTCCTCGAGACCCCTCCTTCTCTTTGCTTAGTCTCTCTCGAATCACAGGTTCTCCTCGGAGAATGTGGCATAGGATGGCCAGCATGGACTCAGCCATTCGCCCACCATATACCTTCAGGGGTTTCCGGTTCCAAAGGTTCTTGATGCAAGTAAAGGCTGCCTAGAAGTCATTTGAAAAGCTGCGTGATCATTCTATCTCAATTCAAAGCTACTGGAGGAGTAAGTCAAAGACTTACAGGAAAGTCTTTCCACAAAAGGTCAGTGCCAACAACAAAATCCTTGGTCAGTACTGAGGGGGCATGAAGAAGCACACAGAAGGAGCATTGAACCCAATCTAAAGAACCAATCTCAAGTTTACAGTTCAAATATTTACACCACAGCATATTCTCCAATGGTCTCTATCCCCCTCTTCTGTAAGGCAGCCCTTATCTGGGAGTAGGATCCAATGGTTCTCCAACAATCGAGTTATTTCATTAAGGACCAAAAAGAAGGAGAGCTACCTAATCAGCATGAGAAATTTGTCTTGGTTTCAGAATGCTCAATACTCACTTTCTGAGTTACCACAAGGAAGCGGAGGGCACTGAATTGTGGAAAGTTCTGGACGCCTCCAGGCAATTTGGCAGGCAGTGAATGTGGAGATTCAAGCACCGTGGTGGGATTCACCATCTTCTCCACTAGCATTAGCCAGGCATCTAGGAATTCTCCTGTACCATCAGGTAAATCTGAATGTTCTAATCCCTCAGCAACAGGAACTTTGCCTCCCATGGACAGAGCCCAATTGAAAGTTCTAAATTCAAAAAAGAAAAAGTATATACAGAGAATATTAGTACTGTAGATGGGGGGGGGCATTCAGAAGGTTCCCAGTATCTACACTGGCACTACACGTCCCTCCTCTTAGAGCTACAGCTGCTAATCTATCCAATATTTATTAGCTTTATCTTTTGGGGGAGGAGGGTTTACTCCAGATTTATTGAGGTATTACTGACACATAACATATGTAAATTTAAGGTATACAGTGTAATGATTTGATACACATACTGACTGCAAAATGATTACCACTTTTAGCTTTACTTTTCAAAGCCAAACTGAACAAACAAAAAAACAAAAGTGGTTACCAGAAGGGAAAGGAGTAGGGGAATGGGTAAAATAGGTGAAGGGGATTAAGAAGTACAAATTTAGTTATAAAACACAAGCACTTCACAGAAATGAAAACTGCGGCATAGGGAATGAAGCTAATAACATTATAATAACTTTTTATGGTGACAGATGGTAACTACACTTATGGGGATGAAAACTGCATAATGCACAAAACCATCAAATCATAATGTTGTACACCTGAAACAAACAGAAAACTATATGTCAACTATACTTCGATAAAAAAGTGAAATTCAGCTTAGAATCTTCAGACTAAGAGAAGGACAAAAATTATCAGTCAGAGAAACAATAGAAAAAGACAAGTCTATTAGAAAAATATGTACCAAGCACTAAAAACCAAATGAGAAAAAGCAGAGACCCTTATGAACACCTCTAAGACAGGGTGAATCCCAACCTCCAAGAAGACAGACAAATATGTCTAGTTCCCAGAATGTAAAAGGGTGTAACTAATGGCTGTCTCTATGTATCTCACTGTCACAGGACAGGTGATGTAGAAAGTTGTGTGCTAAGGCACACAGAAAGACCAAACTCCAAAAAATGCTTCTCTGTGAAACAACTCGATTCTTACTCAAAAAGAGCATTGTGGCCTCCAGAGCAGAGAAATTTCTGCAGCATGAGGTGGTAAGGATATTTCCTCTCATCAAACAGCATTGGAGATGTAAAACCAACGGAACAGATGAAGAATGTCAGCCTGAAAGAGGGGAAAAAATTTTTAGACTTCTCTGAAGCAGTCACAGAAGCAGTAGGAAAATTCATGTAGAAGCCTAGAGTAAAATTTAACATTGTACTGAAGTGACTGAGAGACTGACTGGAATTCAGGTGGGTGGCTAGTCTGGTTGTTAAAATTTCTAAAGCAAAAAAGGTGATGATTTTTACACCTAGGAAAAAATACAAGGTTACTGAATTATAGTTTGATTATAAATACTTGAAAAATCTCTATATTCTAGACTAAGAAAAACCAAGACAGTACATTAAACTGTATGTAGGCAATGCATCTATAGTTAACAGGGGACCTTTCAAGTCCTCTAGTTCAGTGGTTCACTCTCCATTTAAGTAGAAAAGCAATGAATTTGATTCTGTATCTCAAGCAGAATCTCACCTGAAGCGGGGAGTAGGTGTATATGGTGGAGGTTGCCAAGATAAGCCCTTTGTGAGGAGCTTAGTGAGGGCTGAAGCTGTGGATCGAGCAGCAGGTGTCGGTGCTGTGGTGGTGCTGGCAGCATGATGGCTCCTTCTCTGGCGGACAGGAGACCCCACGCAAAGTTTAACAAGGAGTCCAAATAGTTCAGCAAGTGCTCGGCCTAATCTGGAGGAAGCTGGAACCCAAAAGTCAAAATAAGGCATGAGAGTACTCTCAGAATGGTTTCATTATAACTAATATTACTGACGAATATATTTTTATGATTGACCACTTCCTCCCACACAAACACCTGGATTTGTTTCTACATCTGACAATCCAAAAAGGAAGTTCCAGAGAATAAATGCCTCTTTTGAAGGCAACAGAGAAGTATGTTGGCACTCATTATATATGTGAAAGACAAGATAAACACATTGTTAAAGTAGATATTAATGGAAATCGCCTTTGTAGAAAAAGCAACACAGCAATATGAACCAGTTAAGTAAATGAATACATCTACTGGGTTATGGAATCACTTAAAATGCCTACAGAACTTTAAACATAGCAAAACTGTTAACAATTTGGACCAGGAAAGAACATCAGATATACTATATATTGTCTGATCACAACATTAAATGTATGATCCCCAAAGGAAAAAAGACTGCTATGAAAAGCTTAACAATTTTATAAATGCCTTTCTTAAGGTGTTAGGTTGATTGTAAGTATTTCAAATTTTCATCCTTGTAGGATGCTTTTTGGTATACGTTGTTGAACCAAAGAGTAGAATCCAAACTCATGTTTGAAAATAGAAAAAGGGAAAGGAAACATGGGCAAACATATTCTATTTGGGTGTTTCTTTGCTCTTCTTAAACCATTTCTCTGTATTTTTGTTCTACAATATTACTCAAAATCATAAATGAAAATACTGCTATAGAATTTCTAAAACAAACATTTCATCATGATCCAGAGTTAAGAAAGGTTAGATCTGAGTCAAAGTAAAATCTCCTGTGTACAACAATGCACTGTGAAAAATAGGCTCTACTAGAGCTGGCAGTACATATCATACCCAAAACTTAGTAAGCTGAGTTAAACAGCCTAAGAAAAAAGGAATATGCCTTTCTTCTTCTTAATCCATCCGAATTAGGATTTCCTAATATTAGGCGGTAGAGATACTTGCACTGCTTGGCTGGATGCTGGGTATGCCCAGACTCTGAAAAACCAATGCATCCAAACCTAAGACTGCACTTTGTTTCACCTTCAGGTGAACAAACAGCAAAGTGGCTCAAAGGTTGTTAGCAAGGATAAGAAAAGAAGATAAAAGGCCAGTAGCCACAGATAAATAGACATTAAAAGCATGGACCGGGCCCACAAATAAATCCCAGATTTTTCTAACGTCAGAGTTGTCCAAAAGGTCTAGCAAAGAAAGTAGAGGTAAACCATGAGCACCTTCTTGGTCAATTTACCTTCAATATGGGGTTTGTGGTGGTAGATTTTCAAATTAAAACGAGTAGAAGTAAACAAATTAGAACAGAATGTAAGATTCAAGGGAGTTAAAAATAATAAACAGAATAACCAAAGTCCATTTTCTGCTTGTTTTGGGGCACAGCTCCAGATTCCCAGGAGTTATGTCTTCACTTTCCTCTACATTAAGGTGTCGGAAAGAGGTAAATATTGAGGAACATACAAAATAGGTTCCTTAAACACTGACATTAAGGGCAAAAGAAGACAAAGATTCGTGCACATGTTTAATGCAGTCTTGCATCATGTTAATGTGGTCTCCACAGAGCTGCCAAATTTACATTATTAAAACATGAATCAACCATGTCACTTGCCAGCTATGTTTAAGGGACAGAGAAAGGAAAAGGAGACTGGGTGGAGTAGCCACACAAGTAACAGGAAAACAGGACAGCTTCATACCACAGAAGCCAAGAAAATTGTATTTTGAGGTGGTGGGCCAACTATCATCCTGCAAAAAAGTGAGAAAGGAGCTGAAGAGTATCCAATGGACTTAGCAATAGGTTACTAATGAGACATTTCAGTGGAATGGTAGGAAGTAGAAGCCATTTGCAGTAGTTGAAGAATGAATAGGTAGGAAGGAATTAAAGACAAGGAGGGGTAGACATAGCTTTCAAGAACGAGTCTCTTATGCCTATATCCCTAGCACTTAGTACAAAGCCTATCACATAGCAGACATTGTATTAAGTACACCTGAAAGTAAGTCACCAAAGTTGAAAAGTTCCTTAAAGGAAACAATGCAGCCATGTCAACTGAATTTGTCTGAGAACTGGTTAAAGCTCTGAAACCCAGAAAAGGGAGTAGAAAGAAAAAAATCACTCACCTGACAATAAAGGCTTGATTTGCTTGATTCTGGCAGCCATAGCAGGTGTGATTTTAGATTTGCCCTTAGAATCTGAAGCAGTAGGTTCATCTGTCTCCATGGGAGCCAATGCATCACCATCAAGCCCAATGCCTTCTAATAAGCCCTGGGTAGAAGCATCCATACTTGCAGCTGTTCCATCCTGTTCCCCATCTGTAGACACAGAGGGAAGCAGTAAGACCATGTTGAGTTATCACTTACCTGGTTCCTTGTTCTGAAGTCACAAGAAATAGCTACCCATGGTGCTTGTTACACTTTTAAGTTTCCATAACTTCCTAAATCTGAAATAGAAAAAGAAAAACAAAACTGTACTAACATGCCCCTCTCCTTGAAGCCCTTCTAAGTAGCTAATACTGACATTTTCCAGTGAGAGCATACGAACTGTCTTAAAACAGGACTACCTTCTAAGACTAGGTACTGCATGACACAGGGGCACCATTCACACAGACTACAATATGAGTGGTGCACCCTCCCCGCCCCAACCAATGCTGTCAAGGTGAATACCCTGTTAGAATTTCATGGCTTGCTAATAAACTCAAATTAAATATCATAAATTACCACTGGAGAAATACATTTTCTAGCATATAAGATTTCTGCATATGAATGTGAGATGTATCTTTTTCTTTTTTGGTGGGGATATGTGTGCTCTTAAATCTAATAATCAGCTTCAGACAAACGTTAATAAAACACATCACCAAGTTTTTTTTGTAATGTTCTAAGAAAACCTGTGGAAATGGGAGTCATCTTTGTTAAATGTGTAAAAGAAATTGTTAGAAAAAAAAATATATCCAGATTGTTAGGTGAAGCAATTCTTTGACAGAGTCTAATTTTGTTCGTATATCCTTCCTAGTAAATTATTTTATAGTTTCTTTGAGTCAAAATTTGGTGTATTTGGCTAAATTTGAGGTTCTAATTTTTGGTTTGGTCCTCTTTCTCCGAATTTATTAATACTTTATTATTTTTTTAAGTCAGCGAGTAGGGGAGAGGGGTAGAAAGAGAGTGAGATTATCCTAAGCATTTTCAACATGGAACCCAAAGTGGGGCTCAATCTAACTGTGAGATCATGACCTGAGCCAAAATCAAGAGTTGGATGCTTCACCTACTGAGCCACCCAGGCATCCCTCTCCAAATTTAAATGGGCCAAAGGTTTGTGTTTATTAGTGCTCTCCCCTTCCCCATAATAACTAGCTATCGTGTAACTCCTTATTTGGTTAAGTTATGCCTTTATTCCTTAAGCGTTTTCCCTATGTTTAAACTCAGTACAATTTGTAAGCATATCTTATGGGTTTTCATATATGGAATTGTCTTCACTGTTTTCTTAATAGTCTATCAAATTAATTTCTTCCCTGTTGCAGAATATAGGGAGAAAAAGTTTCCAGGGGCACCTGAGTGGCTCAGTCGGTTAAGCATCCGACTTCAGCTCAGGTCATAATCTCGCAGTCCGTGAGTTCCAGTTCCACAAACTCACACTCTGTCTCTATCTCAAAAGTAAATAAACATTAAAAAAATTAAAAAAAAAAACTTTCCAGAAAGTTGCCTTTACTTTTTTTGATTAAAAAATTTTAAGGTTTCTTGATCTTTGAGAGACAGAGCACGAGTGGGGGAGGGGCAGAGAGAGGGAGAGACAGAATCTGAAGCAGGCTCCAGGCTCTGAGCTATCAGTACGGAGCCCAACATGGGGCTGGAACCCACAAACGGAGAGATCACGACCCAAGCTTAAACCGGATGCTTAAACAACTGAGCCATCCAGGTGCCCCAAAAGTTGCTTTTATTAATTTTAGGTTTGTTGCATTAGAGTCTGAAAATTGTGTATTAATTTATGCTTATTGCAATTTGGAACTTTTATTGTGATATAACATAAAAGCTATTCTCGGGGCGCCTGGGTGGCTCAGTCGGTTAAGCGTCCGACTTCAGCTCAGGTCACGATCTCGCGGTCCGTGAGTTCGAGCCCCGCGTCGGGCTCTGGGCTGATGGCTCAGAGCCTGGAGCCTGCTTCTGATTCTGTGTCTCCCTCTCTCTCTGCCCCTCCCCTGTTCATGCTCTGTCTCTCTCTGTCTCAAAAATAAATAAACGTTAAAAAAAACAATTAAAAAAAAAAAAAGCTATTCTCTAAAATACCATTGTACAGGGGTGCTTGGTTGGCTGGCTTGGTTGGAAGAGCATGCAACTCTTGATCTCAGGGTTGTGAGTTCAAGCCCCACACTGGATGTAGAGATTACTTAAATAAAAATACCACTGTACAAAGGAGCCTAAAAGATGGCAGAGTAGGACGGCCCTGAAATCATCTACTCCCACGTTTACAACTAGATATCATCCACATCCAAGTCAATAAACTGAAGAGCAATTCGAAGACCAGCAGAACAAACTCCACAACTAAATATAGAGAAGCAGCTGCATCTGAAAGGTTAGGAAGGTCAGAAAGGCCGAGGGAGGTTGCCCACAGAAGGGAGGGAGTAGGGTGCAGAGAGGGTAGGGAAACAGGCACTCGCTCCAGGAAACTCACAAGAGGAGATTCATTCCCATAACGTTTGGCTTTAAAAACCAGAGGGGCTGTGGGCACCTAATGTGGCTCAGTCAGCTGAGTGTTCAACTCTTGATTTCAGCTCAGGTCATGATCCCAGGCTCATAGGATCGAGCCCTGCATCGGGCTCCTCGCTGAGCAAGAGCCTGCTTAAGACTCTCTTTCGCTCTTCCCCTCTCCCAGCTAGCACATGCTCTCTCTCTCTCAAAAACAACAACAAAACAAAAAACCAACACCAGAGGGGCTGAATTCTATGAGTCTGTAAAACCATTGGGACTTGGGGTTGAGCTTTAAAAGTCAGTTGACTCATACTGGGCCAGCTATCACTTGGTTGCTGCCCTTAAAGAGACAGCAGCCTACGTAGAGAAGCAACATAAAAACGTCAGTTTACACAATACTGGGGAAAAAAGGAGACAGATCTCTTCAAGCTGATTTTAGAGCCTGTTGGTGGATTTCTCTGAAAAGGAGGGAGCTGGCAGTTGCCATTTTTCTCCCTTGCCCTGCAGCATTAACACAGAGCATTAACACAGCCTCCTTGTAGGAGGCAAGGCTACAGAGACACTTACTACCTAACCTGCAAGCAGTGAGCCATGGCCGTGAGGTCTCTTGAGGACTCACCCACAGGGCAAATTCTGTTAAAGCTACACATGTCCTGCCCAGCCACCTGGTGCATAGTTGTGCACTGTGCCCCCAGCTGCTACAGTGTTTTGGAGAATCTGGCATAGCACTAGCGTCCAACTCCTATCTTCCTAACACTGCCACCCAAGCTCTCAAGTTAACCAGTGGGTGTGCCCCCTCAGAGTTGACTTGCCTGGGTCCCACTAATGCCACAGAGAGCAAGTAAAGCCCACAAAAGACAGAGTCAGTACAGATGACTACAGTGAAAGAAAAAGTGACTCAGACAAAACAGCAAGACATAAATATTATATACAGGATACTCTCCTGAAATACCAGGTTCTGGTGAACAAGGGACACTGCATGGCATTATAGGACCTCTTCTTTATAAGGTCACTACTTTTAAGAGCAACAGACATAGCTGAAATTCTTAACACATAAACAGACATAGAGAGGCGTACAAAAAAAGGAGAAATTTATCCCAAATGAAAGAACAGGAAAAGGTCGTAGCCAGAAATCTAAGTGAAACCGATATAAGTAACATGCCTGATAGAGAATTTAAGGCAATGATCATAGGGACACCCACCGGATTTGAGGAAACAGTGGAAGACCTAAGTGAGACCCTTAATGCAGAGATAAGGAATAACACAGCAGAGATAAAGGGCTCAATAAGTGAAATGAAACTCACACTTGATGGAATAATAGCAGGCTGAAAGAAGCAGAGAAATGAATTAGTGACCTAGAAGACAAGAGTAATGGAAAGTAATCAAGCTGAACAAAAGGGAGAAAAGAAAAATGCACATGAAAATAGACCCATCGAACTCACTGAGTCCACAAAACATAGCATTCATTACTACAAGGAGACCCAGAAGAGAGAGAAAGGGGGGTAGAAAATTTATTTGAAGAAATAATAGCTGGAAACTTCCCTAATCTGGGGAAGGAAACAGATATGCAGATTCATGAGGCAGAGAACCCCCAACAGAATCAACAAAAGGAGATGAACACAAAGACACTGTAATTAATTTTGCAAAATACAATGATAAAGAAAAAAACTGAAAAGCAGGAAGAAAAAAAGAAGTAAATGTTCAAAATATAGTGATAAAGAGAAGACTCAAAAAGCAGCAAGACAAAAAAACAGTTGGTAACCTATGAGGGAAAACCCAGAAGGCAAGCAGATTTTTCAGCAGAAACTTGGCAAGCCAGAAGGGCATGGCATGAAATATTCAAAGTGTTGAATGGGAAAAAAAAATCTGTGGCCAGGAATAGTTTATCCAGCAAGGTTATCATTCAGAACAGAAGTAGAGATAAAGAGTTTCCCAGACAAAAACTAAAGGAGTTCATAATCACTAAAGCAGCCCTGTAAGAAATAGTAAACAGGACTCTGAGTAGAAAGGAGAGATCAAAAGTGACAATATTGGGGTGCCTGGGTGGCTCAGTCAGTTAAGTGTCTGACTTTGGCTCAGGTCATGATCTTGTGGTTTGTGAGTTCAAGCCCTGCATTAGGCTTTGCAATATGAGCTCAGAGCCTGGAGCCTGCATCAGATTCTGTGTCTCCCTCTCTCTCTGCCCCTCCCCTGCTCGCTCTGTCTCTCTCTCAAAAAACAAACATTAAAAAATTTTTAATTAAAAAAAGTGACAATATCAAGGAACTCACAAAAAAGGATATAAAATGTAACAACAAACACCTAAAACATGGGGAGAGAAGAATGGGTTCAAACTTAAACCACAACCAACTAATATAGACTGCTATATGCAAAAGAAATTATATACGAACATCATGGTAACCATCTATCAAAAACCACTAAAAATATTCAAAGAATAAAGAGAAAGAAATCCAAATAGATCACTAAAGAAAATAGCAAACCATGAAAGACAAGAAAGGATCAGAAAATTTCAGAAAACAACCACAAAACAAGTAACAAAATGGCATTACTTATCGATCTATCAATAATTACTTTGAATGTAAATGGACTAAACACTGCAATCAAAAGACACACAGTGACAATATGGATAAAAAAGCAAGACCCATCCTGCCTAAAAGAGACTCATGTTAGACCTAAAGACACCTGCAAGTGGAATGCGAGGGGCTGGAGAATCATCTATCATGCAAATGGTTGTCAAAAGAAAGTCAGAATAGCAACACTTATACTGGACAAAATAGGCTTTAAAACAAAGACTGTGAGACAAAGGAGGACACACTATATAATAATAAAGGGGACAATCCAACAAAAAACCGTAACAATTGTGAATATGCACCCACAAAGGAGCACCCAAATACACAATACAGTTGATAACAAACATAAAGGAACTAATTGATAGTAATACAATAATAGTAGGGGACTTTAACACACCCACTTACATTAATGGACTGATCATCTAAACAGGGAATCAACAAGGTAACAATGACTTTGAATGACACACTGGACCACATGGATTTAACAGATATATTCAAAACATTCCATCTTGAGACAAAATAGCAAAATAACACATACACATTCTTTGCAATTATACATGGAACAGTCTACAGAACAGATCACACATTAGTCCAGAAAACTAGCTTCAACAAATTCAAGAAGATTGAAGTCATACCATGCATCTTTTCTGACCACAATGCTATGACAACAGAAGTCAACCACAAGAAAAAATCTGAGGGGCGCCTGAGTGGGTCAGTTGGTTTAAGTGTCCAACTCTTGATTTCAGCTCAGGTCATGATCTCAGGGTTTGTGAGATGGAGCCCCCACATCTGTGCTGACAGCAGGGAGCCTGCTTGGGATTCCGTCTATCCCTCCCTCGCTTGCATGTGCTGTCTCAAAATAAGTAAACATTTTTTAAAAATCTGGAAAGACCACAAATACATGGAGGTTAAACAACATGCTACTAAACAACGAATGGGCCAAACATGAAATCAAAGAAGAAATCTGAAAAGTACATGGAAACAAATGAAAAACACAATGGTCCAAAATCTCTGGGATGCAGCAAAGACAGTTGTAAGAGGGAAATATTTAGCAATATAGGCCTACCTCAACAAGCAAGAAATCTCAAACAACCTACACCAAAAAGAGCTGGAAAAACAACCAAAACCTAAAGCCAGCAGAAGGAAGGAAATAATAAAGATTAGAGTACAAATGATCTAGAACTAAAAAAAAACACAACAGAACAGATGAATGATAACTGCAGCTGGTTCTTTAATCCTCAGTAAAGAGAAAGGACAAAAATAAAATCACCAATGAGAGAGGAGAAATAACAACCAACACCACAGAAATACAAAAAATCATGAGAATGTTATGAAAAAACATATGCTAACAAACTGGACAACCCAGAGGAAATGGACAAATACTTAGAAACATATAAACTACCAAAACTGAAACAGGAGGAAATAGAAAATTTGAACAGACTGATAACCAGCAAAGAAACGGAGTCAGTAATCAATAAACTCCCAGCAAACAGAAGTCCAGGACTGGATGGCTTCACAGGCGAATTCTACCAAACATTAAATCAAAGAAGACTTAATTCCTATTCATCTCAAACTATTCCAAAAAATATAAAAGGAAAGAAAACTTCTCAATTCTTTTTATGAGGCCAGCATTACCCTGATACCAATACTAGATAAAGACACCATTGAACGAGAGAACTACAGGTCACTATCCCTGATGAACACAGATGCAATAAACTCCTAGCAAACCGAATTCAACAGTATATTAAAAAAACATCATTCACCATGATCAAGTAGGATTTACTCCCGGGTTGTAAGGGTGGTTCAATATTTGCAAATCGATCAGTGTGATACATCACATCAATAAGAGAAAGGATAAGAACCATAAGATAATTTCAAGAAGATGCAGAAAAAGTATGACAAAGAACAGTATCTATTCATGATAAAAAAAAAAAACCAACAAAGTAGGTTTAGAGGGAATATACCTAAACATAATAAAGGACACATATGAAAAACAAAGCTCACATCATCCTGAATGGGGAAAACTGAGAGCTTTTCTTTTAAGATCAAGAATAAGACAAGGATGCCCACTCTTATCATTTTTATTCATCACATCACTTGAAGTCCTAGCCACAGGAATCAGACAAGAAAAAGAAATAAAATACATCCAAAAGTAAGGGAGAAGTGAAATTTTCCCTATTTCTAGATGACATAATACTATATATAGAAAACCCTAAAGACTCCACTAAAAAATGCTAGAATGGATATACATATTCAGTAAAGTTACAGGACACAAAATCAACGTACAGAAATCTGGTGCATTTCTATACACCAATAATGAAGAGAAAAAGAAATTAAGAACAATCCCATTCACAAATGCACCAAAAATAACATACCCTAGGAATAAACTGAACCACAGCAGTACTCTAAAACACTGATGAAAGAAATTGAAGAGAACACAAAGAAATGGAAAGACATTCCGTGCTCATGGACTGGAAGAACAAATATTGTTAAAATGTCTATACTTCCCAAAGCAACCTACACACTTAATGCAATCCTATCAAAATACCATCAGGAATTTTTACAGAACCACAACAAACAATCCTAAAATTTGTATGGAAACACAAAAGACCCCCAATAGCCAAAGAAACCTTGAAAAAGAAAAAGCTGGAGGCATCACATTTTCAGACTTCAAGTTATAACATAAAGCTGCAGTTATCGAAAACTGTATGGTACTGGCAAAAAAAAAAAAAAAAAAACACCAGACACATAGATGAACAGAACAGAAAAGAAAACCCAGAAATAGACACAACTATATGGTCAACTCATTTTGTCAAAGCAGGAAAGAATATACAATAGGAATAAGATGGTCTCTTCAACAAATGCTGTAAGGAAAAATGGACAAGATGTAAAAGAATGAAATTGGACCACTTTCTTACACCATACACAAAAATAAATTCAAAATGCGTCAAAGACCTAAATGTGAGACCTATATCTATAAAAGCCCTAGAAGAGAACACAGGCTGTAACCTCTATGACATCAGCCATAGTAACACTTTCTAGATATGTCTCCTAAGGCAAGGGAAACAAAAGCAAAAATATACTATTGGGACTACATCAAAATAAAAATCTTCTGCACAGTAAAGGAAAACAACAAAATTAAAAAGCAGCCTACAGCACGTGAGAAAGTATCTGCAAATGATGTATCCGATAAAGGGTTACTATCCAAAATATACAAAGAACTTACTTCTACAACTCAACACCCAAAAAACATATACTCCAACCAAAAAATGGGCAGAAGACATGAACAGACATTTTTCCAAAGAAAGTATAGAGATGGCAAAAAAACACAAGATGTTCATCATCACTCACCATCAGGGAAATGCAAATCAAAACTACATTGAGCTATCACCTCACACCTGTCAGAATGGCTAAAATCAAAGCCACAAGAAACAAAAGGTGCTGGTGAGGATGTAGGAAAAAAGGAACCCATTTTCACTGCTGGTGAGAATGGAAATTGGTGCAGTCTCTCTGGAAAACAGTATGGAGGTTCCTCAGAAAGTTAAAAATAGAACTACCCTACAATTCAGCAATTGCGCTACTAGGTAGTTACCCAAAGAATGCAAAAACACTAATTCAAAGGGATACATGCACCCCTATGTTTATACTAGCATTATTTACAATAGCCAAGATATGGAAACAGACCAAGTGTTCACTGACTGATAAATGGATAAAGAAAAAGTGGCACATATGAAAATGGAATGTTCTTCAACCATAAAAAAGAATGAAATCTTGCCATTTGCAAGGATGTGGATGGACTTAGTATAATGCTAAGCAAAACAAGTCAAAGACAAACACTGTATGATTTCACTCCTATGTGGAATTTAAGAAACAGAACAAATGAGCAAAGGGGAAAAAAGAGAGTGAGACAAATCAAGAAACAATTATACACAGAGCTGATCATTACCAGAGGGGAGGGGTTGGGGAAGGGGTTATATAGGCAATGGGGATTAAGGAGTGTACTTGTCCTGATGAGCTTGTCCAGGTGATGTATGGAATTGTTGAATCACTATACTATAGAACTGAAACTAATATAACACTTCATGTTAACCTACTGAAATTAAAATAAAAACTTTTAACAAATATAAAAGAAAAATTTTAAATATATAACATGGAATCAGAAAAACAAAATAGCCCTGTCCACATATGTGTGAGCCACATATAATTTTAAATTTTCTAGTAGCCACATTAAAAATTAAAAACATAATTAAAAAAAAATTTTTTTAATGTTGGGGCGCCTGGGTGGCTCAGTCGGTTAAGCATCCACCTTCAGCTCAGGTCATGATCTCACGGTCCATGGGTTCAAGCACTGCATCGGGCTCTGTGTTGACAGCTCAGAGCCTGGAGCCTGCTTCAGATTCCGTGTCTCCCTCTCTCTCTGCCCCTCCCCTGCTCATGCTCTGTCTCTCTCGGTCTCAAAAATAAAAACATTAAAAAATTTTTTAATATATTCATTTGAGAGAGAGAGAGAGAGAGAGAGAGAGAGAGAGAGAGAGAGAGAAAGCAGAGAGAGAGGGAGACACAGAATCTGAAGCAGGCTCCAGGTTCTGAGCTGTCAAGCACAGAACCCAGCGCGAGGCTCAAACTCACGAATTTTAAGATCATGACCTGAGCCGAAGTCGGATGCTTAACTGACTGAGCCAACCAGGCGCCCCAAACAGATAATTTTTTAATATACTGTTTAACCCAATTTATTCAATTTTTATTTTTCAACATATAATCATATATAAAAATTGTTAAGTTTTTACACTTTTATACTCAGTAATTTTTAAAAACCAGGTATCTATAAATATGTTTAGAGTACATCTCAATTTGGACATTATATTTTCATAGAAATAGCTGATCTATGTTTATTTCATACATTTTATGCATGTATGAATATATGTGTGTATGTGTATGTATATATATACATATATACACACACACATATTATATATATACATGTATATGTGTATATCCTACATGTATATACACATGTAGGATGCATGCCCAGCGTGGAGCCCACCCTGGGGCTTAAAGTCATGACCCTGAGATCAAGAGTCGAAAACTTAACTGACTGAACCACCCAGGTACCCCTTTCACAGAATTTAGTTGAAAAAAAAAAATACATTCACATACCAAAGTTGTTCTAAACATACTTAGAAGCCTTCTAACAACTGAACACAGTAATAGTTGTTATATTGAAACTAACAAAAATTAAGAATTCAGTTTTCTCCATCCAATCTATATAATCTCAACTACATGTTTAGCAACCCTATTTCTAAATAAAGTCACATTTTGAGGTGCTGGGGGTTTAGTGCTTCAACATAGTATTTTTGTGTAGGTGGGGTGGGGAGACACAATTCAAAACTTAATACCCTCCCCTTATAAAAGGAAATAAAGAAAAAAAAACAAGAGGGAAGATAGAGAGAAAGGGGAAGAAGAAAGATTGCGGGGGACACCTGGGTGGCTCAGGTCAACATCTCATGGTTTGTTGAGCTTGAGCCCTGCATCAGGCTCCCTGTGGTCAATGCGGATCCTGCTTCAGATCCTCTGTCCTCCCCTCATGCTCTCTCTCTCTTTCAAAAATAAACATTTAAAAAAACAGGGAGGGAGAGCAAAAGAGGAAGAAAAAAATTCAATTTTTTAGCTGTGCTGGCCACCTTATGAGTGTTCAACATTCCACACATGGCTAGTGGCTACCATATTGAGCAGTGTGGTTCTAAAGTGTTCCAGTCACTTAAGACAATCATTTGCCATCTTTAAGCAGGGAAATTAAGTTTCTGATAAGTATGCATACACAAATTAGAGTCCCACCATATGCTTTGATACAGTAACTTCTAGGAATTAATCTTCCCTTTACAGAAAACTATATAAAAAGATACTCATTTTTAAAAATAGTCCATTAGAAACTTAACAGGGAAAGGTTACTTCACAAACCCTTTCTTTACATGGCACTTAATGTCAAGTGAAAAGAGATCTAAAATATTACCTCTAAGATAATCTCAACTATGTTAATAAAATGTATCCCCAAGGGGAAAGATCAGGTAGATACTTCCAAAATATTATTTGTGATACAAGTATGAGTGATTGTTCTTTCTACTACATCCCATAATTTTTACCATTATGTGTATATACATTTTATAGAGAAAATGAGTGAAAATAATTTTAAAATAAAAATGAAAGGAAAAAAAATTGAGGACTAAGGAAAACAGAGGTAACTAAATTTACACACACACACACACACACACACACACACACACACACACACACAGTCACCTATAAAGACGCAGAGACAGAATTCAGGAGAATTAATGGCTAAGATTTTGGTTTCTTGGTTACCTGATCTTTTTCCGCCCTGGGTCGTACCTGCCTTCTCATCCTTTGGAACCAGTTTCTGCATGTCCGCCTGGCCAAATTCACACCCAGATGGTAGGCTGCAACAAGACAAACCATGAGCAAAAAGAACGGTCATAGCTCACTTTTAAAGTTATACTTGGTTTCTAATCTGCTTGACTGACACTATCCTCCCTGTAACAGGTAAGTTAACCTAATAGGGTATCTGCAATGATCAAGTTCCTGAGGTAGCACTCAACAAGGTTTTGAAATCAACTCTTTGGATTTGGGTAACAAATGTAAAATACCTATCATGCTGACACTGCATAATAAGGACATAAGATCAAAGATGTAGAAGATAATACATTTATAAGCAAGCCCCCAGGCTGGTAAATGGGAAGGACAATACTATGGACTGAACATTTGTGTCCCCTCAAAATCGTATGTTAAAATCCTAATGCCCAATGTGATGGTATTAGTCAGTAAGGCCTTTGGGAAGTTCTTACATCTTGAGGGAGAACCCTCATGAATGGGACTAAGCATAAAATAAATAAATAAATAAGCAAGCAAGCAAGCATAAAATTAATGGGACCAAGCATAAAAGAGGCTCTAGAAAGATTCCTAGTCCCTTCCACCATGTGAAGATAAAAACAATTAAAAGTCTACAACCCAGAAAAGGACCCTCACTCAACCATGCCAGCACCACAGTCTCAGACTTCCAGTTTCCAGAACTATGAACAAACAATAAAATTCTGCTGTTTATAAGGATCCAGTCTGTGCCATTATGTTATAGCAGCCTGAATGCACGAAGACAGATAAGGAACCCTCTGAACTCTTTACTAATAAATAGCCTTCTATCCTTGACCAAAACAATCCTCCAGGATAATTGAACTTAGTTTCTCTGTTAGGAAAGACAAAGATAATAAAGTGGTGACCATTCCCTTACCTGTTTGGGGTACACAGGGAGAGAAGAACAGTGCTTTCCCACACCAGGGAACAGTATAACTGGCTCAGCTTGCTCAGAACACTCAGACCCAACTGAGAACCCCACTGGTTTACGGAGATGGAACGAATTTCACTCTGCAATCAAAGTAAACAGAAGCTGATCTTTGGGATGTCCTTCTCAACATTTGTCTGTGTCTAACATCCCTTCTCATTTTCTTCTCATTGCTTTCTTGGAAAAGTGAAAGACAACAGTCATGTGCAACTTTCTAAAGAAACAGTTCTGTAGATTCATTGACAGCCTCCTAATTTTTTTAGGTGGTAGGGAGCTTGTTATTTTCCTCTTATTTCTTAATTTCTTTTTTTTTTAATTTTTTAACGTTTATTTATTATCGAGAGACAGAGACAGAGCGTGAGCATGGGAAGGACAGAGAGAGAGGAGGAGACACAGAATCCAAAGCAGGCTCCAGGCTCCAAGCTGCCAGCACAGAGCCCGACGCGGGGCTTGAACTCACAAACCGTGAGATCATGATCTGAGCGGAAGTCTGACGCTTAACTGACTGAGCCACCCAGGCGCCCCCCTCTTATTTGTTAATTTCAATAAACGTTTAATTTCTTGAAGGGAACATTTCACATGAATTTTATTTATTTTAATAAAAAGTCATGAAAATAAATCCCTAAGCTTTGTAATGTAATTGAATTGTTTTCTAAATAGTTTATACCTGTGCTTTTCATTTGATTTGATCCAAAGAATATACTCCTGCTCAAAGGCATAGAACAAGGGTGCTGAAACATTACATCATTAATCTTTAGAACTGAATACTTGAGAACTAAAGGCTGTAAAACTGTGAGCACACAAAAACACCCTGTGTTTCTGGCACCACAAGAGGAACCTCACATGGATGGCAGGCATAGGGTTTGATATTTAAGTAATATTTGTTAATCTGTTAATTACCACTGACTTAAATGTTCTGTGGTCAAATTTCTTGCCATCCCATTATTAGGCCTACACGCATTTGTAGAAAGATTGGGAAACAATAAGGCCAGATAAGCACCCAATTGAGGCTTGCCTACTAAAAGAGGTGACTATATATCCCAGTTGGCCTATATAGCTGCCCATTATTTATAGCAACCTCTTTTCCTCTCAACAAAGTCCAATTCACAAAACAAATTATATGGTAACCCAAATTCTAATGAAAAAAAAAAATACTAAGGCAAAGCGAAACTAGACAGCAACCTGAAACATAAACCTGTATTACTCACTGAACAAAAATCTGTTCTTTTAGCAGCTAGCCCAGGTAGAACTGCTTCTAAGCACAGTAAGATGCCCAGTATATGCCGCAGGTATTTTACCAGCTTTAAACCAACTTGCTCACCCCTAGTTCTTACCTGTCCAACTCTGCAAGTATGAACAAACATCATGATGTAGGCGTGGGCAGCAGTAAGTGCATGCAGTAGAGGTGTGGCCTGAGCTGAGAGGGTAGCATCAGCAACATTGCCAGCACAAGCCAGTTCTCGCAACAACACTGAGCCCCCAGGGGATTCAATTGGGCGGTGTAACGGCTCCAAGGATGAAAGGATGGAGTCCAACTGAAGGAGACCCTCCTGAAGAACTTTGGGTTCATGTGACAGTGTCTGAAACAAGAATAATAATTAAATCATTAATGTACAATGAATTTCATATGCATCATGTCTTTAATAGTCACAATGGAAGAAGTGCAAGACAAGTCTCACAAATTTCAAACCTGGCCATGGTCTCCCATCTGGGTAAATGGCAGAGCCAAAATATGAATGCAGGTAGGACATACCTAAATGCCTCCTAGAGAAACATTTTACTTCTCTCAAATGAGAGGCTTTCAAATGTGGTAAGCCAATCATATTTAAAAGCTTGTGATGGCCAAACTGAAATACTGTTACAGGAAGGACTCCACACTATGTGATTAATTACAAATTTTTCTCAATAGGGAGCAATATTAGGCAAAGTTCCAAGGCATGGAAGTAAACCGGTATTACAACTGTTCTTTTTCTAAAATAAGAGGTGATTCTAGAATAGGTATCAGCTAGGCAATCTCCTTTTTTATGAGACAACTCAAGATTATATGGCCCTTGTAATTTGCTTTTTGAGTCCACAGAAAATTCTGTCATCCAAAAACAGGAGAACTTAAGTGTCTTTCCTGTGGCTTTAAATACATCTATCCATTCTCACACAGTATCTTAGAGGTAGGATAAAGATGGAGCACAGCCCCTTTTCCTCTCTTATGAACAGCACTTAATTAAATATTGCAAAGAGTAAAGCAAAATAAAACATTAATTACAGCTATGTCACAATTATGGACCCTTCCAAGTCCATAAGCAACTGGATTACGGATTTTTAGCAGCAATTACTTGCCATTGCACAATCCAGCTAATAAAGGAGCTTCATAGATTTAATGCAGTCCCTATGAAAAGGTCAATGGCCTTTGGGTGGGGGTAAGAAATAGAAATCTCTCTCTTAAAATCCTTAAGAAGAATCTCAAGGGACCCCAAATAGATATAACTATCTTGAAAAAGAACAAAGTTGGAGATCTCAAACTTTCTGATTTCCAAACTTATCACAAAGCTACAGTAATAAAAAATGTGGTACTGGCATAAAGACAGACTTTAAGACCAACAGAATAGAATAACGCCCCAAAATAAACCCTTGCATCTACGGTCAAATGATTTTTGATAAGGGTTTCAAGACAAAGGTGCAAGAGAAAGAACACGCTTTTCAACAAATAGTGGTGGGAAAACTGGGTATCTACATGCAAAAGAATGAAGTTGGGCCTTACTTTACACCATATGAAAAAATTACTCAAAATAGATCAAAGACCTGAAGGTAGCAGCTAAAAATATAAAAACACCTAAAAGGAGCCATAGTGTAAAAGCTGTGGGACACTGGATTTGGCAATGGTTTTTCAGATTTGACATCAAAAGCACAGCAATGGCAGCAAAAAAAGATAAAATGGATTTCATCAGAACTGAAAGCTTTTGTGCATCAAAGTACACTATTAACAGAGGTAAAAAGGCAACCCATAGAGTGGAAGAAAATATTGCGAATCATTTATCTGATAAGGAGTAACCAGAATATATAAAGAACTCCTACAACTCAACAACAAGAATCAAACTCCACTAAAAAATGGGCAAAAGACTTGAGTAGACATCTCTCCAAAGATACACAAATGGCCAATAAGCACATAAAAAGATACTCAACATCACTAATCATTAGAAAGATGCACACTGAAACCATGAGGTTGCACTTATACGTATTAGGTTGGCTACTATCAAGGAAAAACAAAGAAAAAGAAAATTAACAAGTGTTGGTGAGGATGCAGAGAAATTGGAACCCCTGTGCATTGTTGGTTAGAATGTGAAATGGTGGAGCTATGGAAAACAGTATGGTGGTTCCTTGAAAAATTAAAAATTGAACTACCATATAGTCCACCAATCCTACTTCTGAGTATATAGCCAAAAGAACTGAAAGGAGTCTTGAGTATGATCGCACTTTTATGTGGGATCTAAACAAGTTAAATTCAAAGAACCAGAGAGCAGAATGATGGTTGCCAGGGGCTAGGGGGAAATGTGGAGATGTTGGTCAAAGGGCAAATTTTCAGTTATGAATAAGTTCTGGAGATTTAATATAAGCATGGTGTCTATAGTTAATACTATATTATATACTTGGAATTTGCTGAGAATAGACCTTAAGTGTTCTCACCACACACACACACACACACACACACACACACACACACACACACACACACAGTCTTGAAGAAATACAGGCACACCCGTGTTCATTTCAGCAGTATTCAAAATAGCCAAAAGGTGGAAGCAGCCCAAATGTTTATCAGTGAATGAATGGATAAACAAAATATGGCTTACACATATAATAGAGCCATAAAAAGAAAGGAAATTCTGACATATGCTACAACATGGGTGAATCTTGAAGACATTATGCTATGCAAAATAAGCCAACCACAGAAAGACAAACAGCTTATGAATTACATGAGGTACCTAGAACAGTCAAATTCAGAGTGACAGAAAGTAGAACAAATTTACCATGGGCTGGGAGGGCAAGGGGAATGCAGAGTTGTAATTTAATGAGTACAGAATTTCAGTTTTGCAAGATAAAAAACTTCTGGAGATTGGTTTGCAACAATGTGAATGTACTTAACGCTACCGAACTATACAGTTAAAAATGGTTAAAGTGGTAAATATCATGTGCTGTGTATTTTACCACTATTTAAAATAAATAAAGCACTTAATTTCTTGGCAAAACTTGAACAATCTTGAAAAAGGAAAAAAAAAACTACATTAACTAAACAATACCAGATTGTGTTAAAAGCATCCATGAGAAAGGATGACATAATAAAACCCAGCTCCAAAACATTCTTGAAGATATACTTTCTCTTCCAAAAAACTCAAATGTTAGAACTATGTACCAAACCTAGGAACAATAAACAACTTCAACTTTTCAATGAGAAATGATGTGACACACTATCAGGCACAAAATTCACCTGTAGCACATAACCACAAATTTCTTCATTATTTTTTGGTTGTAAGTAAAGGGAGACCACAATAAAAACATGTATACAGAAGTACTGCAAAATTGATTTCTAAAAAGAAATGAAAATATTTAGCCAGATGCTCTTACCAATATGGATTTGCAGACACCTGCAACAGCCTGACAGGCCGCAGATGTAGGAAAATCAATGGGCAGATTGGGAAGACCCAAAATGGTGACCAAAGGCAAGAGTCCTTTCTGATTCACAAATTCCTGGCAGTGGTCATCTGTTGTATTGTTGCTCAGAATAGATTCCACAAATTTCATCTAGGTAATGAAAATGAAAAAGAAAATGTTAGAGACTAACACCTGGAACTAAAAGGCTAGCTTGGAGTAAGAACAGGGGTAGCCTTGTATTCATGTAATCAGTATTTTCTAAGATACCAAAACCTCAGGTAAGTAAGTATAGAGATATGATATGGACCCTAAACATCTGCTAAAAACACCCACAAAAAAACAAAAAACAAACACCACAAATACGAATAATTACTTCTCCCCAATCTACCTTTTTGGCTACCTAAAGTTATATAATTTGAGAGCATAGAGAGGATAAATGACTTGCTCAGAGCCACACCCATGAATTAGTGGCAAAATCAGATCTAATTCTCTTAATTTGCTCCTAGCGTGACAGTGCATTACCTCTCGCCTGGAAGCAAAAATGGATACTTTCCCTCAATGTGCCCATAATACAAATGAAAACTAGAACTCTGGAGGAGTGGTTTGGACCAAACAAAGCATTTTTTAAGGGTAACAAAGTAAAATGTGGGCAACAAACACACAGGCACAAAAGATACCATCTCTAGAAGTCTGGGAAGTGCTTAGTGGGCTAGAATAATTGCTAAGTGGGCTTCCCCTTATAGAGAAATAATTCTGGGAAAATTCAAACTCTTTACTTTTCTCTTGAGACACCTGGGAAATTAAAACGAAAAGCCACATTACTATTTTTTTTTATACAAAAGAGAAATTAATGGGAAATCTAGCAAATAATGGGAAAAAATACATGTTGGACATATTCATAGAACATAATACTGGACTGGCCTAACAAATCCCACTCTTCTGCTTGGATTCCAATTGGGAATAGTAGCAATGAACAGAAAATTGGGAGTATCTAAAAAAGGAGAAGACTGTTGTCCATTTTTGGCAAACCAGTCTCACAGAACGAGGTTTGCACATCTTTGCCCACTGTTCTGCACTGTAAAGGCTCCAGTGAAAATAAATGCAAAAATCACTGGACTATTTGGTAATCCCACATGTTTTCCAGAATAACACACACCTTTACTCAGTTTGCCCTACCATGAATCTTACCACATTAAGGATGTAATCCATGAGGGGAATAGGAATACGTTCTTCTGTACCAACAACCCTGTTAAGGGAGAAAAGAGTGAGTTACAAAAATTCGCAATACTAGTGCAAGAAAACAAAGGAAAGGGAAACAGCATGAAATTCTAGGTCCTTTCTTTAAGTTAGTCTTTAGTACAGCACAAGGAAAAAAAAAACTGAAATCAAATCTGAAGCTAGCTTTTCTAGCCAGCCTAGGTTGAGAACACAAAAGAAAAAACCAGGCCTTAACAAACTCAGCATTTGCACATATCTCAAAAGAAACTATCCTATCTTAGGCAAACTATCATAGGAGGAATTCATTGATATGAAAACAATAAGTTTGATTGAGACTACTGACACATTTGCTTAAAGATAGGAGCTAGGCAAAGAAACAAATACAAAATCTTACCATGTTCTTGCATCAGGTTTAAAGTTATAATAGACGGCAGGAAATGGAATTTAATTTTGTTCAAAATTCCATGCTTAGATTGACAAACTATTCAGAACAGTTAATCAAAGATGAAGCCAACACCCAAGCCCTCCTACCCTAACTATTTATACTTGTATCACAACAGTCCCTGAAATATCCAAAACCTGTGATCAGGTCTTTGGTTTCAAATACTTTAATGCTGCACCACAGACAAGGAGGCTGCAGTAGTGCCATAGCTGCAGGAAACGAAGCCTTTAAGCCCAATCTTGGCTTTTGCAAGAAACAAAAGGGGGGAAACCCACAATATCTATTAAAATGAAACACAATCTACCTCAAAGATGAACCCTAGGAAGGGTCAAAACTTCAGTCGAATAGGGAGCATTCTGGATATAGGCCCTTGAAGACATTTGGGTAAAGGGCAGAAATAAAAGAAGGGAGAGGTGGGGGGAGAGAGGGGGCAAGAAAACTGGCAAGAAGTTAATAGTCCTCAAGATGTAAATAAAGATTTGCCAGGCATCAAAATGCAGACTAGACAGTGGCTTCAGTGATGACATACCTAGAGCTAGAGTTTGACAAGGATATTGTGAACACTCTCAATGAAGAATACAGGGAAGAACTTACTACAAAGGTGGGGGGGTGTCTATAAGCCAGGAGTGAAATGATTCCATGGGAAGACTGCAACTTTTCCTTGACTATAAAGTTCCTCCTCAACCACTACAGCAATCCCTACTTACAGTAATCATCCACCCCAGCCTGACTGTACCTCCTGGGAAAGAACCTAGAGATCCATCTCTACAGCTAAGGAGTGCAGGTGTGGTTCTAGCCCAAATGAAACACCTGTCCCTTTGTAAAAATCAATGGTAATGGCAAAGAGCCAAAGTAATATTATGAAATGGGACCCAGGTACTTCCCTCATTTGCTAGATGGAAGTTAGGGAGGAGAATGAGAGAGAAAACAAACCAATAATGGTTCTTAATCCACATCTAGGAACAAACTGGTAACCACTTTTTTCCACTATCCTCATCTTTTGGCTTCCAGGCTGAAAACGTCATGCAAGAATAGTAAACATGATCAACTCCCCCTTTGGAGGTAAAAAAGAAAAAGCTCCTTTAAGAATGAGACATCTGACCTGGCTTTGCAGGAATTTGGTAGATAGAAAAGAAGGAGATAAGATAATCTGCGGATGGGGATAAATATGGCTATAACACGGTGACATATATCCTAAGAAAAGCATGGAGTGAAAAAACATGAGGCCATGAGAAAATGTCAATTTACTATGACAGCTTGAAATCTGGGCATGTTAGATCTAAGGTGTAAGATGTCCAGGTAGAGAAAACATTATATGCAGATGAACATGCCCAGCTTCACTCAAAACCACCCTCCCACCTCTCAAGTTTAAGAAATCCTTCTCTTATTTTGTAGCCAGGAAAAGAAATCATATCCCAGCAGGGTGGCAGACAATCAAGGATGTGGCAAGGAAGCACTGATTCTGACTCCTTTGCACGTGAAGTCTTGCTTTCTTTCAGGTGTCCTCCTCTTCCAGAAAGAGAACATTTTAACCAAAATAGAAGATGCTGTTAGAATGAAGGTAGAGTTTCCTTCTCAGACAAGGGTAAGACATCTGCTCAACAAAGCAATGTACAGTACTTAGTGGTTAATGCCTCTCCTCAAAAAGAAAACAAAAACTCATACCAACAGGCTCATTACTTCCTAGAGTTGTAAAAAGGTACCAATTTTGGAGTCTAGGCCTTCACTCCTTCTATGTACTCGACCATAATTTTCTCTTAAGTTCCCAGCAATCCTTCAACACTAGCCTAAACCCGTTCATATCCACACCTAAAACATTCCTGCTTTTCTCAGAACTAGTTATTTATAAACCAAAAGAGCACTTATTAAATGAATAAATGCATGACAGTCCAGAGGGATCACACCCTTAAGAGTTATACCTACAATAGTTACATTTCATTCCTAGCATGTGAACAATATAAGCTTCAAAGAGCCACCATCAGCCAGCAGTCTTTAAGCCCACCCCCATCCCCATTTCACCATCTAGGTAGTGAATTTTAATATAAAACAAACCTTAAATAGAAAAAGGAAGGAAAATCTACTGTGGCTGGTTACAACCATACAGTACATTCCAAAGACTTCTGATTTATCTGGAATGAACAGATAGTAATCAAACAAAAAACAAAGACCAACAATAAGTCCCTGTAATTCTTAAGGACTTCTTAGGAGACAGGCTTCAAAAGTATGTTTCATATGTGCTCACTTATGCAAACAATTAAGCAATGATACGAATACTATACCAACAATGGGAACATAAGTTCTCTGAGAGAAGCCCATCAACTTGATATAGTGAACTGATTCAATTTCATGAACTTTTTAAGGACACCTTCCTAAGGCAACCAATACAATTAAAATATGAAAGGATAAATGATACACAACAGTCAAAGAAAGAAAAACAAGACTCCTAGGGCTGGAAGAATCTTATAACGATCTAATACAACTCCCTAGCTTTTTTTTTTTTTTTTTTTTTTTTTTTAAATTTTTTTTTTTTTCAACATTTTTTATTTATTTTTGGGACAGAGAGAGACAGAGCATGAACGGGGGAGGGGCAGAGAGAGAGGGAGACACAGAATCGGAAACAGGCTCCAGGCTCTGAGCCATCGGCCCAGAGCCCGACGCGGGGCTCGAACTCACGGACCGCGAGATCGTGACCTGGCTGAAGTCGGACGCTTAACCGACTGCGCCACCCAGGCGCCCCTGCAACTCCCTAGCTTTTATGGATGAAAATGACATGCCCAAGGTCACAAGGCTAGGGGACCTGTCTTGCAAACACTTACTGCTGATTAGGCTCAGTTTCATTCTGTTGGGCAGAATTAAAGCTCTGCATGGCCTGTACTTCTTCTTCCTCCTCATCCTCACTAGAGGCCTCTTCTGCAGCATGATTAGACCTTGGAGGAGGAGCAGTGGCAGTGCCATCTGCCTTCTGGATTGATGGCTTCTGACAGATGTATTTAGGGTCTCTTCCAAGGTTACAAATTTCTTCAAGTAACTGAAAGACATAGGAAATAGTATTTATTAGTAAATAAGAAATGGGACAACTAACACATTTATGGAGCATTTTCTATGTGTTGTACACAGAAGTGCTAACACAAAACACTTTATCTTGACATATGTATGTAACACACATCACTCCTGGAATATAGTCATCAATCCTATTTTACACACAAGGTAACTGAAGTTTCGTGAAGTTAAGTAACTTGTTCAGGATCACATAGCTGTTAAGTGACTAACCTGACTCCATGTCCTAATTCATAAGCACCAGGAATATACTATACTGTAACTGGCAGGGCTACTAAATGTGAAAAAAAATATCAAGAAACAAAGGTTAGAAAAACTAATATGCTTTTACAAATAGAAGCTAAATCCTGGCAACCTGTTAATACCCTATAGGAGAAAATAATACTTAAGTGACTTTCTGGGGGTAGGGGGGTGGGCAAGGACCAACCCAAGGATAAGGAGAAAATAAGGTAGACATAATCATCTTCTAGGAATAGCCCAAGAATCCCAATGACTTCTAGTAGGTCAAGCTTTTTTCTTAAAAACTCCCCCTTAACTGCTCTCTCATGCCCACGGTCAGCCTTATCACTCCATACCTTAATGATTGCAGTTGTTGCATCAGTTTTGAGGGTGGGCTGATGTCTCATGAGCTCATCAACAGCACTGCCCAGGTTAGATGCGGTATCCCCTTAAAGGAAAAAATGAACTGTTAGAAAGACTGAAGAAAATAGAGCTTGAGCTATTTTCTCTGCCAATACGAGGAGGAAAGAAGAAACTGAGAAGGTTGTTGTGATTTTCTAATGTCATGCTTTCTCAAATGAATTCACACCAACCTCTGAAAGCAAATCACTGGGGAGGAAAAAGGAACTTTATCAGTCTAGTGAAAACATTAAAAAAAATTTTAACTTATTTATTTTGCGAGAGAGAGCGATCACAAAAGTGGGGGAGGGACACAGAGAAGCAGAGACAGAATCCCAAGCAGGTTCCACACCATCAGCGTAGAGCCCACTGTGAGGCTTGAACCCACAAACCGTGAGATCATGACCCTAGCTGAGATCAAGAGTGGGATACCCAACCGACTGTGCCACCCAGGTGGCCCTAGTGAAAACATTTTAAAATAACCACATATTCTACATTCTACTCTGGCAATCTCTAATGCCAAGGTCTGAACTAGGAGGGAGGGAGGGAGAGGAGCATAAAACCATTAACACACTGGCTGCCCCAATTAAGAACGATATTGGCTAGAATGCTACAGTGGTGGCTGAAAGCACAAAGCACATTTGTGAAAACTAGATTCTGGAGTCCTACCTTCTCATTATTCTGTAATAATCTGGCCTCAAATACACTGAGAAGAAAATCTATTAATTTCTTACTATCGTAGGGACTTGAACATTAGAATAGAAGATCACGAAGAGCAACACCTTGGGACTTTATATCTCCTGTTGCAACAGATTCGATGGTGGGCCTGGAAATCTACTGCCCCTAATCCCCATTTCTCACTAGCGCCATGACCGTACATTTAATAATGAATGGTTGATAGTCTGAGGAACACCACTCCTTTGTTGCTGACATCTAAAAGGTCACCGGAAAAGAGTCGTCAGCATAGTTCCAGCTCTGGTCACTGAGGTGTCTCAGTGGCACAGAGTGATGACAGGTGGAAATGTGGACTCCCAAGGAGACCCTCCTTCTCTCTGTTTTGGTGCCTCTGTCAGACCCCATGTCCTAAGTGACCTCGCCCCCAAGATCTTCACTGGATAATTCTTGCTCCCCCAGGTTCTCCCATTGTGATAGAAGCACAGTATAGGCCTTGCTGCCTGGGAGCCCATAGGGGAATCTGGGACTGCCTCTCCTGCCCTGACCCAAGAGGAGGGGGTGTAATCCCTGTAAGTCACTCTACTACAGTTTAGCTTCTGACCAGCCCAAACCCTGCAGCCAATTGGAGCTTGAGGATATGGCCTGGAGGCACCACCCAGAGATCTGGAGCCACTCAGGGGCACCTGGGGACATGATCTGGTCCCCTTGGTGGCCTATGAAGGAAAAAGTTTCTATGGCGAAAGTTTGGTTTTCCCAACACTTGTCCCAATTCAGATTAAAACCCTGAACTCTCTCTCACACACACACACACACACACACACACACACACACACACACACTGAACTGTTGAGAAGCATGAAAATATGAGCAGAGGATAAGGATGAAGTCTTCTTTTCTACCTGCAATACAACGTATATAGTGATACAACTATAATTACAGTGATAACTCCCATTAAGCTTAGCACATCTAACCAGAGAAACGACATGAGTTCAAGAAAGGACTTCCTTGCCAATTGGTGGCTTGATAACCATCTAACATCTAAAATCTTGGCACCAGGGGAAGATGGCGATGTAGGAGGATGCTGGGCTCACCGCTTCCTGCGGATGATTTAGACTCCACCCACACCTGCCTAAATGACCCAGAAAATCTCCAGAAGATTAGCAGAACGGATTCTCCAGAGCCAAGCGTAGACAAGAGATCCATGGAAGAGGGTAGGAAGGGCAGAGAGGCGGTGTGCCCTACACAGACTGGTAGGAGGGAGCCAGGGCGGGGGCAGCCTGTCGGCAAAGCAGAGGCCCCAAGTCTGGCTTGCAAAAACGGAGGCGCCGGGTGGAGGGTGTTCTGATGGCAAGGGGGACTGAAAATCTGGAAGGTTATAAGTTACCAGATCTGCTCGGAGAACGGGAGGGCTGGAGGACAACGGGAGGGAGAGTTGTTGAGCCCCGGACAAAAGAGCTCAGCTTGGCGGAGAACAAAGGCGCTCGCCAGGACTATCTCCCTCGCCCACCCCCCACCCAAAATCCAAAAGGGAACCAGTTCTTGTCAGGGAACTTCCTTGCTCCACGCAAAAACCCAACGCTGCGCTTCTGGGGATCCATCCCTCCGGCGGGTCTGACTCCCTCGCGGTGCCGCAGGGCCCCTCCCGAAGTGAAGGAAAAGTGAGCTGAGCCTGCCCCTCCTGCCCCTGTGCACCTTGCCAATCCACCCCAGCTAATATGCCAGATCCCCAGCACCACAAGCCTGGCAGTGTGCAAGTAGCCTGGGCGGACCACGCCACCCCACAGTGAATCCCGCCCCTAGGAGAATGGAAGAGAAGGTACACACCAGTCTGACTGTGGCCCCAGCGGTGGGCTGGGGGCAGACATCAGGTCTGACTGTGGCCCCGCCCACCAACGCAAGTTATTCAAGACAGCACAGGGGAAGTGCCCCACAGTTCCACACCACTCCAGGGACTATCCAAAATGATGAAATGGAAGAATTCCCCTCAAAAAAACCTCCAGGAAATAACAACAGCAAACGAACTGATCAAAAACGATTTAAACAATGTAACAGAAAGTGAATTTAGAATAGTCATAAAACAAATCGCTGGGCTTGAAAACAATATAAAGGACGGCAGAGAATCTATTGCTACAGAGATCAAGGGACTAAGGAACAGCCAGGAGGAGCTAAAAAATGCTATTAATGAGCTGCAAAATAAAATGGAGACAAACACAGCTCAGATTGAAGAGGCAGAGGAGAGAATAGGTGAACTAGAAGATAAAATTATGGAAGAAGAAGCTGAGAAAGAGACAAAAAAATCCAGGAGTATGAGGAGAAAATTAGAGAACTAAGTGATGCACTAAAGACCAATAATCTACGCATAATTGGTGTTCCAGAGGAGGAAGAGAGAGGGAAAGGTGTGAAGGGTACTTGAAGAAATAATAGCTGAGAACTTCCCTGATCTGGGGAAGGAAAAAGGCATTGAAATCCAAGAGGCACAGAGAACTCCCTTCAGACATAACTTGAATCCATCTTCTGCACAACATATCATAGTGAAACTAGCAAAATACGAAGATAAAGAGAAAATTCTGAAAGCAACTAGGGATAAACGTGCTCTAACATATAAAGGGAGATCTATAAGACTCATGACTGATCTCCCTACTGAAACTTGGCAGGCCAGAAAGGAATGGCAGGAGAATTTCAATGTGATGAATAGAAAAAATATGCAGCCGAGAATCCTTTATCCAGCAAGTCTGTCATTTAGAATAGAAGGAGAGATAAAGGTCTTCCCAAACAAAAACTGAAGGAATTCACCACTAAATCAGCCCTACAAGAGATCCGAAGGGGGATCCTGTGAGACAAAGTACCAGAGACATCACTACAAGCATAAAACATACAGACATCACAATGACTCTAAACCCGTATCTTTCTATAACATTGAACGTAAATGGACTAAATGCGCCAACCAAAAGACACAGGGTATCAGAATGGATAAAAAATAAGACCCATCTATTTGCTGTCTACAAGAATCATTTTAGACCTGAGGACACCTTCAGATCAAAAGTGAGGGGATGGAGATTTATCATGCTACTGGAAGTCAAAAGAAAGCTGGAGTAGCCATACTTATATCAGACAAACTAGACTTCAAAGTAAAGGCTGTAACAAGAGATGAAGAAGGGCATTATATAATAATCACAGGGTCTATCCATCAGGAACAGCTAACAATTATAAATATCTATGCACCGAATACGGGAGCCCCCAAATATATAAAACAATTACTTACAAACATAAGCAACCTTATTGATAACAATGTGGTAATTGCAGGGGACTTTAACACTCCACTTACAAAATGAAAAGATCATCTAGACACATGGTCAATAAAGAAACAAGGGCCCTGAATGATACATTGGATCAAATGGACTTGACAGATCTATTGAGAACTCTGCATCCCAAAGCAACAGAATATACTTTCTTCTCGAGTGCACATGGAACATTCTCCAAGATAGATCATATGCTGGGTCACAAAACAGCCCTTCATAAGTATACAAGAATTGAAATCATAACATGCATACTTTCACACCACAATGCTATGAAGCTTAAAATCAACCACAAGAAAAAGTCTGGGAAACCTCCAAAAGCATGGAGGTTAAAGAACACTCTACTAAAGAATGAGTGGGTCAACCAGACAATTAGAGGAGAAATTAAAAAATATATGGAAACAAACGAAAATGAAAATACAACAATCCAAACGCTTTGGGATGCAGCAAAGGCAGTCCTGAGAGGAAAATACATTGCAATCCAGGCCTATCTCAAGAAACAAGAAAAATCCCAAATACAAAATCTAACAGCACACCTAAAGGAAATAGAAGCTGAGCAGCAAAGACACCCCTAACTCAGCAGAAGAAGAGAAATAATAAAGATCAGAGCAGAAATACGTAATAGAGAATCTAAAAAAACTGTAGAGCAGATCAACGAAACCAAGAGTTGGTTTTTTGAAAAAATAAACAAAATTGATAAACCTCTTGCCAGGCTTCTCAAAAAGAAAAGGGAGATGACCCAAACAGATACAATCATGAATGAAAATGAAATTATTATAACCAATCCCTCAGAAATACAAGCAATTAACAGGGAATACTATGAAAAATTATATGCCAACAAACTGGACAACCTGGAAGAAATGGACAAATTCCTAACCACCCACACACTTCCAAAACTCAAACAAGAGGATAGAAAGCTTGAACAGACCCATAACCAGCGAAGAAACTGAATCAGTTATCAAAAATCTCCCAACAAATAAGAGTCCAGGACCACATGGCTTCCCTGGGGAATTCTACCAGACATTTAAAG
This sequence comes from Neofelis nebulosa, assembly GCF_028018385.1. NCBI lineage: Eukaryota > Metazoa > Chordata > Mammalia > Carnivora > Felidae > Neofelis > Neofelis nebulosa. The sequence goes on from NC_080800.1 coordinate 47,825,784, forward strand.
CAGAGATAATACCTATCCTACTCAAGCTATTCCAAAAACAGAAAGGGAAGGAAAACTTCCAGACTCATTGTATGAAGCCAGTATTACTCTGATTCCTAAACCAGACAGAGACCCAGTAAAAAAGAGAACTACAGGGCAATACCCCTGATGAATATGGATGCAAAAATTCTCAATAAGATACTAGCAAATAGAATTCAAAAGCTTATAACGAGAATTATTCACCATGATCAAGTGGGATTCATTCCTGGGATGCACAGTTCGTTCAACATTCGCAAATCAACGTGATACATCACATTAATAAAAGAAAGGAGAAGAACCATATGATCCTGTCAACCGATGCAGAAAAAGCATTAGACAAAATTCAGCATCCTTTCTTAATAAAAACCCTCAAGAAAGTCGGGATAGAAGGAACATACTTAAACATCAAAAAAGCCATTTATGAAAAACCCACAGCTAACATCATCCTCAATGGGGAAAAACTGAGAGCTTTCCCCCTGAGATCAGGAACACGACAGGGATGTCCACTCTCACCACTGTTGTTTCACATAGTGTTGGAAGTGCTAGCATCAGCAATCAGACAACAAAAGGAAATCAAAGGCATCAAAGTTGGCCAAGATCAAGTCAAGCTTTCACTTTTTGCAGATGACATGATATTATACATGGAAAATCTGATAGACTCCACCAAAAGTCTTCTAGAACTGATACATGAATTCAGCAAAGTTGCAGGATACAAAATCAATGTACAGAAATCAGTTGCATTCTTATACACTAACAATGAAGCAACAGAAAGATAAATAAAGAAACTGATCCCATTCACAATTGCACGAAGAAGCATAAAATACCTAGGGATAAATCTAACCAAAGATGTACAAGGTCTGTATGCTGAAACTATAGAAAGCTTATGAAGGAAATTGAAGAAGATATAAAGAAATGGAAAGACAATCCCTGCTCATGGATTGGAAGAATAAATATTGTCAAAATGTCAATACTACCCAAAGCTATCTACACATTCAATGCAATCCCATTCAAAATTGCACCAGCATTCTTCTCGAAGCCTAAACAAGCAATTCGAAAATTCGTATGGAACCACAAAAGGCCCCGAATAGCCAAAGTAATTTTGAAGAAGACCAAAGCAGGAGGCATCACAATCCCAGACTCCAGCCACTACTACAAAGCTGTAATCATCAAGACAGCATGGTATTGGCACAAAAACAGACACATAGACCAATGGAAAGAATAGAATCCCCAGAACTAGACCCACAAAAGGATGGCCAACTAATCTTTGACAAAGCAGGAAAGAATAGCCAATGGAAAAAAGACAGTCTCTTTAACACATGGTGCTGGGAGAACTGGACAGCAACATGCAGAAGGTTGAAACTAGACCACTTTCTCACACCATTCACAAAAATAAACTCAAAATGGATAAAGGACCTGAATGTGAGACAGGAAACCACTAGAACCCTAGAGGAGAAATCAGGGAAAAACCTCTCTGACCTCAGCCGCAGCAATTTCTTACTTGGCACATCCCCAAAGGCAAGGGAATTAAAAGCAAAAATGAACTGTTGGGACCTCATGAAGATAAAAAGCTTCTGCACAGTAAAGGAAACAATCAACAAAACGAAAAGGCAACCAACGGAATGGGAAAAGACATTTGCAAATGACATATTGGACAAAGGGCTAGTATCCAAAATCTATAAAGAGCTCACCAAACTCCACACCCCAAAACCAAATAATCCAGTGAGGAAATGGGCAGAAAACATGAATAGACACTTCTCTAAAGAAGACATGCAGATGGCCAACAGGCACATGAAAAGATGCTCAACATCGCTCCTTTTCAGGGAAATACAAATCAAAACCACATTCAGATATCACCTCACGCCAGAGTGGCCAAAATGAACAAATCAGGAGACTATAGATGCTGGCGAGGATGTGGAGAAACGGGAACCCTCTTGCACTGTTGGTGGGAATGCAAATTGGTGCAGCTGCTCTGGGAAACAGTGTGTAGGTTCCTGAAAAAATTAAAAATAGACCTACCCTATGACCCAGCAGTAGCACTGCTAAGAATTTACCCAAGGGATACAGGAATACTGATGCATAGGGGCACTTGTACCCCAATGTTTATAGCAGCACTCTCAACAATAGCCAAATTGTGGGAAAAGCCTAAATGTCCATCAACTGATGAATGGATAAAGAAATTGTGATTTATATACACAATGGAATACTACGTGGCAATGAGAAAGAATGAAATATGGCCCTTTGTAGCAACATGGATGGAACTGGAGAGTGTGATGTTAAATGAAATAAGCCATACAGAGAAAGACAGATACCATATGTTTTCATTCTTATGTGGATCCTGAGAAACTTAACAGAAACCCATGGGGGAGGGGTAGGAAAAAAAATAAAAAAGAGGTTAGAGTGGGAGAGAGCCCAAGCATAAGAGACTCTTAAAAACTAAGAACAAACTGAGGGTTGATGGGGGGTGGGAGGGAGGGCAGGTTAGGTGATGGGTATTTAAGAGGGCATCTTTTGGGATGAGCACTGGGTGTTGTATGGAAACCAATCTGAGAATAAATTTCATATATTAAAAAAAATAATAAATAAAAAGAATTAAAATCTTGGCACCAATTATAAGATAAATCCTGGTTACTTACCTAGAGGATCAGAGCTCCTCCTCCTTCGCATGGCTGGGAGGTAATCCGGAGACAGAAGAACTTTGAAAAGACGTTCAAAAGGCTGACACTGTACAAATGACTGAAGACCTCGGGCATTCAAGCAGAGTGCACTAAATACATTTGGGAGGGAGCCAAGGACTTCACGGGTAGCAGGAACCTAGAGAGAAGATAAAGTGAGTCTGAAGACATCTAAAATAATTCAGATGTAGGTGCCAGGAAATTTTGACCAGGGTACTGCACAGAGCAATCTTCACACAAAAGCAGAAAAGGACTCACATCTTTGATAAGTAGTGCATGAAGCATGACATCTGTTAATCCATTGTCCTGGAGTGAGGAGAGCAGTGATGGTTCTTGAAATACAAACACAGTCACCACTTCAGTAGCTAAAAAAGACAAGAAATATGAGAAAGTGGGAGATTCTTTACAGGTATTAACAAAACTCCAAGGGCTTAAAAAAAACCAACTCAATAAACAACAAGTGAAATGCCTCTGAAACGAAACTTCACTGCTCATCAAAAGACCACTATTAAGAATTTGGTGACAAACCTTCAAGATTTTTATGGGCAATGTACAGGCATAAAAATAATTATGACTACCATACTGAATACTGAAAAATATACCAAGAGAGATTTCAGGTACTCTCATAACATAAAAAAAAAAAAGGTAACTATGTGGATGCCTGGTTAATTAGGTTGATTATAGAAATCACTTTGTTATGCATACCACCAGATCATGTTCTTCATCTTAAAAGTATGTAATTTTATTAAATATATAAATGAAAAACAAAAACATTAAGATTTAATGAGCATATTTTTATAACGATGAGGTTATACTGCTATATAACCTATTTCTTCTAAATTATAATATGTACCATACATACTCCTTTATTTTTCCGAGTCACTGTAGTTCATTCAATTTGACTGGCTGCATACCCTTCCACTAAATACACGAACCTCTGTGGATATAAACTAGTCCACAACTGTGAGAAGTGATAAACCTAAAGTATCTTTTTTTGTTTGTTTAAGGAGAAAAAATATCTAAACTTGGGGAGAGGGGTTTGCTGGGTTGAGGTAAATATAAACGTAACTGATGGAATAGACAAAATGTCTTCTAAAAAGCCTTTCACCAATTTTAAAATACCATTAGCATTATTAAGAGTTCTTAGGTATTATTCTGACCAATTTTTGACAATATACTTTAAACGTGCTGTCGGGGCACCTGGGTGGCTCAGTCAGTTAAGTGTCCGACTTCGGCTCAGGTCATGATCTCACGGTTCATGAGTTTGAGTCCTGCCTTGGGTTCTCTGCTGTCAGCCCAGGGCCCACTCTGGACCCTCTGTCCCCATCGTCTCTCTGTCCCTCCCTTGCTTGTGCTCATTCTCTCTTAAAATAAATAAATGTTAAAAAAAGTGCTATAAAGACTAACATCAATGCTCAAAAAGAAATTAACATTAAAAGGTAATCAAAAGTGAAGCTAGATATAATTGAAAAAACACAAAATTTAGTGAAACTGCAAGCAAATAGCATGAATAATTAAAACCAGTAACTAGCCCTTTGAAAAGACTGAAAAAACTTACAGAGTTATGGGTAATCTAAGAAAAGCAAGCAATATGTCAGCAATGAAAAAAAGGATCTAACTGGGTTCAGAACAATAAAGTTCTTTTACAAACTGTATGTTAATAATGAGTGAAATGCAATGCTTTCTTTTCTAAGAAAATGTCATAAAAATTGATTCTCAAGAAATGACAGCAAAAGAGACTACACCAGTAACCACAAGAATTTTTAGAAGTAAAAATACCAAGTAACAGAAAGGCACTGAACCAAAAGTTTTAGATGGGAGTGTTATTAAACCTTTTAAGATCCATTAAGACAAGGCTTGTCAGCTCATTTTACGAGATTTAAAATTTTTTATTTTAAAACCTGACAAAGAGGCGCACACACACACAATATTAATAAACCATGTGTAAAACAAACTTGTAATGCTGATACCTGAGATCTAAATGATACCAAAGGATTTTATCAGTTTAAGATGGTCAATAGAGCACCTCTCATCTATTCCAAATGTCATTGAAATGGCAAGTACATGACAATTACTGGGGACCAACAGCTGTCAATGGTCTTTGGCATTTGTGATGGGCTATAAACTTATGGAAAAGTTAAGTCCTTTTGCGGGTTCCTACTGGTATATAATACACCCTTCCGTAGATCTTCTTCTTCTTCTTTTTTTTTTTTTTTTTTACAAATGTCTTAATTCCAAGGGGTCACTAAAATTTAGTATTCATAAACTAAAACTAATGTTCTACTAGAGGTTACTAGAGCATCAAATTTGTTATTTTCCAGAGGTCTAACTAATAGGCTATGTCATAATGCTACTAATGCAATCTGACAGTTTAAACCCTCTTTTAAAATTAACAGATGACCAAATATTAGAATTTAAAAAAGGAAACACACAAAATCCAACTGGCTCCATATGGGACCTAGCAACTGACTCCTAAGAGTTAAATAATGAAAGACAACTCTCAAAAAATTAATGATTAAATTGAAACTAGAATCTACAAAACCCATAAAACAGCAATGGTGTGTTAAGACAAAGGGTCCCTTAATAATAAGGAAACAGAGGGGCGCCTGGGTGGCTCAGTTGGTAAAGTGTCCAACTTTGGCTCAGGTCATGATCTTGCGGTTCATGGGTTCGAGCCCCATGTCAGGCTCTGTGTTGACAGCTCAGATCCTGGAGCCTGCTTCAGATTCTGTGTCTCCCTCTCTTTCTGCCCCTTCCCCACTCCCGCTAGTTCTCTCGCTCAAAAATAAACATTATAAAAATTTAAAAGAATAAGGAAATAGAAATTTTAAAAGTTTGTAACAAATAAGAAGTTTGATAATTCAGTAGGCATCTTGAAAAATTATAGAGAGAAATTCTCTCAGGAAGTGACATGTGATCAATGTGGTAGGCTTACTAGCTATATAATAGGGCTTCCTGGAGAGAATAAGTAAGTGGAACCAAATTCAGGAATTTTCCTGAAGTAAAAAAAAATATTCAGATATTAGAAAGGGCCTAACCAAGTGCTATGAGAGAATACTAAAAAGAAACAGAACGAAATACATCCTGGTGAAATTTGTGAACTCTAAGAATAGAGAAAATGAAGTTACCTACAAAGGAACAAGAACCAGTTTAACATCATGGTTATCTACACTATGTAACATTAGAAGACAATGGAGAAAGGTCTAAAAAATTCTGAAAGTAAAAGAAGTATAACACTTTAAAAATTACCCAAAGATGTACTTCAATAAAATTAAAATGAATAAGAAAGGAAAAATCAAGAGTTACTAAAAAAAGAAGACAAAGAAAATGATGAGAAAGGGGTGAAGGCAGGTTGAAGGTCTTATTTTATTCAGCTTGGCAGAAGACAAACTGAGAAATTTTTAAAGTTTAGATGTCGATAAAACAATATAGGAATAACTATTACAAAAAAAGGAGTAAGAAAATTAAGACTCAGAATACGAAAAAAAAATTAACAGAAGACACAAGACTTGAGAAAAAAGAAAAACACTGGCAGTCACAAAAAATTCGTCAACATATAAAATTCTTCAAGATAAAAAAGGCACAATAGTTGTATGAATAAATCATTCTGCCGAAAACAACTAAAGGGTGGATTGAATACTTGAAACATCTTTTAAAATGTGAAGAGCAGACAAAGTAAATTATAGTTAAAAGGTCCAAAATAAGTCAAAGTGTGAACTTACAGCCTCAGGCTTTTGTCTTAAAAGCACAGGGAACATACCTTTACTGAGTAGGAAATCCAGTAGAAAGGGAGTCTATTTATGTTACAGATGGCAATTACACCAATTACATGTGATGGAGCCTGCTTGAAAAGTTGTTGCTTTCTAACTCATGACCAGGTCACTTCTGATAAAGGATGGGGCTCAAGAGTCAGCCCAACTAGACAGCTGACTGCAGTCATTCTAGTACTGGAGGACATACCTCAATAAAGGTATGACCATTGTTCACATTTTTATAGACACCTGGATGATAGCTAATGGCCTTATTGGTTTTTTGGTCAATGGGCTCAAAAGTTACCATATTCAGGATGGTGCCCAAAGGGCTTTCTACAAGGGGAACATATTGCTGCTCAAACTTTGCATATTACAATTAAAGTCTGATGTTTCCACTCATGCCAAGACTGCCACAGAGGAAGCTCATACTTATGCCATAGCTGACTGACTTGTTCATACTTTTCAAATAAGCTCAGATATTATTCCTTGACCATGGCTCAACAGGCCCTATGAGACCTCCAGCCATCGCAGTCCCGGAACGTTTAAAATTTGGGCTAAATGCCACAGCATCCAATGCTACTGGCCTTGGCCCAAGCTCCAGCCTCCCAATGTGATCTTTGCCATTGGTGTCATAGTCAATGGGAATACATACAAAGGGGTGAATACCCCTTCTCTGACTGGGAAATTCATTTTATCGAGTCACTGTCCCTATCTGCTGGTTCAAGTACTATGCCCTCACAAAGATTCAGTGTTATACAAGCCTGTTCTTGGTTTACCCTTCCTGCCATGCTTAATATAAGCCGCATTAAATGTTAGTTTCCTTTTAGCATCCAGATAACACTGACTCTGATGTGGGTACACATTTTATCCATTCAGTCTGAGCATGGGCAGTACAAACAAGGCACCACCTGGGACTTCCAACTTATCACCTGCAGATAGCAGACCTAATACAAAAACCTAATAATCTACTTACAGACATGCTCTTAAATTTATGAAATGGACAATGGTCTACTGAATTGGTCACTATTTGCCCACTTTTTTCTTATCCTAAACTGTCAACATTTTAAGTCATAGGACATCCTAACAAGATCCTCAACGAGGACCTCTCTATTCCTTCTCTAGCCACAAAAGGGACAGTTTCCACGTATGAACCTATAATACCTAAATAGAATCAATCCCTCCTCAAAGACTTTTTTATCCTGGTGCAACCTACGCTAGATTGGTGCCTGTACTGAGAGTTAGGTAACAAAGGAATCCACTGAAAACTGAAGGCCTTCACCCTCTCAGACTACTCTGTATGCCACAAAAAGAAGGTCTTTGCTGAAGACCTTTCCCAATATAATAGTTTCAAAGGTTGGTTAACTGGAGGTCCCTCTTGGTAGGAAATGTAGGTCTTGGTGCCTGCCTGTTCCCACACCTATAATTTTATGGTTCTTCTAAAGAGGAAAGAAAGACCTTAGATTAGTTCCCAGTACTAACCTTCTCAAACAGGATGCTAGCTCTTGATCCACCCTATTAGAGAGAAAACGAACAGCAAACCACTATAGAATCTGGGTTAACAATACCTGTGACTTCCATAATAAATGGGCACCTCCACCACACCAAGACCTATAGACCACGACAGATCTGAAAATATTATGGAACATTCTGGTTCTGGTTGGCCTGGCAATGCCTGATTTGGCTCATGGCCTGGGTCTAGGAATCTACCATTCCAACTCAATCAATGCCACACTCTTTGGTCTCCTCTATGCCCATGCTATGACCTCAATTATTTGGGGATATTCAATCAGTCCACAGTTCCCTGTAAGAAATTACTCTATAACTCCTAGACACAATGTCATACTGACATTCAGTCACTTTTGTAATTATTTCTCAAATGTATAAAGCCTTCCGTTAAAGGTTTTGGGCTAGGCCAGGACTCCCATCAACCCAGCATCCTAGATGATGATTTCAGTACAACTGGTAGTCCCAGGCTCAGTGGTGACACCCCCAAATATTAACTGCACCTGTAATGGGTGGCCACATAACTTGTCACCATTCCAAGAGCCCCATTATCTGACAGTCCCACACTTCACTTTCCATTACTCCACCGTAACTGTACCAACATTTCCCATCTTCCTCAACCTGATAGACAATATTTATGTAATATTAACAGAGAACGTAACCTGAGCACTAAAACTCTAGCAATGTTAACAGGTGCCCAAGCCCAGGCAATCAGTTATATAAGTAACTCTTGTCCCCTTGGAGGTCTTCAGTATTGATATTGACTACCTACCACCCTCTCCGGTTAAGCAGTCCATAATAACCATCATAGTGTTGGGATCAGCTAAGCTAGGAATAGAGCACAAGCAGACATGAACACGTTAAAATGTGGCAGCACTAAGACAGACGGTGAGAGAGAAGAAAAGGCAGTTAGAAAAGTTAAAAGGGATACAGTTGGGTATAAAAGTGGGGTAAAAGGGCCAGAGGCTGAATTTGGGAGGAGTCAGAATCCTTATTTGGTTGGTTTCAGCACATAGTTGTTGAACAAGACTTCACAACCTCACCAGATACTTCCTCACTGACTTCCTTCATGCCCTTCCAGCTTCCCCCACCAATCCAGTCTACCCAATGATGCCCTCCACCACGTTGAGACTATTTTGCCCTTGCATGTCTTCCCTGATATAATCTGGTCACTAGAAACTCCACCCTCCAACCACCTTAGGCTACTGGATCTATGACACAACTCCTGTTCAGCAAAGTCATACATTCTACTCCATCAACTGCTCCCTTCTAACCCATACAATGACCTGTGTCCTATGAACATTTAGTACCCAGGTACCCTAGTTTCAACCAGAATGTCTAGCTCTTTCATCAAGTTTTGCCACAAAAGGGAGCACTGGGTCATCTTTTTATCTATTATATTGAGCTGCACCTTAGGTGTTTTTAATTCTGTAACACAGATACCTTTTATAGAGACTATCTCAACAATGGCACAACTGGCCGACCATATAAACCAAACACCTCAAGCCTTAGAAGCCCTTAATGAGGGAAAAAGGAGTCTAGCTGCTATGATAGTTGGTAAAAAGATTGGCATTTAACTATCTACTGTTACTTTATGGTGGTGCTTGTGCCTTAAATGGGACTTCCTGCTGCATGTGGGCTAATATACAGGTTCAAGTATCCAGAATACTTCAACAAAATAAAAGAACTAAACATCCAACTATATTATAAAAATGTGCCAAGAGATTCTCAAAACCCCTTTAATTTTGTTTCCTGGCTCTCTCCTTCTGCCTGGGGTGAAAAGCTGTAGTATCACTTATGGAGCTAAAACAGTAATTGTTGGACTAATTATTTTAAATTGGCTTTGCAAATCTGGTCCCTCTCAAGTACAAGTTTATTTATAGGAAACCAGGAAGGTTGCTATGTTAATTCAAACATCAGGGATGAATCAAGACTCTAGAGAAGGAATTCTGCCTTCCACTAATGTTTGCTTTAGTGTTCTAAGTCTCATTTCTGGCTTCCTGCGTCATTCTGAAAGGCCTCACTTGCTCCCCGCCCACACCCCACGTGTCCTCTTGCTGCCTCCTTTAAACTTCCCCTTTATAAGATGCCTGTGTACCTGGCTTTTCTCTGTTCTAGGGTTTCCTCCCAGAAAGAGCCATCCTTCTCTGCATCTTGACTTGGGACTTCTCTACCTGTGTAACAAATCTTCAATCATACCAAAGGGCTGCTGTTATGAGTTCTGTCATATGAACCTAACCTTGGGAGGGAGTCTATGTCAAGATAGAGTTGCTGTAATACAAAGAAACACTTCCTCAACCTGACAAAGAGGAACAAAACCTTCTGCTAACCTCAAACTTAAGAGGAAATACTGAAAAAAAAAAAATTAAAAAATTAAAAAAAAGAACTATTTGTAGATGACAAAACTGTATAGAATATCTTAAGAAATTAACAAAACAATTATGGGGGTGTACCTGTGTGGCTCGGTTAAGTGTCCAACTCTTGATTTCAGCTCAAGTCATGATCCCAGGGTGTGGGCTCTGTGCTGAGCATGGAGCCTGCTTGGGATTCTCTCCCTCCCTCTCTCTGCCCCTCCCCCAATCACCCATGTGCTCTCTTCTCAAAATAAATAAACTTGAAAAAAATCTTTAAAAATAAAAACAAAGCAACCATAAACTACAAAGTGAATCTAGCAAGGTCATAGGACATGAACTTTAAATTTAAAAATCCTAATTTGCTTCAGCAGGGGAGTAAGTACCAAGTTGAAATAGCCAAAACTACTCCCTCCAGACATCCCAAAGTATCAAAAAAAACATGTGTTACTGGTACAATGAGGTTTCCTCTATTTCTACACTTCCCATTACATTCCTTTAGTTTCTTTCATTTATATTTTAGAGAAAGACTGCGGATGAGGAGAGAGGGGCAGAAGGGGAGAGAAAGGAGGGGGAGAGAGAGAGAGACAGAGAGAGAGACAGAGAGGCGAGAGGGTGTGGGGGGCGGGGGGGTGGAGAGAGAATATGAGAATCCTAAGCAGGCTCCATGCTTAGCACAGAGCCCGACGTGGGGCTTGTTCCCAGGACTCTGGTGTCATGACCTGAGCAGAAATCAAGAGTCGGAAGCTTACATGACTTAGGCACCCAGGCGTCCCCATTCCTTTAGTTTTAAGGAGAATTCTAGAAGCTACATATCTCAAACACTGTCCTAAATATGTGGCACTCAATAAATGCCAGTTAACAAAAATGAGGTTTTAACAACAGCAATACTCAAAGTATTGCCAACATAAAACTGCAAAGATGTTTTTACAAAGTAACCACAGCTTCTGAAACTGCATTTTCTACAGTGAGAAATGATTTTCTATACTGTAGTTTGTGGGGTCTGACATTCAATTCTAAGAATGGAAACCATGCTGACTGAATTTTCTGGACCAAGATTAAGGACTAACCATTGAAAAAGTCACACTTGCAGCAGTAAGTATGGCACAAATGTACAATAGTACTTATCACACATGGTTTATAACGCATTGCTTATATACTGTATGTTTGGCCTTCCAGAAACGGATATTTGAAACTGAATTCTGATCTTTATTTCATCACTAACTAGAAGGATACATAATCACACAGTGGACAAATGTGGACAATAAAACCCTGTAAGAATGTAAAATATACAGAGAACTGGCAGGTCATTCCAGCTTGGTATAACCAATTATTAACACCACTTACCTAGGAGGAAGAGTGATGGGCCATAGTATTCTGCATTGCTGATGATGTGCTTCAGGGAGGTAGGGAGAGAACCATCCATCACTAAGAGAAAAGAAAAGTGAACATCAAGGAGAATATGATTAGTCCAGGAGTAGTTTGATGGGTAGGGTTGATGGAGCAATATATTATGTGTACCACCACTGTGGTAAACAAACTCTTGTGCTGAATCCAGTCTAATGGTTTCTACTTGTCTCCTCCTCACATTCTATTATTTATTCCTTGTCCATGAAATAGCCTCTTAACAGTGGATCAAAGAATAAAAGAATACAGACATAGACAAAGTGAAGTAGCAGGCTAGAAGTGAGCACAGAGTCAAAAGCTGAAAAAGGAAAAACATAGGTGAATCATTATGAAAATGGCTAGAATCCTTAGGTCTAGGGAAAGTGACACTAAATGACTAAAAGCTATTCAAAATGGCAGGCCTTTTCTTAAGCTTGTCTTACAAAAAAAGAGTAACATCAGAAAGTATCAAAATCACTAATCTCTGAGAAAGTCAAACATCCTTCAAGAAAGTATCTAAAATCAAATACCATGTCGTATGCCGTCTGAGAAAGCAGGGTCTTGAATGGCCTTCTTGAGGAAATTTAACATGGATTTGAGAAGTGCTGCTCTTTGTGGAATACACTGAACTCCTGGCAAGGGAGAAAGATGGAGGATTATGTTGAGTTCACCATGAGACCAGATTGAGCAGGCACATAGAACAAATTTTTAAGAGACGTATATACACTATATCAACACTAGCAGACATTCAAAGTGACATCTCTGAATGGTGGGAAGAATACTTACTAAGCTTTGAAATTGGGAAAGTAAATCACTGAGGCCTACACAAAACTAATGCTAAAATTAAAAGCCTGAAGTAAAACCACAAAGTAAAAAGATTAACTTTTTGATCCTCAGTTCCTGTTTTAGATATTATCTGTATTCTGATATGGCTGCTTTGATAAAATAATCAATGAATGTGTGAATAGTTGGAGAAGTATGAAATACATGTTAATATAAGAAAATGGACACCAGAATGGCACAGTAACATGCACAGTCCTAAGAAGCAGTCCTCAAAATATACCACTAAAGCTATTCCCAAAGCACCTTCTTTACTAGTTTAGAATTCAGTGTGAAAGACTATGTATCTACTTGTCTACACACCAGGACGGGGGCCAGGTCCAGAGCCAGAGGAGATGCTAGTGCTGCTGCTGGAACTTGATGCCCTTAAGTCAACATCTAGCCGGTGCTCCATAGAGATGGATGAGCCCGGACTACTTTCCATAGTCACATCTGCAACTAGAGTAAAAGTTATGATAAAGAAACTAGTTAGAATAAAGGCACCACCAAAAGAACGACTGTTTGAGAAATGTTTTCCCATTAAGGTGAGATGAATGATATAAAAATGGAGACTAGATTAGAATATTGAGACCCAAAATAAAAATGTAAACTTTTCACAAATAGAAAAGTATTTAACATCATGAGTTCAGATATGCAAATTAAAAACAATCCTTCAAAAGAAATCCCTTTCGGGGCGCCTGGGTGGCGCAGTCGGTTAAGCGTCCGACTTCAGCCAGGTCACGATCTCACGGTCCGTGAGTTCGAGCCCCGCGTCAGGCTCTGGGCTGACGGCTCGGAGCCTGGAGCCTGTTTCCGATTCTGTGTCTCCCTCTCTCTCTGCCCCTCCCCCGTTCATGCTCTGTCTCTCTCTGTCCCAAAAATAAATTAAAAATGTTGAAAAAAAAAAATTAAAAAAAAAAAAAAAAAAAAAAAGAAATCCCTTGCAATATTTCTTACCCGCCAAATGTGGTGGGAGGAAAAAGAGTGGTAAGTAAAAGATGCAATTTCATATACTACTGGTGGGTAGCAGACAGCAGGCAGAGCTTTTTGGAATTTTAATGAAGTACATGATACAAAATTACTTCTTACAACTTGTACAATATAATAAAGCTCCACTAGCAATAAATCAGTTTACATTTTTAAATACTCTTCCAATCTTTTTATTTTTTAATTTTTAACGTTTATTTAGTTTTGAGACAGAGAGAGACAGAGCATGAATGGGGGAGGGTCAGAGAGAGAGGGAGACACAGAATCTGAAGCAGCAGGCTCCAGGCTCCGAGCTGTCAGCACAGAGCCCGACGCGGGGCTCGAACTCACGGACTGTGAGATCATGACCTGAGCCGAAGTCGGATGCTTAATTCGACTGAGCCACCCAGGCGCCCCTCTTCCAATCTTTTTATACATAAACATTCCCATTTGTGCCTACTTATATACATGGAAGCACAACTCATGATTTTGTAACCCGTTTTTTTGTTGAATAGGAAATTTTCTCTACAAACACATCAGAATCACCTGGATTGGTTGGTAAGAATTTAAATTCTAAGAAAGCTGTTTTGGAGAAGTTTTTTGTTTTTATTACTATTATAATTAACTATGCATGGAGAGGGTAGGGAGGTTTAAAAAAAAAAAGCACACACATGATGATGAACCCAAAGATTAAGACTATTGGGCCACCTATCTTTTTGACTTTATGATTTAAATTTTTTTTTTAACGTTTATTTATTTTCGAGACAGGGAGAGAAAGAGCATGAACAGGGGAGGGTGAGAGAGAGGGAGACACAGAATATGAAGCAGGCTCCAGGCTCTGAGCTGTCAGCACAGAGCCCGACGCGGGGCTAGAACTCACGGACCGCAAGATCATGACCTGAGCCGAAGTCGGCCGCCTAACCGACTGAGCCACCCAGGCGCCCCTTGACTTTATGATTTAAAACATGTTCCCTATTCAACAACTTTTTCACCTCTCCTCATCCTTCTCAAAATAGCCTGATAGTTTCAAAAGAGCCCATTTTAGAGTCTACATTCTCCTTGTTTTTCCCAAACACATATTTAAACACCTACGATATATCAGGCACTGCTGAAGAATAGAGCAGTGAACAAAACAGTACCCTGATCTCATGGAACTTACATTTTAGCAGGAATAAGAAGATAATGAATCAATACTTAGAAGACACCTATTAAACTCTTGAAATAAAACAGAGGGGCTCTACTGCTGCTCTACCATCTGCTTCACCTTCCATCTCTATTCCCAACAACTTGTGCCTCCCCCATTTACAATTAGCCTCATGAAAAACAACATACAAATCACTTATGTAGAAAAATACTGTTTTGTATTTATACAAATACATAATCAAATCAGTTGTGCACTTTAGAATTTATAAGAAGGAAGAATGAAAATTGGGGTTGGATGATAGGAAAATGCCAAGCACAAATATATTGACTTAATAAGTGTTCATTACCATCCATATCAGTTTCCATTTCTTCTCCTTCTTGTGTAGTACTAGTTCTCTGGATCTTTGGCTTGATCACAAATGGACATTCTTTTCGGCACAAATCTACTTCATGCTACAATCAAGGGAAAAGTAGTAAGAAAATCCTATATATATATATCAGAGATTAAAAATAATTATAATGAAAGAATGTCAAAGGCAGATTACAAAATTGGTTTCTAAAAACAGAAAAGGGCTAAGATGGCTCTTTGGGGTTATTAGGATACTTCCTAGGCTCAAATCTTACTGGATAGGGTCTATGCTAAGTGCTCCTTATATAATAATACCTCAAGTCTATAAATGAAGATAGAAAGTCCACTATGGGATTGAAAAGCTGCCATGTCCAGGTTGGTGATGAGGTCAACCACTCTAACAGCTCTGGTGACAAACGTTATCTGATCCTGTTCATCGCCAAGAAACTTTATGACCTATCGAGGAGAAAAGGAGGCAAAGCTAATCAACTGAAAAAAACACAAAACTGTGAATATACTTTTAGAAACATGCAGTCTAAGGTCTCGGGGAGGCGTGGGAGAAAAAACAGGTGTTCGTCAAATGATAGCTCTATCACTTCTGGGACTCATCCTTCAGAGATAATGCGGACCTAAATTACCTTTCAGGATTAAGTAAAATATTCAGGGAGAAAAAAAGCTGGTGTCTAGTGCCCAGCACACACTAAAGCCTATTACCTTCATAGCACAATTTACAAAGTATCTTTACATACATTTTCTTTAGGGTGACAGCCTAAGGTCATCAGAAGATGTAGCTAGTCTTGACTTGTACCTGGGTTCTTCTGACTAGCACACCATGCTGGACTTTGATCAATTCTTAATAATGGAGATGGCTTCTCTTAAAAGTTGTTAATGAGACAGATAACTAGAATGCCAAACTAGAAAAATTAAGGAGAACATTTTCTGGGTAAGCTTTCTTATGCTGTTTGCTCTCACTGTGAACCATTCCAAACTTGTAATTCTATACTTGCTCTTAGTTCATTTCCCCACAAATGTTATTTTTAAAAAAAAGTAGAGCACCTTCAATAAGGCTTCCATCATTCCACAGGAGACCAAGGCTTCACCACCTGCATCATAGCTGGCAAGATGGTATAAAAAAGAGAAGAGAGCAGTGGCAAACTGGTGAGGGTATGGATCCATGGAAGGATCTATAAGGGAAGTTGGGAGAGACAGAAAAAGAGCAAGCTGAGAATGTGATGTTAAGCTGGCAAGATGTTAAACAAAGACTCACGAGCAAAAGGGTAAAGTTCTTGCTGCCTAAAATAACAATCATCAAAACTTACCAATCATGGCCTGGATGCAGTTCCGCACAAGTACAGGCAAAAATCCATGGTAAGAGGCAGTTCCAGTACAGTCAATAATACTGCTGAGTTTGGGAGTTCTCTCCAAATGAACAATTGATGTTAATGTTCGTAAAGACGCGGCTTTAATCTCCTAAGAAAGTAGAAGGCAAACATGGGATGTGAGCCAAGTTGCTAATACACAATATTCCAAAATTTAACTCATTCTACTGTTGACTGTTTAGGGGAGATGGAGGTCTGTTGAGAACACTGAAAATCCAGCACTTGTTAACTCTGTAGGTAAATATCCAAAGAAGAAGAAGTAAAAGAGCCCAGCTTCCCTCTTGGGGTTCATTCTCAACCCCTGGGAAAAACCAAAAGGAAAATAAATACACAGAAGCCTGATGCACACAGGAGAATATTAATACTTACCATAAGCTGCTTATCTGTTATCTGAAGGACATCTACCAACTCCTCTATCAACCCATTATACAAGATACTGTTTGCGGACTCCTGCAAGGCATTGGAATACACTGCAAAAGGAGAAATAAACACTTTAGGCAAGAAGGCAGTGGTCAAGCCACTGCCAAATGACAAACCTTTTGGCACCTACTGGTTCTAGGAAAAGATTCCCTTCCAACCAGCACCGGAGGACAGAATCACTGAATTCTAGAGGACTGATCAAATATAGTGATAAGCCCTAAATACCCTCCAAAGTGACAGATTCTCCTATTATTAGCATCGGTTGTCATGAGCAAGGATTTTGGGGAAATGGAAGTATGAAAAGAATGTGAAGAGTTAATGTTTTTTAGAACATCACTACTTGATATAACAACTATTGTACACTGGAGATAGACTTCCATTTTAGTCTCTTCATGTGCTTCTGTTTTTCACTGGCAACACTTTATAGGCTGTAAAGAAAAGAATTTTGGACAACTACAGACTAAGTCAGAAACTTGTATGTCACTGTGGAATAAAAACTGAGAATATCTATAATCCACTTTCAAAGAATCCCGCACAGAAGTAACAGTAGACATAGTCTCCTAAAGTGCAAACTAATGGGATTAGAACATAATTCATTTAGTTTACCAAACATGTACCCACCAATGTGCCAGAAGTTATGCTAGGTGTTGAATACAAAGTGAAAAGCAGGAATTTCACTTCAAGGAACTCATAGTTTAAAAGAGCAGACAATAACACACTAAGCCTGGTAATATTAACAGCAGCTATCATTTTATACCTTCTATGTGTCTGGCATGCTAGGTGCTTTATAGGTTTTCATTTAATCCTTTATCAGCCTATAAGGGAAGTGTTGTCCCAGTATTAAATGAAGAAACTGAGGCCAAAAGCATAACCCATAAGCTAATCATTTGCAGAATCTGGATGAGAGCCCAGGACTAATTCCAAAACCAGTGTCCTTTCCACTCTACCACTCTACAGTAAAAGTAAGATGCACAGTATTGACTTCTTAATACCTTCTGACTTAAAATTATACCACTGAAGGGACAGAAGAGGAAGATGAAATGGCAAGACGAAGACTAGGGGCCAGGGGAGAGGGCTACCTGAACACCCATCAAAACAAGAAAAGGGCAAAAATCAAGACTAAACCTATGTGATATGTCTGTAAGTATTATATCCTTTTTCTAATACAACATTAAGGAGCTGAAGAATGATGAATATGGTGAACATTAGAAATGCTGGCAATTTTACAATTTAACTTGCCACTTGAAGTAACTACAATAAGCCTCACAGCATCAAGAACAGATGAAGCTCAAAGGAATTTATGTCTAAATTGCCAAATCAGGGCCTATTAATTACAGTGTTATTCTCTTACCTAATATAGATATAGCATGCAACCTGGCTTGAACAGCTTGTAATCGCTTCCTGTGATTAGAAAAACCATGGGCCAGCCGTATGTGTGTAAATAACAGCATCTGTAAAAATATAAGACCTAAATTAGCAATCAATGAAAAAG
This sequence comes from Neofelis nebulosa, assembly GCF_028018385.1. Lineage (NCBI taxonomy): Eukaryota > Metazoa > Chordata > Mammalia > Carnivora > Felidae > Neofelis > Neofelis nebulosa. Next base: position 47,844,034 of record NC_080800.1, read on the forward strand.
GGGACTATACTTTCTGAAGGTTAAATCTTACCTCTTGGGATATTTGTTAAATGGTTTATTGTTGCTGTTTGTTAAGGTGTCAAACAGAACAATTCCACTCTGAGGCTAGCTGACAAAATGAGTGCCACAAAACACAGGCTCAGAGAATCCTAATATCCTAACATAAGCCAAGAACTATCACTATACTGACAGGAAACAAACTGAAGACATTTGGCAAGAGTTCAGATTGTAATTAATCAAATCAAATATTTTATTACTATAACAATGAACAGAAAAAAATAACACAACTCAATGTTTTCTTCTTTGGCATGCAAAGTGTTAAGCTACTAACACTTATTAGATTCACATGGTGGGTAAGGCAGCTTATGTTTTACTCAAACTCTCATATGGACCTAGGAAGTTAGTAGGTGTCGGCCTCATAAAAGATGAGGAAACTAAGGCTCACTGAGGCTAACTAACTTACCCATGATCCTTTCTGATACGCTGTCTCCCAGCCCAGCACATATCATTAATCTATATGGATAACAACCACACCCTTTAGATAATTATTAGGACCTACCATACCTGTTTATCCTTAGGAATGCTGTACATTTTGGTAAGAGACTCCATGATTTCAGAAGGGCTTTCTGAAATCTACATTAGAAAAAAAAAATGGTTAGGAACAAAAAGTAAACTGAATGTTAGGAAACTAGCCAATAGTAAAAAATTCCTCTTACCTTGTCAAGTTGTTCTATGTGAATATAATGTAGTGTGTTACTAGTCGTCTGAAATTTAAGATAGGAGAGTTATTAGGAGTCACTGTAATACCTCAGCTTGCCCTGCCATAAGACTGCAAGAGAGTGGTCTGAAAACCAAGATGCCACCCTAGGCTGAAGCCTAACTGAATGCTCTTAAAGTCAAAGCAACTTTAGAATGCCCCAAAATATCCATTTTATATACAGAATATTCTCAAGAAAGCTTCTTTGAACAGTATCAAAATATAATGCACAAATTTCATATTCTTCCTCATTCCTTAAAAAAAAGTTTGTCACTTTTAAATTGAAGTATAATTTACATACAGTGTTTCAAGTGTACAGTATAAGGATTTAGCATTTCTACATATTACTTAGTGCTGATCACAGTACTCTTTATCTCCTTTATTTACTTCACCTACCCTTCCAGCCACCTCCACTCTGGCAACCACCAGTGTTTTCTGTATTTGTCTATTTTTTTGTCTTTTTCTCTTCCTTATCCTACAGATCATGTATTCATAGCAAAGACAAAATCCATGAAAATGGCTTCACTCTCCAAATATGCATTACAACTGTTTTCAAGGAGTCATTAATCTATAAGGATTATTCATTAATGCTATAGATCAAAGAGAAGATCTTATTCACTAAGCTACTTCTAAACAAAAATAATTTTAGTATTTCCTCAAAGAATATGGAATGATCACATAATTGAAGCAGTACCCTGTAAGCAATATATAGACTTCTTGCAAACTGGCCTAAGTAGAGAAAGTTGAGTGATCACTATCCAGACTTAAACTGCATGTTGGAATTCCCAACTGAAATGAAGAAAAATGCACGTCATGGCAACACACCATAGAGGAGTCCTATCTTTCGGCAGCTCCAACATAAGTAAGATCCAAACCTACCAGAGCAGGGCATACAATGAACACTTATTCCTGAGAAACTGGTAGATGTATTTAAATTGGGAGGGCAGCAATGTAGCTCAAAACCATTCCCTCATTTAACTGAGGAGTCCTAGAAAAAGTCAACCCCAGTTACAGTACATGATAGACTCTATCAGAACAAGCCTATTATGAGACTTACCCTTTTCTCGATTTTGACCTCGGCCCCAGGGTCTGCATAGAATTCAAAGTGTAGTGTAGTTGCACTGGGTGGGTATTTCTGTGTATAAAGCACATGAAAGAATTAGATACCATCTTCTCCCCCACTCTTCCTTCCAAGTCCTAACCACTTGTCCAAATCATTGTAGCAGCAGAATAAGCAGTATAGTCACAGCAGCTACACTGCCTTTACTCCTTTCTTAGCAGAGTTCAGATGTCTTATAAGACACAGAATCAGGGGCGCCTGGGTGGATCAACTGGTTAAGTGACTCTTGAGTTCGGCTCAGGTCATGATCTCAGTTTGTGAGATCGAGCCACACATCGGGCTCTATGCTAATAGCGAGAAGACTGCTTAGGATTCTCTCTCTCCTTCCCCCAACAGCTCACGTGCACACTCTCTCTCAAAATAAATAAATAAACATTAAACACACACACACACACACATACACACACACACACACACACACACACACACACAAAATCAGGAGGATGAAGCCCAAGGCTCCAAATGCCTTCATATTTCTTACTTATAAGTTATGAGTTGCCCTTTCTTTCAAGAGATCAATTCTGGGCGCAGCTATTCTTAAGAGGGAAAAGAGAGGCAAGTCCACCAACCAATAATGAATAAGAATCCAAGAAAGGATGGAGAACAAATATAAGAGTCTAGGTACCAGCTCAAGAAGGGAAAAGAACATTCTCTTGGAAATTTTAGTGTCCATCATCACCTCTGGAAATATTTTATTCAAACTGTGCCTCACTGGTGTACCTTCTTAATTCTTCAAATAGTCCCTTTCATATCATTCTACACCACTTCCTATGATATCAAAATGCTTTCTGCACAGGTAAATACCAAGTGACTATGAACCAGACCCTGGCAACAAATCCTCTTTAACTCTAAAAAAGCAAAAACAAAATTAAGACCACAACAGAATGTACATTCGAATGAATCCTTAAAAGAAACCAGCAGCAGTATGGGACACCTGGGTGGCTCAGTTGGTTAAGCATCTGACTTTAGCTCAGGTCATGATCTTGCAGTTCAGGAGTTTGAACCCTGCATCAGGCTCTGTACTGAAAGCTCAGAGCCTGGAGCCTGCTTTGGATTCTGTGTCTTGTTCTCTCTCTGCCCCTCCCCTGCTTGTGCTCTCTTAAAACATGAATAAATGTTAAAAAAAAAAAAAAACAATCGCAGTGGTTGTCTCTGGAAATGGAGAATTGTTGTATACAATAATTCTTACAAGTTTTTAAAACATGTATATATATGTTAATTCCTTTGAAAGTATACATCATACTTTTCAAAGTCTCATTGATACACCAAATATCAGTAAATAGAAGGATGTGTGTGATTTCTTAACAAAGGCTGGGCCCAAAAGAGGCATCATACAAACCTAGTAGATCATACTGTTCTGCCCAAGGGGTAAAGAACAAGCTTAATATACAAATGGAGGCTCAGAATTAACCAACTTAAAGATGAAATGTTATTTTCTCAGAATTAGAATTCCAAACTGAATACTCTTTAAGATTTATGTAGCTTTGCTCATTAGATAACACTTATTTCCCATACTACCCAATATTCATTCCTATAATGCACACTAAAGAAAATATACCAACTAAGATGGGAAAGTAATTTGTTCTAATTTGTAGTTTTCTTTGATCAGAAAAAGAACCATTCCCCCAGGGGAAAAAGGCTTGCTAAAATAAAATCACTACATTTCATCACAGCTATTTGTCCTATACACGACAATCTGACAAAGGCAGCAACATCTGCTAAAAAATATAGTTGCTTCTTGACATAGAATTGTTTTCACACACCCAATTGTGATCCCAAATTGGGATCACAAAGCAACATATCAAAGCAGAAAGGAGGATGGCCTAAGCTTGTAATCTAAGCACAGATAAAAAGGTAGGACAGGGCATGAGTGGTAAACTTGGAAAGCACATGTAACGTTGTAAAGGTCCCAATAACTCTCATGGCAGAACTATTCCCAGTGTCCATTCTTTTTTTTTGTCTGTGTGTTTAAAATTTTTTAAAGTTTATTTTATTTTGAGAGAGAGCGAGAGAGCAAGAGAGCGTGCACGTGCACACAAGTAAGCAAACAGGAGGGGCAGAGAAAGAGGGACAGAGGATCCAAAGCAGGCTCTATGCTGAAAACAGATAGCCTGATGCGGGGCTCGGACTCCAAACCATGGTATCATGACCTGAGCTGAAGTCAGATGTTTAACTGACTGAGCCATCCAGGCATCCCTCGAGCATCCATTCTTAAAAATCGCACCACACTGCCCAGAGTTCCAACAGTAACAGTGAAAGAATGCAAGCAAATGCACTTTCTAGGATTTCTCATCACTTTCAAACTGATTCACCAAATGCAGCGTTCTACTCAAGACCTGGGTATGAACATACACTGTGTTTCTGAAATTCTTCCAAATGCCAACACAATGAGGGCCCGAACACCTAGATAAGGTGTGTTATGTCTTAACTGATGTCAGGTTCCTCAAAGATCTTGATCTGAAGTGGCAACTTAATATTCCATATATTCATTGTAAAGTAAGGCTCAAAATAATAGCTCTGCCAAGATATCCATATCCAAGAATTACTTACCATCATATGCAAGTCTCTGCAACATTCTGCAAGTCCAAAGCCATTCTCCTTTCCACCCCAGCTCTTAACAAAGGAAAAAGACAGTGTTAAAATAGTGTTTAAGGTAGCCTTGTATATAAAATACTTAAAAAGAGTATGTGGCTGCTTGAAACACAGCGTCAAGGAGACAGCCAATGTGAAAGTCCAACAAAGAGAAGGAAGAAATAGAAGCAAGGACTTAAGACTCAAGGCAAGGGGCGCCTGGGTGGCTCAGTCAGGTTAAGGTCTGACTGACCTTAGCTCAGGTCTTAATCTCAGTTTCTGAGTTTGAGCCCTGCGTCGGGCTCTGTGCTGACACCTCAGAGCCTGGAGCCTGCTTCGGATTCTGTGTCTCTCCTCTCTCTCTCTGCCCCTCCCCTGCTTGTGCTCTTTCTCTCAAAAAGAAATAAACATTAAAAAAAAAGACTCAAGGCAAGATGGATCTGCCTAAAGGTAATTTCTCCAATGAGATCAAATAGCTGTTCACTGTGAAGATGCGACTGGGAAGAACATAAGCAACTATTGCAAATAATCGAACTGTGTATGTTTGCAGTCATACTTGCTGACAGGTAAATCTTATCTCATCAGGCCTTCAGTATTCTGCTTTCCAAATACATTTTAACCTCCCTCACTAGACTGAGGAATCACATGCTCTGTATCTCCTTTTTTTTTTTTTTTTTTAAAGTTTATTTATTTTGAGCCAGGGGGTGCGGTGGTGCACAAAGAGAATCCCAAGGAGGCTCCAGGATGGGACTCGATCTTGCGAACCATGAGATCATGACCTGAGCCGAAATCAAGAGTCGAACACTCAATCTACTGAGCCACCCAGGAGCCCCTCTACAATTCCTTTTTGACATGGTTGCCAAGTTGCAAAGCAGGAGACTGTATGTTGCTTACTCCAAATATACTCTGCCTCCACAAAGTCTAAAAACTCATTAAGTACTAGCCCCTAAGGTACTAGGGGAGAATGACTAAATTGTACACTATTATTGGCTTTCAAATCCAAACCTCTGACCATATAGTCTTGCTTAATAAACTAGCTTGCATTTTCAATGTGTTTGATATCAAACATTTTTATTTTAGTCTGATTCGGATGCTATCAAGGGTGGGGTGAGCATTTATTGAAATCCTTCAAAGGCAAATGCATTAGTCCTCACTTCCTGGGACAAGGCATACAATACAACTGGATTAAACAACAGACATAGTGAAAAGCTTGGGGAAAAAGGCTGGGGAATGAGATGCTTTGGAGAATAAGGACTTGGAAAAGTTCCACAGATTCCTGGGAATCTAGAAGGCCATGTGTGTGCCTGTGGCTAACTAAGCGCATTCGTAGAAAATACCTGAGAAGGCCCTAAGTTCCACACCTCTGGATGAGCATCAGGCTCTGTGCAAGTCAGAAGTAAAGGCTAAGGCAGAATTATAAACATCCTGGTTAAGTACTGAAGGTATTGAGTACTGCCACTAAAGATACCAACATACACACAGAACCCACCTACAAAGACTGGGAAAAATATGTATTTTTTTTGTTCCAGGAGTTTAAGGCAAACCACTAGCTGACCACTAAACTAAGAGAACAGACTTCAATGACCACACAAAAACAGTTATGAAATCACTTCAGAAAAGTCTAACTAAACAACAACAAACCATAACAAGCCCTAGGAAAGAGTGAGAATTTGATTTCCAGAGTGGCCACATTATAATATTAAAAATATTTTAAAAATATTAAAATAATTAAAAATATTAATATTAAATTATTAATATAATATTAAAATATTAAAAATATTTTTAAAAATTATATATTAAAAATATAAAAAATATAAAAAACTATAAATACTAAAAAATATATCCATTATTCAACAAAAAAACTATGAGGTGTGCAAAGAAATGAGACACTGTGAAACACATAAAGGGGAAAAAAAAAGTTACAGCAACATTAACATGAGCAGTGATGTCAGCATGATGGCCAAATAAGACCTCTCTCACTGCCACCATGCAACAACAATTTGGCATCCATCCATGGACATAAGTGCCTCTGTTGGGAGTTGGGAAACCTAGCCCCATAAGCCAAGGGATGGGGGAGGAGTCTCACCCACCTGTTGGGTAATAGACCTACAGACCTTGGTCTCAGCTATAGACCCTGCAGTAGCCTGTGAACCAGCTGCAGCCAGTCTAAGGAGCCCCAGAAGAACACGGTCTTAAAGAATCATCCACGGATGATAAAAGTTAAAGGATAAAAGTATTAAAAATATTAAAAGCTAAAATAATTTGTTAAAAAATATACACTACAAAAAGAGGTAAACTGAACATTAAAAATGTAAAATGAATTTGGAGGAAGTAAAAGGGTGGAATATTTGTATACAAAGTTGTTATCAGCTTAAAATACACTTTTATATCTATAAGATGTTTATGTAAGACTCATTGTAGCCAGAAACAAAAACCTAGTTAGATACAAAAAAGATCAACTGAAAGAATCAAAGCATATTATTATGGAAAACCAATTCACAAAGGAAGTTAGCAAGAGAGGAAGAAAGGACAAGGAAAATACAAAACAGCCTGAAAACATTAATATGGCATTACTAAGCCCTTGCCCACTAATAATTACTCTAAATGTAGGTATACTGATTTTCCAATCAAAAGGCACAGATGGAATACTTAGATGGATAAAAAAAAACCAAGACCCAGCAGCTTCCAAAAGACTCACTTCACCTTTAAGGGTACATGCAGACTCAAAGTGAAGGGTTGTAAAAAGATATTCTATGCAATAGAAACCAAAGGAGAGCCAATGGGTAAGCTATACTTATTTCAGACAAAATAGACTTTTACTCAAAACCTGTAACAAGAGACAAAGGTCATTATTTATAAAGTGGTCAATTCAAAGAGCATATAACAATTGTGAATTATATACATACAATACTCGAACACCTAAATATATTAAGCAAATACTAACATCTAAAGGGAGAAACAGATAACAATACATAATGGTAGACTGGTACTTTCAACAATGGTACACACTACTTTCAATGAGGGATAGATTGCCCTGACAGAATATAAGGAAATGTTAGATTTGAACTGTACTTTTTAAGTTTTTATTTAAATTCAAGTAAATATACAGTATGATATTAATTTCAGGTGTGTGATATAGTGATTCAACACTTCCATACAACACCTGGTGGCTCATCACAACAAGTACACTCCTTAATCCATATCACCTATTTAACCCACCCTGAACTCACCTCCCCTCTGGGAGTTCTCTATAGTTAGGAGTCTGTTTCTTGGTTTGCCTATTTTTCCCATTTGCTTGTTTGTTTCTTAAATTCTACATATAAGTCAAATCATATGGTATTTGTCTTTCTCTGACTTATTTTGCTTAGCGTAATACTCTCTAGCTCTATCCATGTTGTTGCAAATGGCAAGACTTCACTCTTTTATATGGCTGGGTAATATTCCAGTGTGTGTGTGTGTGTGTGTGTGTGTGTGTGTGTGTGTGTGTGTATACACACACACGTACATCTTTATTCATTCATCAGTTGATGGACACTTGACTGTTGCCAATAATCTGGCTATTGTAAATAATGCTGCTATAAACATTAGGGAACATTGGGTGCATGTATCCCTTTGAGTTACTGAACTATACTTTTTAGATCAATGGACCTACCAGGACTATACAGAACATTTCACTGAACAGCAGCAGAATATACACTTTTCTCAAACACACACAGAACATTCTCCCAGATAGATCATATGACAGGTCACGAAACAAGTCTTAGAAAATTTAAGAAGACTGAAATTATACTAAGTATCTTTCCTAACCACAATGGTACAAAACTAGAAATCAATAGGAGGAAAACTGAAAAATTCACAGTATGTGGAAATTAAACAATACACTCCTGAAAAATCAAGGAGTCAAAAAAAGAAATCAAAAGGGAAATTAAAAAATATCTTGAGACAAAAAATAAAATGCAAACACAACATATCAAAACTTATGGGATGAACCAAAAAAAGCTACAAGAGGACATTTACGGGGATAAATGACTACAGTAAGAAACAAGAAAGATCTCAAATACAACCTAACTTTATAACTAGAAAAAGAACAAACTAAGCCCAAAGTTAGTAGAAGGAAGGAAATAACAATGATCACAGCAGATATAAATGAAATAGAGACAAAAAAAGAGCCAACAATACAAAAGCTCAATAAAAATAAGAGGTGTGTTTTTTGGAGTGGGGGGAAGATAAACAAAATAGACAAAACTTTAGCTAGACTAAGAAAATAAGAGTGAAGATTTAAATAAAATCAGAAATGAAAGACACATTACAATGGATACCACAGAGATAGAAAGGATTAAGAGACTACCTATGATTTCTCTAATATATGGAATTTAAGAAACAAAACAAAGAAGAAAAGGAAAAATACAAAGAGAGAAAAACCAACAGACTCTTCACTACAGGGAACAGATGGTTACCAGAGGGGAGGTGGGTGGGGAGATGGGTGAAATAGGTGGTGGGGGTTAAGAGTACACTGATAATGAGCACAGAGAATGTAAAGAATTGTTGAATCACTATACTGTACACATTAAACTAATAGAACATTGTATGTTAACTATACTGGAATATTTAAAAACATAATAAAAATAGAGACTACCTATGAACACATTGCCAAATTGGATAACCTCTAAGAACTGGGTAAATTCCTAGAAACAGAGAACTTACCAAGGGTAAATAATGAAGAAATAGAAAATCTAAGCAGACTAATAATGAGCAGGAATATTAAATCAGTATTCAAAACACAGAAAAGCCTAGGATCAGATGGGTTTCCCTAATACATTCATCAAACATTTAAAAGAATTAATACCAATTCTTCTCAAATTCTTACCAAAAATTTGCAGAGGCCAGACTTCCAACTCATTTTAAGAGGCCAGAATTACCCTAATAGGACACTAAAAGAAAACTACAGGCCACCATCTCTGATGGACAAAGACACAAAACTGTCATCAAAATACTACCAAGCCAAATTGCACAGCACATCAAAATGATCATACACCATTTTCAAGTAGGATTTATCCTTGGGATGCAAGGGTAGTTCAACAAAAACAAGTCAACAAATATGATACACCATAATAACAGAATAAAAGACAAAAATCATATGATTATGTCAACAGATGCTGAAAAAAACATTTGACAAAAATTCAATGCCCTTTCTTGATAAAAACTAAAAAAAGGGATATAAAAGGAACACAGCTCAACATAATAAAGGTCATATGTGACAAGCCCATAGCTACTATCAAAATCAAATGGTAAAAGGATGAAAGCTCTCCAAGATCCTGAACAAGATAAGGATCCCCACTCTTAACACTCCTATTCAATACAGTACTAAAAGTCCTAGCAGAGCAATTAGGCAATTAAAGAAATAAAAGGCAACCAATTTGGAAAGCAAGAAATAAATCGGTCTCCATTTGCAAATGATGTGATCTTATGTATACAAAAAGCCAAAAAATCTCACCAAAAAACTGTTAGAATAAATTCAGTAAAGCTGCAGAATATGAAATAAACATATAGAAATCAGTCACATTTCTTTTTTTTTTTTAATTTTTTTTTTCAATGTTTTATTTATTTTTGAGACAGGGAGAGACAGAGCATGAACAGGGGAGGGTCAGAGAGAGGGAGACACAGAATCTGAAACAGGCTCCAGGCTCTGAGCTGTCAGCACAGAGCCCGACGCGGGGCTCAAACTCACGGACCGAGAGATCATGACCTGAGCCAAAGTTGGCCGCCCAACCGACTGAGCCACCCAGGCGCCCCAGAAATCAGTCACATTTCTAAACATTAATGAACTATCTGAAGAAGAAGTAAAGAAAACAGGCAGCACCAGAAACAGTAAAATATTTAGAAATAGATTTAATGAGGGCGTCTGAGTGGCTCAGTTGGTTGGGTGTCCAACTTTGGCTCAGGTCATGATCTTGTGGTTAGTGAGTTCCAGCCCCATGTTGGGCTCTGTGGGGACAGCTAGCTTGGAGTCTGGAGCTGGCTTCGGATTCTGTGTCTCTGCCCCCCTCTCTCTGCCCCTCCTCCTCCCCCGCTCACTCTCTCTCTCAAAAATAAACATTAAAAAAAATAAATTTAAGGAAGATGAAAGACCTGTACACTGAAAACTAAAACACTAACGAAAGAAATTAAAGACACAAATAGAAAGATATCCTGTGTTCATGAATCCCAAGAACACAGTTAAAACATCCATACAATCCAGGGCGCCTGGGTGGCTCAGTCAGTTAAGCATCTGACTTTTTAGCTCAGGTCATGATCTCACGGTTCCTGAGTTAGAGCCCCATGTCAAGCTCTGCTGTGCTGATAGCTTAGAGCCTGGAGCTTGCTTCAGAGTCTGTGTCTCCCTGTCTGCCCCTCCCCCACTTGCACTCTGTCTCTTGCTCTGTGTCTCAAAAATAAACACTAAAGGCCAAAATGAACAAATCAGGAGACTATAGATGCTGGAGAGGATGTGGAGAGACGGGAACCCTCTTGCACTGTTGGTGGGAATGCAAATTGGTGCAGCCGCTCTGGAAAGCAGTGTGGAGGTTCCTCAGAAAATTAAAAATAGACCTACCCTATGACCCAGCAATAGCACTGCTAGGAATTTACCCAAGGGATACAGGAGTACTGATGCATAGGGGCACTTGTACCCCAATGTTTATAGCAGCACTCTCAACAATAGCCAAATTATGGAAAGAGCCTAAATGTCCATCAACTGATGAATGGATAAACAAATTGTGGTTTATATACACAATGGAATACTACGTGGCAATGAGAAAGAATGAAATATGGCCTTTTGTAGCAACGTGGATGGAACTGGAGAGTGTGATGCTAAGTGAAATAAGCCATACAGAGAAAGACAGATACCATATGGTTTCACTCTTATGTGGATCCTGAGAAACTTAACAGAAACCCATGGGGGAGGGGAAGGAAAAAAAAAAAAAAGAGGTTAGAGTGGGAGAGAGCCAAAGCATAAGAGACTGTTAAAAACTGAGAACAAACTGAGGGTTGATGGGGGGTGGGAGGAGGGGAGGGTGGGGGATGGGTATTGAGGAGGGCACCTTTTGGGATGAGCACTGGGTGTTGTATGGAAACCAATTTGACAATAAATTTCATATATTGGGGAAAAAAACACGAAAAAAATAACTAAAAAAAAAAAACATCCATACAATCCAAAGCCACCTGTAGATTCAATGTAATTGCTATCAAAAGTCCAATGACATTTTTCAGAGAAATAGAAAAAAAATCCTCAAATTTATATGGAACCACAAAAGACCCCAAATAGCTAAAGCAATCGTAAGAAAGAACTGTAAAGCTAGAGGTATCACACTTCCTGATTTCAAACATTATTACAAAGCTATAGCAATAAAGAAGACCCAGTATGGTATTGACATAAACACAGACAAATACACCAACAGAACAGAATCAAGAGCCCAGAAATAAACCCTCACATATATGGTCAACTAATATTTGAAAGGGAGCCAAGAATAATCAACGGGGAAAAAATAGACTCTTTGATAAGTGGTGCTGGGAAAACTGGGTAACAAAATGCAGAAAAAAGAAAATAGATTCCTTTCTTATACCACTCAAAAAAATGAACTTGAAATGGATTAAAGACTTCAACATGAGACCTGAAACCATGAAACTCCTAAAAGAAAACATACAGGAGGGGCGCCTGGGTGGCTCAGTCAGTTAGGCATCTGACGTCGGCTCAGGTCATGATCTCACCTTTTGTGAGTTTGAGCCCCACATCGGGCTCTGCGGACAGCTCAGAGCCTGGAGCCTGGTTCAGATTCTGTGTCTCCCTCTCTCTCCGCCCCTCCCCCACTTGTGCTCTGTCTCTCTCTCTGTATATCAAAAATAAACAAAATGTAAAAAAAAAATTAGAAAAAAAAAAAGAAAACATAGAGGAAAAGCTCCTTGACACTGGTCTTGGTAATAATTACTAGTTTTTTGGGATAGGATACCAAAAAGCATAAGCAACAAAAGCAAAATGAAGTGACACAACACTAAAATAATTCATACAACTCAGTAACACACACAAAAAAGATTTTAAAATGGGCACAGGAGTTAAATAGACATTTTCCCAAAGAAGACATACAAATGGCCAACAGGTATTTGAAATGGTGTTCAATACTGCTAATCATCAGGGAAATGCAAAGCACAACCACAATGAGATACTGCTTCATACCTGTTAGAATCAAAATACAGTTAAGAAATAAGTATTGGCTAAGACTTGGAGAAAAGGAGACCCTCATGCACTGTTGGTACAGTTCCTAGTGAAATGACATCCTCAAAAAATTAAAAATAGAACTATATGATCCAGCAATCCCAATTCTGGGCATATATCCAAAAGAAATGGTATTAGGACATCAAAGATATCTTCCCTCTCATATTAACTGCAACATTCACACCAGCCAACCTATGGCAACAAACTAAGTGTTCATCTATGGATGAATGGATAAAGATGTCACACACACACAGGACTAATATTCAGCCAGGAGAAAGAAGGAAATCCTGCCTTTTGTGACAACATGGATGGACCTTGAGGGTATTTTAGTAATTGAAATAAGACAGAGAAAGATAATTACTGTATCCTATCACTTATATGTGGAATCTAAAAAAGCTGAACTCCTAGAAACAGAATGGTAGTTGCCAGGGGCTGGGGCTGGGGCTTGGGGCAAATGGGAAGATGTTGGTCAAAGAGTATAAACTTCCAGTTATATATGATAAGAAGATCTGGGGATCTAATGTAAAGTATGGTAACTATAGTTAACAATACCGACAATATACTTGTCAATATAGTTGACAATATACCTGTCAGTTGCTGAGAGTAAATATTAAATATTCTCATCACAAAAAAGGAATGGTAACTACAGCAGGTGACAGAGGCTGAGCACAGGAGGAGGTACCGGCCAAGCAGACATAGAAGGGCAGTTATGGAAAACTCAAGAGGACAAGGAGGGCAGTTTAGAAGCCAAGACTAAGGTCCAGTCAAATACTGAAATGAAATTAACTTTATTATTTTTTTAATCTTTAAGCCAACACATATTTTATTTATGCATTTTTATTTTACTTCTAGTATAGTTAACATACATAATTGTTAAATTACTTTCAAGTACACAATACAGATTCAATAATTCCATATATTACTCTAGGCTCATCAAGAAGTCCTTCAGCTATTTCATCCATCCCTTCGCCCCCGCCCCAGCAACCATCTGTTCTTTGGTTTTCCCTTTGCTCATCTGTTTTGTTTCTTAAATTCCAAATGAGTGAAATCATATGGTATTTGTCTTTCTCTGATTTATTTCACTTAGCATTATATGCTCTAGCTCCATCCATGTTGTTGCAAATGGCAAGATTTCATTTTTTTATGGCTGAGTATTATTCCATTAGACACACACACACACACCTTTATTTATTCATCTATTGATGCACACATGCTACTTCCATCATTAGGCTATTGTAAATAATGCTGCAATAAGCATAAAGGTGTACACATATCCTTTCAAATTAAGTGTTTTCATATTCTTTCGATAAATACCCAATAGTGTGATTACTGGATCATATGGTAGTTCTATTTTAAAAATTACATTTTCAAAGAATATTTAATTCGTGTGGGAAAATACCATGGGTTATGTGGGGGAAAAGCAGCATATGAAACAACGTTATCAGTTATTTTTTCCACATGATGGTGACTGAGGATTATTTGTTATTTTCTTTACAATTTTCTGTTTTCTTAATTTTTAACACTAAACATGTATTACTTTTGTAAAAATTCTGAGACAAATAGATTTGAAAAATAAATTCTGGAAGGTGAAAAAAAAGAACAAATCTGAAGCTAGGTCAATTGCATTACCCAGTTGAAAGAGAAGAAAGAAAATTAAAAGTATAGTCTAAGAGTTATGTGGGGACTCCATCAAGTGTACCACCATATGCATAATGAGAGTCCCAGAATGAAAGCAGAAAGAGGAGCAGAGAAATTAAAGAAATAATGGCCAAAATCATATCATATTTGACCAAAGACTTGACCTATAAATCCCAATTCAAGAGAATAAGGACTTGTCAAGTACCAGGCATCCTCAGTAAGATCAATAGCTAATTTTTCATCAGAAACCACGGATGTCAGAGTACAGTGGGAAGACACAAAGTCCTAGAAGAGAAGAACTGCCAGTCAAGAATTCTGGACCTGGCACAATTATCCTTCAAAAATGTAGGAGAAATTAAGACATTCCCAGATAAAAGCTGAGGGAGCTTGTTGCTGGCACACGTGATTCAAGAAATGCTAATTGGAGCCCTTCAGGTTGAAATGAAAGGGCGTAAGACAGTAACTTGACTCTATATGAAGAAATAAAAGACACCAGTAAGGTAACTACATAGGTAAATTATAAAAGCACTGATGTATTTTTAGTTTTGTAACTCCTCTTGTTTTGTGTGCTTGAAAAGACAACTATATAAAAGAGTAATTATACATTTATGTTGATAGGCACACAACGTATAGATGGAATTTGTGGCAACAACAATACAAAGTGGGGGAAACACCTACACAGGAGCAAAGTTTTTGTGTGCTATTAAAACTAAGTATTTAAAAAAGGTTTATTTTGAGGGAAAGAGTGCAAGTGGGGAAGGGGCAGAGACAGCGGGAGACAGAGAATCCCAAGCAGGTTCCAAGCTGTCAACACTGGGCTCCATCTCTCAGACAGTGAGATCATAACCTGAGCCGAAACCAAGAGACGCTTAACTGACTGAACCACCCAGGCTCCCAAAAACTAAGTTGGTATTAATTCAATCTAACTTCTCAAAAATCAAGATGTTAGTCTAACCCACAAGGCAAACATTTATAAGTAGACAAAAGATAAACAAGGAAATAGAAGACGAACTAGACCTAACAGATATAGTAATCCACCCAACAGAACACACATTTCTTCTGACGTACAAGTAAAACATTCTCCCAGATAGACCACAAACTAACTTCAAGAAATTTAGAAAGAATAAAATCATATAAAGGTATCTTCTCCAGAACAACGGAAAGAAATTAGAAAATTCCCTAAAATGAATGAAAATAAAAACATGACATACTAAAACTTACAGGATACACTGAAAGCAGTGCTTACAAGGAAATTCACAGCTATAATTGCCTACATTAAAAAAAAAAAATCTAAAATCACTAACCTTTCACCTTAAGGAACTAGGGAAAAAAAGAGTGAACTAGACCCAAAGCAAACAGAAAGAATAGTAAAACTTAGAGCAGAGAGAAATGAAACAGAAAATATAAGTAAACCAAATTTGGTTCTTTGAAAAAAAAAAATCAACAAAAATAGACATTCCTTTAGCTAGACTGACCCCCCCACCCCCCAGAAAATAGAAGTTCTTGCTTTCTTTTTCAAAGGTACATATAGATAGCAGGAACCAGTGAAAAGGGAAAGATTTAAGGCAGCTGGCTATTATGATGTTCATCTTCGACAGTCAGAACAAGTTACTAGATTTTTCTGATCTTTACCTCAATCTATGTATAAAATTGAGAAAATGATGCAGATGCAGCACGCCTGGGTGGTTCAGTTGGTTGAGCATCTGACTTTGGCTGAAGTCGTGATCTTGCAGTTTGAGTTTGAATCCTGCATCAGCCTCTCTGCTGTCAGCTCAGAGCCCACTTCAGATCCTCTGTCTCCCTCTCTCTCTGCCCCCCCCCTCAAAAATAAACATTAAAATACACAGTAAAAAAATGAACCATTTCTGTTAAAAAGAATTGAGAAAATGATGCTTGTAGCATCTTTCTCAAGATTAAATGAGACAAGAATGTGTAAATTAGAAGGTCCAACATTAAGAACTTAATAAAAGCATCTGTTACCACATACTGATGCATTAAAGATATTCACTGTGGCATTATTTACAGTAGAAAAATATTGAAAATAACCCAAATAAGAGCAATGTTACGTAAACAGAGAGAATCGTATGATGGCATAACTTCACAGTATTTAAAGTATTCATTTACAGAAGATATAAAACCGTACCTTAATATCAATTTTTTCTCTGATGGTATTAGTTTCATCCCAAAAAGACCTTGCCCACCCAAACAACAAAAGAACATGGAGTTATACTTTCTCTGAATGCTTTTACCTTCATACTTTCAACACTCAACTTTTTAATACATCTTCATTTGATACCACATAGAAGAGACTGAGATTCAAGCCAAGGATCTGAATTTGCAAGGCAGAATAAGCTTGAAAAGCTGTACACCTTCGTAATTATTTTCCTTTTGTTTCTTCTGTTGTCACAATTGTTTTAGCATTACTTCCACTATTCATGTCATCACAGAATCTTTCTTCCCATATTTTGTAATTAATAAAAATCAAGCACCAATGACTTGCCCTAATAAGCTGGAATCCTTAAAAGACCATGTGCCAAGTCAAATCTGATTCATGAAAGTCTGTGATAATGTGACATTCATATTACCATTATATTAAACACAAAGAAACATTTCTTACAAAACTATGCAAAATTAACAAGGGAAAACACCAATGCTAGTATATTAAATGAAGTTATAAAATTATATATACCATGTGTTCAGCTATGTAAAGAAATATGTATAAAATAAAGTCCAAGAAAATCTACCAAAATACTAAGGATACATGATCATGATAAATTATCTTCTGTAGATTTCTGAATTTTTTAAAAATACCAAGCATATATTTTTATTATGAGGAAGTTTCTTTTGCAGCCAACAAGGTAAATCTATGGAATGTTTGAAATTCTAGGGTACTTATTAGTACTACTCAGAGCAACTAGTTCTTTGTCCTTTTTATTATACACATATATCTGCTTTTTCAACTACTATGTGACCTTTATAAAGAACAGAACATGTTTTATCCAGCACAGGGCTGGTTATATACTTCTTGAATGGTGTCAACTGGAAGGTCTGGGTGTGGATTCAAGAGCCAGGTCTCAGGCTGACACCCAGGTTTGGAATAAAAATCATGCTATAACAACCCCAAACACCTAAGACAGTAACAGCAAATAATGCATTTCACACTTTATCAGGGACTAAGAGCCTATAGGCTTTTCCCGAAAATAATATAACTTCTGAATGTCATTATCCTCATCTATCCTATAGTGTTACCATATGATCCTAGCAATTAAGCAGACACCCAATAAATAACTATTGTATCAACCATGCCATAAAGGCATATTTGACACCACGTCACTAGATGGGATTTGCTAAAGGATAAGTATTCAGACATCAGGAAAAAGCTTGACGTTCTTTGAGATGAAACTGTAAGAATTCAGTAAGATTTTGTAGCTTTACTCAATAGGACAGACTAGACCAGTGGTTTTCAAAGTGTGGTCCCTGGATCAGCAGCCTTAGTATCACCTAGAAATTTGTTAACAATGCACATTACCGGGCTCTGTCCTAGGCCTACTGAATCAAAAACTGGAGGGGGAAAGAGGTAAAGGAGTGTGAGCAGGGGATGGAAACCAATCTATGTTTTAATAAAGTGACTCTGATACATGGTCAAGTTTGAGAACCAGTGTACTAGACCTTCACCAAACCAACTGGCTTTTAACAATTCAATAAGCCTTCTTGGAGAACTTACCCTACATTTGCAGTTCACTAGCCACTGTTCATATTTACAACTGGCCCACATCATTGGAATAACTGAGTCACTAAAAACCTATCATGAGAAAAGATACCACATACACAGTCATTTTTCATAAAGACCAAAACATGATATTCAACACTTTTCCTAAAAGCCATTCCACACTTTTTCTGAACCATTTCTGAAAACAAGTATGTACATAAACACAATAAACAAAACAACATGAAGATTTGGAAAAAAATTAACAGATGACAAAGGGCTATTATCTCCAACAGAGCTTTTATAGCAGAAAAACACTAAACTAAGAAAAAAATAGGCAAACGAACAGACAATTCACAAGAGCAAATCCTAATAGCCCAAAAAAGATGCTCAAATTCACTACTGATAAAGTAAGGGCCAATTAAAGTAACACGGATTATTACTGGGACTCTTTCACAGAATCAAAACTATCAGTAAGTAAGGGTAAAAGTACAAGATTGCTTAATGTACCAATCACTGTTAACAGGAAAAAAAAAAGAATATGCATTAATAGGGAAATAGTTGTATAAATTACAGAACATACAAACTATGGAATACTGTGTAACTTTTAAAAGAATGACATAGCTATACAGCGATTTAGTGAATTTTAACAAAATATTAAATAAGAAAATTTAGATGCAAAATTGTCCTGCCTTTGTAATTCAATGACAAAAGTACCCTTAAAAATACCCTCTATGAGGTTAGAGAGGGAGAGAGCCAAAGCATAAGAGACTCTTAAAAACTGAGAACTGAGGGTTGATGGGGGGTGGGAGGGAGGCAAGGGTGGGTGATAGGTATTGAGGAGGGCACCTTTTGGGATGAGCACTGGGTGTTGTATAGAAACCAATTTGATAATAAATTTCATATTAAAAAAATACCCCCAATGTGTCAATATAATATGATGATAAAATACATACAGGATTGTAGGAAGACTGTAGGAAGACGACCCAAGAGAAAGAAGAATGCACCAAAAAAACTGTGTGACAGTATGTATATGTTTGTGCAAAATAATGTATATATAGTCTTAATTTTTTTAACATTTATTTTTTGAGACAGAGAGAGACAGAGCATGAACAGGGGAGGGGCAGAGAGAGAGGGAGAGACAGAATCTGAAACAGGCTCCAGGCTCTGAGCTGTCAGCACAGAGCCTGACGCAGGGCTCGAACTCAGGGACCGTGAGATCATGACCTGAGCCGAAGTCGGACGCTTAACCGACCAAGCCACCCAGGCGCCCCAATATAGTCTTAAAAGAAAGCAAATATAAAAGGGATTATCATGTAGTTATGTGCTGACAACCATCTTCAAAAATAGCTTCCATTACGTACTTGCAACATGATCAGCATTAAACCTAAATGTTTCATGACCTGTTAGTTTATACCTGAAATCTAGGAGGTAGATGATCATAATCCCCAATTTACAGATCTATAAACTGAGATTAATTTGATCTGTTAAGAGCTCTAGGTCCTCTAAATTCAGGTTCTTAACCACATGCAAGTGAATACATGTATTTGTTGCACAGGTGTGGATAACAAAATAATTGATTCAAAAAGCAGTCTAAAAACTGAAGAGACATGAACCAAAATGTCTATGAAGACCACTGTTACAAAAACTGTTACATTTCAAAAGGAAGATGTAGGAGAAAGCAAACCATGTCAACAAGTTACATTTTTAGATAATTTTACATTTGAGAAAAATGAAGTTTTAAAATTTTAATAGGGAGTGTAAGTAATGATAGTTATTATTACTTAACACCTAGCCTATTATGTCTAACCCCTCAAAAACCTGCAAGATTCTCTTATTTGTAATAACAAAGCATCACACACTATATATTAACAAAAGCTGCAATGTATTGCACCCATCAAGATTCTGAATTGTTTGGGACTTAAAAATCAGCCTTCAATCTACAGTCTCTATGTTATCCCAATTCAGAGGAAAAAGGAAGCATATGTGTCAAAGGTAAAAGGAGTCCAAAACACAAAAGAACGTACAGCAGTCCCCCAGTATCTGCAGTTTCATTCTCCATGGTTTTGGGTACCCACAGACAAGAGCAATCTGAAAGATGATCCTTCTTCTGAGGTACTGTCAGATAGTCAACAGTAGCCTAAGGCTACATTATGATGACTATGTCACATTGCCTACTCATTCACCTCACTTCATCTCATCACATAGGCATTTTATCATCTCATATCATGACAAGATGAAGACTGAATACAGTACAGTAAGTTATTTTCAGAGAAACCATATTCATGTAACTTTTATTACATTTTATTCTTGTAATTATTCTATTTTATTATTAGTTATTGTTAATCTCTTACTGTGCCTAATTTATAAACTAAGCTTTATCATAGGTATGTACAGGAAAAAAAACCAGTATATATGGGGTCAGTACTGTCTGCAGTTTCAGGCATCCAGTGCGAGTCTTGGAATATATCCCCCATGGATAAGGTGAGGAGGCGGGGAGAATACTGTAATAGCAATCATTTAAGCAATCCTTCCTGGTAATAGAATGGTCCAAGGGAAGAAATGAACCTGATAATCCTGAACTATCCAAAAACAACAGCAAAAAAAAAAAAAAAAAAAAAAAAAAAAAGAAAATCCTACACTTCCACACTTTGCATATGCGTGCCATGTAAGAGTACAGTATACATCTTAATTTTTACTTTCTAAATTAATATCTGGCAAGATACTAATTCTGGTAGGTGTGTTATGGCTCTACACAAAATACCAAATTAACTAGAATGTTCTTCCATCTTTAAATGTAAAGCTTGTTCTGAAATCTGAAAACCATTCGACATGGTATAGCTTTTGGAAAGGGGATGGCACATATAAGCAAATAGATCAGGTTTCAAACTCCAGTTCCATCAATGCCTGGTTGTGGGAATTATAAGCAATCACTTCACCTTGCTTAACACCTCATACTCTTCATCTGTAAAATGAGGATAAGAATTCGTAGCTTCAGAGTATTAAGAGGATTACATATAATAGGTACTAAGTCAGGTTAACAACTATAGCACAATGGAATATAATAGCCATTAAAAATAGATCTACAAAGTCATTACAAATTCTCAATTATAAAAATAATACATAATACACAATGGCTATAAAACATTCAAAGTAGAGAATATAAAAAGTAAAACTCACCCACCATCGTTCCCCCCAATTCCCTTTCAGAGCTTACAATTAGATATGTAACTTTCTGGACTTTACTAATACAGTTTACTTTTGGACTTTTAAAAAACCATAGATGGGATCTTCAACTAAGTTTTCTTGCTAAGAGATCCTTTCATTGAGGAGCTTTTTTAGATGCCATGTTAATTATGACATTTCAAAAATTTTTCTCAAACAATGGTGCAATAAGAATACTTCAATATAACTTTCGCACACATCTGAATATGTTTCTAACATTTCTTTAAAATAGAACTATTGGATGAAATAAAATATATATGTTTTTATTTTCTTAGAGAGAGACAAAGAATCTTAAGCAAGCTCCACACTCAGAGTGGAGACCAATAGAGAGCTCAATCCTACAATCCTAGCATCATGACCTGAGCTGAAATCAAGAGTCGGACGCTCAACTAACTGGGACACCCAGGCACCCCTAAAATGTATACATTTTTAAATGAAAGATGTGGCCAAACCCTACAAAAGGACATTTTGACACTAATAGTTTATATGTACCTGTAAGTACTATTTCCCTACAACCTAGTCAATACTATATACTATTGCCAATCTAGTGGTTAAAAATGACCTCACGTAATATGCATTTCCCCATTATTCCTAGTGTAAACTTTTCATGTTTTCTTGACCAATTCTTTAAAAATATTTAATATTCCTCTGTGAACTGTCTGTTCATATACTTTTGCATGTTTTTCTACTGGATTACTTATTACATTTTTAATAATTTATAGATGCTATTTATATAACATTATTCCTTTGTTGTATACAGTACAAATTTTTTTTCCCAGCTTGAGAAGTCATCTGCCTTTTAATTCTTATACACAAGTTTTAATATTTTCACATAAAATCTGTCAACTTTAAAAAAGGGCTTATGGGTTTCTTGACTTAGGAAATCCTTCCTCATGAAAGATGTTCAAGAGTTGCCTATATTTACTCCTAAATATGTTTCTAGGATTTATGTGAATAGGGTGAAGAAATGACCTACAACACATTTTTCCCTCAAACAGCCAACTGTACCACTTTTCTTTATAAATGAGGCTTACTATTTTATTCTGCAGATGTCTATTTCAATGCCAATTAAAAAAATTAAAACTACTATGGCTTTATATTTTGTTATCTGTTACAGCAACTGACCCTGATTCTTTATCAGTATTTTCTTAGATATTTTTGTGCCTTCTGCTTTCCAGTAAATGCTATTAACAGGGCCTCTATTTAACCAATTTGACAGATTAACTGTATTCTCCATGCCTTCTGTAAAATATATTGACTAATGCAATCTTGCTGCAGTCACTCTTTTGCTCCCACCAGTTATCGGTAAGTGTACCAAGCCAGGTGTTGGTCTTCAAACTCATTTATGTCAGCTGTCTGTAGAGCAATTAATGGTGTCAAGATTTTAGTTTGTAAAGGAACCTGAATATAGAAGTATGTTAAAATACTATACAAGGCCACCTGGGTGGCTCAGTCAGTTAAGCATGTGACTCTTGATTTTGGCTCAGGTCATGATCTCACAGTCATGAGATGGAACCCCATGTTGGGCTTTGCACTGAGCATGGAGCCTGCTTAAGATTCTCTCTCTTTCTGTGCCCCTCCCCCACTCATGCACATGTGCATGCTCTCTCTCAAAAAAATATATATAAATAAAATACCATATAAAACAATGATTTAAACTGAAAAAGGAACTATCTTTTTAAAATAAAAAAGAATCTGAATATTTGGCAAAGACTAAAAGGCAAGATGCTAAAAGTAGTGTCAGGGCGCCTGGGTGACTCAGTTGAGTGTCTGACTTCAGGTCATGACCTTGCAGTTTGTGGGTTTATGCCCTGCATTGGGCTCTGTGCTGACAGCTCGGAGCCTGGAGCCTACTTTGTACTGTGTCTACCTCTCTCTCTGCCCACCTCCTCTGCTTGTGCTGTCTCTCAAAAATAAATAAACATTAAAAAAAATAAAAAAATATAAAAATAGTGTCAAGTTAGGGGAAAAAAATTCAGGGGTAAATTATAGAAATTTCTAATTCTGTATTCAAGTTCCTTTACAAACCATGCTACTGGTGCAGAGCTCACTTGGGATTCTCTCTTTTCCTGCCACTCCCCTGCTTGTGTGGCATGCACGTTTTCTCTCAAAATAAATAAACTTAAAAAAAGTTCTGCTTTAACAACATTTTAACAATAATTAACCTACCAACTATTAACCCTAATTTGATCTAAGAGGGCTTCTACTATATTGAGTCTTCTCATGCAAAAAATGGCATCATCTGTCTTTGCTAACAAATTTAGATCATTTTTTAAATCTGTAAGTAAGGGTTTTTTGTTCTAACAGATCTTAAATACTGCTGGTTAGGTTTATTTTCTTTTACTTATTTATATATACCATCTGTCCATCCAATTACTGCCCATACACATTTTCCTTGCCAAAGACAACACTTTTCACCACTTCCTATATCCTTTAATTTCTGTTTTTTCTAAACTGTATGTTGCTTTGGGTGCACATTTTTAAGTTTCAGAAATGGTACTACCAATAAACATTTTTAACTCCTTCTCACTCAACATTATTTTCAAAAGCTACTGATGTTGCTATGTGCATTATTTGGTCCCCTGCTTCTAACTGCTACACAGTCCATAATATGCATAAACTCCATTTTGCTTATCCAATCTACTGCCACAATGATGCAATATTCTCCCACATGTTACCTGATGGAATAATGTGATATCTTTGGGATATATACCAGGAGTACCAGTCAAGGGTTCCTATAGCCTCACATGCCTATTAGCACTTACCATTACACAGTTTTCTAATTTTTGCTGATCTGACAGTTTAAAAGGCTGTATCTTGCTTTAGTTGTATTTCTCTAATTACTAATGAGTCTGGAGCATCTATTAATGTGCTGAGTTTTCTGGTCTGTGAATTATCTATCCATACTTTTGTTTATCCACGTTAATTTGGAGGAGTTCCTTAAATATACTACAGGGACAGTCCCTTGACAGTTTTAAAACATGGCTAAACACTTCTCAATCTATCACTACTAAGTTTTATCTTTGGCAGTGCTGCTTAATATTGTCCACAGACCAGCTGTTATTCCACCAACTGTTTGAATGTGGTATTGGTCCATGACAAAATGAACTGGCACCAGAATGTTGTTAGCCACATCAGTAGGTACACTGTTTAGGTCAACTGGTGTTTTTTCTCATTCAAGGAAGCAGTGTGCTGATTTACATTCCAGTTAAGTGCTAGCATAGCAGTGAATTATGATGTTTTCCATTGAAAAGGAAGTCTTAATTTTGTATTATAGAATTCAAATTTTTACAGTAAGATTTACGCTTTAGAGTTTTTAAGAGTTCCTTCCCTACCAGTATATCACAATATAACCTTCTACATTATCTTCTCTTAAATGTATGGTTTTGCCCAATACGGTTTAACTATACTTGTTGATCCTGTGAATGAGGTCTTTATTCTAATCATCTAGTTGTTTATTACTACTGTACAGAGGAGATATTTGTTTCTATACACTGACTGTTGACTTGGTTGTCTCACTGTACTTTTATTAGTTCTAGTAATTTTATGCTATCTCCCCAAAAAACCCAAAAGCCTCAAACCTATCCCCTTCATATAGTAACAAGTTTTCTCTTTTAGTATGTATCATTCATTTCTTTCTTTTCTCTTGTATTTGTTAGGACTGCTACTACAAATTCCAGTGGCAAAAGTAGTAGGTAGCATCTTGTCTGACTTTAGAATTCAATGGAAATGCTTCAGCTTTCCCATTATGACTTCTGGTAGATGATTCATAAATTTAAAGTTTGTTTTCCTATTTCTAAGAGTTTATATTAGTTTTTATTAATGTGCTGAATCTTATCAAATGCTTTTGAAGCATCATCTACTTGAGATATGGTTTCTTTTCCCTTTTACTGTTATTTGGGTAGCCAATGTTGAACTGTCTTACATTTTTTTAATAACATGAGAAAATTACTTATGTTAAAGAAAACAGGTTGCATGTCTCTATATGCATATTTGCAAATGTAAGAAGAAAATATGCTCAGATTTTGAAGGAAGCTGCATCTGGGTAAATTATAAACAGGTGATTAATATTCTCTTTACACTTTTCTATATGTCCTAGAATTTTCACAATACATGTTGCATTCACTATCCTACAAAAATGATTTTTAAGGAATCATGTACCTAAAAATAGCCTGAAACTTGAGTTACATTATTTGAGTTAACCATTCAATTGGCTTTTAAAAAGTCAGACTTACCAATTTCTTCTAACAAAACGTTCTAGCAATGGCTACCTCTCTCAAACCTAAGTACGTATCATCCTTTTGTCTAGAAACATTAGACAATAGTTTGGTTGAGTTGAACTTTTAATTTTTTTTTTTTTTTTTTTTTTTCTTTTTTCAATTTATTTTTGGGACAGAGAGAGACAGAGCATGAACGGGGGAGGGGCAGAGAGGGAGACACAGAATCAGAAACAGGCTCCAGGCTCCGAGCCATCAGCCCAGAGCCTGACGCGGGGCTCGAACTCACGGACCGCGAGATCGTGACCTGGCTGAAGTCGGATGCTTAACCGACTGCGCCACCCAGGCGCCCCTGGTTGAGTTGAACTTTTACATGAGAGTTCTTTTTGCCTTCAATTACAATTACTACCATCACAAGCCAATTACTGAGCACAGCGCAAAATACCTTGTATTTTATTCTGAAACTACTCTGAAGGTAGATATACTAAATTCCCAAATGAAAAAACTGGTATCAGAGCTAATAAGCAGGGACAAGACAAGACTCCTCCAGATCTTTCATTGCACTATACTCCCTCGTGAGTAGAATCTGATTCTGAACTTTCCAGAAACGAAGTTGTCATTTTTGAAAAAAGGGAGATTCTACTTTGTGAGTAGAGATTCATGAAATCTCTCACGATTACTTCTTAACAATTGAGAATACGTCTTAGATTTAGGGGGAACTTCGCTAATGGGGCCCCCATAATTCCATTTAATTAGGCCAGTAAACTTAGGGATTACTATCCATTTTGACAATGCAAAAAACACCTGTGGAAAGTAACTATATGGTCCAGTTTTGTGCCCTTCCACTCTTTACCCATGACTCACCTCTGCCAAGTGTTGCAGCCGGGTTAGCAGTGGGGTTCTCTTGTCAGACCCAAGACGTGTGATATAGTTTGATCTTTTGCTAAATACATACAGAAGATTAAGGACTGCCAGCACCACTTGCATATCAGAGGAAGCCAATAAAGTTGTCAAATGCTACAGGGAAAAAAAAGGGCAAGTTCATGGTATTAGGCACACTAGGCCTTGAAAACTTAAAATACCAATGTAGTAATAGATTTGTCAATATATACAAAGCTATTAAGAAGTTTAACAATACAAAAAAATTTATAAATATTTGAGCACCTACAACATGCAACCTTGTTCCCAAGCAACTTATAATCTGGCAGCAAGCCACAAAGTCCGATAAAAATAAAACAAAAACAAAAACAAAAACACATGAGCAGCAGCTCAAAACTGCACAGGTGTCCCCACAAGAAAAAGAAATTACAAAAGAGACAAATGTGATATTTTAATACATAGTGGAACTCAAGAACATTAAGTCTCCAGCTAGACTAAAAGAACTGTGAAAGAAAGATAATTTTATGCTCCTGTATTCTTTGAGATATAGAATGAATTAAAATGTAGGGTTCTCCATATGGAAGCTAAAGATATCAACAACAGCTGGTGATGGGGCGCCTGGGTGGCTCAGTCGGTTGTGTCCGACTTTAGCTCAGGTCATGATCTTGCAGTTCGTGGGTTTGAGCCCTGCATCGGGCTCTGTGCTGACAGCTCAGAGCCTGGAGCCTGCTTCGGATTCTGTGTCTCCCTCTCTCTCTGCCCCTCCCCTGCTCATGCTCTGTCTCTCTGTCAAAAGTAAACATTAAAAAAAATTAAAGAACAAAAACAAAAAAACAACAGCTGGTGGCACTTATGACTGTTACAGTACAGTGTATGTAACATTAACCCAAGAGTGAATGCTTTTTTAATAAAATCAAAGTCTATCAATATATTTAAGCATCTAGTCAGTGTTAAAATCAGTATGTCATTCAGATGGCAATAAACCTAGGTATTTCTGGTTGCTGATAATCCTGAAGGCCATGGTCTTCCTTTTGCAACTAATATATTTTATATTTAACAGACTGCTTATCTGTTCCTCACTTAAAACTCTGGGTGCTATACTTTAGTTCAGTTATTCCACTTCTTTTCCCAAACCATTTCCTTTCAATTCTGTTTACCAAAGAATTAGAAAAATTAACACTAACAACAGGGCACTTAAGCAATGAGTAATGTGTCAAGGAAATCAAACTATTTCCAATAGTTTAAGTGGTTTGGGGCTGCTCTAATAATGAATGCGGAACAAAGATAAATTCCCACAAATTCCCAGGAATACTTCAATATATGTATTACATTCTCAATCTTATCATTGTCTTTGACACTGAAAACTCCAGAGCTCCAAAATGAAAAGGAAAGAATTATCAGAGAGAAATAGCAATTTATTTCTAGATATGAGCGATTCTAGTTAAGAACAGATCACATAGGCTTGAACCTCTCATACCTCTATGGAACTGTACAGATGCCGGGAAAAGCTGTACTCAATGAGCAAGGCAGTGAAGTTCAACACAGCCAAGAGAAGCATTTTTAGTTGTTCTCTCTCCGGCCTATCACACACGAGCATCCATGACATATTCTCCACTGTTTGTCCAGCATCTGCCAGAATTCCATCAAAGCGGTCCAACAGATCCACCCAGTGATATAACTCACACTGGAGAGAGGAAGAGAAAGAGGAACATGTAAGAATAAGGTCGAAGTACTATGTGGGTACTTTGCTACAATGGATTGCTGAGCAGGACACCTAGACAAGTTCACTTCCCACCTTTGCTTCTCTTCAATCCCCCCACCAGTACAGAAATCCATATGACAAAGATCATACTCTGAGCCACATAAACCTGTAATCATTGTTATATCCATCAAAGTACATTATGTACAAACACCAGCAGACACCCTAACTAGGTCTTTAAAGGGAGAATTCTGGCTACCTTCTGAGGTCTACAAAACAATGACTCTCCCTGCCAGAATCCATTTTATCAAAAATGTTCACTTTTAGAGTTATCTAAAGAAGATTCTTTTAACTATCTCAAACTCCTACTGTCAGTCAAACTAAAGGAATTCTGTGGTTGAGATTCTTTATCATCACCCCTGTAAATGTTCCTCACCCTTAGCTAGCAAACTTTTCCTTTCACATTTTCTTTCAAAATTTCCTTGGTAACTATTCATAAGCTAAAAGCTACTGACCTAGAGCTATACTAGACATACAGCTTAGTAGATAATACAGCTTATAACTGTAGACATACAGCTTATCAGATACTAATTGATGAATGATGCTACCTCATTGTGGTTTCTCTTTCCATATCAGAACATACAAAATGATGTACTAGTCCAGGGAGCCCTGCCTTTTGGGAGTGTGGGTTCACATACCTTTCCAATGTTCCATGTTTTGATTTGCTGCAGTTCCAAGAGTAGTTGCTCATCATTACAAACTTTGAGTTTGTCTATTAAGGCTCTGCAGTCTGCAGGCTGAGAAAAACAGGTATTCACAAAAGGTTTTTTGGAGTAAAGGAATCTTTAAGCCAACACACTCAGCAATTTAGAAACTGGAAATTTGCCAGACAGTCACTTGGGATTAAATGGAAATCTTATAATAAAACCATCCATCTGTTCATTTTCAATTTTTTAATGTTTATTTTTTTTTTGAGAGAGATACAGAGCATGAGTGGGGGAGGGGCAGAGAGAAAGGAAGACAGAATCTGAAGCAGGCTCCAGGCTCTGAGCTGTCAGCACAGAGCATGACATGGGGCTCAAACTCACCATGAGATCATGACCTGAACGGAAGTCAGATGCTTAACTGACTGAGCCACCTAGGTGCCCCCATCTGTGCATTTTAACTTGGATAAACTTGTACAATAAAGGAAACAAGCTAGACATAAAAAAAAAAATGAAGGAATCTGTACCACAGTCTGAAAGTTAACTAGAATACCTGATAAGAAATCTTGAAATAAGAGGAACACTGTAAAGCCCTAGTGAATTCACAGTTAAAGGTGAAGATTGGCTATATTTTCCTACAACTATTAAATCCTCTTAACTGTAGGAGGGCCAAGAGCTTCTGAACACCGGGACTTCATTCTTATAGGGTTCCCATTGCCATACATTCCTGCTCTCTTTAAATGATGAAAGGCCTGTTTGTCAGGTAACAAGGTGTGGATTGACAGTTTATAGTAAAGTTTCTTAAAGCAGAGGAGGAAGGACAGGGAATGGGACATAGAAGTCTTCTATTATGGATGGCAGCTGGAAATGACTACACTTGCATGGCATCCTGAAAATGGGCCTAGATTTGCAACCAAACAAACCTGGGTTCAGTTCTTAGCTTGATGTTTACTAAGCTGTTTGATCATGAGCTACTCCAATCTCTCAGCCAGTTTTCTTACCAGGGAAACACACCTAATAACTACCTTGGTAATGTGAAGCTCAAATGTTTGCAACATACATAAAGCACTTATTTCACATAATAGGAGTTTAAATATTGAGACACAGCATACTACTTCAAAGAGTATGAGCTTTGGAATTAGACAGTTGGTAAGCTACCTCTTTGAATCTCGATATCCTCTTCTGCAAAATAAACTAACATCACCTATTTATCCAGCAATGTCGTAATGAGATTTAAACTAGAGGTACCTTCAGTACCCAAAACAAACATGGAATAACAGGGGTTTCTCCCTCTGAAGTAAGCGTTATTAAGAGCTACCTCAAATTTTTGTGGTGATTAAATGCATGTAAAATTCTTGGCATAAAATCCTTCCATAAACCAGGCCTGTACTTTCCTCTCCTTGAAGTCATATAGGTTGAGGGAGAGGTGATGAAGCAGGATAAACATAACATGGGAGTCTAAACCATCTACTCATGTAGTTCACTTGTGCTTTCTGAACCTACTAAAGTTTAGTATCAAATATACCACTTCAAATCTAATCGGCAGCTATGCAGAACCAATTTTATGATTTTGTGGGTTAGATTACACCCAATTCATGATGAACATTTGAATACTATAGTCACTTGGTATCTCATAATCAGGCATTCAGTTTTTATCAAGTTCCAGTAGCAAGCCTGAAACTGCTTTTCTGAATGTCAGAATACTTGTTGGCAGGTAATAGCATTGCCAAATTCTAGGAATCTTAGCTGCACTTCCCCTATCAGGGCTTGCCAGAGGCATCTTTGGCTGACACCTAAATCAGACATCTGGATCTACTAGGTCAAAATGTCCGCATAGTAGGGCAGCATCACAGCCTGAACCTTTTGCAGAATCTTTTCTAGATTCCGACCTCACTATCACTTTAGTGGTTATCCAGCAAATGAATCAAAACACCAAGCCCATATTTGATACATGGTGTTTCCAAAATCCAAAGAGAACCTCATACGTTGTTCCTCTGTCTTCATGGTGCATGGTACAAAGCGCAGCAATCTATCTCTACTTTAGAAGGGAAATCTTGACATTTCCCAGACCTCTGGACCCCTAGAAACTTTTCTGATGTGGGAGGCCCTCAAGCTTCAAAGGGCACTCTCTGGTACACAAATGCCTAAGGCATCTAAGGTACTTGTGTTTTCTGCTCACAAGATTCAGTCAGCCTAATGGCATCAACGTAATGTGCCAGCACAACGTTCTGTTTTATCAGCTGTATCAAGGTCCATAGTTTGCAGAATGCACCAGGGACAAAAGTGTATCTTTACCATCTTGTTCCTGCTGCATAAATGCAATAAATGCAATAATACAAACTGATTATTATTTTCCTTCTGGCAATACAAAAGAAAGCATTTGCCAATTCAATGGCTGTGTACTAATTGCCAAGGTTCACATTGATTTGCTCCAATAAAGATATCAAATCTAGGGGGAAAATCCTTTGCACAGCTGCTAATATACAAAGTGATCAATAAATGTCTTTCGTGTGCAGACACTATGGAAAACAGTGTGGAGATTCCTCAAAAAAATTAAAAATAGAACTACCATAAGATCTAGCAGTTCCACTTCTGGGTATTTATCTCAAGAAAATAAAACAATAATTTGAAAGGATATATGCAGCCCCAGGTTGACTGCAACATTATTTACAATAGCCAAGATATGAAACAATCTAAGTGTCCATCTTAGATGAATGGATAAAGATGTAGTATACATATACAGTGGAATACAATTCATCCATAAAAAAGAACAGAATCTTGCCATTTGTGACAACATGGATGGACCCCGAGGGCATTAAGCTAAGTGAAATAAGTTAAAGACAAATACCCTATAATCTCACTTATACACAGAATTCAAAAAACAAAAAAAACAAAATAAAAACCCAAGCTCAATAGACTGGTAGTTGCCAGAGGTGGCCAGGAGGGGAAAATGGGTAAAGAGATCAAAAGGCATGCATGCATGCACAAATAAATATCCTTCTTAAAAATAATATCTAGTATTAACCACAGTACAGAGAATTGAGTATGTTGCTCAAGGAAACTAGGCATCTTTAAGCCTTAAAAATGTATGGTCTATGATCTAAACGTTCCAATTCCAGGAGTTCGTCCTAAGTAATTAATTAGTAGCTATCAAATGTTGTGAGCCAGAAATTTGTATATAGGTGTCACCCCAAGAACAAATCCCTAACAATCCATGAGGTAATAAAAGAAAAAAAATTTTTTTAATTTGCATTTCTTTGATTATCTACAACGTTAAATTATTCTAGAAGTTTACTGAATCTGTTCTTTTCTGAAATGATCTATGCCCATTTTGTCATTGGGATATTCATCTCTCCTACTGATGTAGCTACTAAAGATATTAACTACAGTTCACTGAACAACATGGGAGTTAAGGGTGCTGACAAACCCCCATGCAGTAGAAAACCCATGGGTAACTTTTAACTACCAATAGCCTACTGTTGACTAGAAGCCTTACTGATAACATACACAGTCAATTAACACAGATTTCTTTTGGTGTGTATATTATATACTATATTCCTACAATAAAGCTAGAAAAAACAGAGTGCTATAATTTTTAAGAAAATCATAAGAAATATACATTTACAGTACTGTATTTATTGGAAAAAGTCCACATATCAGTAGACCTATGCAGTTCAAAACCGGGTTGCTCAAGGGTCAACTGTATACTGGGTTACAAATATTTTCCCCAGCTTGTCATGTGCCTTTTTACTTTGGATATACTACTTTATGCTTCCATTATTTTTTCTCCTTTGCTTTAATGCTTGGAAGGGCCATCTCCATCCAAGACTAGGTAAATATCCATCTATATTTTACACCTATAATCTAGGTGTGAATTTCTTTTAAAAATATTTGACTTTTATCTAGAATTTATTTCAGTATAATAGTCCCCACCCCTCAAAAGTCAAACAATTGTCCTGAAACCATTTCTTGACTAATATTGCCTGTCCCTAACAACCAATAATTCCTACAATTATCATATGTTAAGTTCTTATGCACATGAATACTAGGATCCTTTTCTAGGTTATTTTCTTACACTGATGTTACTGTTTTAATTTGTGTCACTTCTTAAGACAAGGTTTCTATTTGCTCTTTAGTTTCCAAAATAATTTGAATACATAAATGTCAAAAATTCAAGATGCCCATTAAAAAATATATTTAAAAGTGGGGGGGCCTGAGTGACTCAGTCAGTTGAGCATCTAACTCTTGATTTTGGCTCAGGTCATGGTCTTGCGGTTCATGGGTTTGAGTCCCACATCGGGCTCTCTGATGACAGTGTGGACCCTGCTTGGGATTCTTTCTCCCTCTTTCTCTGTCCCTCTCCTCCTTGCACTCTCACTCAAAATAAACATTAAAAATATACTTAAAAATCCAAGATGCCAAAACACATCAAAACCAAAATCAAATGTATCTGCAACAGCTATGAAAGTGAATATACTCATTATGTACGGCATTCAAGAAGAAACAACCTGACATTTCAACGGCAAACACAAAAATGTATAGCATGTGCAGACAACCAATATAAGGTCAATAAATTTGAAAATATATTTAATTAAGGCATGCAGATTAGAACCATTAATATTTTCCCCCCTTATTAACAAAAATTTAAAAGATAATCTGTAATGCTAGAGAGGGTATGGGAAGACAGCATTTCTCGCACTCATCAGTATAATACTTAACAAAAAAGGGCAGAGAATGTCCATGCAATAATCTTTTAAAGACTAGAAGAAATATAGCAAATTGTTAATAGCAATATCCATAGTGATACTTGCCAGGTAGTTAGTTTTTAAAAACCAAGTGACCTGTATTTAGCAAATAAACTGATTATGTGCCAAATCCTTTGCTAAGCATCTGCCTCATACCAAGGAGGGAAGAATTATCAACCCTGTTTTACCACTGTGAAAACCAGGTGAGCAAATAAATGCTTAGCCACAAAAACTAGCAAGATTCAAACTCATGTCTAATTCCAAAGCTTGTGCTCCTTGAACAACGGGGTCTACAGGAGAGTCGTAACAAGGCAATACTTTCTTAACCTCAAAACGCAGTTTAAGACAGCTGATAGAATACTGGACTGAAGCTAGGATTTCTGCTGCTAGGACATGGTCACCCAACACACAGATTAACATAGGTTAAACTAAATTGTATGATTAAGAATCCATGATTTAAAAAAGCTACACCACTGGCCCCACAAGAAATCTAGTTAAGAAACATGTTACTACTTTAATTTTCTTGAAAACAAAATTGAGAAAGACCACACAAGTACAGACAGAATTTGAATCCACACCTGCTCTTTCCATTATACCATACTGCCTTTCAATGCATAAGAAAAGCAGCCAGAGAGCCTTCAGGTACATACAGCTACAACAGTTTAGTGCTTACTTTCCACTGGCGACTAGCTTATTCACTTTTTTCCAAAGTTTTATTTAAATTCTAGTTAGTTAACATACAGTGTAATATAGGTTTCAGGAGAATTTAGTGATTCACTATTTACATATAACACCCAGTGCTCAACATGCCAAGCGCCCTCCTTAAAGCCCATCACGCATTTATAGCCCATCCCCCACCCACCTCCCCTCCATAAATTCTCAGTTTATTCTCTATAGTTAAAGAGTCTTTTAATGGTTTGTTTCCCTCTCTTTTGCTTATTTGCCTTTTTAAACAAGGGAAGTTCAAAAGCAAATTCGACTTTTTCAAGACAACTTGCTGTTTTATTGCACTTTGTATATATAAATGATGATGTATTTGGAAGGTCAGTATGGTGAACTGTCTACAAGAACTTTTTCTAAAATGCAAAAAATAAGACCATACTTTTGGATACTTACAGCCTCAGTAGGTGTCTTTTTCAGTTTAGTCCTGTCTACTTTCATGTTTTCGATTTTCTGTTTTATGATCTGAAAAGAAATTCCCCAAAAGAGTGAGAATTTAAAGTTGCAATCTTGAGCTCTACATGCTCGACATAAACAAGATAGAATGAAGAGCATGCAAAATGCTTAAAACAAAAACTCTGGAGTTATGATGATGCTATGTGAACTCACAGGCACAGCTATGAGGTAGGGAAGGATAAGGAATATCTCCAGATAAAACTGGCCCACATCCATATATTGCATAAGACTAATCAATTTAAGCCAAAATTAAAGCGCTTTTTAAAAACAAACCTCTCAAACTCATAATTGAAAATAAAAGATCACAATGTTTTTAACACACCTCAGGATGGAAAAATTCACCATATCCTTGCAGTTTTCTGCAAAACTTAGCAATTCTACTTCTGGGAATTTAGCCAAAGAAAATCATAAGGATGCACAAAATATTTAACCATAAAAACCTATACTCCATGACCATATGTAATAGTGAAAAACTGGAAAAGAACAAACGTCCAAAAAGGATTGGTTTAAAATGAAATATTGCACAATTGTTATAAACACTGCACACAATTATATAACAGAAAGATGTTCATGGTGAAATAAAAATTACAAAACAAATAGTATAAACCTATCTAAACCACTTAGAAAGGGTATGCATCAAAATGTTAACGCACTGCTGACCAAAAGGATTATGTAGATGCATCTTTGTATCTTTTATTGTTTTAACCAATAAAAATATATTAGTCGTATTATAACAACAAAGGCAGCATAATACTTTAATTTTTAATTAGAAAATGAGATAGAAGACTCCCACTAGAAATTTCCTGAGCACAGAACACAATCATTTTACTAAGATCTTTCAGTTTGGAAGGCACAAAAATGGGTAACCCCTAGTATAAACCTACGTGATCTTTCATGGCAGACAGGTCCCTCAAGATGCTCTGACCAAGGCACAAGAAGAAATAAAGGTTTCTCCCATTAGCAACCAGGACACATGGACAGAGGTAGAGGTGAACTGAAAGCTCTTTATATACCAAAGATTCTCCTGATAATAATGTATTTGCTACATAGCAGTAACTGAAGGTGAGTGTCCCTTCCCCAAGAAGGCTGTCATAATATAAAGCTGACCAAGCACAGGTATAAAATTCAGGCAGCTCCTGGCCTAGATTTAGTCCAACATACTCAGTAGTGTGGAAATAAAGTGTTATTTGCCTACATGGTCGGTATCTCTTCAACCAATGGACATTCAGGAAGAACTGATCAAACATCCAGAGTATATTCTAAAATGCATTCCTGGAAGAAAAAAAATGTTTTCCCTCTAAGGTTCACATTTTAAGATATGGGATTCCAAATTACTTTTTAAAAAATTACCTCAGCATCTAAAAAAAAATGAACCAAGTGCCAGCTGCCAACAACTTCCAAAATATCTAAAACGAGGCCAATAGGATTCTGGCAACAATCCGATCCATGTAGTAAAAACTGTAAGTGAGCTACTTATACTCAGTTTTGATTTTTCTCACAAAACTTCTCATACTCATTACCTAAAGCAAGTGGCTATCACATTACTGTGGCTGCAGTCATTTGCTGGGAGGCTATAAGACTAACTCTGCTGCAGGAAGTAGCAGCCAGCCCCAACACCATACAACCCAAATCACTGAATGCCTTCCCTTCAAAATTAGGAACAAAGTAAAGATGTCCACTCTCACCACTTTTATTCAACACAGTGTTGGAAGTTCTAGCCACTGCAATAAGAAAAGGAAATTAGAGGTATACAGATCAGAAAGGAGGAAACAAAACTCCCTATGTGCAGATGACAAAGGATTATTTAAGTATAAAATCCCCCAAACGTACAAAAAAAACCCTCCCAGAATAAATGATCTCAGTAAAGTTGCAGGATATAAGACAAACATTCACAAATCAATCTATTTCTATATACTGGCAACAGACACATACACTCCAAACTTAAAAGTACACTACCACTCACAATTGCTCAAAACAAAACTTGAAATACTTCGGTGTAAATCTAACGAAGCATGTACAGGACTTGTATGTTGAAAACCATAAAATGTTCATTTAAAAAAAATCAAAGAAGGGGGCGCCTGGGTGGCTCAGTCGGTTGAGCATCTGACTTCAGCTCAGGCCATGATCTCGCCATTTGTGGGTTCGAGCCCCACGTCGGGCTCTGTGCTGACAGCTCAGAGCCTGGAGCCTGCTTCGGATTCTGTGTCTCCCTCTCTCTCTGCCCCTCCCATGCTCACGCTCTCTCTGTCTCTTGATAATAAATAAACGTTACAATTTTTTTTTTAAATCAAAGAAGATCTATATATATGGAGAGATATACCATCCTCATAGATTAAGATGGGTCAACATAATAAAGATGGCAATTCCCCTCAAATTGACATGCAGGTTTAATGCAGATCCTATCCAAATCCCAGCAAGATTCTTTTTTTTTTTAAATAAACTGAGATTATTCTAAAATGTATATGAAAAGACAAAGGAACTACAATAGCTGAAAGGAACTACAATAGCTTTAGTATTTTGAAAAAGTAGGAATCCCTCTCTCTGATTTTGACATTCATATGTATACCACCCTGTAATAATCAAGACAATATATGTAGTACTGGAGGTGGGACAGACACATACATCAGTAAGAATAGAAACAGACTCATACAAATATGCCCAACTGATTTTTGACGCTTAAAAAAGGCAATTCAATCAAAGGATAGTTTCATCACCAAATGGTACCAGAGCAAGTAGCCATCTATAGGCAAAAAGATGAACTTTGACCTAAGTCACATACTTTACATAAAAATTAACTCAAAATGAAACGTGATGATTGTGGAGAAAAACAAACCCTTGTGTACTGTTGGTGGGAATGTAAACTGGTGCAGCCAATATGGGAAAACAGTATGGAGGGTCCTCAAAACATTAAAAATATCCATCAATCCACTTCTGAGTATTTAGCCAAAGGAAATGAAAACACTAACTTAAAAAGACATATGCATCCCCATGTTTACTGCATTTTATTTACAACAGCCAAGACATGGAAAAAACCTAACTGTCCATTGATGGATGAGTGGATACACACGAATATTATTCAGCCATAAAAAAGAAGGAAATCTTGACATTTGTGACAAATGGCTAGACCTTGAAGGCATTATGCTAAGTGAAATAAGTCAGAGGAGACAAATATGGTATGGTCTCACTTACATGCAGAGTATCAAGAAACAAAAACTCCCAAAACACTAAACTCACAGAGAACAGACTATTAGATGCCAGAGACAGGAGTGAGTGAAATGAGTGAAAGTGGTCAAAAGGTATGAACTTCTGGTTATAAAACAAATAGGTCATGAAGATGTAATGTATAGCATGGTGACTATAGTTAATACTGTATTATATATTTGAAAACTGATGAGAGCAGATCTTAAACTTTTCACTGCAAGAAAAAATTATAACTAGACTTACTGTGATCATTACACTATATATACATATACAATCAAATCACTATGTTGTACACTTGAAACTATTATAATGTATGTTGATTATCTCAATTTAAGACTGCAAAGTAAAAAAAACGGATCACAGACTTAAACTATAGAACTCACTGGGAGAAAATATTTTCAAAACTATATATAATATCTAGAATACACAAAGAACTCTAAAAATTCAACAAAAACCCAAACAACCCTCCAAAACAAAAGCAGGATTAGCTTGTAGCTGCAACTATATTTTAGCTCCAACTATTTTAATGGCTTAAGAAAATGTAGATGAGATCATGGGCAAATCTTCACACACATATCTCACTTTAACTACAGCTGTTTTGACTTAGGGTTCTGTACCAGTCAAGGGCCTGGGTTGAGAATAGACTCTGGCTAACTAAAGCAGAAAACTGATTTAATGGAAGGATAACAGACAGCTCAGGGAATCATCAGGAAGGCTTACTGATCCACATTCAGAAAATGGGGAGGAACCAAGGAAGCTATGCAGTCTAGGACTACAGCCAAGGGACCTCCCACAGACACAGCTTAGCTGGGGGTGCCTCTACTGTCAACACCAGACTCTGGATGCCTAGAAGCTACCCCTGGTGGCAGAATGATTTCTGAACAGTCTCAGGTTATTTGCATCAATGGCTCTAGACACCAAAAGTTCCAAGTGTGAGCATCTGATCGGTAAAGTACAGGGGTAAGTCCAGGCCATAATTGTCAAGGTTCAGGGAAAGCAAGTATTTTTTTCAGTTTCCAGTGTTTGGGCTCCAAACTTTTCATAAACAGATTCAGATGATAGGCACCCAATTAAATAACCAGTCCAAAACAAATGAATGAACACACATGTTCCCCCAAACAAGTGCAATGTTAACCTGTTTCTATAATTTTGTTGCAAGAAACACCTATAGTTTGAAAAAGAAAGGTATCACGGTCCATGAGACATCAATTAAGAAAATTTCAAAAGTTTTTTCCCCCTAGTTATTCTAAGCTAGTTTCACAGTGGGAAGGGAAAGTATTTTTTGAGCACTCACTATAAGCCAGACAATACTCAGGTTGGTGTTTCCTAAAGCATTTTAGAGCATTTTGCTCCATGAAGGAAGACAAGGTTTCAGTAACTTGCAAAATGTTACAAATGGAAGTACAAAAGGAATTTTCCTTTAGAATAGTTAGGTGGCTGACTTACATTACTAATGGCTCCAAGAAACCTTGGGTAAAGGAAACTTATTAGGCCACAGAACAATTTTTTCAAGTGTTATCTACTCGAAGTCCATGAATGTAAGTATCCCAAAGAACAAACTTTGAGACGTGCTGCCTAGAGTCTTCATATAATAGTCTTTCATACAATCCTCACCACTCAAACCAAGTTTTATCCCATTTACAGATAGAAAAACGAAGGCTCAGAGAAATTAAGTGGCTTGTCTAGCTAGTTGGCACCAAGATTTAAATCTAGGCCTTTTTGGCTCCCAAGTCCATGCTTTAATAACATGCTGTTCGCTTTACTAGTTTTATTTATTTTTTTAATGTTCATTTATTTAAAAGAGAGACAACAGGGGAGGGGCAGAGAGAAGGAGAGAGACAGAATCCGAAGCAGGCTCCAGGCTCTGAGCGCTCAGTGCAGAGCCCAATGCGAGGCTCGAACTCACAGTGAGATCATGATCTGAACCAAAGTCGGATGCTTAACCAACTGAGCCGCCCAGGCGCCCACTTTACTAGTTTTATTACAATAAATTCCTGCAGATGAAAACATGTATTTGTGACAGATTCTTCTACACTGTTAGATCCTATTCAAAAAATTACTGCAAGACAGGAAGCTGGGGCACAATGTGAGAAGCTGAGATACCGTCAAATCACACTAATGACCAGGGAATGAGTTCTACCTAATGCTTAGAAGTTAAACAAGTTAAAATCCTATTACATAAAAAAGCCTCTAACAAAAAGAAATTAGTTCTAAACAAATCTCTGGAAATGGCCTATTGCCTTTGTTGGTTCAGACCAGAACTCTGAGCACCAAGCAATCTTTACAAGTAATAAAGATTTCTTCCTACAATAAGGCTTAAAGATCAACTTTAAGGAAATTAATGAATTATTATGAACCACCATCCACAGCTATACATTACTTAACACTTCTATTTAATTAACCATTTCTTTTTTCCCTTCCTCCTTTCCCCCAAACTTCATTTACTTTTGAGGTTTCTAATCTTGGTTTTACAGGGTTTGTTTACATCAAGGCAAGGGTGCTCACTTAATATATACTGAGGAGAAGTCACTCTTTAAAGGGCAACTCACTCTGTGTAACCACCTCCAGGTGATAAAATTTAGAATGACTTTCAATACTGGATTAGCTTAAAGGCAGAGGAGTAATTTCCAAGCTGGCTCAATAGCAGTTGAGTATAGTGGCAGGTTAGCCTTACAATTCAAAGTATGGCTGAAGGATCAGCAGCACTGACATCATCTGAGAATTATTAAAAATGCAGAATCTCACCCAGAGCTGAAGAATCAACCTGTATTTTAATGAGATCTTCAGGTGATTAATGTATTTAAAGTTTGAGAAGCAACAGATCAGAAAACAGGCTCAAAATTAGGAAACCCAGGTTAGAATCCCTGCTGTATCACTTACTCACTGTATGAGCATGGATAATCAGCCTCTGTGCACTTCTGTTTCCTCAACTGTGAAATAGGGATAACTGATCTCACTTCCATACTCACTTTCATCCAATCCATTCTCCAGAGAGCAGCAAAGATAATCTTAAAACATAAGTCAGCTCATGTTACTTCCTTGCTTAAAACCTTTCAAGTTTCCCTAAAATTATATCCCAACTCTAACCATGAGTCTCAGGGCTCTGGCATGATTTAGTTCCTGCAACTCTCTCCAATCTCCTCTTTGCACTACCACTTTAGTCTTTCCATTTAGTTTCTAGAATGCTTTAAGTTCCTTCTGGCCTCTAGACCTTTACAACTGCTATTCCACTGGAATGCTTCTGCCCCAACATACCTATTCTTCCCTCAGCTAGTTCCCTTTAAGGAGTGACTTTAAGACCCAAAGTGGCTTCCCATGGCAACCCACCTAAAGCTGGTCTGTTATTTTTCTTTTTTTTTTTTTTTTTAAATTTTTTTTTTTCAACGTTTTTTTATTTATTTTTGGGACAGAGAGAGACAGAGCATGAACGGGGGAGGGGCAGAGAGAGAGGGAGACATAGAATCGGAAACAGGCTCCAGGCTCCGAGCCATCAGCCCAGAGCCTGATGCGGGGCTCGAACTCACGGACCGCGAGATCGTGACCTGGCTGAAGTCGGACGCTTAACCGACTGCGCCACCCAGGCGCCCCTGGTCTGTTATTTTTCAATTACGCCACCTTGCTTGTTTCTCTCATAGCAAGTATCAATATAACTAGTCTGACTTTCTACAGTATTAAGCTCTTGGCACGTAGCACAGCATCTTCCACATGATAGGTAGACAAATATTTACAGAATGAAGTTCATGAAAGAAGTACACACTGAGAATAAAAATCTGTGACTGTCAGCATATAGACAGTATTTGAAGTCATGGGTCTGGAGATGATGACTTAAAAAGAAGGAAGGAAAGAGGCCCAGAACTAAGTTCCTACTTGATACAACATTGTTTTTTTTTTAATATTTATTTTGAGAGAGAGAGAGCTCACACACAAGCAGGGAAGGGGGAAAGCAGAGAGGGAGAGAGAATCCCAAGCAGGCTCCACACTCTCAGTGTGGAGCCTGGCGCGAGGCTCGATCTCATGAATGGCAAGATAATAACCTGAGCCGAGATCAAGAGTCAGACGCTTAACTGACTACTGAGCTACCCAGGCACCCCAATCTACCAGAAAAGGCAAGGTTGGTGAGGTAGAAGCAAAACTAGTTCATTATGCTATCATGAAAGACAAAAGAGGGCCAGACTGATCTACTGTGTCCAATGTCGAAATGAGGTATGTCCCGAAAAATGTATGTTGAAATTGGGGGTAGAGATAACTTGACCAACAATAGTTTCAGGGGGGATGGTGGGAAGGGAAGCCAGACTGGAGTCAGGGGACCAATGGAAAGAGAGGCAATACAGATGGCACGTTTAGAAAACTCTTCTGAAAAGGTTGGCTGTAAATGCAAGCAGAGAATTATGGGGTCACTGAAAGGTAGAGGGCAAGAGGAGGTAACAGAAAGAAAATCCCTATGAAAGTTGAGGGTAGGGGACCCTTAAGCCTCTCACTATTTCACCTTAACATAATGAACACTTATCTGGATTTTGAAAGCACAAGTACTAACGAG
Source organism: Neofelis nebulosa (assembly GCF_028018385.1). Classification (NCBI taxonomy): domain Eukaryota; kingdom Metazoa; phylum Chordata; class Mammalia; order Carnivora; family Felidae; genus Neofelis; species Neofelis nebulosa. The sequence goes on from NC_080800.1 coordinate 47,886,457, forward strand.
AATTATGATAATCCTCTCCCCAATCTCTTAATACTTGACTATCTCTGTATGTGCTTACATTGTATCCTGTACCTATCACGTCCCTATTAATGACAAAATGTTTGCCACAAGGGTGAGGAAGTTTAAAACAAGCATACACACAAAACCCCACAAACCTGGGAGCAAGATAAAAAAAAATACATTATCAGTGGTTGCCTCTAGGTGGCATGATAACATGGTTTTTATTTATTTATGCTTCACGCTTTCCAGGTCCTTCCAACCTTTCTATAATCATGCATCCATTTATAGTAAGAATTTTCCTTTTGTACAATTTTTCTTAAGGTTGAAAAGAGTGGCCCCTAATCCAAATGGCATGAATCAAATTAAGAACAATATCATCTAAACAAATGCCCTGGAGTGGCTGCTGCCTGCTCTTGGAGCTTCCTTCCTATACACTGCTGTTTAATCCTGGAGTTTAGCACACAGCAAGCACTCAATATTTATTGATTTAGTATTGGTAGGTTAAGAAATGCTTCAAACATGTATGGGAGTGTGGTTGAATCCGAGTCAGCCTAAAATTCCCCTGGAAATCATGGAAAAGCATTATGGCTGTTTGTAAACAAAAAATGCTTTAGAGAACCCTAACCTCCAATGTACCACAAAGCAAAAGCCTTTGCCTCTAAGAGTCTCTGAAAGAAAATTCAGGTGAGAACTGCTTGGACCATCCATTATCTCAGAAAGCAGTGAAGTGAATCCTGAAATCCAGCCTGCTATACACTGTTTCATTAGGAAGGCACAGACAGCACATTAACTGATTTCTTAAAGGGGGCACATTTCCATCCAGCCTAGTTCCTGATTATTTATATTAATATCCATCCAACAAATCACAGAACCCATGTGTCATCATCATAACATCAGCTAATATTTACTGACCACCTAACTATGCGTTATCTCTAATCCTTGTATGAAGTTGTAACAACTTGAAGACTGTTCCCAGTTTACTAAGGCCAAGAGTAGCCACGTACTCAGTAAGTGGTAGAGCTGGATTAAAACCAAATCTGCTCCACAACTCTATAGTATACAAAATGTCTATATACATAGACCATCCTGCCAAACCCCTCCTATAGACACCAATAACCCTATCCTTGGCCATATAAATAAAATATGACCCTGAGGATTGCTGACCTAGATTTTATTGGACACTGATAGTAAAACGTAGTAATAAAGCAACCAAAAAATAGCTTTTATTCACTCAAGACAAATCTGGAAATTACCCTGGTTGATTCTCCTTCAAAATCTGTAAACACTATATACCTCAAGTAAGTGTATATCCTTGCTCTGCAGTATACTCAAAAAAATCTCTTGCAGGGATACCAAGGATGAGGAATCTGAAACCTCCAATACCGACTCTGGAAGTAAGAATGGTGTGTGAGAGGGTCACCTGGGTTGGCTCAGTCAGTGAAGGGTCCGACTTCGGCTCAGGTCATGATCTCATGGTTCATGGGTTCAAGCCTCACATTGGGCTCTGTGCTGATAGCTCAGAGCCTGGAGCCTGCTTTGGATTCTGTGTCTCCCTCTCTCTCTGCCCTTTCCCCCGCTCATGCTCTCTCTCAAAAATAAGCAAACATTTAAAAAAATTAAAAAGAAAAGAATGGTGTCTGAGAATGCATCCCCTACATTTGCTCTACCCTACAGCCCTGGGAAGCTGCAGATCTAAGAGTTATCCTTTTGGTCATTACTCCCAATTACTTAATAGAGACAAACTGGCATCAGAAAAATCAGGCAACAAAACAGGGCTCACCAAAGTCACAGATCAGTTTCGCCAGAAGAAAGGAAATGGCAGCATGCCAAGCAGCCCCTTCTTAGCATTCCCAACAATGACCAAAAAAACAAACAAACAAAAAAAAGAGTAATGCCAGCATGAAAATTATGTAAATTAAGGAAGACAGGAAGAGATTCCTTGTCTATGCATTTTCAACTGGTGCTCTGGAATAATCCTAGTACACTCTCTAAGACTGATCTGTCTCACATCCCCTTCCTTACTTGTGGCTGGATTTGGTGTTAGAGATCAATTGTAACAATGGTTATTTCCTTTTCATCATATCCAATTTCAAAGATGCAAATGCTTTTTCTTTCAGTCTTGCCCACATCTACCGAAAATTAAGACATCAGCCTTTAAACTAATACTCTCTATTCAAACTAATATTAAGAACTTAACTGTGGGGCGCCTGGGTGGCTCAGTTGGTTAAGCGTCCGACTTTGGCTCAGGTCACGATCTCACTGTCTGAGTTCGAGCCCCGCTTCGGGCTCTGTGCTGACTGCTCAGAGCCTGGAGCCTGTTTCAGATTCTGTGTCTCCCTCTCTCTCTGACCCTCCCCCGTTCATGCTCTGTCTCTCTCTGTCTCAAAAATAAATAAACGTTAAAAAAAAATTAAAAAAAAAAAAAAGAACTTAACCGTAAAAAAAGCCTGCCACTTCCTAATAGGTGAACTTCACCCAGAAGGGCCACAGGCAACATTCAGTTGAGTTCAGAAAAAACATCTGCCAGAAATTAAGCTGCTTAAAAATTATCTTAAAAACAATTTACTTAAAAATTAAACCCAGAGTTCTCAACCCTGGCTGTATAAAATCACCTGAGACTTATTTTAAGAACTAAAAATGTCAGGCCATACAAGTATCTGACTCAGTAAATAGGAGGTGGGAACTTTTTTCTCAAGCTACATAGGTGATCTAGTTGCACAGCCAGATGTAAGAGCTGCTTTGTTAGATAGTATTAATTGTGCTTTGCCTATTTGTAACTCACTTAGGAATTTTCTTTAAAAGAATGGGGTATAGGGGCGCCTGGGTGGCGCAGTCGGTTAAGCGTCCGACTTCAGCCAGGTCACGATCTCGCGGTCTGTGAGTTCGAGCCCCGCGTCAGGCTCTGGGCTGATGGCTCGGAGCCTGGAGCCTGTTTCCGATTCTGTGTCTCCCTCTCTCTCTGCCCCTCCCCCGTTCATGCTCTGTCTCTCTCTGTCCCCCCAAAAAAAAAAAAAAAAAAAAAAAAAAAGAATGGGGTATAAATAAAGCAAGAATAGCCATGTGTTGATAACTGCTGAAGCTGGGTAACAGGTACACCCAGGTTCATTATGTTATTCTCTAACTTTTGTACATGTTTGAAAATCTCATAAATTAAATTTAAATTAAGACTTTATCCTGCCAGGTCCCTCCATTCTATCCTCCACATCACTACCAGAGCAACCTCCTCAAACTCAAAATCTACCTACATCATCAAGTGCTAACTCCTTACCTAACCCAGCATTCAAGACCTCTAAGACCTGGTCCCTGCTCACCTCTCTTACCAGGGCCACAACATTACATATTACTACCCTTGGCTCCCCAGTGCTTTAACCATGTGAGGCTTTTTATAGTTCCCCTAACATTCAAGACTTTTAATACCTTGATTCAGATTGTGCTTTCTGCTAAAATGGCTGCTCTCTGCATATCCCCTAGAGCTCAGCTTAAATGTCACTTCTATGAAGCCTTTTCAGATACCCTCTTCCCCAGAGTAAAATTGATCACTCCCTCCTTTGTGCCCCCACTGTGTACTGCATATATCCTCAATCAACACACCTCTTTATTTACATGTCAGTCTCCCCACTAGGGTAAGTTCTGCATGAGTGGGACTGTGTCTATTTATCTTTACTGTCACCAGAATAGGAACTGTCACTTATTAGAATAATACATGAAGGACTATCCAGTAAATGTTTAAGGAAGCTAAAAATCCAAGTCACACTCTTGGTGAAATTTTCAACTGAGGAAACCAATTTATGATTCATTCATTCTGTATATACTCTATTCAACATATAGGTATGAATGCACTACACACAGGGCATTGCAATAGGTGCTAGGAGATAGCCAGGTGTTCAGAAATGTAAATCAGAGAAAAAGGAAAACTAGAAGCAATGATCACATAAAAGCAACAAAAAGTACATGAAAATGCACAACGAAATTACAACTTCCTGGTGGCCAAAGCAAAGCCAGAAACACAGTTACGAGAGCAACAGAATACATAAAATAAATCCTTATATAACACCAACCACAATTCTCTTGCTTTTTTAAAAATTTGGATTTTTAGAGATTCACGCTGCATAAAGCAGAGTACAGCTTCGGCAAAAGTGAAACAATTAGCCCAGTATCACTTTGTGGGCATAGTGCTTTATATCTGGATCAACATATACACGAAAATATAAAAACAAACAACACAGCAATTTGGACATAATCAAAACATTTCCTCTTGTCCTATACCAAGGGATCCCCACAATAATTCTGAAGTTCTATGGAAAGTTTCTGCATATGTTGGTATTTTTCTGAGAACACAGTTTATAGCTTTCACTGTCTTTTTTTTTAAATTTTTTTTAACGTTTTATTTATTTTTGAGACAGAGAGAGACAGAGCATGAACGGGGGAGGGTCAGAGAGAGAGGGAGACACAAAATTGAAAGCAGGCTCCAGGCTCTGAGCTATCAGCCCAGAGCCCGACGCGGGGCTCGAACTCACGGACCGCGAGATCGTGACCTGGGCCGAAGTCGGACGTTTAACTGACTGAGCCACCCAGGCGCCCCAGCTTTCACTGGCTTCTTAAAGAGATCTATGACCTGAAACATTAGGAACCATCACCCCACAGAAAAGATCTCCAAGACATAGTCTGCTTAATGACTACATTGTTTTCACTTTCACTTAATGAAACACAGGCATATGGTTTTTGCCCCTAAAGCCACAATAGGCTACTGTCAAATACAAAAAGTACAGGAAACCAAAGAACAGAATTCCAACCCTTTTGCATTATTCAGCTCCAACTGTCTCATATCCTTGGATTTACAAAGAAATATACAGCATCTCTCAAGATTAAACCTCCTCTGTGTAAGAGGGAATTCTGTATTCCTGGATAAAATCCTCTAGTCCCATATCCTGAAGAAAGGTAGAAGAGGCACAAACCTCCTATTAAAAGGCTAAATTAGGGGCGCCTGGGTGGCTCAGTCAGTTGAGCATCCGACTTTGGCTCAGGTCCTGATCTCGCAGTTCATGAGTTTGAGCCCCGCGTCGAGCTCTGTGCTGACAGCTCAGAGCCTGGAGCCTGCTTCAGATTCTGTGTCCCCCTCTCTCTCTGCCCCACCCTTGCTTGTGCTGTGTGTCTTTCAAAAATAAACATAAAAACGGGGCGCCTGGGTGGCGCAGTCGGTTAAGCGTCCGACTTCAGCCAGGTCACGATCTCGCGGTCCGTGAGTTCGAGCCCCGCGTCAGGCTCTGGGCTGATGGCTCGGAGCCTGGAGCCTGCTTCCGATTCTGTGTCTCCCTCTCTCTCTGCCCCTCCCCCGTTCATGCTCTGTCTCTCTCTGTCCCAAAAATAAATAAAAAACGTTGAAAAAAAAAAAATTAAAAAAAAAAAAAACAAAAATAAACATAAAAAAATTAAAAAAATAAAAGGCTAGATTAAGTATATTTCTAAATAAAAGCTAAGTTTAATGCCTAAAAATAGTCTAACAAAAGATGTATCTGTATGGGGAGAGAAGAGACCTCAGTAACATATTTACTTGCTACTGTACATTGTGGACTATTTAAGTTTAAAGGTAGAAATTAAGGAATACTACTGGAAGAAAGGTCAAAATGAAGTAGAGGACAACAGCACAGTACAAAGGCCTGGGAGTTGAATGGGACTGGGCTTAAATTCCATTTACTACCTGTATGATCTTACACAAGTTCCTATACCTCTATGAACGGGTAACCTCTGTAAAATAAACAACATAGTCCATCTCAAAGAACTGTATCTGGCAATGAATAAGCCATATTATTTTTTGCTCTAGTTCTTTTATTTGTATTTTTAAAAATTTTAAATTTGTTTTGAGAGAGAGACAGAGAGCAGGGGAGGGGCAGAGAGAGGAGAGAGCGAATCCCAGGCAGGCTGCACACTGTCAGCACAGTGCCTGATGCAGGGCTCAAACTCATGAAACTGTGAGATCATGACCTGAGCTGAAACCAAGAGTCAGATGCTTAACCAACTGAGCCACCCAGGCACCCCTGTTCTAGTTCTTGTAGTTCCAGATTAATGTCAGGGCAACAATCTTTTCTTTAATGCTTATTTTTGAGAGAGCGAGCGACAGAGATCAAGCGGGGGAGGGGCAGAGAGAGGGAGACACAAAATCTGAAACAAGCTCCAGGCTCTGAACTGTCAGCACAGAGCCTGACGCAGGGCTCGAACCCACAAACTGCGAGATAATGACCTGAGCCAAAGCCAGGTGCTTAACCAACTAAGCCACCCAGGCGCCCCTAAGGGTAACAATCTTATGATGGATATTACAAACAGAAAGAATCAAAAGCAAGAAAGAGCTGGTCTTTTCAACCTTTCTACATGTTATCTGAATATGAAAGAGAATATTAAGCATATATCAATCTCTAGAATATTAAAGTACTGACATGAACCAAAAAATTAAATTCAACTTCGATGAGACCGAGAAGCTCTGGATCTCGTTCTCAAGTTAGTTATAAGTTCTCCAAAGATTAAACAGTCTACTAACTACTGTCTGGGCCATACAACTTAAGAATCAGAGATTTTAAGTGTATCTCAACTATTTTGAGCTGGTTCAAATGAATTTAGAAGGAAGAGAGACCAAGATTCTTTTATATGATTTAAAAGAACAATAATTAGAGCAATTATCAACAGGGCAGCAAACTCCTCTCAGTATAAAATAACTCCAACCTCATAGGATTTTTATGAGGCTGAAATTAGTTCATTGACAAGAAAACTTAAAACAACGCTTTTAGAAAAAAAAAATTATGTTCCAGCATATAGACAAAACTGGCTGAGTAAATTTAATAGCACGACACACAGACTGGCATACACTCATTTCCAATGTCCTTTAATTAAGCCAAATAATGTGAACAATCTGCTGCTTTAAAACATTTATGTCTCTAACACGAAAGATGTTTGCTGAAAATGAATGAACAATATGCAAAGGTACTCTAATTCCCTGCCACCAACTAACTTTGTGACCTTAGGATAATCTGGGCCTCAAACATATAAAATGAAAATAAAGTGATTACAATCTCTTAAAGCACTATTTCAAGTTCAAGACAAATGTTAAATATTAAACATGAACAATTTGAATTATTCTCAAAAACTAAAGACCAAAAAGTAACCAAGCCAGTTTTCTACTTGGCATAAGTTCCAACTTTTATGTTTTAACTACACTTTCCCAAATAATTCAGTTTTAAGCTGAACATATATTCAAAAACCAAATAGTCTTTCCCAAGATAAAATAGGAACTACCCGTTAACCATTTGGACAAAAATAGAAGCACACACCTACTTCACATTATTACTTAAACACAAAAAGCTAAACTGTAAATGTATTAGAAGATAATGCATGTAAATATTCTTTTAATCTTGGCAAAAAATTTATTTCTAATATACAAAGAACTCCCAAAACACAGTAAGATAATCTGATTGAAAGTAAAAGGGCACAAACTTGGGGCACCTGGGTGACTCAGCTGGTTAAGCATCTGACTCTTGATTTCGGCTCAGGTCATGATCTCATGGTTCATGGGATGGAGCTCCGCATTAGGCTCTTTGCTGACAGCGTGGAGCCTGCTTGGGATTCTCTCTCCCTTTCTCTGCCCCCCCCCCCAACTTGTACTCTTGCTCTCTCTCAAAATACATAAAACATTAAAATAAGATAAAAAGGGCACAAACTTGCAATTTACAGAGGATGTAACATTTGCTCATCCTAATCCTTACAAAAATTCTAACCAAAGCAAGAAGGTGCTATTTCTCATTTATCAGACTGGTTAAAATTAAAAATAAAAAGATCAACAGTATCTTGTTTTGGCAGATATATGTGGAGAAAAGGGCACTGAAAGACACTGCTGCTCAGAATGGTAATTCAGTATAGCCTTTCTAGAGGTCATTTTGGCAGTACTGATCAAAAATTTAAATGGTACCACTCTGACCCAGAATGAATTCTACTTCTAAGGCTCAACAGTAGGGAGTGATTAAATTATACTAGATCCATGCTTTGAAATTCAACGCAACCATTAAAAAGAATGGAGTTGAGCTGTATGTTTTGACATAAAAATACACATAGCACATAAATAGATAAGCACAGTATGTAGATGCTAAAAGGTATAAAAGAATATACACAAATTGTCAGAAGATTTTTGAAATGTGGTATGAATAAAACAAGACTATCATTTGGGGAAGGACAGGGACACTAATTTTTAAATAAAATACTTTGAATCTTTTAACAGTCAACACGTTACTTTTATAATTTAAAATGTTTGAAAAGGAAAAAAAGATGAGCTTAGAAAACATTAATTTGAAAGTTTTACAAATAGGAAATCCAGCCCTATCTACAGGCTTATGACATCCATAAATACACATGGAAACACATAGCCAAATTGAATTATCCCATGAAAGAGCTCAAAATTGATCCCAATGTTGAAAAGTAGCCACCATAGTCAAAAGGACAAAGAAACTGAGCTTTCTTTGCTTTTTCTCATTTACCTTTCTACTTCCCTAAAATTTCCCGATTATGAGGGGTAACTTTCTTATAGGAAGGGGCCACTTATTCTGCACTTCTACGGATGATATCTGCTGGCATATTTACAAACTGATTCAGTTCAGTTTCAAGAAAAGATAGAGCACAGTGAAAATAGGTTCACCTGGGTTCGACACCCAACTCCACCACTAATCAGCAACATTTGTTATCTTGGACAAATCACTTCCCCTAACCTGAGCCTAAAAAATAAGGAGTCTGATGAGGCGCCAGTCAGTTAAGCATCCCACTCTTGGTTTTGGCTCAGATCATGATCTCACGGTTTCGTGAGTTCAAGCCCTGCATCAGGCTGTGTGCTGACAATGCAGAGAGAGCCTGCTTGGGATTCTCTGTTTCCCTCTCTCTCTGCCCCTCCCCCACTTGTGCTGTCTCTCTCTCTCTCTCTCAATATTAAATAAACTTTAAAAAAATGAGTTTGATATGGATAATATCAAATACAGGCTCTTTCTCAGCTCTTCTGTTAGACCTGGAGAAGACTACCATTTAAAAAAAAATTTTTAATGTTTTATTTATTTTTGAGACAGCATAAGCAGAACAGAGATCAATATATTAAGTGGGAACAACAAATTTCAAAACACCATTTCTATATTGGTTTGGGGAACAGCTAAAAAAAAAAGACAATTTGGGGACAACCAAGGAAATGTAAATATGGACAGGATACTAGATAATATTAACAAAAAGAGCGTATTTCCTAGGTGTGATAAATGGCATTGTAGGTCCTGATTAAGACATGCCTGCCAAAGGATTTAAGGATGAAATGTCACTCTAATTTCATATGCTTCAGAAAAATTAAATGCCCATGTGCACATATAAATCAAATATGGCAAATTTTAACAACTGTTGGTGATATAGATGCTCATTGTGCTATTCTTTCAACATTTTTATGTCTGAAAATTTTCACAATAAAAAGTCGGAGGGAAGGTTATGAATTACATTTTTGAAAAGAGTAAATTTTTGAAAAAAAGTGTGCTTATGCTACTCAAACATAAAGAAAAGCATTGGAAGAATATATTACGTACCAACATACTAATAGTATTCATCTGAATGGCAAGAAATTTCTGTGCTTATCTGTATTATTTCAATAGTAAGCCATGTATACTTCTATAATCATGGGGAACATTACTTAAAGTCAGGAAAGCATTTTCAAACAAGAATTACAATAAAATGAACAAATGACTAAATAACATCCCTTTTTAGGGACGTTTTAACAAGTATGCAAACAATATTACATAAGTAATAGTGTGAACATCAAATAGTTTTTAAATTTCTACTTGCATGAGTAATTTATACCATTCTCACAATATAATAATTCAAGCAATTCGTGGTAAAGATAGCAGTAGGGAGGGGAATGCTGGGTGAAAGTTCTTAAATATTTCCCCTTATATCAAACCTCCCCATTAAAAGATCTAAGGTAAAAATAAATGTTAAAGATGATCAGCTCAGGAGAGGGGGGTAGGGAAAGGGTTTCTTGTTATATTATTCTCTGTATTCTTCAGTATATTTTGAATTTCTCAGAAAAAGAAATGCAATAATTACAGAAAAAGCTAAAGTTCGCCTTGGCCACTCCTTCCAAATAATCAGTTTACCCTAGTTTTTAAAAAATATATAAATAGCGCCATACAGTACATGCTATCTTACAACTTGCCAAAATTATCTCCGTATAAATAGCTGTATTAATTTATACCACTTGTGGCAGTATTCTAAGACCATACTCTTACCTGTATTTTTGCCATGACCTGGTAGTATCTATTTTTTGCCAATCTAATGGAAAAAGTATCTCATTTTAGTTTGCAATTCTGGTATGAGTATCTTTTCTTGTTACCAGACAGTTTTAGTTCCTATTCTGGGTAAAGTCTGTCCCTAATTTTCTGCTCCTCTTACTTTTAAACCGTTACTCTTATCATTAAGATGGGAACACACCAAACAAAATGTTAATGATGACTGAATAGTTTCGTGGGAGTAGGAATCTTTTCCTAAAATAACACATTTCCTAGTTTTTCCGAAATCAATTCAGTAACAGAAAGTAGAAAATGATATAGTGAATGAAAAAGATCCTTTTATTTATTATTTTTTTAATATATGAAATTTATTGTCAAATTGGTTTCCATACAACACCCAGTGCTCATCCCAAAAGGTGCCCTCCTCAATACCCATCACCCACCCTCCCCTCCCTCCCACCCCCCATCAACCCTCAGTTTGTTCTCAGTTTTTAATAGTCTCAAAAAGATCCTTTTAGATGCAAGTACAGTAAAACCTTGGATTTTGAGTAACTTTTTCTGTGAGTGTTCCGCAAGACGAGCACACCTTTCCAATAAATTTTAACTTAATAACAAGCAATGTCTTGCAATGTAAGTGACACCAAATGTCACACGATCCCAACTGAGTCAATGGTTCTTGAAATTCGCTTTGAGATACAAGTGCTTTGGATTACAAGCATGTTTCCGGAACGAATTATGCTCGCAAACCAACGTTTTACTTAGTACTTTCAGGATACCTATTATAGGAGCACACAACAACACCCTAGAGGAGCTCATAAAATCCAGCTTAAGGAAATAAACACAACTAAAGCACAAGGCTTGTGAAGAAATGAAATAATGGTTGTGGCTACTGATTCATTTGGGATACATTTAACTAACTTCATTTTTGTACAGCATTTGAGTTCATGATGTACTTTTCACAAATCTTGTTTAACACGAATAAACTTTTTTTGTGACATTTTCTGATGCCCTCCCATAAACTGCTATAGCACATTTTGTTCACTCCTCCTCATTGTCATGATCATTTTGACTGTGATTTACAAGTCTCTCTCCCCTGGTACACCATGCTGCCCTCCCTCCTCCAGTTGCCTGTCTCTATATTCCCAGTATCTAGCATTATTGGGTATGTCCTCAAATATTTGTTGAGTGACTGAGATATCATCACCCTCATTTAAAGGATGAGGAAACTGTTTCAGTGATGAAGTAATTTGCCCCAAGTAACATAGCTATTAAGTATTTATTTTACATAAATTACTGTGGCCTTACCTTTGTAGTATACTATACAATTTAAACATTTGAAATAATACATCATCTCACTTTAATGCTCATAGCAACTTATGAAGTAGGCTTTTTGATTACCATTTCATAATTGAGAATGAAACCTGAGGCACACTCCAATCCTAAACCGCACAGCAGTCTCTATACATACTTTACAGATCACTAATTGGGTATAGGAGCCAATACCCAATACCTCTAAAAATAGATACCTTTATGCAGCAAACATCTTAGGGAATGATGGGGGAGGGGAGGGGGGGAGGAGGGAGAGAGAAGAAGACAGTCAAAGCAATAGGATGGAGACTGGAAACCAGTTATAGGTCCACCTGAAGACTATAAACTGGTATCACAGTGTTAATCACATGTGCCATTTTGAAATCCAAATTTTTTCTTGGTATTACCCAGTATTCATAGAAGACAACTGCAGGTTTTCTCACATATCAGCAGTCTCAAAGGCTGGGGATAAAGAGCTAAGGAGAGCTTTAAAAAATAATAGGTTGTATCATGCATGGACAAAGCAGGGAAAAAATGTTAATATAAAGGAAAAGGCTAAGGACCTTTAAACATCATCCCAGTCCTTAAATGAACTGAGTTTCTTCAGTGAAGAGAACAACTACCATTCATTTTATGTCCCTAGATCCTTGTACTTAAAAACACTCAGTAAATGCTTACTGAACTAAAAAGAGGTTAAGACATGAAGAAAAAACATACATTAATTTAAAAAACAATGGCTTCCAATTTACTGAACACTTACTATATGCCATGTGCTGTACTTCAGAGAATATATAAAATGTTAAAAGGGATAATATTTACCTCTTTTCTAATCTGCTATGTATGGTGCTACTGAAGTATGTTAACAGTGGTGATACTGATGACCATTACGAAGACTCATTATGGGTTACTAAGGTTACAGCAGAATCATGAACAGAACAAAGTTGAGCCACAGGGGGCTGTGTAGATATAGGGAGATAAAGGCAACCAATGTATTATTACACATCACCACAGAACTGGATAAGACCCTTCAGAGGGTATGAATGTGATTCCTAATGCGTGGCAAAGTGAAAAAACCACTCTGGTTAACACCCAGTTATCACTGGCCAGAGTCAGCCCAAAAATGACCAAAGAACAACCCTTTCCTCCCCACCACTGATGATCCCAACACAGACCTGAAGGGTCCAGACAGGCTTTGCTAACTGGCCATCACTTCACCACCGTGACTGCCCATCTCTGAGCTGTTGGAGGGGTTAAGTGAAATAGTATGTTAAAGAAATAACCATCTACTGACCACATAGAGTGTATTAACAACTTATATTTTCCCATTTAAGCCCAATAACCCCACAAATAATGTATTTTCCCTAGATGAGGCAACGGATACGTTAACGTGTCCAACATGATAAACTAATACGTGGCCAGAAAAAAATTTTTTTTAATTCATCTTTAATCCTATCCTTCTCCTACAAACTGTATCACTGAGTAACCTTATAAAATTATTCCACTTAATATATGAAAACAAAATGACAGAGTTAGAACATCAGCATTTTGACATTCCCAATGACTAATGTTCAGAAATTGCTGTTAAAAAAAAAAAACACAAGACATCATTACAACTTAATGAATGCTGTGAACACACCACCAATATTCTTGCCAAAGGGAATGAACCTAAATTTATAAAATCCTCTGGATCCACTGTCAATTTGCATGAAATATAGAGGACAGAGGAATATGTAAGAACTGTACTGAGTAGGCAATAAGCAAAATCCAGTCTGTGGGAAACTCCACAGGTCAAATGGCCTGAGTTCTTCAACAGATATAGCATAAGGAAAAGAAAGAAAGGGAAGTTACAAGTATTTAAAATACATCAAGTTTTAAATAAATGGACAAAGCAAATTAACTGTCCAGGGATATACACTTGGATAATAAAGACAGAACAGAATGCAAGTGATTACTATAAACTCAGAACAGTAGATACTTTCCAGAGAGATACTTTCTGAATTCTGTGGTTGGGATGGGCAGGTGGATGGACTTAACAGGGTAACAGGCAAGGTTCTATTTCTTGAGTTATGGTTACAAAAGTTTTTGCCTTAAAATAATGTATTAAACTATAAATTTGTTTTGGGGTGGTTTTTCCTATTTGTATATTATTAGTTACAATAAAAGAAAAACACTTTAATCACATTAATGCTGCTTACATATGATATGATTCTATTTCTATGATATGCCTAGACTAGGCAAATCATAGAAACATAAAATAATGAGTGGTGGTACTGTGTTTCCTCTAGGGATGAAAATGTTTTAAAATTGGTGTGTAGTGGCTCTACAACCATGAAAACACTGAAGACCACCGTACGCTTTAAATGGGCAAGTTGTATGGTATGGGAATTATGTCTCAACAAAACTGTTTTTAAAAAAAGTCTAAGACACCCCAGTTAAGCCAAGACACACTTTTAAAATAAAGACTGGGATAGAACCCAAAAATTTCCATTTCTGACAAGTTCCCAGATGCTGCTGCTGTTGCACACATTTTGAATGACCACATTTTGAGAACCACTGCAACAGAGGATTTTAAAAACGCTTCCAGCTCAAAGCAGTACTAAACAGCACTGGAAAGTAAAGTGTTTTTACTCAGGGACTGAGAAATCAGTCCAGAAAAAAGTTAACACTATGCCAACCATTGTTCTATTCCCTTGATTCCATGACCATAAACATCAGCAACTCCTGGGAACTTGCTGGAAATGCAAAGTCTCAGGCCCCTCCCAGACCTACAGGATCAGAATGTCTGGAGTTGGAGCCCAGCCATCTACTTCAGCAAGCCCTCTAGGTGATTCTGATGTTCCCTGAAGTTTCAAAGCTACTATTCTAAGCATTTTAAATGCATTAACTCAGCTAAACTTTTCCAAAACCTTATGAAATAGGTAACATTATCAGCATTTTACAGATTAAGAACTGTGGCACAGAGGTTAAATAATTTGCACAAAGGGCGCCTGGGTGGCTCAGTCGGTTGGGCGTCCGATTTCGGCTCAGGTCAGGATCTCGCGGTCCGTGAGTTCGAGCCCCGCATCGGGCTCTGTGCTGACAGCTCAGAGCCTGGAGCCTGTTTCAGATTCTGTGTCTCCCTCTCTCTCTGACCGTCTCCCATTCATGCTCTGTCTCTCTCTCTGTCTCAAAAATGAATAAACGTTAAAAAAAATAAAAAAAAATAATTTGCACAAGATGACAACTAGTAAAAAATGGAGCCAGAACTTGAACCCAGGGAGTCTGGCTCCAAAGTCCATGTTTTTAATCACTATGCTGAAAGATCTTTCCACCTATAAGAACTCAATTGGCAGAACGCAATAATAAAGAATTAGCGGATAAAAAAATGCAAAGACCAGGAGAAATAGACTTCACTATAAAGACAGGCGAATAAGAAAATCATCAGGCAAATAATGTTATCATTAAAAAAGCAATCTTCCAAAAGCATTCCAGAACATAAGCAGCCACCAAATGTTAATATATCCCAGTATTTCCAAAGCAATTATCTCTGATATCTAATTATAAGGACTTAAAATCTAGGTTATGCTAAAGATGGTACATAAATTCACGGCAGTATGTTCACATTTACCAATCTTTAAAATCTAAATGATTATACTAAAAGATCATTCCAGAATAATTTGAACCTCCCTACTCCTTGTCCCTTTTAGTCACTATACAATCAGAATCTAGGGTTTGAAAAAGAACTTTCACACTTCTCGAGTCCAATGCGCAACCCAGACTGAATCTATGTATAATACCAATTTCCATTCAATATTCATAAGAAGCTAAAAGAAATTCCAACTTTTGTAAAATCACATTCTGGGATCAATCCATGTCACCACTGTAATTTTTAAAGCCAAACAATTAAAAACTTTTTAAGGGCACTAAAATGTGAAAATGCTCAGTATTAACAGTCCAAATGAAACCCAGAGTTGTTTTACTCATAGAGAGCCACTCTTTCACTACTTGAAAACATTTCTATAACCAGAAGACCAAGCTGATCAACAAGTACATCAAGTTTTAGGAACTCAACCCCTATGACACATCAAATGAGAAGGCTTCCAAAGAATCTTCAGAGCTGAATTATCCCTGACATTAACATATAAACATCTAGTAACCAGTCATTGAGGAAACAAGTTGGAGAACAATACAGCAAACACCCAGAACCCAAGTACTTTGACTATCAACCTTATAGATGGTGAGATCATTGTAAAGCAGCTTAATATGGTTACAGCTACACGTGAGATTTTAACAACTTAATCTAACTGCAGGAAAGGTAACATGGAACATGAAGGGCAAATATTTTCAAAGCAACCAAGTTTGGCATTTTAATACTCTGAACCCATGGTTGAAAACACGCAACAAAAGAGAAAAAACCAACAGCACTTCCATTAAAGACTTGTAGCTGTTAAGAACTCTGGAAACAATTCAAACACTGCAATGCCTACTGTGTAAAGTTTTGTCCCAAAAATCTACAGTTATCCCAGTTTCAAAACTCTGGATTAGAAGGTTTAAGTGACCTTGTCCAAACTTCCTAGTAACTACAGAAAACTCAAGACAGGAGTAAATACCTAACCACTACATCCAACATGCTCAAAATTTTTTTGCCGAATAAATGGACTTCGCTGTAATTCCTAAGAAATTACCTCTTTACATGGTCACTTTTCAACTAGTGATCTGATTTCTCCATTAACGAACGAAGAACTGAAAAGCCTGAACTCATGATCCATAGCACTGGTGATTCAAAATCATATTTCATCTAAGTACCTCAAAAACTTTCATTCATGACCTCTATCCTCTCTGCCTCTACAACTTGGAATGATTCTGCACAAGGAAAGAAATGAACAGTTTAAACGACTTTATGCTGTAGAACATTATTTCCAAAAGAAATAAAATGAAAAATAACAACAGAAAAATCATGGTTGTATATTAATAGCTGAAAATCAAGAGGAAAGTGAAAGTTCTCAAAAATTGTTTAGTATTGCCATTTCAAAAACTTTATTCTAGCCAGAAGAACTCACCACTAAGTCTTAATAGCTTAGAAGTTATGAGTCAGAGCAGCTGAGATACCAACATCAAAAGAATAAAAAGCAACATTTTAAGATAGTATAAAAATAACTAAACCACCTAGGAAATTGAAACCATGAAAAATCCCAAAGGCACAGTCAGGTCATTATCTAGAAAACATTAGCTTCTTCCATCAGGAGGCCTACTTTTCATGTGGAGCAGCAAGCAGGGCCAAGACATGGAACTGAGATCAGGTATCAATTAAATCAGACTCTACCACAGTAAGGGGAATCCATGACTAGTTATTTCGGGATAGTGCCTAGGCCAGCAATATCAACTCCAACTGGGATACAGGAGATTACTGCCATTGTCCCATTATAATGGGGGTCCTCCAAGGTCTTTAACTTAGTAAGAATGAGCTAGATACCACTGCTGGGATGTAATCACCAAATGTGAGGGAAACTGCAGAACAATGTCTTCAACACATAAATCAGAAAAAGAGAGAGGGAACCTGCAGATTAAAACAGATTTAAGAAATAAACATCAATCCACCTTTGTGACAAATGGGCTTTCTTTGGACCCTATTACAAACTAAAATTTGAACATTAGTTTCATATTTGATATCTTCAAAAATCATTGTTAATGTTTTGAGTTGTGATAATGGTTTTGAGATTATGTTTAAAGAGCCCTTTTCTTTTAGAGATACAAATATTTTACAAATAAAAATATGACAGCAGGGGTTTATTTCAAAATAATGGCTGGGGATAGTAGGTAGAAGTACAGATGAAGAAGAACCGCTACAAGTTGGCAACTGTTAAGCTGGTTATGGGTACACAGGGGGATTATTACACTATCCAGTTTCTGTATGTTTGATATTTTTCATAACTCTTTGAGAAAGAACTGATTAGACATAATATCTTGTAATTTTATTTTCTGAATGGTGCTTCGGGTGATTTAAAAATCGTGTGCACACAGAATTCATTTAAACAATAATATGATATGCAACCAATGCCACATCAGATCCAAATAATGAAAAAAACCAAAGTAGCTCAATTACAGAATGGAAATACATACACTCCCCACCACCACCTCCATTCCAGGATGTAAAATACAAACACTACCCAAAGATCTACAAAAACTAACCTAAAATCACAGCCAATCATACTCATCCTGGTGGGAAATCCCAACACTTCTACAGCCTCCTGAACCTTCCTGACCAAGTTGGTCTTGGTCTGCTGGTTCCTCCGGAGTGCTAACCCACTCAGATCAGACTACTGGAGGACCTACAAAAAAAAAAAAAAAAAAAAAAAAAAAAAAAAAAAAGGTGGGGAGAGAGAGATACACATTTATTAGGGTGTGGGGGAGTTAACCATTACATAATGTTCAAACATACTCAATTATTATTTAAGTAATAGCCCTCACATATCAATTTGCATTTTTAAGGACCTGCTTTAGACAGTAATAAGAATTCAAAACCAAAAGCCAAACCAATTCTTCCATTCTGACATTCAGACAACACCCCCTGAAAACTCAACTCAGTCCTCAACCCAAACGAAATTATAGGAGACAGTAATTACTTTATAGAAAATTTTATATACTCACTGTAAACTGATAATAAGGCAATGTTAAATTTATTATTTTTTTTGTGAAAAGAACCACACACTACTTTACAACTTCACACATCTTTTTGGGCATACTGGGAGACAACTGATAAACACCTGGGAAACTCTGGTTGAACTGTGCCACTGAACCTTTTACACAAAGCTTTTAACTGGTATTGCCACTCCTTCCTCACTTCTCTGAGATCTACCTAGAATAAATTAAAGCTTTTAGGTCACACCTAGATTATCATTCCCAGATTTATTCTAGTTCTGAACAAGAATCAAATTGAGGTTTAGTTAATTTCTGATTCATTACTTGACCCACTGTAAAAAAACACCAAGGCAATATCACAAAACAGAAAGTGATCTCCTGTCCTCCAATGAATAGGGGGAAAACTCTATTACCTCCAAAGCACTTTAAACTGAACAAAGCAAACCCGAAAGCTCAAAACTAGTGCCCACGTAGTTAATTACCAGACGGTTACCTATGGTATCTTTAATCCTAGGTAAACTTTTCACCTCATCATATTCCTATTTCAAACCTAATCACCTGGCCAAGGTAATAGATAAAAGTGTTGAGTTTAATATTGGTCTAATCAAAATATTAACAGTAGGTAAAACTACCTTCAAATTGAATACGTTCACTTCTATTTAATAAGAATGTTGGAAAATATACCATGGTAAAATACAACAAGGAGTAGTATATTAAAAAACTAGCAGTAACTCACTATGGGAAAGTATCTTGGTATTCCAAACAACTTTCCTAAATTCTCTCAGATAGGAATTGCCTTGTGCAGGTAAAGCCAAATAGCAGATCCCCACATTAATCTGAGGAACCAAAGAAGGGAGGTGGGAGAAAAGCAGTATGAACACTTGAAAACTAACTGGCAGAAGTTCCCTTGCTTACTGTGTAAAGCATGGTAACAAATTTCATCTTTGGGCGAACAACAGGACAGACTCTCTTTGAAGCAGTGGAAGGGAGTAGGCAAGGGATGAGGCATCCCTTCTAAAAGGCAAACACCTGGATGTGGTTCTTGACAGGAATCTCACGGCCAGTGATCATTTCAAGATAGTGATTTTGCACTGAAATTCCTAGACTAGTAGGTTAACACAGGTGGGAATTCCAATCAAACATCATGAACCAAAGGAGATAAAATAGTGTGATCCAAAAGGAGGGAAAAACTACAAAAACGATAGGACAAGCCTAGAAATATACTAAAAACTTAGAGGAATAAAAATCTCTTCTTTCTCAGGTCATAAAACTACCCTATGACACAGATACATCTTCCAATCTATTCTTCCACCAATAAAAACTAACTACAATTTATTGTGTGTCTACCATAAGCCAGACACTTTACAAACTAATTCTAGCACCTATAAAGCGCTACTATCCCTATTACACAAATGAAAAAACTGAGAATCTGAAAAGTCATATGCCCAAGGTCACAAACTCCCATGTGAATCCAAAGCACACAGTTATTTCCACCATACCAGTGCCTCCCTTGACTGGAGAATGTTGGTGTCTCCTCAATCTATGCAAAGCTAAGGGAGCCTAAGAGAAAACAATGGTGAATATGTAATCTATAAAGAAAACAAATGACAGGGAATTGTCTACAATAATGGTGGAATGGGGGAAAGGCAGAGAAAAAAGTAGAACAGGGTAATGATTGAGGGTCAGAGGATAATCAAAGCTATTTTATTTTCTAGCACATGGAGGAGGGGAAAATGTAGTGGAGCCTGACAGGAGGGTATCTTCTCTCTAAGGGATGTAAGTCCTGAAAAAAGAACACGGGGAGAGGTATAAAAGAATTGAGAAGCATGTTAGGAGGTGGTCAGAAGCAAAGATAGAGGTCCACAGACCAAGAGGACTCAGGAACTCAGAGGAAGGCAGGGAAAAGGGGCAGTTCCCAAGCTTGCAAAGAAGGACTGCAGGGGATAGAGAAGGACAAAAAGTTGGTTTATTGGAGGATTATCCTCCACAGTTTTTTCCTTTAGGGTTCTGGCAGGGGGCCGGGGGTGTCGGGGAGTGTAATGAGGAAGGAAAGGCTAACAGCCCCAAGAACAGATGATCTGCAATCATCCAACCACCAATCCATTCATTGTTCCATCTAAGAGTTAAAAGTGGTCGAGCAGCCTGCAAAGTTGCAGAAATCAGTGTCGTGTACTCGAATCGGGGTCATACAAATCTGAAGACCTGACGAAACGGAAGGCTACTGTACAGTTCCATACACAAAGATGGAGTAAATGCAAGAAAGGGGAAAGGCTCTACTCAACGCTTGCGTCAAGAGGACCAATGGAAGAGGGAGACAGGACAAGTTAGAAAACTTGGCTAAGCTTTTCCTTAATAGGGCTGGGGTGGGGGTGACAGGGAAAAGCTCCTCTTAAATACAATCCTCAAATATCCATGTGGATGAGGACAAAATTAGGGGAAAAAGAGGAGTACGTCAGAGACACCAAAACTAGACCCCTAAATCTTAGTTCAAACACCAAGGCAGTTGGGGAAGTAGAACCCACCTCAACTCAAGAAAAACCAGGGGATTCATCTGGGCCGCTGAAGGGGCGGAGAACAGAGGCAGGCCCGAAAAAAGGTAGTGGAAAGGGAACCAGCCGTCGTAGGTTGGTCCCCTTCCCCCCACCGCTCAATCTAACCCCCAACCCCAGTCCCTAACTAACTCCAGGTCTCCCGCCCCCCACCCTTCCCAACCCGCCCACTGCAGTGGCGACAACCGATTGGTGGGGCAAAGGCGGGCCCACACGCGACTGAGGCCCGGGAAATGGTGTCGCCTCAACCGAACAGAGACGGCGTGGTTTTCGCCTCAGGTTTGGCTTACCGGCACCTCACTGTTTCCCCAACCTTCACCTCCTTAACGTCGGGTGCCTGAGAAGCGTCATAAACGCGGACAGCCAACACTTCAGTCTCGGGTCCTGGCCGGACAGACATCATCTCCCGCCGCCATCTTAACAGCAAGCGGACCGACCCTAGTCACTACCCGACCCCCCCCCCAAGCTACCTCCGCCACCGCCAACGGATCCCACGAGGACGTAACCCCGCTCGCGCGAGAACTCACCGGATAAGAACAGCACGAGCCGAAGACGCTACCGCCGCCTCCGCGGCTGCTGCAGTCCGTACACTAACCGCGGCCGCCTCCGCGCAATCCCGCGAGAACCTCCTACCGGACGGGAAAAGCCTGAGCCCAGCCCTTCCCAGACCCCTCCTCCCACCAAAGTCGAAGCCTTTACGGCTCCGCTCTCACCCTACGCGAAGCGAAAAGCAAATGACGCACAACCTCACTAAGCACCGAGGGGCGGAGCCAATCTGCCGCTGCCGCCGGCTCCCGCATGCGCCGAGAGAAATATCGCGATATTACGTTTTAGTTTCTGCGAGACCTTCGAATTCACCGCAGGATGCCGCCCGCGCCTCGCCTTTAGGAAACACGAGATCTCGCGAGACCTAATGCACGCTCCTAAAAAGGAGAGAGGCGGAGCTTCATGAAAATGACTGGGAGTTTTTCGGGGGGAAGGGAGGAACCTCCCGTCCTGCAGGGATCTCGCCTACCACGAGGTTTCCGACCCACTGCGGAGCTGGCTGCCAAACCTCGCGATGACACAGCTCAGCGCCAAATCTCGGCCATGTCCTGAAAACTGCCTCCGCCCCCGATCTAAGGTGTCTAGAGCCTAGTGCTTGAGGAAAATTTATAAAGTCAACCTGTTTATTCTCACGTTCCCGGACAGAGCTGTACCAATTAACCAAACTGCGTTCTGGAAGAGGAGCAACGGGTCTCCCATTGTTACCTGCCTCCAGTAGTCACATATTATCCTGGACTAACACATGAAAGACGTTCAGTCTCACAATAAGCTCACAAATGCAAATGAAAACAATGACATAACATTTTTTGCCCATTAGATCGGGGAAAAAATTTTTAAGACCTAATAACCACACTCCTTCCATCGCCGCACTGCAGGCTAACCTGAATCCATCTTAATGTAACGAAAGGCTCATATCGTTAGTTCTAGCTCTAAAGCCACTAATTTTTAACTCCTGACGCTTTACCTTGGCATAACCAAAAGATCCAATAAAGTGGTTTTCTCCAAACAAAGGAGTCTGCCCTCAAAGGAAAATTCAAGCGGGGGATGGGGGGTGCGTGCTTGCAGTTTTTAATATGGCAGTTTTTCCACGTCTAGCCAACAATGTTTCTCCAATAAATCTTGGATCCAATCTGGCTCGATTTGTGGGCTTTTCTATTCTAATGCATTGTTCTGTCCATTCTAATTTAAATACTGTTCCTTTAGAGTACATTTTAATAGCTGGTAGTACAAATACCCCCATCTTTACTTATCTTTTAAAATATTTTCTCGGTTTTTCTTAGCCATCTTTTTTTCTGGATGAACTTTAGAACCATATTAAGTTCCAAAAACTTGGCATATTTATTGAAATTCCATCAATTGTATAACTCAACATAGGAAAAATTGGCATCACTACAAAATTGAGCCTTCCTACCGAGAAGCATGGTATCCCTTCTCCATGTATGCAAACGTTCTTTTATTATATACCTCAATAAAGTTTTGTAGTTTACTTCTAGGTATTTTTTTCATTTTTCTTGCTACTGCGAATGGGGTTTTTAATATTAAATTTTCGAAATGCTTATTGCTTATAGATATTTTATATTTGCCTACTTTTGTAATCGGGCAAATAAAAAATATGTTCAATTTTACTGGTAATCAGGGAAATGCAAATGAAAACAATGACATACCATTTTTTGCGCTTCAAATTGGCCCAAATTACAAAGATTGATAATAATTCATGTTGGCACAACTGTGGAAAAATGGGCAATATTGCACAACATTGGAAGAGTGTAAAACAGTATAGCCTTTTGGTAAGGCAATTTGGACAAATCTATCAAAATTCAAAATGCATATACACTGAGTAGCGATTACTCTTCTAAGAATTTCTCCTACGGAAATACTCATACATGTGCATGAAACGTATATATACAAACCCATTCATTATAGCATTGCTTGTAATAGCCCCCTTCCCCCCTCCAAAGGGAAACCAGCTAATGTACACCAATCGGGAAATGGTTAAATAAACTGTAGTACAATCATACAATGCAGCTGTTTATAAATGAGATAAATTTAGAGTCCCTGATATATGAAGATCTACAAGATATATTAAGTTTTTAAAAAGCAATTAGCCGAAACGAATGTTTTTGCGTGTGTGTGTGTGTAGTACCATTTAGATACCAAAACATACATATACAACGCCTAGTAGTTACCCGCGAAGCCTGCCTATCGGCCCCTCACCTTCCCCCTCCTCTGAGGCCGCCTTCCGAGAACCCGTGAGATAAACGCTGAAGGCCTGGCCTCTACTCTCTCTAGGGCCACTTGGCCACAGCTAATGCCGGTACCTCGCATCCCCACTGTCAGCCGCTCTCCCGCCGCGCTGCCTGCTGCTGCCCCGCTGCCCCAGAAGATGCGGCTAGCTTTGGGCTGGCGCCTGCCAAGGCCTGGGGGAGGGGAGAGGAGGCGGGGTTGAGGAAGAGCTGGGGCAGGCCGCCGGGCCCCTTCACCAGCCTCCCCGATGCTGGCTCCCCAAGGCCGCCACCTCCGCGACTCTGCGCAGGGTCCCGTGGGAACAACCCTCCGCGAGGAGCCGAGGACGGCCTCGCGAGCAAAGGCCGCCCCCCCAACCCGGGGAAAAGACGCTTACCTCAGTGGCAGTAGCTCCGCGGGGCCCGCGAGAGCGTGCCCGGTCGGCGGCCCTGCTTCGGCCCTGCTCCCTTCGCTCGCCCTCCGCGGAAAACCTACCCCTCTGGCTCTCCTCACACCCGATCTGAGGCTCCACCCCCCGCTTGAGAAGCCCCGCCCCTGCCCCTCTAGAGGGCACTCCCTCCGCGGTGGAGTAGAGTCCCCTATAGCGGACTGCGCCTGAGCTATTTATTCCCTGTCCAGCATATCCAACAGTAGAGGATAGTAGGGTCGCTAAGGAATTGGGATCTGATTCGAGGCACGATGGGAGCCGCTGAAGGGTGACGTGATTTGATTTGATTTGATTTACGTTTAAAAATTAACAATCTCTCCGGCCGCCTTGTGAAGAATGGGGGCAAGAGGACAAGCAGGGACACGGTGTGGAGGGCTGGAGACGACGGGGACGCTGACCACAGTGAATCCCTCCCCCCCCCCCCCCGCGGCAAACCCTTAGAACACGTACTTAAGGCACGTAGTAAGCTCTCAATAAACATCCTCTTTATTGTTCTCCTTGGTATTATTTGGGGTGGTAGTGCGATTGGCAGAATTTATAGAGGATCTGCACCTGTGAATGCATAGGAATTAAAAAGGATCTGGTAGGAGATACCCCTATTAATCGCGCTTCATCTGGTTGCAGAATGAGATTAGAAGGTGAAAAGAGAGGGGAATTTTGAATCGCAACTTTAAATACTTCGATAAGGTTTGAGTTTTTTTTAAGCATGTATTAACTTAGTATTTTAAAGCATAGAGACAAAAGGCACTATCCAAAGTACTCTTGAGACATGGAGGAAATAAAAACTATAATTATACCTTCCAGTTCTAATTCTAGCCCTCCAGAACAGTGGTTCATGCCTCGAATTGAGAATCTGATGAATGGATCCACTGCCTACCAAATAAATATTTATACATAAAATGTCGTGTATGATCTCTGCTTTATGGAGGCCCCTTTTCAGAGAGATTGATCCATTAAATATTTAATGGGTGAATGTTATTCCATTGTAATGTTAATTATTTAACCAGGATCTATTTTTAGGTTTTTTTTAATTAAAAGAAATACAGACATGAACTTTGATACAACTAAATATGTGCATATTTCTAAGATTTTTCTTGAGGAGAAATTTGTTTTTTGGGTTTTTTTGTTTTTTTGTTTTTTTTAATATATGAAATTTACTGTCAAATTGGTTTCCATACAACACCCAGTGCTCATCCCAAAAGGTGCTCTCCTCTTGAGGAGAAATTTGTAGAAGTGGAATAGATAGGGTCAAAAGGTCACTCCTCCCAAAAGCACATGACAGGCTTTTCAGAACAGTTTTAACAATATACAGTCCCACCAGAAATATGTGAGAATTCCAATTTATTTGGATATTCCAATATCCTCATCAATAGTGCTTATAGTCTTCAAAAAACCTTTTAATTTAGTAAGGCCTTTGACTCTAATTCCAATCTCTCACAGCAACTGCATTAATTCTAATAATCCATGGGCTCTATGCCTAATTCTAACCCCTACATTTCTACTGTTAATTCCTAGGCCCCATAAAGTCTAGTTTTCCAACTCCTAATTCTAAAATCCCACTTACCTCCACAATCCTCGTTATCATTTCAATCTGCAGCATCCTTTAGTTCTTTTGGCAACTGCACTCCTTTTATAGTCTTAATTCCAACCAGCATCCCTCTACACGCGCACACACACACACACACACACACACACACTTCTGTTTTTCTTATTGTAGAATATTCAGAAAATATATGAAAGCATAAAGAAAATACCAAAAGATAAAAAACACTATTAATGCTTTAGTTTTGTCCTCCTTGCCTTTTACTATGCACTATATACGTATGTATAGTTTTTTTTAATGTTTATTTATTTCTGAGACAGAGAGAGACAGAGCATGAGTAGGGGAGGGGCAGAAAGAGAGGGAGACACAGAATCAGAAGCAGAATCCAGGCTCTGAGCTGTCAGCACAGAGCCCGACACGGGGCTCGAACTCACAGACAGCGAGATCACGACCTGGGCTGAAGTCGGACGCTTAACCGACTGAGCCACCCAGGCGCCCCTATAGTTTTAAACAAAAGTATGGCATGCTGTTATTTAATAACCTAGTAAATATTTTCCATGTAATTAAATATTTGTCTATAACATTTTATTTTACTTTATAACATCATTTTAATGACATGAAACATTCCTTTCTTTAGCTTTTTGTCCTTTTTTCATTTTACAAAGGTTTTCCTAATTACACATGAATGAATACATTATTGCAAAACACTTAACACAGATAAATTTAAAGTTCCTCTTAGATTCATATACACATATAGAAATACATAGCTTTGTTTTGTGTTTTATCCTTTTTGAAGATATAAATGACATCCTATTTTATGTATTGTTCTGTTCATTGCTGTATTCACTTTCTGTGGCTTGAAGATCTTTTCATGTCAGTGTATATAAATCTACCTCAATTATTTTATGTACTGCATAGTATTCCATTGAGTGAGTGTACTATAGTTAACTATTGATATAGTCACCCATTGATAAATATTTATTGTTTTCAATTTTTTGCTATGAGAGTGTTATTTTTTCTTACTATTGACAGTGCTGCAGTGAAAATCCTTGTACATTTTTTGTGCATATGCTAAAATATTTCTGTAAGACAAATATGGAAAAGTGAAATAGCTCAAAGACAGCACATTTTGAAATTTTAATATTTAATGCCAAATTGCCATGCAGAATGACTCAGTTTATACCTCCACCAGCAGTGAATAAGAATAACCATTCCCCTAAATTTTTATCCACACTCAATGTTAACCAATTGTTTGAATATTTTGCCAATGTGATGGGTGAAAAATATCTTATTTGCATTTTGCTGATTGTAGTGAGGTTAAGGGATAGTTTCATATGTTGGTGGGCTATTTGCTTGTGTTGTTTTGTGACTTGCCTGTTCATAACTTTTATCTGTTTTCCAGTTGCATTATTTGGCTTCTTGTTATTGAATTATGTAGTCTGGATATAAATCTTTGTTACATGTGTGGGAAATGTTTTGCAGACCTCTGCTTAGTTTTAAACTTTGTTCATGGGGTCTTTTTGGGTATAGATGTTTTTAAAGTTGGTGTATTCAGATTTATCAGTCATTTCTTTTATGGCTTTTGCATTTTGGATCTTGCGTAAGAAGGCCTTTCTACTCCAAGATTAGAAACATTGTTCTGTATTTCCTTGTAATATTTTAGAATTTTTTATGTTTAGCTCTTAAATTATCTGGAATTTTTCTGGTAAACATTTTTCTAAGTCATTAAACATTCTAACAATATTATGCTTAATACATGACTATTATTCCCTTGTAATACTAATTACTTATTAGTATTTTTCATTAGGCCCTAAACATTTATTGAACAGATCATTCTTTTCCCCTTATCAAAAACCAAATTCCTAGGTATAGACATAGGTTTTAATGTAAATCATCAGTTCAATAGTCCTAAAATCCATATGAGCATCAATACCACACATTTTTTAAGCACTTGAGCTTTAAATTATTATTTCATATCTTCTAGGGCAAGCCCCTCTCTTCTTTTCCCATGAATTTCTTGACTTTTCTTGTGCATTTTCTTTCCCAGATGAATTCTAAAATTAGCTTGTAGAGTTCTATAAGAATTCCTATCGGCCTTCTATTTGCATAAGTTTACTTCATCAAATGGTTGTAGGATATTACATTTGACAAACCAGTCTTCTATTGCTGTATAATCATATTTTCTTTTTTTTAATGTTTATTTAATTTTGAGAAAGAGAGAGATAGCGTGTGAGTGGGGGAGGAGCAGAGAGAGAGGGAGACACAGAATCTGAGGCAGGCTCCAGGCTCAGAGCTGTCAACACAGAGCCCAATGCTGGGCTAGAACCCACAACCTTTGAGATCATGACCTGAGCTGAAGTCGAACACTTAACCAACTGAGCCACCCACGCAGGTGCCCGTTTCTTTTTTGTTTGTTTGTTTTAATCTTTATTCATTTATTTTGAGAGAGAGAGAGAGCGCGAGAGCAAGCAGGGGAGGGGCAGAGAGAGAGGGAGAACAGGGAATCCCAAGCAGGCTCCGAATGACCAGCACAGAGGCTGACATGGGGCTCGAACCCACGAACCATGAAATTAT
Source organism: Neofelis nebulosa (assembly GCF_028018385.1). NCBI lineage: Eukaryota > Metazoa > Chordata > Mammalia > Carnivora > Felidae > Neofelis > Neofelis nebulosa. The sequence goes on from NC_080800.1 coordinate 47,914,552, forward strand.
AACCTGAGCCGAAACCAAGAGTCAGACGCTCAACCGACTGAGCCACCCAGGTGCCCCACTCATGTTGTTTGTAATTGTCCACTGTTATAAGTAGTTCTGTAAAGGATATTCAGAAAAATCTTTGCTCACCACTATGTTTATTCAACTACAATAAATTTCAACAAAGCAAAACATATCCACATTTTAGGGGCCCAGTGTACTTTGGGAAAGATTTTACCAATTTACATTCCTTTGGGGCATGTAGGTGAGTCATTTCCCTATCCTGCTTGCATGACTGGGTCATTAAAGGGTTTTAAACCTTTGAAAATTTGATAGGCTACATATTTCATTGTTTTGCACATGTAAAGTATTTTGTATTTGTTTTCTATTTTTGCACAACAAATCACTACGTATTTAGCAGTTTAAAATAATACCTTATTGTCTCACAGTTCTGTATGTGAGAAGTCTTGGTGAGCTTGGCTGAGTTCTTTGCTTTGGATCAAACAATGCCAAAATCAAGGTGTCCCCAGACTTGGCTTTTATCTGGAGGCTCTGGGTAAGAATCCATTTCCAACTTCATTCAAGCTGTTGTCAATATTTAGTTCCTTGCCATTGTAGGACCGAGATCCCCATGCTCCCAGCTCCTAGAGGTCACCCACACTTTCTTCTCCTTACCTCTTTCCATCTTCAAGCCAGCAGTGGCATGCTGAATCCTTCTTTTGCTTAGGATCTCTCTGCCTTTCTCTTCTGCCACTAACCTGAGAAAGCTTTCTGCTTTTAAAAGGCTTGTGTGATTAGATTAAGGCCATTGGGATAATCCAGAATAATTTCCCCATTTTAAGGGGAACTTTAATTACATCTGCAAAATCCCTTTTGGCAGGTAATATAAAATAATCACAGGTATTATCATATTCACAGTCTGAAAATATGAGGAAGGGAGCATTTTAGGATTCTGCCTACCATAGATTTATTTTCCCTTTTTCAAACAACTACGTGAATCATTCTGGTTATAAAAGATTCAAATATCACAGAAGTACTGAACATGGAGCAAAACATGAAAGACACCTTTCACACATCTCTACGCACTACAACCTCTATTTGGAAGTAGCCTTTATATTTTTTGTGCATGATGGGACATCTTTTTGTAACTGGTCACACTACCTACCTTATCAGTTCTAATGGTTTTTATATTCACTCTCTTTAGTTTTAGAGGTAGATCATGATATCATCTGCAAATAATTATTTCCCCTCCGTATCATGTTTATATGCATGACTATGTGCAATGACTTGACATATTACATTTTACTGAATTTCTAGAAAAATGTTAAATATAGAGGTAACAGTGGGCATCTTTGTCTTTTCCCTGGTATTAATGAAACTTCTAATGCAATGTTCCCAAAACTTATGTTCTGGATGATAATAGATTTTCATATATTTTATTATGAACATTTTCAAACATATAGAAAAGTTGAAAGAATCTTATAGTAAATACCTGCATACCCACAAACTTACATTTTACATTAATGTTTTAATACACTTGCTTTATCACATAGCTATCATCTATCCATGAATTAAACAGTCTTATTTTTTGATGCATTTCTTTCTTTCTCTATGAAAGACCGTAGAGGTTTTTCTGCTTTGTTGATATTTACAAAGGACCATTTCTTGGATTTATTTTCCTATTCTACCATTTTCCGAACTCTCTACTCAAGAAATAATTATTTTCAGCTTTTATACTTATTAATATATTCCTCTAGTTCTCTCAAGTGTATTTTGCTGCTTTCTTTGTAATGGCTTACATGAAACATGTGGTTTATTCATTTTCAGTCATTTATTTCTAAAAGCATCTAAAGTTATAACTTTTTTCTGTGTTTGACCTTAATATGTAGTGCTTTTATTCTTACTAATTTCTAGTCTATAATTTTGGTTTTGATTTATTTTTGACCATGAGTTATTTAGAAGTGTTATTTGATATTTGAAGTGACTCAACTTTTATTTTCTGTTTTTGTGGTTATAAGTTAGTTGTATTGCACTGTGGTCCAATAATGTGACTTTTATGGTTTCTACTATTGGAAATGTATTGTGCTTTCTTTTGTGACTCAGTATATAATCAATTTTTGCAAGTGTTGTATAGGCATTGTTTAAAAAATACACATTATAAGGTATAACTTATCTGATTTTCTGTTTTCATATATTTTTATGTAACATTGTTCGGTATGTATGTTTATGATAGAAGATATTCTTGGTAGATAGTTTCTTTTATCAGTATCTCTCTTTACCCTTTTAAAAACATTTTGCCTTGAATACTAATATTTCTAATGTTGATGCTATCACTCCTCATATATATCTTTATTGGTTTTTCTTATTACAGAATGTCAAACTCATAAACTATTCAAATACAGTTAACAACTGTTAGTATGGTTTATATTCTTTCAGATTGTATTCTATCTATATATTGATACATATGTGTATTATAATATAGGACTTTTTAAACCATAAAAAGGGGGAGAATCATGCCATATATGCTTTACAACCTGCTTTATTGACTTAATGTATTTTTTAAGTTCTGATTTAAATTCCAGTTAGTTAACATAAAGTGTAATATTAGTTTCAGGTGTACATTTAGAGATTCAGTACTTAACATACAATACCTGGTGCTCATCACAAGTGCGCTCCTTAATTTGCATTATCTATTTAACCCATCCTCCCACCTACCTCCCGTCTGTTATATTGTTGGTGGGAATGAAAACTGGTGCAGTCACTCTAGAAAACAGTATGGAGGTTCCTCAGAATGTTAAAATTAGAACTACTCTATGATCCAGCAATTGCACTACCAGGTAGTTACCAAAGATCACAAAAATACTAATTCCAAGGGACACATGCACCCCAATGTCTACAGCAGCATTATCAGCAATAGCCAAATTATGGAAGGAGCCCAAATGTCCATTGACTGATGAATGACTTGGTGTATTCTTGACATTCTTTCTATGTCAGTGTGTGTGTGTGTGTGTGTGTGTGTGTGTGTGTATTATTTTAAACTAATCTCTGGAGCTGGCATTTATACAAGTGCTTGGCCCATCACTATCTTTCTTTTTAATTCAAATATCACTTCAGAGAAGCCTTCCCTGACCCCCCAAAACTGGATCAGGGCACCCTGTAATACTTTCATAATATTCTGCTATTTGCCTTCCTAGGCACCCAAGACAACTGTACAGTTGTGTGATTAATGTCTGTTCCTTCTCCCTGCCCACACACACACACACCCCACATACACCCTACACTAAACAGTGATCTTCTTGAGAGCAGGTCCTTTTTGTTTATATTTGTACCCCAGCACCTATCATAGTGCCTGACAATTGTATCTTTTCAATAAATTCATTTTGATTGAATGAATAAAAAACCCTGTAAGGCAAGCATTATGATTATGCCCATTTTAGTCACCCTATATGAAATCCCTTGAGAATCCTCAGAAATAAATAGATAACACTCAGTTATGAGTTTCTTAATATGTCAATATTTAAAGGTATACACTGGTTTTTAATTATTTGCATAGGGTAGATGCTTCTTTGGATTGTTACTGAGCTTTCATCATTATAGAGTGCTAAAATGAACATCCTTGTAAATAGCTTTGTACATGTATGTACTTCTGTAAGACAAATGCCTGGAAATGAAATTGCTGCAATGGGTATGCACATTTTGCAACTGGATAGATATTGCCAGTTCTCCCTCCCAAAGATATTATACACATTCATATTCCTAGTACCAGAGTATGAGAATGCTTTTTTCCCCATACCCTTACCAAAGCTGTGTATTTTCCCTTATTTTATCATTGCTAATCTGATACAAGGTGATATGTCATTGCCTTCATTTTCATGTTTTTGATGTTTTGGTGAAATTGAACACCTCTTAATTTGTTTCGTAGCCATTGTATTCTTCTTTTTCAAATATGTAGCCTGTTTGTGTTGCTTGCCCAGGTTTTTATTGAATTTAGTATTTTCTTATTGATTTGGAATAGTTCTGTTTATATTGTGGATAATAACACTTTGGCTTCCTGTCACAGATACTTTCCTCAGTTTGTCTTTTAACTTGTAAATTTCTTAGAATATACAAATTTAAAATATTTTATATAATCAAATTACTGATTATTTCTTTGTTTTTAATGTTTATTTCTTTTTAAGAGAGAGAGAGAACGCAAGTGGGGAAGGGGCAGAGAGAGAGGGAGACACAAAATCTGAGGCAGGCTCCAGGCTCTGAGCTGTTCACTTAACCGACTGAGCCACCCAGGCATCCCTGATTATTTCATGTATAATAGATGGCTTATGTGCTGTACTTTGAAAACATTTCCCCACCTTAAGATTATAAAATTCTTTCTCTATGTTTTCTTTTAGCACCTTTATGGTTTTAATTTTCACCTTTAAATGCATGTTCCATATGGGTTTTATTTTGATGTATAGTATAAATGTAGGTTTCCAACTTTAATTTTTCCCAATACCTATCCAATTATTTCTATATAATTGTTGAATAGTCAATGTTTTACTCATTTGAAATCATACTAATCTCTCAGATATTGTAGAGTCCATTTCTAGAAACTTCTGTTCCAATGGGTAATGATTAAGGGTGTAAGCAATGGAGCCAGACTACCTGGGTTTGTGCCCACCTTTGCCATTTATAGTTTACACATCTGTAAGATGGGGATAATAGTACCCATATCATGGGGTTGTGATTACAAAAGTTTGTTTATGTACAATAATTGGAACAGTCCCTGGCACATAAGTACTGGTATTTTTGTAACATTTATTACTGTAAAATTTTTATTATTGCTTTACCATTTTTCATAGTACATGATCACATCATTTGCATGTAATATTTTTGTCACCTTGCTGTAGAATGACTTCAAAGCAACTTGAATAATTTGCAGATGACCTATAACAACTCTATTTATCCTCCACTCTTATATTTCATCTGAATTAGGCAGCTCAACTGTAGGCAGTTAGGGATGGAGAGAAGAAAGGAGAGGGGATGAATAAAACCATCCCTATTTACAGATGACAACCCAAAATAACACACACACACACACACACACACACACACACACACCCCTAGAACTAATAAGTAAATTTAGCAAGGTTGCAGAATACAAGATCAACACACAGATATCAGTCACATTTCTGTATACTAGCAATAAACAGTACTATTTATAGTAGCTCTAGAAAATGAAATACTTAGGGAAAAATCTAACATGTATAGGATCTTGGGGCGCCTAGGTGGCTCAATCGGTTAAGTGTCCGACTTTGGGTCAGGTCATGATCTCATGGCTCGTGGGTTCAAGCCCCACATTGGGCTCTGTGCTGACAGCTCAGAGCCTGTAGCCTGCTTCATATTCCATGTCTCCCTCTCTCTCTCTGCCCCTCCCCTGCTTGTGCTCTGTCTCTCTCTCTCAAAATTGAAAAAAGCATTTAAAAAAGAAAAAAAACATATACAGGATCTATATGCTTAAACCTATAAAATTCTGATGAAAGAAATTTCCAAAGACCTAAATAACTGGAGAAACATACCATGTTTATGGACTGGAACACTCAAAATATTAAAGATGTCAGTTCTCCCTAAGTTGGTCTATAGATTTAATGCAGTTCCTATAAAAATCTCAAGATTTTTTGTAGAATAGAGTTGGGTTGAGTCTAAAATTCATATAGAATGGTAAAGGAAGTAGAATAACCAAAATGATTTTGAAAAGATTAATAAACTTGGAGGAGTCACACCACCTGAATTTAAGACTTACCAAATAGCTACAGCAATCAAGACAGTGTGGTGTTGGTGAAGGGACAGACATATAGACCAATGCAACAGAATAGGAAATTCAGAAATAGACCCACACAAATATGGTCAATTGATTTGTGACAAAGGTACAAAGAATTCAATGGGGGAAATGACAGTCTTTTCAACAAATGATATTAGAACAATTGGACATCCATATATAAGAAATGAACTTTGACTAAAACCTCATACTTAATACCAAAATTACCTCAGAATGGATCACAGATCTGAATGTAAATCATAAAACTATAAGATTTTTAAAGGAAAATATAGGGAAACATCTGGAACTTTCTTATATTGCTGGTGAGGATACAAAATGCTATAGACACCCTGGAAAACAGGCAGCTTATAAAGTTAAATATATACTTACTATATAACCCAGCAATGCCAAGCCTAGTTATTTGCCCTAGAGAAATAAAAACCTGTGTTCACACAAAACTTGTACATAAAATCTTTAGAAGTGTTCTATTCATAATCACCGAAAGTTGGAAACAACCCAAATACCCTTTAAGTGATGAATGGATAAAGTGTGATAAGTCCATCCAATGGAATACTACTTATCAATAAAAAGGAATGAATATGCAAGAACTTGAATGAATCTCAGAAGCATTGTACTGAGTGAAAGAAGATGACTTCAAAATGTTATGTACTGTTTGCTTCCATTTATATGACATTTTTGAAAGGACAAAAATATAGCGATGGAGAACAGATCAGTGGTTAGGAGTGGAGAGAGGGTGTGACTTCAAAGCAATAGCATGATGGAGTTTTATGGGATGATGGAACTATTCGGTATCCTGATTATGTTGGTGGTTACATGAATCTCTGTATGTGTTAAAATTCATGGAACTGTACACACAAAAAATCAAATTTACTGTATATTAATTTAAAATTAAAATACAGTTGCTTCTCTGGGAAAATACCAAATGGCGGATGACGCCGGGCCTGCTGGAGGGCCGGGAGGGCCCTGAGCTCCTGGAATGGGAGGCTTTGGCGGCTTCCGGGGAGGCTTCGGCAGGCAGGGGCATCCCGGGCCGGGGCCGGGGCAGCGGAGCTCATGGAGGCAAGGCTGAGAACGAGGAGTGGATCCCCATCACCAAGCTGAGCCACCTGGTCAAGGACATGAAGATCAAATACCTGGAGGACATCTATCTCTTCTCCCTGCCCATCAAGGAATCTGAGATCATTGACTTTTTCCTGGGGGTGTCCCTCAAGGAGGAGGTTTCAAAGATTATACCTTTGCGAAAGCAGACCCACGCTGGCCAGCGAACCAAGTTCAAGGCATTTGTTGCCATCGGAGATTACAATGGACACGTCCGTCTGGGTGTTAAGTGCTCCAAAGAGGTAGCCACTGCCATCCGTGGGGCCATCATCCTGTCCAAGCTTTCCATGGTTCCCGTGTGGCGAGGCTACTGGGGGAACAAGATCTGCAAGCCCCACACTGTCCCATGCAAAGTGACAGGCTGCTGTGGCTCTGTGCTGGTGAACCTCATCCCTGCCCCCGAGAGGCACTGGCATTGTCTCAGTCCCTGTGCCCAAGAAGCTGCTGCTGCTGGCTGGTATTGACTGCTACACCTCAGCCAGGGGGTGCACTGCCACACTGGGCAACTTCACCAAGGCTACTTTTGATGCCATTTCCAAGACCTACAGCTATCTCATGCCTGACCTTTGGAAAGAGACTGTGTTCACCAAGTCTCCCTATCAGGAATTCACTGGGTCTTGTAAAGACCTAACCCAGAGTCTCTGTGCAGAGGACCCAGGCTCTGGTTGTGGTCACCTCACAAGAAAAATAAAGTGAATGGAAGCTTGAAAAAAAAATTAAATTAAAATACAAAAAAATGAAGCTAGATTTAGAATGACACCTGGTATGTCTGGTGGATCAGTACACAATTGCAACTTTGTTCAACCATTTTTCATCCTTGCCATCTTGTTCCACTATCCTCTGCCTGTTGGTCCTTCACCTTATGATGCCAGGATAGCTGTAGCTACTCAGGCATCACATGGTCATACACTAATATCAAAAGGCTGGAAGAAAGATTATAAATGTCATGTGTCCCTTATTAAGAACAAGAGAAATTTTCCTAGGCATCCCCAGTAAACATACCCTCTTGTCCATGTTTTTTGTCCATGCCCAAACCAATCATTTGGTGAGGGAATTAGAATTACCATGATTAGTTAGCTCAGACCAGTGCCACTCATAGTCTGGCCCCTGGGCTGGTGCTAGTCTACAAACTGTTGGTTACTAGTCCAAGACAAACTAAATGCAGAAATTGAGATTACACATGTAGAAACTTTTATAACAAGCTAAGTAATTGTGATGTCTTTTGAATGTAATAAAAATTGGGGGCTGACATTTTGTGGGTCTTCATTTGAGATCCCAGCTCCCGTGAAGTCTAGGATTTCCCTAAATATCAACAGAAATGGGGGTGTATCAGGGAGGGGGAAACTGAAGGATGGCCATTGGGTAGGGTACCAACAATGTGGGACATGAAAAATCAATGATGCAAATGCTGTGACTCCTAAAAACCCTGGAAAATTCCATAGTCTATTGCAATACAGACCTACCTCAAGAAGAAAGAACAATCTCAAATAAATAATCTAATCTTACCTCTAAAGGAGCTAGAAATAGAAAACAAATGAAGCCCAAGCCAGCAGAAGAAGGGAAATGATAAAGATAAGAGCAGAAATAAATGATACAGAAACTAAAAAAAAATTAGAACAGATCAATGGAACCAGGAGCTGGTTCTTTGAAAAAATTAATAAAATTGATAAACCCCTAGTCAGACTTACCAAAAACAAAAAAGAAGGGACCCAAATAAATAAAATCACAAATGAAAGAGGAGAAATAAGAACACCACAGAAATACAAACAGTTATAATATTATGAAATTCTATATGCCAACAAATCAGACAGCCTGTGAGAAATGGACAAATTCCTAGACACATACAAACTACCAAAACTGAAACAGGAAGAAATAGAAAACTTGAACAGACTGGAAACCAGCAAAGAAATTGAATTAGTAATCAAAAATCTCCCAAAAAACAAAAGTCCAAGGCCAGATGGCTTCACAGGGAAATTCTACCAAACATTTAAAGAAGAGTTAATACTTATTCTCAAACTATTGCAAAAAATGGAAAAGGAAGGAAAAATTCCAAACTCATTCTATGAGGCCAGCATTACCCTGATTCCAAAATCAGACAAAGATCCCACTAAAAATGAGAACTACAGGCCAATATCCCTGAAGAACATAGATGCAAAAATTCTCAACAAAACACTAGCAAATCAAATCCAACAGTACATTAAAAGAATCATTCACCACGATCAAGTGGGCTGCAGGGGTGGTTCAGTATTCACAAATCAGTCAATGTGATACACCACCTTAATAAAAGAAAGGATAAGAACCATATGATCCTCTCAATAGATGCAGAAAAAGCATTTGAAAAACTACAACGTCCATTCATGATAGAAAACCTCAACAAAGCAGTGATAGAGGGAATATACCTCAACATAATAAAGGCCATATATGAAAAATGCACAGCTAATATCATCCTCAGTGGGGGGAAAACAGAGCTTTTCCTCTAAAGTTAGGAACAAGACAGGGATGTCCACTGTCACCATTGTTATTTAACATAGTTCTGGAAAGTCCTAGCCACAGCAGACAACACAAAGAAATGAAAGTCATCCAAATCAGACAGGAAGAGGTCAAACTTCTGCTTACAGATGACATGATACTCTATATAGAAAACCCCAAAGACTGCACCAAAAAATTGCTAAAACTGATGCACGAATTCAGTAAAGTTGCAGAATACAAAATCAAGGTACAGAAATCTGTTGCATTTCTATACACCAATAATGAATTAGCAGAAAGAGAAATTAAGGAATCAGTCCCACTTACAATTGCACCAAAAACCAAAGCATATGTTGGAATAAACCTAATCAAAGAAGTGAAAGACCTGTAGTCTGAAAACTATAAAGCATTGATGAAAGAAATTGAAGTTGACAAAAAGAAATGGAAAGACATTCCGTGCTTATGGATTGAAATAAAGACTATTGTTAAAATGTCTGTATTACCCAAAGCAATCTACACGTTTAATGTAATTCCTATTAATCACCAGCATTTTTCACAGAGCTAAAACAAACAGTCCTAACATTTGTATGGAACCACAAAAGACCCTGAATAGTCAAAGCAATCTTGAAAAAGAAAAGAAAAGCTGGAGACATCATGATTTCAGACTTCAAGTTATATTACAAAGTTGTAGTGATCAAGACTGTATGGTACTGGCACAAAAACAGACACATAGGTCAGTGGAACAGAATAAAAAACCCAGAAATGAACCCACAACTATATGGTCAATTAATCTTCAACAAAGTAGAAAAGAATATGCAATGGGAGAAAGTCTCTTCAACAAATGGTGTTGGGAAAACTGGACAGCAATATGCAAAAGAATGAAACTGGACCACTTTCTTACACCATACAGAAAAATAAATTCAAAATGGATGAAAATCCTTAATGTGAGATTGGAAACCATCAGAATTCTAGAGAACATAGCAACCTCTTTTACGTCAGTTGTAGCAACTTCTTACTTCTGGCAACTTCTTCTTGTCTCTGGAGGCAAGGGAAACAAAAGCAAATATAAATCATTTGGACTTCATCAAGATAAAAAGCTTCTGCACAGCAAAGGAAACAATCAATAAAACTAAAAGGCAACCCAGAGAATGGGAGAAAATATTTGCAAATGACATATCTGATAAAGGGTTAGAATACAAAATATATAAAGAACTTACACAACTCAACACCCAAAAAACAAATAATCCATTGAAGAAATGGGCAGAAGACATAAATAGACATTTTTCCAAAGAAGACATATAGATGGCTAACAGACACGTGAAAAGATGTTCAACATCACTCATCATCAAGGAAACACAAATGAAAACTACAATGAAATATCACCTCACACCAGTCAGAATGGCTAAAATTAACACAGGAAACAACAGGTGTTGGCGAGGATACGGAGAAAGGGGAATCCTTTTACACAGTTAGTGGGAATGCAAACTGGTGCAGCTACTCTGGAAAACAGTATGGAGGTTCCTCAAAAAGTTAACAATAGAACTACTCTGTGATCCAGCAATAGCACTACTAGGTAGTTACCCAAAAACCACAAAATACTAATTTGAAGGGATACGTGCACCCTGATGTTTACAGCATTATCTATAGTAGCCAAATTATGGAAAGAACCCAAATGTCCATTGACTGATGAATGGATAAAGAAGATGTGGTATGTATATATATACACACACACACAAATACACACACCCACACACACCCACACCCACCCACCCACACACACCCACACACACACACAATGGAATATTTCTCACCCATAAAAAAGAATGGAATCTTGCCATTTGCAATGACGTGGGTGGAGCTAGAGGGTATTATGTTAAGTGAAATAAGTCAGTCAGAGAAAGACAAATATATGGTTTCACTCATATGTGGAATTTAAGAAACAAAACAAACGAACATGGTGGGGGGAAGAGAGGAAAACCAAGAAACAGACTCTCAACTGTAGAGAATAAACTGGTGGTTACCAGAAGGGAGGTGGGTGGGGGATGGGTGAAATAGGTGATGGACATTAAGGAGGGGACTTGCTGTGATGAACACCGGGTGTTGTATGGAAGTGTTGAATCACTAAATTCTACACCTGAAACTAATATTACACTATATATTAACTAACAGCAATTTAAATAAAAACTTGAGGCAAAAAACCTGGAAAATTCCCGACAAAAGCATAATTTGGGACCACTACTGTGGAGCAGGCTCTCCTTTTGGCTTCACCTGCACAATCACCTGCAGTGCTCCCACTCCTAGTGGGTAGAGCAGTCAGGTGGAGTTGCACTTCTTCTGAGAAGCCACACCTCAAAACCTGTTTCCCAGCTGGCCCAACATAACCTGTATTTTTTCTGATACCAGAGAGTCCTCCTTAGAAGGTTATAATTGGCCTACATCTGCCATTCTTGCTCACAACAACAAAAACAAAAGAGCAAAAAGCTCCACAAGACATGCCAAATGAGGCACATCCAATCAGCTGGCCACGGTGACTGACTGTAGCCTGTGACAGAGGCTTTCACACTTCTTTGTGCTCAATTTACAGAATAAGAAACATATTTGACATCACAATTCAGTACATGCATGCACACATACACTCAGAGACATCTGAAACCACTGTTTCACAAAACAGTATTTACTGTGTGTAATGCACTCTGTTGTTTAAATTTTGTATTTAGGGGTGCCTGGGTGGCTCAGTTAAGCGTGGGACTTCAGCTCAGATCACAATCGCACGATTCTTGAGTTCGAGCCCCGCATTGGGCTCTCTGCTGTCAGCCAAGAGCCTGCTTCAGATCCTCTGTCCCCCTCGCTCTCTGCCCCTCCCCCACTTGCTCTCTCTCTCTCAAAAATAAACATTTTATATGGAGAACAGAGGGTTACTGGAGGGGTTGTGGGAGGGAGGATGGGCTAAATAGGTAAGGGGCATTAAGGAATCTACCCCTGAAATCATTATTGCACTATATGCTAACTAACTTGGATGTAAATTATAAATAAACAAACAAACAAATAGAATTTAAGTATTTTTAAGCAAAAAAAATTAGAAAATTATAAAATATTGTATTCATTTGTTTTGTTTTAAAAAATGCTGATCGGGGGCGCCTGGGTGGCTCAGTCGGTTAAGCGTCAACTTTGACTCAGGTCATGATCTCGTGGTTCATGGATTCCAGCCCTGCGTCGGGCTCTGTGCTGACAGCTCAGCTAGAACATGGGGCCTGCTTTACATTCTCTCTCTCTCTCTCTCTCTCTCTCTGCCCCTCCCCTGCTCGCACTCTCTCTCTCTCAAAAATAAATAAACATTAAAAAAATTTAAAATGCTGATCTTGTCCCACGAAATTAATTGCCTAGCCCACCAATGAGTTACAACCTGCAGTTTGGGAAGAAGTGGCCTGAAGGGTGGAGACATAATGGTTCTAAATTCCAGAGGCCTTTAGAGTAGCCACCAGTAACTCTTGTGTGGGATGTTGTGGCTCCCTCTGTACCTGTTACCAAGACTGGAGCCCTAACCCAGGACAATGCTTCAGCAGCCTTATCTTTTCCCCCATAAGCTTCTGTGACCTCAGAACTCTAGCCTCCTAAATCAGCTGCCTTAGCAGTGAGAGGGCCAGAGGCCCTCCAGGCTGATCATGGAGACTGAGTTGCCCTAGCAACACTTGGCTGTAATTGACTCCCGCTGTCACCTGCTCCAGCCTAGCCTGCTTCTCCACAGTGCGGGCTGTGGCCCCCTTTTCTCCTACCTCTCATAAAAATTTCTTCATCCTCGTTACATAGACAGATGTCTTCTCATCCCTCCCCTTCCTGATGGATGGTCAGATTCTTGGCACACACCTCCCTGGCACTCTCTACATTGCCAAATACTCACTCTGACATGATTAAACACTCCCAGAGATGGGTGATTTGCATTTCTTTCAGATCACAAACAATCGCTAGCTGGTCAATTTAAATCAGAGATCACAAACCCAAATGTAGGCAAGTCACACAAAAGCTTAGGTGGGGACTGTGCCCCTTCCTAAAAGAAGCAGTGGCTACTCTGTCCAGCTGATTTTGCCATACAGAAATGCACATTGGCATGGCCAGAATCTTCCAACTTTTCCAGAGAGGCCATAAAATCTGGGTTTTTATATGAGCTCTACCAATTTTTAGGTGCTGACAATTAATTTGAAAAATATCTTTTTAGGGGTGCCTGGGTGGCTCAGTCAGTTAAGCATCCGACTCTTGATTTCAGTTTAGGGCTTGGTCTCACGGTTTGTGAGTTTGAACCCTGCATTGGGCTCTGCACTGTCAGTGTGGAGTCTGCTTGGGATTCCCTCTCTCCTTCTCTCTCTGCCCCTCGCCCGCTCATGCGCGTGTGCACACACGCTCTCTCTCAAAATAAATAAATAAACTTAAAAAGAGCTTTAAAATCTTACAGGTCAATTCAAGCACAGCAGGCTACCATTTTGCAAGCTCTGTTTTAAGCTCTCTTTTATTCTCTGTCTTGCATTTGGACTTGATTGTCTTCTGCCATCTGGGGCAAAAAAACAAACAAACAAAAAAAAAACCACAAACCACCAATAACTGGGCTTAAATTAGCTCTAAAGTTCTCTCCCTCCCATATGGTCACAGTAATCAGGCAAGACTCTTAAGAGATGTTCATGGAGCGAAACCAGTATGTTCCAGTGTTTCTACTGGGCACTGGAGTACCCATTTCTACATATTACTGCATTCTGGTTTGTTCCAGTCATGCAGTGAGTATGTAAGGCTGGCCACTGGAGAAAGCCCTGGCCTTGTGAGGAAGGAACCCTTCTCTTGCTTCTTCCCCTTTGACCATATTTATTAGTTATGTGATGTTTCCCTTTCTAGTATTTCCATCTGTACATGAACTAGAAATTTCTGCCCTTTCAGAAGTGTTGGGATGAGAGCTTTCCAGTCCCCACTATGTGTCACGCCACCTCTTTCACTCACCACCTCCTCCCCACAGTGACTGATTGGTGAGGTTCCAAAATTTAATTGAGGGCTTATTGCTCAGCCCCTGCTGAGCTTCCTGCCATGTTTTTCAGAGCTCCCTTGCCTATATAGCATGCTATGTCCTCCTATCTGCCCCTCCGTGTGGCCAAGCCTTACTAAGGCCAACTTAGCGGGGTAAGGCTCTGCTGCACAGACACATCTATTCCCTCAGGAAGGCACAAAAATCTAGGTTTGGGATAAAAAAGTTGAAAACCCAATTCAGGCTGCAGGCCATGGATCCAAATGCCATGGATTTTGATTCTCCAAATCAGTCTTGTCAACAATAAATCTCAATATTCAGATCCCTCTTTGACCCTTGTGTCTGTTTATTTTTTTAATGTTCTATTTATTTTTGAGAGAGAGAGAAAGAGAGAGAGAGAGTGAGCAGGGGAGGGGCAGAGAGCTAAGGAGACATAGAATCTGAAGCAGGCTCCAGGTTCCGAGCTGTCAGCACAGAGCCCAATGTGGGGTTCCGAACTCTCCGAATGGCGAGATCATGACCTGAGCCGAAGTTGAACACTTAACCGACTGAGCCACCGAGGAACCCCTCTTGTGTCTATTTCATAACTAGTTTGGAATTCAGGGGAGAAAGTGATATGATTATAGATAGGACATTTAGAGGTACCCGCATGGTGTCTGGGTTGAGAAACCTCAAGAAACAAATGCAATGACTGGCATTTGAGATCTAGAATAACATTTGAGGGAAGCAGTTCTCTTTGTGGGAGTGTGGTGGCCGGTGTGCACATGTGTTGCAGCTGGTTTTCTTTCTTTTCTTTCTTTCTTTCTTTTTTTTTTTTTTGTTTGTTTGTTTTTGCCATAAGGTCAAGCCTTGGAAAGCACTGGCCATGCTCATCATTGACTTTGGGAGTTTGTAGCAGTTTACATTATGATTGGTGTCTGCAGGCATGCCACTGCTTTTAATAGACAGCAGCTTTAGAAATCACAGGCCCTAGAGGTCTTTGACCTTACAACTGTGGCAGGTGTCTAAAAGCAGGTGGAACCAAGAGAACCCTAGTAAGAACAGACTGTGCATGCTTTTGTGGCTGAGAAAGGGATTAGAGTATCAGGAAAAGAATATTTTGCCTTGGTTAGGTTTACCTCAAAACAGTTTTTATTTTATATTGAAGTATAATAGACACACAATGTTACATTAATTACAGTGTTGAAACAGCTTTAACAATCAGAGGGCTGAAACATTTTTGCTCCTTTTTTTTCCTATTTCTCAGAACTATAGGCTGGGGCTTTTAACTGCAAAAGTAGCTAAATTCCATGTGAACCACAAAGTACTAAAGAGTGACATTATATATTTTGCATTTAGTAGGTGACATTCTATCAGTACCATCCCTATATCTTGATTTGAATTGCATCTTGTTACAGAGGCAAGGAAAAAATATGGAGGAGCTGACTTCTTGAATTTTTGTGGCATGTCCACAGACTCCTAGACTCATCCCCTTTCCCCCCAACACCACCACCACCTCTACCTGGTGTCAGGTTGGCACTGGACTTACTAATTACATGAAACATGATTATGACTTTGGATTTTAAAGACCCAGACTCTGGTTTTAACCTAGGAAGGCAGGTGATTTTTATCAAGGTATAGATAGAGAAATGGGAGCCCCTACCATATAAAGTATATATATGCTATGCTATAGCATCTTCTTGTATTGAGGTGAAGAAACAAGTCTTAAAATTATTAAAGTTCCAAAGACTAAACCAAAAAAATGTAAAGACCACCATCTCTAGGAATAGGGTTTGCTTGCAAAATCAAGGAGGCACTGGATTTCCTTCAAAATAATGCTTTATTCTAATTTATGTGTGAGTGATATGACATTTCTGAGATTTGCTTTGAAATATTCTAGAAAAACAGTATGAATAGATGAATTAAAATTGGCAAAGTTCCAGAGTGCCTGGGTGGTTCAGTTGGTTAAGCGTCTGACTCTTGATGTCCACTCCGGTCATTATCTCACAGTTTGTGAGTTTGAGCCCTGTGCCAGGCTTTGTGCTGACAGAGCCTGCTTGGGATTCTGTCTCTCCCTTTCTCTGCCCCTCCCCTGCTTGCACTCTCTCTGTCTCTTTCTCTCAAAATAAATAAATAAACTTTTAAAAACTTAAAAAAAATAAAATTGGTGAAGTGTCGATAATTATTGAAGCTGAGTGATTCATTATACTATTCTTAGGGGTTCATTATAGTATCTCTCTAATTTTGTGTATGTTTGAAATTTCCCATAATAAAACGTTAGAAAAATAAAAATAAGCATTACTGTTGGAACAAGAGCAGCAGGAGAATGAAAGAAAAAGATACAAAATGTTATGCTATTTAAGCTGGAGAAAGAGAGGGATTGTCTTGAAAAATGTGATCTTAGGAAAACTGGATAATGAGCTAAACAGAGATGAAAGGGAAAAAGAGATACTCAGATCTAAAAGCTTTTAAAGATGTAACTAGACAACAGGGAGATATTTTAATTGTTAGTAGGTCAGAGAGCTTTTCTGAGTCCCAAAGAAACCAAAGAGAGATAGGTAGAGAAGAAAAACACACTGGAATTACTCTACCAGTGAGAGTCAAGATCTACAATGCTATAGGCAAGTATTTGCATATAAAGGTGTTCTCTGAAAGTTGACCTTAGAGACCTCAGCTTAGTAGGCAAAATGCCCCCTCCCCCAAGATGTTTGCACTCTAATCCTGAGAAACTGTGAATATGATGTATTACATGACAAAAGGGATTTTCCAGACATAATTAAGGATACAGACTTTAAGACAGGGAGATTATCCTGGATTTTCCAGGTTGACCCAATATGATAGCCCTTAAAATCAAAGAACCTACTGCTGGCAGCAAGAGAGATATGGCGGAAGGAGAAATCAGAAAGATTCCAAGTGTAAGATGTAAGGATCAACGTGCAAGGACTGGAACTAGGCCTTTAAACTAAGAGCCACTCCCATCTGACTGCCAACAAGGAAACTCGGTCCTCAGGTCTATCAATGCAAAAAACTAGATTTTGACAACAACCTGAATGAGCTTTGGAAGCAGATTACTTCCAGAACCTCTCAGTAAGAGCCCAGCTGGCCGATACCTTGATTCTGGCCTTGTGAAATCTGGAGCAGAGAAACCAGTTGAGCCAATCTGGACTGCTGATCTACAGAATAATGAGATAATAAATTTGTATTGTTAAGCCTGGAAGTTTGTGGTAATAGAAAACTACTATAAACTGTAACATTAAGGGGTATAAAATTTTGGACAGATTTATGAAAGAGAGATTAAGGATCATTGTAAAATACTTCAAGCATTTTAGATGAGTTTCAAGGCAACACAAATATGGGTGGGAGAACAAGTATCCTTGTGGGCACAAGCTTAGAACCTGTGTAGGGTTAGGACTCCAAGAGAAAGAAATGGGGAAGATGACATACAACAGGGAAATCAGGCAAGAAAATAATGGATTAAGTCTGGAATAGATGTTGATTTTAATGGGAGAATATCTTCTGGTGGAATTATCCAATTCTGGAAGGTGAAGGTAGACAAGAATTGTTGAACTGTAGATACTTTTGCCGCTCCAGAATTTCTCCCCCTCCAAGAACTGGACAGCAACATGCAGAAGGTTGAAACTAGACCACTTTCTCACACCATTCACAAAAATAAACTCAAAATGGATAAAGGACCTGAATGTGAGACAGGAAACCATCAAAACCCTGGAGGAGAAAGCAGGAAAAGACCTCTCTGACCTCAGCCGTAGCAATCTTTTACTCGGCACATCCCCAAAGACAAGGGAATTAAAAGCAAAAGTGAATTACTGGGACCTTATGAAGATAAAAAGCTTCTGCACAGCAAAGGAAACAACCAACAAAACTAAAAGGCAACCAACGGAATGGGAAAAGATATTTGCAAATGACATATCAGACAAAGGGCTAGTATCCAAAATCTATAAAGAGCTCATCAAACTCCACACCCGAAAAACAAATAACCCAGTGAAGAAATGGGCAGAAAACATGAATAGACACTTACTTCTCTAAAGAAGACATTCAGATGGCCAACAGGCACATGAAAAGATGTTCAAAGTCACTCCTTATCAGGGAAATACAAATCAAAACCACACTCAGATATCACCTCACGCCAGTCAGAGTGGCCAAAATGAAGAAATCAGGAGACTATAGATGCTGGAGAGGATGTGGAGAAACGGGAATCCTCTTGCACTGTTGGTGGGAATGCAAATTGGTGCAGCCGCTCTGGAAAGCAGTGTGGAGGTTCCTCAGAAAATTAAAAATAGACCTACCCTATGACCCAGCAATAGCACTGCTAGGAATTTATCTAAGGGATACAGGAGTGCTGATGCATAGGGGCACTTTTACCCCAATGTTTATAGCAGCACTCTCAACAATAGCCAAATTATGGAAAGAGCCTAAATGTCCATCAACTGATGAATGGATAAAGAAATTGTGGTTTATATACACAATGGAATACTACGTGACAATGAGAAAGAATGAAATATGGCCTTTTGTAGCAACGTGGATGGAACTGGAGAGTGTGATGCTAAGTGAAATAAGCCATACGGAGAAAGACAGATACTATATGGTTTCACTCTTATGTGGATCCTGAGAAACGTAACAGAAACCCATGGGGGAGGGGAAGGAAAAAAAAAAAAAAGAGGTTAGAGTGGGAGAGAGCCAAAGCATAAGAGACTGTTAAAAACCGAGAACAAACTGAGGGTTGATGGGGGGTGGGAGGGAGGGCAGGGTGGGTGATGGGTATTGAGGAGGGCACCTTTTGGGATGAGCACTGGGTGTTGTATGGAAACCAATTTGACAGTAAATTTCATATATTAAAAAATAAAAAAAATTAAAAATTAAAAAAAATTAAAAAAAACCCAAAAAACAAAAAACAGAATTTCTTCCCCTCCAAGTTTTATTGAGATATAATGGACATATAACATCTTATTACTTTAAGGCATACATGATAATAATTTGATATACGTATATATTGTAAAATGATTGCCACAATAGGTTTAGTTAACCACAATTTCTCGAGTACTTGTCTTTCACTATGATGAAGTTCACAAGACAAAAGATAGAGGAGTTTGTTAGGAAAACCAAGCGGCTGAGTCTGAATCCAAAATTAAAGAAAAAGGAAGGAATGCACTGTGATTCAAAAAGTGGTAACTAATGCGTCAGACATTGCTAATTGTCCTTCAATATCTGTTCTCACCTTCTTTCAAGGTAATTATCTTTTTAGGTATGCACATACCTGCCCAGCTAAAGATTGCATTTCCTATTCTCCATTGCAGCTAGGTGTGGCTAAATATTAGCGAATGGGATGTGACTGGAAATGATGTGTACAACTTTCTGATAGAGACCTTAATGTAAGAGCTCTTCCCTTCTTCATCCTACTGGCTGAAATGTGAGCCATTTTGTATCATGTGGTTAGGAGCACGATTCTGGTGATGAGCTGCAGATTGAGTCTCTGAAAAATCTTATAGAACAGCTACCACACTAGTCCTGAACTGTCTTCTTCTGGTCTGTTACATCCAAGGGAAATAAATTTCTGCTTTATTTAAGCCTCTGTCAATTTGTATGTCTGTTACAAGAAACTGAACCTATATCCTAGTGAATATAGCCATGTACACTTTAGAGAAGGAGAGGTAACCAACCTAAGAAGCAGATTAAAATATGAAAAATTTAGCTGAGCTTCTGGATCAAGATGGTGACTTGGGCACTTGCTAAAACCTCCCCTCAGCCCTGTTTCAAATACCTAGAAAGCTACTGTAAAATGTTCCCAGTTTTTAATTGTGAAAAATCTCAAATGCATAGAAAAATCCAAATTAATACAGTGAATATCATTATGCTCACCACTCAGTTTCAGTTGTTAACATTATGCCATATTTGCTTTATCTATCATCATATATCTAATTTTTTGAAACATCTGAAAGTGAGTTGACTTACATTATTCCTAAAAACTTCAGTGTGCATCTCGAAAGAATATTCTCCTATATAATCACAAAACCTTTGTCATATTGAAGGAAATTAACAATAGTATTCTCACAATAATATTTTAATATCTAATAATATCATCTAGGCCCTATTAAGATTTCCCTGGTTGTCCCCAAAATGTCTTTAATAGCTTCTGTTTTTATTTATAATTGTAATACTTTATTTCTAAAAAAACCCTCCTACTTACCCACTAAACATAATTAAATGGATATTCACTTACATTGTTATTTCTCATTCCAACTCTACCAAAAATACAATTAAGGAGGGGCGCCTGGGTGGTTCCATTGGCTGAGCATCCAACTCTTGATATTGGCTCAGGCCATGATCCCAGGGTGGTGGGACTGAGCTCCGAATCCGGCTCTGTGCTTAGCATGGGGCCTGCTTAGGATTCTCTCTCTCTCTCTCTCTCTCTCTCTCTCTCTCTCTCTCTCTTCTCTTTCTCCCTCTGCCCCTCTCCTGTTCATCCTCTCTCTCTCTCAAATAAAAAAATTACAATTAAGGAAAAGGAGAAGTAAACAAGGACAGTAGTAGACATCAACAAAAATTTTAAAGGTGGAAAGCAGCTGAACAATTGTAACTGAGGAAGTTGAAATCTAAGTGACTATATAAATAAAGACAAAATGAGGGCACTTGTTAGGATGAGCACTGGGTGTTGTATGGAAGCCAATTTGACAATAAATTACATAAATAAATAAATAGCTTTATAAATAAATAAATAAAGATAAAATGAAACAAACCCATTTATACTGGGGAATGTTTCTAAAATTTACCACTTCGTGTATTGTAGGAAGAAAACAAAATAAATATATTACCACTTCACCATAACGTCTATTTAAACTTCCTCATTAAGAAAGATATTGTATTGGTTTTACAACTTAAAATACTGCAAATTTATCATTTGAGTGATTTGTCCCACATATTTACAGTGAGAATTGGGCATATAGGATTATTTCTAGTACAATTTATATTTGGGTGTTCTTTAAAGCATCATACTTTATTACTTTACACACACCAAAGTAGATGCACTTAGCTTTCATTATCATTTCCTTTTGGATGCTCAAATTGTCACTATATCAGTTCTCTGTAGATGATGGCCATGTTGTTTTTAAGGATATCCTGCTACCTCTCAGTGTGTCCTTGATTTCTGATAATAGCAAGAGATCACATGATCATCTTGAATTCTTCTGTACTATATAAGGTATCAAGGACTCTTGAATCCTTTTAGTTAGAAAGCCATTTTCAATATCATATCAGGATTATTGTTGGAGCAGAGTATACAGCTTCTCATTACTACTGAATTCATGGGTAATAACATCAGGAAAGAAGCTAAAACGTAGAACAAAAGTCATCTCAAAAAAATAACATAAGAAGATAAGAATAAGGCATGTGTTCAAGCAGATAGTTCCAATTCCATAAAATTATTACCTGGTTTTCATGAGATCTTATTAATATACTTAATCTATTTTCTCTAACCCTGCTACACTATTCTAAATGCTGTCATAAAAACAGTGAATTAAAGTTATATTCCGCCCCCCCCCCCAGTTTAGCAATCTCCATTAATGTTGAACTTTCTGACTCTTTTATCAAGCACCCAGAACATTCTGAAATATTCAGGGCCTCATGAAACCAAGTGTCAGTATCACTTGGTCACTTACTGATTGAAGGAGAAAAAGAAAGCAAGCTTCTCTCCAAATGAACACTAAATAATACGCAAGCCTAAAAACACACAGCATCTTATAAAATCTCTATACTGTTAGTTGGCAAGGACAATGAGGTAGTCCAGAGACATATATAGCTGTTGGGACTTATTTGAAACTGTCCTTTAGCTTTCCATTTGGGAAATTTTATCCTCTATCACAAATATCTTACTATAATTTTCATAGCTTTCTTAAAAACCAGTATCCAGTCGAGTTTCATGCATTGCATCTTATGTCTCTTTAGTTTAAATTTGAAAGTTGTCCCACAGTTTTAGAAAATATTTTTAAAGTTAAAAAAATGGATGGCTGAGCTTGAAAACTATAAAAAAGGAGCTCTCCAGGGGTCAGAAACAGAGATAGCCCAGTCTAAACACACCAGTCTTTAAAAGTGGAGGAAGAGTGGGTCTGAGAGATTCAGTGTTGCTGAGTTTGAAGGTGGAGGAGGGGCCACAAACCAAGGAATGTAGTCAGCTTTAGTTTGTAGCTAGCAAGAAAATGAGAACCTCTGTTCAACAACTTCAAAAAAAACCCCTGAACTCTGGGCACCTGGGTGGCTCAGTCAGTTAATCGTCCGACTTTGGCTTAGATCACGATCTCACGGTTCGTGGGTTTGAGCCCCGTGTCAGGCTCTGTGCTGGCAGCTTGGAGCCTGCTTCAGATTCTGTGTCTCACTCTCTCTCTGCCCCTCCCTTGCTCAGCTCTGTCTCTCTCTCTCAAAAATAAAATAAACACTGAAAACTTTTTTTAAAAAACCTGAATTCTGCCAGCAGTTCAAATGAGCACAAAATGGATTCTCCTCTGGAGCCTGCAGACAGGGAATGGGCCCGGTAACACTTGATTTTCAGCCAGTGAGACTTATGTGGGATGTCTGACCACTGGAACTGTAAGAGAATGCATGTGTGTTTTAAGCCACTAAGTTTGTGGTAATTTGTTTCCGCAGCAATAGAAAATTCCTGCAGTAAGGTTCTGAACCATGCTCAGAGCCATGCTTACTACTTGTAACTGCTCACAGTGTGGAGGCTGGGTCACCACACAAAGCCCATCCTTAGGGGAATGCGGGATGCCAGGAGCACAAGGTTCAAAATGGGGAATTAAGTGGTTTCAAATAGAGTAGAGGTTGAGGAAAGGAGCCACAAAGATGACCTAAGGACTAGGGTGCCACCGCAAACTATCTTTTAACTTTTCAAGAAGACAGGATTGTCTCAAATGCCACTCTCTGAGAGAGGTAACAGCAAACATGCATGGAACTTCATCCTCTACCATAGGGTAAACTGAGTGCTACTGTTAATCTCTTGATAAATCCCAGCAGAGTTCAAAGTGAAAGGTTGTGGACCCTAGACAAATAGCATGATGTAAGTTGCCTCCTGTTGAGACTGAAAGCAAGACAATTTCTTCTTTCTCTCACGTTTTCTGTGGTTACTCTTCTTTCCTCCAGATATTGCTGTCTCTGATAGACATATGCTTTGCTTTCTGACGGCGGTGTGGGTCTGGACTGTATTATATACTACTTTCTAGCATCATAATTTTGCTTGGGACAACTGCTTCAGTGGCTGAGATTTGCTTGTGACCAAGAATTTTTTAAATAATATTTTATTAATACAGAAGCAGTCCCAATGCATTATAGGAAATGAGACTATATAGACAAACAGAAATATGATAAATAATTACGTAAGTAAAATTTCCACTACCCAGCAATCACCACTGTAAGACCCTGGTGCATTGCTTTCAGGATCTCTCCTTTCTCTCTCTCTCTCTCTCTCTCTCTCTCTCTCTCTGTGTGTGCATGAGCATGTGTGTGTCTATACGTGCTTTTGTTTTATCACCAAACTGAGATCTTACTACATATACTGTTGTATTACCCTGTTCTTTTTTTAGCTATCAACCTCTGTTTTGCTATTTCAGTAAAATTTCAACTGACCTAACACCAAGATCATATTTATATTTCCCCAAATGACCTAAAAATGTCCCTTGCAGTTGCTTCATCCAAAGCAGTACCCAATCCAGACCATGCATTACATTTTGCTCTTATGTCCCTTAAGTCTCTTTTAATCTATCACAGACCATCTTTAATAATACTGATTTGCTGAGGATACCAGGCCAATGGTTCTGCAGAATTTTTTTGTCTGGTTGCTTCTTTGCATTATGTTCTTCTGAAGTTGTGCATGTGGCATCGGAGATGGGAAAATCTTATGTGTCTAAGTAATTTTTTTAACTCTTACACAATGGGATATATGAGAATCTTGGAGTTGGATTAATTCTTTTCAGGGGGTCCTGAGTGAACTTCACCTATTCCAGTGGATGGCAGCCCAGGTTGAAGTTGTCAAAGGAACCTCCATTCTCTTCCCACCGCAGAGTGAGACCCTTCTAGCTGAGAGTGAGCAGAAATAGTAAAAGGGAAGGAAATAATTTTGGACCTAAATTTCCTCGGAATTTTGAAATTTACTTTCCTCCTAAGAATTTCAGGAGAGGAGAAATTTCAAATTGTTCAGAATTATTTGTGACATTTTAATACTACCATTTGGGCTGAACATGTAACTTCTGGTGAACTGTTTTAGACAATGTGGGCATAATCTGGTAGGGGAGATATGACAGGGACAGACTTTACAGCTTAGGGTGCAGCAGGGAATTTGAAGTTAATTTGATTAATGTCCTGTGCTTATCCACTTCAAAGACTTCTGGAGACAAAGCAGAAGTGCCCAACATTGGTCCTAAGAGAAACTGGTTGGTATTGAGAGAATTGTGAAGATAGAAACTGGACTGGCCTGTTGAATTCTAGTCTCCTACCCTTGATTCAGGCAACCACACTCTCAAAGGACAATGAGTTTGTCTATTAAACCCAACAGGTTAAGCTAAAAAAGTTAAGGAGTATTACCAGGAACCATGATCTCCTTTGTTATAGGCTGAATTATGTCCCCCATCCCCATCTCATATAAAGCCCTAACCTTCAGTACCTCAGAACATTACTGTATTTGGAGATAGAGCCTTTAATTTTTTTAATGTTTATTTGTATTTGACAGACAGAGAGAAAGAGAGAGAGAGAGAGAGAGAGAGCATGAGTGAGGAAAGGGCAGAGAGAGGGAAACCCAGAATTCGAAGCAGGCTCCAGGCTCCGAGCTGTCAGCACAGAGCCCAATGAAGGGCCCAAACTCATGGAGTGCGAGATCATGACCTGAACCGTAGTGGGACACTTAACCTACTGAGCCACCCAGTGCCTCAAAAAGGAAATTAAGTTAAAATGAGGCCACTAGGGGGGACGCCTCTCTGCCCCTCCCCTGCTCGCGCTCTGTCTCTCTCTTGCTCTCAAAAATAAACATTAAAATAAAAAAACAAAAACAAAATTTTAAATGAGGCCATTACGGTGGACTCTAATCTAATCTGACTGGTGTCCTTATAAGTAGAGGAGATGAGGACACACAAAGAGATGCCAGGGTGCATGACACAGAAGGATCACTTTGTGAAGAGGCAGCAAGAGGGTGTCCATGTACAAGCCAAAAAGAGAGCTCAGGGGAAACCAACCTTGCTGGCACCTTGATCTTGGACTTCTAGCCTCTAGAACTGTGAGAAAATAAATTTCTGTGGTGTAAGCCACCCAGTCTGAGATATTTTGTTATGGTGGCCTGAGCAGACTAATACATTCCTTTTCCTGTGTTCCTGCCAGTCCATGAAATGGAAGGATGCCCCCTTTCCATTTTCATCTATTTATTTTGAGAGAGAGAGAGAGAGAGAGAGAGAGCACAAGCAGGGGAGGGGCAGACAGAGACGGTGTGAGAGAAGTCCAATCAATCTCCATGCCATCAGCACTGAGCCCGACGCCAGGCTCAAACACAAGAACTATGAGATCATGACCTGAGCCGAAATCAAGAGTCAGATGCTCAACTGACTGAGCCACCCAGGCACCACTAGCATGTCCCCTTTCCAAAATAGAGACATCACCTGAGGTATTTTTGAAAAATAGCACTGATGTTACGTCCCACACCACAGAGATTCTTACCTAACTGCTCTGAGTGGTAGTCTGGGTATCAAGTGATTCTAAACTGCAGCCAAGGCTGAGAACTACTGGGATAGGAGGTCAACCAAGAGTTGTGTGACACAGCACCTGAAGGTGATTGGGACCAGGGCTTTACCAACTAAGTAGCAGAATAGTGGGAATCCAGCCACTCCATAAAACTTTTAGGGAAAGTCGGTCCTATTACTGGGAATTTGGGTCTTATGGGCTGTTCAGTGAAAATTGCTTTCTCAGCATTAGGTGACCCTACAAAGCCTTTCATTATGCACATAGGTGTTAGCTTTTTGGGTGTAGGAATAAATAGTTTTATATCAAGACAAAGGGGAACAGATTCTTTCAGCTTCCAGCAGGAGCCTGAAAGAAAGATGCTTAATACCCTCCTCACAAATTTGAATTCCTTTCCCTAAATTGTGCAGTCAGTCACAAGTGTTAGAAGTTCATGTTTGAGGTGGCTATTTAAGTGTGAACTGACAATCACATAGTGCTTTCAGATTAGCTGGAGGCACTGTCTTTATGGTGGTCATGTGCCTGCTTGCTGTGCTACTGCACAGCCACAATTTACATATGGAAAATAGATGTTCCAGCACTCTTATTCTTTAAAGAAAAAAAACCCCTGAATTTCTCTATAACTTATATACAATACAACTTACTCTTATTAGTGTATAGTTCTACAAGTTTAGACAGAGCCTAGAGTCAGTCATACAACCACCACCATAATCAAGATATAGAACAGTTCTATCATTCCCCAAAATTCCTGTACCAGCTCATATATTCTTGACTTGCAGAAACCTTGTATCCATCCCCTCAAGCCCCAGGTGCTTAGTGCCTGTAGGGACAGCTTTGGTACAACATCCAATGCAGCCCACATTTGACCCTCCTAAAGTGGGCACGGCAGGTGGAAATAAATGGGAAAGGTGGATCCTGGCAGTCATGACAGAAGGGCTGGCCCCACTGTCTTCCCAGACAGACTGACATGGCTAAAATTCCAATTTCCAGCAAGGTGTGGCCCTATTTTGGTCAGGTTTGAGGACATTGTTAGTGCCTTATCATTTAGGGCTAGATTCTGCCCCAGAGCTTAGAAAGGGAACTAGTCGCTTACTAGGTTTCAAAGGTACCGAGGTAAACTTTGAAAACCTTCCTGCCAGCACACACTGGAGAAGCAGGCTCAATACCAGGCAGCTATTGCATCATCTCAAAAGAAACACAATCAATTTTACTCATTACATTTGAATATTTATTTCCTGCCAAAGTACATTTTAAATCCCCATTTCAAAATAATGTGTTCACAAAGATCAGGTCTACTATGTACAGGACATCATGAAACTAATTATTTCAAGAAGCATTATAAGGTCTTTTGCCAGGACAAAATCTCTTTAAAAGGGGCTTTCTGGCGTTGCTCAGAACATATGTGTTCACTGATAGTAAACTAGATACCATGGGACAATAGTGGGTAGCTTTATGGTTTCTAATTTTAGTATGTATAACAAAATGGAAATCTATGAAGAATCCCCTTCAACTCTCCCTGGGGACAAAGAAAGCCTTTGGGGCCTTCTTGGAACTAGGACAAATTCCTGAAGGAGAAGCAGCTGTGTAACAGCACAGATCCTTGATCGCAAGCAACAGAACTGGACTCTGGCTGATTTAGGTAGAAAAAGAATTCATTAAAAAGATATTGACTATAGATGCTGGAGAGGATGTGGAGAAACAGGAACCCTCTTGCACTGTTGGTGGGAATGCAAACTGGTGTAGCTACTCTGGAAAACAGTGTGGAGATTCCTCAAAAAATTAAAAACAGATCTACCCTATGACCCAGCAATAGCACTGCTAGGAATTTACCCAAAGGGTACAGGAGTACTGATGCATAAGGGCACTTGTACCCCAATGTTTATAGCAGCACTTCCAACAATAGCCAAATTATGGAAAAAGCCTAAATGTCCATCAATTGATGAATGGATAAAGAAGTTGTGGTTTATATATACAATGGAATACTACTTGGCAATGAGAAAGAATGAAATATGGCCTTTTGTAGCAACATGGATGGAACTGGAGAGTGTGATGCTAAGTGAAATAAGCCATACAGAGAAAGACAGATACCATATGTTTTCACTCTTATGGGGATCCTGAGAAACTTAACAGAATACCATGGGGGAGGGGAAGAGGAAAAGAAAGTTACAGAGAGGGAAGGAGGCAAACCATAAGAGACTCTTAAAAACTGAGAATAAACTGAGGGTTGATGGGGGGTGGGAGGGAGGGGAAAGTGGGTGATGGGTATTGAGGAGGGCACCTGTTGGGATGAGCACTGGGTGTTGTATGGAAACCGATTTGACAATAAATTTCATATTAAAAAAAAGGATATTGGGTAGCTCCCAGAACTAGCAGGCAGGCTGGAGAAGTAGGTTTGCAGGCAGGAACAACACTCAAACCACGTTGCAGAACTGGTCTGGTGAGGAGCCCACTGCAGCACCTCTGAGCACTCCAGTCTGTAGCTTTCACCACTGTTTCCCTGCAGGAAGCTCTGTGTGGCTGTGAATCCTAGTGCTGCCTGAGAGACTCAGTCTCCGAGTCTCTAACTTTTAAGACAAAGTCTAGGGTGATTGGTCTAGGTTATGTGCCAACACCCTAGCTGCAAGGGAGAGTAAATGTGGCATTCTTAAGTCCGTGGAGGCAGTCAGAGCCTGCCTCCTTCCAAGAATCATAAGATGGGGAAGTCCCTAACCAGAGGAAGTGGGTTCAAATGTACACGCAAAAAGAGTAGCAAGAGACACAGTACAGGCTGATGGTTGGGGGGGGGGGTTGCCTGGTGTCACGTGGCACCAAGTTAGTCATCGCTACCTCATTTGGGGGTAGAGTAGAGGAAGGCAGAGTGCGCTGACCCTGAGCTGAGGAAAGTGATCAAAAAAAAAAAAAAAGAACAAGGGTTCTATTTCCCTCAGGGCCTTAATATTTTGCTGCCAGATTGGAGTGAATGAGAACTGCCTAATGGTTGGGAGCGGGGGCAGGACCAGGAGTTTCAGTCCCCTATACAAGGCAGAGAAAGCAATTAGTATTGGCCTTAGAATATAACTTGTTTAGAGGCCCTGGCATGATGACCTGGGTGATTTGGAAGCAAGTAGGTGGTGGTGGTGGGTAGAGGGAGAGAATTTAGAGTACTTTTCTCAGCAAGTCATTCCCTTTGATCCCTCAATGGGATGCACCCAAACACACCTGGGGACAAAATCAGGCACCAGAGTATATTTTCTGATAGCAGCCATTTGGTGCCAAAGATAAGAAATCTATGTATAACAACTTTAGGGAGTTTCTGTTCTAAAATTCTCAGTATACGAGCTATCCTCTAGATTTACATTTGCCAATGACAATACTTTGAATAGCTAGGGTACAGAAGTTCAGGACTGAGCCCTACCATCCCTGGGGAGACCCATAACCAGAGGGGTTTAAATGACTTATATTAGATATATTTGGGATGCTCAGGCCTGATGAGAAAATGCAGTAGAACCAATATGAGGCATTCTTGGCACACATCTGAAATCCACCAGGATGAATTAATGCCATAGGATTTGCCACTGCTTTTTTGTATTTGGATAACATACTAAGCTGCTCACTGATCTCTGATTTGGAATAGGTGAGGGAGGCAAGACTACAGGTAACTTCATTCAGTGTTCATCTACCCTTAATACCCTTAGTAGTGGTTGGTAAGCTAGCTACTACTGTCTCTCATCATAAGCAAGAAGAGGAAAAAGCAAGGGAAATGACAGGATAAGGGGCCTGAGTGCTGCTGTGAAATTTGGGGCTGCTCTGTGAGCCATCACTAGACAGCTACTTCCTAGCATGTGTTAAGGTAACTTGGGTACCATTACTGTGTACAAAGTGTAGTCAGAAATGTAGTCAAGGGGCGCCTGGGTGGCGCAGTCGGTTAAGCGTCCGACTTCAGCCAGGTCACGATCTCGCGGTCCGTGAGTTCGAGCCCCGCGTCAGGCTCTGGGCTGATGGCTCGGAGCCTGGAGCCCGTTTCCGATTCTGTGTCTCCCTCTCTCTGCCCCTCCCCCGTTCATGCTCTGTCTCTCTCTGTCCCAAAAATTAAAAAAAAAAAAAAAAAAAAAGAAATGTAGTCAAGTCCAGATAAAGTGATCTACCAAAATAGCTTATTGTTATAAAGGAACTGATTAGAAAAACTACCTCCACATACCCCAATGTAGACAGGGAACAATCTTGCCACATCCGTAACAGAAGGTAGGAACAAATTCTTTGAAGGATTCAGCTGTGTACGAAATTGAGGGAAACAGAACCCAAAATATCAGGTGTGAGGGAGCTTGGTGGTGAATTCAAGTGGGAAGATGGAGACAGCCACTTATCAAGATGCCTACCCACCTACACCTCTGGGGGATCCTGTGCAGCACTCTTTGGACCAATTCATATGAGGGAAATCTGAAGGTAGGTAGGTAAAGCAGATGACGCTAATTGCCTAAATTCATTTCTTTCTCTTCTTCCTTGCTGGCATAGTCCTGAAGTGGTCATGTGCTTAGGGAAGGGGCCTTACCCCAGCCCTCTTTTGAGGTGATGGTGAAATCTTGAATAGTCAATGCCGATCATTAATGGGCTCATTCTCCCGGTCCATGATCGGTTTAGGTATGGGCATGTGATCTAGGATCTGAGGGGATCGTGTCCTAGGATCGGAGGGGAAATCTATTGGGGGACTTTTGGGAATGGGTTTCCTCACTAATAAAAGGAGATGTATAGAAGGAAACTCCCCTCTTCTTAACAGGACGTTTCTGTGTCTGCATGCAATGCTAGAACTGCTGCAGCCACCTTGCAACCAGGAAGAAAGATCTGCTGTCAGTAGAGGAAGATAGAAAGAAGAATGGAAGACCCTGTGCCTTTGATGGTGTTATTTGATTGTTAATTCAATCATCTCTGAAACTACCACATGGGAATTTTTGATTCAGTTTTAGAAAATGACATATTCCTTTTTCTCTTGGAAAGGACTGTGGATGGGGAATGAATTTTCCTTGTGGAGACACAAAGATTTTTACTGGGAGCATAGCATAGTAAATTGTGAGAGCTCCAATTGTGACACACACATTGTGGCAAGAAGTCCTTCTTGGGGCTAGGTTGAGATCTTGAAAAAATGAAAACATTTACTCATCCTTTAAGGTAATGGAAACCAGCCACTGGCTGTAGTTACATAGCCTGAGAAGGGCCTGTCAATGGGTGAGGAGTATTGTCATGAGAAACACTGATTTGGACCAGGGAACCAAACACAAACCATGGCCAGGGGCTAAGTCTCAAAGGTATCCATCCCATGAATGAAATGTCACTTTGTTGTTTGAGATCTTGCCTCCTAGGCATCTTCATGACAAAACAGTTGCCCTGCCTATACCCCAGGACCTCATTTTCTTACTGCCCTCTTGTGACATGAATGGAAACAAGATCCTGTCTGTGCCTCAAGACCCTATATCACTATCATCTAGATAATGTGTGAAGACCCTTAGCTCTAGCACTTGAAGGGGTGTTTTCAGGTTACCTTGGACATCTACTGTACTGTGTCAAAGAGGAACTCCTATATCTACACTTTGAGACAAGGAATGGGACATATGAGCACATCACTAGCTAGGGACAGAGGGCCACAGACACTGTTATACACCTGACAACTGAAATAATATGCCTGGGTACCAACTTTATAACAAAATCAGTGGTAACATGGCTACCAAAATTATATAGCCGGACTTTACTATGAGGCGATCATCCAAATCTAGAATTATAATTGTTGCATTTAGATTATCATCAAAAGAAAAATTTTAAAAATGAAGTATTTATGAACGACTGAGAATACACTTTTGAACCCCTGGGAAGGGGGGACTCCAGGCCACGGACCCTGGTTTGAGAAGCCATGTTAGGACACTCTCAGAAGGGATTATCAATATGAGAATAAATAATATTGAAACCTAAATTAAACTTTCCTTTGTATGAAATGAGAATGACAATTCAAGGCTTGAACCAATGTTTTTAAACGACAGTATACTTAAGAATCACCTAGAATGATTGATAAAATGTAGATTTCTAGGCCATACTCCCAGTGATTATGATTCAGTAGGTCAGAGGTGAGACCCAGGTGAGCCTGCATTTTAAACAGGGGATTCTAGTGCAGGTGGATAAGGGATCATACTTTCAGAAACACTGAATCTGCCAACAAAAAGTGTGCCATTAAAGTGATACAGCCTCAAGAAGAGGATTTCTTCCCAATAATCCCAAACGGGACAAAGGGGGTAATAGGCCAGGGTAATTCTCCCAAGACAGACCCAGAGGTAGGAACAGACAGATTGGTGGATCAAGGAATGTACTGTACTGAGGGAATGGAATCCTTGTTACCCCACTAGAGTCTGGACTTTGGCCAAGTAGTAACTGCTGTGTGCTATTTCCTTTTCTCTGCTTCAAATGCGAGTTTTAATTTTAGCTACTTAGTTTTTCTTCTACCACTGTGCAACTGGGTGCATTGAAGGTTGGTTAAATGTATCATTTAGACATAGTTTGCTTAACTATGATGATTGTATCAGGCAAAAATTTTAGTTAAAAAGCAGGGCACCTCGGTGGCTCAGTTGGTTAAGTGTCTGACTTCAGCTCAGGTAATGACCTCATGGCTTGTGAGTTTGAGCCCTGCCTTGGGCTCTGTGCTGATATCTCAGAGCCTGGAGCCTGCTTCAGATTCTGTGCCTTACTCTCTCTGCCCTTCCCCTGCTTGTGCTCTCTCTCTCTCTGTCTCTCCAAAACATTAAAAAATTTAAAAATCGTTGGGGTGCCTGAGTGGCTCAGTCGGTTGAGGGCCCGACTTCGGCTCAGGTCATGACCTCACAGATCGTGGGTTGGAGCCCCGCATCAGGCTCTGTGCTGATAGCTCAGAGCCTGGATCATGCTTTGGATTCTGTGTCTCCCTCTCTCTCTGCCCCCCCACTTGCTTGCACTCTTTCTCAAAAATAAATACAACATTTAAAATAAATTTTAAAAATTGTTAAAAGCAATAGAAAACCCATCTTGTGTAAGCCAAGAGTTTTTTAAGAGTTTTATTGAGAACTAATGGATATTTAATAGACTGCACATATTTAGAGTGCACAATTTGATAAATTTTGACATGTGTATGCCAATGAAACCATCAACACAATCTATATAATGAGTATATCCACCACCACCAAAATTTCCCTAGCCCCTTTGTAATCACTCCTACCTACCCTGGCTCCCTCTACCCCTACTCCTAGCAACCACTGCTCTGTTTCTGTCACTATAGATTAGCCTGAACTTCCTCTTTTTTTTAAGTAAATTAATAAACTTTATTTTTTAGAGCAGTTTTATGTATACACAAACATTGTGCAGAAAATACAGTTTCCATTTACCCCCTCTCCTCTATGTCCCCATTCTCCCCTATTCATAACATTTGGCATTAGTATAGTACATTTGTTACAATTGAACTGATATTGATAACATTACTATTAGCTAAAACCGTAGTTTACATTTGGGTTCACTCTGTGTTGTGTAGTTCTCTTGGTTTTGACAAATGTGTAATGTCATCCACCATTACAGTATCATACAGAATGGTTCCTCTGCCCTAAGAATCCCTTGTTTTCTACCTATTCATCCTTCACATCCTCTCCCCAAACCCTTGGCAACCACTGATCTTTTTACTGTTCACTCCATAGTTCCGCTTTTTCAGGGTTGTCATATATTTGGAATCATACATTCTGTGGCCTGGCTTCTTTTACTCAGCAGAGTGAATTTAAGATTCCTCCATGTCCTTTTATGGCTTGATTAGCTTTCATATTCTAGCCCTTTATATGAATGGAGTCATGCAGTATGTAGTCTTTTTTGTCTGGCTTCTTTTACTCAGTGCACTTTATTTTGGGATTCATCCATGCTGTTGTATCAGTAGTTCATTCATTTTTATTGCTGAGTAGAATTCCATTGTATAGTTGTACCACAATTAGTTTATCCATTTACCTGTTGATGGACCTTTGGACTATTTCTAGTTGGAGACTGTTAAAAATAAAGTGGCTCTAAGCACTCTTCTACATGTCCGTGTGTGAAAATACTTTTTTTTTTTTGAGGGTAAATTCCTAGGAGAAGAATGATTGAATCATATGGCAGATGTATATTTAACATTTCAAAAGACTACTGAACTGTTTTCCAAAGAGGCTGTACCACTTTACATTCTGCTAGCATTGTGTGAGAGTTCCAGTTCCTCCACATATTCCACAATTGGTTTTAGTAGTCTTTTTAACTTTAGCCATTCTAATAAGAGACTAGTGGTATCACATTGTAACTTTAATTTGCACTTCCCTAGTGGCTAATGATCTTAAGTATCTTTTTTTAAAGTTTATTTATTCATTTTGAGAGAGAGAAAGAGAGCACACACTAGCGGGGTGGGGGCAGAGAGAGAGAGAGGGAAAGAATTCCTAGCAGGCTCCATGCTGTCAGCATAGTGGCTGCCAAGGGGCCTGATCCCACGAACTACAGTTTTATAATCTGACCCAAAATCAATAGTTGGACGCTCAATTGACTGACCCACCCAGGTGTCCCTTGAGTATCTTTTTATTTGCTTATTGACATCTATATATCTTCTGTGGTAAAGTGTCTGGTCAAATCATTTGCCTGTTTTTTATTTAATTGCTTTTTTTATTATTGAGTTTTTTTAAGATTACTTATTTATTTATTGAGAGAGAGAGAGAGAGAGAAAGAGAGAGAGCATGCTCAAGTGGTGGAGAGGAAGACAGAGAGGGAGAGAGAGAGAATTCCAAGCAGGCTCAATTCTGTCAGCACAGAGCCTGATGTGGGACTCAAACCTACAGACTATGAGATCATGACCTGAACCAAAGCCATTCTGACAGGTGTAAGGTCATATCTCATTGTGGTTTTGATTTGTATTTCCCTGATGATGAGTGATGTTGAGCATTTTTTTCATGTATCAGTTGGCTATCTGGATGTCTTCTTTGGAGAAGTGTCTATTCATGTCTTTTGCCCATTTCTTCACTGGATTATTTGTTTTTTGGGTGTTGAGTTTCATAACTTCTTTATTATCTTTTCTTTTATTAATGTGGCACATCATGTTGATTGATTTGTGAATATTTAACCACCCCTGCAGCCCAGGAATAAATCCTACTTAATCATGGTGAATGTTTTTTTTAATGTACTGTTGGATTCGATTAGCTAGTATTTTCTTGAGAATTTTTGCATACATGTTCATCAGGGATATTGGCTTGTAGTTCTCTTTTTTGTTTGTTTAGATGTTATTTATTTTGTCAGAGAGAGAGATAGACAGAGAGAGTGAGGGAAAGAGAGAATCCCAAGCAGGCTCCTTGCTGTCAGTGCAGAGCCTGATGCAGGGCTTGATCCCACAAACCGTGAGAGCATGACCTGAGTCAAAATCAAGAGTTGAATGCTTAACCAACTGAGACACCCAGGCACCCCTGTAGTTCTCTGTTTTAGTGGCGTCTTTGGTTTTGGAATCATAGTAATGCTGGCCTCATAGAATGAATTTGGAAGCTTTCCTTCCATTTCTAATTTTTGCAATAGTTTGAGAAGAGTAGGTATTAACACTTCTTTAAAAGTTTGGTAGAATTCCCCTGGAAAGCCACCTGGCCCTAGACTTTTGTTTTTTGGGTAAGTTTTGATTACTGATTCAATTTCTTTGCTGGTTATCTGCCTGTTCTAGTTTTCTATTTCTTCCTGACTCAGTTTTGGTAGTTATATGTTTCTAAGAATTTATCTGTTTCTCCTCTCTCATATGCGATAAACCCCCAAGCAGATTTATCGAGAAAAAAAGAGAAAGGACTCAAATAAATAAAATGACAAATGAGACAGGAGAAATAACAACCAACACCACAGAAATATAAATAATCTTAAAATTTCTTTTTACATTTATTTATTTTTGATAGACAAAAAGAGACAGAGCACAAGTGGGGGAGGGGCAGAGAGAGAAGGAGACACAGAATCCGAAGCAGGCTCCAGGCTCCAAACTGTCAGCACAGAGCCCGACGCGGGTCTCAAACTCACAAACCGCAAGATCATGACCTGAGCCGAAGTCAGACACTTAACCGACTGAGCCACCCAGGCACTCCAGAAATACAAATAATCTTAAGAGAATATTATGAAAAACTATATGCCAACAAATTGGATAGCATAGAAGAAACGGATGAATTTTTAGAAACATTTTAAACTACCAAAACCGAAACTGGAGGAAATAGAACATTTGAACATACTGATAACCAGCAAAGAATTTGAGTCAGTAATCAAAAAACTCCCAACAAACAAAAGTCCAGGACCAGGTGGCTTCACAGGCAAATTCTACCAAACTTTTAAACAAGAGTTAATATTTGTTCTTCTTAAAGTATTCCAAAATATAGAAAAAAGGGAAAACTTCCAAATTTATTCTATGAGGCCAGTAACCTAATACCAAAACCAGATGAAGACACCACTAAAAAAGAGAACTACAGGCCAATATCCCTGATGAAAATAGATGCAAAATTCTTTTTTGAAAATATTTTTTTTTCACATTTATTCATTTTTGAGAATGAGAGACAGAGCATGAGTGGGGGATGGGCAGAGAGAGAGAGGGAGACACAGAATCTGAAGCAGGCTCCAGGCTCCAAGTTGTCAGCACAGAGCCCAACGCAGGGCTCAAACTCATGGACCACGAGATCATGACCTGAACTGAAGTCAGATCTCCACTGACTGAGCCACCCAGGCCCCCCATGATGCAAAAATTCTTAATAAAATACTATCAAACCAAATTCAACAATACATTTAAAAAAATCGTTCACCACGATCAAGTAGAATTTATTCCTGGGTTGCAGGAGTGGTTCAATATAGGCAAGTCAATCAAAGTCATATATCACCTCAATAAGAGAAAGGATAGGCACCATAGGATCATTTCAATAGACTCAAAAAAAAGCATTTGACAAAGTACAACATCCATTCATTGTAAAAACCCTCAACAAAATAGGTTTATAGGGAACATACCTCAACATAATAAAGTTCATATATGAAAACCCCACAATTAACGTCATCCTTAATGGAGAAAAACTGAAAGCTTTTCCCCTAAGGTCACAATCAAGACATGAATGTCTACTCTTACCACGTTTTTTTAAGTTTTTGTTTTGTTTTGTTTTGTTTTTTAGGGAGGGAGAGCACAGGAGGGGCAGAGAGAGGGAGAGAGAGAATCCCAAGCAGGCTCCACACTGTCAGCACAAACTCATGAACCATGAGATCCTGACCTGAGCCAAAATCAAGAGTCAAACGCTTAACCAACTGAGCCCCTTAACCAGGCACCCCTACTCTCACCACTTTTATTCAACATAATACTGGAAGTCCTAGCCACAGCAATCAGACAACCAAAAGAAATACAAGGAATTCAATCAGTAAGGAAGAAGTATTTGGCAATGACATGATACTCTATATAGAAAACCCAAAAGACTCCACCAAAAAACTGCTAGAACTGATCTACAAATTCAGTAGTCACAGGACACAAAATCAATGTACAGAAATCTCTTGCATTTCTATACACCAATAATGAACCATCAGAAAGAAAAATGAAGACAATAATCCCATTTACAATTACACCAAAAAATAATATGATTCCTAGGAATACACATAACCAAAGAGGTGAAAGACCTGTACTCTGTAAACTATAAAACACTGATGAAAGTAATTGAAGATGACACAAAGAAATGGAAATGCTCATGGCTTGGTAGAACAAATATTGTTTAAATGTCTATACTGTCCAAAGCAATCTAAGCATTTAATACAACCCCTATCAAAATAATAACATTTTTCACAGACCTGCAATAAACAATCCTAAAATTTGTATGGAGCCACTAAAGACTCTGAATAGCCAAAGCAATATTGAAAAAGAAAAGCAAAGCTGGAGGCATCACAATTCCAGACTTCAACTTATATTTTAAGGCTGTAGTAATTGGGGGTACCTGGGTAGCTCAGTTGGTTAAGCGTCTGACTTCCGCTCAAGTCATGATGTCACAGTTCGTGGGTTTGAGCCCCGCATTGGTCTCTGTGCTGACAGCTTGGAGCCTGAAGTCTGCTTCGGGTTCTCTCTCTCTCTCTCTCTCTTTCTCTCTCTCTCAAAAATAAATAAACTTTTAAAATGTTTTTAAAAAGTTGTAGTAATTAAAACTGTATGATACTGGTACAAATATAGGCACATAGATCAATGGAACAAAACAGAAAACCCAAAAGTGAACTCACAACTATATGGTCAATTAATCTTGACAAAGCAGGAAAGACTATCCAATGGGAAAAGGACAGTCTCTTCAAAAAATACTATTGGAAAAACTGGACAGCAACATGCAAAATACTGAAACTGGACCACTTTCTTTCACCCATACATAAGAATAAATTCAAAATGGATTAAAGACCTAAATGTGAGACCTGAAACCATAAAAATCTTAGAGGAGAACATAGGCAGTAAATCTATGATATCATCTGTAGCAAATTCTTTCAAGATATGTCTCCTGAGGCCTGGGAAACAAAAGCAAAAATAAACTATTGGGACTTGATGAAAATAAAAACTTTTGCACAATGAAGGAAACAATCAACAAACTAAAAGGCAGCCTAGGAAATGGGAGATTTTTGCACATGACATATCCAATAAAGGGTTAGTATCCAAAATGTATAAAGAACTGACACAACTTGACACACACAAACCAAATAATCCAGATAAAAAATGGACAGAAGTCATGAACAGATACTTTTCCAAAGAAGACATGCAGATGGCCAACAGACACATGAAAAGTTGCTCAACATCACTAATCATCAAGGAAATGCCAATCAAAACTACAATGAGACATCACCTCACACCTGTCAGAATGGGCAAAATCAACAACACAAGAAACAGTCATTGGGGAGAATGTAGAGAAAAAGAAACACTCGTGCACAGTTGGTGGGAATGCAAACTTGTGCAGCCTCTGTGGCAATTAGTATGGAGGTTTCTCAAAGTGTTAAAAATAGAACTACCTTATGATCCAGCAAGCACACTACTGGGTATTTACTCAAGGAATACAAGAATCCTAATTCAAAGGGATACGTGCACCCTTATATTTATAGCAGCATTATTTACAGTAGCCAAGATATGGAAGTAGCCCCAGTTTTCACTGATTGATGAATGGATAAAGAAGATGTGATATGCATATATATAATGGGATAGTATCCAGCCATTAACAAGAATGAAATATTGCCATTGCCATTTGCAAAGACATGGATGGAACTAGAGAGGATAAATGCCAAGTAAAATAAGTCAGTCAGAGAAAAACAAATACTATATGATTTTACTCATATGTGGAATTGAAGAAACAAGCAAAGGGAAAAAAATAAGAGAGAGAGAGAGAGAGAGAGAGAGAGAGAGAGAAAGCAAGAAACAGACTCTTAATTATAGAGAACAATCTGATGGTTACCAGAGGGGAGAGGGTTGGGGAATGGGTTAAATATGTGATCAGGATTAAGGAGTGCACTTGTCAGGATGGGCACAGGGTGATGTATGGAACTATTGAATTACTATATTGTATACCTGAAACTAATATAATACTGTATGCTAAATAAGTGGAATTAAAATTAAAATTAAATAAAAATAATTTCTTCAAATGAACATAATCATTTTGATGAAGTAAAAGAATTTTTTTAATTTATTATTTTTATATCGGGTATATTTACAGTGTTATGTTAGCTTTAGGTGTACAATATAGTGATTTAACAATTCTGTACATTACTCATTGCTCATCATGATAATAGAACTTTTTTTGGTAAGTGTACTCTTTTTTATTCATATTACTTAATCCATTTATTTACCCTAAAAAGTTTCACAATATGGTAAAAGTGACAAGCATGAAAAGTCATTGGCATATTCTAGGAAAGCATATAATTTTTAATACCTTCACCTTCCATAAGACTTCTATACTCATACAACAACCACCACCTCACATCACTTTCTTTTTCTCTTTTCTTTTCTTTTCTTTTTTCTTTATTTTTAACTTGTTTTATTTTTTATTTTTAAAAATTTACATCCAAGCATAAGAGACTCTTAAAAACTGAGAACAAACTGAGGGTTGATGGGGGGGTGGGAGGGAGGGGAGGGTGGGTGATGGGTATGGAGGAGGGCACCTGTTGGGATGAGCACTGGGTGTTGTATGGAAACCAATTTGACAATAAATTTCATATTAAAAAAATTTACATCCAAATTAGCATATAGTGCAACAATGATTTCAGGAGTAGATTACTTAATGCCTTTTATCCATTTAGCCCATCGCCCCTCCCACAACCCTTCCAGTAATCCTCAGTTTGTTCTCCATATTTATGAGTCTCTTCTGTTTTGTCCCTGTCCCTGTTTTTATATTATTTTTGTTTCTCTTCCCTTATGTTCATCTGTTTTGTCTCTTAAAGTCCTCATACGAGTGAAGTCATATGATTTTTGTCTTTCTCTGACTAATTTCACTTAGCATAATACCCTCCAGTTCCATCCATGTAGTTGCAAATGGCAAGATTTCATTCTTTTTGATTGCTGAGTAATACTCTATTGTGTGTGTGTATATATATATACATACATATATATATATATATATATATATATATATATATATATATCATATCTTCTTTATCCATTCATCCATCGATGGACATTTGGACTCTTTCCATACTTTGGCTATTGTTGATAGTGCTGCTATAAACATGGGGGTGCATGTGTCTCTTTGAAACAGCACACCTGTATCCTGTGGATAAATGCCTAGTAGTGCAATTGCTGGGTCATAGAGTAGTTCTATTTTTAGTTTTTTGAGGAAACTTTATATACTGTTTTCCAGAGTGTCTGCACCAGCTTGCATTCCCAGGTAAGTGTACTCTTGATCCTCTTTATCTATTTCACCCATATCCCACCACTCTGGCAGCCATCAGTTTGTTCTCTATAGTTAAGAGTCTTTCTTTTGTTTGTCTCTCTCTAAAAAACATGAACTTTTGATTTATTGTTTTAGTTAGAATGTCTAACAGAAAATATAACTCTAAAATACCTATAATTAAATATATTAAAGATACATTTATAATAAATTAAATAATTAAAGATATAATTAAAGATAAATTGTATTATATAATATGTTATGAGGTAGGATGGCTCCAATGTTTGCTAATTTAACTGCTCAACAATGTCATCAAGGACCCGAGAATCTTGTTATCTTTCTGTTCTGCCACCCTCAGCTTCCTGAGGCTAGTCCCTTCATAGTTGCAATGTGGTTTCTCAAGTTCTGTGTATCACATTCAGTCATGCAACATCAAAAGGAAGAGTCTGGACTGTCTTTTTTATGTGCCTCTCGGAGTAAGGACACATCCAAAACCTTTCTTGGAAGATACTTGGTAGACCTTTTCCCATATCACATGACCATAAGGTAGCATAAATCCCTCAGATCAGGATTGGTAAACTACCACTAGTGGGCCAAATCCAGCCTGTTGCCTGCTTTTGTACAGGATGTGAGACAACAGTAGGTCTACATTTTTCAAGAGATAAAAAAAATCAAAGGAAGAATAAAGTTTTGTGACATATGAAAATCACATGAAATTCAAATTTCAGTCTCCAATGAATGTCCAGTTTCAACATGGAGATGTTGAGAGCTAGAAAGATGTCACTCTTAACCCTTATCAGAAAAAGCTGGAGGCACCTGGGTGGCTCATTTGGGTTAAGCGTCAAGTCTTGATTTTGGCTTAGGTCATGATCTCATGGTTTTTGAGGTCAGGTCCGCTTCAGGCTCTGTGCTGAACATGAAGGCTGCTGGGGATTCTCTCTCTCCTCTCTCTCCCTCTGCCCCTCCCCCGCTCCTCTCTCTCTCTCTCTCAAAATAAATAAATAAAATATTAAAAAATGAAAAAAGCTGGCAAGAAGTACGAACATTAAACTAGAAGTTTTGATGAATTGCTGGGGGCAATTGCAGGAGTGTGAGCCAGCATGAGAATATGAATCTCGTGGGAGTGACAGGGGCATTATTGCTGCATTTTCATCCAGGAATTCCCCCACCACAGGTTCTATATATAGAATGAGAAGAATCCAAAGAAAGTGCACAAACACTCTCTCTCTCCCTCTGGTGCTGGCTGGAGGAAGGGAACATCAGTCATTTCAAAATCCAAAATCCATTCAGACTCTTTCCCCTATCTCCATTGTGGAACAAACAGCTTAATGTGCAATGGGAAGGGATTCTATGGAAAGCCCTGATAGGGAAATCACAACTGAGATGTTTAAGAGTTTGGAATAAATCTGTGCCCCTCTCATCAAACACTGATCTCCTTTTTAGTAGCACATCATGGTTTGCTCTGGTGGAGACTGAATACCTGATCTTAGGCATACAACATCCTTAGGCATACAACCTAAGCTGCTTGTCATTATTTTTTTTCTGATCTACCAAGCAATAAAATCGGTGTTCCCACAAATATTCCATAATGAAAGGGAAATAGAGATCTAAGGAAGAAACATGCACACAGAACTCTCAAAATGGTCCCAGATTTTGGGACTGTTTGTATACTCCTAGAATACTCACCAATGCACCCAACTACAGAGGAGGCTCTCAATAAGCAGGTGGACCGGATGCACCATCCTATGAACATCAGTCAACCTCCCTTCTCAGCCAACCCAGCACTTGCTAAATGGACTAATGAACAAAAGTACAACTCCCCCCTCCTAAGTCTGAATTGGTCTTTGCTGAGTGACCATGTTGTTAACCCAGATTGCTTGTCATAAGCTTTCAATGAGGGATTATGGTTCAAGAGGACAAACCAGCTACACAGTGGCATGTTGATTATGCTAGACCCCTTCTCTCATGGAGCAGGCAGTGATTTGTTGTCTCTGTAATGTCTAATTATTCTGTAAACATACCTACCTCCCTTGCTCACTGTGCTTATGCAAATTTCACTATCCATGGGTTTATTGAATACCTTATCCATTATGACAGGTACATAGAAAGATGTCACTGACGAAGAAACTTATCTTACAGAAGAAAAAGTCAGGCAAGGAACTGACGTGCACTGGTGTTACCAGATTTCCCATCAACCAAAACCAACTAGCTTTATAGAATGGGAAGGATAGTTGTGCCTCAGTTGGTAGGCAGCATCTTGTTAAGACAGGATACCATTCTACAGTAACTGATAAATATATGGTGCTTTTATTTCATAGCTAGAACACAGGGACCAAGGAACCAGAGGATGTAAATAGGAGTGATCCTTCTTACTATTATACTTAATGCATCACTTGTAAAAATGTTGCTTCCTGTTTCTGCGATTCTGAACTCTATCAGTTTAGAGGTTTTAATACTGAAGAAAGGAATGCTTCCCCTGAAGTATATTTGACAACAGCCACGTTGTCATTTCAAGCTTCTCATGCTGCTGGGAAGACAAGCCAGAAAAAGGAAGGGACTTACCGATTAGGTTGGAATGACTGACTCTATCAAGGTGAAACAGGATTGCTACTACCCAATGGGGTATGGTTGAGTATGGTTGCTCCCCTGCCAGCAAATCTTCTGGGGCACTTTCTGCTACTACTGTGTCCAGAAGTAAAAGCTAGTGGAAGACTAAAACAACTCCATGTAGACAGGCCCACCAATAGCTCAAAATTTAGAATGGGTAATGGGGAAGGGAAATCATAAATACCAACCACAGCCTCCTGGCCAGTTGTAAAAATGAATATTTACATTTTCACTTAAATATTATACTTCATGTTTTACACATACATATGTCTATATTTACATATATTTAAATATTTTTTTAAACTCTCCTCCATTGCTCTATGTAGAAGCGATGGATGTGATAGTGAATGCTATTATTTAGTCCATGGATTACAGAATATACGGATCAGCATGGAGGTGGGGAAAGAAAGTTATCATGCAGAGATCCTAGACTTGGATCTGGGTGTAGAAACTGATGAGACTTCAGTTGACTCTAGGGGAAAGGGCTGAGTGTGCTTTCAGTTGTACACGGAACAGTTGCATTATGTAAGGGGGCATTTTTTGAAATTGCAGGTATAGGAAGGTGGTTATTGGGCAGATGAGGATGGGCCTTTGGTGGGCAGCTATCGCTTCTTGTCTGTATAGTATACTTCCTTTAGTAATAACTCCTCCTTTTTCCTGTGAAAAACTATCCCATCCCAAAAATTACATCACTCTTTTTTAATGTTTATTTATTTTTGAGAGAGAGAGAAAGAGAGCAAGTTGGGGAGGGGCAGAGAGTGAGGGAGACAGAGAATCTGAAGCAGGTTCCCCACTGTCAGCACAAAGCTGGATATGGGGCTTGAAACCACCAACCGTAGTTCAACACAGGACTGTGG
Source organism: Neofelis nebulosa (assembly GCF_028018385.1). NCBI lineage: Eukaryota > Metazoa > Chordata > Mammalia > Carnivora > Felidae > Neofelis > Neofelis nebulosa. The sequence continues at coordinate 47,958,943 of NC_080800.1, forward strand.
TTCAACACAGAACCATTGAAGCACCGTGGTTCAGCACAAAGTTGGATATGGGAGCAAGAACCCACCAACTCTTGATGAAACTACCCATTAAAGCCTCTTATTTACCATGCTGAAGGACTGAGCATGTGATCTAGTTTAGGCCAATAAAATTCTCTCTCTCAAGAACTCGAATCTTGGATGTAATCACACAAAAATAGGAAAATTATTATAGGAGCAAACCTCTCTCAACAGTGGCATCCTGTTCATTAGAACTGATTACCGAGATCCTACAAGTTGTCCTGGTTCTTGTCTTTTCTCAGGTTCAGTTGTTAAGCTTTTCTTTGATTTTGTGAGTTATCTCATTCTTCTTTCAGTAAATTCCCTTTTTTTAATTTTTTTAAAATAAATCGGGTTTGGTGGCTTGTAATCAAGGGATCTTAACCAATACCCCATTATATATTGCTGAATGAAAAAGATAAGTCATAAAGCAGTATGAAGGAGAGTAGATCAAGATGGAGGACTAAGCACATGATCCAGCATCTTCCTCCTACTCGATTTGGAAATTATAGAAATGATATATATATTTTTAAGTTTATTTATTTGTTTTGAGGGAGACAGAGAGAGAATCCCAAGCAGGCTCCTTGCTGTCAGCACAGAGCCTGATGCAGGGCTCAGTCTTATGAACTGTGACATCATGACCTGAGGTGAAATCAAGAGTTGGACACTGAACTGGCTGAGCCACCAGGAGCACCAGAAATTACATATTTCTAAAATAAATAAATGTAGTGCTTGAAAACTGAAATAGATACTCCCAGAAGATCTAGAATTATGAGGAATCTGTGAAAGAGAGAAGGCAAATGTGATTGGAAAGATGAAGGAAACCAAATACTTGAATCACGAAATCAGGCAACAAATGCTACAAAAGGTGGAGGCATCATGGGGCACCTGGATGGCTCAATCTGTTAAGCATCCAACTCTCGGTTTGGGCTCAGGTCATGATCTCATGGTTTTGTGAGTTCAGGCCCTGCATCAGGCTCTATTCTGATGGTGCCGAGCCTGTTGGGGATTCTCCCTGTCCCTCTCTCTCTGTCCCTCCACTGCTCACGTTGTCTCTGACTCTCTCAAAATAAATAAACAAACTTTAAAAAAAATTTTTAAAAATTAATAAAGCAAAAGGTGGAGGCATCTTGAAGAAGGGGGGGTGTTTCAAATTCAGATATAATAAAAACATAGTTGGGGCGCCTGGGTGGCGCAGTCGGTTGGGCGTCCGACTTCAGCCAGGTCACGATCTCGCGGTCCGTGAGTTCGAGCCCCGCGTCGGGCTCTGGGCTGACGGCTCAGAGCCTGGAGCCTGTTTCCGATTCTGTGTCTCCCTCTCTCTCTGCCCCTCCCCCGTTCATGCTCTGTCTCTCTCTGTCCCCCCCAAAAAAAAAAATAAGAATTTCTTAAAAAAAAAAAAATAATAATAAAAACATAGCAAAAAAGAGTCAAGGGTGAAGGATGAAACAAGGGCAGCTGTGTGAGCTGAAGCCCTTGGGATGCAGAGATAAGGTAGTACCCAGGCAACTGATGTCCCCTGGAAGGCAAGGAATTTTCCTACCCCCAGAGGACTACCTAGGGGTGCACTCTGCCCATCAGCGTGTGGACCATATCCATCCCACCCAACACTGAGTGCAGGCTTTTGTCAACACAATGTAGCACTCATGCAAGGTGCAGAGAAATTTTTAAAACAGCATATAGTATGATTCTATCTATTTGAACCTTGTGAAAGAGAAAAAAACCTCACTAAACTTACTTATGGAGAGTATACGTACATTTTATATGTATAACAAAAGGTCTGGGAGAATATACAACAACCTGTTAACAATGGTTACTCCTTAGAGGTGATCAGAAAACTACTGCCTTTTTCCTTTATGGGGTTCCTTATTGTTCAGATTTTTAAAGAAGAGTAAGCATTGGTTTTAAAGGTTTCTTTCATTTTTTCCCATACAATTATTTTGTTGAGACATATTCACATATCAAAAAATTCATCCTTTTAAAGTGTAAAATTTAATGATTTTTTGGTGTATTTACAAGGTTGTGCAACCATCACCAATAACTAATTCAGGGCATTAAATGTTCTAGAATATTTTCTTCATCCCATAAGGAAACCCCATACCACTTAGCATTCACTACCCACTTCTCCTTCCTCTAGACCCTGGCAATCACTTCTTGTCTCTATAGACTTGCTTTTTCTGTACATTATATATAAATGAAATCATACAACATGTGGCCTTTTATGTTGGCTTCTGTTACTTTGCATGTTTTTAAGATTTATCCGTGTTATATTATATACCAATACTTCATTCTTTTTTATGGTTGAATCATGTTAAATTCCATGGGTATATCACATTTTGTTTATCTGTTTGTCAATTGGTGTACATTTGTTTTTTTTCCACTTTGGGGCTATCATGAATAATGCTGCTATGAACATTGTGCATATGTTTTCAGTTCTTTTGACTATATGCCTAGGAGTGGAATTTCTGGGTCATATGGTAACTCTATGTTGTACCACTTAAGATGTTGCTGAACTGTTTTTTAAAGCAGTTGCACCATTTCCATTCCCACCAGCAATGTATGAGGGTTCTGATTTCTCCACATCCTTGCCAACAGTTGTTATTATCCAACATATTCATATTTGTAATTAAAATAGTCTAAGGGCACCTGGGTGGCTTAGTAGGTTGAGCGTCCAACTTTGGCTCAGGTCAGATCATGATCAACGGCTCATGAGTTCAAGCCCTGCATCAGGCTCTGTGCTGACAGTTCAGAGCCTGGAGCCTGCTTCAGATTCTATGTCTCCCTGTCTTCTCTCTGCCCTTCCCCGCTTGTGCTCTGTCTCTGTCTTTCTCTCTCAAAAATAAATAAACATTTAGAAATTTTAAAGAAAAATAAAATAAGATAGTCTATAGTCGACACTTCTTAGGAATACTTTGGGAATCACCCTGGATACATGTGATTAGACTGGGAGTGGGCATCTGATCCAAACAGAACCAATAATCCTTTTCCCTGCAGCCCTTAGAATTGAGACTAAGAGATTTCATCTCAGTCTGAAAGCTCTCTTAAACAATGGAGGAGATGGAAACTCTAAAGCTGTTGGTAATCATTTCCCAACAGGTAGACTAGGAAGCAGTGAGAATCAATTGGCAACAAGAGAGAGAATGAAACAAATATATATTGAGAAGCAGAGATTAGCGATGGAAAGAAAGTACTTCCTGGGTGTTTAAGACTTTGTTTCCTGAGGTCTGGTTTCATTTTTCCTTTGGATTTCTCAAGCCACTCTTACATCTTTATAAAGTATCCTCTTTCTTGTATAAGCTAATCCTAGTTTGTTTCTGTTACTTCAACTACAAGAACATTAACCAATACAGAAATAAAACATGAAAAATGACAAAAAGGGGTTTTATAAAACAAAAACGACAGCATCTTTACATAACCAAAGACAGGAAAATAAGTCATTGTCTTTCTTTTTTCCCTCTCTCTGGATCCACTCCATTCTCCTGCTTCTTTCTGCAAATCAGATTCTTCCTCTCCCTCAGAGCCTCACTGCTCCACCATAATTTGAACTTGCAGGTTTGCAATAATGGTGATTCCCACCTTGACTCTAAATGACCTTTTGCTTCAAATGCCCAGAGCTCTCTCCCTTGACCAGTCTCTCAGGGTCCCATTTCCAGTTCTCTGAATAACCCGATATGTTCAGTTTTGGGGCATGGTCCATAGAGCCAGGTGTTTGGGGACATTTTCCATGGTCTGTGCACAGAAAATTTTTTCTACAAAGCAGGATTGGGCATGGGGGAAATAAATGTGTATGCCTTCTGAGTCCCTGACTATCTGGGAATGTCTTTTTTTCTACCCTCATACATGAGTGATAACTTGGTGGGATATAGAGTTCTTGGATCACAACTTTGGCTTCCCCTAAACTCTATAGATAATGCTCAGTTCTCACATTTTATGATGTGGAAGAGAAATCTGATGGTGGCCTAATTTTTTTTCTATTTGTGGTTAACCTACTCTTTTCCTTCTGGATTCTTATAGGATTTCATTCCTTACTCATGAAATTCTTTCATGTGGTTTTTCTTTTGACTCATTATCATCATTTTTTTTATTTTTTAGATTATAAAAGAATTTATTTAACTTTTATTCTAAGTAACTGACTTTTTACTGCAATATCCAATGTACAGTTCACTATCACCATTATGTTTTCAAATTCAGCAATTATGTTTTTCATCTGAAATTAAGCTTCGATTGTTCCCTCTGTAGAAATGGAATGTCCTCTCAAAGCTCATTGAGAATACTAATTTACAATTTTCTAAAGTTATCACCTATTCATCCCATCAAGTCTATTTCAAAGGTAAACATTTCCTTGGAATGGTCTTCTCTCTAAAATTTTTTGAATTTTTTTCACAAGATCATTACTGGTCTCTGACTGATAATTCTGAAGAGGGAGCCTATGTTTGTCTTTTCCTGACATTTGAGACAGATTCCCTCTGAGATGATATCCTAGACAAAGAAGAAAATTGAAAGCTTGTATTTTCTGTAGTTTTATTTTATTGTATTGGGGGAATTCAATTAAGACATGAAGAGTATGGAATGAACTACCAAAATGTAGTCATATATCAGGGAGGTTAAGCATTTTGTCAAATGACTAGTATTTTCCCCCAGCTAGTCTGTGTGCCAGCAACATGGTGGGTGGTACCCAATGTCTCTCTTGATTTGAATTTTTCCCTAGAGTGATCTTTTATTCCACTCTTGCCTCAGGCTCCTGCTGTCTGAGATTTAGAGCTCTTGTATTGGGTCCTAAGTGCAATTTCCCATGGAAAATAGGGAGCCCACAGTGCAAGGAAGTTCCTGACGTGCCAATGATAATTGTGACAGCCTGCAGCTAGTTGGGGCACATCACACCTTCTCTAACTGGTTCACCTACCTATTTTAGAATCTTCCTATGGTAATGCCTCCCACTTTCCTCACCATCTGAAGCAAATGAAGGCTGGTGTCAGACTTGAGCCAGTTGGTCCACATGTGGGATGCTGAAACAGTTACCCCAGTTGTTTGGTTTTCTCCCTGGTATCTATCTTGTAGACTGCCTCTGTTTCCAGTCTCAGCTGCTAACTTTGGACATTTCCAAAGCTCTTCTGAGAGAACAGTCCTCTTACTTATTACATGAACCTCTACTTTGTTTTGAGTTGAATTTAGGTTACTCACTGCTTTTATTTGACAGTCTTGTAGATGCTTTTAAAAGTTTCTAATCTATTCGTTGTTCACCTATAAAGAGGTTTTCCTATCTTTATAGTTCTTAGGTTGTTTCAATGGGATTATGAAAAGAAGGGACTTAAACACATGTGCTGAAATCATTACCTTTTATGCATTCTGAAGTGCTTGGAGATGAGTGTATTGATGTCTCTAGCACTTTGAAATGCATCAAAAAGTAATATGAGGGATACCTGGGTGGCTCAGTCGGTTAAGCGTCTGACTTCAGCTCAGGTCATGATCTCATGGTTCATGAGTTCGAGCCCCACATCAGGCTCTGTGCTGACAGCTCAGAACCTGGAGCTTGCTTCAGATTATGTGTCTCCCTCTCTCTCTGCCCTGATCCTACTCATGCTCTGTCTCTCTCTCAAAAATAAATAAATGTTAAATTAAAAAAAAGTAATATGAGTTGCTATAGATATGTGACAAAACAAATTTAGCTAAATATTAATTATAGAATCTAGATGGTGAATATGAGTGTTCAATGTATCATTCTTATAATTTTTCTGTATGCTTGAAAAAACACAATAAATGTTGAAAATTTATTATTTCCAAACTAGAAGTTGATTCCTTTTTAAATGTTTATTTATTTATTTTTGAGAGAAAGAGAGAGCACAAGTAGGGGAGGGGCAGAGAGAGAGGAAGACACAGAATCCGAAGCAGGCTCTAGGCTCAAAACTGTCAGCACAGCACCCTACACGGGGCTTGAACTCACAAACTGTGAGATCATGACGTGAGCAGAATTCAGACGATTAACTGAGCCACCCAGGCATCCCTAGAAGTTGATTCTTAAACTTAACTTTGCCTCATTGTTTGGAGATCATTTTCAAGTAATTTTCACAAGGTACTGGTGATATATATTTTCTGAGCCTATGATTAATGTTTTGCCTTTTCAAGGACTTTTCTTCTTGTGTTATCCACTATTCTGCAGAACAGTATTTTTCTTTCAAGTAGATTATTGACATATTCTAGCTTTTCTAACCTCAAAATCCTCCTTTGAGTCTTTATCCGGATAATTTTCCACATTAGGGCTTTCCCACTCTGTTTTGTTCACAGATATATTCCCAGAGCCTAGAACAATACCCAGACTATATTAATCATTCAGTAACTATTTGCAGAGTGAATGAATGAATATCCCTGTTCTTCTTCACAGCCACCTCTCCAAAAATGGTTGTCTATGCTCTTCTTTATGGTTACCACCTCTTGATTTCCCTTTATTCGTCAGCTCATTCAAATTTGGCTTCCAACCTCATAATCCAACTTAAACTGCTTTGTCAATATGACAAGTGGATTCCATGTTGCCAAATCCAGTGGCTACCTTGCTGACTTCTAATTTCTGTTTCCATCATGATTTGGCACCATTTACTACTCCTTTCTTTTTGAAATGTTTTCCTTTCTCAACTTCTGTGACACCGGAGTCACAGAAGACTTGCAGGCTTGCTGCCTACATCACTAGCCTCTTCTTATAATTCTTTTATGACTTTTCTGCCTCTACATATTGGAACTCCTCAGGACTTGGTCCTGGCTGTCTTCTCTTTCTATATGTTCTCCTTAAGTGACTTTCTTTAGTACCAAGGTTTTAATCTGAAGATTCCCAATTTAAATTCTCTAGCCTAGGCCACTCTTCCAGGCTCTAGATGTCTACATGACATCTCTGCTAGTTTTTTGGAACAGACATTTCAAATTTAACATGTTCAAAATGAAAATGCTGCTTCCCTTTCCCCTCCCCTTGAAAGCCATCCCTGCCCCAGACTCCTCCATCTCTGAAAATGCCAGATATTAAATGATTTCTGTTTGATTCCTTTCTTTTCCTTATCCCCCATTCCTAATCCAATCGCAAGTCCATTTAATTCTATTTCTAACATATATTTCAGATTTGTTGGTGTCTATCTGATTCTACTGCCATCACCTGTCCGGGAACAATGCAACAGTTTCCTAATAAATGTACATGCTCTATCCTTGCCTTTATATAAGCCAGGCTCTACAGAGCCAGAATGAACATTTAAAACTAGTTTCTGGACTTACAGTTCTCCCAGATGGAATAGCTTATTCTTTCCAGGTCTTTGCTCTTACAACTAATAAACGCTGGATGTATGCAACAAACAAGCATATGAAGACTCTGAATGGTGGAAAGGAGATAAACTGCCTAGGGAACTTGGGACTTGAACAACACAGCAGTGAGTCCCTTTGTTTCCTTAGTGCCCCCCCCAATGTCCTGATTGGATAGAATACTGCAGAAGCCTCCAACTCTGAATTGCCAACAGGCCCAGACATAAAAAACTTCAAGAAAAGCCTGTTCCCCTAGCCAAAGGACCAGGAAAATAATGGCCTAACACCAGAAAACGTTTTGGCTTTTGTTATCAACCTATTCCCTTCAGGGATCTGCCATAGTTTCAGTCATCAAAAAATAGGAAAGAAAAAGTTTTCTTTGCATTTCTATCAGGAAAGGAAATCTTTCCAAGAAGCCTCAGAATAGACTTCTCAGGTCCATGCTTACTCCTTAGTTGTGAAGGAGGCTGCCAAAGTGAATATTTAGCTCTCTCAGTTTATGTGATGAGAAGAAAGGGGCTGGGAATGATTTGGGATGGGAAACCAATAGTACTGGTCACACATTCTAAATTAGGTTCTCCCACATTATTCTAAATAATGGCACTCTATTCTTTTCTTTATGGAAATGATTTCAGTTTTAAAGTATTTCTACATTTGTTTCTGTGCTAATTTATTCTAAGCACCACACAATACTTTTGGAGGGCTTCATGAGGGAAGGAAACATATTTATATTTTTACCTTTTTATCCCCAGCACCTAGCATATTACCTGGTACAAAATATCTTACCTGAACTCAAAATATCTTGTGGAATAAATGAATGAAGTTGAGCATGCCTTTCTATTTCCTTTACATATGAAAGGCATATGAAAGGCTAAATATAAAATTTTGGAGTCACAGCCATTTCCATTCAAAACTGTAGACATAGATCTATTGTCTTCTGGCATTTAGTGTTACAGGGAAGATCAGCTTGATTTATAAACAAACATTTTTGTTTCTTAAGGAAACTTTTTATTTTGAACCAATTTAGATTCATAGGAAGTTAAAAAGGTAGTACAAAGAGGTTGTGTACCCTTCACTCAGTTTCCCCAAATGACATTAGTATAAAGTACGTAGATATGTGTAGCCACCATTGCAATTAACACACAGTACTATTCCATAACCACAATCCCCTGATGCTATGCCTTTATAGATACATCCATCTGGCTGTTTGCAGCCATTAATCTGTTCTCCATCTCTGTAATTTTGTAATTTGAAGAATATGATATAAAAAGAATCATACAGTGTGTGACTCCTAGGTATTGACTTTGTTTCATTATCCATGCATCAATATTTTGCATATATCAATTTAATTGTTGAGCATTATACCATTATATGGCTGTATCAGAATTTGTTCAGCCATTCACTCATTGAAAGATACTTGGATTGTTTCCAGTACTTTTGCCATTAGGAATAAAGTGCTTATGAACATTTATGTACAGGTTTTTATGTGAATAAAAGTTTTCATTTTTCTGGGATTAATGTCCAAGAGTGCAATTCCTGAGTCACATAGTAATTGCATATTTAGTTTTATAATAAAATGTTAAACTATTTTTGAGAGTGGCTCTACCATTTTGAGAGTGGCTCTATCAGGATTGCATAAGAGATCCAGTTTTTCCACATCCTTGCCAGCATTTGGTTAGTCACTATTTTTTATTTCAGTTGTTTTAATAGGTAAGTAGTGGTACCCCTTTATGATTTTAATTTGCATTTGTCTAATGGTTGATGCTGTTCAATATATTTTCCTTTGCTTATGTGTCATCCATATATCATTTTTAGTAAAATGTCTCTTCATATCTTTTGCTTATTTTCTAATTGGATTATCTATTTTTTACTGCTGAGTTTTGAGATTTCTTTATGAATTTTAGATAGAAGTCCTTTATCAAATATGTGGTTTGAAAATATTTGTCCTAGTTTATAGTTTTTCTTTTTATCCTGTTAACAAGTTCTTTTGTAGAACAAAAGTTTTAAGTTTTGATAAAGTCCAATTTGTTGATATTTTTCTTTTATGGGTCGTGTTTTTTTGTGTCAAGCCTAAGAACACTTCAACAAACCCTAGATTCTGAAGATTTTCTTCAATATTTTCTTCTGAAATGATTATAATTTTACATTTTATATTTAAATCTATAAACCATTTTAGTTAATTTTTGTATAAAGTTTGAGGTTCAGGTAGAAGTTCATCTATTTGCTTATGGATATCCTATTGCTTCAGCACTTTTTGTTGAAGAGGCAATCTTTCCTCCATTGAATTTATTTTTCATCTTTGTCAAAAATAAGTTGACAGGACTTTTGTGGGTCTGTTTCTGGGTTTTCTATCTGTTCCATTGATCTATGTGTCTATCCTTCCACCAATAACACATAGTCTTGCTAATTGTAGCTATGTAATATGTCTTGAAATCAGGTGGAGTGGGTCCTCCTATTTTATTATTTTTTCCAAATTGTTTTAACTATTGTAGTTCCTTTGCCTTTACTTATATAAATTGTAGGGTAATATTGTTTATACGTACAAAAAAATCTTGCTGGGATTTTGATAAGAATTTCACTAAATATCTACCCTAATTTTAGGAAAATCGACATCTTCATTAAATCTTTCACAGTATTCTTACCATTTGTGTAGGTCTTTTTAAATTTTTGTATTTTATTAAAAAATTTTTTAACAATTATTTATTTTTGAGAGAGAGATGGGGAGGGGGAGGTGGACACACACACACACACACACACACACACACACAGAATCTGAAGCAGGCTCCAGGCTCTGAGCTGTCAGCACAGAGCCCAACACAGGGTTCAAACTCACAAACCGTGAGATCATGACCTGAGCCAAAGTCGGATGCTTAACCAACTGAGCCATTCAGGCACCCCTCCATTTATATAGGTCTTAAAATCTCGTTCAATGATGTTATATACCTTTCAGTGTGTAATTCTTGCACTCTTTCTTAAAGTTTTTTTCTGAGTATTTTATACTTTTTGATGCTTTCAAAACTGGAATTATTGTCTTAATTTATTTTTTTAATTATTGCCAGTATATGGAAAAACAATTGATTTTTATATATGGATCTTGTATCCTGTGACCTTGGTGAACTTGCTTATTAGTTCTAATGATATTATAGATTATTCGGAATTTTATATATACAAGATCATATCATCTATGATACATGTGGTTTAACCTCTTCCTTTTCAATCTGGATGCTTTTTGTTTCTTTGGTTGCCTAATTACACTGGCTAGCACCTTCAGTACAATGTTGAACAGAAATGGCAAGAGTAGATATCCTTGTCTTTTTCTTTATCTTAGGGGTAAACACTCAGTCCTTCACCATTATGTATGATATTAGAGGTAGGGTTTTCATAATGACCTTTATCAGTTTCAAGAAGTTCCACTTTATTCCTAGTCTGCTGTATGTTTTTATTATGAAAGGGTGTTGTATTTTGTCAAATGAATTTATGTGTCTACTGTGATGACCATACGACTTTTGTTCTTCATTGCTTGATTTTTGTATATTAAACCAACCTTACCTTCCTGGGATAAATCCTACTTGGTCATGGTGTATAATCCTTTTTATTTGTTGCTAAATTCAGTTTGCTAGTATTTTGTTGAGTATTTTTGCGTCTATATTCTTAAGGGATATCGGTCTATAGTTTTCTTTCCTAATGATGTTATTGGTTTTAGCATCAGGCCTCATATAAGAAATGTTACCTCCAGAAATGAACTATTGGGACCACATCAAGATAAAAAGTTTCTGCACAGTGATGGAAACAATCAACAAAACTAAAAGGCAACCAATGGAATGGGAGAAGATATTTGTAAATTACATATCTGATAAAGGGTTAGTATCCAAAATCTAAATGACATATAAATCTATGTCAATCTAAAAAATTATCAAATTCAACACCCAAAAAAACAAATAACCCAATTAAGAAATGGGCAGAAGACATGGCTAGACACTTTTCTGAGTAAGACATCCAGATGGCTAACAGACACATGAAAAGATGCTCACCACCACTCATTACCAGGGAAATACATATCAAAACCACAATGAGGTACCATCTCACACCTGTCAAGAATGGCCAAAATTAACAACTCAAGAAACAACAGATGTTGACAAGAATGAGGAGAAAGGGGAACCCTTTTGCACTGTTGGTGGGAATGTTGACTGGCATAGTCACTCCAGAAAACAGTATGGAGGTTCCGCCCCAAGATTAAAAATAGAACCACCTTGTAAACCAATAACTGCACTAGTAAGCATTTATCTAAGGATACACAAATGCTGATTCCATTCTTCTTTTTTTTTTAATTTTATTTTTTTTAAGGTTTTTTAAATTTATTTTTGAGACAGAGAGAGACAGAGCATGAACAGGGGATGGTCAGCGAGAGGGAGACACAGAATCTGAAACAGGCTCCAGGCTCTGAGCTGTCAGCACAGAGCCCGATGCGGGGCTCGAACTCACCGACCGGGAGATCATGACCTGAGCCGAAGTCGGCCGCTTAACCTACTGAGCCACCCAGGCGCCCCCACAAATGCTGATTTCAAAGGGCACATGCACCCCAATGTTTATAGCAGTGCTATCAACAATAGCCAAATTATAGAAAGAGCTCAAATATCCATCAACTGATGAATGGATAAAGAAGACGTGGTAGATATATACAATGGAATACTACTCAGCGATCAAAAAAAAATAAAATCTTGCCATTTGCAACAGCATGGATGAAACTAGAGTGTATTATGCTAAGTGAAGTAAGTCAATCAGAGAAAGACAAATATATGATTTCACTCCTATGTGGAATTTAAGAAACACAACAGATGACCATAGGGGAGGGGAAGGAAAAATAAAAATAGAGGGAGGCAAACCATAAGAGACTCTTAAATACACAGAACAAGTTCTCAGTTTTTCTCCATTAAGATATTACCTGTGGATTCTTCATGTATGGCCTTTATTATATTGAGGTATGTTCTCTCCTTGCTGAGAGTTTGTATCATGAATGCATGCTGAATTTTGTCAAATTCTTTTTCTGTAGCTATTGTAATGATCATATGATTTTTAAAAAATTTTTTTGATGCTTATTTATTTTTGAGGGAGAGAGAGAGAGCGCGAACATGTGGGGGTGGGGAGAGGGGCATATAGAGAGAGGGAGACACAGAATCCAAAGCAGGCTCCAGGCTCTCAGCTGTCAGCACAGAGCCCTATGCGGGGATCAAACTCGTGACCTCAAGATCATGACCTGAGCTGAAGTCGGACGCTTAACCGACTGAGCCACCCAGGCGCCCCTGATCATATGATTTTTATTCTTTGTTTTGTTGATGTAGTGTATTATGTTGATTGATTTGTGAATATTGAACCACCTTTGCATCCCCAGAAAAAATTCCACTCAATTGTGGTGAATGAACCTTTTAATATATTGTTGAATGCAGTTTGCTAATACTTTGTTGAGTATTTTCGTATCTATGTTCATTGGGGATATTGGCCTTTAGTTTTCTTTGTTATCTTTGTCTGGTTTTGGTATCAGGGTAATGCTGGCCTCATAGAATATATTTGGAAGCTTTCCTTTATCTTCTTTTTTTTTCTTTGTAATAGTTTGAGGAAAATACATAGTATTTTTTCTTTAAATGTTTGGTAGAATTCACCTGTGTGTCTATATGGTCCTGAACTTCTATTTTTTGGTAGTTTTTTTACATAGACAATTCTATTTTGTTACTAGCAATTGGCCTGTCCATATTTTCTATTTATATGCTTCTAGGAATTTATCCATTTCTTCTAGGTTGTCCAATTTGTTGGCATATGATTTTTCAAAGTATTTTCTTGTAATTATTTGTATTTCTGTGGTGTTAGTTGTTGCCCCTCTTTTGTTTCTGATTTTATTTATTTGGATTCTTTCTCATTTTGTTCTTCATGAGTCTGGCTAAGGGTTTGTCAATTTTGTTTATCTTTTCAAAGACCCAGCTCTTGGTTTCATTGATTTTGTTTAAAAAAATTGTTTTAGTCTCTGTCATTTATTTCTGTTCTGATTTTTATTATTACCTTCATTCTACTCATCTTTGACTTTATTTGTTCTTCTTTTTCTAGTTTCTTTAGGTATAAGATTAGACAGTTTGAGCCTTTTCTTGTTTCTTGAAGTAGGCCTGAATCACTATATGTTATCCTTCTAGAACCACTTTCACTGTGTCCCAAAGATTTTTGACTATTGTGTTTTCATTTTCATTTGTTTCCATGTATTTTTTAATTTCTTATTTGATTGCTTGATTGACCATTTGGTTGTTGGTTATTTTTGTTTGCTTGTTTCAAGTTTTTATTTGTATTCTACTTAGTTAACATATAGTGTAATACTGGTTTCAGGAGTAGAATTTAGTGATACACCACTTACATATAACATACAGTGTTCATCACAAGTGTCCTCTTTAATATCCATCACAATTTAGCCTGTGTCCCACCCACCTCCTCTCCAGCAACCTTGTTTGTTCTCTGTCATTAAGAGTCTCTTATGGGGGCGCCTGGGTGGCGCAGTCGGTTAAGCGTCCGACTTCAGCCAGGTCACGATCTCGCGGTCCGTGAGTTCGAGCCCCGCGTCAGGCTCTGGGCTGATGGCTCGGAGCCTGGAGCCTGTTTCCGATTCTGTGTCTCCCTCTCTCTCTGCCCCTCCCCCGTTCATGCTCTGTCTCTCTCTGTCCCAAAAATAAATAAAAAACGTTGAAAAAAAAAATTAAAAAAAAAAAAAAAAAAAAAAAAAGAGTCTCTTATGGTTTGCCTTCCTCCCCTTTTTTTCCTTCTCCTATGTTCATCTGTTTTGTTTCTTATAGTCTACATATGAATGAAATCATAGGTATATGTCTTTCTCTGACTAATTCCATGTAGCATAATACTCTCTAGCTCCTTCCATGTTGTTCCAAAAGGCAAGATTTCATCTTTTCTTTTTTTTCTTTTTAATTTTTTAATGTTTATTTATTTATTTTGGAGAGGGAGACAGAGAGAGAGAGAGAGCAAGTGGGCAGAGGGGCACAGAGAGAGGGAGATAGGATATGAAGCAGGCCCTGCACTCACAGCAGAGAACCCATATGTGGGGCTTGTACTCATGAACCACAGGATCGTGACCTGAGCCAAAGTCAGACACTTAACCAACTGAGCCACCCAGGCGCACAAGATTTCATTCTTTCTAATGGCTGAGTAATATTCCATTGTATATATAAACACAATATCTTCTTTATCCATTCATCAGTTAATGGACATTTGGACTCGTTCAATAATTTGACTATTGTTGATAATGATGCTATAAACATCAGATGTGTGTGTCCCTTTGAATCAGTATTTTTGCATCCCTTGGGTAAATACATAGTCGTGTAATTGCTGAGTCATAAGGTGGTCCTTGTTTTAACTTTTTGAGAAACCTACATACATTTTCTAGAGTGGCTGTACCAGTTTGCGTTCCCACCAACAGTGCAAGAGGGTTCCCCTTTCTCCATATCCTCGCCAATACCTGTTGCTTACTGTGTTGTTAGTTTTAACCATTCTGACAGGTGTGAGGTGGTATCTCGTTTTGATTTCTATTTTCATGATAATGAGTGATGTTGAGCATCTTTTCATGTGTCTGTTAGCCATATGGATGTCTTCTTTGAAAAAAGTCTATTTATGTCTTCTGCCCATTTCTTCACTGGATTATTTGTTCTTTGGGTGTTGAATTTGATTAGTTCTTTATAGATTTTGTATACTGACCCTTTATGAGATATATCATTTGCAAATATCTTTTCCCATTCCGTGGGTTGCCTTTTAGTTTTGTTGATTGTTTCCTTTGTTGTGCAGAGGCTTTTCATCTTGATGAAGTCCCAATAATTCATTTTTGCTTTTCTTTCCCTTGCCTCTGGAGATGTGTCTAGTAAGAAGTTGCTGCGGCCTATGCCAAAGAAGTTGCTGCCTGTGTTGTCCTCTAGGATTTTAATGGTTTATGTCTCACATTTAGGTCTCATTGATTTTGAAGTTATTTTTTTGTATGGTGTAAGAAAGTTGTCCAGTTTCATTGTTTTGCATGTTGCTTTCCAGTTTTCCCCACAGCATTTGTTGAAGAGACTGTCTTTTATCTATTGGATATTCCTTCTCACTCTGTCAAAGATTAGTTGACCATATAGTTATGAGTATATTTCTGGGTTTTCTATTCTGTTCCATTGATCTATGTGTCTGTTTTTGTGCCAGTACCATACTGTCTTGATCACTATAGCTTTGTAACAGAGCTTCAAGTTTGGAATTGTGATGCCTCCAGCTTTGCTTTGCTTTGCTTTGCTTTGCTTTCTCAAGATTGCTTTGGCTATTTGGGGTATTCTGTGGTTCCATACAAATTTTAGGATTGTTTGTTCTAGCTCTGTAAAAAATGCTAGTGATATTTTGATAGGGATTACATTAAATATGTATTTTGCTTTGGGATGTATAGACATTTTAACAATATTTGTTCTTCCAATTCATAAGCATGGAATGTTTTTCCAATTCTTTGTATCATCTTCAGTTTTGTTCATAAGTGTTCTATAGTTTTCAGAGTACAGATATTTTGCCACTTTAGTTAGGTTTATTCTCAGGTATCTTCTGGATTTTGGTGCAATTATAAATGAGACCAATTTTTTGATTTCTCTTTCTGCTGTTTCATTATTGGTGTACAGAAATGCGCCAAATTTCTGTACATTGATTTTGTATCCTGGGACTTTGCTGGCTTTGTGTATCAGTTCTAGCAATTGTTTGGTGGAGTCTTTCAGATTTTCCACATAGAGTATTATGTTGTCTGCAAATAGTGAAAGTTTTACTTCTTTTTTATTGGTTTGGAAGCCTTTTATTTCTTTTGGTTTTCTGATTGCCGAGGTTAGGACTTCTAGTGTTAAATAACAATGTTGTGAGCGGGCATCCCTGTCTTGTTCCTAACCTTAGAGGAAAAGCTCTCAGTTTTTTTCCCATTGAGGATAATATTAGCTATGGGTTTTCAGTGTATGGCCTTTATTATATTGAAGTATGTTCCATCTATCCCTACTTTGTTAAAGTTTTTTTTTTTTTCAAGAATAGATGCTGTACTTTGTCAAATGATTTTTCTGTGTCTAGTGAGAGGATCATATAGTTCTTTTCCTTTCCTTTATTAATGTTGTGTATCACATTGATTGATTTGTGAATATTGAACCACCCTTGCAGCCCTGGAATAAATCCCATTTGATCATGGTGAATGATTATTTTAATGTACTGTTGGATATGATTTACTAGTATTTCGTGGAGAATTTTTGCATCTATGTTCATCAGGGATATTCGCTTCTAATTGTCCTTTTTATTGGGGTCTTTGTCTTGTAGGAATCAAGATAATGCTGGCCTCATAGAATGAATTGGAAGATTTCCTCCATTTCCTCAATTTTGGGAACAGTTTGAGAAGAATAGGGTATTAAAAAGATGTCATATACTGACCAGGGCCTGATGCTTCAGGAAGTGTGTCTGGTATATGCTGTGTGCACTCTGCTGTTGTGTTTTGGCTGCTCTTTCCCTCAGGTCTGTCCTTTCCACAATTGCTCCTTGCCCGCATTGAGTAGTATTTGGACCTTGTCAAGTGTGTGGCAAGTTTTAACTAGGTGTGTTTTGGTCTGCTTGTTAAAAGAGGCTAGATCCTATTTCCACTAGAGCTAAAGTTTTGTAACATTCTATGGCCAGTAGACTTGGTGCGTGTGTGTGTGTGTGGGGGGGGTTTGTGCTGGCCTTCTGGGAGAAAGGCTTGCTGCTTCTCTTGTTTTCATGCACACTTGCCCTGTAAAAAACTGCCTGCAGAATTCAGGGGGTGGGAATAAGTGTAAGCAGCTCAAACCTCCACTGTAGGTGCAGTTCTACTTACTGAAGTCCGTCCCAGATAATGGATGGGGGGTAAAAATGGCATCAACCCACTCACTCATCCCAGGAGAGGGGAATTTGCACCTGCCATTGTTCAGGAAGCTCTCACAGAAAAGTGAACAATCTCCCCTCATGTTTCCCAAGGATCCCTCAGATCCCTGCCTTCACCTTGCCCGTGTTGGAGCTGTCTGCCCACACAACAGCGGTGCATTACTCCTTTTTTTTTTTTAATCTCAGGCACACTGGCTGTGTTTTTAAATGCCAAATTTTAGGGACCTGGTGCAGCATGAACCCTCACTGATCCTCTGTAGGAGGGTCTCACTGAGCTGCAGCTGGTGCTGTTTTGTCCCTGGAGGGCAGTTGCATGAATGCTCAGGGGCTTGGAGTTTGTGGTAAAGTGCAGCAAAAAGTTGGTGTCCAGGTTAGCTGCCCTCAGTAGGTGCCTCTAATGCTATGCTAATATATGGGGCAGCTCAGTAGTGACCACCAGCATTTTTTGTCCCCTTAGAGACAATGCCACCTCTCTGAAATGCACTCCAAGAAGGGGAACTGTATATTCCAGTGTGACCCAGGGGATCCTGAGACCACACTGTCTGCTCCCAGACCTCTGCCCTCCTTCTCGACAGGATACCACTATGCCTGCCAGGCTCCACCCTGGTGATGGCACAGACTTCTAAAACTTCAGACTTTGAGCTCTGATGCTTATAAAAACTTGTGATAATCAGTCCCTCTCCTTTTACCAGTCAATGGTTTGGGGGAAGTGTTTTTCTTGTGCAATCTCCTGCACACAGCGCCCTCTCTCTCTCTCTGTCCCCTCTCTTCATGAGAGGGCACCCTCTCCTCTGTAGCACTTGTGTTTATTTTTTCTACCAAATTACATCTATGCCCTTCCTACCTTCCACAATGTGGCTTCTTTTTTCCCTCTGGTTGTGCAGTTTGTTCTTTCAGTCCTCCGATCAATTTCTCATGTGTTCAGAATGATTTAATATTTATCTAGCTGTGTTTGAGGGATGAAGAGGCAAGTGTAGGGCCCCCCTACTACCCCACCATCTTAATTCCTTTCCTGACCCCATTGGTGGTTTAATGTCATGTTGTTTAGCCTCCACGTGACTCTGTTTCTTCTAATTTTTTTTTCTTGTGATTTCTTTCTAGGTTCATACTGTTGTAGTCAGAAAAGATTCATGGTATGATTTCAATTTTCTTAAATTTATTGAGGCTTGTTTTGTGGCCTAACGTGTGATCTATTGTAGAGAATGTACCATGTGCACTTGAAAATAATGTACATGCTGCTGTTTTTGAATGGACTGTTCTGTATATGTTATGGCCATTTGGTCTAATGCATATTTCTAAAACACTCTTTCCTTATTGATTTTCTTTCTGGATGATCTATTCACTGATGTAAGTGAGGTGTTAAACTCCCCTACTATTATTCTATTACTATCATTTTCTCTTTTTATATCTGTTAATATTTGCCTTATGTACTTAGATTCTCCAGTGTTGGGTGTGTAGATATTTATAATGATTACATCCTCTTGTTGGATTGTTCTTTTTATCATTATTCAATGCCCTTCTTTGTCTCATTACATTCTTCAAGTTTTATTTTGTCTGATATAAATATTGCTATGATGGCTCTTTTTTTGCTTCCATTTTCATGGTAAATATTTTTCCATCCCTTCACTTTCAGTCTGCATGTGCCTTTAGGTCTAAGGTGAGTCTCTTGTAGGCAACATATAGATGGGTCTTGTTTATTTATCCATTCTCCCACCCTATTCCTTTTAATTGAAGCATGTAGGCCATTTCATTTAAATCAATAAGTAATATATTGATATTTTGTTATTTGTTTTTTCATTGCTTTTGCAGTTCTTCTCTGTTCCTTTTATTTTTCTCACATTCTTTTTCTTTGTGATTGATGAGTTTCTATAGTGTTATGTTTGGCTTTCTTCCTCTTTATTTTTTTATGTATCCATTATAGGTTTGGGATTTGTGATTATTATGAGATTATTATGTAACACCTTAAGTATATAGCAGTCTATATTAATATGATAGTTATTTATGTTCAAAAACGTAAGTGTTCTAAAAAACACTTATTTCTATTTTTTTACTCCCTCCTGCATGTTTTGTGCATATGCTATCATATTTTACACATTTTTACTCATAACTTTCTTATATCTATTTATGGCCATTTCTTTTGCACTTAATAAATTACCTTTAGTATTTTGTGCAAGGCTAGTTTGATGGTGATAAACTTTATCTTTTGTTTGTCTGGGAAACTATACATTCTTCAAATCTGAGTGATAATTTTATCAACTAGAATATTCTTGTTGACACGATTTTTCCTTTCAACACTTTGAATATATTATGCCATTCCCTCTGGCTTGCAAAATTCCTGCTGAAAAGTCAGCTGATAACCTTATATAGGTTTCTCCTTGTAGGTAACTTTTTGCTTCTCCCTTGCTGCTTTTAAAAGTCTCTGTGTTGAACGTTTGGCATTTTAATTATTATGTGTGATGGTGTGGATCTTTTTGGGTTCACCTTGTTTGGACTTCTGTGCTTCCTCAGTCTGGATATCTATTTCTTTCCTTAGGTTAGTGGAGTTTTCAGCTATTATCTCTTCAAATAAGTTTTCTATCACTTTGTCTCTCTCTTCTCCTTCTGGGATCTCTATAACGCAAATGTTTGCTTGATTTTGTCTAAAAAATCTGTTAACCTATCCTCATTAAAAAAATTTCTTTTCTCTTTTTGCTGTTCAACTTGGGTGCTTTCCATTACCCTATCTTCCAGATTGCTGATATGTTCTTCTGCATCCACGAATCTACTGCTGATTCCCTCTAGTGTTTTGTTTTGTTATTTCTAGTGCATTTATCAACTCTAATTGATTCTTTTTAAATATTTTCTATCTCTTTATTGACGGTCTCACTGAGTTCTTCCACTCTTCTCTACAGTTCAGTGAGTATCTTTATGAGCATTATTTTAATTTTTTTTTTATTTTAGAGAGACAGAGAGCATGAGTGGAGGAGAGAGGCAGAGGGAGAGAGATAACCTTAAGTAGGCTCCATGCTCAGCGTGGAGCCCAATGCAGGGATTCTGGGATCATGACCTGAGCCAAAATCAAGAGTTGGATGTTCAAGCAACTGACCACTCAGGCACCCCTAATTCTTTATCAGGTATATTGCTTATTTCTGTTCCATTTAGTTCTTTTTCTGAGGTTTTGTGTTGTTTTCTTTGAGGCATATTCCTTTGTCTCCTCATTTTTCTTGACTTTCTGTGTTTCTTTCTATGGATTAGATGAAACAGCTGCTTCTCCTTAACTTGAAGGAATGATCTTGTGTATGATTTTCCCCTATGTAGACTGTGTGTGGTTGATGACTTTTGTTCCCTGGCTAGAAATGTGGCTAGTGTGATCTGGGGGTCCTGGGACATTCCATAAAGTGGGCACCCATGTCTGTATCTCCCTTGCTGTTCTCTTTTGCCATTCTCTCTATCTTATGTTGTGCAGAAGCTGTTCAGTTGCCCCTCTGTTGTTCTTCAGGAGGCGTTATTCTATAAATAGGTGTAATTTGGTGTGTTCCATGGAGTAGGAGAGTTTAGGGTCTTCCTAAATCACAATCTTGGACCAGAGCCATCTTTACTACATTTTTGAGGTATTTTCTAAGTAATTGCTCTGGGAGTTACAATTAACACCTGTATTTTAAACAATAGACTTTGGATTGATTCCAGCCTAATTTCAACTAGGCTGTGCACTAATATACTCCTGTTTCCCCTTCTCCTTTGTATCATTATTTTTGTACAAATTACATCTTTACCAAGTATAAAACCAAGAATTATAGACTCCACCTGAATTTATTTTTTATTATGCCACGTATGTTTTAATCTATTTTAACAAATCTCCCTTTTCTTTCTTTTCTTCTTCTTTTTTTTTGCCCATTACTTCATGTGGGGAATGCTGGTAGTGAGAGTGAACTTTAGCTTTCACACCATAGTTCCAGAATACTGTGATAGTATTGCATCAGAGCTGGAGGAGGGATGAACATTACACAGATATTCTGGAACTGGAGCCGGATATAATAAGTGATAAGACTTTGAGATGCCCCTCATTTTAGGGAGAGAACGAGCCTATTTTCAGTTGTTGGAACTTTAGCTGCATTATTTTAGGTGGGAACAATTTGAAACATAAACTGTAAACATGGAAAGTATGGTGTATGCAGACTTTGAGCAAAGTAATAAACTTTACTGAGTATTTATCATTGTGGGTACTATCTAACATCAGAACACCCTTTGTATGCAAAAATCATTTCCCATTATGAGTCTTTAAAATTTTTTTAAATTTAAATATATATATATATTTTTAATGTCTATTTTTGAGGGAGAGAGAGAGAGGGCGAGAGAGAGCGCAAGTGACAGAAGGGCAGGGAAAGAGGGAGACGCAGAATCTGAAGCAGGCTCCAGGCTCTGAGCTGTCAGCATACAGCCCGATGCAGGGTTCAAACTCACGAACCATGAAATCATGACCTGGGCTGAAGTCAGACGCGTAACTGACTGAGCCATCCAGGCAACCCCCTATTATGAGTCTTGATAAGAGACAGGGCCCTGGGTTTTTCTCACAATGTGCTTCCGTTACATCATTGAATCTTAAGAGAAACAGATGCACAGACAATGTTGAAAAATTATACTCAGAACTGACAATAGCATGAAGTGACCTTTGACAGTGGTGGCACGCCATGAGTGGCATCCTTATTAGACTTCCTATGGAGTGATCTTGGATATTCAGTCAATTCTCATTATTCATGAATCATATATTTGTGAATTCACTTACTCTCTAAAATTAATATGTAGCCCTGAAATCAATACTTGCAATACTCTCATAGTTATTTGCAGACAAGTGGATGAGCACAGTGGCAAAAAATTTGGGTTGCTTAATGTACATGTGACTAGTTGAGGTCAAACAGGATGATGTTCTGACTTTTTGTTTGGATTCTCATACTGTAAACAAGTGTCCTCTTTCTGGTATATTTAGTGCCATGTTTTTCACATTTTTGTGACTTTTGTTGGTGGCTTACTGTTTAAAATGGCCTCCAAGCTTAATGCTTAAATGCTGTCTAGTGTTTCTCAGCAAAAGAAGGCTGTGATATACCTTATATAAAGGAATTACACATGTTAGGTAAGCTTCATTTGGGCGTGAGTTATGGTGCTGTTGGCTGTGAGTTCAATGATAATGAATCAACAACATGTATTAAACAGGGTGTTAAACGGAAACACACATGAAGAGATTTCTTTTCGCAAGAAAAGGGATGGCAAATGAGGATATGAAAGCACATTCAACATTATTAGCTCCTCTTAAAATTCTGAAAGGATTGCATTAGAATCCTCTTCAAGTTCTTGCTCCACTTTGAAGAAACCAAAACTGTCACTCACAGATAATGCACCAACTATGGTTTCTGTAGGAAAAATGAAGAGGAAGGCCAATTAGTGGGAACATACACAAAGAAAAGTCCTTGATCTTAAATAAAGATTGGTGAATGAATGTACATTTATATGTTTTAACTTAAGTAAAAGTTTTAATATATAAATATATCATGTATGTGATTCTCTGCTTTACTGACTTTTCCCATTTGCTGATTGACTACAGTTATAATTGCATCAGATAAAAGAGCTTCTATTCTACCAGATCCTTCTTTGAGAATCATGTTTTAATATGCAAGGTTTTCTTAGAGTACATAATTTATTTATTTAAACTCAAGTTAGTTAACATACAGTGTATTATTGGTTTCAGGAGTAGAACCCATTGATTTATCACTTACATACAACACCCAGTGCTCATCCCAACAAGTTTTCAATAATTCTGTACATATATACTTTATTTTCCTATAAAATTTGACATTTTATGCAGTTGCTGCCCAGAGCCTTACAGTTTTGTTTTCATAGAACACATAAGAATATTAATGATGTATTAGTCATCTTATCATATTTTTTTGATCTTTTGGAGGACTAATAAGATTTACAAATAGACAAGAACACTTGAATAGTATGGGAACTGTATGGTGATGGGCATACCAGCTCCTTTTCCTTTCATTTCCTTTACCTTTTTGGTTGCTGCTCAGCACAGACATCCTGGAATTGGCTCCTAAATGTAATCCTGTCTGCCAGCATCATTTGGGAAGAATTTCCAATTTTGCCTTCTATGGTATATTTTATTTTATAATTTAAAAATTCAGAAAAGTACAAAGAATAATATAACAAACAACCATACACCCAGGATTCTTCATTGTTAACATTTTATCACATCTACTTCAAATCTATGTTTTTAAAAGTGATAAAAGCAATTAAGCAATTAAGTTGAAGTGTGCTTTGTCCACCCATCCTCAATCCTGTTCCTCTATTCCTACCCAGATTAAAACGCTATTGTGAATTTGGTGTTCATAGTATCAAATTTAATATTATTTAATAAATAAACATTAAATTTAATAATATTTACATAAATGTATATCTCTATAGGCAGTAAAGTATGGTATTGTGCATTTTTAACTTTACAGAAAAAGCTCCAGACTATACATACATATTTAATATATATTATTGCATCATATGTTAATGATGTATATTACATTGCAACTTGCTTCTTTTCAGTCAAGTGTTGATAATACATAGATCCAGTTAATTTCTTTTGGCTGTTGTGTAACATTTGACTGTAAAACTGTATCACATTTTATTTACCCATTTATTTATTGAAGGACATTTACACATTATCCAGTTTTACACTATTACAATGCTGTGATGGGCATCTTAGTACATTCTCCTTGTCCACATGTTGGAGAATTTCTCTAGGGAAATTAGCTAGAAGTGAAATTACTGGGTAGTATGGTAAACATACCTTGTGTATCATTAAATAGTGTCAAAATTCTTTCCAAAGTGGTTGTCTCCATTTACACTTCCAATAGCAGAACATGAGGATTTCTGCTGTTCCACCTATTCTGTATCAGAAGAGAAACTTTTTGCCAGTGTGGTGGATATGAAATGGTTTTTCATTGTTTTATTTAATATTTTCTTGATATTTAGTGAGGTTGAGTGTCTTTTCATTTTATTTTCCTTTTCTGTAATAGACTTTTAATATACTGTTTCTTTATCTGTTGAGTTTTGTTCATCTTTTTCTTATTGTGCTGTGGGAATTCTTTATACCAGTTTTTAATTTTTGTCTGTTATGTGTGTTGCAAATATCTTTTCCCAAACTGGCACCCATCTTTAAAAAAATTTTTTTTACATTTATTTATTTTTGAGAGACAGAGACAGAGCACAAGTGGGGGAGGGGCAGAGAGAGAAGGAGACATAGAATCCGAAGCAGGCTCCAGGCTCTAAGCTGTCAGCCCAGAGCCCGACGTGGGGCTCGAACCCACGAACTTCGAGATCATGACCTGAGCCGAAGTCGGACGCTTAACCAACTGAGCCACCCAGGCGACCCAAACTGGCACCCATCTTAATATTTTATTTATATGCTATTATGTTATAGAAGGTTTAATTTTAATAAAGTAAAAATAATTCTTTTTGTCTATGGTTTGGGCTTTTTATAACTTGGTTAAGGAAAACTTTCCTACTCCAAGGTCATATTATATTTTCAGATATTTTCTTCTAATAGGTTTAAAAGTTTGCTTTTCATATTTAGAGTTTTGTCCATCTAGAATTATTCTCTGTGTAAGAGACAAAGTAGTGATCAAATTTTATTTTTTCCATGTAAAAATATGTTGTTTCAATATCATTTATTGGCTATTCTTTCCTTTCCCCAGTGTTTGAAATGCCACTTTTATAATATTCTAAGTTCCATGGACTTATTTCTGGGTTTTCTATTCTCTTCCAGTAATCCATTTGCCTATTTCTGCACCAGAATCACATTGTTCTAATCACTATAACTGTAAAAAAATGTTGATATCTGGTAAAACAAGTCAATTTTTCTCCTCATTACTTTTCATAACTCAATAATTATTCTTCAACAAGTCTATTCCATATGAATTTTAGAATCAGTTTGAAAAATTCCATAAAAATCCTATTTGATTAGAATTTAACTTAATTTAGAGATTAATTAGGGAAAGTTCATAGCTTTATGATACTGAGTCTTACCACACAAAATTTGTGATAGTTCTCCACTTATTCAAGTAGGTTCTTTTTGATGGCCTATATTTCATATATTTCTCAAATATATTTACCACAATTTTTGTTATATTTATTCTTAAGTGAGTAGGTACGATTCTAAGATGGCCCCCAAGATTTCCACCTCCTGGTATGCAAATCCTGTATAATCACCTTCCCTTGCACGTGGATATGAGTATGATAGGATAGTTGCTCCCTTGATTAGATGACATTATGTGACAAAAGTGATGGAATAGTCACTCCTATGATTACATTACATTATGTAAGGCTCCATTATAGCAGACTGAAATGAGATTCTCCTGCTGGCTTTGAAGAAAGAAGCAAGCTGCTATGCTATAAAAAGGAGGCATCAGAGCTAGTACCTGAGGATGGCTTTTAGGAAATGAGAGCAAGGCCTCAGGTAACAGCAAAAAATTAGAGCCCTCAGCTCTACAATAGCAAGGAACTGAATTCTGCTAATAACCATATAAGCTTAGAAAAGGACCCTGAGCCCGCGATGAGACCATAGACTCTGCCAACACCTTGACTCCATTCTGATGAGACCCTGAACATAGGATCGATCTCAGCTGTGCCCAGACTCCTGATCCACAGAAACTGAGAAAATAAGTGGGTGCTGTTTTAAGCCTCTAAGTTTATTTTAACTTATTATGTGGCATTAAAAAACATATACATCAGGTATATCATTTTATCCCCCCCCTTATTACTGTGAATTGGTTTGTTTCCTTGTCACTGTGAATGAGTTCTTTTTAAAATTTCATTTTAGAATAGTTATTACTGGATATAGGGGTGCTATTTTTTTTAAGTAGGCTTCACATCCAGTGCAGAGCCCAACATGGGGCTTGAACTCATGACCCTGAGATCAAGATTTGAGCTGAGATTGAGAGTCTTATGCTTAACTGACTGAACCACTTAGGCAAGGGGTGCTATTTTTTTTACACTTGTTTATTTATTTTTGAGAGACAGAGAGAGACAGAGCACAAGCGGGGGATGGGCAGAGAGAGGAGACACAGACTCCGAAGCAGGCTCCAGGATCCAAGCTGTCAGCGCAGAGCCCCACGTGGGGCTTGAACCCACAAACCACGAGATCATGACTTGAGCCAAAGTCGTATGCTCGACCAACTGAGCCACCCAGGCGCCCCAAGGGGTGCTATTTTTATATGTTGACCTTTATCCAGAAATCCTAGTGAAATTTCTTATTAGATCTAATGATGTGTAGATTCTCTTGGATTTTCTATGTGGACAACCATATTGAATAATAATGACAATTTTGCCTTTTATTTTCTGAGTCTTATACTCATATTCTTATACTCTTAAAGTCTTATACTCCTATAGTCTTATACTCCATTTTTGCATAGGTCAAGACCTTTAGTACAATATTGCGACAGAAGAAGATATAAGAAATCTTATCTTGTTATTGACTTTAATGGAATGGTTCTATTAATTCTCTACTAATTTGATGTTTACCATATGTTTTTTATAGACATTATTCATCAAGTTAAAGACCTTTTTGTTTTGTGTTTTGCTTATTTTTTTTTATCCACTGTGATAATCTTTATCTCTTAACTGGAGCATTTAAATCTATTTTCCTTTAAAATGGTTACTGATATATTAGGGTTTAAATCTTCCATCTTATTTTGTCCATTCTCTTCAGATACCGATTCTGTTTCTTTTTCTCTCACATCTTGCATTTTAATCCATTTTGATTGAATATTTTTATCATGCCATTTATTTCCTCTCTACAGGTTTGGAAGTTATATCCTTGATTTCTATTATTTTACTGGTTACCCTGCCTCTGATCAAAGTCTAAAGTTCATTAACACTTTACCCTCATCCTAGATAACTTGCTTTGTTTCCTCCCAACCTAGATGGTATTGTCTGGTATTTATTTATTTATTTATTTATTTATTTATTATTGTGGCCAGATTATGAGAGGGACAATGGCAAAGGAAACTTCCTTCCAAGAGCTTTTCAGAAAAGATGAAGGAAAGTTGATGGAATTGGAAGGTACCCAGGCAAACTGAAGCACACTTCTATGGAATTGAGGTCCCAGGTGCTTCCTGAAGATTCCAGAATTGCAGATCTTTAAGGCCTATTGTATGGGGTGTGCTTTGCAAGAGGTAAATGTTATCTAGAAGCAGATTCTAGCTCAATTGAAGGCAAAACTGGGGATGAAGAGGAGCAAATGTATTGTCGGGTACTTTATTTAATCCTTCTAGACATTATTATTACTGCCTAATGTGGCCAATGTTTACTTACATTTGCCCACATATTTACCACTTTCTTTGTTTTTTATTCCTTCTTGCATTTCAGACCTTCCATTTGGGATCACTTTCTTTCTTCCAGAAGTGCATCCTATAGGATCTTCCTTAGAGTATGATGGTGATAAACTTTCTAAGTTTATTGTTTCTAAGAACATGTCTTTGTTTTCCTTTGTTCTTTTTTTTTATTATGAAATTTATTGTCAAACTGATTTCCATACAACACCCATTGCCCATCCCAACAGGTGCCCTCCTCAATACCCATCACCCACCCACCCCTCCTTCCCACCCCCCATAAACTCTCAGTTTGTTCTCAGTTTTTAAAAGTCTCTTATGTTTTGGCTCCCTCCCTCTCTAACCAGTTTTTTTTCCCCTCCCCCATGGTCTTCTGTTAAGTTTCTCAGGATCCACATAGGAGTGAAAACATATGGAATCTGTCCTTCTCTGTATGACTTATTTCACTTAGCATAACACTCTCCAGTTCCATCCATGTTGCTACAAAAGGCCATATTTCATTCTTTCTCATTGCCACGTAGTATTCCATTGTGTATATAAACCACAATTTCTTTATCCATTCATCAGTTGATGGAATTTAGGCTCTTTCCATAATTTGGCTATTATTGAAAGTGCTGCTATAAACATTGGGGTACAAGTGCTCCTATGCATCAGTACTCCTGTATCCCTTGGGTAAATTCCTAGCAGTGCTACTGCTGGGTCATAGGGTAGGTCTATTAATTTTTTGAGGAACCTCAAAAAATTGTGTTTTCCACAACAGCTGCACCAGTTTGCATTCCCACCAACAGTGCAAGAGGGTTCCCGATTCTCCACATCCTCTCCACCATCTATAGTCTCCTGTTTTGTTCATTTTAGCCACTCTGACTGGCATGAGGTGGTATCTGAGTGTGGTTTTGATTTGTATTTCCCTGATGAAGAGCGACGTTGAGCATCTTTTCATGTGCCTGTTGGCCATCTGGATGTCTTCTTTAGAGAAGTGTCTATTCATGTTTTCTGCCCATTTCTTCACTGGATTATTTGTTTTTTGGGTGTGGAGTTTGGTGAGCTCTTTATAGGTTTTGGATACTAGCCCTTTGTCCGATATGTCATTTGCAAATATCTTTTCCCATTCTGTTGGTTGCCTTTTAGTTTTATTGTTTGTTTCCTTTGCTGTGCATAAATTTTATCTGGATGAGGTCCCAATAGTTCATTTGTGCTTTTAATTCCCTTGCCTTTGGGGATGTGTCAAGTAAGAAATTGCTACGGCTGAGGTCAGAGAGGTCTTTTCCTGCTTTCTCCTCTAGGGTTTTGATGGTTTCCTGTCTCACATTCAGGTCCTTTGTCCATTTTGAGTTTATTTTTGTGAATGGTGTGAGAAAGTGGTCTAGTTTCAACCTTCTGCATGTTGCTGTCCAGTTCTCCCAGCACCATTTGTTAAAGAGACTGTCTTTTTTTCCATTGGATATTCTTTCCTGCTTTGTCAAAGATGAGTTGGCCATACGTTTGTGGGTCTAGTTCTGGGGTTTCTATTCTATTCCATTGGTCTATGTGTCTGTTTTTGTGCCAATACCATGCTGTCTTGATGATGACAGCTTTGTAGTAGAGGCTAAAGTCTGGGATTGTGTTGTCTCCCGCTTTGGTCTTCTTCAAAATTACTTTGGCTATTCGGGGCCTTTTGTGGTTCCATATGAATTTTAGGATTGCTTGTTCTAGTTTCGAGAAGAATGCTGGTGCAATTTTGATTGGGATTGCATTGAATGTGTAGATAGCTTTGGGTAGTATTGACATTTTAACAATATTTATTCTTCCAATCCATGAGCACTGAATGTTTTTCCATTTCTTTATATCTTCTTCAATTTCCTTCATAAGCTTTCTATAGTTTTCAGCATACAGATCTTTTACATCTTTGTTCAGGTTTATTCCTAGGTATTTTATGCTTCTTGGTGCAATTGTGAATGCGATCAGTTTCTTAATTTGTCTTTCTGTTGCTTCATTATCAGTGTCTAAGAATGCAACTGATTTCTGTACATTTTGTATCCTGCGACTTTGCTGAATTCATGTATCAGTTCTAGCACACTTTTGGTGGAATCTATCGGATTTTCCATGTATAATAACATGTCATCTGCAAAAAGCGAAAGCTTGACTTCATCTTTGCCAATTTGGATGTCTTTGATTTCCTTTTGTTGTCTGCTGATGCTAGAACTTCCAACACTATGTTAAACAACAGCGGTGAGAGTGGACATCCCTGTCACGTTCCTGATGTCAGGGAGAAAGCTCTCAGTTTTT
Source organism: Neofelis nebulosa (assembly GCF_028018385.1). NCBI lineage: Eukaryota > Metazoa > Chordata > Mammalia > Carnivora > Felidae > Neofelis > Neofelis nebulosa. The sequence continues at coordinate 47,988,789 of NC_080800.1, forward strand.
CCCCATTGAGGATGATGTTAGCTGTGGGCTTTTCATAAATGGCTTTTATGATCTTTAAGTATGTTCCTTCTGTCCCGACTTTCTCTAGGGTTTTTATTGAGAAAGGATGCGGAATTTTGTCAAATGCTTTTTCTGCATCGATTGACAGGATCATATGGTTTTTATCTTTTCTTTTATTAATGTGATGTATCACGTTGATTGATTTGTGAATGTTGAACCAGCCCTGCAGCCCAGGAATGAATCCCACTTGATCATGGTGAATAATTCTTTCTTCCTGTTTGAGTTTTGGAAGTGTGTGGGTCTTAGGAATTTGCCCATTTCTTCCAGGTTGTCCAGTTTGTTGGCATATTCATTGTATGCCCTGATAATTGCTTGTATCTCTGAGGGATTGGTTGTAATAATTACATTTTCATTCATGATTTTGTCTATTTGGGTCCTCTCCCTTTTCTTTTTGAGAAGCCTGGCTAAAGGTTTATCAATTTTGTTTATTTTTTTCAAAAAAACAACTCTTGGTTTCATTGATTTGCTCTACATTTTTTTTAGAGTCTATATTATTTATTTCTGCTCTGATCTTTATTATTTCTCTTCTTCTACTGGATTTAGGGTCTTTGCTGTTCTGCTTCTATTTCCTTTATTTATGCTGTTAGCTTTTGTATTTGGTATTTTTCTTGTTTCTTGAGATAAGCCTGGATTGTAATGTATTTTCCTCTCAGGACTACCTTCACTGCATCCCAAAGCTTTTGGATTGTTGTATTTTCATTTTCATTTGTTTCCATATATTCTTTAATTTCTTCTCAAATTGTCTGGTTGACGCATTCATTCTTTAGTAAGGTGTTCTTTAACTCCATGCTTTTGTTTTCAGTTTTCCAGAGTTTTACTTGTGGTTGATTTCAAGCATCATCGCATTGTGGTCTGAAAGTATGCATGGCATAATCTCAATTCTTGTATACTTATGAAGGGCTGTCTTGTGACCCAGTATGTGATCTATCTTGGAGAAGGTTCCATGTGCACTCGAGAGGAAAGTATGTTCTCTTTCTTTGGGATGCAGAGTTCTAAATATATCTGTCAAGTCCATCTGAGGCAGTGTATCATTCAGGGCCCTTGTATCTTTATTGATCCCGTGTCTAGATGATCTATCCAATGTTGTAAGTGGAGTATTAAAGTCCCCTGCAATACCACATTCTTATCAATAAGGTTGCTTATGTTTGTGATTGTTTTATATATTTGGGGGCTCCCATATTCGGCACATAGACATTTATAATTGTTAGCTCCTCCTGATGGATAGACTCTGTAATGATTATACAATGCCCCTCTTCATCTCTTGTTACAGCCTTTAATTTGAAGTCTAGTTTGTCTGATATAAGTATGGCTACTCCAGCTTTCTTTTGATTCCCCGTTGCATGATAGATAGTTCTCCATCCCCTCCCTTTCAATCTGAAGGTGTCCTCAGGTCTAAAATAAGTCTCTTGTAGACAGCAAATAGATGGGTCTTGTTTTTTATCCATTCTGATACCCTATGTCTTTTGGTTGGAGCATTTAGTCCATTTACATTCAGTGTTATTATTGAAAGACATGTATTTAGAGTCATTGTGATGTCTGTAGGTTTCATGTTTGTAGTGATGTGTCTGGCACTTTGTGGTCCTTGCAACATTTCACTCACAGAGTCCCCCTGAGGATCTCTTGTAGGGCTGGTTTAGTGGTGATTAATTCCTTCAGTTTCTGTTTCTTTGGGAAGACCTTTATCTCTCCTTCTATTCTGAATGACAGACTTGCTGGATAAAGGATTATTGGCTGCATATTTTTTCTGTTTGTCACATTGAGGATTTCCTGCGGTTCCTTTCTGGCCTGCCAAGTTTCAGTAGATAGATCTGCCACCAGTCTTATGGGTCTCCCCTTATAAGTTAGAGCGTGTTTATCTTTAGTTGCTTTCAGAATTATCTCTTTATCCTTGTATTTTGCCATTTTCACTATGGTATGTCATGTAGAAGATCGATTCAAGTCATGTCTGAAGGGAGTTCTCTGTGCCTCTTGGATTTCAATGCCTTTTTACTTCCCCAGTTCAGGGAAGTTCTCAGCTATGATTTCTTCCAGTACACTTTCAGCACCTTTCCCTCTCTCTTCCTCCTCTGGAATCCCAATTATGCGTACATTATTTCGTTTACTTATGTCACTTAGTTCTCTAAGTCTCCCCTCATGGTCCTGGATTGTTTTATCTCTCTTTTTCTCAGCTTCTTCTTTTTCCATAATTTTATCTTCTAATTCACCTATTCTCTCCTCTGCCTCTTCAGTCCGAGCTGTGGTCGCCTCCATTTTATTTTGCAGCTTATTTATAGCACTTTTTTTTAGCTTCTCCTGACTGTTTCTTAGTCCCTTGATATCTGTAGTAATAGATTCTCTGTTGTTCTCTATACTTTTTTCAAGCCCAGTGATTAATTTCATGATTATTATTTTAAATTCATTTTCTACTATATTGCTTAAATCGTTTTTGATTAGATCATTAGCTGTCGCTACTTCCTGGAGTTTCTTTTGAGGAGAATTCCTCCGTTTCGTCATTTTTTTTTATTTATTTTTTAATATATGAAATTTACTGTCAAATTGGTTTCCATACAACACCCAGTGCTCATCCCAAAAGGTGCCCTCCTCAATACCCATCACCCACCCTGCCCTCCCTCCCACCCCCCATCAACCCTCAGTTTGTTCTCAGTTTTTAACAGTCTCTTATGCTTTGGCTCTCTCCCACTCTAACCTCTTTTTTTTTTTTTTTTTCCCTTCCCCTCCCCCATGGGTTTCTGTTACGTTTCTCAGGATCCACATAAGAGTGAAACCATATGGTATCTGTCTTTCTCTGTATGGCTTATTTCACTTAGCATCACACTCTCCAGTTCCATCCACGTTGCTACAAAAGGCCATATTTCATTTTTTCTCATTGCCACGTAGTATTCCATTGTGTATATAAACCACAATTTCTTTATCCATTCATCAGTTGATGGACATTTAGGCTCTTTCCATAATTTGGCTATTGTTGAGAGTGCTGCTATAAACATTGGGGTACAAGTGCCCCTATGCATCAGTACTCCTGTATCCCTTGGGTAAATTCCTAGCAGTGCTATTGCTGGGTCATAGGGTAGGTCTATTTTTAATTTTCTGAGGAACCTCCACACTGCTTTCCAGAGCGGCTGCACCAATTTGCATTCCCACCAACAGTGCAAGAGGGTTCCCGTCTCTCCACATTTCGTCATTTTGGATACTCCCTGGAGTGGCGCGGAACTGCAGGGCTCTTCCTCTGTGCTGTCTGGAGTAACTTGCCTTGGTGGGTGGGGCCACAGTCCGACCTGATGTTTGCCCCCAGCCCACTGCTGGGGCCACAGTCAAACTGGTGTGTACATTATCTTCCCCTCTCCCAGGGTCAGGACTCACTGTGGAGTGGTGTGGCCTTTGTCTGGCCTAGTTGCACACTGCCGGTCTTGTGGTACTGCTTCCATGGGATCTGGCGTATTAGCTGGGGTGGATCCGCAAGGTGCACAGGGGCGGGAGGGGCAGGCTCAGCTGGTTTTGCCTTTAGTAGTCCACTTTGGGAGAGGCCCTGCAGCACTGGGAGGGAGGCACACCCGTTGGAGGGATGGATCCGCAGAAGCACAGAGTTGTGTGTTTGCGCGGTGCAAGCAAGTTCTGTGAGGGGAACTGGCTCTTTGGGATTTTGGCCGGGGAATGGGAGAGGGAGAAGGCACTTCCCAGTGCCTTTGTTCCCCGCCAAGCTGAGCTCTGTCCTCCGGGGCTCAACAACTCTCCCTCCTGCTCTCTGAGCAGAGCTGTTGACTTATAACATTCCAGATGTTAAGTCCCTCTGCCTGTCAGAACACACTCTGTCCTGTCCCTCTGCTTTTGCAAGCCATACTCGGGGGCTCTGCCTTGCCAGACTGGCTTCCCCTCCACTGCCCCAGCTTCCTCCCACCAGTCCGTGTAGCGCACACCGCCTCTCCACCCTTCCTACCCTCCTCCGAGGGCCTCTTGTCTTTGCTTGGCTCCGAAGAGTCCATTCTGCTAGTCTTCTGCTGGTTATCGGGGTAAATTAGGCAGATGTGGGTGGAATCTAAGCGATCAGCAGGACGCAGTGAGCCCAGGATCCTCCTACGCCACCATCTTCCTGATTTCCGGGCATTTGACTCTTGTTTGCCTTTGTTCTTGAATGAGAGGGAGTTCAGCATCTAATTATAGGTTGAGAAACTTATATGGCTTTCTCTACATCCCTTGGGGTTGAGGAAAGAAGTTTAGTTTTGGTTTGCTCTTATTCTGACAGTGCATATTTTTGGTCTTCAGTTAATGTGGGGAGGGTATACACACACACACACACACACCACAACTTCTTCATCAGTTCATAATTTGATGGACATTTGGGCTCTTTCCATAAATTGGCTATTGTTGATAATACTGCTATACATCTGAGCACATGTATCCCTTTGAATCAGTGTTTTTGTATCCTTTAGGTAAATGCCCTGAGGGCAATTGCTGAATCGTAAGGTAGTTCCAATTTTATTTTTTTGAGGAACCTCCATACTATTATCCAGAGTGGTTACATCAGCTGGCATTCCCACTAGCAGTGTCAGAGAATCCTCCTTTCTCCCCATCCTCACCAAAACCTGTTGTTTCTTGTGTTGATGATTTTAGCCATTCTGACAGGTGAGGTAATATCTCATTGTAGTTTTGATTTACATTTCCCAGATGACCACTGATGTTGGGCATCATTTTATGTGTCTGTTAGTCACCTGGATGTCTTCTGTGGAAAAATGCCTGTTCATGCCTTCTGTGCATTTTTTAAATGGATTATTTGTTTTCTGGGTGTTGAGTTTGATAAGTTCTATATAGATTTTGGATATGAACCCTTTATCAGATATGTCATTTGGAAATATCATCTCCCATTCTATAGGGTGCCTTTTAGTTTTGTTGATTGTCTCCTTCACTTGACAGAAGCTTTTTATCTTGATGAAATCCGAATAGTTTATTTTTGCTTTTATTTCCCTTGCCCCAGGAAATACATCAAGTAAGAAGTTGCTGTGGCTGTTGTCAAAGAAGTTTCTGCCTGTGTTCTCCTCTAGGATTTTGATAGTTTTGTGTCTCACATGTAGGTCTTTCATCGATTTTGAATTTATTATTGTGTATGGTATAAATGGTTGAGTTTTTAAAAATACAATTTATTGTCAAATTGGTTTCCATACAACACACAGTGCTCATCCCAACAAGTGCCCTCCTCAATGCCCATCACCCACTTTCCCCTCTCCCCCACTCCTCATCAACCCTCAGTTTGTTCTCAGTATTTAAGAGTCTCTTATGTGTTTCATTCTTTTGCATATTGCTGTCCAGTTTTCCCAACACCATTTGTTGAAGAGACTGTCTTTTTTCCATTGGATATTCTTTCTGGCTTTGTCAAAGATAAGTTGACCATGTAGTTGTGGGCACATTTCTGCATTTTCTATTCTGTTACATTGATCTATATGTATTTTTTGTGCCAGTTCCATACTGACTTGATGACTACAGCTTTGTAATATAACTTGAAGTCCAGAATTGTAATGCCTCCAGCTTTGCTTTATTTTTTTTCTTTCAAGATTTATTTGGCTAGTTGGGGTCTTTTGTTTTTCCATACAAATTTTAGGATTGTTTGTTCTAGCTCTGTGAAAACTGCTGGTGGTATTTTGATAGGGCTTTCATCAAATGTGTAGATTGCTTTGGGTAATATAGACATTTTAACAATATTTTTTCTTCCAGTTCATGGGCATGGAATGTTTTTCCATTTCTTTGTGTCATCTTCAATTTTTTTTCCATCAGTATTTTTAGTTTTTGGAGTATAGATCTTTGGCCACATTGGTTAGGTTTATTCCCAGGTATCTTATGGTTTTTGGTACAATTGTAAATGGGATCAATTCCTTGAATTCTCTTTCTGCTGTTTCTTTATTAGTGTATAGAAATGCAACAGATCTCTGTATTTTGATTTTTTATCCTGCAACTTTGCTGAATTTGTGTATCTGTTCTAACAATTTTTTGCTTTCAGGTTTTCTACAAAAGTATGATGTCATCTGCAAATAGTGAAAGTTTGACCTCTTCCTTGCTGATTTGGATGCCTTTTATTTCTTTTCACTGTCTGATTGCTGAGGCTAGGACTTCCAAGTGTGTTAAATAACTGTAGTGAAAGTGGACATCGCTGTCTTGTTCTTGACCATAGAGGAAAAGCTATAAGTTTTTCCCCATTGAGGATATTACCTGTGGATCTTTCATATATGGCCTTATGATGTTGAGGTATGTTCCCTTTATCCCTACTTTGTTGAGGGTTGTTATTAAGAATGGATGCTGTGTTTTGTCAAATGTTTTTTCTGAACGTATTGAGAGGATCATATGGTTATTTTCCTTTCTTTTATTAATGTGGTGTATCACATTGATTTGTGAACATTTGAACCACGCTTGTAGCCCAGGAATAAATCCCAGTTGATTGTAGTGAATGATTCTTTTAATGTGCCATTAGATTCAATTTGCTAGTATCTTGTTGAGAATTTTTGCATCCATGTTCATCAAGGATATTGGCCTGTAATTCTCTTTTTTAGTTGGGTCTTTCTCTGGTTTAAGAATCAAGGTAATGCTGGTCTTGTAGAATGTATTTGGAAATTTTCCTCCATTTCTATTTTTTTGAACAGTGTGGGAAGAATTAAGTTTTCTTTAAATGTTTGGTAGAATTCCCCTGGGAAGCCATCTGGCTCTGGACTTTTGTTTGTCAGGAGATGTTTGATTACTCATTCAAATATTTTGCTGGTTTTTGTTCTGCACAAGTTTTATTATTCTTCCTGTTTCGGTTTGGGTAATTCATATGTTTCTAGGAATTTATACATTTTTTTAAGATTGCCCAATTTTTGGCATATACTTTTTCATAATATTCTCTTATAATTGTTTTTATTTCTCTGGTGTTGGTTGTGATGTCTTCTCTCTCACTCGTGATTTTATTTGAGTCCTTTCTCTTTTTGTTAAGTCTGGCTAGGGGTTTATCAATTTTATTTATGTTTTCAAAAAGACACCTCCTGGTTTTATTGATTTATTCTACTGTGTTTTTTTCTATATCATTTATTTCTGCTCTTATCTTTATTAAAAATTTTTTTTAAAGAGAGAGAAAGGGTGCAAGCAGGGGAGTGGGACAGTGGGTGAGTGAGAAAGAATCTTTAAGCAGGTCCACACTCAGTGTGGAGCCCAATGCAGGGCTCAATCCTCTGACCCTGGGATCATGACCTCAGTCGAAATCAAGAGTTGAGACACTGAACCGACTGAGCCATTCAGGTACCCCATGTTCTAATTTTTTTATGTCCCTTTTCTGATGGCTTTAACCTTAATTTGTTTTCCTTTTTCTAACTCCTTCAGGTGTAAGTTTAGGTTTCATATTTGAGATTTTTCTTGATTTTTGAGTTAGGCCTTTATTGCTATATACTTCCCTCTTATGACTGCTTTTGCTGCATCTCAAAGATTTTGGAGCATTATGTTTTCATTATCATTTGTTTCCATGTATTTTTAAAAATTTCTTCTTTAATTTCCCAATTGACCCATTTATTCTTTATTAGGATGTTCTTTAACCTCTATGTATGTCTGGTCTTTCCAATTTTTTTTCTTGAGGTTGACTTCAAGTTTCATAGCTTTGAGGTCTGAATATATGCATGGTATGATCTCAGTCTTTTTGAACTTGTTGAGGCCTGATTTGTGACCAACTATGTGATCTTTTCTGGAGAATGTCCCATGTGCCCTTGAAAAAATGTGTATTCTCATCTTTTAGGATGAAATGTTCTGAATATATCTGTCAAGTCTATCTGATCCAGTGTGTCATTCAATCTGGTCCAGTGTGTCATTCAAAAACAGTGTTTCCTTGTTGATTTGCTGCTTAAATGATCTGTACATTGATGTAAATGTGGTATTAAGTCCCCTCTTTATTATCCATGAGTTTCTTTATGGTTCTTATTAATTGTTTTATATGTTTGGGTTCTCCCATAGATAGATAGATCTTCTTGTTGGATAGGTCCCTTTATTATGATATAATGCCCTTCTTCATATTTTGTTACAGTCTTTGGTTTAAAATCTAGGTTGTCTGTGAAGAGTGAAAGTTTGACCTCCTGGAGAACAAACTGAGGGTTACTTGAGGGGTTGTGGGAGGGGGATGGGCTAAATGGGTAAGGGGCACTAAGGAATCTACTCCTGAAATCATTGTTGCACTATATGCTAACTAATTTGGATGTAAATTTTTAAAAATAGAAAATAAAATAAAATAAATAAAGTACTTTCTGTAATTGGCAAAAAAATAAAAGAAATAAAATCTAGGTTGTCTGACAGAAGTATCACTGCTCCAGCTTTTTTTTTTTTTTTTTGACGTCCGTTTTCATGATAAATTGTTCTCCCTCCCCTTGTTTTCAATATGCAAGTGTCTTTAGGTCAAAAATGAGTGTTTTGTAGGTAGCGTATAGCTGGGTCTTTTTTCAAATCCATTCTGATACCCTATGTCTTTTGATTGGAACATTTAGTCCATTTACATTCAGAGTAATTATTGATAGATATGTATTTAGTGCCATTTTGTTACTTGTTTTGTCATTGTTTCTGGAGATTTCCTCTGTTCCTTTCTAGTTTGTGTCACTTTTGATCTTTCTTTCCCACTCAAAGAGTCCCCTTAAATATTCCTTGCAAGACTTGTTCAGTTATCATGAACTCCTTTACTTTTTGTTTATCTCTCCTTCTATTCTGAATGATAGTCTTGCAGGCTAGAGTATTCTTGGCTGCATATTTTTTCCATTCAACACTTTGAATCTATCATGCCTCTCCCTTCTGGTTTGCCACATTTCTATGGAGAGATCTGCTGCTAACCCTATTTGTCTTCTCTTGTAAGTTAGGGACTTCTTTTATCTTGCTGCTTATAGGATTTTTTTTTCTTTATCTTTATATTTTGCAAATTTAACCACAATATGTCTTGTTGTTGGTCTGCTTTTGTAGATTTTGATGGAAATTCTCTAGGGCTCCTGGATTTGGACGTCTGTTTCCTTCCCCAGATTAAGGAAGTTTTCAGCTATAATTTGCTCAAATAAACTTTCTGCCCCCCTTTCCCTCTCTTCTTCTTCTGGGACTCCTATGATTGAGTGTCATGTTTGATGTAATCACTGAGTTCCTTAAATCTATTCTTGTGATCTATAATTCTTCTTTCTTTTCTGCAGCTTCATATTTTCCATTATTCTATCTTCTATATCACTCATTCACTCCTCTGTACCTTCCATCCTTGCGGTCATTAATATATCCAGTCTGTTTCAAATCTCAGTTATTGCATTTTTGAATTCTTACTCATTTTTTAAACCCCTTTTCTGTGCTATAAGGGTGTCCCTGATGTCTTCCATGCTTTTCTCCAGCCCAGTGAGAATTTTTTTATAATTGTTGCTTTGAATTCTCCATTAGTCATATTACCTATATTTTTATTTGGGTCTGGCCATGACCTTTTCTTTTTCTTCCATGTCTTTTTCTCTGTGTTAGAAAAGTCTGTTGGAACCATATCCATCTTATGTGGATCCTGAGAAACGTAACAGAAACCCATGGGGGAGGGGAAGGGAAAAAAAAAAAAAGAGGTTAGAGTGGGAGAGAGCCAAAGCATAAGAGACTGTTAAAAACTGAGAACAAACTGAGGGTTGATGGGGGGTGGGAGGGAGGGCAGGGTGGGTGATGGGTATTGAGGAGGGCACCTTTTGGGATGAGCACTGGGTGTTGTATGGGAACCAATTTGACAGTAAATTTCATATATTAAAAAAATAATAATAAAAAAAAAAAAAAAGAAAAGTCTGTTGGGACACCTGGGTGGTTCAATTGGTTAAGCGTCTCTTTTTTAAAAAAAAAATTTTTTTTTAACGTTTATTTATTTTTGAGACAGAGAGACAGAACATGAATAGGGGAGGGGCAGAGAGAGACACACACAGAATCTGAAACAGGCTCCAGGCTCTGAGCTATCAGCACAGAGCCCAGCGCGGGGCTCGAATTCATGGACTGCGAGATCATGACCTGAGCCAAAGTCAGATGCTTAACCGACTGAGCCACCCAGGCGCCCCTAGCGTCTGACTCTTGATTTCAGCTCGGGTCGTGATCTCACAGTTCGTGGATTCAAGCCCCATGTTGGGCTCTGCACTGACAATGTGGAACCTGCTTGGGATTCTCTGTCTCCCTCTCTCTGCCCCCTCCTGATCATGTTTTCTCTTTCAAAATAAATCAATTTTTTAAAAAAAGGAAAAAAAAAAGAAATGTCTGTTTCCTGCTCTTTAGAGTAATGGTTTATGAAGAAGAGGTCGGATTGTCCAGGGCCTAGCACTTCAGGGAAGGTCTCTGATGTGTGCTGTGTGCACTCTGCTGTTGTGTTTTGGCTGCTCTATCCTTTCAGGCAAGTCACCTGCAGAGGCTTTCTTTGCTTGTGGTGGGCAGTGTTTGGTCCTTGGACAAAGTGTGGTGAGTTTTAAATAGGTGTGCTCTGGTCTGCTTGTTAAGACCAGATGCTACTTCCACTATAACTGAAGCCTTGCGGAACTATCTGGTGAGTAGATGTGGTTTGTATGTGGATTTCTGCTGGTCTTCTGGACAAGGGGCCTGTTTCACTGGGCTTTACACACACTTGCTCAATAAAAGCAGTACTAGCAGAGTATGGGGGAAGGTTGGTCGTTACTGTTGGTGCTGTGTTGTTTACTGAAGTTGGTTTATGCTAAGGGGCAGGGGAGAGAAATGGCACCAGCCAGCTCCTTTGTTCCTGGAGAGGGGTCTCTGTGCTCGCTGCTTTCTCAGGGAAGTACTCCCCAAAAAGTGAATAATTTCCCTTTGTGTGTCCCAGGCATTTTTCAGATTGTTATTTTCATGCTGTCTCTCCAGGTTGCTTGCCTGACTGGGGCAGTGTGGTGCACTTTGACCTTTATCTCAGGCAAGTCTTTTGACTTTTAAAACTTTTAAAACTCCAAACATTGGGGTGCCTTGGTGGCTCAGGCGGTTAAGCACCGAACTCTTGATTTTGGCTCAGGTAATTATCTCATGGTTCATGGCATCGAGCCTCATGTTGGGCTCTGTGCTGGCAAAGTGAAACCTGCTTGGGATTCTCTGTCTCTGTCTCTCTCTCTCTTTCTCTGCCACTCCCCTGCTTTCTCAGACATGTGCAAGTGCACTCTCTCTCAAAATATACAAATAAACTTAAAAAAAAAAACCCTTAAACTTTAGGAACATGCTGTGATGGTGGCCTCTGCTGGTCTCCTGGGGGAGGGTCTTGCCATATTAGGATGCAAGTTTTACCAAGTTGAACAGTTGTGCCAGAGCACAACTGGGATTTGGAACAAAGCAGGATAAGCAGCCAGTGTCTGGGTTGCTGCCCTCAGCAGGTGTCTTTCCACCTATGCTGAGGGGCAGGGGAGGGCAATGGTGCCCACTGCTCTTTTGTCCCTGGATAGGTGTCTCTGAGAATGCCACCTCTCACAGAAGGCCTCCAAGAAGAGTAAACAATCTCTTCCCATGTGCCTTAGGTGTTCCTCAGATCGCACAGTCTGCCCTGGGGTTGTTTGCCTGCCTTCTCTCCAAGAGTAGGGCAGCACCTTCAAGACTCTATCCTAGCCCAGCCTGCTGACCTATAAAACTCCAGTCTTTGATCCTTACTGGTTGCAAAACCTCATGAAAATCAGTGCCTCTCATTTTCCCAGCCAATGGCTTTGGGGAAGTGCTCTCCTTGTGTATATCCCTGTGTGCTCCACTCTCTCTTGTCTTTTTCCATAACCAGGGCTTCCTCCCCTCTGCAGCCCCTGTTTTCGTTTCTCCCCCAAACCAATCTCCATACCTCCTAACTTGAAGGAAGAAATATCTCAAAGCAATAACCTAAAGTTCCACCTGAAGTAACTAAGTAAAGAAGAGCAACCTAAACCCAAAGCAAGCAGAAAGAAGGATACAATAAAAACTACAGTGGAAATAAATGAAATTGAGACTAGAAAAACAATAGAAAAAATCAACAAAAACAAAAATTCGTTCATTGAAAAGATCCCTAACATTGATAAACCTTTACCTAGACTGACAAAAAAAGAGAGGACTGGAATTACCAAAATTAGGAATAAAAATGGGGACATCACTAGCAGCCCTAAAGAAATAAAAAAGATTATAAATAAATACTATTGACAGATGTTAACAAGTTTAATAACATATAAAATGGGCAAATTTGTAGAAAAACAAACTACTGAAACTGACTCAAGAAGAGAGAGAAAATATGAATAATCCTACAACAAGTAAAAAAATTGAATTAGTGATTTAAAAAAAAAAGCTTCCCACAAAGAAAAGGCCAGCACTGGGATGACTGCATGGCTCAGTCAGTTAAGCATCTGAATTCAGCTCAGGTCATGATCTCACGGTCCCTGAGTTTGAGCTCCACATCAGGCTCTGTGTTGACAACTCAGAGACTGGAGCGTGCTTCAGATTCTGTGTCTCCTTCTTTCTCTGCCCCTCCTCCACTCACACTCTGTTTCTCTCTGTCTCTCAAAAATGAATAAATGTTTAAAAAAAATTTTTAAAAACCCCAGCACCAAATGACATCACTGGTGAATTCTATCAACGGTTTCAAGTAGAATTAACAGAATGAAGTGACATAATATCAAAATGGTAAATCAGGTGCTTTTTGCCATCTTCTTTCAAAGAATACTGAATTTGACAATCACTTATGAATGAGAGAGCCTTTGTAGAAGTCCCTGAGTCAAGAGGAGAAGTTCCAGTGCACCAGTGGAAGAACAAAAAGTTTGATATTGGATGCATTAGAGAGAGTAATAGAAACAGTTTCACTTTACCAGCATCACCCCTTCTTCGAGGTGGCACAGCTGAGTGCCAAGAGAGATCTTGGTTGTGATTTCTCCCATAGGGAAAATGAGGGAATGTAAGTGCACATCTGGCTCCCCAGTTGTGTGGAACACTGCCAGAGATCCATTTCTTTCTTACCCCATCCAGAATACTTAGGTGCTGCAGCATGGGGTGGGGTGGGGGCAGGTGGTATAGAACAGCAGTCAGAACTCTCAGAAGGCATCAAAGGGACAGGTTTCCTACAAGCCATGTAGTGAACAACAGGAAGCCTGCCCACGAGCTTTTTAGAAATGTTTATCTGTAGATCCCCCCAATTTGCCACAGGCACCCCCAATTTTCTGTGCACCTCACCTACACACATCTCGTACCCTATGGCCAATTCCCTGTGTTTCCAAGGGTGGCTAGAGTGAGCCATTTCAGACAGGCAGTGAACAGAAGCAGAAATCTGGCATAATTGTGGGGTTGGGAGAATACACACAAACTTTAGGCACCACCATGGGGAGAGCATTCAGGAGGCTGTCAAGTCTCAGTTTAACTTTGCAAGATCAACAGAAGTCATACAATCATATGAAGTCCTCCACAAGAGGGAACAAGAAGTGTGGCACAGGTGTATCTATAGAAAAGGTCTGAGAAAGCCTCAGAATCCCTAAGAAGACTGATGGAAGGTATTAGTCTTTGGAAGCAAGTCAGTGGAATATAAAGGTGGTGACTGCTTTACAAATACAAAGACAGCAATGCAAGACTTCAAAGAGCATGAAAAACAAGGAAAAACCAAGGAAATGGTACCATAAAAGGAACACAATAATTTTCAAGTAACCAATTGCAAAGAAATGGAGATCTGTGATTTGCCCAACAAAAAATTTAAAGTAGTTGTTTTAAGGAAGCTCAGTGAATTACAAAAAAGAAAAAAAATATAAAGATAAAAATTAACCACAGAAAGACAAGTCAATGAAATGAGGAAAACAATGTATGGACAAAATGAGAAATTTAATAGACATGGAAACTATAAAAAATAACTAAAATTGTGGAGATGAAGAATACAAAGAATGAAATGAAAAATGCAAAAGAAACATCAGCAGCAGATCAAGCAGAAGAAAGAACCAACAAAATAAAAGGCAGTTCAAATGAAATTAGTCAGAAGAGATCAAAAATAACAGAAAAAGAATGAAGCAAAGCTATGTAAAGTATAGGAAAACATTAAAAAGAAATAATCTAGACATTATTGGAGTCCCAGAAGGAGAAATGAGGGAGAATGGGGCAGAAAAACTTATAACAAAAATAATGTCTGAGAACATCCTAATTCTGGGAAGAGATTTGGTCATCCAAATTTATGAAGCTCATAGGTCCCCAAAAATTTCAACTCAAAAGATCTTCTCTTTAGAGGGTTATAATAAAACCCTCTAAAATCAGAGGAAGAATTTGAAAAAAAAAAAGCAAGAGAAACAAATTCCTCACATATAAGAGAGCTTACATAAGGTTATCAGTGTGATTCTAAGAAAACTTGCAGGTCAGAAGAAAGAGGGATGATATATTCAAAGTACTGAAAGGAAAAAAGAAAACCTGCCAACCAAGAATACTCTCCCTGGCAAAGCTGCCTTCAGAAATGAGAGAGAAATAAAAACTTTCCCAGAAAAATAAAAGCTGAGGGAGATTATCATCACTAGATCTGCCTTTCAAGAAATGGTGAAAGGAGTCCTTCAAGTTGGAATGAAGGGATGCTAATTAGTAACATGAAAACATAGGAAAATATCAAGCGGAGTGGTAAAGGGTAGTATGGAGTCAAATTCAAAATATTCTAATACAGGCAGGAGAACAGGAAGATGGCGGCATAGGAGGACGTTGGGCTTGCCGCGCGTCCTGCTGATCACTTAGATTCCACCTACACCTGCCTAAATAACCCAGAAAACCTCCAGAGGATTAGCAGAATGCAGTCTCCGGAGCCAAGCACAGACGAGAGGCCCACGGAAGAGGGTAGGAAGGGCGGCGAGGCGGTGCCTGCTCCATGGACTGGCGGGAGGGAGCCGGGGCGGAGGGGCGGCTCACCGGCCAAGCAGAGCCCCCGAGTCTGGCTGGCAAAAGCGGAGGGGCCTGACGGACTGTGTTCCGACAGCAAGCGCGACTTAGCGTCTGGGAGGTCATAAGTCAACAGCTCTGCTCCGAAAGCGGGAAGGCTGGAGGACAAAGGGAGGGAGAGCTGCTGAGCCCCCGGACACAGACCTCAGTTTGGTGGGGAAAAAAGGCGCTCGCCAGCACAATCTCCCCCGCCCACCCCCCAGCCAAAATCCCAAAGAGAGCCAGTTCCTGCCAGGGAACTTGCTCACTCTGCGCAAACACACAACTCTGTGCTTCTGCGGAGCCAAACCTCCGGCAGCGGATCTGACTCCCTCGCTGCCACAGGGCCCCTCCTGAAGTGGATCACCTAAGGAGAAGCGAGCTAAGCCTGCCTCTCCTGTCACCGTGCACCTTGCCTACCCACCCCAGCTAATACGCCAGATCCCCAGCACCACAAGCCTGGCAGTGTGCAAGTAGCCCAGACAGCCACGACACCCCACAGTGAATCCCGCTCCTAGGAGAGGGGAAGAGAAGGCACACACCAGTCTGACTGTGGCCCCAGCAATGGGCTGGGGGCAGACATCAGGTCTGACTGCGACCCCACCCACCAACTCCAGTTGTACACCACAGCACAGGGGAAGTGCCCTGCAGGTCCTCACCACTCCAGGGACTATCCAAAATGACCAAACGGAAGAATTCCCCTCAGAAGAATCTCCAGGAAATAACAACAGCTAATGAACTGATCAAAAAGGATTTAAATAATATAACAGAAAGTGAATTTAGTATAATAGTAATAAAATTAATCGCTGGGCTTGAAAACAGTATAGAGGACAGCAGAGAATCTCTTGCCACAGAGATCAAGGGACTAAGGAACAGTCACGAGGAGCTGAAAAGCACTTTAAACGAAATGCAAAACAAAATGGAAACCACGACAGCTCGGATTGAAGAGGCAGAGGAGAGAATAGGTGAACTAGAAGATAAAGTTATGGAAAAAGAGGAAGCTGAGAGAAAGAGAGATAAAAAAATCCAGGAGTATGAGGGGAAAATTACAGAACTAAGTGATACACTAAAAAGAAATAATATACGCATAATTGGTATCCCAGAGGAGGAAGAGAGACGGAAAGGTGCTGAAGGGGTACTTGAAGAAATTATAGCTGAGAACTTCCCTGAACTGGGGAAGGAAAAAGGCATTGAAATCCAAGAGGCACAGAGAACTCCCTTCAGACGTAACTTGAATCCATCTTCTGCACGACATATCATAGTGAAACTGGCAAAATCCAAGGATAAAGAGAAAATTCTGAAAGCAGCAAGGGATACACGTGCCCTCACATATAAAGGGAGACCTATAAGACTCGTGACTGATCTCTCCTTTGAAACTTGGCAGGCCAGAAAGGATTGGCACGATATCTTCAGTGTGCTAAACAGAAAAAATATGCAGCCGAGAATCCTTTATCCAGCAAGTCTGTCACTTAGAATAGAAGGAGAGATAAAGGTCTTCCCAAACAAACAAAAACTGAAGGAATTTGTCACCACGAAACCAGCCCTACAAGAGATCCTAAGGGGGATCCTGTGAGACAAAGTACCAGAGACATCACTACAAGCATAAAACATACAGACATCACAATGACTCTAAACCTGTATCTTTCTATAATAACACTGAATGTAAATGGATTAAATGCGCCAACCAAAAGACATAGGGTATCAGAATGGATAAAAAAACAAGACCCATCTATTTTCTGTCTACAAGAGACTCATTTTAGATCTGAGGACACCTTTAGATTGAGAGTGAGGGGATGGAGAACTATTTATCATGCTACTGGAAGCCAAAAGAAAGCTGGAGTAGCCATACTTATATCAGACAAACTAGACTTTAAATTAAAGGCTGTAACAAGAGATGAAGAAGGGCATTATATAATAATTACAGGGTCTATCCATCAGGAAGAGCTAACAATTATAAATGTCTATGCGCCGAATACCGGAGGCCCCAAATATATAAAACAATTACTCATAAACATAAGCAACCTTATTGATAAGAATGTGGTCATTGCAGGGGACTTTAACACCCCACTTACAGAAATGGATAGATCATCTAGACACACGGTCAATAAAGAAACAAGGGCCCTGAATGATACATTGGATCAGATGGACTTGACAGATATATTTAGAACTCTGTATCCCAAAGCAACAGAATATACTTTCTTCTCGAGTGCACATGGAACATTCTCCAAGATAGATCATATACTGGGTCACAAAACAGCCCTTCATAAGTTTACAAGAATTGAAATTATACCATGCATGCTTTCAGACTACAATGCTATGAAGCTTGAAATCAACCACAGGAAAAAGTCTGGAAAACCTCCAAAAGCATGGAGGTTAAAGAACACCCTACTAACGAATGAGTGGGTCAACCAGGCAATTAGAGAAGAAATTAAAAAATATATGGAAACAAACGAAAATGAAAAGACAACATTCCAAACGCGTTGGGACGCAGCGAAGGCAGTCCTGAGAGGAAAATACATTGCAATCCAGGGTTATCTCAAGAAACAAGAAAATCCCAAATACAAAATCTAACATCACACCTAAAGGAAATAGAAGCAGAACAGCAAAGGCAGCCTAAACCCAGCAGAAGAAGAGAAATAATAAAGATCAGAGCAGAAATAAACAATATAGAATCTAAAAAAACGGTAGAGCAGATCAACGAAACCAAGAGTTGGTTTTTTGAAAAAACAAACAAAATTGACAAACCTCTAGCCAGGCTTCTCAAAAAGAAAAGGGAGATGACCCAAATAGATAAAATCATGAATGAAAATGGGATTATTACAACCAATCCCTCAGAGATACAAACAATTATCAGGGAATACTATGAAAAATTATATGCCAACAAATTGGACAACCTGGAAGAAATGGACAAATTCCTAAACACCCACACTCTTCCAAAACTCAATCAGGAGGAAATAGAAAGCTTGAACAGACCCATAACCAGCGAAGAAATTGAATCGGTTATCAAAAATCTCCCAACAAATAAGAGTCCAGGACCAGATGGCTTCCCAGGGGAGTTCTACCAGACGTTTAAAGCAGAGATAATACCTATCCTTCTCAAGCTATTCCAAGAAATAGAAAGGGAAGGAAAACTTCCAGACTCATTCTATGAAGCCAGTATTACTTTGATTCCTAAACCAGACAGAGACCCAGTAAAAAAAGAGAACTACAGGCCAATATCCCTGATGAATATGGATGCAAAAATTCTCAATAAGATACTAGCAAATCGAATTCAACAGCATATAAAAAGAATTATTCACCATGATCAAGTGGGATTCATTCCTGGGATGCAGGGCTGGTTCAACATTCGCAAATCGATCAACGTGATACATCACATTAACAAAAAAAAAGAAAAGAACCATATGATCCTGTCAATCGATGCAGAAAAGGCCTTTGACAAAATCCAGCACCCTTTCTTAATAAAAACCCTTGAGAAAGTCGGGATAGAAGGAACATACTTAAAGATCATAAAAGCCATTTATGAAAAGCCCACAGCTAACATCATCCTCAATGGGGAAAAACTGAGAGCTTTTTCCCTGAGATCAGGAACACGACAGGGATGCCCACTCTCACCGCTGCTGTTTAATATAGTGCTGGAAGTTCTAGCATCAGCAATCAGACAACAAAAGGAAATCAAAGGCATCCAAATTGGCAAAGATGAAGTCAAGCTTTCGCTTTTTGCAGATGACATGATATTATACATGGAAAATCCGATAGACTCCACCAAAAGTCTGCTAGAACTGATACATGAATTCAGCAAAGTTGCCGGATACAAAATCAATGTACAGAAATCAGTTGCATTCTTATACACTAGCAATGAAGCAACAGAAAGACAAATAAAGAAACTGATCCCATTCACAATTGCACCAAGAAGCATAAAATACCTAGGAATAAATCTAACCAAAGATGTAAAAGATCTGTATGCTGAAAACTATAGAAAGCTTATGAAGGTAATTGAAGAAGATATAAAGAAATGGAAAGACATTCCCTGCTCATGGATTGGAAGAATAAATATTGTCAAAATGTCAATACTACCCAAAGCTATCTACACATTCAATGCAATCCCAATCAAAATTGCACCAGCATTCTTCTCGAAACTAGAACAAGCAATCCTAAAATTCATATGGAACCACAAAAGGCCCCGAATAGCCAAAGTAATTTTGAAGAAGAAGACCAAAGCAGGAGGCATCACAATCCCAGACTTTAGCCTCTACTACAAAGCTGTCATCATCAAGACAGCATGGTATTGGCATAAAAACAGACACATAGACCAATGGAATCGAATAGAAACCCCAGAACTAGACCCACAAACGTATGGCCAACTCATTTTTGACAAAGCAGGAAAGAACATCCAATGGAAAAAAGACAGTCTCTTTAACAAATGGTGCTGGGAGAACTGGACAGCAACATGCAGAAGGTTGAAACTAGACCACTTTCTCACACCATTCACAAAAATAAACTCAAAATGGATAAAGGACCTGAATGTGAGACAGGAAACCATCAAAACCTTAGAGGAGAAAGCAGGAAAAGACCTCTCTGACCTCAGCCGTAGCAATCTCTTACTCGGCACATCCCCAAAGGCAAGGGAATTAAAAGCAAAAGTGAATTACTGGGACCTTATGAAGATAAAAAGCTTCTGCACAGCAAAGGAAACAACCAACAAAACTAAAAGGCAACCAACGGAATGGGAAAAGATATTTGCAAATGACACATCGGACAAAGGGCTAGTATCCAAAATCTATAAAGAGCTCATCAAACTCCACACCCGAAAAACAAATAACCCAGTGAAGAAATGGGCAGAAAACATGAATAGACACTTCTCTAAAGAAGACATCCGGATGGCCAACAGGCACATGAAAAGATGTTCAACGTCGCTCCTTATCAGGGAAATACAAATCAAAACCACACTCAGATACCACCTCACGCCAGTCAGAGTGGCCAAAATGAAGAAATCAGGAGACTATAGATGCTGGAGAGGATGTGGAGAGACGGGAACCCTCTTGCACTGTTGGTGGGAATGCAAATTGGTGCAGCCGCTCTGGAAAGCAGTGTGGAGGTTCCTCAGAAAATTAAAAATAGACCTACCCTATGACCCAGCAATAGCACTGCTAGGAATTTATCCAAGGGATACAGGAGTACTGATGCATAGGGGCACTTGTACCCCAATGTTTATAGCAGCACTCTCAACAATCGCCAAATTATGGAAAGAGCCTAAATGTCCATCAACTGATGAATGGATAAAGAAATTGTGGTTTATATACACAATGGAATACTACGTGGCAATGAGAAAGAATGAAATATGGCCTTTTGTAGCAACGTGGATGGAACTGGAGAGTGTGATGCTAAGTGAAATAAGCCATACAGAGAAAGACAGATACCATATGGTTTCACTCTTATGTGGATCCTGAGAAACGTAACAGAAACCCATGGGGGAGGGGAAGGGAAAAAAAAAAAAAAAAAGAGGTTAGAGTGGGAGAGAGCCAAAGCATAAGAGACTGTTAAAAACTGAGAACAAACTGAGGGTTGATGGGGGGTGGGAGGGAGGGCAGGGTGGGTGATGGGTATTGAGGAGGGCACCTTTTGGGATGAGCACTGGGTGTTGTATGGAAACCAATTTGACAGTAAATTTCATATATTAAAAAAAAAATAGAAAAAAATAAAAAATAAAAAAAATAAAAAATAAATAAAAAAATAAAAAAAAAAGTTAAAACTCGGAAAAAAAAAAAAAAAAGAAATAGAAAGGGAAGGAAAACTTCCAGACTCATTCTATGAAGCCAGTATTCCTTTGATTCCTAAACCAGACAGAGACCCAGTAAAAAAAGAGAACTACAGGCCAATATCCCTGATGAATATGGATGCAAAAATTCTCAATAAGATACTAGCAAATCGAATTCAACGGCATATAAAAAGAATTATTCACCATGATCAAGTGGGATTCATTCCTGGGATGCAGGGCTGGTTCCACATTCGCAAATCAATCAACATGATACAACACATGAACAAAAAAAAAAGAGAAGAACCATATGATCCTGTCAATCGATGCAGAAAAGGCTTTTGACAAAATCCAGCACCCTTTCTTAATAAAAACCCTTGAGAAAGTCGGGATAGAAGGAACATACTTAAAGATCATAAAAGCCATTTATGAAAAGCCCACAGCTAACATCATCCTCAATGGGGAAAAACTGAGAGCTTTTTCCCTGAGATCTGGAACACGACAGGGATGCCCACTCTCACCGCTGTTGTTTAATATAGTGCTGGAAGTTCTAGCATCAGCAATCAGACAACAAAAGGAAATCAAAGGCATCCAAATTGGCAAAGATGAAGTCAAGCTTTCCCTTTTTGCAGATGACATGATATTATACATGGAAAATCCGATAGACTCCACCACAAGTCTGCTAGAACTGATACATGAATTCAGCAAAGTTGCAGGATACAAAATCAATGTACAGAAACCAGTTGCATTCTTATACACTAACGATGAAGCAACAGAAAGACAAATAAAGAGACTGATCCCATTCACAATTGCACCAAGAAGCATAAAATACCAAGGAATAAATCTAACCAAAGATGTAAAAGATCTGTATGCTGAAAACTATAGAAAGCTTATGAAGGAAATTGAAGAAGATAGAAAGAAATGGAAAGACATTCCGTGCTCATGGATTGGAAGAATAAATATTGTCAAAATGTCAATACTACCCAAAGCTATCTACCCATTCAATGCAATCCCAATCAAAATTGCACCAGCATTCTTCTCGAAACTAGAACAAGCAATCCTAAAATTCATATGGAACCACAAAAGGCCCCGAATAGCCAAAGTAATTTTGAAGAAGAAGACCAAAGCAGGAGGCATCACAATCCCAGACTTTAGCCTCTACTACAAAGCTGTCATCATCAAGACAGCATGGTATTGGCATAAAAACAGACACATAGACCAATGGAATAGAATAGAAACCCCAGAACTAGACCCACAAACGTATGGCTAACTCATCTTTGACAAAGCAGCAAAGAACATCCAATGGAAAAAAGACAGTCTCTTTAACAAATGGTGCTGGGAGAACTGGACAGCAACATGCAGAAGGTTGAAACTAAACCACTTTCTCACACCATTCACAAAAATAAACTCAAAATGGATAAAGGACCTGAATGTGAGACAGGAAACCATCAAAACCCTGGAGGAGAAAGCAGGAAAAGACCTCTCTGACCTCAGCCATAGCAATCTCTTACTCAACACATCCCCAAAGGCAAGGGAATTAAAAGCAATAGTGAATTACTGGGACGTTATGAAGATAAAAAGCTTCTGCACAGCAAAGGAAACAACCAACAAAACTAAAAGGCAACCAACGGAATGGGAAAAGATATTTGCAAATAACACATCGGACAAAGGGCTAGTATCCATAATCTATAAAGAGCTCATCAAACTCCACACCCGAAAAACAAATAACCCAGTGAAGAAATGGGCAGAAAACATGAATAGACACTTCTCTAAAGAAGACATCCGGATGGCCAACAGGCACATGAAAAGATGTTCAACGTCACTCCTTATCAGGGAAATACAAATCAAAACCACGCTCAGATACCACCTCACGCCAGTCAGAGTGGCCAAAATGAAGAAATCAGGAGACTATAGATGCTGGAGAGAATGTGGAGAAACAGGAACCCTCTTGCACTGTTGGTGGGAATGCAAATTGGTGCAGCCGCTCTGGAAAGCAGTGTGGAGGTTTCTCAGAAAATTAAAAATAGACCTACCCTATGACCCAGCAATAGCACTGCTAGGAATTTACCCAAGGGTTACAGGAGTACTGATGCATAGGGGCACTTGTACCCCAATGTTTATAGCAGCACTCTCAACAATAGCCAAATTATGGAAAGAGCCTAAATGTCCATCAACTGATGAATGGATAAATAAATTGTGGTTTATATACACAATGGAATACTACGTGGCAATGAGAAAGAATGAAATATGGCCTTTTGTAGCAACGTGGATGGAACTGGAGAGTGTGATGCTAAGTGAAATAAGCCATACAGAGAAAGACAGATACCATATGGTTTCACTCTTATGTGGATCCTGAGAAACGTAACAGAAACCCATGGGGGAGGGGAAGGGAAAAAAAAAAAGAGGTTAGAGTGGGAGAGAGCCAAAGCATAAGAGATTGTTAAAAACTGAGAACAACCTGAGGGTTGATGGGGGGTGGGAGGGAGGGCCGGGTGGGTGATGGGTATTGAGGAGGGCACCTTTTGGGATGAGCACTGGGTGTTGTATGGAAACCAATTTGACAGTAAATTTCATATATTAAAAAATAAAAAAAAATAAAAATAAAAATAAAAATAAATTTAAAAAAATTAAAAAATAAAAAAAAATTAAAAATAAAAAGAATTATTCACCATGATCAAGTGGGATTCATTCCTGGGATGCAGGGCTGGTTCCACATTCGCAAATCAATCAATGAGATGCATCACATTAATAAAAGAAAAGATAAGAACCATATGATCCTGTCAATAGATGCAGAAAAGGCCTTTGACAAAATCCAGCACACTTTCTTAATAAAAACCCTTGAGAAAGTCGGGATAGAAGGAATATACTTAAAGATCATAAAAGCCATTTATGAAAAGCCCACAGCTAACATCATCCTCAATGGGGAAAAACTGAGAGCTTTTTCCCTGAGATCAGGAACACGACAGGGATGTCCACTCTCACCGCTGTTGTTTAACATAGTGTTGGAAGTTCTAGCATCAGCAATCAGACAACAAAAGGAAATCAAAGGCATCCAAATTGGCAAAGATGAAGTCAAGGTTTTGCTTTTTGCAGATGACATGATATTATACATGGAAAATCCGATAGACTCCACCAAAAGTCTGCTAGAACTGATACATGAATTCAGCAAAATCGCAGGATACAAATTCAATGTACAGAAATCAGTTGCATGCTTATACACTAATGATGAAGCAATAGAAAGACAAATAATGAAACTGATCCCATTCACGATTGCACCAAGAAGCATAAAATACCTAGGAATAAATCTAACCAAAGATGTAAAAGATCTGTATGCTGAAAACTATAGAAAGCTTATGAAGGAAATTGAAGAAGATAGAAAGAAATGGAAAGACATTCCATGCTCATGGATTGGAAGAATAAATATTGTCAAAATGTCGATACTACCCAAAGCTATCTACACATTCAATGCAATCCCAATCAAAATTGCACCAGCATTCTTCTCGAAACTAGAACAAGCAATCCTAAAATTCATATGGAACCACAAAAGGCCCCGAATAGCCAAAGTAATTTTGAAGAAGAAGACCAAAGCAGCAGACATCACAATCCCAGACTTTAGCCTCTACTACAAAGCTGTAATCATCAAGACAGCATGGTATTGGCACAAAAACAGACACATAGACCAATGGAATAGAATAGAAACCCCAGAACTGGACCCACAAACGTATGGCCAACTCATCTTTGACAAATCAGGAAAGAACATCCAATGGAAAAAAGACAGTCTCTTTAACAAATGGTGCTGGGAGAACTGGACAGCAACATGCAGAAGGTTGAAACTAGACCACTTTCTCACACCATTCACAAAAATAAACTCAAAATGGATAAAGGACCTGAATGTGAGACAGGAAACCATCAAAACCCTGGAAGAGAAAGCAGGAAAAGACCTCTCTGACCTCAGCCGTAGCATTCTCTTACTCGACATATCCCCAAAGGCAAGGGAATTAAAAGCAAAAGTGAATTAATGGGACCTTATGAAGATATTATTATTATTAGAGAGAGAGAATGAGTGGGGAAGGGGCAGAGGGAGAGGGAGACACAAAATCTGAACCAGGCTCCATGCCCAACATGGAGCCCAAAGTGGGGTTCAATCTCACAACCATGAGATCATGAACTGAGCTGAAATCAAGAGTTGGATGCTCCACTAACTGAGCCACCCAGGTGCCCCAACAGACTGATCTTTAACAAGAATGACAACAATGCACAATACGGAAAGAATAATTTCTTTAATAAATTATCTTGTGAAAACTGGGTATTCACTTTCAAAGAATATTGGACCTTTATCTTACACCACTCAAATATTAACTAGAAATGGATTAAAGATTTAAATGAGACCATAAAGCTCTTGGAAGAAAGCATTGGGAGAAAGCCCCTTTACATTGTTCTTAGCAATTATTTTTGGAAATGTCACCAATGGCATGTGCAACAAAAGTAAAAATTAATAAGTGGGACTATATAAAACTAAAAAATGTCTGTACGGCAAAGGAAAGCATCAACAAAATGAAAAGTCAATCTAACAAATGAGAGAAAACATTTTCAAACCATCTATCTGATGTTATGTTAATATCCAAAATATTTATGGAATACATACAATCTGATTTTAAAAATGGACAGAGTATCTGAATTGGCATTTTTCTGAAGAAGACATACAAATGGCCAACCAGTATATGAAAGGGTGTTCTATGTTACTAATCATCAGTGCAAATCAAAACCATAATGAGATATTGCTTCATACTTGTTAGAAGGGCTATTATCAAAAAGACAAGAATTAATAAGTTGCTGAGGATGTGGAGAACAGGGAACATTTGTGTGCTGTTTCTGGAAATGTACATTGATACAGCCACTATGGAAAACACAATGGAGTTTCCTCAAAAAATTAAAATTGGAAACTCAAAAAATTAAAATTGGACTAGCACATGATGCAGCAATCCCACTTCTGGGTATTTATCTGAAGGAAATGAAATCACTGTCTCAGAGATATCTGCACCCCCATGTTCATTGCATCATTGTTCACAATAGCCAAGACATGGAATTAACTTGTGTCCATTAAGATAAATGGATAAAGAAAATGTGATGTATTATATATATTATTATATATTACATGTGATATAATTATGTATAATTATACATTTATAATGTGTATATATAATGGAATATTATTCAGCTATAAAATAAAAATCTTGTCATTTATGACAACATGGGTGGACCTTGAGGGCATTGTGCTAAGTGAAATAAGTTAGAGAAAGACAATAGTGTGTGATCTCAGTTTTATATGGAATCTGAAAAAGCTGAATTCATGGAAAAAGAAAGTAGAATGCTAATTGCCAGGGTCTGGGTGAAGAGGAGGGAATGGGGAGATGTTGGTTAAAGGAAACAAACTTCAAGTTTATAGATGAATAAATTCTGTGGATCTAATGCATAGTAAGATAAGCTAGTTAGCATTACTCTATTATCTACTTGGAAGTTGGTAAGAAAGTAGATTTGAAATGTTCCCACCACACAAAAAATGGCATTTGAAGACCTTAACCCCAATACAGTCATGTTCTGAGGTACTAGGGGTTAGGACTTCAACATATGAATTTTGGGGAGACACAATTTAGCCCATAACAATCTTTTAGAAGATATAGGATTTGCAAACATTTTCTCCTGTTCTCCCATGGATTGTTTTTTTAAAATATGATATTTATTGTCAAATTAGTTTCCATACACACCCAGTGCTCATCGCAACAGGTACCATCCTCAATGCTAATCACCCACTTTCCACTCCCTCCAACCCCCCATCAACCCTCAGTTTATTCTCAGTTTTTAAGAGTCTCTTATGGTTTGCCTCCCTCCCTCTCTAACTTTTTTTTCCTTCCCCTCCCCCATGGTCTTCTGTTACGTTTCTCACGATCCACATAAGAGTGAAAACATATGATATCTGTCTTTCTCTATATGACTTATTTCACTTAGCATAACACTCTCCAGTTCCATACATGTTGCTACAAAAGACCATATTTCTTTTTTATTTATTTATTTATTTATTTATTTTCTTTTTTTTTTTAACGTTTATTTACTTTTGAGACAGAGAGAGACAGAGGATGAATGGGGGAGGGTCAGAGAGAGAGAGGGAGACACAGAATCTGAAACAGGCTCCAGGCTCTGAGCTGTCAGCACAGAGCCCGACGTGGGGCCCGAACTCAAGAGCTGTGAGATCATGACCTGAGCCGAAGTCGGACGCTTAACCGACTAGCCACCCAGGCGCCCTATTTATTTTTTAATATATGAAATTTACTGTCAAATTGGTTTCCATACAACACCCAGTGCTCATCCCAAAAGGTGCCCTCCCCAATACCCATCACCCACCCTGCCCTCCCTCCCACCCCCCATCAACCCTCAGTTTGTTCTCAGTTTTTAACAGTCTCTTATGCTTTGGCTCTCTCCCACTCTAACCTCTTTTTTTTTTTTCCTTCCCCTCCCCCATGGGTTTCTGTTACGTTTCTCAGGATCCACATAAGAGTGAAACCATATGGTATCTGCAAAAGACCATATTTCATTCTTTCTCATTACCAAGTAGTATAACAAATCAGGAGACTATAGATGCTGGAGAGGATGTGGAGAAACGGGAACCCTCTTGCACTGTTGGTGGGAATGCAAACTGGTGTAGCCACTCTGGAAAACAGTGCGGACGTTCCTCAAAAAATTAAAAAATAGATCTACCCTATGACCCAGCAATAGCACTGCTGGTAATTTATCCAAGGGATACAGGAGTGCTGATGCGTAGGGGCACTGGTGTCCCAATGTTTATAGCAACACTTTCAACAATAGCCAAATTATGGAAAGAGCCTAAATGTCCATCAACTGATGAATGGATAAAGAAATTGTGGTTTATATATACCATGGGTTGTTTTTCCACGTTCTTGATGGTGTCCTTTGACACACAAATGTTTTTAATTTTAATGAAGTCCTATTTATTTACTTTCTTCTTTTGCTGCTTGTGTTTTTCGTATCAAATTCAAGAAATCCTTGCCAAATACAAGGTCCTAAAGCTTTCCCATTATGTTTTCTTCTAAGAGTTTTTGTAGTCTTAGCTCTTATATTTGGGGCTTTGATCTATTTTGAGTTAATTTTTTTGTATTGTGTAAGATATGAGGTCAACTTCATTCTTTTGCATGTGGATGTACAGTTTCCCAGCACTATCTGTTAAAAAGACTGTCCTTTCCTCACTGTATGGTCCTAGTCACACTGTCAAAAATTATTTGGCTACAAATGTGAGGTTTATTTCTGGGCTCTCTATTTTATTCCACTGGTCTATAGGTCTGTCTTTATGCTGATACCATACTGTTTTGATTACAGTAGCTTGATGATAAGTTTTGAAATTAGGAAGTGTGAGTCCTCCAACTTTGTTCTTCTTATTCAAGATATTTTACGGCTATTTGAGTTCTCTTAAGGTTTATGTGAAGTTTGGGTGGATTGTTCTTTTTTTTTTTTTTCAACGTTTTTAATTTATTTTTGGGACAGAGAGAGACAGAGCATGAACGGGGAAGGGGCAGAGAGAGAGGGAGACACAGAATCGGAAACAGGCTCCAGGCTCCGAGCCATCAGCCCAGAGCCTGACGCGGGGCTCGAACTCACGGACCGCGAGATCGTGACCTGGCTGAAGTCGGACGCTTAACCGACTGCGCCACCCAGGCGCCCCTGGATTGTTCTATTTCTGCATACAATCCCACTGGGGATGATTTCTGTCCGTTTATTTTGCCCATTTGATTGAACTATGGTTTTCTGTTGTTTTTATTCCTTGTGATTCTTTTGTTGTTGAAAATTGAGCATTTGATTATTACGTTGTCATAACTCTGGAAATTAGATTCCTTTCCTTCCCTAGAGATTGCTGTTTTTTTCTTTATTGTTGAAGGCTATAGTAGTCTGTTTATTTTTAGTTTTTTAAATTTTTTATAATTTTTATTTATTTACTTATTTTAATATATAAAATTTATTGTCAAATTGGTTTCCATTCAACACCCAGTGCTCATCCCAAAAGATGCCCTCTTCAATACCCATCACCCACCCTCCCCTTCCTCCCACTCCCCATCAACCCTCAGTTTGTTCTCAGTTTTTAAGAGTCTCTTATACTATGGCTCTCTCCCACTCTAACCTCTTTTTTTTTCCTTCCCCTCCCCCATGGGTTTCTGTTAAGTTTCTCAGGATCCACATAAGAGTGAAAACATATGGTGTCTGTCTTTCTCTGTATGGCTTATTTCACTTAGCATAACACTCCCAGTTCCATCCATGTTGCTACAAAGGGCCATATTTCATTCTTTCTCATTGCCACATAGTTCTCCATTGTGTATATAAACCACAATTTATTTATCCATTCATCAGTTGATGGACATTTAGGCTCTTTCTATAATTTGGCTATTGTTGAGAGTGCTGCTATAAACATTGGGGTACAAGTGCCCCTATGCATCAGCACTCCTGTAGCCCTTGGGTAAACTCCTAACAGTGCTACTGCTGAGTCATAGGGTAGGTCTATTTTTAATTTTTTGAGGAACCTCTGCACTGTTTTCCAGAGAGGCTGCACCAATTTGCATTCCCACCAACAGTGCAAGAGGGTTCCCGTTTCTCCACATCCTCGCCAGCATCTAGAGTCTCCTGATTTGTTCATTTTGGCCACTCTGACTGGCGTGAGGTGATATCTGAGTGTGGTTTTGATTTCTATTTCCCTGATGAGGAGCGACGTTGAGCATCTTTTCATGTGCCTGTTGGCCATCCGGATGTCTTCTTTAGAGAAGTGTCTATTCATGTTTTCTGCCCATTTCTTCACTGGATTTTTTTTTTGGGGGGGTGTGGAGTTTGATGAGCTCTTTATAGATTTTGGATACTAGCCCTTTGTCCGATATGTCATTTGCAAATATCTTTTCCCATTCCGTTGGTTGCCTTTTAGTTTTGTTGTTTGTTTTCTTTGCTTTGCAGAAGCTTTTTATCTTCATGAGGTCTCAGTAATACACTTTTGCTTTTAATTCCCTTGCCTTTGGGGATGTGTCAAGTAAGAAATTGCTATGGCTGAGGTCAGAGAGGTCTTTTCCTGCTTTCTCCTCCAGGGTTTTGATGGTTTCCTGTCTCACATTCAGGTCCTTTATCCATTTTGAGTTTATTTTTGTGAATGGTGTCAGAAAGTGGTCTAGTTTCAACCTTCTGCATGTTGCAGTCCAGTTCTCCCAGCACCATTTGTTAAAGAGATTGTCTTTTTTCCATTGGATGTTCTTTCCTGCTTTGTCAAAGATGAGTTGGCCATACGTTTGTGGGTCTAGTTCTGGGGTTTCTATTCTATTCCATTGGTCTATGTGTCTGTTTTTGTGCCAATACCATGTTGTCATGATGATTACAGCTTTGTAGTAGAGGCTGAAGTTTGGGATTGTGATGCCTCCTGCTTTGGTCTTCTTCTTCAAAATTACTTTGGCTATTCGGGGCCTTTTGTGGTTCCATACGAATTTTAGGATTGCTTGTTCTAGTTTCGAGAAGAATGCTGGTGCAATTTTGATTGGGATTGCATTGAATGTGTAGATAGCTTTGGGTAGTATTGACATTTTGACAATATTTATTCTTCCAACCCATGAGCATGGAATGTCTTTCCATTTCTTTATATCTTCTTCAATTTCCTTCATAAGCTTTCTATAGTTTCCAGCATACAGATCTTTTACATCTTTGGTTAGATTTATTCCTAGGTATTTTATGCTTCTTGGTACAATTGTGAATGGGATCAGGTTCTTTATTTGTATTTCTGTTGCTTCATTATTAGCGTATGAGAATGCAACTGATTTCTGTGCATTGATTTTGTATCCTGAGACTTTGCTGAATTCATGTATCAGTTCTAGCAGACTTTTGGTGGAGTATATAGGGTTTTCCATGTATAATATCATGTCGTCTGCAAAAAGTGAAAGCTTGACTTCATCTTTGCCAATTTTGATGCCTTTGATTTCCTTTTGTTGTCTGATTGCTGATGCTAGAACTTCCAACACTATGTTAAACAATAGCGGTGAGAGTGGACATCCCTGTCATGTTCCTGATCTCAGGGAGAAAGCTCTCAGTTTTTCCCCATTGTGGATGATTATAGCTGTGGGCTTTTCATAAATGGCTTTTATGATCTTTAAGTATGTTCCTTTTATCCTGACTTTCTCGAGGTTTTTATTAAGAAAGGTTGCTGAATTTTTTGAAATGCTTTTTTTCTGCATCGATTGACAGGATCATATGGTTCTTATCTTTTCTTTTATTAATGTGATCTTTCACATTGATTCATTTGCAAATGTAGAACCAGTCCTGCAGCCCAGGAATGAATCCAACTTGATCATGGTGAATAATTCTTTTTTATATGTTGTTGAATTCGATTTGCTATTATGTTATTGCGAAATTTTGCATCCATATTCATCAGGGATATTGGCCTGTAGTTCTCTTTTTTACAGGGTCTCTGTCTGGTTTAGGAATGAAAGCAATGCTGGCTTCATAGAATGAGTATGGAAGTTTTCCTTCCCTTTCTATTTTTTGGAATAGCTTGAGAAGGATAGGTATTATTTCTGCTTTAAACGTCTGGTACAACTCCCCTGGGAAGCCATGTGGTCCTGGACTCTTATTTGTTGGGAGATTTTTGATGACTGATTCAATTTCTTCGCTGGTTATGGGTCAGTTCAAGTTTTCTATTTACTCCTGTTTGAGTTTTGGAAGTGTGTGGGTGTTTAGGAATTTGTCCATTTCTTCCAGGTTGTGCAGTTTGTTGGCATATAATTTTTCATCGTACCCCTGATAATTTCTTGTATTTCTGCGGGATTAATTGTAATAATTCCATTTTCATTCACGATTTTATCTATTTGGGCCATCTCCCTTTTCTTTTTGAGAAGCCTGGCTAGAGGTTTATCAATTTTGTTTATTTTTTCGAAAAAACAACTCTTGGTTTCATTGATCTGCTCTACAGCTTTTTTAGATTCTATATTGTTTATTTTTGCTATGATCTTTATTATTTCTCTTCTTCTGCTGGGTTTAGGGTGTCTTTGGTATTCTGCTTCCATTTCCTTTAGGTGTGCTGTTAGATTTTGTATTTGGGATTTTTCTTGTTTCTTGAGATAGGCCTGGATTGCAATGTATTTTCCTCTCAGGACTGCCTTGGCTGCGTCCCAAAGCGTTTGGATTGTTGTCTTTTCATTTTGACTTGTTTCCATATATTTTTTAATTTCTTCTCTAATGCCTGGTTGACCCATTCATTCTTTAGTAAGGTGTTCTTTAACCTCCATGCTTTTGGAGGTTTTCCAGACTTTTTCCTGTGGTTGATTTTAGGCTTCATAGCATTGTGGTCCGAAAGTATGCATGGTATGATTTCAATTCTTGTATACTTATGAAGGGCTGTTTTGTGACCCAGTATATGATCTATCTTGGAGAATGTTCCATGTGCACTTGAGAAGAAAGTATATTCTGTTGCTTTGGGATACAGAGTTCTAAATAGATCTGTCAAGTCCATCTGATCCAATGTATCGTTCAGGGCCCTTGTTTCTTTATTGACCGTGTGTCTAGATGATGTATCCATTGTTGTAAATGGGGTATTAATGTGCCCTGCAATGACCACATTCTTATCAATAAGGTTGCTTATGTTTATGAGTAATTGTTTTATATATTTTGGGGCTTCTGTATTGGTTGCATAGACATTTAAAATTGTTACCTCTTCCTGATGCATAGATGCTGTAATTATCATATATGCCGTTCTTCATCTCTTCTTACAGCCTTTAATTTAAAGTCTAATTTGTCTGATATAAGTATGGCTACTCCAGCTTTCTTTTGACTTCCAGTAGCATGATAGATAGTTCTCCATCCCCTCCCTTTCAATGAAGGTGTCCTCAGGTCTAAAATGAGTCTTTTGTAGACAGCCAATAGATGGGTCTGGCTTTTTTTTTTTTTTTATCCATTCTGATACCCTATGTCTTTTGGTTGTAGAATTAGTCCATTTACATTCATTGTTATTATTGAAAGATATGGGTTTAGAGTCATTGTGATGTCTGTAGGTTTCATGCTTGTAGTGATGTGTCTGGCACTTTGTGTTCCTTGCAACATTTCACTCACAGAGTCCCCCTGAGGATCTCTTGTGGGGCTGGTTTAGTGGTGCTGAATTCCTTCAGTTTTTGTTTGTTTGGGAAGACCTTTATCTCTCCTTCTATTCTGAATGAAAGACTTGCTGGATAAAGGATTATCAGCTGCATATTTTTTCTGTTTGTCACATTGAAGATTTCCTGCCATTCGTTTCTGTCTTGGCGAGTTTCAGTAGATAGATCTGCTGCTAGTCTTATCAGTCTCCCTTTATATGTTAGAGCGTGTTTATCCCTAGCTACTTTCACAATCTTCTCTTTATCCTTGTATTTTGCCAGTTTCACTATGATATGTCATGCAGAAGACCAATTCAAGTTACGTCTGAAGGGTGTTCTCCGTGCCTCTTGGATTTCAAAGCGTGTTTCCTTCCCCACATCAGGGAAGTTCTCAGCCTTGATTTGTTCAAGTACACCTTCAGCCCCTTTCTCTCTCTTTTCCTCTTCTGGAATTCCTAAGATATGGATATTGTTCCGTTTCATTGCACCACTTAATTCTCTAATCCTCCCCTCATACTCCTGGATTTTTTAATCTCTTTTTTTTTCTCAGCTTCTTCTCTTTCCATAATTTTATCTTCTAATTCACCTATTCTCTCCTCTGCCTCTTCAATCCGTGCTATGGCAGCCTCCATTTATTTTGCACCTCATTTATAGAATTTTGTAGCTCCTCAAGACTATTTCTTAGTCCCTTGATCTCTGTAGCAATAGATTCTGTGCCGTCCTACACTTTTTTTCAAGCCCAGCGATTAATTTTATGACTATTATTCTAAATTCTTGTTCTGTTATATTGCTTAAATATGTTTTGATCAATTCATTAGCTGTTGCTACTTCCTGGAGTTTCTTCTGAGGCGAATTCTTCCGTTTCATCATTTTGGGTAGTCCGTGGGGTGGCTCCAAACTGCAGGACACTTCCCCTCTCCTGTCTGGAGTAACTTGTGTTGGTGGGCGGGGCCACAGTCAGACCTGATTTCTGCCCCCAGCCCACTGCTGGAGCCACAGTCAGACTGGTGTGTACCTTATCTTCCCTTCTCCCAAGGGCAGAACTCACTGTGGAGTGGTGTGGCCCCTGTCTGGGCGGCTTGCACACTGCCAGGCTTAAGGTGCTGATTGCAGGGGCTCTGGCCAAGGGCGTATCCGCAAGGGTGGATCCGCAAGTTGCACAGGGGCCGGATGGGCAGGCTTAGCTTGCTTTGCCCTTGGTGGTCCCCTGCAGGAGTGGCCCTGCAGCACTGGGAGGGAGGCAGACCCGTCAGAGAGATGGATCCACAGAAGCACAACGTTGGGTGTTTGCTCAATGCAAGCAAGTCAGTGATAGGAATGAGTTCTTTTTGGAAAATCAGCTGGGGTTTGGGAGAGGGAGATGACACTTGCCAGCGCCTTTGTTCCCCCCCACCCTGAGCTGAGCTCTGTCTTCCGGGGCTCAGCAACTCTCCCTTCCAGTGTCCTCTCACCCTCCCCGCTGTCTGAGAGCAGAGCTGTTGGCTTTTAACATTCCAGATGTTAAGTCACGCTCGCTGTCAGAATTCATGCATTCTGGCCCCTCTGCTTCTGCAAGGGGCTCTGCCTTGCCTAGCAGGCTGCCCCTCCCCTGCCCTGGCTCCCTCCCACCAGTCCGTGTAGCACGCACTTCCTTTCCTCTGTTCCTACCCCTTCCATGGGCCTCTTGTCTATGCTTGGCTCTGGAGAGTCCATTCTGCTAGTCTTTTGGGTTATTTAGGCATATGTGGGTGGAATCTAAGTGATCAGCCAGACGAGGTGAGCCCAGCGTCCTTCTGTGCTGCCATCTTCCCCTCCATCTTCAGTAAGCAGCTGTGTCACTGTGGGCAAGGCCCTTCCTTTCTCAGGAAGGTTCTACCCTGATGTTTTTTTTTTTTTTTTGTGGCACATATTCCCTGGTCTTTTCCCTGCTCTTGTCTCTGCCTGGCTATGGCCAGCAGAGCAAACGGCCCCTCTCATGGCGGGAAGCAGTGGCTCCTGGAGGAGGTGAACCTGAACTTCAAGCCCGCCCCAGCTCCTGTGTGTCTGCAGTCCTCTGGGGTTGGCCAAGCAGCCTCTTCTAGTTCCAACAGCTCCCAAGAGCTGAGGGTGTGCCGTGCCCTGCCCTGCCCCGTCGGAATGGCACCCAGAGTTGGCCGAGTGACTGCGATAAAAGTTCCCTTCCTGCGATGCTGGTATCTCACCAAGGAGCTACCACATCTTCTTTATCCATTCATCTGTCTATGGACATTTGGGCTCTTTCCATACTTTGGCTATTGTTGATAGTTCTGCTATAAACATTGAGGTGCAGGTGTCCCTTTGAAACAGCATTCCTGCATCCCTTGGATAAATACCTAGTAGTGAAATTGCTGGGTCATAGGGTAGTTGTATTTTTATTTTTTGAGGAACCTCCATACTGTTTTCCAGAGTGGCTGCACCAGCCTGCATTCCCACCAACAACCTAAAAGAGATTCTCTTTCTCCACATCCTTGCCAACGTCTGTTCTTGCCTGAGTTGTTAATGTTAGCCATTCTGATAGGTGTCAGGTGGTATCTCATTGTGGTTTTGATTTGTATTTCGCTGATGATAAGTGATGTTGAGCACTGTTTCATGTGTCAGTTGGCCATCTGGATGTCTTCTTTAGAGAAGTGTCTATTCATGACTGTTGCCCATTTCTTCACAGGATTATTTGTTTTTTTGGATGTTGCATTTCAGAAGTTCTTTATAGATTTTGGATATTAACCTTTTATCTGATATGTCGTTTGCAAATATCTTCTCCCATTCTGTCAGTTGCCTTTTAGTTTTGCTGATTATTTCCTTTGCTGTGCAGAAGGTTTTTATTTTGAGGGGGTCCCAGTAGTTCATTTTTGCTTTTGTTTCCCTTGCCTCTGGAGACGTGTTGAGTAAGAAGTTGCTGCGCCCAAGATCAGAGAGTTTTTTGCCTGCTTTCTCCTCGAGGATTTTGATGGCTTCCTGTCTTACATTGAGGTCTTTCATCCATTTTGAGTTTATTTTTAGGGATGGTGTAAGAAAGTGGTAGATGTTCATTCTTCTGCATGTTGCTGTCCAGTTTCCCCAGCACCACTTGCTGAAGAGACTGTCTTTATTCCATTGGATATTCTTTTTTTTTAAAATTTTTAATGTTTATTTATTTTTGACAGAGAGAGAGACAGAGCATGAGCGGGGGAGAGGCAGAGAGAGAGGGAGACCCAGAATCTGAAGCAGGCTCCAGGCTCTGAGCTGTCAGCACAGAGCCCCACGCAGGGCCCAAATTCACAGACCGTGAGATCATGACCTGAGCCGAAGTCAGACGCTCAACCAACTGAGCCACCCAGGCGCCCCTCCATTGGATATTCTTTCCTGCTTTGTCGAAGATTAGTTGGCCATACGTTTGTGGGTCCATTTCTGGGTTGTGGGTTCTGTTCCATTGATCTGAATGTCTGTTTTTGTGCCAGTACCATACTGTCTTGA
Organism: Neofelis nebulosa; assembly: GCF_028018385.1. NCBI lineage: Eukaryota > Metazoa > Chordata > Mammalia > Carnivora > Felidae > Neofelis > Neofelis nebulosa. The sequence goes on from NC_080800.1 coordinate 48,025,038, forward strand.
TGATTTCAGCTTTGTAGTATAGCTTGAAGTCTGGGATTGTGATGCCTCCTGCTTTGGTTTTCTTTTTCAAGATTGCTTTGGCTATTCGGGGTTGTTTCTGGTTCCATACAGACACTCATTCTTCATACATTTTTAAAGCTTTAATGTTAGACTAAAGTTTTTCTTGACCATCTCCCAATTTTAATTTCTTGTCTATTTTACATATGTTTGAATGACTGCATAGTATTTCATTATATGGATACAAGATAATTAATTTGAACAATTCCTTATTGATGGACAAAAGGCTTTTCAATTTTTTTTGTGGTCACATGCAAATATTTTTTCAAGTTCATTCTTTGACTTTGCTAACAGTGTTATTCACTAAACATGTTTAAATTTTTATACAGTTAAACTTATCTATTTTTAATTAATTTTTATTTTTAATTGAGATGTAATTGACATACATTATATTAGTTTCAGGTGTACATCATAATAATTTGATGTGTGTATGTATTGTGAAATAATCAATACAATAAGTCTAGTTAACATCCATTACCACACAGTTACAATTTTTTTTTGTGATGAGAACTTTAAAGATCTGCTTTCTTAGCAACTTCCAAATATACTATATTAACTATAGTTATTTATCTACCATTATATCTTTAGCTAGAAATAGTGAGGTCCAGTAAAGTCTGTCTGGTATGCTACCGTTTGTATAATAAAGGGGAGAATAGGAACAAAAACTTATATTTGCTTTGCATAAAGAAACACTGGATGAATGAACAAGAAAGTAATAAAAATATTTTTTATAAGGCTCAAGATGGAACAAGTAGATGGTGACGGGTGTGAGCAATACTTCTCATTGTACATCTTTCTATATATTTATATAAATTTATTTCATATATTTATATTGAATTTACATAAATTTTACACATTTATATTTAAGTATAATGTATTGGTTTTGTGCTGCTTCTATAATAAATTACTGGAGACTAATGGGCTTGGAACAATATAAATTTATTATCTTACAGTTCTGGAAGTTAGAATTCTGAAATGGGTCTTATTAGACTAGAATCAAAGGCTGTGGTCCTTCTGGAGGCTCTAGAGGTGAATACATTCCTTGCCTTTCCAGCTTGTAGAGGCTGCCTGTATTCCTTGGCTTGTATTCACTTCCCCTTTATTCAAATCCAGCAAGACAGCATCTTGAATGCTCTCCCCTCTCTGACCTCTACTCCCATAATTTCCTTCTTTGGCCCCAATTCTGCCCTCATGTTGACTTCTGTCTTCTCTGTTTCCTCCCTCTTAGAAGGACTTTTGCAATTACATTGAGCTCACACAATTGATAATAATCCCTTTGTCTAAACATCTTTAATCTTGTTTTTTGCTGTTACCATTTTGTGTGTGTCTGTGTGTGTGTGTGTGTGTGTTGAGAATACTTAAGATCTACTCTTTCAGCAAATTTCAAGTATACAATGCAGTATTATTAACTATACTCGCTGTCCTGTACACTAGATCTCCAGAACTTTTTCATCTTATAACTGAAAGTTTGTACTTTTTGACCAGCGTCTCCCGATTCCTCTGCACCCAGCCCCTGGCAACCATTGTTCTAATCTCTGGTTCTGTAAGTTTGACCTTTTTATTTCAATTATTTATTTTATTTTATGTACGTATGTATGTATGTATGTATTTATAATTTATTGTCAAATTGGCTCCCATACAACACCCAGTGCTCATCCCAACAATTGCCGTCCTCAATGCCCATCACCCACTTTCCCTTCTCCCTCACCCCCCATCAACCCTCAGTTTGTTCTCTGTATTTAAGAGTCTCTTATGGTTTGCCTCCCTCCGTCTCTGTTTGTAACCATTTTTCCCCTTCCCTTCCCCCATGGTCTTCTGTTAAGTTTCTCAAGATCCACATAGAGTGAAAACATATATCTGTCTTTCTCTGACTGACTTATTTCACTTAGCATAATACCTTCCAGTTCCATCCACGTTCCTGCAAATGGCAGGATTTCATTCTTTCCCATTGCCAAGTAGTATATATAATACAATACTACTTGGCAATGAGTTTGACCTTTTAGATTCTACATATGAGTTCATGCAGGGTTTGTCATTCTGTTTTTGGCTTACTTCACTTAGCATAATATCTTCCAGATTTATTAATGTTGCCACGAATGGCAGAATTTCCATCTTTTTTAAGGCTGACTAATACACTATTTCTTATTTATATCACATGTTGTTTATCCATTCATCTGTCAACACACATAGGTCATTTCCATGTTTTTGCTATTGTAAATAGCATGTAGATACAGATATCTCTTTGAAGTGCTGATTTCATTTCCCTCAGATATATACACAGAAGTGGGATTGCTAGATCATATGATAGGTCAATTTTTAATTTGTTGAGGGGTCTTCATACCATTTTCCATAATGAATGTACCAACTTACATTCCCAACCACAATATACAAAGGTTCCCTTTTCTCTACACCTTTGGCAACGTTTAGCTCTTGTCTTTTTAAAAAAAATTTTTAAATGTTTATTTATTTTTGAGAGAGACAGAGACAGAGACAGAGACAGAGTGTGAGAGGGTGAGGAACAGAGATGGAGGGAGACACAGAATCCAAAGCAGGCTTCAGGTTCTGAGCTGTCAGCACAGAGTCTGATGCGGGGCTCGAATTAACGAACCGTGAGATTATGACCTGAGGCAAAGTTGGACGCTTAAATGACTGAGCCACCAGGCACCCCTAACTCTTGTCTTTTTGATAATAGCCATTCAAACAGATGTGAGGTGATATCTTATTGTGGTTTTGATTTGCATTTCCCTGATGATTAACAATGTTGAATACCATTCCATATACCTACTGGCCATTTATATGTCTTTTTTTAAAATGTCTATTCAGGACCTTTGGCTATTTAAAACACTGGATTATTTATTTATTTATTTATTTATTTATTTTTGCTATTAAGATGTTTGAGTTCTTTATATATTTTGCACATTAACCACTTATATATGTCTTGAAAATATTTTCTCCCATTTTTAGACTCATTTTTTATTGTTTCTTTTGCTATGAAGAAGCCTTTGAGTTTGATGTAGTCTCACTTGTTTATTTCTACTTTTATTGCCTGTGCTTTTGGTGTCATATCCTAGAAATCATTGCCAAGATCAATGTCAAGGAGTTTTTACCCTATGTTTTCTTTTAGGTGTTTTATGGCTTTAGGTCTTATATTTTAAGATTTACTCCATTTCAAGTTACCCTTTGTGAGTGGTGTAACATAGGGGTCTAGTTTCATTCATTGCATGTGTATATCCAGTTTTCCCAACACTATTTTTTTTTGAGAGAGAGAGAGAGAGCTCAAGTGAGCAAGCAGCAGAGAGAGAGGGAGAGGATCCATGAAGGGCAGAGGGAGGGAGACAGAGAGAGAGAGAGAAAGAGAGAAAGAGAGTGGGACACGAGCTCACCTGTGGGACTCAAGCTCACAAACCATGAGATCATGACCTGAGTCAGAGGCTTAACCGACTTAGCTACGCAGGCGCCCTCCCAACACCATTGACTGAAGAGACTATGCTTCACCGATTGTGTATTCTTGAAACTCTTTTCAAAGATTAGTTGACAATTTATCTATGGTTTTTCTGGACTCTCTATTTTGTTCTATTGTTCTATGTGTCTATCTTAATGCCAATACCATTCGGTTTTCATTACTATAGTTTTTAATACAGTTTGATTTTTAATGTTTATTTACTTTTGAGAGAGAGAGAGACAGAGCACGCACAAGTGGGGGTGGGGCAGAGAGAGAGATACAGAATCTGAAGCAGGCTCCAGGCTCCGAGCTGTCAGCATAGAGCCTGACGCAGGGCTCAAACTCATGAACTGTGAGATCACGACCTGAGCCGAAGTTGGACACTTAATCGACTAAGCCACTTAGGTGCCCCAATACCATATGAAATCCAGGAAACGTGATGCCTCCAACTTTGTTGTCCTTTCTCAAGATTGCTTTAGCTATTCAGGATCTTTTGTAGTTTCATGCAAATTTTAGGATTATTTTTTCTCTCTGTGAAAAATGCCATTGAAATTTGATAGGGATTGCCTTGTGCCTGTAGATTGCTTTGGGTAGGATGAGCAATAAGTTTTTATTTAATTTTAGTTAGTTAACATATAGTGTTATATTAGATTCAGGTAGACAATATAGTAATCAACACTTACACACATCACCCTGTGTTCATCATGACAAGTGCACTCTTTAATCCCATTACCTATTTAACTCATCCCCCACTTCACATCTGGTAACCATCAGTTTATTCTCTATAATTAAGAGTCTGTTTCTTGATTTGTCTCTCTCTGTCTTATTTTTCCCTTTGCTTGTTTGTTTTGTTTCTTAAATTCCACATATGAGTGAAATAATATGGTGTTTGTTTTTTTTCTTTTTTCTTAATTTTTAATTTTTTAATATATGAAATTTACTGTCAAATTGGTTTCCATACGACACCCAGTGCTCATCCCAAAAGGTGCCCTCCTCAATACCCATCACCCACCCGGCCCTCCCTCCCACCACCCATCAACCCTCAGTTTGTTCTCAATTTTTAACAGTCTCTTATGCTTTGGCTCTCTCCCACTCTAACCTCTTTTTTTTTTTTCCCTTCCCTTCCCCCATGGGTTTCTGTTAAGTTTCTCAGGATCCACATAAGAGTGAAACCATATGGTATCTGTCTTTCTCTGTATGGCTTATTTCACTTAGCATCACACTCTCCAGTTCCATCCACGTTGCTACAAAAGGCCATATTTCATTTTTTCTCATTGCCACGTAGTATTCCATTGTATATATAAACCACATTTTTTTTATCCATTCATCAGTTGATGGACATTTAGCCTCTTTCCATAATTTGGCTATTGTTGAGAGTGCTGCTATAAACATTGGGGTACAAGTGCCCCTATGCATCAGTACTCCTGTATCCCTTGGATAAATTCCTGGCAGTGCTATTGCTGGGTCATAGGGTAGGTCTATTTTTAATTTTCTGAGGAATCTCCACACTGCTTTCCAGAGCGGCTGCACCAATTTGCATTCCCACCAACAGTGCAAGAGGGTTCCCGTTTCTCCACATCCTCTCCAGCATCTATAGTCTCCTGATTTCTTCATTTTGGCCACTCTGACTGGCGTGAGGTGGTATCTCAGTGTGGCTTTGATTTGTATTTCCCTGATAAGGAGCGACGTTGAACATCTTTTCATGTGCCTGTTGGCCATCCGGATGTCTTCTTTATTTATTTATTTATTTATTTATTTATTTATTTTTTAATATATGAAATTTACTGTCAAATTGGTTTCCATACAACACCCAGTGCTCATCCCAAAAGGTGCCCTCCTCAATACCCATCACCCACCCTGCCCTCCCTCCCACCCCCCATCAACCCTCAGTTTGTTCTCAGTTTTTAACAGTCTCTTATGCTTTGGCTCTCTCCCACTCTAACCTCTTTTTTTTTTTTCCCTTCCCCTCCCCCATGGGTTTCTGTTACGTTTCTCAGGATCCACATAAGAGTGAAACCATATGGTATCTGTCTTTCTCTGTATGGCTTATTTCACTTAGCATCACACTCTCCAGTTCCATCCACGTTGCTACAAAAGGCCATATTTCATTCTTTCTCATTGCCACGTAGTATTCCATTGTGTATATAAACCACAATTTCTTTATCCATTCATCAGTTGATGGACATTTAGGCTCTTTCCATAATTTGGCGATTGTTGAGAGTGCTGCTATAAACATTGGGGTACAAGTGCCCCTATGCATCAGTACTCCTGTATCCCTTGGATAAATTCCTAGCAGTGCTATTGCTGGGTCATAGGGTAGGTCTATTTTTAATTTTCTGAGGAACCTCCACACTGCTTTCCAGAGCGGCTGCACCAATTTGCATTCCCACCAACAGTGCAAGAGGGTTCCCGTCTCTCCACATCCTCTCCAGCATCTATAGTCTCCTGATTTCTTCATTTTGGCCACTCTGACTGGCGTGAGGTGGTATCTGAGTGTGGTTTTGATTTCTATTTCCCTGATGAGGAGCGACGTTGAACATCTTTTCATGTGCCTGTTGGCCATCCGGATGTCTTCTTTAGAGAAGTGTCTATTCATGTTTTCTGCCCATTTCTTCACTGGGTTATTTGTTTTTCGGGTGTGGAGTTTGGTGAGCTCTTTATAAGTTTTGGATACTAGCCCTTTGTCCGATGTGTCATTTGCAAATATCTTTTCCCATTCTGTTGGTTGCCTTTTAGTTTTGTTGGTTGTTTCCTTTGCTGTGCAGAAGCTTTTTATCTTCATAAGGTCCCAGTAATTCACTATTGCTTTTAATTCCCTTGCCTTTGGGGATGTGCCGAGTAAGAGATTGCTACGGCTGAGGTCAGAGAGGTCTTTTCCTGCTTTCTCCTCTAAGGTTTTGGTGGTTTCCTGTCTCACATTCAGGTCCTTTATCCATTTTGAGTTTATTTTTGTGAATGGTGTGAGAAAGTGGTCTAGTTTCAACCTTCTGCATGTTGCTGACCAGTTCTCCCAGCACCATTTGTTAAAGAGACTGTCTTTTTTCCATTGGATGTTCTTTCCTGTTTGTCAAAGATGAGTTGGCCATACGTTTGTGGGTCTAGTTCTGGGGTTTCTATTCTATTCCATTGGTCTATGTGTCTGTTTGTGTGCCAATACCATGCTGTCTTGATGATTACAGCTTTGTAGTAGAGGCTAAAGTCTGGGATTGTGATGCCTCCTGCTTTGGTCTTCTTCTTCAAAATTACTTTGGCTATTCGGGGCCTTTTGTAGTTCCATATGAATTTTAGGATTGCTTGTTCTAGTTTCGAGAAGAATGCTGGTGCAATTTTGATTGGGATTGCATTGAATGTGTAGATAGCTTTGGGTAGTATTGACATTTTGACAATATTTATTCTTCCAATCCATGAGCAGGGAATGTCTTTCCATTTCTTTATATCTTCTTCAATTACCTGCATAAGCTTTCTATAGTTTTCAGCATACAGATCTTTTACATCTTTGGTTAGATTTATTCCTTGGTATTTTATGCTTCTTGGTGCAATTGTGAATGGGATCAGTTTCTTTATTTGTCTTTCTGTTGCTTCATTGTTAGTGTATAAGAATGCAACTGATTTCTGTACATTGATTTTGTATCCGGCAACTTTGCTGAATTCATGTATCAGTTCTAGCAGACTTCTGGTGGAGTCTATCGGATTTTCCATGTTTAATATCATGTCATCTGCAAAAAGCGAAAGCTTGACTTCATCTTTGCCAGTTTGGATGCCTTTGATTTCCTTTTGTTGTCTGATTGCTGATGCTAGAACTTCCAGCACTATATTAAACAACAGCGGTGAGAGTGGGCATCCCTGTCGTGTTCCAGATCTCAGGGAAAAAGCTCTCAGTTTTTCCCCGTTGAGGATGATGTTAGCTGTGGGCTTTTCATAAATGGCTTTTATGATCTTTAGGTATGTTCCTTCTATCCCGACTTTCTCAAGGGTTTTTATTAAGAAAAGGTGCTGGATTTTGTCAAAGGCCTTTTCTGCATCGATTGACAGGATCATATGGTTCTTCTCTTTTTTTTGTTAATGTGATGTATCACGTTGATCGATTTGCAAATGTTGAACCAGCCCTGCATCCCAGGAATGAATCCCACTTGATCATGGTGAATAATTCTTTTTATATGCTGTTGAATTCGATTTGCTTGTATCTTATTGAGAATTTTTGCATCCATATTCATCAGAGATATTGGCCTGTAGTTCTCTTTTTTTTACTGGGTCTCTGTCTGGTTTAGGAATCAAAGTAATACTGGCTTCATAGAATGAGTCTGGAAGTTTTCCTTCCCTTTCTATTTCTTGCAATAGCTTGAGAAGGATAGGTATTATCTCTGCTTTAAACGTCTGGTAGAACTCCCCTGGGAAGCCTTCTGGTCCTGGACTCTTATTTGTTGGGAGATTTTTGATAACCGATTCAATTTCTTCGCTGGTTATGGGTCTGTTCAAGCTTTCTATTTCCTCCTGATTGAGTTTTGGAAGTGTGTGGGTGTTTAGGAATTTGTCCATTTCTTCCAGGTTGTCCAATTTGTTGGCATATAATTTTTCATAGTATTCCCTGATAATTGTTTGTATCTCTGAGGGATTGGTTGTAATCATTCCATTTTCATGCATGATTTTATCTATTTGGGTCATCTCCCTTTTCTTTTTGAGAAGCCTGGCTAGAGGTTTGTCAATTTTGTTTATTTTTTCAAAAAACCAACTCTTGGTTTCGTTGATCTGCTCCACAGTTTTTTTTAGATTCTATATTGTTTATTTCTGCTCTGATCTTTATGATTTCTCTTCTTCTGCTGGGTTTAGACTGCCTTTGCTGTTCTGCTTCTATTTCCTTTAGGCGTGCTTTTAGATTTTGTATTTGGGATTTTTCTTGCTTTGAGATAGGCCTGGCTTGCAATGTATTTTCCTCTCAGGACTGCCTTCGCTGCGTCCCAAAGCATTTGGATTGTTGTCTTTTCATTTTCGTTTGTTTCCATATATTTTTAAATTTCTTCTCTAATTGCCTGGTTGACCCACTCATTCGTTAGTAGGGTGTTCTTTAACCTCCACGCTTTTGGAGGTTTTCCAGACTTTTTCCTGTGGTTGATTTCAAGCTTCATAGCATTGTGGTCTGAAAGTATGCATGGTATAATTTCAATTCTTGTAAACTTGTGAAGGGCTGTTTTGTGACCCAGTATATGATCTATCTTGGAGAATGTTCCATGTGCACTCGAGAAGAAAGTATATTCTGTTGCTTTGGGATACAGAGTTCTAAATATATCTGTCAAGTCCATCTGATCCAATGTATCATTCAGGGCCCTTGTTTCTTTATTGACCGTGTGTCTAGATGATCTATCCATTTCTGTAAGTGGGGTGTTAAAGTCCCCTGCAATGACCACATTCTTATCAATAAGGTTGCTTATGTTTATGAGTAATTGTTTTATATATTTGGGGCCTCCGGTGTTGGGCGCATAGACATTTATAATTGTTAGCTCTTCCTGATGTATAGACCCTGTAATTATTATATAATGCCCTTCTTCATCTCTTGTTACAGCCTTTAATTTAAAGTCTAGTTTGTCTGATATAAGTATGGCTACTCCAGCTTTCTTTTGGCTTCCAGTAGCATGATAAATAGTTCTCCATCCCCTCACTCTCAATCTGAAGGTGTCCTCATGTCTAAAATGAGTCTCTTGTAGACAGCAAATAGATGGGTCTTTTTTTTTATCCATTCTGATACCCTATGTCTTTTCGTTGGCACATTTAATCCATTTATATTCAGTGTTATTATAGAAAGATACGGGTTTAGAGTCATTGTGATGTCTGTATGTTTTATGCTTGTAGTGATGTCTCTGGTACTTTGTCTCACAGGATCCCCCTTAGGATGTCTTGTAGGGCTGGTTTCGTGGTGACAAATTCCTTCAGTTTTTGTTTGTTTGGGAAGACCTTTATCTCTCCTTCTATTCTAAGTGACAGACTTGCTGGATAAAGGATTCTCGGCTGCATATTTTTTTCTGTTTAGCACACTGAAGATATCGTGCCAATCCTTTCTGGCCTGCCAAGTTTCAAAGGAGAGATCAGTCACGAGTCTTATAGGTCTCCCTTTATATGTGAGGGCACGTGTATCCCTTGCTGCTTTCAGAATTTTCTCTTTATCCTTGGATTTTGCCAGTTTCACTATGATATGTCGTGCAGAAGATCGATTCAAGTTACGTCTGAAGGGAGTTCTCTGTGCCTCTTGGATTTCAATGCCTTTTTCCTTCCCCAGTTCAGGGAAGTTCTCAGCTATAATTTCTTCAAGTACCCCTTCAGCACCTTTCCGTCTCTCTTCCTCCTCTGGGATACCAATTATGAGTATATTATTTCTTTTTAGTGTATCACTTAGTTCTGTAATTTTCCCCTCATACTCCTGGATTTTTTTTATCTCTCTTTCTCTCAGCTTCCTCTTTTTCCATAACTTTATCTTCTAGTTCACCTATTCTCTCCTCTGCCTCTTCAATCCGAGCTGTTGTCATTTCCATTTTGTTTTGCATTTCGTTTAAAGCGTTTTTCAGATCCTCCTGACTGTTCCTTAGTCCCTTGATCTCTGTGGCAAGAGATTCTCTGCTGTCCTCTATACTGTTTTCAAGCTCAGTGATTAATTTTATGACTATTATTCTAAATTCACTTTCTGTTATAATATTTAAATCCTTTTTGATCAGTTCATTAGCTGTTGTTATTTCCTGGAGATTCTTCTGAGGGGAATTCTTCTGTTTGGTCATTTTGGATAGTCCCTGGAGTGGTGAGGACCTGCAGGGCACTTCCCCTGTGCTGTGGTGTATAACTGGAGTTGGTGGGCAGGGCCGCAGTCAGACCTGATGTCTGCCCCCAGCCCATCACTGGGGCCACAGTCAGACTGGTGTGTGCCTTCTCTTCCCCTCTCCTAGGGGCGGGATTCACTGTGGGGTGTCGTGGCTGTCTGGGCTACTTGCACACTGCCAGGCTTGTGGTGCTGGGGATCTGGCGTATTAGCTGGGGTGGGTAGGCAAGGTGCACGGGGGCAGGAAAGCCAGGCTTAGCTCGCTTCTCCTTAGGTGATCCACTTCAGGAGGGGCCCTGTGGCAGCGGGAGGGAGTCAGATCCGCTGCCAGAGGTTTGGCTCGGCAGAAGCACAGAGTTGGGTGTTTGCGCGGAGCGAGCAAGTTCCCTGGCAGGAAGTGGTTCTCTTTGGGATTTTGGCTGGGGGATGGGCGGGGGAGATGGCGCTGGCGAGCGCCTTTGTTCCCCACCAAGCTGAGCTCTGCTGTCCGGGGGCTCAGCAGCTCTCCCTCCCTTTGTCCTCCAGCCTTCCCGCTTTCTGAGCAGAGCTGTTAACTTATGACCTCCCAGTCGCTAAGTCGCGCTTGCTGTCGGAACACAGTCCGCTGGACCCTCCGCTTTTGCCAGCCAGACTCGGGGGCTCCGCTTGGCCGGTGAGCCGCCCCTCCACCCCGGCTCCCTCCCGCCAGTCCGTGGAGCGTGCACCGCCTCGCCGCCCTTCCTACCCTCTTCCGTGGGCCTCTCATCTGCGCTTGGCTCTGGAGACTCCGTTCTGCTAATCCTCTGGCGTTTTTCTGGGTTCTTTAGGCAGGTGTAGGTTGAATCTAACTGATCAGCAGGACGCGCAGTGAGCCCAGCGTCCTCTTACGCCGCCATCTTCCCTCCAACCAATGGTGTTTGTTTTTATCTGACTTATTTTGCTCAGCATTATACTCTCTAGCTCCATCCATGTCATTGCAAATGGCAAGATTTCATTCTTGTTCATGGCTGAATAATATTCCATTATATATTCTAATATAATATTCCATTATATTCCATATATATATATGCATGCATATATCACATCTTCTTTATCCATTAATTAATGTTGATGGACACTTCGGCTGCTTCCGTATCTTGACTATTGTAAATAATGCTGCTAGAAATATAGGGGTACATGTATCTCTTTGAATTAATGTTCTTGTATTCTTTGGGTAAATATCTATTAGAGCAATTCTGGATCATAAGGTAGTTCTATTTTTAACTTTTCGAGGAACCTCCATACAGTTTTCCACAGTGGCTGCACCAGTTTGCATTCCCACCAACAGTACATGAGCGTCCCTTTTTCTCTACATCCTCACCAACACCTGTTGTTTCTTGTATTGTTGATTTTAGCCATTCTGACAGATGTGAGGTGATATCTCATTGTAGTATTGATTTTCATTTCCCTGATGATAAGTGATGATGAACATCTACATGTGTCCGTTGGCCATCTGGATGTCTTCTTTGCAGCAATGTCTGTTCATGTCTTCTGCCAATTTTTTAATTGGATTATTTGATTTTTGGGTGTTGAGTTGTGTCAGTTCTTTATATATTTTGGAGACTGACCCCTTATCAGATATTTCATGTGCAAATATCTTCTCTCACTCCATAGGTTGCCCTTTAGTTTTGTTAATTGTTTCCTTCACTGTACAGAAGGTTCTTATTTTGATGTAGTCCCAATAGTTTATTTTTGCTTTTGTTTTCCTTACCTCAGGAGACATATCTGGTAAGAATTTGCTATGGCCAATGTCAAAGAGGTTACTGCCTATGTTCTGTTCTAGGATTTTTATTGTTTCCTGTCTCACATTTAGGTATTTAATCCATTTTGAATTTATTATTGTGTGTGGTGTGAGAAAGTGGTCTGGTTTAATTGTTTTGTATGTTGCTGTCCAGTTTTCACAACATCTCTCCTTGGTTAAATTCATTCTTAAGTATTTTATTATTTTTGAAGCCATTGTAATTGGATTGTTTTATTTTCTTTTTCAGATAGTTTGTTGTAACTGTATAGAAGTGCAACTGATGTTCTTTATTGATTTCAATATCCTGAAATATTAGTGAATTCACTTATTACTTCTAACAATTTTTATGGAGTCTTTAGAGTTTCCTATATATAAGGTCATATCATCTGCAAATAAGACAGTTTTTTTTCTTCCTTTCTGATTGGAACACCTTTTATTTGATTTTCTTGCCCACTTGCTCTGGCTAGGAGTTTCAATACTATGTTGAATAAGAATGGTAAAAATAAGCACCCTTATATTGTTTTTGATCTTGGAAGAATAAATTTCAACTTTTAAGTATGATGTTATCTGGGGTTTGTCATATATGGCCTTTATCATATTGAGATATGTTCCTTCTAAACCTAATTTTTGAGAATTTTTTATGAAAAGATATTATATTTTGTCTAATGCTTTTTCTGTATCTACTGAGATGATTGTATACTTTTAATATTTTATTATATTAATGTGGTATATCACATTTTTTGATTTACATATGTTGAATCATCCTTGCATCCCAAGGATAAATCCCACATGTCATCAGGAGTGTTCCCTCCACAGTTTTTTGAAAGACTTTTAGAAGGTCAACATCTTCTATGTATCACATTTGCAAAGCCCCATGTTCCCTATAAGGTAACATTTGTGGGTTCTGTGATAAGAACATGGATCTCTTTGGGGGGATCATTATTCAGCCTACCACACCATGTAAATGTTTTACTTATTCAATAAAAAAGAAAGTAATATAATAAAATAAACTAAAATCTTCATCTATCTTTTACTTTTCAGTTTCTATGTTTTCTGTCACACTAAGAAAGGCCTTCCCCACTGTAGACTGTAAAAATAGTTACTCATACTTTCTTCCAATATTTTATGAGTATTATTATCACTAATACCTTTTTTATTCTCAAGTTAGTTAATATGCAGTGTAGACGTGAAAAACTTTTTCATTGAGGTATAATTTGCATACAATTAAATGTTCAGATCTTAAGCAAAATGTTCAATTAGTTTTGAAAAAACCATAAGCCTGTGTCACCCACTTCTCTAACATGGTATAAAATATTTCATTTACTCTAAAGGGTTGTTTCATGACATTTCACATAAATCTTCTCACAAAGGTTTCATTGTTTTGAATTCTATCACTGTGGATTAGTTTTACCTCTTCTTGAACATTGTATAAATAGGAGCACACAGAGGGCATCTGCCTGGGTGGCTGAGTTGTTGAGTGTCCGACTTCAGCTCAGGTCATGATCTCACAGTTTGTGGGTTTGAGCCCCGTGTCAGGCTCTGTGCTGACAACTCAGAGTCTGGAGCTTGCTTCAGATTCTGTGTCTCCCTCTCTCTACCCTCCCTCTCCACTAGTGCTTTGTCTCTCTCTGTCTCTAAAAAATAAACAATAAAAGTTTTAAAAAATTGGAGCACACAGTATAATATCTTTTTTTGTCTGGTTTCATTCACTCATTATAATGATACTGAGATTCATCCATCCTGGCTGGACAAATTTAAGCAAAGAAAATAAAACGTCAAAACCAAGACATGGGGGTGTCTTTGTGGTTCATTAAGCATCCAACTCTTGATTTCAGCTCAGGTCATGATCTCAGTCTGTGAGATCAAGCCCCTGCATCGGGCTCTGCACTGACAGCATGTAGCTTGCTTGGGATCCTCTCTCTCCCTCTCTCAACATAAATAAGTAAACATAAGCCCCTCCCCTGCTCATGATCTCTGTCTCAAAATAAGTAAGTAAACATTAAAAAACACAAAAAACCAAGACATTTTCCTAAGTGTCCATTGATAGGTGAAAGGATAAAACGATTTTAAATACACACACACACACACACACACATATGTACATATGTGTAGTAGGTGAAGTTACTCATGACCTCAGATCAGGCACATTATAATTATTGGTTTGTTCCAGGCTCCTCTCTTAATTCCTTTTTTTGTTTATTTTATTTTATTTTATTTTATTTTATATTTATTCTCCAGAATTTCCATAGAACACTTTCACTCCTGTTCCCCAAAAAAACATTTAAATATATTTCATAGCTATACATTTAACATCAGAAAAATCTCCATCTCTCACTCTATAAAGATATATCTAGGGGAACCTGAGTGGCTCAGTCAGTTGAGCGTCCAACTTCAGCTCAGGTCATGATCTCACAGCTGGTGGGTTCTAGCCCCACAACAGGCTCTTCGGATTCTGTGTGTGTGTGTGTGTCTCTCTCTGCCCTTCCCCTGTTTGGGCTCTGTCTCTCCCTCCCTCCCTCCCTCTCTCTCTCTCTCTCAAAACTAAATAAACACTAAAAAATTAAAAAGATATATCTATAAATATATATATTCTAGACATGTCTATATATAGAGAGTATATATATCTATATAGAGAGTGCATATATATATATATTTAGAGTGTATATATATATATATATATGCATGTGTGTGTATATATAATGTTTATTTTGAGAGAGGGGGAGGGGCAGAGAGAGGAAGAGAGAGAATTCCAAGCAAGCTCTGAGCTGTCAGCACAGAGCCCAATGTAGGACTCGAATCCACAAACCTCGAGATCATCACCTGGGTGGAAATCAAGAGTTGGAGGCTCAACCGACTGAACCACCCAGGCACCCTGAAAGAATGCATATTTTTATATATAACATGTTACATGTCATATGTAAAGCCTTAAATATATATAATATATGTAATAGTATATATTATTTTTTTAACAGAAAGTACCAAATCTGGGACTGGCATTCTAGCTCTGGGCCCTTCAGAGCAAACTCCACCCTTCCCTTTCAAAGCACAGTCCTTAACAGTCCCTCCTGCCTTCCGGGCCACTCTCAACCCAGCCACTCTTGTCTGAGACCCTTGCAAAGCCATGATCTAGTTTGCTTCAGAATCTTGCTGTTCCCTTTCATTGTGGAACCTGACACATCTATGCAAATCCTGCCGTTCCTGCTTATTAGGTGACTAAACTTATGTAAGTCACTTCCTCTCTAGGGGCCTCGGGTTTTCAAAGGTGAATCGTGATATTAATAATTTCCACATAAAAGGGCTGCATTAAGTGTTAAGAAGTTATGTACAGAGAGACCCAAGTAGGTAATAGAAGCTCAATAAATGTTCAAGCTCCATCTTCCACCCCATCCACCTTGGTGTCCCCACAGCTTAAGGTCACCGTAGGTGTTCAGGATATGATTTCTTCTTTTCTTTTCTGCCTTGACAATTGTTTCCCTATAACCCAGGCTGTAGGCACGACTCCACCATTCACTACTACAAACCTGTTGTCCAAAGTGAATCCTGAGAGAGATAGGGACAAGGTAAAAAGTGACTTGGAGTTGATCAGAATTGGAGTCCCAGCATGACCATACTTAGCTGTGTGGGTTTGGCAAGTCACCTAAGACTCCTTGTGCCTCAGTTTCCTTACCTATAAGGAAGAAAGAAAATAATAACACCTACCTTAGTTGCTACCTTCACTTTTTTCTTGCATCACACCCATTCTCTCTCAACATGACTCACCTTCAGGCTCAGGACTTGGCTGGCTGGCTTCACTCTGCAACAACTGACTCATGTCCATACCCCTCTCAGAGAAACCACACCCTGGAGCCAAGAGGAAACTGCCAGGAACTAGTGACATCTTGCAGGCCCTTTGAGGCAAGAGTGTGCAACCACAGGGCTGAACCCAATTTCCATTCGTCATCCAACCATTCATGCATCTGAATGCATGCAATGAATATTTTCTGACCCTTCTTCTGGGACCAGCCAGGGGCTGGGCTTTGCTGGAGACAGAGTCCCTGCCTTCAGGGAACTTCTGATCTGCTAGGAGAGAGAACACTAGACATCAATTCCACACAGGGGCCAACAGTGGGGAGCTCTGGGGGTTGTGGGAGCCCAGAGAAAAGGATCCATTCCCACTTGAGAATCAAGGTAGGCTGTTTGGATGAAGTCACACTTTATGTGAGCTCATCAGGTTTGGGAATTCAGTGTAAAGGCCTTACACGGAAAGACATCTAGACAAGAGAGGGCTTGGTACATTGTAGTAACCACTTGTAGTTAGTTCAGTGGCCAGAACACAGCGTGTGAGGCCAAATGTGGCAAGAGATGAGGCTGGAGAGGTCTGGTTGGGGTCAGAACTGTGGATGGCCTTAGTTGCCAAATAAGGAGCTAGAACTTTAATGCTAGTGGAGGGGGTGTAAAGGAAGAAAGCCATGTGTTGGCTTCTGCATCATTGCTTTCTCATTACTGGTGTGCAAATAGTAGATTGGAGATGGCCAGTCGAAGCAGAGAGCCAGGGAATAGACTTGGGGTCGTGCATATGAGGGATGTTGAGCCTGAAACAAGGCAGTGGCAGAGGATGAGAAAAGGTGGATTTGAGAGACAGAAAGGAGAATCAGCTGGACTTGGTGTGGGATTGGGTCTGATGAGAGCAGGGGTTTGAAACTGCACATAAGGCAGAGAACAAAGGGCAAATGTGCAAATGCCAAGGGAGTGATTAAGGCAAAGATAATGGTGGGAGGAACTTGAGGGCTGAGAAATCAGTGTGGATAGAAAGGGAAGAAATGATGAGGAAAGATTCAAGCTAAGACTCACCATGTGACCTTGGGCCAGTCATTTTATCTTTCTTTGGTTCTTTAGATTTCCACTTGTTGGGAGGGTCTGTCTCGCTCAGTCGGTAGACCATGCAACTCTTAATCTCAAGGTCATGAGTTCAAGCCCCACGTTGAGCATGGAGTCTACTTAAAAAAAAAGAAAGAAAGAAATATGGCTAGAATTCTTCCTGCTAACTTAGGAGGCAGAGAATGATAATTGTGAGGAATGAATCACATAAAAGAATGTCCAGGAAGTGCATAGCCCTGTGGGTTATTTAGAGGGGAAGTCATGTGACAAGTGGGTTTTGTCCAGGGTGTGGGTTGGGTGGTGCTGGGCTGCCATTTGTACAGCAGCATTGCCATTGGCAGTGGGAAACACATACTTGCAGAAGAAGGTGCGTGAGAAGGGGAAATGTGACTTGAACACATAGATGTTGGATTTGAGGGGGTCAGAGGCCAAGGCAGTCAAATGAATCTTACCCTGGGAGGCTGTGTCTTGGCAGTCAGTAGTGAGTAGCCTCTCTGAATCATGAGCCCCAGACAGACACTTCCTCAGGAAGTAGCCAGGCCTGGGAAGCCTGAGGCCTCTGGGCTCCGATCTCAAGCCAGCACCTGAGTTGCTGTGTGACCCTGAGTCAGTTCTCATCCACTCTGGGTCCAAGGTCTCCCATATGAATAACAACAATAAAAGCATGGGTGTGTTGGTGGAAATGTGGATGAAATGTTTCCAAAGGCCCTTTCCATGTTTTTTATGCTTCAATTCTATGATCCTGAGTCTTCTTTTTAAAAAGTCTAGTCCTGTTTCCATCCCTGACTTACTGTGTGGCATTGAGCCAGCCGCTGGACCTCTCTGGGCTTATTTTCACGTCTGGAATATCAGGAGATTGAGCAGAAGACTCTCCAATGTCCAATGATTCTCCCTGGAGGACGCTCACCCTCATCTCCATCAGAATCTTTCAGACAAATCAGAGGAAAGTGAGGCACTGGTCACAGACGACGCCCTTCCAAATCTTCCATCTTCTCCCACTGCCCTCCCCTTCCTACTGTCAGGAGCTTACAGCACTGGCTCGCTTGCCAAACTTGTTGCCATGACAACGGGTTACAAATAACTCAGATGCAGACGAAGATTTTAACCTAAGAGCTGCTGGTTCAAGGGCTTCTTTCTTCCTCTCCACACCAGACTGAGGGAACAATCTGGCATATTCTTCCGGTTCAAGTGACTTCCCTGATCACAAGCTTTCTAGGGCTCCTCAGTGTCACAAGAATATGTCCTGTTGTCTGAGGCTCTCCTAAAACCTGACTCAAATCTTTCCAATCACATTTCCCACTCACTCCCATTAAGGAGTGATCACTCCTGTTTTGAACACCTTCTGTCTGCTGAGGGCTATGTTGGATGCTTTACCCACAGTAGCTAAGAAAATCTTCCCAGAACTCTTTCAGATAGACATTATTATTCACATTTTGTAGGGGAGGAAATTGAAGCCCATGGATATGACTTGAGTAAGGAGGTCAGAGAGTCAGAATTCAAACTCAAATTCATCAGATTCCCAAACCCAGGATTTTTACATTGCTAGTGGCTCACAAATGTTGGTCTACACACTTGGGGACATATCTAAACAATCTGGGGCAGCTAAGAATTCATATTTATATTCTAACTTCCATTCAAGAAGGTGGAACACATCTGCCTCCTCTAATTCCTGAGACCCTATAAAATAAGAGGAAGTGATCATGTATAAACCCCCATCTCCAAAAAAAAGCTGGAGGAGGCCCCATCAATGGAGTGAGATTTCACCAACTTCTGGCAAGCAGAAAGGTGCTTCAGTGGTGGTACCTGAGAAGGCAGGACAGGGAAAGGTAGAGGCACAATCCATATGCGGGAGGGGAACCTGTGAAGGAGAGCCCTGGTCTACCCTACAAAATCCTGGTGAGATTCTGGCACAAAAGAGCTATCCTGATGGTAGGCACGAAAGACAGAGCCCCTGAGAGGAGAAGAATTGAAAGTATGTGTTGGAACAGTTGCTTCCCCCACCTTCCCCTCTGCCCTTCCCCATGTTTATTGGTAAAAATCAAAAGAGTGAAACATCTGCACTTGAAATACAGAGGGTTTTTTTTAAAGAAATCAAACAGTTCCAGGGCAGAACATCTGCTTTCTGAACTTAGGAGTCCTCCAGTAGAATGTGCGGGGCTCATCTGTCACCTTAAAGGAAAGTCTAGTCGTGGACTTGACCAATCTCTGCCTCTTACACAGGCTCCCAACCAATCAACTTTTTATTGGTTTATTCTTAAGTCAATGGGCTGGCAGGTTTGAATGTTTCTGAAAAATATGCTAATTGGTTTATGAATGAATTAATGAAGAAATGGGAAAAACTAAGGGTGTGCCTATCTTAAGTGAAAAAAAAGCAATTATTAAGTTCAAGAACATAAAAAATGGAAAAATAGATCCATGTAATTACAGTACATTTATTGGCTCTGTGGCAACCACTGATTTACTAGAAATTGGGATATAAACATATTGGAAGAGTGAAAGGAGGGGATATAGGGATGTGTGTGTGGAGGGAGATAAAATACTCTCTTACTATAATGAGATGTCAAGAGATAATGTTTCATATTGCTAAGTTAAGAAACATTAGTAATATAATATTGTATGTCAACTATACTCCAATAAAAAAGGAATAGTAGTGGGATGTTTGGATGGCTCAGTCAGTTGACCACCAACTCTTGATTTCAGCTCAGGCCATGATCTCACGGTTCATGAGATCGAGTCCCATGTTGGGCTCCTTAGCTGACAGTGCTCTGTCTCTGTCTCTCTGCCCCTCCCCTGCTCACGCGTGTGCTCTCTCTTCATAATAAATTGAAAAAAAATAGTAGTATAAACATATATAGAAACATGGTGGTCCTTCAGTTAAAAATCCTTTCAGCTACAAGTAACACAAAACCAAACTGACAGCATCTTAAACACATATGGCTTTATTTATTCATTTATTTTGGGGGGGGGAGTTAATTTATTATTAACATAAGTGTGGCATGGGTTCAGGCGTTCAGTGATGCCATCTAACCGTTTCTTCCTTCATGGGCTGCATCTTCATCCTCTTGTTCATCTCCTCAAGATTGCTGTCACAGCTCCAGGCAGTACAACTATAATCAAGGTAAAGAGAAGGAAAGGGACAGTATCATTTATGTGTATCTCAGAAAGCAAAAGCCTCTTCAGAAGCCCCCTCTCCCCAGCAAACCTCTCATGGCCATAACTGGTAAAAATGGTTTAATGTAGTTGCTTGTAGGAAGCAGGACTTGCGGTGGGAGGGGACAGCATATTGCTGGGCTTACATATGAGCTCTTCAGCACCTCTGTATTTTGTAAGTATATACAAGTGTTATTTTGATGAAAAACTAAAATTTAGAAATAAAGTGTTATGGTTTCTATGAAAGAAGAACATTAAAAAAAACTGGTAGCAGTTTTCTGTCTCCAGAGGAAAGGGCATCAATTCACCTGGGAAGCAAAGTTACCAGAATGAGCTTGTTACTTAGATTAAGGTATCTCAGATATCCAACCCCTATTTTAGAGAAAATTGTGCTATCACCATTAACCATAACATGGCTGGTAGAAACCAGTACAGCACCGTGTAGCAGTTACATGGGTTGACTGTGGTTAGACAGTCCTGGTGCAATTTCCTGTCTGCCATTTATTAGCTCTGTGACCTTGGGCAAGTGACATCTGGAAACCTCAATATCCCTCTTCATGAAATGAAGGTAATTCAAGTGTCATTTACAGAGTGAGCATTCAGCAAATGTTATACACTTTGATTAAAATTTTAAATGTTCTGAGCAGTGACAATTTGAATGTACTTTAATAGCATTATGCTTCCACTGAGTTCATTTTTCACCCCAAACATGGGTTTGGACTTGACTGGACAGTTCCTGAAAATTATTTGTTCCTGAGAGATGTGTGTGCATATTTTTGCAAAGGCCTTTACTCACAGAAGATGCTCAGTTTGGATCACATCAATCGATTTGCAGGCTTGGATTGCTGTTGACTTCTGTTGAAGGAAAGACTGTAAAAAAGAACTAGATTGGATTGTCATTTCCACTATATATATATTATTGAATGTTAACAAAATAATCCAGGGGCGCCTGGGTGGCTCAGTCGGTTAAGCGGCTGACTTCGGCTCAGGTCATCATCTCCCGGCCCGTGAGTTCGAGCCCCGCGTTGGGCTCTGTGCTGACAGCTCAGAGCCTGGAGCCTGTTTCAGATTCTGTGTCTCCCTCTCTCTGACCCTCCCCCATTCATGTTCTGTCTCTCTCTGTCTCAAAAATAAATAAACATTAAAAAAAATTTAAAAAAATAATCCACACTGTGAAATGTCCTGCTGATTATTATGATTGCTTCATGTTGACCTGGGAGTGGGGAAGAGAATAATGATCTCTTCTCTCTGATGTCAAAGTGAGAGCTGGAGATCTGAACTTCAAGCAGGGAACATATGGCCAAAAACTAATCGTTGGATGATCATCTTGCCCACACATGGTATCAGTGCTGGGGGCTAAGGAGAGGGTCAACCATTATGAAGCCTCATTCAGAGGGGCATGGGTGGCATTCTCTTGGAGAGGTAATATCTGATAACCCATTTACAATTTTCCTTCCTGGCTTGGTATTATCACCTGATATTCCTAAGACTCCAGTAAAGCTCTATTAAGCACACACAGAAAATATTGCATTCATAAGGAGAAAACAGATAAGAATGTTATGAAAAAGGTACCTTTGGAGAAAAAAAGAGTGCTTAGAAATTAAAATAATTTCTAAAACAAAAGAGCTCATCCATCCATAGAAGAATGGAAAAGAAGATTTAGTATACATATACAATGGAATATTATTGAGCCATAAAGAAGAATTAAATCTTGCCATTTGCAACAAAATGGATGGATCTAGAGGGTATAATGCTAAGTGAAATAAGTCAGTCAAAGACAAATACCATATGATTTCACTCATATGTGGAATTTAAGAAACAAAATGAGGGAACAAAGAAAAAAGAGACAAACAAAACAGACTCTTAAATACAGAGAACAACTGGTGGTTATCAGAGGGGAGGTGGGTAGGGGAATAGGTGAAAGGGATTAAGAGCACCTTTATTTTGATTGGTGAGTTAATGTATAGAATTGTTGAATCACTATATTGTGCACCTGAAACAAATATAATGCTGTATGTTAATTATACTTGAATAAAAAATAAATAAAATTAAAAAAATAAAAGTTCCTTCCTCCAACATTTTTTTTTAATTTTTTTTAACGTTTATTTATTTTTGAGACAGAGAGAGACACAGCATGAATGGGGGAGGGGCAGAGAGAGAGGGAGACACAGAATCGGAAGCAGGCTCCAGGCTCTGAGCCATCAGCCCAGAGCCCGATGCGGGGCTCGAACTCACGGACCGCGAGATCGTGACCCGAGCTGAAGTCGGACGCCCAACCGACTGAGCCACCCAGGCGCCCCTCTCCAACATTTTAAGTAGAAGGTAAAGTCAAGAAAATCCCAGGATACAGAATAAAAAACAAAAACATGAGATACTTAAAGTTTCTGGTCTGGCATGTCAGAAGTTTGGAAGCTGTCATTCCATACATATGATAGGCAAAAAGCTGAACTAAAAATCAACAACTCTTCTTGGATTACTCAGAGAACTGTGCTCATAGAGCAACCTTCAGTCCCCCCACCCCAAACAGAAGAGGTAGCCTGATAGGTGAAGAGAATCACAGTTTATTGGAGTGCACGCTCAGGATCAGAAAATTCTGCAGGAAACAGTGCCAGTGTAAGAAAACATAAACTGTAATTGATTAATTGTTGGAGGTTTGGTGAGGACAAGTTTGAAAGTTAAAATCTCTAGGGTAACATAGAAAGGCCATATATGAGGAGACCCTAGGAAAATGGCAGCATAGGAGGATGCTGGACTCACCTCGTCCTACTGGTCACTTAGATTCCACCCACATCTGCCTAAATAACCCAGAAAACCACCAGAAGACTAGCAGAACAGACTCTCTGGAGCCAAGAGTAGACAAGAGGCCCACGGAAGAGGGAAGGAAGGGAGGAGAGGCAGTGTGTGCTACACTGACTGGCAGAAGGGAGCCAGGGTGGTAAAGGGGCAGCCCGCCTGGCAAGGCAGCACCAGCAAATTCTGGCTTGCAAAAGTGGAGGGGCTGGACTCTGTGAGTGCTGAGAGCCAGCGGGATGTAACATCTGGAATGTTAACAGTCAATAGCTCTGCTCTCAGAGAGTGGGGAGGGTGAGAGGATGCCAGGAAGGAGAGTTGTTGAGCCCCACAAGATAGAGCTCAGCTGGGTGGGGGAACAAAGGTGCTGGCAAGTGCCATTTCCCTCTCCCATCTCCCAGCAAAAATTCCAAAGGGAACCAGTTCCCATCACCGAACTTGCTTGCACCACGCAAATGCCCAACACTGTACTTCTGTGTATCCATCTCTCTGACGGGTCTGCCTCCCTCCCAGTGCTGCAGGGCCCTCCTGCAGGGGACCACCAAGGGCAAAGCGAGATAAGCCTGCCCCTCCCGCCCCTGTGCACCTTGTGGACCCACCCTGTCTAATACGCCCTTGGCCAGATCCCTTGCAAGCAGCATCACAAGCCTGACAGTATGCAAGCAGCCCAGACAGGGACCACACCACTCCACAGTGAGTTCTGCCCTTGGGAGAAGGGAAGATAAGGTACACACCAGTCTGACTGTGGCTCCAGCAGTGGGCTGGGGGCAGAAATCAGGTCTGACTGTGGCCCTGCTCACCAACACAAGTTTCTCCAGACAGTACAGGGGAGGTGCCCTGCAGTTTGGAGCTACTTCAGGGACTACCCAAAATGATGAAATGGAAGAATTCTCTTCTAAAGAAACTCCAGCTAACGATTGATCAAAACCGACTTAGGCAATATAACAAACAAGAATTTAGAATAATAGTCATAAAGTTAATGGCTGGGCTTGAAAAAACCATGGAGGAAAGCAGAGAATCTATTACTACAAAGATCAAGGGACTAAGAAATAGTCATGAGGAGCTAAAAAATGCTATAAATGAGGTGCAAAAAAAATGGAGGTGGTCATAGCACAGAATGAAGATGCAGAGGAAAGAATAGGTGAATTAGAAGATAAAATTATGGAAAAACAGGGGTGCTGGGTGGCTCAGTCGGTTAAGTGTCTGACTTCAGCACACATCACAACCTCACAGTCCATGGGTTCGAGCCTCGCATCAGGCTCTGTGCTGACAGCTCAGAGCCTGGAGCCAGCTTTGGATTCTGTGTCTCCCTCTCTCTCTGCCCCTCCCCTGCTCATGCTTTATCTCTGTCTCAAAAATAAAAATATTTTAAAAAATTTTAAAAATTATGGAAAAAGAGAAACCTGAGAAAAAGACAGAAAAAAAAATCCAGGAGTATGAGGGGAGAATTAGAGAACTAAGTGATGCAATCAAATGGAACAATATATGCATCATGGGAATTCCAGAAGAAGAAGACGAGAGAGAAAGGGGCTGAACAAATCATAGCTGAGAACTTCCCTGATGTGGGGAATGAAACATGCATTGAAATCCAAGAGGCACAGAGACTTCCCTTCAGACGTAACTTGATCTTCTAGATGACATATCATAGTGAAACTGGCAAAAATACAAGGATAAAAGGAACATTCTGAAAGCAGCTAGGGATAAACCCGCTCTAACTTACATAGGTAGACACATAAAAATAGTAGCAGACCTATTTACTGAAACTTGGCAGGCCAGAAAGGAATGGCAGGAAATCTTCAATGTCACAAACAGAAAAAATATGCAGCCAAGAATCTTTTATCCAGCAAGTCTGTCATTCAGAATAGAAGGAGAGATAAAGGTTTTCCCAAACAAACAAAAACTAAAGGAATTCATCACCACTAAACCAGCCCTACAAGAGATCCTCAGAGGGACTCTGTGAGTGAAATGTTGCAAGGACCACAAAGTGCCAGAGACATCACTACAAGCATGAAACCTACAGACATCACAATGACTCTAAACCCATATCTTTCTATAATAACACTGAATGTAAATGGACTAAATGCTCCAACCAAAAGACATAGAGTATCAGAATGGATAAAAAATAACAAACCCATCTATTTGCTGTCTACAGGAGACTCATTTTAGACCTGACGACACCTTCAGATTGAAAGGGAAGCGATGGAGAACTATCTATCATGGTACTGGAAGTCAAAAGAAAGCTGGAGTAGCCATACTTATATCAGACAAACTAGACTTTAAATTAAAAGTTGTAACAAGAGATGAAGAAGGGCATTATATAATAATTACAGGGTCTATGCATCAGGAAGACTAACAATTGTAAATGTCTATGCGCCGAATACAGGAGCCCCGAAATATATAAAAAATTAGCCACAAACATAAGCAACCTTATTGATAAGAATGTGGTAATTTCGGGGGACTTTAATACCCCACTTACAACAATGGTAAGTTGATCTTTATTGATCATCTAGACACAGAATCAATAAAGAAACAAAAGCCCTGAATGATACATTGGATCAGATGGATTTGACAGATATATTTAGAACTCTGCATCCCAAAGCAACAGAATATACTTTCTTCTTGAGTGCACATGGAACATTCTCCAAGATCGATCACATATGGGGTCACAAACAGTCCTTCATAAGTATAAAAGAACTGAGATCATACCATGCATACTTTCAGACCACAATGCTATGAAACTTGAAATCAACCACAAGAAAAAGTCTGGGAAACCTCCAAAAGCATGGAGGTTAAAGAACACCCTACTAAAGAATGAATGGATCAACCAGGCAATTCGAGAAGAAATTTAAAAAATATGGAAACAAATGAAAATGAAAAGAACAATCCAAACGCTTTGGGATGCAGCCAAGGCAGTCCTGAGAGGAAAATACATTGCAATCCAGGCCTATCTCAAGAAACAAGAAAAATCCCAAGTACAAAATCTAACAGCACACCTAAAGGAAATAGAAGCAGAACAGCAAAGACACCCCAAACCCAGCAGAAGAAGAGAAATAATAAAGATCAGAGCAGAAATAAACAATATAGAATCTAAAAAAGCTGTAGAGCAGATCAACGAAACCAAGAGTGGGTTTTTCAAAAATATAAACAAAATTGATAAATCTCTAGCCAGGCTAATCAAAAAGAAAAGGGAGAGGACCCAAATAGATAAAATCATGAATGAAAATGGAATTATTACAACCAATCCCTCAGAGATACAAACAATTATCAGGGAATACTATGAAAAATTATATACCAACAAACTGGACAACCTGGAAGAAATGGACAAATTCCTAAACACCCACACTCTTCCAAAACTCAATCAGGAGGAAATAGAAAGCTTGAACAGACCCATAACCAGCGAAGAAATTGAATCGGTTATCAAAAATCTCCCAACAAATAAGAGTCCAGGACCAGATGGCTTCCCAGGGGAGTTCTACCAGACGTTTAAAGCAGAGATAATACCTATCCTTCTCAAGCTATTCCAAGAAATAGAAAGGGAAGGAAAACTTCCAGACTCATTCTATGAAGCCAGTATTCCTTTGATTCCTAAACCAGACAGAGACCCAGTAAAAAAAGAGAACTACAAGCCAATATCCCTGATGAATATGGATGCAAAAAGTCTCAACAAGATACTAGCAAATTGAATTCAACAGCATATAAAAAGAATTATTCACCATGATCAAGTGGGATTCATTCTTGGGCTGCAGAGCTGGTTCAACATTTGTAAATGAATCAACGTGATACATCACATTAATAAAAGAAAAGAGAAGAACCATATGATCCTGTCAATCGATGCAGAAAAGGCCTTTGACAAAGTTCAGCAACCTTTCTTAATAAAAACCCTCGAGAAAGTCGGGATAGAAGGAACATACTTAAAGATCATAAAAGCCATTTATGAAAAGCCCACAGCTAACATCATCCTCAACGGGGAAAAACTGAGAGCTTTCTCCATTACATCAGGAACATGACAGGGATGTCCACTCTCACCACTATTGTTTAACATAGTGCTGGAAGTTCTAGCATCAGCAATCAGACAACAAAAGGAAACGAAAGGCATCCAAATTGGCAAAGATGAAGTTATGCTTTCACTTTTTGCAGATGACATGATATTATACATGGAAAACCCGATAGACTCCACCAGAAGTCTGCTAGAACTGATACATGAATTCAGCAAAGTTGGAAGATACAAAATCAATGTACAGAAATCAGTTGCATTCTTATACACTAATGATGAAGCAACAGAAAGAGAAATAAAGAAAGTGATCCCATTCACAATTGCACCAAGAAGCATAAAATACCTAGGAATAAATCTAACCAAAGATATAAAAGATCTGTATGCTGAAAACTATAGAAAGCTTATGAAGAAAATTGAAGAAGATATAAAGAAATGGAAAAATATTCCGTGCTCATGGATTGGAAGAAAAAATATTGTCACAATGTCAATACTACCCAAAACTATCTACACATTCAATGCAATCCCAATCAAAATTGCACCAGCATTCTTCTTGAAACTAGAACAAGCAATCCTAAAATTCATATGGAACCACAAAAGGCCACGAATAGCCAAAGTAATTTTGAAGAAGAAGACCAAAGCGGGAAGCATCACAATCCCAGACTTTAGCCTCTACTACAAAGCTGTAATCATCAAGACAGCATGATATTGGCACAAAAACAGACACATACACCAATGGAATAGAATAGAATCCCCAGAACTAGACCCACAAAAGGATGGCCAACTAATCTTTGACAAAGCAGGAAAGAATATCCAATGGAAAAAAGACAGTCTCTTTAACAAATGGTGCTGGGAGAACTGGACAGCAACATGCAGAAGGTTGAAACTAGACCACTTTCTCACACCATTCACAAAAATAAACTCAAAATGGATAAAGGACCTGAATGTGAGACAGGAAACCATCAAAACCCTAGAGGAGAAAGCAGAAAAAGACCTCTCTGACCTCAGCCGTAGCAATTTCTTACTTGACACATCTCCAAAGGCAAAGGAATTAAAAGCAAAAATGAACTACTGGGGCCTTATGAAGATAAAAAGCTTCTGCACAGCAAAGGAAACAACCAACAAAACTAAAAGGCAACCAACGGAATGGGAAGATATTTGCAAATGACATATCGGACAAAGGGCTAGTATCCAAAACCTATAAAGAGCTCACCAAACTCCACACCCGAAAAACAAATAACCCAGTGAGGAAATGGGAAGAAAACATGAATAGACACTTCTTGAAAGAAGACATCCACATGGCCAACAGGCACATGAAAAGATGCTCAACATCGCTCCTCATCAGGGAAATACAAATCAAAACCACACTCAGATACCACCTCACGCCAGTCAGAGTGGCCAAAATGAACAAATCAGGAGACTATAGATGCTGGCGAGGATGTGGAGAAACGGGAACCCTCTTGCACTGTTGGTGGGAATGCAAATTGGTGCGCCACTCTGGAAAACAGTGTGGAGGTTCCTCAGAAAATTAAAAATAGACCTACCCTATGACTCAGCGGTAGCACTGCTAGGAATTTACCCAGGGGCTACAGGAGTGCTGATGCATAGGGGCACTTGTACCCCAATGTTTATAGCAGCACTCTCAACAATAGCCAAATTATGGAAAGAGCCTAAATGTCCATCAACTGATGAATGGATAAAGAAATTGTGGTTTATATACACAATGGAGTACTACGTGGCAATGAGAAAGAATGAAATATGGCCCTTTGTAGCCACGTGGATGGAACTGGAGAGTGTGATGCTAAGTGAAATAAGCCATACAGAGAAAGACAGATACCATATGGTTTCACTCTTACGTGGATCCTGAGAAACTTAACAGAAACCCATGGGGGAGGGGAAGGGAAAAAAAAAAAAAGAGGTTAGAGTGGGAGAGAGCCAAAGCATAAGAGACTGTTAAAAACTGAGAACAAACTGAGGGTTGATGGGGGGTGGGAGGGAGGGCAGGGTGGGTGATGGGTATTGAGGAGGGCACCTTTTGGGATGAGCACTGGGTGTTTTATGGAAACCAATTTGACAATAAACTTCATATGTTGAAAAAAAAAGAAAAGAAAAGGGAGATGGCCCAAATAGATAAAATCCTGAATGAAAATGGAAGTATTACAACCAATCCCACAGAAATACAAGCAATTATAAGGGAATACAATGAAAAATTATATGCCAACAAACTGGACAACCCGGAAGAAATGGACAAATTCCTAAGCACCCACATCCTTCCCAAACTCAAACAGGAAGAAAGAGAAAACTTGAACAGACCCATAACCAGTGAAGAAATTGAATCAGTTATCAAAAATCTCCCAACAAATAAGAGTCCAGAACCAGATTGCTTCCCTGGGGAATTCTACCAGACATTTAAAGCAGAGGTAATACCTATCCTTCTCAAGCTGTTCCAAAAAATAGAAAGGGAAGGAAAACTTCCAGACTCATTCTGTGAAGCCAGCATTATTTTGATTCCCAAACCAGACAGAGACCCAGCCAAAAAAGAGAACTACACGCCAATATCCCTGATGAATATGGATGCAAAAATTCTCAACAAGATACTAGCAAATTGAATTCAACAGCATATAAAAAGTATATTCACTATGATCAAGTGGGATTCATTTCTGGGATGCAGGGTTGGTTCAACATTCACAAATCAATCAATGTGATACATCACATTAATAAAAGAAAAGAACCATATGATCTTGTCAATCGCTGCAGAAAAAGCATTTGACAAAATTCAGCATCCTTTCTTAATAAAAACCCTTGAGAAAGTCAGGATAGAAGGAACATACTTAAACATCACAAAAGCCATTTGTGAAAAGCCCACAGCTAATATCATCCTCAACGGGGAAAAACTGAGAGCTTTCTCCATTACATCAGGAACATGACAGGGATGTCCACAATCACCGCTGTTGTTTCACATAGTGTTGGAAGTGCTAGCATCAGCAATCAGACAACAAAAGGAAATCAAAGGCATCAAAATTGGCAAAGATGAAGTCAACCTTTCCCTTTTTGCAGACGACATGATATTATACATGGAAAACCCGATAGACTCCACCAAAAGTCTGCTAGAATTGATACATGAATTCAGCAAAGTTGCAGGATACAAAATCAATGTACAGAAATCAGTTGCATTCTTATACACTAATGATGAAGCAACAGAAAGACAAATAAAGAAACTGATCCCATTCACAATTGCACCAAGAAGCATAAAATACCTAGGAATAAATCTAACCAAAGATGTAAAATATCTGTATGCTGAAAAATATAGAAAGTTTATGAAGGAAATTGAAGAAGATATAAAGAAATGGAAAAACATTCCGTGCTCATGGATTGGAAGAATAAATATTGTCAAAATGTCAATACTACCCAAAGCTATCACACATTCATTTAATGCAATCCCAATCAAAATTTCACCAGCATTGTTCTTGAAGCTAGAACAAGCAATGCTAAAATTTGTATGGAACCACAAAATACCCCGAATAGCTAAAGTAATTTTAAAGAAGACCAAAGCGGGAAGCATCACAATCCCAGACTTTAGCCTCTACTACAAAGCTGTAATCATCAAGACAGCATGGTATTGGCACAAAAACAGACACATAGATCAATGGAATAGAATAGAGACTCCATAATTGGACCTACAAAGTATGGCCAACTAATCTTTGACAAAGCAGGAAAGAGCATCCAATGGAAAAAAGACAGTCTCTTTAACAAATGGTGCTGGGAGAACTGGACAGCAACAAGAATGAAACTAGACCACTTTCTTACGCCATTACAAAATAAACTCAAGATGTACAAAGTACCTGAATGTGAGACAGGAAACCACTAGAACCCTAGAGGAGAAAGCTGAAAAAAATCTCTTTGACCTCAGCCGCAGCAATTTCTTACTTGACACATCTCCAAAGGCAAGGGAATTAAAAGCAAAAATGAACTATTGGGACCTCATCAAGATAAAAAGCTTCTGCACTGCAAAGGAAACAATCAACAAAACTAAAAGGCAATCAACGGAGTGGGAAAATATATTTGCAAATGACATAGCAGACAAAGGGCTAGTATCCCAAATCTACAAAGAGTTCACCAAACTCCACACCTGAAAAACAAATAATTCAGGGAACAAATGGGCAGAAAACATGAATAGACACTTCTGTAAAGAAGACATCCAGATGGCCAACAGGCACATGAAAAGATGCTCAACGTCACTCCTCATCAGGGAAATAGAAATCAAAACCACACTGAGATACCACCTCACACCAGTCATCATGTTTAAAATGAACGAATCATGAGACTCTAGATGCTGGCGAGGATGTGGAGAAACGGGAACCCTCTTGTACTGTTGGTGGGAATGCAGACTGGTGCAGCCGCTCTGGAAAACAATGTGGAGGTTCCTCAAAAAATTGAAAATAGTTCTACACTATGACCCAGCAATAGCACTGCTAGAAATTTATCCAAGGGATACAGGAGTGCTGATGTATTGGCGCACTTGTTTATAGTTTATAAACATTGGGCACAATGTTTATAGCGGCACTTTCAAAAATAGCCAAATTATGGAAAGAGCCCAAATGTCTATCAACTGATGAATGCATAAAGAAATTGTGGTTTATATACAGAATGGAATACTATGTGTTAATGGGAAAAAATGAAATGTGGCCTTTTTTAGCAACATGGGTGGAACTGGAGAGTGTTATGCTAAGTGAAATAAGTCATACAGAGAAAGACAGATACCATATATTTTCACTCTTATGTGGATCCTGAGAATCTTAACAGAAGACCATGGGGGAGGGGAAGGAAAAAAAAGTTAGAGAGGGAGGGAGCCAAACTGTAAGAGACTCCTAAAAACTGAGGATAAACTGAGGGTTGATGGGGGGTGGGAGGGAGGGGAGGGTGGGTGATGGGTATTGAAGAGGGCACCTTTTGGGATGAGCACTGGGTGTTGTATGGAAACGAATTTTACAATAAATTTCATATTAAAAAAATCAAGGCCATATATGAAAAATCCATACCTAATATCATCCTCTATAGGGAAAAACTGAGAGCTTTTCCTCTAAGGTCAGGAACAAGACAGGGATGACCACTCTCACCACTGTTATTTAACATAGTATTGGAAGTCCTAGCCACAGCAATAAGACAACACAAAGAAATAAACAGCATCTAAATCAGCAATGAAGAAGTCAGACTTTAGTTTTTTGCAGATTACATGATACTCTCTATACAAAACCCAAAAGACTCTACCAAAAAAAAAACCTGCTAGATAAATTCAATAAAGTCCCAGGCTAGAAAATCAATGCACATAAGTCTGTTGAGTTTCTGTACACTGATAATGAAGCAACAGAAAGAGAAATCAAAGAATCAATCCCATTTACAATTGCAGGAATAATAACAGAATATCTAGGAATGAACCTAATGAAAGAGGTGAAAGACCTGTACTCTGAAAACTATAAGACACTGATGAAAACAACTGGAGATAAAAGTATATACCATGCAATGCAATCTACACATTTAATACTGTAATTTCTATCAGAATACCAACAGCATTTTTCACAAAGCTAGAATAAAAATCCTAAAGTTTGTATGAAACCATGAAAGACTCTGAATAGTTAAAGCAACCTTGAAAATGAAAAGCAAAGCTGAATGCATTAGAATTGCAAACTTCAAATTATATTACAATGCTGTAGTGATCAAAACAATAAATTACTGGCAGAAAAATAGAAACATTGTTCAATGGAACAGAATAGAAAACTCAGAAATGGCTCCTTCCTATAAAGGTACTTCTGGGAGGAGAATTTAAGATGGTGGAGTAGGGAGAACCTAAGATTGCCTCCTCCCTTGAGCAAAGCTAGATAAACATAAAATCATTTTGAACACCCAAGAAATCAATCTAAGGACTGAGATAGCAGAACTGCACAACTCAAAGTAGAAAAAAGCCACATCATGGAAGGTAGGAGCTGCAGACAGTTGATTTGAGGAAGAAAAGAACTGCAGGTGTTGCAAAGGGGAGGGAGCTCTGGTCACAGAAAGAGGAGCAAGAAAGAGTGAAAGCATGCACAGGGGATTGCACAGAAAAACTCTTCCCCAAAACCACTAACTGGGAAAAGGAGAGGGGTTGACTACCCCAAGTTATTATAAGCAGCAGAGTGCAAAGTCTTAAGTTGTAGTCCGTACCATTGCCAGTGTCATGCCAGGAAGGCTTAACAGTGCTCCTGTGGGGAAGGAAGGCAGAGACCCAGGGGTGGGCAATGTGGTCTGAGGATCCCCTGAAGTGCTGAGGGAGAAAGAGTTCCCCTGCTTGGAGTGCATTTGGGAGTGGTGGCATGGCCCCTCCAGAGACAAAACGAACCGGTGGCACCAAAATGCTGTCCTGTTCCCTACCATAGGATCAAAGATACAAGCTGAGGGCAGCAAACCTTGGCACCAGCTTTGTGCTTGCTTTACCATAAATTCCAAACTGCTGTGTGGTTGTGTGACCACCTTTCTGGGACAAATCAGCAAATGGAAAAAGTGCAGTAAGACCCTCCCCCAGAGGACCAGCACGGGTCCTTAAAATTTGGAGTTGAAGTTGGAGTTGGAGTTGTGCAAGCGAGCCACATGCCTTAGATAAAACACAGGAGTTCTGTGACGCCTGGCAGGCAGACAGTTCAGATGCAGGCAGGGTGAAGCCAGGGATATGGCAGAAGCCAGGGATGCAAGACAGGTGATTGCTCATCTGTAGGGCTCCCTAAAGAGTGGCAGGTGTAAACTCCTTGCTCCAGGGATGAAAGAGCGGGGTGAGGCCATTTCCAACCCTTCCCTCAGCTCATCAGCACTGACCAACTTCAGTGAACAAATCAGGGCCATGCAGTGAAGGCCAGAGAAACTTACACCAAGTCCTGCCCTCCCTGAACCCTGCAGGTGCATCTCAACTAGGGCAAGTGCACCTGAGAATCAACACACCAGGCTCCACCATCAGAAGACCAGCACAAACCCTTCCCATGCACCAAGCCTACTGATCAGAGAGTGCCGCACAGGGTCAGCTCCAACACAAATAGGATCTAGCTTCCTTTTTTTTATGGACCTCTTCTTAATATAGCCATTACTCTCAGGAGCATGACTTTCCAAACAACCACACACACACACACAAAAGCAGTGACCCAGACAAAATGACAAAATGGAGGAATTCACTCTAAACGAAAGAACAGGATGAAGTCATGGCCAGGGATTTAATCAATACAGATACAAATAAGATATCTGAGCCAGAATTTAAAATAATAATCATAAGGATACTAGTTGGGCTTGAGAAAAGTATAGAAGACACTAGAGAATCCCTTAATGCAGAGATAAAAGAACCAAAAACTAGTCAGGCTGAAATAAAAAAATGCTATAACCAAGAAGCAAAACCAAAAGGTACAATGACAATGAGGATGGTTGAAGCAAGGGAATGAATCAGTGATATAGAAGATAAAATTATGGAATATTATGGGAGCGCCTGGGTGGCTCAGTTGGTTAAGCATCTGACTTCGGCTCAGATCATGGTCTCACAGTTCGTGGGTTCAAGCCCCGCATCAGGCTCTGTGCTGACAGTTCAGAGCCTGGAGCCTGCTTCAGATTTTGTGTCTCCCTCTTTCTCTGCCCCTCCACCACTCATGCTGTGTCTCTCAAAAATGAATAAACATTTAAAAATAATGGAAAATTATGAATCTGGAAAAAAGTTATTGGATCAAGAATGTAGACATAGGGAACTCAGTAATTTCATAAAGCATAATAACATTCGTATCCTAGAAGTCCCAGAAGCAGAAAAGAAACAAAAAGGAGCAGTGGGTTTATTTGAGGAAATTATAGCTGAAAACATCCCTAATTTGGGGGAGGAAACAGATATCAAAATCCAGGAAGCACAGAGATCTGCCATTAAATTCAACAAAAGCCAGCCATCACCAAGACCTATCATAGTCAAGTTCACAAAATATGCAGACAAGGAAAGAATCTTGAAAGCAGCAAGGGAAAAAAAAGTCCTTAACCTACAAGGGAAGTCAGATCAGGTTCATGGCAGATCTGTCTACAGAAGCTTGGTAGGCCAGAAGGGAGTGGCATGATATATTCAACATGCTGGATGTGAAAAATCTGTAGCCAAGAACATTTTATCCAACAAAGCTGTCATTCAGATAGGATAGATAAAGAGTTTCCCAGACAAACAAAAACTAAAGGAGATCATGACCACTAAACCAGCACTCCAAGAAATATTAAAGAGGACTCTTCCATTGGAAAAAAAGACAAAAAAGTAACACAGACCAGAAAGGTAAAGAGGGCATCACCAGAAACACAAATATTACAGGTAACACAATGGCACTAAATTCATATCTTTCAATATAATCACTCTGAATATAAATAGACTAAATGCTTATTAAAACATAGGGTACCAGAATGGATGAAAAAAAACCATCTATATGCTGCCTAAAAAATACTCATTTTAGATCTAAAGACACCTGCAGATTGAAAGTCAAGGATGGAGAACCATCTTTCATGCTAATGGACATCAAAAGAAAGCCAGAATAGCCATACTAGATTTTAGACCAAAGACTGTAATTAGAGATGAAGAAGGGCATTACATCATAATTAAGGGGTCTATCCATCAAGAAGATCTAACAATTGTAAATATTTATAAGCCCAAATTGGAAGCACCCAAATATATAAATCAATTAATAAAAAACATAAGGAAACTAGTTGACAATAATACAATAATAGTAGGGGACTTTAACACCCCACTTACAACAATGGACAGATCATATAAGCAGAAAATCAATAAGAAAACAATTGCTTTAAATGACACACTGGACCAGATGGACTTAATGAATATATTCAGAATATTTCATCCAAAAGTGGTGGAATACACAGGTTTTTTTAGTGCACATGGAACATTCTCCAGAATAGATTACATACTGGGTCACAAAACAGACCTCCAAAAGGACAAAAAGACTGAGATCATACTATGCATATTTTCAGACCACAATGTTATGAAACTTGAAGTCAACCACAAGAAAAAATTTTGAAAGACTGCAAATACATGGGGATAGATAAAAGAACATCCTACTAAAAAAATAAATGGAAATTAAAGAAGAAATTAAAAAATACATGGAGTCAAATGACAATGAAAACATGACAGTCCAAAACCTTAGGAATACAGCAAAGGCAGTCCTAAGAGGGAAGTGTATTGCAATACAGGCCTACCTCAAGAAGCAAGAAAAGTCTCAAATACAAAACCTAAACTTACAACTTAATGAGCTAGAAAAGGAATGGAAAATAAAGCTTAAAGCTTAAAGCAAGCCAAAGAAGGGAAATAATAAAGATTAAAGCAAAAATAAATGATATAGAAAGATACAAACAAACAAACAAAATCCCAGTAGAAGAGATAAACAAAACTAACACCTGGTTCTTTGTTGTTATTTTTTTAAATATTTATTTATTTTTGAGAGAGAGAGAGAGAGACAGAGCACTAGCACGGCTCGACAGAGACAGAGACACAATCCAAAGCAGGCTCCAGGCTCTGAGCTGTCAGCACAGAGCTTGACACGGGGCTTGAACTCCCAAACTGTGAGATCATGACTTGAGCCAAAGTCAGATGTTTAACTGACTGAACCACCCAGGTACCCCTAAAAGTTCATTCTATGAAAGAATGAATAAAATCGATAACCCCCTAGCCAGACTTATCAAAAAGAAAAGACAAATGACTTAAATAAATAAAATCATGAATGAAAGAGGAGAGATCACAAACAACAGCACAGAAATACAAGCAATTAAAAGAGAATATTATGAAAAATTACATGCCAACAAACTGGGCAATCTGAAAGAAATGGAAAAATTCCTAGAAACATATAAACTACTAAAACTGAAACAGGAAGAAACAGAAAATTTGAACAGACTCATAACCAGCAAAGAAACTGAATCACTAATAAAAAATATCCCAAAAATCAAACCTCTAGAGACAGATGGCTTCCCAGGGGAATTCTACCAGACATTTAAAGAAGAGTTAATACTTATTCTTCTCACACTGTTCCAAAAAATAGAAATGGAAGGAAAAGTGGGGCGCCTGGGTGGCGCAGTCGGTTAAACATCCGACTTCAGCCAGGTCATGATCTCGCGGTCCGTGAGTTCGAGCCCCGCGTCAGGCTCTGGGCTGATGGCTCGGAGCCTGGAGCCTGTTTCCGATTCTGTGTCTCCCTCTCTCTCTGCCCCTCCCCCGTTCATGCTCTGTCTCTCTCTGTCCCAAAAATAAAATTAAAAACGTTAAAAAAAAATTAAAAAAAAAATAAAAATAAAAATAAAAAAAAAAGAAATGGAAGGAAAAGTGCCAAACTCATTCTAGGAGGCCAGCATTACCTTGATTCCAAAACCAGACAAAGACCCCACTAAAAAGTAAAATTACAGGGCAATATCCCTGTTGAACATGGATGCAAAAACTCTCAACATGATACTAGCAAAGCAAATCCAACAGTATATTAAAAGAATCATTCACCATGATCAAGTGGGATTTATTCCTGAGCTGCAGGAGTGGTTCAGTGTTTGTAAAACAATGTGATATAACACATTGACAAAATAAAGGATAAGAACCATATGATCCTCTCAATCAATGCAGAAAATAGCATTTGACAAAATACACCATACATTCTTGATAAAAACTCTCAACAAAGTAGTTACAGATGGAACATACCTCAACATCATAAAAGCAATATATGAAAGACGTACAGCCAATGACATTCTCAATGGGGAAGAACTGAGAGCTTTTCCTCTATGGTCAGGAACAAGACAGGGATGGCCACTCTCACCATTACTATTTAACATACAATTGGGGGGCGCCTGGGTGGCGCAGTCGGTTAAGCGTCCGACTTCAGCCAGGTCACGATCTCGCGGTCCGTGAGTTCGAGCCCCGCGTCAGGCTCTGGGCCGATGGCTCAGAGCCTGGAGCCTGTTTCCGATTCTGTGTCTCCGAGGGGAGTTCCGGAAGATGGCGGCGTAGGAGGACGCTGGGCTCACCGCGCGTCCTGCTAATCACTTAGATTCCACCTACACCTGCCTAAAACCCAGAAAACCGCCAGAGGATTAGCAGAACGGAGTCTCCGGAGCCAAGCACAGACGAGAGGCCCACGGAAGAGGGTAGGAAGGGCGGCGAGGCGGTGCGCGCTCCACGGACTGGCGGGAGGGAGCCGGGGCGGGGGGCGGCTCGCCAGCCAAGCAGAGCCCCCGAGTCGGGCTGGCAAAAGCGGAGGGGCCAGACGGACTGTGTTCTGACAGCAAGCGCGACTTAGCGTCTGGGAGGTCATAAGTTAACAGCTCTGCTCAGAAAGCGGGAAGGCTGGAGGACAAAGGGAGGGAGAGCTGCTGAGCCCCCGGACAGACGGCAGAGCTCAGCTTGGCGGGGAACAAAGGCGCTCGCCAGCGCCATCTCCCCCGCCCATCCCCCAGCCAAAATCCCAAAGAGAACCAGTTCCTGCCAGGGAACTTGCTCGCTCCGCGCAAACACCCAACTCTGTGCTTCTGCGGAGCCAAACCTCCGGCAGCGGATCTGACTCCCTCCCGCTGCCACAGGGCCCCTCCTGAAGTGGATCACCTAAGGAGATGCGAGATAAGCCTGCCCCTCCCGCCCCCGTGCACCTTGCCTACCCACCCCAGCTAATACGCCAGATCCCCAGCACCACAAGCCTGGCAGTGTGCAAGTAGCCCAGACGGGCCACGCTACCCCACAGTGAATCCCGCCCATAGGAGAGGGGAAGAGAAGGCACTCACCAGTCTGACTGTGGCCCCAGCGGTGGGCTGGGGGCAGACATCAGGTCGGACTGCGGCCCCGCCCACCAACTCCAGT
The DNA here is from genome assembly GCF_028018385.1 of Neofelis nebulosa. Taxonomy (NCBI): domain Eukaryota; kingdom Metazoa; phylum Chordata; class Mammalia; order Carnivora; family Felidae; genus Neofelis; species Neofelis nebulosa. The sequence goes on from NC_080800.1 coordinate 48,063,746, forward strand.
TATACACCACAGCACGGGGGAAGTGCCCTGCAGGTCCTCACCGCTCCAGGGACTATCCAAAATGACCAAACGGAAGAATACTCCTCAGAAGAATCTCCAGGAAATAACAACAGCTAATGAACTGATCAAAAAGGACTTAAATAATATAACAGAAAGTGAATTTAGAATAATAGTCATAAAATTAATCGCTGGGCTTGAAAACAGTATACAGGACAGCAGAGAATCTCTTGCTACAGAGATCAAGGGACTAAGGAACAGTCACGAGGAGCTGAAAAACGCTTTAAACGAAATGCAAAACAAAATGGAAACCACGACGGCTCGGATTGAAGAGGCAGAGGAGAGAATAGGTGAACTAGAAGATAAAGTTATGGAGAAAGAGGAAGCTGAAAGAAAGAGAGATAAAAAAATCCAGGAGTATGAGGGGAAAATTAGAGAACTAAGTGATACACTAAAAAGAAATAATATACGCATAATTGGTATCCCAGAGGAGGAAGAGAGACGGAAAGGTGCTGAAGGGGTACTTGAAGAAATTATAGCTGAGAACTTCCCTGAACTGGGGAAGGAAAAAGGCATTGAAATCCAAGAGGCACAGAGAACTCCCTTCAGACGTAACTTGAATCGATCTTCTGCACGACATATCATAGTGAAACTGGCAAAATACAAGGATAAAGAGAAAATTCTGAAAGCAGCAAGGGATAAACGTGCCCTCACATATAAAGGGAGACCTATAAGACTCGTGACTGATCTCTCCTTTGAAACTTGGCAGGCCAGAAAGGATTGGCACGATATCTTCAGTGTGCTAAACAGAAAAAATATGCAGCCGAGAATCCTTTATCCAGCAAGTCTGTCATTTAGAATAGAAGGAGAGATAAAGGTCTTCCCAAACAAACAAAAACTGAAGGAATTTGTCACCACGAAACCAGCCCTACAAGACATCCTAAGGGGGATCCTGTGAGACAAAGTACCAGAGACATCACTACAAGCATAAAACATACAGACATCACAATGACTCTAAACCCGTATCTTTCTATAATAACACTGAATGTAAATGGATTAAATGCGCCAACCAAAAGACATAGGGTATCAGAATGGATAAAAAAACAAGACCCATCTATTTGCTGTCTACAAGAGACTCATTTGAGATCTGAGGACACCTTTAGATTGAGAGTGAGGGGATGGAGAACTATTTATCATGCTACTGGAAGCCAAAAGAAAGCTGGAGTAGCCATACTTATATCAGACAAACTAGACTTTAAATTAAAGGCTGTAAGAAGAGATGAAGAAGGGCATTATATAATAATTACAGGGTCTATCCATCAGGAAGAGCTAACAATTATAAATGTCTATGCGCCAAATACCGGAGCCCCCAGATATATAAAACAGTTACTCATAAACATAAGCAACCTTATTGATAAGAATGTGGTCATTGCAGGGGACTTTAACACCCCACTTACAGAAATGGATAGATCATCTAGACACACAGTCAATAAAGAAACAAGGGCCCTGAATGATACATTGGATCAGATGGACTTGACAGATATATTTAGAACTCTGCATCCCAAAGCAACAGAATATACTTTCTTCTCGAGTGCATATGGAACATTCTCCAAGATAGATCATATACTGGGTCACAAAACAGCCCTTCATAAGTTTACAAGAATTGAAATTATACCATGCATACTTTCAGACCACAATGCTATGAAGCTTGAAATCAACCACAGGAAAAAGTCTGGAAAACCTCCAAAAGCATGGAGGTTAAAGAACACCCTACTAACGAATGAGTGGGTCAACCAGGCAATTAGAGAAGAAATTAAAAAATATATGGAAACAAACGAAAATGAAAATACAACAATCCAAACGCTTTGGGACGCAGCGAAGGCAGTCCTGAGAGGAAAATACATCGCAATCCAGGCCTATCTCAAGAAACAAGAAAAATCCCAAATACAAAATCTAACAGCACACCTAAAGGAAATAGAAGCAGAACAGCAAAGGCAGCCTAAACCCAGCAGAAGAAGAGAAATCATAAAGATCAGAGCAGAAATAAACAATATAGAATCTAAAAAAACTGTAGAGCAGATCAACGAAACCAAGAGTTGGTTTTTTGAAAAAATAAACAAAATTGACAAACCTCTAGCCAGGCTTCTCAAAAAGAAAAGGGAGATGACCCAAATAGATAAAATCATGAATGAAAATGGAATTATTACAACCAATCCCTCAGAGATACAAACAATTATCAGGGAATACTATGAAAAATTATATGCCAACAAATTGGACAACCTTGAAGAAATGGACAAATTCCTAAACACCCACACTCTTCCAAAACTCAATCAGGAGGAAATAGAAAGCTTGAACAGACCCATAACCAGCGAAGAAATTGAATCGGTTATCAAAAATCTCCCAACAAATAAGAGTCCAGGACCAGATGGCTTCCCAGGGGAGTTCTACCAGACGTTTAAAGCAGAGATAATACCTATCCTTCTCAAGCTATTCCAAGAAATAGAAAGGGAAGGAAAACTTCCAGACTCATTCTATGAAGCCAGTATTACTTTGATTCCTAAACCAGACAGAGACCCAATAAAAAAAGAGAACTACAGGCCAATATCCCTGATGAATATGGATGCAAAAATTCTCAATAAGATACTAGCAAATCGAATTCAACAGCATATAAAAAGAATTATTCACCATGATCAAGTGGGATTCATTCCTGGGATGCAGGGCTGGTTCAACGTTCGCAAATCGATCAACGTGATACATCACATTAACAAAAAAAAAGAGAAGAACCATATGATCCTGTCAATCGATGCAGAAAAGGCCTTTGACAAAATCCAGCACCCTTTCTTAATAAAAACCCTTGAGAAAGTCGGGATAGAAGGAACATACTTAAAGATCATAAAAGCCATTTATGAAAAGCCCACAGCTAACATCATCCTCAATGGGGAAAAACTGAGAGCTTTTTCCCTGAGATCAGGAACACGACAGGGATGCCCACTCTCACCGCTGCTGTTTAATATAGTGCTGGAAGTTCTAGCATCAGCAATCAGACAACAAAAGGAAATCAAAGGCATCCAAATTGGCAAAGATGAAGTCAAGCTTTCGCTTTTTGCAGATGACATGATATTATACATGGAAAATCCGATAGACTCCACCAAAAGTCTGCTAGAACTGATACATGAATTCAGCAAAGTTGCAGGATACAAAATCAATGTACAGAAATCAGTTGCATTCTTATACACTAACAATGAAGCAACAGAAAGACAAATAAAGAAACTGATCCCATTCACAATTGCACCAAGAAGCATAAAATACCTAGGAATAAATCTAACCAAAGATGTAAAAGATCTGTATGCTGAAAACTATAGAAAGCTTATGCAGGTAATTGAAGAAGATATAAAGAAATGGAAAGACATTCCCTGCTCATGGATTGGAAGAATAAATATTGTCAAAATGTCAATACTACCCAAAGCTATCTACACATTCAATGCAATCCCAATCAAAATTGCACCAGCATTCTTTTTGAAACTAGAACAAGCAATCCTAAAATTCATATGGAACCGATTCTGTGTCTCCCTCTCTCTCTGCCCCTCCCCCGTTCATGCTCTGTCTCTCCCTGTCCCAAAAATAAATTTAAAAAACGTTGAAAAAAAATTAAAAAATTAACATACAATTGGAAGTTTTAGCAATCAAACAACAACAACAAAAAAAATAAAAGGCATTCAAATCTAAAAGGAAGAAGTCAAACTTTCACTATTTGCAGACAACATGATACTCTGTGAAACCCGAAAGACTCCACCAAAAAATTGCTAGAACTAATATATGAATTCAGTAAAGTCGCAGGATATAAAATCAGTAAAGTCGCAGGGTATGTGTAGAAATCGTGCGTTTCTATATGCTAATGATGAAGCAGCTGAAAAAGAAATCAAGGAATCAATCCCAGTTACAGCTGTACCAAAAACAATAAGATACGTAGGAATAAACCTAACCAAAGAGGTGAAAGATTTGTATTCTGAAAACTATAGAACACTTACGAAAGAAATTGAAGAGGACACAAAGAAATGGAAAAACAATCCATGCTCATGGAGTGGAAGAACAAACATTGTTAAAATAACTATACTACTCAAAGCAATCTACACATTTAATGAAATTCCTATCAAAATACCACCACATTTTTCACAGATCTAGAACAAACAGTCCTAAAATTTTTATGGAACCACAAAAGACCCTGAATACCCAAAGAAATCCTGAAAAATAAAAGAAAAAGTTGAGGCATCACAATTGCAGATTTGAAGCAATATAACAAAGCTGTAACCATCACGACAGTTTGGATTAGCAAAAAAACATACAGATCAGCGGAACAGAATAAAGAACCCGGAAATGCACCCACAGCTATATGGTTAACTAATCTTTGACAACACAGGAAAAAATATCCAATGGAAAAGGCAGTATCTTCAACAAATGGTGTTGGGAAAACTGGACAGCAACATGCAGATGAATGAAACTGGACCACTTTCTTACACCATATGCAAAAATAAATTCAAAATGAATGACAGATCTAAATGTGAGACAGCAAACCATCAAAATCCTGGAGGAGAACACAGGCAGCAACCTCTTTGATATTAGCCATAGCAACTTCTTTATCATCAAGATAAAAAGCTTCTGCACAGCAAAGGAAACAATCAACAAAACTGAAGACATCCTACAGAATGGGAGAAGATATTTGCAAATGACATATATGATAAAGGGTTAGTATCCAAAATCTATAAAGAACTTCTAAAAGTCATCATCTAAAAAACAAATAATCCATTTAAGAAATGGGCAGAAGACATGAATAGACATTTTTCCAAAGAAGACATCCAGATGGCTAACAGACATATGAAAAGAAGGTCAACATCATTCATCATCAAGGAAATACAAATCCCCAGGTTAGGAAAGTTTTCTGCTATGATTTGCTCACAGAATCCTTCTACCCCTATTTCTCTCTCTTCCTCTTCTGGGACCCCTATGATTCTGATGTTGTTCCTTTTTAATGAGTCACTGATTTCTCTAATTTTTAAATCGTGCTCTTTTGCCTTAATCTCCCTCTTTTTTTCTGCTTCATTATTCTCTATAAGTTTGTCCTCTAAATGGCTGATTGTCTGTTCTGCCTTGTCCATCCTTGCCACTGCTGCATCCATCTGTGATTGCAGCTCAGTTATAGCATTTTTAATTTCATTCTGGCTATTTTTTACTTCTTTTATCTCTGCAGAAAGGGATAAGGAAATACAAATCAAAGCCATGATGAGATACTACCTCACACATGTCAGAATGGCTAAAATTAACAACACAGGAAATAACATGTTGGAGAGGATGCAGAGAAAGAGCAACATTGCTGGTAGGAATACAAACTGGTGCAGTCACTCTGGAAAACAGTATGGAGGTTCCTCAAAAAGTTAAAAACAGGACTACTCTATGATCCAGCAATTGTACAATTGTACTGCTAGGTATTTATCCAAAGAATACAAAAATACTAGTTCAAAGGTATACATGCACCTCTATGTTTAGAGCAGCACTATCTACAATAGCCAAATTATGGAAACGGCCCAAGTGTTGACTGACTGATGAATATATATATGGAATATAAGGCATGCATATATATATATATATATATATATATATATATATATATATATAATAGTGATAATAAATAGTGAGTAGCATATATATATATATATATATATATATATATATATATATGCTACTCAGTCACAAAAAAGAATGAAATCTTGACATTTGCCATTTCAATGGAGATAGAGAGTATTATGTTAAATGAAATAAGTCAGAGAAAGACATGATTTCACTCATATGTGGAATTTAAGAATCAAAACAAACAAGCAAAATGGAAATAAGAGGGAAGGAGGAAGAGAGAGAGGGGAAAAAAAACCTAAGAAGCACATTCTTAACTATACAGAACAAACTGATGGTTACCAGCAGGGAGGTGGGTTGGGGGATGGGTTAAATAGGTGATGGGGATTAAGAAGTGCACTTGTTGTGATGAGAACTGGGTATTGTATGGAAGTTCTGAATCACTATATTGTATACCTGAAACTAATATTACAGTCTATGTTAACTAGCTGGAATTGAAATAAACCTACATACACATACACACACAAAAACAATTCCTGGTAGGCCTAGTGTTAGAGGTCTCTGACACTCTTGAGGTGAAAACCTCCTGCAAATTAGTTGTACAACAATGTGAATATATTTAACACTACGGAACTATACACTCAAAAATGGTTAAAGTGGTAAATATGTTATGTATATTTTATCACAATTTAAAAAACAATACTATTGACATAAAATTGGTGGTTGGTAAGGGTTTTGGGGGAGAGAGGGTGGTGGAGGAAAGGTAATTTTTAGGGTAGCAAAAATATTTGGTTTGATGCTGTAATGGTGGACACATGTCATAATGCATTTGTTGAAACTCAGAATTCACAACACAGAATGAACCTAATATAAACTGAGTTTAGTGAATAATAATATACCTAATATCAACCTTTAAATTGTAACAAATATATCACACTAATGCAAGTTGTTAGTAATAGGGCAAGCTGAGGGGAGATTGACAGGGATGTGGGAACTCTACTTTCTAGCCAATTTTTTATAAACATAAAACTGACTAAAAATAAAGGTATATTAATTTTTAAAATATCTTAGTTGTAATATCAAAGTAATCTGCAAAATGTAATAATTGGGAAACTAGGCAAAGTATATTGTTTCTTAAAACTGAATGTAAATCTATATTATTCTAATAACAATGTCTTTAAAAATAACCGCACAGAGGTGCCTGGGTGGCTCAGTCAGTTAAGCGTCCGACATCAGCTCAGGTCATGATTTCATGGTTTGTGAGTTCGAGCCCCACATCAAATTCTGTGCTGACAGCTCAGAGCCTGGAGCCTGCTTTGGATTCTGTGTCTCATTCTCTCTGCCCCTCCCCCACTTGTTCTCTGTCTCTCTCAGTCTCTCAAAAACAAATAAGTGTAAAAAAATTTTTAATTAAAAAAATAAGCACACAAGGATGTGGAAAATGTGAGAGAAAATAAAATGCAAAGACAAAAACAATCATCCAGGAGATGTATCCAAATAATAGGAATTCTAGAAAGAGAGAACAGCAAAAATAAAGAACAGGACATTAATAAATAAAACAATTTTTTGGAGTAAAGAGATATGAGTCTTTAGATTAAACAAGACTGCTCACCATGTGTCTAGCAAAACAGGTGAGGGATAAAACATCACACTTCTGGGCCTATCACTGTGACATTACAAAACATTTAGCATAATTTTTTTAAAAAAATCATCAGATTTCAGAGATGGGGGAAACAAGCTGCCAAGAAAGCAATGAAAATAGCATTAGCACCCAACTTCTAATCAGCAACATGACACACTAAATGCAATACCTTCAAAATTGAGAAGAAAAAATATTTAGAAGATAAAATTCTAAAGCCAAACTATCATCCAGATATGAAGGTAAAATAATGCCACATTTTCAGATATGCAAAGACCCCAAATTTTACCTTTCTTAAGAAATTACTTGAGGATGTTCTCCACTGAAATGCATAGTGTCTCAGTCAGGATTCTTCGATGCCAGTAACAGAAACTGACTCTGGTTAACTTAAGCAGAAAAGAGATTTATTACAAAGTTATCATGTAGCTCACAGAAGTCTGGGGACATGGAAAGAAGCCACAGCTAAGGCCACACTGTGGGAACAGCCAGGTGAGAATGCTGCTACTGGTTCCACTATCCCCACAGCTGGAGCCCCCAGATGTCATCCTGCGAACACATGCCACCACAGATGAACTTTGGCCATCCTCCTGTCCATTCTCATTGATTTGTTGTCAACTTCAGCATTGTGTGATTCATGCTCTTCAGTCCATGGGTACGTTATTTTCCTCAGTTCATCCAAGAGGCCTCTCTTTTGCTTTATTTCATTGTATTTTTCCCTTTCAGTTCCCATCCCTACTCCCATTCTACTGCCCACCTCAGTGAGCTATTCAAGTGTTTTCCATATATATACACTGCTGATTCAGATTCCATATGTTTATTTAAATATATGCATATCCATGAAAATAGTGTTGTTTTACAATTACATAAATGGTGTTATGCTGTAAATCTCATTCTGTTTTCACCTTTTCATTCAACACTAGGCTTTGGAGACCTATCTGTGTGGCTATAGTAAATTTAGCTCATTTATTTTTATTGTTTTGTATTTTCCATCCTATAAATATACCAGTTTGCTTATCTGGTCCCATGGTGATGGACACCTGGTTGCTCACAATTCTTCACTACCACAAACAATGCTAGAACAAACAACCTCAGCTATATTTCCTTAAGGACCTGTGTGAGAATTTCTCTGGAAGGTGTACTCAGGACAGCAATTGATGGGTTGTAGGGTCTACATATATTTAATTTCAGAGGGTACTTCCAAATTAATCCCTGTATAATCTGTACCAGATTATACTCCCACCCCCAGTTTTCCTTTTCCTCACATCCTCATCAACACTGATAATATCTGAATTTCTATATATTGTTATTCCTATAATGATTTCTCACTGTTATTTTAATTTTCACTTCCCCATTTATTAGCAGACTTGAAAGTCTGAATATACTCAAATTTACCCTTATGTAAATTACTCTTCATATCCTATGCACAGGTTCCTATTGGGTTTACTGTCTTCTTTTTTAGTTATTATTCTTTTGTCATTTTTGCACATTGCAAATATATTCTCCTAATTTATCATCCATATGTTAATTTTGTATATTCTTGTTTCCTTTGTGTTTATAATTCCAGATTCAAAGCCATGAGCAGAGTATTCAGCCCTTGCTGCCTGGTGGGCAGAGAAAGGAAATATCTGGCAATAGGAATTTCCACAGTAGGAAGTGGGGCCCTGCCTCCCACTAAAACTCAAACTAGTGGGGGAGTCTTCCAAAACAATGGGGATTTAGAGGCTGGGCAGTCACTAGAGTTCACTCTTTTGGTTGTCCAATATCCATATATACCCTTTTCCCCCATATTTATGCCAAAATGCTTCCACTTGATATAGTGCAAATATAACTCATATAACCAAAAATACACTTGTGCCCTCTCTAAAGGGAAACACCCCAAATCATAAGTTAGAATGCTTTCAGGTGCAAGCAACAGAAAACCCAATTCAAACTGATTTAAATAATAAATACAATTTATTGGCTCATTTAACTGAGAAGCTCACAGGTAGGGCAGACTTCAGGCATGGCATAATCAGTAATATGGTTCCATTTCTCTGTGCTTCTCTTGATTCTGGCTTCTCCATTTGTCAGCTCCATCCTTAGGTAGGCGTTCCATATGTTCACAAGATGGCTAACAGCACCAATCAGGCTATATGCTTCTTTGTTCATATCTAAGGAAAAACAGGTCAATTATTTCCCTCAAAAGCAGTAAAAACTCCTAATCCCCAATGTGATTGGATCACCCCTGAAGCAATCATTACTGTGGCAAAGAGGGTAAAATTGCTCAGATTGGTTTATCCCCATAAAGGCCTATACCTACAGCTGGTGGTGTGATCAGTCCCACTCAAATTGTATAGGAGTTATACAATGAAGGAGGAGAGGAATGGATGTTTGTGAATAATCACAACATCCACTACAGTGGAGTAAACTAGGAAACAGTATGATATGGAGCCCAATCCAGAAGGGTAATAAATGCCACAGGCCTATAGAGCAATTAGTCCAAATTGGAGGAGGAAGACAGAGGGCTCCAAGAAGATATCTGGTAAAAAGGGGAGTTCAAATTATTTCATACTTTTGTTGAGAATTTAGAACAACTTGAGAAGGTTATAAATCAGAAAATTCAAGGAAAAAAGGCAATTAGAAACTCCAGGGTAAAAATTGTAGAAGAAAAGAAATGTAATTCCAGTACACTCATTAAATCTTTGTGGAACAATATGTACATCATCATAATAGTGTAAATACTTTGTTGAGTTTAAACTTTCAGAATGAACTATTGGCAAAGTATGGATGATTTAATTGTGGTTACAGAACAGATTGTAAATATTCTTAACCTTATCAAGAAAAATATAAAAGTACAGATGACAGAAGTTGAGAGATAGAAAAGAGGGAGTATAAGTCTATTATTAAAAGTACAAAGGTAAGGAATAGCAGATATATAATTAGTGATATGGCTATATTAGGGCATCAGAAGAGGGCCGTTGAGTAGTATGAATAGCATTATGTCAGTAGATAATGACTAAAATTGATAAATAAATTGATAAATAGAAAAATATGTATATTATTTAGAGATATAGTAGATAATTACCAGAAGGCTGAAAAATAAACAGTAAGTGTTCAAGTAAGTCAGTAGATTTCCAGCTCAAGTTGGTAGACTTATCACATGTTTATCTCCATTCCTTCCTGAAACTGCTAAAAAGACAGTAAAGGAAAAAAAAAAGAAGGTATAAAAACACAATGATGAAGAGAATAAGAGCAGGTCTGTCAGCCAAAAAAAGATATTTCAACAAATTTCTGGAAGATAGGAAGTAAATGGAGAAGCAGTGACTGAAGAAAAGTGGAAGATGCCATAGCTGGGAATATGCATGGAGGTGATGTCATGAAGGAAGAAGCTGACCTTTCTCTGTAGGAACTTGAAGTGTCTTGGGTCTTGACAATATCAGGTATGATGAAGGATGGGGGTGAAATGTGGGGCTGAAAACAGTTTAATTGAAAGGCTGAATATATAACCATTGACTTACTCCCTTATGAGCAATTAGCAGCAGGTAGGCATCTATCTTCATCAGGCAAAAAACAGAGGGTTTTTCTCTAAGGAAGCTGAACAAGCTCAGAGAAAGTATTTTTGCTTTCCAACATTCAGGGACTCTGCAGCATATTAGCCAGTTCTCCTTCAATCATCGTAACAGAAAGCCACCAGTTGTCTACTTCTTTCCCCATACACAGAACTTTCAAGCATATTTTTATAGCTGCATTCTTAAATATTGATCAGCAATCATGGGTCATTCAATAGGCATTTGAGAAAACACTGCAACATGAAAGAAAGAGATCAAAATAAGTAATGGAGGAATGGAGGAAAATCTCAAAGGAAATAGATATTTCAAATAAGAGGGAAAAATATAAACATGGCTCTAATTATCACTTTCAGAGATTCAAGGTGATAATGCACCCATAAAACATGAAAGGATGCTCCAAGAAAGGAAAAGAGAACATTGATTAATACTTGAAAACTATAAGTGTGATTGCAAAAATGAAAGGAAATGCAATAGAAAGATTGGGAGATAAAGTTAAATTTTCTTCCAGAATTGGGGCACCTGGGTGGCTCAGTCAGTTGAGCGCCCGACTTCAGCTCAGGTCATGATCTCGCAGTCTATGAGTTTGAGCCCCACGTCGAGCTCTGTGCTGACAGCTCAGAGCCTGGAGCCTGCCTCGGATTCTGTGTCTCCCTCTCTCTCTGCCCCCCCCCCCCCGCTCATGCTCTGTCTCTCTCTCTCTGTCAAAAATAAATAAACATTAAAAAAAATTTTTTAAAAAGTTTTCTTCCAAAATATCCTTAAAAAAACACAAGAAAAACAAAAGAAGAGATGGAGAGAGCTATGAACAGAGGGAAGAGGAAGGCAGAGAGAAAAATTGAGAGAGGGAGAGAGATGGAAAATAGGAGACAAAGGATAAAAAATATAAAATATTAATTCAGGAGGTCTAACATCTAAATTTAAGGAGTTCCAGGAGAGAACAAAGATATTGGAGGAGAGGAATGTATCAAATATATGATATAAGTGAATTTCTCAGAGTTAAAGGACTTCAGAAGAGATTGGGAAGATGGTGGTGGAGTAGGAGAACCTTAGGCTTACCTTGTCCCAATAATACTAGATAACTATCAAATATCCCTAAATACCCCAGAAATTGACCTAAAGACTGGCAGAACAAACCCCAAAATTCAAGGCAGAGAGGAGACCATACTGAAGAAGGTAAAAAGGCAGAGATAGACATGGCTTGGGAGAGAAATGGATCATGCCTCCAAAGTGGGGGAAGGAACCATGGCTGCAGAGAAGAGCAAGAGACAGACTAGCACACAAGGGAGCCCACATGGGGAAGATGAACCCCCATAGCAATTGGCTTGGAAAGCAAGGGGGCCAAATTTTTTTAGTTCTTACAACCAATGGGATTAAAGCCAAGAGTATTAATGATTAGCAGGCTTGTCTCAGAGAGATCATGGAGGGCACTGAGGCTGTTTTTGGAGAAAAGACAGGGCAAATGGTCTGTGGACATACAACACAGAAATAGTGATCTGAAGAGTGCCTGGGGCACACAGTGAGTAGGTTATTTACTCATCTTGGAGCATGTCCCAGAGGGGCAGCATTCATGGAGAGACCCCTCAGGGAAAAAAGACCTGACAGGTGCCATTTTCCTCCCCTGCCTCTCAGCATAGACAAGGGGCCATTTATGGGAACAATCACAGTGCCTACACTCACTACCTAACTTGCTTACAGCAAGCCTTTCTGCCTCCCCCTTCTAATGGAACCACCCTTCCCAGTCATGCTTGCTTCAGACCTAGCGTGGTGGCCACCTTACCCCAAAAGAGCTGTCCAAACCTCTGCCAACACCATGTCTCCCAGCTTGGGAGTTTGCACTGCCTCAGTTCCAGAGGTGGTGGTGACAGTTCTCATTTCACAAGCAGACCAGAGAACACCTAAATAAAACGCATCACATGCAGGGCAAGGACAAAACATTGCCCACAGCAGGCAAAGAGAGCCTCTGCAGATGACTAGCCTGATGGATAAAGTGGCTAGGATACAACAGTAGCACACATGCAGCACACATTGGAGACATTTCCTAAAGCTCCAGGTCCTGGGGAACAGTGGACAGACACTACACTGTAGGGCACTAGAGAACTTCTTCTTCATAAGATCACTGAGCTCAAGAACAGAAGATGTAGCTAACTTTCCTAACATATAGAAACAGGCACAGAGACTTAGACAAAATGAGAAGACAGAAGAATTTGACCCAAATAAAAGAACAGGACAAGGCCATGGCCAGAGAACAAAGTGAAACAGATATATCTAACATGCACAATAGAGAATTTAAAGTAATGATCATAAAGATACTCACTGGACTTGAGAAAAGAGTGGAAGATATCAGTGAAACCCCCTAATACCGGGATAAGGAATTGCATAGCTGAGACAAAGCGTTCAATAAACAAAATGAGAATCACATTTGATGAAATGAAGATCAGGCCAGAAGAAGCAGAGGAAAGAATTAATGACTGAGAGGACAGAATAATGAAAAATAATCAAGTTGAATAAAAGAGAAAATAGAATTACGAAAAAACAAGAATAGACTTAGAGAACTCAATGGCTCCATCACATGTAATAACATTTGAAATATAAGAGTCCCAGAAGAGGAAGAGAGAGAAATAACATATGAAAGTTTTCCTATTCTTAGGGAAAGAAACAGATATCCAGATTTGGGAGGCACAGAGAACCCCCAACAAAATCAGCAAAAGCAGATTCACACCAAGACATATTGTAATTAAAATGGCAAAATGTACTGATGAAGAAAAAAATTAAAAGCAGCAAGACCAAAGAAGATATTTACACACAAGGGAAACCCCATACATAGCCTTATGCAAGGGGTTTCTCAGAAGAACCTTTGCAAACCAGAAGGGGATGGCATGATAGGTTTAAAGTGCTGAATGGGAAAAATCTGTAGCCAAGAATATTCTATTCAGCAAGGCTATGATTCATAATAGAAAGAGAAATAAGGAATTCCCCAGACAAGCAAAAACTAAAGGAGTTTGTGACCACTAAAACAGCCCTGCAAGACATATTAAAGGTGACACTTTGACTGGAGAAGAAAGACCAAAAGTGACAATATGAAAGTAGGAAGCACAAAAGCAATAAAAATTAATATTTCTATTAAAATTAGTGGAAATAACAAATAAAAGGATGTAAAATATACCTAAAACATGGGGAGGAGAGTAGTAACGAAAGGGTTCCAACTTAAAAAACCATCAAAGTAATGTAAACTGCTATATGCAGATATTTATATACAAACCTAATGGTAATCACAAATCAAAAACCAATAATAGATACAAAGAACAAAGAAAAATAAATCCAACCACATCACTAAATCAAATAAGAAAATCCTGAAAGAGAGAAAGAAATGTTCAGAGAAAATTTTCAGGAACAACCAAAAAATTTATGAAATCAATGTACAGAAATCTGTTACATTTTTATACACCAACAAAGAAAAAAAAGATAGAGAAATCAAGGATTAATGCCACTTACAATAATGCAAATACAATAAGATACCTAGGAATAAACATAACTAAAGAGGTAAAAGACCTATACTCTGAGAACTATAAAACACTGATGAAACAAGTTGAAGATGAGACAAAGCAATGGAAAAAGATTCCATGCTCATAGATTGGAAGAACAAATATTGTAAAAATGTCTATATTACCCAGAACAATCTACACATTTAATGTAATTCCTGTCAAACTATCACCAGCATTTTTCACAGAGCTAGAACAAACAATCCTAAAATTAGTATGGGACCACAAAAGACCTTGAGTAGTCAAAGCAATGTTGAAAAGGAAAAGCAAAGCTGGAGGCATCACAACTCTGGACTTCAAGCTATATTACAAAGCAGTAGTGATCAAGACACCTTGGAACTGTCACAAAATAGACACAGAGATCAGTAGAACAGAAGAGAAAACATAGAAATAAACCCACAACCATATGGTGATTAATCTTTGACAAAGGAGGAAAGAATATGCAATGGAAAAAGACAGTCTCTTCAAGAAATGGTGTTGGGAACACTGAACAGCTACATTCCAAAGAATGAAACTGGACCACTTTCTTACACCATATACAAAAATAATTCAAAATGGATGAAATACTTAACTGTGAGAAAGGAAACCATTGAAATCTGAGAGGAGAACACAGGCAGTAACCTCGTTGACATCAGCTGTAGCAACTTCACTAGATATATCTCCTTAGGCAAGAGAAACAAAAGCAAAAATGCAGTATTGGGACTTCATCAAAATAAAAAGTTTGTGCAAGATAAAGGAAACAATCAGAAAAACTAAAAAGCGACCATCAGAAAGGGAGAAGATATTTGCAAATGACATATTTGATAAAACATTCATATCCAAAATATATACAGAACTTACCAACTCACTAACTAAAAAACAAATAATCGAGTTTAAAAATGGGCAGAAAACATGAATATTTTTCCAAAGAAGACATACAGATGGCCAACAGACCCAAGAAAAAATGCTCAACATCACTGATCAACGGGGAAATGCAAATCAAAATGACAATGAGATATCACCTCACACCTGTCAGTATGGCTAAATTTAACAACACAGGAAACAACAGGTGTTGGCAAAGATTTGGAGAAAGGGGAAACCTCTTACACTGTTGGTGAGAATGCAAACTGGTGCAATTACTCTGGAAAGCAGTAAGGAATTTCCTCAAAAAGTTAAAAATAGAACTACCCTATGATCCAGCAATTGCAATACTAGGTATTTGCCCCAAGAATAAAAAAATACTGATTCAAAGGGACACATGCACCCTGATGTTTATAACAGCATTATCAACAAAGTCAAATTATGGACAGAGTCTGAATGTCCCTCAAATGAAGAATGGACAAAGAATTATGGCATATATATATATATATATATATACACACACACTATATATATATACACACACACACACACACACTATATATATACACACACACACACACACACACACGCACACATACACACACACACAATGGAATATTACTCGACCATCAAAAAGAATGAAATCTTGCCATTTGCAAAGACATGGATGGAGGTAGAGTATATTATGCTACGAAAATAAGCCAGAGAAAGACAAATACCATATGATTTCACTCATACGTGTAATTTAAGAAACAAAACAGATGAACATAGTGGAAAAAAGGAGACAGGGAAACCATAAAACAGACTCTTAACTATAGAAAACAAACAGGGTTGGTGGAGAGAGATGGATGAAGTGTGGGTTAAGTGGATGATGGGTATTAAGGAGAGCACTTGTGATGAGCTCTAGATGTTATATGTGAGTATTGAATCACTAAATTCTAGTCCTGAAACTATTATTACACTATATGTTAACTAACTGGAATTTAAATAAAAACTTGAAACAAAGAACAAAATCTTGCCAATTGCAACATTATGGGTGGAGCTAGAAAGTATTATGCTAAGCAAAATAAGTCAGTCAGAAGACAAATAGCATATGATTTCAATCATAAGTGGAATTTAAGAAACAAATGATGATGGAGAGAAAATGAGAGAGGCAAACCAAGAAACAAACTCTTAACTTATAGAGAAGAAACTGATGGTTACCACAGGGGAGATGGCTGGGGAGTTAGGTTAAATAGGTGATGGGGATTAAGGAGTGCACCTGTGATGAGCACCGGCTATTGTATGTAAGTGTTGAATCACTAAATTATACACCTGACATGAATATTACACTAACTAGAAATTAAATAAAACTAATTTAAACTAACTAGAAATTAAATAAAACCTGAAAAAAGAAATTTAAACTAGAAACTAATTTAAACTAACTAGAAATTAAATAAAGCCTGAAAAAAGAAACAGCCACAAAACAATTAAATGGCAATAAATACATATCTATCAATAATTATTTTGAATGTAAATCGACTAAACCCTTGAATCAAAAGACATAGGGTGACAAAATGGATAAATAATCCAGATGCATCTATACGCTGACTACAGGAGACTCATTTTACAATTAAATTCACCTACAGATTGAAAGTGACGTGATGGAGAAACATTTATCTCACAAATTGACATTTAAAAATCTGGAGTAGACTGTTATTCAACATAGTATTGGAAGTCTTAGCTTCAGCAATCAGACAACACAAAGAAATAAAAGGCATCCAAATCGGCCAGGAGGAGGTCAATCTTTCACTCTTTGCAAATGGCATGATACTCTATATGGAAAACCCAAAAGATGCTACCAAAAAACTGCTAGAACTGATCCATGAATTCAGCAAAGTCGCAGGATGTAAAATCAATGCACAGAAATTGTTTGCATTCCTATACACCAATAATGAAGCAACAGAAAGACAAATCAAGGAATTGATCCCATTTACAAATGCAACAAAACCCATAAAATACCTAGGAATAAATCTAACCAAAGAGGTGAAAAATCTATATACTGAAAACTGTAGAAAGCTTATGAAAGAAATTCAAGACACAGAAAAAGGAAAAATATTCCATGCTCCTGGATAGGATGAACAAATATTATTAAAATTTCAATACTACACAAAGCAATCTACATAGTCAATGTGATACCTATTAAAATACACCAGCATCCTTCACAGAGCTGGAACAAATAATCCTAAAATTTTTATGGAGTAAGAAAAGCCCCCCAAAGTCCAAAGCAATCTTGAAAAAGAAAACCAAAGCAGGAGGCATCACAATCCTGGACTTCAAGATGTATTACAAAGCTGTAATCACCAAGACAGTATGGTACCAGCACAAAAACAGACACTCAGATCAATGGAACAGAATACAGAACCCAGAAATGGACCCACAAACGTATGGCCAACTAGTCTTTGACAAAGCAGGAAAGACTATCCAATTTGGAATAAAGACAGTCTCTTCAGCAAGTGTTGCTGGGAAAACTGGACAGTGACATGTAGAAAAATAAACCTGGACCACTTTCTTACACCATACACAAAAATAAACTCAAAACAGATGAAAAACCTAAACGTAAGACAGGCAGCCATCAAAATCCTCGAGGAGAAAGCAGGCAAAAAACTCTCTGACCTTGGACACAGCAACTTCTTACTCAACATGTCTCCAGAGACAAGGGAAACAAAAGCGAAATGAACTATTGGGACCTCATCAAAATAAAAAGCTTCTGCACAGTGAAGGAAACGATCAGCAAAACTGAAAGGTAACCGATGGATTGGGAAAACATATTTGCAAATGACATATCAGATAAAGGGTTAATATCCAAAATCTATAAAGAACTTCTCGAACTCAACACCCAAAAAAACAAATAATCCAGTGAAGAAATGGGCAAAAGACATAAATAGACACTTCTCAAAAGAAGACATCCAGATGATCAACCAACACATGAAAAAATGCTCAACATCACTCATCATCAGGGAAATACAAATGAAAACCACAGTGAAATACCACCTCACACCTGTCATAATGGCTAAAAATAACAACTCAGGCAACAACAGATGCTGGCAAGGTTGCAGAGAAAGAGGACCTCTTTTGCATTGTTGGTGGGAATGCAAGCTGGTGCAGCCACTCTGGAAAACAGTATGGAGGTTCCTCAAAAAATTAAACATAGGAGAGAGGGAAGATGGCGGTATAGGAGGACGCTGGGCTCACCGCGCATCCTGCTGATCACTTAGATTCCACCTACACCTGCCTAAATAACCCAGAAAACCGCCAGAGGATTAGCAGAATGCAGTCTCCGGAGTCAAGCGCAGACGAGAGGCCCACAGAAGAGGGTAGGAAGGGCGGCGAGGCTGTGCGTGCTCCATGGACTGGCGGGAGGGAGCCGGGGTGGAGGGGCAGCCTGCCGGCCAAGCAGAGCCCCCGAGTCTGGCTGGCAAAAGCGGAGGGGCCGGACGGACTGTGTTCTGACAGCAAGCCCGACTTAGCGTCTGGGAGGTCATAAGTTAACAGCTCTGCTCAGAAAGCTGGAAAGCTGGAGGACAAAGGGAGGGAGAGCTGCTGAGCCCCCGGATGACAGAGCTCAGTTTGGTGGGGAACAAAGGAGCTCGCCAGCGCCATCTCCCCCGCCCAACCCCCAGCCAAAATCCCAAAGAGAACCGGTTCCTGCCAGGGAACTTGCTCGCTCCGCGCAAACACCCAACGCTGTGCTTCTGCCGAGCCAAACCTCTGGCAGCGGATCTGACTCCCTCCCGCTGCCACAGGGCCCCTCCTGAAGTGGATCACCTAAGGAGAAGCGAGCTAAGCCTGCCCCTCCTGCCCCTGTGCACCTTGCCTACCCACCCCAGCTAATACGCCAGATCCCCAGCACCACAAGCCTGGCAGTGTGCAAGTAGCCCAGACGGGCCACGCCACCCCACAGTGAATCCCGCCCCTAGGAGAGGGGAAGAGAAGGCACACACCAGTCTGACTGTGGCCCCAGCGGTGGGCTGGGGGCAGACATCAGGTCAGACTGCGGCCCCGCCCACCAACTCCAGTTATACACCACAGCACGGGGGAAGTGCCCTGCAGGTCCTCACCACTCCAGGGACTATCCAAAATGACCAAACGGAAGAATTCCCCTCAGAAGAATCTCCAGGAAATAACAACAGCTAATGAACTGATCAAAAAGGATTTAAATAATATAACGGAAAGTGAATTTAGAATAATAGTCATAAAATTAATTGCTGGGCTTGAAAACAGTATAGAGGACAGCAGAGAATCTCTTGCTACAGAGATCAAGGGACTAAGGAACAGTCATGAGGAACTGAAAAGCGCTTTAAGCGAAATGCAAAACAAAATGGAAACGACGACAGCTCAGATTGAAGAGGCAGAGGAGAGAATAGGTGAACTAGAAGATAAAGTTATGGAAAAAAAGGAAGCTGAGAGAAAGAGACATAAAAAAATCCAGGAGTATGAGGGGAAAATTAGAGAACTAAGTGATACACTAAAAAGAAATAATATACGCATAATTGGTATCCCAGAGGAGGAAGAGAGAGGGAAAGGTGCTGAAGGGGTACTTGAAGAAATTATAGCTGAGAACTTCTCTGAACTGGGGAAGGAAAAAGGCATTGAAATCCAAGAGGCACAGAGA
Source organism: Neofelis nebulosa (assembly GCF_028018385.1). Lineage (NCBI taxonomy): Eukaryota > Metazoa > Chordata > Mammalia > Carnivora > Felidae > Neofelis > Neofelis nebulosa. The sequence continues at coordinate 48,083,585 of NC_080800.1, forward strand.
ACTCCCTTCAGACGTAACTTGAATCAATCTTCTGCATGACATATCATAGAGAAACTGGAAAAATACAAGGATAAAGAGAAAATTCTGAAAGCAGCAAGGGATAAACGTGCCCTCACATATAAAGTGAGACCTATAAGACTCGTGACTGATCTCTCCTTTGAAACTTGGCAGGCCAGAAAGGCTTGGCACGATATTTTCAGTGTGCTAAACAGAAAAAATATGCAGCCGAGAATCCTTTATCCAGCAAGTCTGTCATTTAGAATAGAAGGAGAGATAAAGGTCTTCCCAAACAAACAAAAACTGAAGGAATTTGTCACCACGAAACCAGCCCTACAAGACATCCTAAGGGGGATCCTGTGAGACAAAGTACCAGAGACATCACTACAAGCATAAAACATACAGACATCACAATGACTCTAAACCCGTATCTTTCTATAATAACACTGAATGTAAATGGATTGAATGCGCCAACCAAAAGACATAGGGTATCAGAATGGATAAAAAAAAACAAGACCCATCTATTTGCTGTCTACAAGAGACTCATTTTAGATCTGAGGACACCTTTAGATTGAGAGTGAGGGGATGGAGAACTATTTATCATGCTACTGGAAGCCAAAAGAAAGCTGGAGTAGCCATACTTATATCAGACAAACTAGACTTTAAATTAAAGGCTGTAACAAGAGATGAAGAAGGGCATTATATAATAATTACAAAGTCTAGCCATCAGGAAGAGCTAACAATTATAAATGTCTATGCGCCGAATACCAGAGCCCCCAAATATATAAAACAATTACTCATAAACATAAGCAACCTTATTGATAAGAATGTGGTCATTGCAGGGGACTTTAACACTCCACTTACAGAAATGGATAGATCATCTAGACACACAGTCAATAAAGAAACAAGGGCCCTGAATGATACATTGGATCAGATGGACTTGACAGATCTATTTAGAACTCTGCATCCCAAAGCAACAGAATATACTTTCTTCTCGAGTGCACATGGAACATTCTCCAAGATAGATCATATACTGGGTCACAAAACAGCCCTTCATAAGTTTACAAGAATTGAAATTATACCATGCATACTTTCAGACCACAATGCTATGAAGCTTGAAATCAACCACAGGAAAAAGTCTGGAAAACCTCCAAAAGCATGGAGGTTAAAGAACACCCTACTAACGAATGAGTGGGTCAACCAGGCAATTAGAGAAGAAATTAAAAAATATATGGAAACAAACGAAAATGAAAAGACAACAATCCAAACGCTTTGGGACGCAGCGAAGGCAGTCCTAAGAGGAAACTACATCGCATTCCAGGCCTATCTCAAGAAACAAGAAAAATCCCAAGTACAAAATCTAACAGCACACCTAAAGGAAATAGAAGCAGAACAGCAAAGGCAGTCTAAACCCAGCAGAAGAAGAGAAATAATAAAGATCAGAGCAGAAATAAACAATATAGAATCTAAAAAAAAACTGTGGAGCAGATCAACGAAACCAAGAGTTGGTTTTTTGAAAAAACAAACAAAATTGACAAACCTCTAGCCAGGCTTCTCAAAAAGAAAAGGGAGATGACCCAAATAGATAAAATCATGCATGAAAATGGGATTATTACAACCAATCCCTCAGAGATACAAACAATTATCAGGGAATACTATGAAAAATTATATGCCAACAAATTGGACAACCTGGAAGAAATGGACAAATTCCTAAACACCCACACTCTTCCAAAACTCAATCAGGAGGAAATAGAAAGCTTGAACAGACCCATAACCAGCGAAGAAATTGAATCGGTTATCAAAAATCTCCCAACAAATAAGAGTCCAGGACCAGATGGCTTCCCAGGGGAGTTCTACCAGACGTTTAAAGCAGAGATAATACCTATCCTTCTCAAGCTATTCCAAGAAATAGAAAGGGAAGGAAAACTTCCAGACTCATTCTATGAAGTCAGCATTACTTTGATTCCTAAACCAGACAGAGACCCAGTAAAAAAAGAGAACTACAGGCCAATATCCCTGATGAATATGGATGCAAAAATTCTCAATAAGATACTAGCAAATCGAATTCAACAGCATATAAAAAGAATATTCACCATGATCAAGTGGGATTCATTCCTGGGATGCAGGGCTGGTTCAACATTCGCAAATCAATCAACGTGATACATCACATTAACAAAAAAAAAGAGAAGAACCATATGATCCTGTCAATCGATGCAGAAAAGGCCTTTGACAAAATCCAGCACCCTTTCTTAATAAAAACCCTTGAGAAAGTCGGGATAGAAGGAACATACCTAAAGATCACAAAAGCCATTTATGAAAAGCCCACAGCTAACATCATCCTCAACGGGGAAAACCTGAGAGCTTTTTCCCTGAGATCAGGAACACGACAGGGATTCCCACTCTCACCGCTGTTGTTTAACATAGTGCTGGAAGTTCTAACATCAGCAATCAGACAACAAAAGGAAATCAAAGGCATCCAAATTGGCAAAGATGAAGTCAAGCTTTCGCTTTTTGCAGATGACATGATATTATACATGGAAAATCCGATAGACTCCACCAAAATTCTGCTAGAACTGATACATGAATTCAGCAAAGTTGCAGGATACAAAATCAGTGTACAGACATCAGTTGCATTCTTATACACTAACAATGAAGCAACAGAAAGACAAATATAGAAACTGATCCCATTCACAATTGCACCAAGAAGCATAAAATACCTAGGAATAAATCTAACCAAAGATGTAAAAGATCTGTATGCTGAAAACTATAGAAAGCTCATGCAGGTAATTGAAGAAGATATAAAGAAATGGAAAGACATTCCCTGCTCATGGATTGGAAGAATAAATATTGTCAAAATGTCAATACTACCCAAAGCTATCTACACATTCAATGCAATCCCAATCAAAATTGCACCAGCATTCTTCTCGAAACTAGAACAAGCAATCCTAAAATTCATATGCAACCACAAAAGGCCCCGAATAGCCAAAGTAATTTTGAAGAAGAAGACCAAAGCAGGAGGCATCACAATCCCAGACTTTAGCCTCTACTACAAAGCTGTCATCATCAAGACAGCATGGTATTGGCACACAAACAGACACATAGACCAATGGAATAGAATAGAATCCCCAGAACTAGACCCACAAAAGGATGGCCAACTAATCTTTGACAAAGCAGGAAAGAACATCCAATGGAAAAAAGACAGTCTCTTTAACAAATGGTGCTGGGAGAACTGGACAGCAACATGCAGAAGACTGAGACTAGACCACTTTCTGACACCATTCACAAAAATAAACTCAAAATGGATAAAAGACCTGAATGTGAGACAGGAAACCATCAAAACCCTAGAGGAGGAAGCAGGAAAAGACCTCTCTGACCTCAGCCGTAGCAATCTCTTACTCGACACATCCCCAAAAGCAAGGGAATTAAAAGCAAAAGTGAATTACTGGGACCTTATGAAGATAAAAAGCTTCTGCACAGCAAAGGAAACAACCAACAAAACTAAAAGGCAACCAACGGAATGGGAAAAGATATTTGCAAATGACATATCGGACAAAGGGCTAGTATCCAAAATCTATAAAGAGCTCACCAAACTCCACACCCAAAAAAGAAATAACCCAGTGAAGAAATGGGCAGAAAACATGAATAGACACTTCTCTAAAGAAGACATCCGGATGGCCAACAGGCACATGAAAAGATGCTCAACGTCGCTCCTTATCAGGGAAATACAAATCAAAACCACACTCAGATATCACCTCACGCCAGTCAGAGTGGCCAAAATGAAGAAATCAGGAGCAGCCGCTCTGGAAAGCAGTGTGGAGGTTCCTCAGAAAATTAAAAATAGACCTACCCTATGACCCAGCAATAACACTGCTAGGAATTTACCCAAGGGATACAGGAGTACTGATGCATAGGGGCACTTTTACCCCAATGTTTATAGCAGCACTCTCAACAATAGCCAAATTATGGAAAGAGCCTAAATGTCCATCAACAGATGAATGGATAAAGAAATTGTGGTTTATATACACAATGGAATACTACGTGGCAATGAGAAAGAATGTTTTGTAGGAACGTGGATGGAACTGGAGAGTGTGCTGCTAAGTGAAATAAGCCATACAGAGAAAGACAGATACCATATGGTTTCACTCTTATGTGGATCCTGAGAACCTTAACAGAAACCCATGGGGGAGGGGAAGGAAAAAAAAAAGATGTTAGAGTGGGAGAGAGCCAAAGCATAAGAGACGGTTAAAAACTGTGAACAAACTGAGGGTTGATGGGGGGTGGGAGGGAGGGCAGGGTGGGTGATGGGTATTGAGGAGGGCACCTTTTGGGATGAGCACTGGGTGTTGTATGGAAACCAATTTGACAATAAATTTCATATATTAAAAAATAAATAAATAAAATAAAAATTAAAAAAAAAAATTAAAAATAGAACTACCTTACAACCCAGCAATTGCACTACTAGGTATTTATCCAAGTGATGACAGGTATGCTATTTCAAAGGGGCACATGCACCCCAATGTTTATAGCAGCACTGTCAACAATAGCCAAAGTACGGAAAGAGCCCAAGTGTCCATCGACAGATGAATGGATAAAGAAGATGTGTTCTATGTATATACAACGGAGTATTACTCAAAAATCAAAAAGAATGAAATCTTGCCATTTGCACCTACATGGATGGAACTAGAGAGTATTATGCTAAGCGAAATTAGTCAGAGAAAGACAAATATCATATGACTTCACTCATATGAGGACTTTAAGATACGAAACAAATGAACATAAGGGAAGGCAAACAAAAATAATATAAAAACAGGAAGGAGACAAAAAATGAGAGACTCTTAAATATGAAGAAGAAACAGAGGGTTACTGGAGGGGTTGTGGGAGGGGGGAAGGGCTAAATGGGTAAGGGGCATTAAGGAATCTATTCCTGAAATCATTGTTGCACTATATGCTAACTAACTTGGATGTGAATTAAAAAATAAACACTATTTTTTTTTAAAAAGCTGGAGTAGCAATAATTGCATCAGACAAAGTAGTCTAAAACAAAGACTGTAACAAGAAACAAAAAAGGACAGTTTATAATAATAGAGGGGACAACCCAACAGGAAGATATAGGAATTGTAAATATTTATGAACCCAACATGGGAGAACCCAAATACCTAAAACTGTTAATAACAAACATAAACTCAATAGCAATACAATAATAGTAGAGAACTTTAACAGCCCACTTAACGTCAATGCACATATCATCTAAACAGAAAATAAATAAGGAACAAATGGCTTTGATGACACTTTGGATCAGATGGATTTAACAGATATATTCAGAACATTCCATCCTAAAACAGCAGAATAGACATTCCTTTCAGGTGCCCATGGAACATTCTCGAGAAGAGATCACATATAAGGCCACAAAACAAATTTCAACAAATTCAAAGAGAGCGAAGTCATTCCATGCACCTTTTCTGACCACAACACTATGAAACTAGAAATCAACCAAAAAAAATTATGGAAAGACCACAAATACATGAAAGTTAAAGAACATGTTTCTAAAATGAATGGCTCAACCAGGAAATCAAAGAAGCAATCCAAAATTACATGGAAATAAATGAAAACACAGCAATCCAAATCCTTTGGGAAGCAACAAAAGCTGTTCTAAGAGGGAAATTTATAGCAATACAGTCCTACCTCAGGAAGTAAGAAAAATCTCAAATGAACAACCTAACCTTTCACCAAAAATAGCTACAAAAAGAACAACAAGAAAAATCCAAAACTGGAAGAAGGAGGAAATAATAAAGATTAGAACAGAAATAAATAATATAGAAGCTTTAGAAAACCCCAGTAGAACAGATCAATGAAAGTGGGAGCTGGTTCTTTGAAAATATAAACAAAATTCATAAACCTCTATCCAGACACATCAAAAAACAAAAAGAACTCAAGTCAATTAGATTACAAATGAAAGAGGAGAAATAAAAAACAGAAATACAAACAATTATAAGAGAATATTATGAAAAGCTATATTCCAACAAATTGGAAAACCTAGAAAATATGGAAAAATTTTTAGAATCATATGATTTACCAAAACTGAAGCAGGAAGAAATAGAAAATTTGAATAGACCGATTACCAGCAAAGAGATTGAAGCAGTAATCAAAACCTCTCAAAGAACAAGTCCAGGACCATACAGATTCGCAGGTGAATTCTACCAAATATTTTAAGAAACATTAATACCTATTCTTCTTAAACTATTCCAAAAAACAGAAGAGGAAGGAAAACTTCCCAATTCATTCTATGAATCCAGCATTACCCTAACATCAAAACCTGATAAAGACACCACTAAAAAAGAGAACTACAGGCCAATATCTTTCATGAACATAGATGCAGGAACCCTTTAAAAATAATAGCAAACAGAATCCAAAAATACATTTAAAATAATTCAAAACGGTCAAGTAAGATTTATTCCCAGGATGTAAGGGTGCTTCAATATTTGCAAATCAATCAATGTGATAAATCACAATAATAAGCAAAAGGATAAAAACCATATGATCATTTCAATAGACACAGAAAAACCATTAGATAAAGTACACCATCCATTCATGATAAAAGCCGTCAACAAAGGAGGTTTAGAGAGAACATGTTTCAACATAATAAAGGCTACCTATGAAAAGTCCATAGTGAACATCATACTTAATGTGGAAAAACTGAGAGCTTACCCCTGAGGTCAGGAACAAGACAAGTGTGTCCATTATCACAACTTTTACTCAACATAGTACTGGAAGTCCCAACCACAGCAATAAAACAACACAAAGAAATAAAAGGTATGCACATCAGCACATGACATGATACTCTATATAGAAAACCCTAAAACTCTCCCCCAAAACTGCTAGAACTGATAAATGAATTCAGTAAAGTTACAGAATACAATTGCTGAAATCTGTTTCATTTCTATGCACTAATAATGAGGCAGCAGAATGAGAAATTAAGAAAACAATCACATTTACAGTTGGAACAAAAAATGATAAGATACTAGGGAATAATCCCAACCAAACAGGTGAACAAAGGTGAACAAAGGCTTGTACTCTGAAAACTGTAAAACATTGATGGAAGAAATTGAAGATAACAAAAAGAAATGGAAAGAAATTTCATGCTCCTGGATTGAAAGAACAAATATTGTTAAAATGTCTATACCACCTGAAACTAATATAACACTGTATATTAACTAAGTGGAATTTAAATAAAAACTTGAAATGAAATGAAATGAAATGAAATGAAATGAAATGAAATGAAATGAAATAAATCTACTCCTGAAGCCAAGACTAAACTGTATGTTAACTAACATGAATTTAAATTTAAAAAATAAAAAAATAAATCATATGGTATTTGCCTTTCTCTGATTGACGTAATTTGCTTAGCATTATACTCTCTAGCTCTATCCATGTCCTTGCAAATGGCAAAATTTCATTCTTTTGAATGGTTTAATAACATTCCATGGAATGAATATATATATATATATATATATATATATATATATATATATATACCACATCTTCTTTATCCATTCATCAGGCAATGGATACTTGGGCTCTTTCCATAATTTGGCTATTGTGGATAATGCTGCTATAAACATTGGGCTGCACATATCCCGTTGAATCAGTATTTTTTAATACCTAGTTGTGCGATTGCTGGATCATAGGGTAATTCTATTGCTAACTTTTTGAGGAAACTCCATACTGCTTTTCCCAGAGTGGCTGCACCAGTTTTCATTCCCATCAACAGTGCAAGAAGTTTCCCCTTTCTACAAATCCTCACTGACACCTGTTGTTTCTTATGGTGTTGGTTTTAGCCATTCTGAGAGATGTGAGGTAGTATCTCATTGTAGTTTTGATTTGCATTTCCTTGATGATGAATGATTTTGAGTACCTTTTCATGTGTCTTGGCCATCTGTATATCTTTTTTGGAATGTCCATTCATGTCTTCCCATTTCTTAATTGAATTATTCAGTTTGGGGGTGTTAAGTTGTATTAGTTCTTTGTATATTTTGGATACTAACCTCTTATCAGACATGTCAATTGCAAATACCTTAACCCATTCATTAAATTGTCTTTTACCTTACTCAACTGTTTCCTTCACTGTGCAGAAGATTTTTTTATTTTAATGTAGTCCCAATAGTTTATTTTTGCTTGTATTTACCGTGCCTCAGGAGACATAGCTAGAAAAATGTTACTATGGTCAATGTCAGAGACCTTACTGCCTGAGTTATCCTCTTGGATTTTTATGGCTTTAGGTCTCACATTTAGGTCTTCAATCCATTTTGAATTTATTTTTGTATATGGTGTGAGAAAGTGGTCCAGTTTCATTCTTTTACATGTTGATGTTCAGTTTTCTAAACACCATTTGTTGAAGAGACTGTCTTTTTCCAATTGCTATTCTTTCCTGCTTTGTCTAAGATTAATTTACTGGGTTAATTTCTAGGTTTTCTATTCTGCTCCATTGATCTATGTATCCATTTTTATGCCAGTACCATACTGTTTTGATCACTACAGTTTTGTAATATAACCTGAATTTGGGAATTGTGATGTCTCTAGCTTTGCTTTTCTTTTTCAACGTTGCTTTGGGTATTTGGGGTCTTTTTTGGTTCTACACAAGTTTTAGAATTTTTCTAGTACTGTGAAAAATGCTGTTGGTATTTTGTTAGGAATTGCATTAAATGTGTAGATTGCTTTGGACAGTATGGACATTTTAACATTTGCTCTTCCAATCCATGAACATGGAATATCTTTCCATTTATTTGTGTCATCTCCAATTTCTTTCATCAGTGTTTTATAGTTATCAGAGTAAAGGCCTTTCACCTCCTTGGTTAAGTTCATTCCTAGGTATTTTATTAGTTTTGCTTCAATAGTAAATAGGGTTGCTTTCTTAATTTCTCTTTCTTTTGCTTCATTATTGGTCTATGGAAATACAACAGAATTCTGTACATAAATTTTGTATCCTGTGATACAACAGTGTGTCCTGAATTCACTTATCAGTTCCAGTAATTTTTTAGTGGAGACTTTAGAGTTTTCTATACAGAGTATCATGTCATCTGCAAATAGTGAAAGTTTTATTTCTTCCTTACCAATTTGTATGTACTTTATTACTTTTACTTGTCTGATTGCTGTAGCGAGGACTTCCAGTACTATGTTAAATAAATGTTGTGAGAGTGGAAGTCCTTTTCTTGTTCCTGCCCTAGGGAGAAAGTTCTCACTTATTTCCCATTAAGTATGAGGTTCATGTGGGTTTTTCATATATGGCCTTTATTGTATTGAAGTATGTTCCCTCTAAAGCTACTTTGTTGAGGGTCTTTGTCATGAATGGATGTTGTACTCTGTCAAATGCTTTTTCTGCATCTATCTAAATGTTCATATGGTTTTTATCCTTTTGCTTTTTGATGTGATGTATCACAGTGATTGATTTGCAAATATTGAACCACCCTTGAATCCTTCAAATCAATGCCACTTGACTGTGGTCAATGATTTTTTAATATGAAATTTATTGTCAACTTGATTTCTATATAACACCCAGTGCTCATCCTAACAGATGCCCTCCTCAATGCTCATAACCACTTTCTCTCCCTCCCACCCCTCATCAACCCTCAGTTTTAAAAAAAAGTTTTATTTATTTTTGGGAGGGAGAGACAGAGTGTGAGCAGGAGGGGCATAGAGAGGAAGACACAGAATCCAAAGCAGGTTCCAGGCTCTGAGCTGCCAGTACAGAGCTGGACACGGGGCTCAAACCCACAAACTGTGATATCATGACCTGAGCCGAAGTCTGACACTCAACCGAGAAGTCACTCAGGTGCCCAACACTCAGTTTATTCTCAGTTTTTAAAAGTCTCTTATGGTTTGCCTCCCTCCCTCTCTAACTTTTTTCCCCATTCCCTTCCCCCATGGTCTTCTGTTAAGTTTCTCAGGATCCACATAAGAGTGAAAACATATGGTATCTGTCTTTCTCTGTATGACTTATTTCACTTAGCATCACACTCTCCAGTTCCAACCACGTTGCTACAAAAGGCCATATTTCATTCTTTCTCATTGCCAAGTAGTATTCCATTGTATATATAAACCACAATTTCTTTATCCATTCATCAGTTGATGGACATTTAGGCTCTTTCCATAATTTGGCTATTGTTGAAAGTGCTGCTCCTTGGTTCAATTGCGAATGGGATCAGGTTATTTATTTGTCTTTCTGTTGCTTCATCATTAGTGTATAAGAATGCAACTGATTTCTGTACATTGATTTTGTATCCTCCAACTTTGCTGAATTCACGTATCAGTTCTAGCAGACTTTTGGTGGAGTCTATAGGGTTTTCCATGTACAATATCATGTCATCTGCAAGAAGTGAAAGCTTGACTTCATCTTTGCCAATTTTGATGCCTTTGATTTCCTTTTGTTGTATGATTGCTGATGCTAGCGCTTCCAACACCATGTGAAACAACAGCCGTGAGGGTGGACATCCTTGTTGTGTTCCTGATCTCAGGGGGAAAGCTCTCAGTTTTTCCCCATTGAGGATGGTATTAGCTGTGGGCTTTTCATAAATGGCTTTTATGATGTTTATGTTCCTTCTATCCTGACTTTCTCAAGGGTTCTTATTAAGAAAGGATGCTGAATTTTGTCAAATGCTTTTTCTGCAGCGATTGACAAGATCATATGGTTCTTTTCTTTTATTAATGTGATATATCACATTGATCGATTTGCGAATGTGGAACCAGCCCTGCAGCCCAGGAATGAATCCAACTTGATCATGGTGAATAATTCTTTTTATATGCTGTTGAATTCAATTTGCTAGTATCTTGTTGAGAATTTTTGCATCCATATTCATCAGGGATATTGGCGTGTAGTTCTCTTTTTTGGCTGGGTCTCTGTCTGGTTTGGGAATCAAAGTAATGCTGGCTTCATAGAATGAGTCTGGAAGTTTTCCTTCCCTTTCTATTTTTTTGGAATAGCTTGAGAAGGATAGGTATTACCTCTGCTTTAAATGTCTGGTAGAATTCCCCAGGGAAGCCATCTGGTCCTGGACTCTTATTTGTTGGGAGATTTTTGATAACTGATTCAATTTCTTCACTGGTTATGGGTCTGTTCAAACTTTCTATTTCTTCCCGTTTGAGTTTTGGAAGTGTGTGGGTGCTTAAGAATTTGTCCATTTCTTCCAGGTTGTCCAGTTTGTTGGCATATAATTTTTCATTGTATTCCCTTATAATTGCTTGTATTTCTGTGGGATTGGTTGTAATAATTCCATTTTCATTCATGATTTTATCTTTTTGGGACATCTTCCTTTTCTTTTTGAGAAGCCTGGCTAGAGGTTTATCAATTTTGTTTATTTTTTCAAAAAACCAACTCTTGGTTTCATTGATCTGCTCTACAGTTTTTTTTAGGTTCTATATTGTTTATTTCTGCTCTGATCTTTATGATTTCTCTTCTTCTGCTGGGTTTGGGGTGTCTTTGCTGTTCTGCTTCTATTTCCTTTATTTGTGCTGTTAGCTTTTGTATTTGGTATTTTTCTTGTTTCTTGAGATAGGCCTGGATTGCAATGTATTTTCCTCCGAGGACTGCCTTGGCTGCATCCCAAAGCGTTTGGATTGTTGCCTTTTCACTTTCATTTGTTTCCATATATTCTTTAATTTCTTCTCAAATTGCCTGGTTGACCCATTCATTCTTTAGTAGGGTGTTCTTTAACCTCCATGCTTTTGGAGGTTTTCCAGACTTTTTCCTGTGGTTGATTTCAAGTTTCATAGCATTGTGGTCTGAAAGTATGCATGGTATGATTTCAATTCTTTTATACTTATTAAGGGCTGTTTTGTGGCCCAGTATGTATTCTATTTTGGAGAATGTTCCATGTGCACTCAAGAAGAAAGTATATTCTGTTGCTTTGGGATGCAGAGTTCTAAATATATCTGTCAAGTCCATCTGATCCAATGTATCATTCAGGGCTCTTGTTTCTTTATTGATTCTGTGTCTAGATGATCTGTCCATTGTTGTAAGTGGGGTATTAAAGTCCCCTGAAATTACCACATTCTTATCAATAAGGTTGCTTATGTTTGTGGCTAATTTTTTATATATTTCGGGGCTCCTGTATTCGGCGCATAGACATTTATAATTGTTAGTCTTCCTGATGCATAGACCGTGTAATTATTATATAATGCCCTTCTTCATCTCTTGTTACAACTTTTAATTTAAAGTCTAGTTTGTCTGATATAAGTATGGCTACTCTAGCTTTCTTTTGACTTCCAGTAGCATGATAGTTCTCCATCCCCTCCCTTTCAAGCTGAAGGTGTCCTCAGGTCTAAAATAGATGGGTTTGTTATTTTTTATCCATTCTGATACCTATGTCTTTTGGTTGGAGCATTTAGTCCATTTACATTCAGTGTTATTATAGAAAGATATGGGTTTAGAGTCATTGTGATGTCTATAGGTTTCATGTTTGTAATGATGTGTCTGGCACTTTGTGGTCCTTGCAACATTTCACTCACAGAGTCCTTGAGGATTTCTTGTAGGGCTGGTACAGTGGTGATGAATTCCTTCAGTTTTTGTTTGTTTGGGAAAACCTTTATCTCTCCTTCTATTCTGAATGACAGACTTGCTGGATAAAGGATTCTTGGCTGCATATTTTTTTGTTGGCCACATTGAAGATTTCCTGCCATTCCTTTCTGGCCTGCCAAGTTTCAGTAGATAGGTCTGCTACTATTCTTATGTGTCTACCTTTGTAAGTTAGAGCGGGTTTATCCCTAGCTGCTTTCAGAATGTTCCTTTTATCCTTGTATTTTTGCCAGTTTCACTATGATATGTCATGTAGAAGATCGAATCAAGTTACGTCTGAAGGGAGGTCTCTGTGCCTCTTGGATTTCAATGCGTGTTTCCTTCCCCAGATCAAGGAAGTTCTCAGCTATGATTTGTTCAAGTACACCTTCAACCCCTTTCTCTCTCTCTTCTTCTTCTGAAATTCCTATGTTACGGATATTGTTCTGTTTGATTGCATCACTTAGTTCTCTAATTCTCCCCTCATACTCCTGGATTTTTTTATCCCTATTTTTCTCAGCTTCCCTTTTTCCATAATTTTATCTTCTAATTCACCTATTCTCTCCTCTGCCTCTTCAATTCGTGCTATGGCTGCCTCCATTTTATTTTGCACCTCATTTATAGCATTTTTTAGCTCCTCACTATTTCTTAGTCCCTTGATCTCTGTAGCAATAGATTCTGTGCTGTCCTCTATGCTTTTTTTCAAGCCCAGCGATTAATTCTATGACTATTATTCTAAATTCTTGTTCCATTATATTGCTTAAATCATTTTTGATCAATTCGTTAGCTGCAGTTTCTTTTGAGGAGAATTCTTCCGTTTTGTCATTTTAGGTAGTCTCTGCGGTAGCTCCAAACTGCAGGGCACTTCCCCTGTGCTTTCTGGAGAAACTTATGTTGGTGGGCATGGTCACAGTCAGACCTGATGTCTGCCCCCAGCCCACCACTGGGGCCACAGTCAGACTGGTATGTAGCTTATCTTCCCCTCTCCCAGGGCAGGACTCACTGTGGAGTGGTGTGGCCCCTGTCTGGGCTGTTTGCACACTGCCAGGCTTTTGGTGCTGATTGGATGGGATCTGGCCAAGGGTGTATTAGACAGGGTGGATCCGCAAGGTGAACAGGGGCTGGAGGGGCAGGCTAGGTAGCTTTGCCATGGATGGTCGCCTGGGAGAGGGGCCCTGCAGCACCAGAAGGGAGGCAGGCCTGTGGGAGGGATGGATCCACAGAAGTACAGTGTTGGGCATTTGCCTTGTGCAAGCAAGTTTGGTGATGGGAACTGGTTCCCTTTGGAATTTCAGCTGGGGGATGGGAGAGGAAAATGGCAATTGCCAGCGCCTTTGTTCCCCTGCTGAGCTCTGTCCTTCTGGGGCTCAACAACCCTCCCTCCCATTGTCCTCTCGTCCTCCCCAATCTCCAAGGGTAGAGCTGTTGACTTTTAATATTCCAGATGTTAAGTCCTGCTGGCTGTCAGAACTCACGGAGTCTGGCCCCTCCGCTTTTGCAAGCTGGACTTTGGGGACTCTGCATTGCCTGGAGGGCTGCCCCTCCACCGCCCTGGCTCCCTCCTGCCTGTCCATGTAGCATATACTGCCTCTCTGCCCTTCTTACCCTCTTTCATGGGCCTCTTGTCTATGCTTGGCTCTGGAGACTCTGTTCTGCTAGTCTTCCAGTGGTTTTCTGGGTTATTTAGGCAGATGTGGGTGGAATCTAAGTGATCAGCAGGATGAGGTGAGCCCAGCAACCTCCTACGCTGCCATCTTCCAAATTGGTCAGGTCCGGTCAATGATTTTTTTTTAAATGTATTGTTGGATTCGGTTGAGAACTTTTGCATCTATGTTCATCAAAGAAATTTGCCTGTATTTGCCTCACTCTCTGTTTGTAACTTATTTTTCCGTCCCTTCTATGTTCATCTGTTGTGTTTCTTAAATTCCACATATGAGTGAAATCATATGATATTTGTCTTTCTCTGACTGACTTATTTCACTTAGCAAAACTACTTTCCTTACTCTTGCTTGTGCTCTTTCCTTCCACTTAAAGAGTCCCCCTTAATATTTTTGTAGGGCTGGTTTAATGGTCATGAATTGACTTAACTTTCATTTGTCTGAAAAACTCTTTATCTCTCCTTCTATAGAGTATTTTTGGCCTCAGATTTTTCCATCTCAGCACTTTGAATGTATTCTGCCATTCCCTTCTGACTTGCAAAATTCCTGCTGACATATCAGCTGATAGCCTCATGGGGTTTTGCTTGTATTTAACTCTTTTCTCTAACTGCTTTTAAAATTCTGTCTTTATCACTACTTTCTCTGCCATCTTATTTACTATGTGTCTTGGTGTGGACTTCCTTGTGTTTACTTTATTGGGGAATTTTTGTGCCTCCCAGATCTGGATATCTGCTTCCCTCCCCAGATTTGAGAAATTTTAGGCTATTATTTCTTCAAATGAATTTTCTGTCCTCTTTCCTTTCTCTCACCAGGCCTTAGTAGAGGCTAACAATTTTTTTCATTTTGAAGAACTTCAAGCATTTCTTGTGAAGTAGATTAAGTGGTGGTGAACTCCTCAAATTTTGTGTGTCTGAGACAGTAACTGTCCTTCCTATTTAAAAGATAATGTTGCCAGTTATGGTATTCTTTGTTGGCTTTTTTCCCCTTTCAGTACTTTGAAAATATCATACCACTTTCTCTTGGCCTGCAGTTACTGCTGAGAAATCTGCTGACAGTCTTATGAGGGGACTGGCTAATATGCAATGAGTTGCTTTTCTCTTGCTACTTTCAACATTATTTTTGTCTTTGACTTTTGACAATTTGATTATAATGTTTTTCAGTGTATCTTTTTTTGTTAATTATGTTTGGAGATCTTTGAATTTCATGATTCTGGATATCTATTTCCTTTCCATGATTTGGGAAGTTTTCAATGCAAAACAGTTTTCTTTATTTCATTTAGTTGTCTTTGTGTTCTCTTGTAGTTTGCTAAGCTTCCATGAAACAATTTTCAATTTTTTGTCAGTCAACTTGTATATCTCTATTTCTTTGGAGCCAGTTCCTGGAATCTTCTTGTATTCATTTGATAGTGTCATGTCTCCTTAATTTTTGATCTTGAGTTTGAAAGCAAGCAGGATAACTGAAATTGCAATGGAAGCATATTTGTATTCATTGTGGTGGTAGTGCTGGTGTCTGAGGCACAGGAATGACCATGGAGTGTGGGTTTCAGACATGCATGTGGTTACAGGAGGAAGTGTCAGCTCTAGACCCAGGCAACAGAGCTGTGGAGGCTCTGGCCTGGGAGGTAGGTCCCCAATCAAGCAGATACTTGGCAACTACTTTTAAGGGGCAGGGATACAGTGGAAACTTCCTCCCTCTGTATGTGGGGGTGTGCAGCAAAATGGAATCCAGGTGGCTGTTTCAGATGGGTTCAGTTTTGATGGATATTTTGGGTTCTTGGTGGTGAAAGCTGTGGGTGTGAATTGTGGTGATGAGAGTGGTCAGCCTCCTCATGCTTTCCTTTTCTCACACTGGGAGAATTCACACTAAGGGGATCCCTCTTGGCATAAATCTGTGCTGGACTGAGGGATGGAGTGATAAGCAAAGTGCTTCCTAGGCTTTTCTATGCAGCCTTCCCTGGTTCTGTGCTCCATAGGGTTTCTGCCCTCTGCTATTGTATCCCAGAGTTCTCCAGAGCTATTTTTGTCCGTATGCAGTTGTTTATTCATTGTTTTTGTTGTTTTTGTGGGTGGGACGAGCATTTGGACCTCCTAGTCTGCCATCTTGCCAACATCACTCCTTCCTTAATACTTCTGGTCTTTTCAATAGTTCCCTAAATAATATTCGTGTCTCCATAATCCCCTAAAAATGCATTCATTCTTTTAAAAAACTATTTATTGGGTGCTTGTTTTGTGTCAGGCACTGTGCTTTTTGCTGAGATTATACTAATAACAAGGCAACTCCAGGTCCTTCCTTGTGGTGTTTACAGATTATTCAGAGACAAAATAAACAAATTAACACACTGTGAGAATTGAACAACCAGGAAAGTATACACATGGGAGCACACAGCATAAGAATCTAACCTAATTCATTTCTACACTGGCTGGCCAGAAAAAGGTATGTTAAATTCAAATCTTATCTGGATTCTCCCCTGCTTAAAATCATTGCATGTTTCCCACACTCCCCTGATGGTAGTTTCCAAACTTATCTGTACTCTAAAATCATGTTCTGACTTTTATAAGCACTCAAGATTCTGAAGTTCCATCCTAGGTTACTGAAATGAATGTTTAGAGGTTGAGCAAACAGAGGTTGCTCACAGTGTGAGCAAAGGGTGCCCCATATGTTTCTAGTGTACAGCCAGTTTGGGAACTACATGATATAACTATTATTTCTATAGCCGGGCTCTTTATGAACTTCTTCAAGCCTGTTTCCTGACTACCTCTTTAGCTTTATTTCTTGCTGCTTTTCCCCCACCCCAGAAAACTATGTTTCAATATTTCTGAACTGCTTTGCTATTTCTTGCATTTAGGTCTTTGTACATACTATTCACACAACCTAGAAATTCCTCCCACTTTCTCCTCAATTGGCCAATTCCTTCTAGTCTCCCAAGAGTCAATTCAGGTGTTACCTCCTAGACTAGAGGATACATTCCCTAAACCTCCAAGATAGAACCGTTAACCTAAACTTGATTCCCCTCCTTTTACCATGCTCCTCTCAGAGCACTGATCACACTTATAGTTAATGGCTATTTTATGAATTGCCTACCCAAAGAGTGAACTCATCAAATACAGAACAAAGATCTGACTCATATTTGTGTCCATGGTGCACAACATCATGATTCCCAGAGTGAAGTGCCCAACTAAAGGTAAACACTGTCATAGAGTACTCTTCAACCCCCTAGACCAAGGCTACTGGGTCCGGAGTATAAGAAAGTCAACCTAGTGCTCTCCAATAAGCCTTAGGGATTCTATTCAGATCCAGATTGCTCTTGGGAACACACCATGGTGTCTGCTGTCCTCTGAGCACAGCCTTTACTGAGTACATGTTATCTTGTGATGATAGGAGGCAGCGTGCCACAGTGGGAAAGCACTGGGCAAGCACACAGGAGATTCTGGTTGGAGTCTAGGCTCTGACACTGAACCACAGTGATCGCAAACAAGTCATCCCACCTCCTTGATCTTCAGGACCTAAGTCCTTAAAGCTCCTTTGTAGCACTTGTGTTCCTGTGAGATAAGCCCTTAGCACAAAGCATCTCATCTAAACCTTTCCATCTTGTGAGGTAAGGATTGGTTATCTAGATTATTATCCGCACCTACAGAATTAGATTTCCAAGACTAAGACTAGATAAATTTTTTCATTTCTTTAATTGGTTCACAATATTAAATTTTTGTATTGTTTTTATGCACATTTGCATTGTTGTGCAACCATCAACATCCATCTCCAGAACTTTTCCATTTTTCCAAACTAAAATTCTGTACCCATTAAATAACTCCCCATTCTTCCCTCTCCTCAGCCCTGAAAACCACCACTCTATTTTCTGTCTCTATGAATTTGACTACTCCAGGTATCACATAAGAGTAGAATTATACAATAATTGTCCTTTTGTGTCTGGCTTATATTTCTTATTATAATGTCTTCAAAGTTTATCTATTTTTTAGAATCTGTTAAATTTTATTCTTTTTAAAATTTTGAATAATATTTGTATTAAGGTTTTCAGAGAACAAAATCGATTATATATTATATATAATCTACTTATATAGATTGAAAGAAATATAGATATAAAATATGTAAATATGAATAAAAGTATGGCCAACTAATCTTTGACAAAGCAGGAAAGAATATCCAATGGAAAAAAGACAGTCTCTTTAACAAATGGTGCTGGGAGAACTGGACAGCAACAAGAATGAAACTAGACCACTTTCTTACACCATTCACAAAATAAACTCAAAGTGGGTAAATGACCTGAAAGTGATACAGGAAACCATCAAAACCCTAGAGGAGAAAGCAGAAAAAGACCTCTCTGACCTCAGCCGCAGCAATTTCTTACTTGGCACATCCCCAAAGGCAAGGGAATTAAAAGCAAAAATGAACTATTGGGACTTCATGAAGATAAAAAGCTTCTACACTTTCAAGGAAACAATCAACAAAACTAAAAAGCAACCAACAGAGTGGGAAAAGATACTTGCAAATGACATAGCAAAGGGCTAATATCCAAAATCTATAAAGAGCTCACCAAAACGCCACACCCAAAAAACAAATAATCCAGTGAAGAAATGGGCAGGAAACATGAATAGACACTTCTCTAAAGAAGACATCCAGATGGCCAACAGGCACATGAAAAGATGCTCAACGTCGCTCCTCATCAGGGAAATACAAATCAAAACCACACTCAGATATCACCTCATGCCAGTTTAGTCAAAGTGGCTAAAATGAACAACTCAGGAGACTCTAGATGCTGGCAAGGATGTGGAGAAACGGGAAACTTCTTGCACTGTTGGTGGGAATGCAAACTGGTGCAGCCACTCTGGAAAACAGTGTGGAGGTTCCTCAAAAAATTAAAAATAGATCTACCCTATGACCCAGCAATAGTACTGCTAGGAATTTACTCAAGGGATACAGGAGTGCTGATGCATAGGGGCACTTGTACCCCAATGTTTATAGCAGCACTTTCAACAATAGCAAAACTATGGAAGGAGTCTAAATGTCCATCAACTGATGAATGGATAAAGAAATTGTGGTTTATATATACAATGGAATACTACTTGGCAATGAGAAAGAATGAAATATGGCCTTTTGTAGAAAAGTGGATAGAGCTGGAGAGTGTTACACTAAGTGAAATAAGTCATACAGAGAAAGACACATACCATATGTTTTCACTCTTATGTGGATCCTGAGAAACTTAACAGAAGACCATGGGGGAGGGGAAGGAAAAAAAGGGAGGGAGGCAAACCATAAGAGACTCTTAAAAACTGAGAATAAACTGAGGGTTTATGGGGGGTGGGAAGGAGGGGAGGGTGGGTCATGGGCATGGAGGAGGACACCTGTTGGGATGAGCACTGGGTGTTGTAAGGAAACCAATTTGAGAATAAACTTCATATTAATAAAAAAGAAATATAGATATAAAATATATAAATATTAATAAATATATAAATTTATAAAAATAGATATAACACATATAAGAAAGATAAATATAAATCTACTTATCTAGATTATATATAATATATAAATATAAACATATATAAATATATTTATATATATAAATTATATATAATCACTCTTTCTCTCGCTCTCTCATACCATCCACATTGTTGCAAATGGCAATATTTCAGTCTTTTTTGTGGCTGAGTAATAATCCATTATATATACATATGTATATGTGTATATATATACATATATTTATTTGTATTTATATATTTGTATTATATATACATATATGTATACATACATATATACATATACATATACAATACAAATATGTATATAGATATATAAATCTTCTTTGTCCATCCAATGGTGTTAATTCTTGCCCAAGGACAGAATAAGGTAAGATGAAATGTAGCACCTCAAGTAGTGAAGCGGAAAAAAGGGACAAATTTCTCCTTTCTCCACCATTTGTTCTATTCTGGCCCTCAATGGATTGGATGTTGTCCACCCACATTGGGAAGAGCAATCTACTTTACTGAATGCATGGATTCAAATCTTAAATATCATCCAGAAACATCTTCACAGACATACCTAGAAATAATGTTTAATCTGACATCCCATGACTAATCAAGTTGACACATAAAATTAACCATCAAAATATTACATTGTGTGTATGTGCCACTTTTTATTTATCCATTATTCTCTCAATGAATATTTGGATTTTTTACACCTTTGGTTGTCATGAATAATGCTGCTATACGTATTGTTGTACAAATATCTTTTCCAGGCCCTGCTTTCAGTTATTTTGGGTATTCACTCAGAATAGTATGGTATTTCTATTTTTAATTGAGGAACGTCCATACTATATTTCATAGTGACTGCACCTATTTCCATTCCCAACAGCAGTGCACAAGTGTTCCTTTTCTCCACACCCTTGTCAACACTTGTTATGTTCTGTTATTTATTTAGCATTGTAAATGGGTGTGAGGTGATATCTCATTGTTTTCCCAGATTAATAGTGCTGTTGAGCATGTTTTCACATGCTTATTGGCCATTTGTATATCTTTGGAGAAATGTCTTTTCATATCCTTTGCCCAGTTTTGAATTAAGATTTTGTTAATGAGAAGTAAAAGTTCTGTATATATTTTAGGCATTAATCTCTTATAAGATACATGATTTACAAATATTTTCCCATTTCTGTGAGTTGCTTTTTCACACTTTTGATAGTGTATTTGACACACAAAAGGGTTTTTTTCTTTTTCATGTTTTATTTAAATTCCACCTGGAAAACACACAGTGTTATATTAGTTTCAAGTGTGCAATTCAGTGATTCATCAATTACATACAACGTCCAGTGCTCATCACTACTAGTGCCCTCCTTAACCTATCAACCATTTAACCCACCCCCCTGCCAACCTCCCCTCAAGTAATTCTCAGTTTCTCCTCCATAGTTAAGAGTCGGTTTCCCAGATTGCCTCTCTTTTTTTCATATTTTCATGTTTTGTTTCTTAAATTCCACATGTGAGTAAAATTATGTGATTTCTCTTTCTCTGACATATTTGACTTAACATAATACTCTCTAGCACCATCCACGTTGTTGCAAATGGCCACATTTCATTCTTTTTTATGGCTGAGTATGTGCGTGTGCGTGTGTGTGTGTGTGTATGTATGTATATATATACCACATCTTCTTTATCCATTCATCACCTGATGGATATTTGGGTTCTTTCCATAGTTTGGCTATTGTTGATAATGTTGCTGTAAACATCAGGGTGCATGTATCCCTTCGAATCTGTATTTTCATCTCCTTTGGGTAAATACCTAGTAGTGCAATTTCTGGATCATAGGATGGTTCTATTTTTAACTTTTTGAGGAGCCTCCATAGTGTTCTTTAGAGTGGCTGCACCATTTTGCATTCTCTCCAACCATATCAGAAGTTTCTCTTTTCTCTGCTTCCTTGCCAACACCTGTTATTTCCTGTGTTGTTGATTTTAGCCATTCTAACTGATGTGAAGTGATATCTCATTGTAGTTTTGATTTGTATTTCCCTGATGATGAGGGAAGTTGAGCATATTTTCATGTGTCTGTTAGCCATCTGGATGTTTCTCTGGAAAAATGTCTATTCATGTCTTCTGCCCATTTCTTAACTGGGTTATTTTTTTGGGGGGTGTTGACTTTGATAAGTTCTTTATAGATTTTGGATATTAACCCTTTTATCCAATATGTCATTTGCAAATATCTTCTCCCATTCCAAAAGCTGTCTTTTAGTTTTGTTTATTATTATCCTCTGTTGTGCAGAATGTTTTTATCTTGATGAAGTTGCTATGGTTCATTTTTTCTTTTATTTCCCTTGTCTCCAGAGACATATTTAGTAAGAAGTTGCTATGGCTGATGTCAAAGTGGTTGCTTCCTGTGTTCTCCTCTAGGATTTGATGGTTTCTTGTCTCACATTTAGGTATTTCATCCATTTTGAACATATTTTTGTGTATGGTATGTAGTTGAGTTTCATTCTTTCACTTGTTGCTGTCGAGTTTTCCAAACATCATTTTTTGAAGAGACTGTCTTTTTCCCAGTGGATATTCTTTCCTGCTTTGTCAATGATTAGTTGACCATGTAGTTGTGGGTTCATTTCTGGGTTTTAAATTCTGTTCCATTGATCTATGTTTCTGGTTCTGTGCCAGTATCATACTGTCTTAATTGCTACAGCTTTGTAATATAACTTGAAGTCCAGAATTGTGATGCCTCAAGCTTTGCTTTTCTTTTTCAGGATTGTTTTGACAATTTTGAGTCTTTTGTGGTTACATACAAATTTTAAGATGGTTTGTTCTAGCTCTGTGAAAAATGCTGGTGGTATTTTGATAAGGATTGCATTAAATGTGTATATTTCTTTGGGTAGTATAGACATATTAACAATATTTGTTCTTCCAATCCATGAGCATGGGATGTTTTTCCATTTCTTTGTGTCAACTTCAATTTATTTCATCAATGTTTTATAGTTTTATAGTACAGGTGTATCACCTTCTTGGTTAGGTTTATTCCTAAGAATTGTATTATTTTTGGTGCAATAATAAATGGGATTGATTCCTTGATTTCTTTTTCTGCTGCTTCATTAATGGTGTATAGAAATGCAACAGATTTCTATACTTTGATTTTATATCCTGCAACATTACTGAATTCATGTATAAGTTATAGCTATTTTTGGTGAAGTCTTTTGGGTTTTCTACATGGAATATCATGTCATCTGCAAATAGTGAAATAGTGACTTTTTCCTTGCTGATTTGGATGCTTATAATTTCTTTGTGTTGTCTGGTTGCTGCAGCTGGACTTCCAATAATATTTTAAATAACAGTGGTTAGAGTGGACATCCTTTTCTTTTTCCTGACTGTAGTGAAAAAGCTCTCAATTTTTCCCATTAAGGATGATATTAGTTGTGGGTCTTTTGTATATGGTCTTTATTACATTGAGGTATGTTCCTTCTAATCTTACTTTGTTGAGGGCCTTTATCATGAATGGATGTTATACTTTGACCAATGCTTTTTCTGCATCTATTGAGAGGATCATAAGTTTCTTATTCTTTCTTTTATTAATATAGTGTAGGGGAGGGGCCAAGATAGTGGAAAAGCATGGAATTTTTTTGCATATCTCTTCCCTGAATGCAGCCAGATCCACACTAAACCATCTTGCACACCTAGAAAACTGATTTGAGGATTAACACAACAATCCGCACAACCTGAACCACAGAACTCGGCAGGTACATGGCGCAGAGAGGTGAAGTGGGGGAGAGAGAAGCCACGGAGGACAGGAAGCTGTTTTTACTTGTGGAGAGAGGATGACAATGGGGGAAGAGTATGGGAAAGCATCGCCTCCCCCCAGAAAGCAGCTGGAGAGAAAAGAAACAGTATGCAAGGGACTAAACAAAAAAAGGAGGAAGGAAAGGGTTTAAATTCCATTAAGTCTCTACAAACAGGGGAGAGTGGAGAATCTGAAACTCTGCAATTTGATACCTGGCAGTGCTCAGGTGGGAAGGGTGAATCCCCAGGAGCAGAGAGCAAGGTCTGAGGGGTCCTCAGGCCACACAGGGAGGGGCATTTCACCTCCTGGAAGAACATTCGGTAGAGGCTGTGCAGCCACCCCACTGGCAAGGGTCCCAATGAACCCTGGAGAACAACCAAATTGCTGGTGCTGGAACAAAGACTTTAAGGGGGAACCTGGTGCTAGATGTGTGTTGTGATTTACCATAATCCCTGAAATGCTGCTGGTACATTATCACATGAAATTTTTCTGGGGAGAGGTGGCCTCCAGCTGCAGTCTCTGGGCATTGGCAGCAACACGGTCTTGCGAATGTTCCTGGGGATGTGCGGGCACCCAGCTATTGCTCGGTGAGACCCTCTCCCAGAGGTTCAGAATGGGTCAGTGACACAGTCCCTCAGAAGTGAGGGGTTGGGAAACACAGCCACATCTGAGGTAAAACGTAGGAGGAAAGTACTGCCTAGGAGCCTGATGGCTTGTTCACAGTGTAAAAGCAGGGAGTAGACAGAAACCAGAGACAAAGGAGGGTTGCTCGATTGCCAGATGGGGAGAACACAGAGATCTAATACTAGAAACTGGGTAGCTGGGTAATGCCATTTTCACCCCTCTGGCGCATGTGCATACATGCCTACATGCACCACAACAATCCACCCCAGTAAGCTAAACAGCACCATCTAGTGGAGAATGGAGCCATTTTACTAAGCCCCACCCAACTGGGCCAACCTCGCTATTCAGGAACACCACAAGTCTCTCCATCTGCTTAGTTTATGGACTATAAAGTGCTTCATAGTTTTACTTCTAGGGGAATCCAATGTAATTTCAATCGTATTTCAGTCTGTTCGTTGGTCCATCTATTCAATTTTTTTCTTTTTCTTTTATTTTCTTATTATTGAATATAGAAAGAGAAAACATTTATTTTTATTTTCCATTTTTATTAAAAATATTTTTGTTTAATTTTTCTACTATATTTTTAAATTTTTTGTAACTTTTTAAAATTCTATTTTAGTTCCATCATTTCATTTTATTCTATTTTATTGTATTCATTTTTTCAAATTTTCAAATGTTTTCCTTTTTTTTCCACTTTTCATTTTTCTTTTTTCCTTTTTGTTTTTTTTCTTATCTTTCCCTTTTTCTCTAATCTATTAAGCTCCTTTCAACAACCAAACCAAAACACACCTAGGATCTAGCATCCATTATTTGATTTTTTGTGTTGTTTTTAATTTTTAATTTTAATTTTTTTACTTTATTAATACCTTTCCTTCCTTCAAAATGACAAAATGAAGGAATTCACCCCAAAAGAAAGAACAGGAAGAAATGACAGCCAAGGACTTAATCAACACAGATACAGGCAAGATGTCTGAACCAGAATTTAGAATCACAATAATAAGAATACTAGCTGGGGTTGAAAATAGATTAGAATCCCTTTCTGCGGAGATAAAAGAAGTAAAATCTAGTCAGGATGAAATAAAAAATGCTATAACTGAGCTGCAATCTCTAATGGATGCCACAGCGGCAAGGATGGATGAAGCAGAGCAGCAAATCAGTGATAAGAGGCCAAACTTAAGGAGAATAATGAAGCAGAAAAAAGGGGAGACTAAGGCAAAAGAGCATTAAAAAGATTTAGAGAACTCAGTGACTCATTAAAAAGAAATAACATCAGAATCATAGGGGTCTCAGAAGAGGAAGAGAGAGAAAAGGGGGTAGAAGGTTTATGTGAGCAAATCATAGAAAACTTTCCTAACCTGGAAAAAGACACAGATATCAAAATCCAGGTAGCACAGAGGACTCCCACTAGATTCAACAAAACCCGACCACCAACAAGCATATCATAGTCAAATTCACAAAACACTCAGGCAAGGAGAGAATCATGAAAGCCTCAAGGGAAAAAAAGTCCTTAACCTACAAGGAAAGACACATCAGGTTTGCAGTAGACCTATCCACAGAAACTTGGCAGGCCAGAAAGGAGGGGCAGGATATATTCAATGTGCTGAATCAGAAAAATATGCAGCCAAGAATTCTTTATCCAGAAAGGTTGTCATTCAAAATAGAAGTAGAGATAAAAAGTTTCCAAGGCAAACAAAAATTAAAAGAGTTCATGAGCACTACACCACCCTGCAAGAAATTTTAAGGGGGACTCTTTGAGGGGAGAAAAGACAAAAAAAAAAAGACCAAAAGCAACAAAGATTAGAAAGGACCAGAGAACACCACCAGAAACTCCAACTCTACAGGCAACATAATGGCAATAAATTCATATCTTTCAGTACTCACTCTAAACGTCAATGGACTCAGTGCTCCAATCAAAAGACATAGGGTAACAGAATGGATAAGAAAACAAGATCCATCTATATGCTGTTTACAAGAGACCCACTTTAGACCTAGATACCTTCAAATTGAAAGCAAGGGGATGGAGAACCATCTATCATGCTAATGGTCAACAAAAGAAAGCCAGAGTAGCCATACTTATATCAGACAATCTAGACTTTAAAATAAAGACTGTAACAAGAGATGAAGGAGGGCATTATATCATAATGAAGGGATCTGTCCACCAAGAAGATCTGTAAGCATTTATACTCCAAATTGGAGTATACACCAATTGTAAGCATTTATACTCCAAATATGGAGCACCCAAATATATAAATCAATTAATCACAAACATAAAGAAACTCATTGATAGTAATACCATAATAGTAAGGGACTTCAACACTCCACTTACAGCAATGGACAGATCATCTAAACAGAAAAATCAACAAGGAAACAATGGCTTTAAATGACACAGTGGAGGGGCGCCTGGGTGGCGCAGTCGGTTGAGCGTCCGACTTCAGCCAGGTCACGATCTCGCGGTCCGTGAGTTCGGGCCCCGCGTCAGGCTCTGGGCTGATGGCTCGGAGCCTGGAGCCTGTTTCCGATTCTGTGTCTCCCTCTCTCTCTGCCCCTTCCCCGTTCATGCTCTGTCTCTCTCTGTCCCAAAAAAAAAAAAAAAAAAAAAAAAAAAAAAAAAAAAAAATGGTCATGTTTAAAAAAAAAAAAAAAAAAATGACACAGTGGACCAGATGGACTTAATAGATACATTCAGAACATTTCATCCTACAGCAGTGGAATACACATTGTTCTCCAGTGCACACGGAACATTCTCCATAATAACTCACTTACTGGGACACAAATCAGCCCTCAACAAGTATGAAAAGATCGAGATCATACAGTGCATATTTTCAGGCCAAACTGCTGTGAAACTCAAAATCAAACACAAGAAAAAATGTGGAAAGAAAACAAATACATGGAGACTAAAGACCATCCTACTAAAGAATGAATGGACTAGCCAAGAAGATAAAGAGGAAATTTAAAAACACATGGAATCCAATGAAAATGACAACACCACAGCCCAAAACCTCTGGGATGCAGCAAAGCTGGTCATCAGAGGGAAGTATATAGCAATCCAGGCCTTCCTAAAGAAGGAAGAAAGGTCTCAGGTACACAACCTAACCTTATACCTTAAAGAGCTGGGAAAAGAACAGCAAATAAAACCCAAAGCCAGCAGAAGGCAGGAAATAATAAAAATTAGAGCAGAAATCGATGCTATTGAAACAAACAAAAACAGTAGAACAGATCAATGAAACCAGAAACTGGTTCTTTGAAAAATTGACAAAAATTGATAAACCCCTAGCCAGTTTGATCAAAAAGAAAAAGGAAAGGACTCAAATAAATAAAATCAAGAAGGAAAGAGGAGACATCACAACCAACACAGCAGAAATACAAACAATAATAAGAGAATATTAGGAGCAATTGTACACCAATAAAATGGGCAATCTGGAAAAAATGGACAAATTCCTAGAAACATATGAACTACCGACACTGAGACAGGAAGAAATAGAAAATTTGAGCAGACCCATAACCAGTAAAGAAATTGACTTTGTAATAAAAAATCTCCCAAAAAAACAAGAGTCAAGGGCAAGATGGCTTTCTAGGGTAATTCTACCAACATTTACAGAAGAGTTAACACCTATTCTCTTGAAGTTGTTCCAAAAAATAGAAATGTAAGAAAAACTTCCAAAATCTTTCTATGAAGCCAGCATTACCTTGATTCCAAAACCAGACATAGATCCCACCAAAAAGGAGAACTATAGACCAATTTCCCTGATGAACATGGAGGCAAAAATACTCAAAAAGATATTAGCCAACCTGATCCAGCAAATACACTAAAAAATTATTCACCACCAACTGGGATTTATACCTGGGATACAGGGCTGGTTCGATATCTGCAAAACATTCAGTGTGATATCTCACATCAATAAAATGAAGGAAAAGAACCACATGATCCTCTCAAGAGATGCATAGAAAGCATTTGACAAAATGCAGCATCCTTGCTTGATAAAAACCCTCAAGAAAGTAGATATAGAAGGATCATACCTTGAGATCATAAAAACCATATATGAAAGACCCACTGCTAATATCATCTTCAATTGGGAAAAACTGAGAAATTTCCCCCTAAGGTCAGGAACAAGACAGGGATGTCCACTCTCGCCACTGTTACTCAACATGGACATGGAAGTCTTAGCCTCGGCAAACAGACAACACAAAGAAATAAAAGGCATCCAAATTGGCCAGGAGGAGGTCAAATTTTCACTCTTCACAGATGACATGATACTCTATATGGAAAACCCACAAGATTCCACCAAAAAACTGCTAGAACTGATCCATGAATTCAGCAAAGTTGCAGGATATAAAATAAATGCACAGAAATCAATTGCATTCCTATACACCAACAATGAAACAACAGAAAGAGAAATCAAAGAATAAATCCCATTTACAACTGCAACAAAAAAACATAAGATACCTAGGAATAAATCTAACCAAAGAGGTGAAAAATCTATACACTGGAAACTATAGAAAGCTTATAAAGGAAATTGAAGACACACAAAAAAGGAAAAATATTCCATGCCCCTGATAGGAAGAACAAATATTGTTAAAATGTCAATACTACCCAAAACAATCTAAATATTCCATGCAATCCCTATTAAAGTACACTAGCATTCCTCACAGACCTAGAACAAACAATCCTAAAATTTGTATGGAACCAGAAAAGACCGCGAAAAGCCAAAGCAATCTTGAAAAAGAAAACCAAAGCAGGAGGCATCACAATCCCAGACTTCAAGATGCATTACAAAGCTACAATCACCAAGACAGTGTGGTACCGGCACAAAAACAGACACTCAGGTCAATGAAACAGAATACAGAACCCAGAAATGGACCCACAAACGTATGGCCAACTAATCTTTGACAAAGCAGGAAAGAATATCCAATGGAATACAGTCTCTTCAGCAAGTGGTGCTGGGAAAATTGGACAGCGACATGCAGAAAAATAAACTTGGACCACTTTCTTACACCACACACAAAAATAAACTCAAAATGGATGAAAGACCTAAACGTAAGACAGGCAGCCATCAAAATCCTCGAGGAGAAAGCAAGCAAAAATTTCTTTGACTTCAGCCACAACAACTTCTTACTCAACACGTCTGCGGAGGCAAGGGAAACAAAAGCAAAAATGAACTATTGGGACCTCATCAAAATAAAAACTTCTGCACAGTGAAGGAAACAATCAGCACAACTAAAAGGTAACTGATGGAATGGGAGAAGATATTTGCAAATGACATATCAGATAAAGGGTTAGTATCCAAAATCTATAAAGAACTTATCAAACTCTACACCCAAAAAACAAATAATCCAGTGAAGAAATGGGCAAAAGACATAAATAGACACTTCTCCAAAGAAGACATCCAGATGGTCAACCAACACATGAAAAAATGCTCAACATCACTCATCATCAGGGAAATACAAATGAAAAGCACAGTGAAATACCACCTCACACCTGTCATAATGGCTAACATTAACAACTCAGGCAACAACAGATGTTGGCAAGGTTGCAGAGAAAGTGGATCTCTTTTGCATTGTTGGTGGGAATGCAAGCTGGTGCAGCCACTCTGGAGAACAGTATGGAGGTTCCTCAAAAAATTAAAAATAGAACTACCCTACAACCCAGCAATTGCGCTACTAGGTATTTATCCAAGGGATACAGGTATGCTGTTTCAAAGGGGCACATGCACCCCAATGTTTATAGCAGCAATGTCAACAATAGCCAAAGTACGGAAAGAGCCCAAATGTCCATCGACAGATGAATGGGTAAAGAAGATGTGTTATATATATACAATGGAGTATTACTCGGCAAAGAGAATGAAATCTTGCCATTTGCACCTACGTGGATGGAACTAGAGAGTATTATGCTAAGCGAAATTAGTCAGAGAAAGACAAATATATGACTTCACTCATATGAGGATTTTAAAATACAAAACAGAGGAACATAAGGGAAGGGAAGCAAAAACAATATAAAAACAGGGAACAGGACAAAACATAGGAGACTCTTAAATATAGAGAACAAACAGAGGGTTGTTGCAAGGGTTGTGGGAGGGGGGATGGGCTAAATGGGTAAGGGGATTAAGCAATCTACTCCTGAAATCATTGTTGCACTATATGCTAACTAACTTGGATGTAAGTTTAAAAACTAAATTATAAAAAAATAATATATATTTATATAGTGTAGCACATGGATTAATTTACAAATATTGAACTACCTTTCAGCCCAGGAACAAATCCCACTTGGTCATGGTGAATGATTATTTTAATGTACTGTTGGACACAGTTTCCTATTATCTTGTTGAGAATGCTTGCTTCCATGTTCTTCAGGGATATTGGCCCATAGTTCTTTTTTAGTGTAATCTTTGTCTGGCTTTGGAGCCAGGTTAATGCTGGTCTCGTAGAATAAATTTTGAAGTTTTGCTCACTTTTCTATTTTTGGTAACAGTTTGAGAAGAATAGGTATAAACTCTTCCTTAAATGTCTTATAGAATTCCCCTTGGAAGCCATCTGGCCCTGGACTTTTGTTTGTCGGAAGATTTTTAATTACTGATTCAATTTCTTTGCTGGCTATTGGTCTGTTCAAGTTTTCTATTTCTTCCTCTTTAGAATATCTCTTTATTATTTCTTAGACTGCAATGTTCACCTACAATTCCCTGAAAATAAAAACAGGAACATATGCTAGATAAAAAAAAATACAAGGATGACAAATGATTTATCATTCACCAGTCAACATAAAAGTGTTCAAATAGGTAAAATGTATTTATTTTTAATATTTTTAAATTTATTTTTATTCTAATTAATGCATAGTGGGCAATATTTTTTCAGGTGTGCAATGTAGTGATTCAACAATTCAATAAATTGCTCAGCTCATCACAATCAGGGTACTCTTAATCCCCTTCACATATTTAACCTATCCCCCACCCACTTACCTTCTGATTACTGCCAGTTTCTTCTCTATATGTAAGAGTCTGGGGGTTTTTTTGGTCTCTTTTCCTCTTTGTTTTCTTTTGATTCCTAAATTCCACCTATGAGTAAAATTATATGGTATTTGTCTTTTTTTGAGCGACTTATTTCACTTAGCATTATACCATCTAGATCCATCCATGTTGCTGCAAATGGCAATATTTCATTCTTTTTTATGGTTGAGTAATGTTCCATTGTGTATATATACACCATATCTTCTTTATACATTCATCCTTGTATAAACACATTTGTTGCTTCCATATTTTGGCTATTGTAACTGAGGTTGCAATAAATATGGGGGTGCATATGTTTTTGAATTAGTATTTCATATTCCTTGGGGAAATATCCAGTAGTGGACTTACTGGATTTTATGGTTATTTTATTTTTAAGTTTTTGAGGAATCTTCATGATGGTTTCCACAGTGGCTGCAGTAATTTTCATTCCCACCACGAATACATGAGGGCTCTTTTTTCTCCACATCTTAACATTTCCTGTTTCTTGTGTTTTTTATTTTAACCATTCTGGTGGGTGTCAGTTGATATCTCATTGTGGTTTTGATTGACATTTTCCTTTTTTATTTTTTTAATCCTTATTTTTTTTTTGAGAGAGAGAGAGAGTGCAAGCAGGGGAGGGACCCAGAGAGAGGGAGGCACAGAACCCAAATCAGGATCCAGGCCCTGAGCTGTCAGCACAGAGCCCAATGCGGGGCTCGAACTCACAAGCTGTGAGATCATGACCTGAGCTGAAGTTAGATGCCTAACCGACTGAACCACTCAGGCCCCCCAGACTTTCATTTTCCTAATGATTAAAGATGTTGAGAATCTTTTCATTTGCCTGTTGACCACATGTATGTCTTCTTTGGAGAAAGGTCTTTTTATGTCCTCTATTTTTAATTGTATTTTTTTGTGTTTTGAGTTGTATAAATTCTTTATATATTTTGAATAGTAACCCCTTATGGGATATATCACTTTTAGTTATCTTCTCCCATTCACTATGTTGTGTTTTTGTTTTATTTATTTTTTCCTTGCCTGTGCAGAAGTTTTAATTTTGATGTTGTCCCAATAGACTTTTTTCCTTTTGTTTTCCCTGTCTTGGGAGATGTATCTATAACAATGTTACTACTGTCATTGTCAGAGTAATTACTACCTGTGCTTGCTTCTAGAATTTATGATTTCAGGTATGAAATTTGGGTCTTAATTCATTTTGAGTTTCTTTTTGTGTATGGTGTAAGAAATCAGTCCAGTTTCATTCTTTGGAATGTAGCTGTCCAGTTTTCTCAATACCATTTTTGAGGAGACTCTTTTTCACATTACATATTCTTCCCTCCTTTGTTCCACGTGTGTTTGAAAATAATGTACATTCTTTAGTTTTTGGATGGAATGTTGTGTATTTGTTATGGCCATCTGGTGTAATGTGTCTTTCTAAGACACTGTTTCCTTCTTGATGTTATTTCTGGGCAATCTATCCATTGATGTAAGTGGGGTGTTAAAGTCCCCTACTAGTATTGTATTGCTATCAATTATTTCACTTATGCTTTTTAATAGCAGCTTTATGTATTTGGGTGTTTTCATGTTGGGTGCAAAATATTTACAATTGTTATGTCTTCTTGTTGGATTGTTCCCTTTATGATTATGTAGTGTCCTTCTTTGTTGTGACAGTCGTTGTTTTGAAGTCTATTTCGTCCAATACAAGTATTGCTATCTCAGCTTTCTTTTCACTTGAATTTGCATAATAAGTGTTTTTTCATTCATTCACTTTCTTTTTTTATCCTTTTTAAAAAATAATTTTGATGGATCATTAGGATTATTTATTAGAGATCATTTTTACCTTAAGAAATTATCTTTCTCTTACTAATTTCCTTTTTAAAAGAAATTATTGTCAAGTTAGCTAACATACAGTATAGTTTTGGATTCAGGAGTAGATTTCTGTGATTCATCACTTACATACAACACCCAGTACTCATCCCAAAAAATGCCATCCTTAATGCCTATCACCCATTTTCCTCATCCCCCCCAACCCCCACCCCCATAAAACCCATCAGTTTGTTCTCTGTATTTAAGAGTCTCTTATGGTTTGCCTCCCTCTCTGTTTGTAACTTATTTTTCCCTCTATTCCCATATGGTCTTCTGTTAAGTTAATCAGATTCCACATATGAGTGAAAGCATATGATATCAATCTTTCTCTGACTTATTTCACTTAGCATAATACCCTCCAGTTCCATCCATGTTGCTGCAAATGGCAAGATTTTATTCTTTATCATTGTTGAGTAGTATTCCATTGTATATATATACCACTTCTTCTTTTTCTGTTCATCAGTTGATGGACACTTGGGCTCTTTCCATAATTTGGCTATTGTTGATAACACTGCTATAAACATTAGGGTACGTGTGTCCTTATGAATCACCACTCTTGTAACCTTTGGATAAATTCCTAGTTGTGCTATTGCTGGGTCATAGGGTAATTCTATTTTTTTATTTGTTTAAATTTTTTTTAACATTTATTTATTTTTGAGAGACAGATAGAGGCAGAGCATGAGAAGGGGAGGGGCAGAGAGAGAGGGAGACAGAATCCAAAGCAGGCTCCAGGCTCTGAGCTGTCAACCCAGAGCCCGACACGGGGCTCAAACTCACAAACTGCTAGATCATGACCTGATCTGAAGTCGGATGTTTAACCGACTGTTAAATTACAGTCACCCTATAATTCTATTTTTAATTTTTTTTTCAAATTTTTTTTTTTCAACATTTTTTATTTTATTTTTGGGACAGAGAGAGACAGAGCATGAACGGGGGAGGGGCAGAGAGAGAGGGAGACACAGAATCGGAAACAGGCTCCAGGCTCCGAGCCATCAGCCCAGAGCCTGACGCGGGGCTCGAACTCACGGACCGCGAGATCGTGACCTGGCTGAAGTCGGACGCTTAACCGACTGCGCCACCCAGGCGCCCCTATTTTTAATTTTTTTAGGAACCTCTACACTATTTTCCAGAGTGGCTGCAGAACTATGTATTCCCACCAATAGTGTAAGAAGGTTCCCCTTTCTCCACATCCTTGCCAACATCTGTTGTTTCCTGAGTTGTTAATTGTAGCCACTCTGACTGGTGTGAGGTGGTATCTCAATGTGGCTTTGATTTGTATGTCCCTGATGATGAATGACTTTAAGCATCTTTTCATGTGTCTCTTTGTCATCTGGATTTCTTCTTTGGAAAAGAGTCTATTCATATCTTGTGCCAATTTCTTCACTGGATTGTTTTTCCTGTGTGGAGTTTGGTGAGTTCTTTATAGATTTTAGATACTAGCCCTTTATCCGACATGTCATTTGCAAATATATTTTCCCATTCCGTTGGTTGCCTTTTAGTTTTGTTGATTGTTTCCTTTGCAGTGCAGAAGATTTTTATCTTCATGAGGTCCCAATAGTTCATTTTCACTTTTTATTCCCTTGCTTTTGGAGATGTGTCAAGTACAAACTTGCTGCAGCTGAGGTCAAAGAGGTTTTTTTCCTGCTTTCTCCTCTAAGGTTTTGGTGGTTTCCTGTCTCACATTTAGGCCCTTCAATCCATTTTGAGTTTATTTTTGTGAATGGTGGAAGAAAGTGGTCTAGTTTCATTCTTCTGCATGTTGCTGTCCAGTTCTCCCAGCACCATTTGTTAAAGAGACTGTCTTCTTTCCATTGGATACTCTTTCCTGCTTTGTCAAAGATTAGTTGGCCATACTTTTGTGGGTCCAATTCTGGAGTCTCTATTCTATTACATTGGTCTATGTGTCTGTTTTTGTGCCAATACCATGCTGTCTTGATGATTACAGCTGTGTAGTAGAGGCTAAAGTCTGGGATTGTGATGCCTCCCGCTTTGGTCTTCTTCAAAATTACTTTGGCTATTCGGGGTCTTTTGTGGTTCCACACAAATTTTAGGAGTGCTTGTTCCAGCTTTGAGAAGAACGTTGGTGCAATTTTGATTGGGATTGCATTGAATGTGTAGATAGCTTTGGGTAGTATTGACATTTTAACAATATTTATTCTTCCAATCCCTGAGCACGGAATGTTTTTCCATTTCTTTGTATCTTCTTCAATTTCCTTCATAAGCTTTCTATAGTTTTCAGCATACAGATCTTTTACATCTTTGGTTAGGTTTATTCCTAGGTATTTCATGCTTCTTGGTGCAATTGTGAATGGGATCAGTTTCTTTATTCATCCTTCTGTTCTTCATTATTAGTGTATAAGTGTCTATTCATGTTTTCTGTCCATTTCTTAACTGGATTATTATTTGTTTTTCAGGTGTGAGTATGGGAATTTCTTTATAGTTTTATTTTTTTTAGAATTTTAACTCAAATTTTATGTGTTAGCAATTATTTATGGCCAATACAGAATCTGTCAATAAAATATGTTAAATTCTTCTTATAATCCTTCATATGTATTATCCTATCTACAATACAAATATGGTCACATAATTTCTAGGTGACGAAACATCTAGGTCAGCTTGGAATAGTTCTGACTTAAGCCTTTTGTAGATCAGTGAATGCCTGTACTTTTCTTTTTTTTTTTTAATTTATTTATTTATTTATTTATTTTTTAATATATGAAATTTACTGTCAAATTGGTTTCCATACAACACCCAGTGCTCATCCCAAAAGGTGCCCTCCTCAATACCCATCACCCACCCTGCCCTCCCTCCCACCCCCCATCAACTCTCAGTTTGTTCTCAGTTTTTAACAGTCTCTTATGCTTTGGCTCTCTCCCACTCTAACCTCTTTTTTTTTTTCCCTTCCCCTCCCCCATGAGAAAAAATGAAATATGGCCTTTTGTAGCAACGTGGATGGAACTGGAGAGTGTGATGCTAAGTGAAATAAGCCATACAGAGAAAGACAGATACCATATGGTTTCACTCTTATGTGGATCCTGAGAAACGTAACAGTATTAACTTTTCTTTAGACATTTGGTAGAAATCTCCTAGGAAGCCATCTGCCCCTTGACTTTTGCTTTTTGGGCGATTTTTGATTACCGATACAATTTCTCATTATGAGTCTGTTAAAATTTTCTATTTCTTCCTCTTTGAGTTTTGTGTGTGTTTCTAGGAATTTTTCCATTTCTTCCAGATTGTCCAGTTTGTTGGAATACAATTTTTCATAATATTGTCTTATAATTGTTTGTATTTCTGTGGTGTTGATTGTGATCTCTCATTCCTAATATTATTTTTTGGTTCCTTTATCTTTCATCTTTGATAAATCTGGCTAGGTATTTATCAATGTTATTAATTCATTCAAGGAGCCAGCTCCTGGTTTTACTGTTTGTTTTTTGTTTGTTTTTTGCTTGTTTCTATATTTTTTTATCTCTGCTCTAATCTTTATGATTTCCCTTCTTCTGCTGGGTTTAGGCTTTGTCATTCCTTTTTTTGCTTCTTTAGGATTATGGTTAGGTTGTATATTTGAGGCTTTTCTTGTTTCTTGAAGTAGGCCTGTATTGCAATATACTTCCCTCATAGGACTGCCTTTGCTGCATCCCAAAGGTTTTGGAAGCTTGTGTTTCCCTCTTCATTTGTTTCCATGTGCTTTTTAATTTATTCTTTAATTTTTTGGATAACCCATTCATGCTTTAGTAGGATATTCTTTAACCTCCATGTATTTGTGGTCTTTCCAAATTTTTTCTTGTGGTTGACTTCAAGTTTCATAGTGTTGTAGTCTGAAAATATTCATGGTATTATCTCAGTCTTTTTGTCCTTGATGAGGGCTGATTTGTGATCTGTTCTGGAGAATGTTCCATGTGCATTTGAAAACAATGAGTATTCTGCATCTTTTGGGTGAAATGTTCTGAATATATCTGTAAAATCCATCAGTCCTATGTGTCGTACAAAGCCCATGGTTTTTTTGTTGGCTTTCTGCTTAGATGAATTGTCCATTGATGTAAGTGGGGTGGCGAAGTCCCCTAATATTATCATATTATTGTCAATGGGTTTCTTTATGTTTATTATTAATTGATTTATATATTTGCTTTGTTTTGGGGGAATAAATATTTACACTTGTTAGATCTTCTTAATTATGATGTAATGCCTTTCTTAATTTCTTGTTAGTCTTTGGTTTAAAATCTAGTTTGTCTGATATAATTATGGCTACTCCAGCTTTCTTTTGACAACCATTAGTATGATAAATGTTCTCCTACCCTTCATGTTCAATATGCATGTGTCTTTATGTCTAAAATAAGTCTCTTGTAGGCAGCATATAGATGGATCTTGCGGGTTTTTTTTATTTTTTTAAATGTTCACTTATTTTGAGAAAGAAAGAGCAAGCAGGGGAAAGGCAGAGAGAGGGAGAGAGACAATCCCAAGCTGACAGTGCAGAGCCTGATGTGGGGCTCAATCTCATGAACCATGGGATGATGCCTTCATCCAATATCAACAGTAGGATGCTTAACTGACTAAGCCACCCAGGTGCCTGGATGGTTTTTGTTTTTTAATCCATTCTGATGCCCTATGTATTTTGATTGGAAAATTTAGTCCATTTTCACTCAGAGTTATTGACAGATATGAATTTAGTGCCATTGTGTTACATGTAAAGCAGGTGCTTCTGGTGATGTTCTCTGTTCCTTTTTAGTCTTTGATTTTGGTCTACTTTTCCCTACTCAAAGAGTTCCCTTTAATATTTGTTGCAGGGCTGGTTTAGTGGTCATGAACTTCTAAATTTTTGCTTTTCTGGGAAACTCTTTATCTCTCTTTTGATTCTGAATGGCAGCCTTTCTGGATAAAGTATTCTTGGCTGCATATTTTTCCCATTCAGCATGTTGAATATATGTCATATCACTCCCTTCTGGCCGGCCAAGTTTCTGTGGAGAAATGTCCTGCGAACCTGATTTGTTATCCCTTGCAGGATAAGGACTTTTTTACTCTGGCTGCTTTCAAGATTCTTTCCTTTTCTAAGAATTTTGTGAATATGACTATGATATGTCTTGGTGATGGCCAGCTTTTGTTGAATTTAATGGGAGTTCTCTGTGTTTCTTGGATTTTTAAGTCTACTTCTTTACCCAGATTAGGGAAGTTGGCAGCCATAATTTGCTCAAATAACCCTTCTACTCTTTTTTCTTTTTCTTCTTCTTCTGGTACTCTTATGTTACAAATGTTATTATGCCTTACAGAGTCACTGAGTTCCCTAAGTCTACATTCATAATCTGATACCTTTCTTTCCCTCTATTTTCAGCTTCATTATTTTCCATAATTTTATCTTCTATACCACCAATTCATCCCTCTGCTTTGTCTATTCTTGTCTTGGCACCCATACAGGTTTGGATCTCAGTTATAGGATTTTTAATTTTCTTGGTTGCAGAGCTTTTACTTTCAGCACTTTCAATATATCGTGCCACTCCCTTCTGGCCTGCAAAGTTTCTGTTGAGAAAGGGATCAATCCAACAGAAGGATATAACAATTGTAAATGTTCACACACCCAACATTGGAGGACCTGAATATGCAAAACAAATACAGTAAAACCTTGGTGTGCAAACATAATTCATTCCAAAAACATGCTTGTAATCCAAAGCACTTGTATATCAAAATGAATTTCAAGAACCTTTGGCTTAGTTGTGATCATGCAACATTCAGTGTCACTTATTACTC
The DNA here is from genome assembly GCF_028018385.1 of Neofelis nebulosa. NCBI lineage: Eukaryota > Metazoa > Chordata > Mammalia > Carnivora > Felidae > Neofelis > Neofelis nebulosa. The sequence continues at coordinate 48,122,233 of NC_080800.1, forward strand.
ATACTGCAAGACATCGCTCATTCATCAAGTTAAAGTTTATTAAAAATGTTTGCTCATCTTGCAGAAGATTCACAGAACAAGTTACTCACAATCCATGGTTTTACTGTATTAACAAACACAAAGGAAGAAATTGATGGTCATATAAGGTAAGGATCATTAACACCCCACTGACATCAATGGATAAATCATTCAGGCAGTAAATCAATATGGAAATAGTGTCTTTGAATGACACATTAAACCACTGGAACATGACAGATTATATATATATATATATATATATATATATATATATAAGTTTTGATCCAAAAGCAACAGAATACATATTATTTTCAAGTGTGCATGAACCGTTCATTCTCCAAAATAGATCACATTTAGGCCACAGAACAAGTCTCAATAAAATTAAGAAAATTGAAACCATACCATGTATCTTTTGTATCTTTTATACTATACAACAGTATAAAATAAGTAATCAGAAAGAAAAAAAACATGTGGGGGCCACACAACATGCTAATAACCAGTAGGTCAAAAAAGAAATAAAAATGTATGGAGACAAATGAAAATGAAAACACAATGATCAAAAATCTTTGGGACAAAGTGAAAGAAGTTGTAATGTGGGGGGGAGGTACCTTGGTGGCTCATTTGGTTAAGCGTCTCTTTATTTCAGGTCAGGTCGTGATCTCACAGTTTGTGAGATTGAGCCCCAATTCAGGCTCTATGTTGACAGTGCAGAGTCTGCTTGGGATTCTCCCTCTCCTTTTCTCTCTGCCATGCTCTCTCTCTCTCTTTCTCAAAAATAAATAAACAAACTTTTTAAAAAAGAAGTTCAAAGAGGGAAATATATAACAACACACGGCTACCTCAAGAAACAAGAAAAAACTCAAATAACAATATAACCTTTCACCTAAAGGAAGTCATAAAAGAAAAACAAAGACAAAGATGAGTAGAATGAAGGAAATAAGAAAAATCAGAACATAAGTAAATGGCATAGATAGCAGAAAAACAATAAGACAAAGTCAATGAAACCAAGAGTTTGTTCCTCAAAAGGATAAACAAAACTGATAAATCCTTATCATATTCATCAATAGAAAAAAAATAAGGGCTCAAATGAATATTATAAGAAAGGAAATAGGAGAAGCAAAAACAGGTACCATAGAAATACCGCAAAAAATTATATGCCAACAAATTCAACAATTTAGAAGAAATGGATAAATTCCCAGAAAAATACAATCTTCTGAAACTGAATCAGGAAGAAAGAAAAAAATATGAACAAATTGTTAGTAACAAAATTGAATTGGCAATCAAAAAACTACCAAACTAGGGGCACCTGTGTGGCTCAGTCAGTTAAGCTTCTGACTTTTAATATTGGCTCAGGTCATACTTTCTTACACCATACACAAAAATAAACTCAAAATGGATGAAAGACCTCAGTGTAAGACAGGAAGCCATCAAAATCCTCGAGGAGAAAGCAGGCAAAAACCTCTTTGATCTTGGCCACAGCAACTTCTTACTCAACATGTCTCTGGAGGCAACAGAAACAAAAACAAATATGAACTACTGGGACCTCATCAAAATAAAAAGCTTCTGCACAGTGAAGGAAACAATTAGCAAAACTAAAAAGCAACCGACAGAATGGGAGAAGATATTTGCAAACGACATATCAGATAAAGGGTTAGTATCCAAAATCTATAAAGAACTTATCAAACTCAACACCCAAAAAACAAATGATCCAGGGAAGAAATGGGCAAAAGACATGAATAGACTCTTCTCCAAAGAAGACATCCAGATGGCCAACCGACACATGAAAAAATGCTCAACATCACTCATCATCAGGGAAATACAAATCAAAACCACATTGAGATACCACCTCTCACTTATCAGAATGGCTAACATTAACAACTCAGGCAACAACAGATGTTGGTGAGGATGCGGAGAAAGAGGATCTCTTTTGCATTGTTGGTGGAAATTCAAGCTAGTGCAGCCACTCTGGAAAACAGTATGGAGGTTCCTCAAAAAATTAAAAATAGAACTAGCCTACGACCCAGCAATTGCACTACTAGTTATTTATCCACGGGATACAGGTGTGCTGTTTCAAAGAGACACATGCACCCCCATGTTTATAGCAGCACTATCAACAATAGCCAAAGTATGGAAAGAGCCCAAATGTCTATCTATGGATGAATGGTTAAAGGAGATATGGTATATATATACCATGGAGTATTACTCGGCAATCAAAATGAATTAAATCTTGCCATTTGCAACGACGTGGATGGACCTGGAGGGTATTGTGCTAAGTGAAATGAGTCAGCCAGAGGAAGACAAAAATCATATGACTTCACTCATATGAGGACTTTAAGAGACAAAATAGATGAACACAAGGGAAGGAAAACAAAAATAAGACCAGGGAGGGGGACAAAACAGAAGAGACTCATAAATATGGAGAACAAACTGAGGGTTATGGGAGAGGTTGTGGGAGGGGGGATGGGCTAAATGGGTAAGGGGCACTGAGGAATCTATTCCTGAAATCATTGTTGCACTATGTGCTAATTTGGATGTAAATTTAAAAAAATAAAAAATAAAAAAAAATATTGGTTCAGGTCATGATCTCACAGTTCATGACATTGAGTCCCGTGTCAGGCTCTGCAGTGATAGTGTGGAGCCTGCTTGGGATTCTCTCTGCCGCTATCCCTGCCCCTCCCTCTCTCTCAAAATAAATAAATAAAACATTTAAAAAAACCTACCGAGTGCAAAAAGTCCAGGACCAGATGGACTCACAGATGAATTCTAATTAATAATTAAAGAAAAATTAATACCCATTCTCAAACTATTGCAAAAAATAGAAGAGAAAGGAAAGCTTCCAAATACATTCTACAAGGTCAGCATTACCCAGATACCAAAACGAATAACACTACACACACACAAAAAGAAAGAAAGAAAGAAAAAGAAAGAAAGAAAGAAAGAAAGAAAGAAAGCTACAGGCCAATATCCCCTAGTGAACGTAGATGCAAAAATCCTCAAGAAAATATTAGCAAACCACATCCAACAATACATTAAAAGGATCATTCACCATGATCAAGTGGGATTTATTGCAGCGATACAAGATGGTTCAATATTCAGAAATAAATAAACATGGTACACCACATCAATAAAACAAAGGATAAAAAATAATCTCAATAGATGCAGAAATAACATTTGACAAAACTCAACATTTCTTCAAAAAAACTGTCAACAAATGGGTCTAGAGGGAACATATCTGAACATAATAAAGGCCATTTATGAAAACCCACAGCTAACATAGTATCCAATGGGTGAAAACCTGAGAGCTTTTCCTCTAAGATCAGGAGGAAGACAGGAATGTGTACTTTTGCCACTTTTATTCAACATAGTACTGGAAGTCCTAACCACCACAATCAGACAAGAAAAAGGAATAAGGTGCATCCATGTTAGCAAAGAAGCTTTAAACTGTCACTATTTGTAGATGATATGCTTCTACTAATAGAAAATCCTCAAGACTTCTCAAAAAAAGTACTAGAAATAATAAATGAATTCAGTAAAGTTGCAGGATACAAAATTAATAACCAGAATTTGGTAGTGTTTCTATACACTAATAATGAAATGGCAGAAAGAGAAACAAAAGTAGAAATCAATAAATATAGAAAAATTGGAAAATTCAGTTAAACACACTCTTCAATAACCAGTGAGTCAGATAAAAAATCAGAAAGAAAGTTAGAAAAACCTTGAACCAAATTAAAACAAAACAAAACAGACAAAAACTTATGGAATGAAGTAAAAGCCGTGAGAATAGAAAATTTTGTACTGTAAATTAATACATTAAAAAGAAGAAAGTAAACCTAAATTTAATCAGTAACCTAACTTTACACCTTATGGAGCTAGGAAAAGAAGAGCAAACAAAGCCCAAATCTAGTAGTGGGAAGGAAGTAATCAAGATTAAAGTAGTAACAAATAAAATAAAGAATAGAAAACAACAGAGAATCAACTACACACAAAGTTGGTTCTTTAAAATATCATCTCAGCTAAATTGCCTAATAAAAAGAGGGAACACTCAAATTACTATAATCAAACAAAAGTGGCAGCATTACAACTAATTGTACAGAAATAAAAAGGATTCTAAGGGAGTACTGTGAACAACTGCACACCAACCAATTAGATAATCCAGGTGACATGTACAATATCCTAGAGAAAATCAACCTTCCAAGACTGTATCATAAAGAAATAAAAAATCTGAATAGAGCTATCATTAGTAAGCAGATGACATCAGTAATTTTAAAAACCTCCAAAAAACCCAGCTAGACTACAAGGTTTCACTGGTGAATTTTATCAAATTAAAAAGAATCAATACCAATTCTTCTCAGCCCCTTCCCAAAAACTGAAGAGGAGAGGACAATTACTACTAACTCACTTTATGAGGTCATCATTTACTTTGATACCAAAGACAGAAAAAGACACTACAAGAAAACGTCAGACAAATATCCTTCATGAATTGATGCAAAAATCCTCAAAAATAATAACAAATCAAATTTGGGGGCTTATTTAAAGGACTATACACCACGACCAAGTGGGACTTATTTCTGGAATGCAAGGACAGTTAAATATTAAAAAAATTAATCAATGTAATATGCCACATTAAGAGAATAATGGATGAAAACCACACAATTATCTCAAAAGATGCAGAAAAAGCACTTGACAAAATCCAACACCAATTTATGCTTTAAAAAAAACACTGAACAAATTAGGAATAGAAAGAAAATTCCTCAGAGGGGAGGGGCCAACATGGTGGAGAAGTAGGGGGAATCCGTATTTCCCATGTCTCTCAAACAAAGAAGTGTAGAAGCCAAAGGACTTTGAACACCAGACCCTGGGAGGAAAAGAGACTGAATCTACCAGGAATAAAATGGGAAATCTGGAAAAAGGTGGCTAACTGCAAACTGGGGGAGATAAAGTCCATGTAGATACAGAGGGGAGGGACCCCCTTCTGTAGAGAGAGACAAAGGGAAGAGAAAGAGCAACTAGGGAAGTGTAGGACCGTATATGGACAGGAGAAAGACCTGGGACTGAGACTGAAAGGGGTCTGATCTCTTACTGTGGCTTTCTTTGGACTGGGGCCGACTCCCTGTTCATGCGCCTAGGGAGGAGGGGAGCCTGGGTATGGTGGTAGGTCAGGGGCTCAGTCCACAGTTGGAGAAAGTGGTTCCCTCCCTGGAGGGCTGTGTGATAGTACAGAACCTGCTTGCATCTTCCACCCCCGGGTGCAGTGGCTGTGCCGAGGGCACAGTCTACAGGAGGAAAAGGAGGCCATTTCCCTGGAGTGTTGTGGGAAAAGACAAAGGCTGCCTGCATCCGCCAACACAGGGACTGTCAGTGGTGAGGACAGCACTCAGTCCACAGTAGGAGAAGGTGGTCCTCCCTGAAGTGTGGTGGCACAGACAAAGCCAGTCGGGACCACATATCGGGTGCACTGAGAGGCGCTTCCCCAGTGCCAGAGCGCATAGAGCAGGACTTTGAATCCTAGCCAAGCAGAGTCAGCGCAGTTGGCAGAGCAAGAAGGACTGCCCCATCTGCGCCCACGGCACAGTGAGGACAACTCAAACTGAGTCCACTGGGTCTGGCTCCATGGAGAAAAGACTGGGGAATCACCATTCCACCCCCCCCCCCAAACCACCACCACCAAGGTGGGGCCTCAAGGATCACTCCCAAGGCCCATAGTGGAGGTGGGTCCAGATTAAGCCAAACCACACCCTTTTGCACTGGGTAACTACATATACACCTGAGCAGCACAGATGCTGTGGACAGCTACTCCTGACAAGCAATGCAGCATTGCCTGGATTAACTCTAGGACAATTCTGGACATATAGATATATTCCCCCTCCATTTCTCCTCCTTATCTCTTCCCTCCCCTAGGCTTGTTACTCTGGCTATTAGTCTGTCTAAGCAGACATATTTAATCCATTGTCTTGATACATGTTCTACACCTCCTTCCTTACACTCCCTTCTCTCTCTGTGGAATAATCAACTCAAATAGTTTCTCTGGGTAACTTTACATTTGTTTTGTTTTTCCCACTTCCTTCTTTATTTTCCTTTCTCTCTCTCTTCATTAAGCTTTTTAGTCTCTCTGCCTAATCAATGTTTATCTCCCTCCCCCCCCCCACCGCTCCTGTCATTTCTCTCTTTGTATGTGCACTTCCATCAGCACCGCCTCCACCCTCTTCTTTACCTGTAGTCAGTGCTTTTGGGTTTTTTTTTTGCTTTTAGTCTTTAGGTTTTTGTTTTTGTTTGTTTGTGTTATTTGTTTGTATCTTTGCATGGTTTTGTCTCCTGTTTGTCTGTTTTCCTTTACAGGGCTTTTCCAAGGAACAAATCAAAGGACACTTGGTGGAGGGTCCAAAATATTGCTATGAGTAGGGTAATAAAATAACCAAAGTCACAACAATAGACAATAAGTAACAATCCCCTGAAAAACACCTCCTGAAGGGCCAGGCCCAGGACAGTGTATGACCCCTCTTTAATATAGTAGTGCTCGTAGGTGCATGGCACATAACAAGCTTTTAAAAAACATAAGGAACAGAAAACTAGCCAAAATGATGAAACGGAAGATTTCTCCCCAAAAGAAACTACAGCAAGTAGCGACAGCTAACAAATTGCTCAAAACCGATTTAAGAAATATAACGGAACAAGAATTTAGAATAATAGTCATAAAATTAATCACTGGGCTTGAAAAAAAGCATAGAGGACAGCACAGAATCTATTTCTACAGAGATCAAGGACTAAAATATAGTCATGATGAATTTAAAAATGCTATAAATGAGCAGCAAAATAAAATGGAGGTGGCCACAGCACGGATTGAAGAGGCAGAGGAGAGAATAGGTGAATTAGAAGATAAAAAAATGGAAAAAAAGGAAGCTGAGAAAAAGAGAGATAAAAAAAATCCAGGAGCATGAGGGGGAGAATTAGAGAACTAAGTGATGCAATCAAACGGAACAATATCTTTATCATAGGAATTCCAGAAGAAGAAAAGAGAGAAAAAAGGGCTGAAGGTGTACTTGAACAAATCATAGCTGAGAACTTCCTTGATCTGGGGAAGGAAACAGTCATTGAAATCCAAGAAGCACAGAGAACTCCCTTCAGATGTAACATGAATCAAACTTCTGCACAACAAATCATAGAGAAACTGGCAAAATACAAGGATAAAAAGAGAATTCTGAAAGCAGCTAGGGATAAAAAGGGGCCTAACATACAAAAATAGACACATAAGGGTAGTAGCAGACCGATCTACTGAAACTTGCCAGGCCAGAAAGGAATGGCAGGAAATCATCAATGTGATGAACAGAAAAATATGCAGCCAAGAATCCTTTATCCAGCAAGTCTGTCATTCAGAATAGAAGGAGAGATAAAGGTTTTCCCAAACACACAAAAACTGAAGGAATTCATCACCACTAAACCAGCCCTACAAGAAATCCTCAGGGGGACTCTGTGAGTGAAATGTTGCAAGGACCACAAAGTACCAGACACATCACTACAAGCATGAAACCTACAGACATCACAATGACTCTAAACCCATATCTTTCAATAATACCACTGAATGTAAATGGACTAAATGCTCCACCCAAAAGACATAGGGTATCAGAATGGATAAAAAAACGAGACCCATCTATTTTCTGTCTACAAGAGATTCATTTTAGACCTGAGGACACCTTCAGATTGAAAGGGAGGGGATGGAGAACTATCATGCTACTGGAAGTCAAAAGAAAGCTGGAGTAGCCATACTTATATCAGACAAACTAGACTTTATTTTTTTTTTATTTTTTTATTTTTTTTATTTTTTACTAGCATGTTTAATTTTTTTTTTCCATACAACACCCAGTGCTCATCCCAAAAGGTGCCCTCCTCAATACCCATCACCCACCCTGCCCTCCCTCCCACCCCCCATCAACCCTCAGTTTGTTCTCAGTTTTTAACAGTCTCTTATGCTTTGGCTCTCTCCCACTCTAACCTCTTTTTTTTTTTTTCCCTTCCCCTCCCCCATGGGTTTCTGTTACGTTTCTCAGGATCCACATAAGAGTGAAACCATATGGTATCTGTCTTTCTCTGTATGGCTTATTTCACTTAGCATCACACTCTCCAGTTCCATCCACGTTACTACAAAAGGCCATATTTCATTCTTTCTCATTGCCACGTAGTATTCCATTGTGTATACAAACCACAATTTCTTTATCCATTCATCAGTTGATGGACATTTAGGCTCTTTCCATAATTTGGCTATTGTTGAGAGTGCTGCTATAAACATTGGGGTACAAGTGCCCCTATGCATCAGTACTCCTGTATCCCTTGGATAAATTCCTAGCAGTGCTATTGCTGGGTCATAGGGTAGGTCTATTTTTAATTTTTTGAGGAACCTCCACACTGCTTTCCAGAGCGGCTGCACCAATTTGCATTCCCACCAACAGTGCAAGAGGGTTCCCATCTCTCCACATCCTCTCCAGCATCTATAGTCTCCTGATTTCTTCATTTTGGCCACTCTGACTGGCGTGAGGTGGAGACAAACTAGACTTTAAATTAAAGGCTGTAACAAGAGATGAAGAAGGGCATTATATAATAATTACAGAGTCTATGCATCAGGAAGAGCTAACAATTTTAAATGTCTATGCACCGAATATAGCAGCCCCAAAATATATAAAAGAATTAATCACAAACATAAGCAACCTTATTGATAAGAATGTGGTAATATCAGGGGACTTTAATACCTGACTTACCACAATGGATAGATCACTTAGACATGGGATCAATAAAGAAACAAGGGCCTTGAATGATACATTGGATCAGATGGACTTGACAGATCTATTTAGAACTCTGCATACCAAAGCAACAGAATATACTTTCTTCTCGACTGCACATGAAACATTCTCCAAGATCCATCACATACTGGGTCACTAAACAGCCCTTAATAAGTATAAAAGAATTTAGATCATACCATGCATACTTTCAGACTACAATGCTATGAAGCTTGAAATCAACCACAGGAAAAAGTCTGGAAAACCTCCAAAAGCATGGAGGTTAAAGAACACTCTACTAAAGAATGAATGGGTCAACCAGACAATTAGAGAAGAAATTTAAAAATATATGGAAACAAATGAAGATGAAAATACAACAATCCAAATGCTTTGGGATGCAGCGAAAGCAGTCTAGAGAGGAAAATACATTGCAATCCAGGCTTATCTCAAGAAACAAGAAAAATCCCAAATACAAAAGCTAACAGCACACCTAAAGGAAATAGAAGCAGAACAACAAAGACACCCCGAACCCAGCAGAAGAAGACAAATAATAAAGATCAGAGCAGAAATAAACAATATAGAATCTAAAAAAAAAACATAGAGCAGATCAATGAAACCAAGAGTTGGTTTTTTGAAAAAATAAACAAAATTGATAAACCTCTAGCCAGGCTTCTCAAAAAGAAAAGGGAGATGTCCCAAAAAGATAAAATCATGAATGAAAATGGAATTATTACAATCAATCGCTCAGAAATACAAGCAACTTTCAGGGAATACAACGAAGAATTATATGCCAACAAACTAGACAACCCGGAAGAAATGGACAAATTCCTAAGCACCCACACACTTCCCAAACTCAAACAGGAAGAAATAGAAAACTTGAACAGACCCATAACCAGCGAGGAAATTGAATCAGTTATCAAAAATCTCCCAACAAATAAGAGTCCAGGACCACATGACTTCCCAGGGGAATTCTACCAGACATTTAAAGCAGAGATAATACCTATCCTTCTCAAGCTATTCCAAAAAAATAGAAACGGAAGGAAAACTTCCAGACTCATTCTATGAAGCCAGCATTACTTTGATTCCCAAACCAGACAGAGACCACTAAAAAAAGAGAACTACAGGCCAATATCCCTGATGAATATGGATGCAAAAATTCTCAACAAGATACTAGCAAATTGAATTCAACAGCATATAAAAATAATTATTCGCCATGATCAAGTGGGATTCATTCCTGGGCTGCAGGGCTGGTTCCACATTCGCAAATCAATCAATGTGATACATCACATTAATAAAAGAAAAGATAAGGACCATATAATCCTGTCAATTGATGTAGAAAAAGCATTTGACAAAATTCAGCATCCTTTCTTAATAAAAACCCTCGAGAAAGTCGGGGTAGAGGAACATATGTAAACATCATAAAAGCCATTTATGAAAAGCCCACAGCTAATATCATCCTCAATGGGGAAAAACTGAGAGCTTTCTCCCTGAGATCAGGAACATGACAGGGATGTCCACAATCACTGCTATTGTTTCACATAGTGTTGGAAGTGCTAGCATCAGCAATCAGACAACAAAAGGAAATCAAAGGCATCAAAATTGGCAAAGATGAAGCTTTCACTTTTTGCAGATGACATGATATTATACATGGAATACCCAATAGACTCCACCAAAAGTCTGCTAGAACTGATCCATGAATTCAGCAAAGTCGCAGGATACAAAATCAATGTACAGAAATCAGTTTCATTCTTATACACTAATAATGAAGCAACAGAAAGACAATAAAAGAAACTGATCCCATTCACAATTGCACCAAGAAGCATAAAATACCTAAGAATAAACGTAAACAAAGATGTAAAAGATCTGTATGCTGAAAACTATAGAAAGCTTATGAAGGAAATTGAAGAAGATACAAAGAAATGGAAAAACATTCCGTGCTCATGGATTGGAAGAATAAATATTGTTAACATGTCAATACTACCCAAAGCTATGTACACATTCAATGCAATCCCAATCAAAATTGCACCAGCATTCTTCTCGAAGCTAGAACAAGCAATCCCAAAATTTGTATGGAACCACAAAAGGCCCCAAATAGCCAAAGAAATTGTGAAGAAGACCAAAGAGGCATCACAATCTCAGACTTTAGCCTCTACTACAAAGCTATAATCATCAAGACAGTATGGTATTGGCACAAAAACAGACACATAGACCAATGGAATAGAATAGAGACTCCAGAACTAGACCCACAAACGTATGGCCAACTAATCTTTGACAAAGCAGGAAAGAATATCCAATAGATAAAAGACAGTCTCTTTAACAAATGGTGCTGGGAGAACTGGACTGCAACATGCAGAAGGTTGAAACTAGACCACTTTCTTACACCATTCACAAAAACGAACTCAAAATGGATAAAGGACCTGAATGTGAGACAGGAAACCCTGAATGAAAGGACCTGAATGTGAGACATCAAAACTCTAGAGGAGAAAGCAGGGAAAAACCTCTGACCTCAGCCGCAGCAATTTCTTACTTGACACATCTCCAAAGACAAGGGAATTAAAAGCAAAAATGAACTATTGGGACCTCATGAAGATAAAAAGCTTCTGCACTGCAAAGGAAATAATCAACAAAACTAAAAGGCAACCAACGGAATGGGAAAAGATATTTGCAAATGACATATCGGACAAAGGGCTAGTATCCAAAATCTATAAAGAGCTCACCAAACTCCACACCCAATAAAAACAAATAATCCAGTGAAGAAATGGGCAGAAATCATGAATAGACACTTCTCTAAAGAAGACATTCAGATGGCCAACAGGCACATGAAAAGATGCTCAACGACGCTCCTCATCAGGGAAATACAAATCAAAACCACACTCAGATATCACCTCACGCCAGTCAGAGTGGCTAAAATGAATGAATCAGGAGACTATAAATGCTGGAGAGGATGTGGAGAAACGGGAACAACTTGCACTGTTGGTGGGAATGCAAACTGGTGCAGCTGCTTTGGAAAACAGTGTGAAGGTTCCTCAAAAAATTAACAATAGACCTACACTTTGACCCAGCAGTAGCACTGCTAGGAATTTACCCAAGGGATACAGGAGTGCTGATGCGTAGGCACACTTGTACCCCAGTGTTTATAGCAGCACTGTCAACAATGGCTAAATTATGGAAAGAGCCTAAATGTCCATCAACTGACGAATGGATAAAGAAATTGTGGTTTATATACACAATGGAATACTACGTGGCAATGAGAAAGAATGAAATATGGCCTTTTGTAGCAATGTGCATGGAACTGGAGAGTGTTATTTTAAGTGAAATAAGTCATACACAGAAGGACAGATTCCATATGTTTTCACTCCTATGTGGATCCTGAGAAACTTAACAGAAGACCAAAGAGGAGGGGAAGGAAAAAAATGGTCAGAGACGGAGGGAGCCAAAGCATAAGAGACTCCTAAAAACTGAGAACAAACTGAGGGTTTATGGGGGGTGGGAGGGAGGGGTGGGTGGGTGATGGGTTGAGGAGGGCACCTGTCGGGATGAGCACTGGGTGTTGTATGGAAACCAATTTGACAATAAATTTCATATTTTAAAAAAAAGAATGAATGGGTTAACCAAGAAATTAAAGAGGAAATTAAAAAGTATATGGAAGCCAATGAAAATGAAGCACAACATTCCAAAATCTTTGGGATACAGCAAAGATGGTCATAAGAGGGAAATATATAGCAATTCAGGCCTTCCTAAAGAAGGAAGAAAGGTCTCGGATACACACCCTAACCTTGCAGCTAAAAGAGCTGAAAAAATAACAGCAAAGAAAGCCAAAAACCAGCAGAAGGGAAATAATAAAGATTAGAGCAAAAATCAATGATATAAAACTTAAAATAAAAAAACAGTAGAACAGATCAATGAAACCAGGAGCTGGTTCTTTAAAAGAATTAACAAAATTGATAACCCCCTAGCCAGATAGATCAAAAAGGACCCAAATAAATAAAATCATGAATATTAGAGGACAGATAACAACCACCACTGCAGAAATACAAACAATAATAAGAGAATATTATGAGCAATTATATGCCTACAATTTGGGAATCTGGAAGAAATGGGTAAATTCTTAGACATATCTAAACTACCAAAACTGAAACAAGAAGAAATAGAATATTTGAGCAGACCCATAACCAGTAAAGAAATTGAATCAGTAATTTTAAAAAAATCTGCCAACACACAAGAGTCTAAGGCTGAATGGCTTCCCAGGGGAATTCTACCAAGCATTTAAAGAAGAGTTAAGACTTATTCTTTTGAAGCTGTTCCAAAAAATAGAAATGGAAGGAAAATTTCCAAACTCATTCTATGAGACCAGCATTACCTTGATTCCAAAACCAAAGACCCCACTAAGAAGAAGAATTACAGACCAATTTCCCTGATGAACAGGGATGCAAAAATTCTCAACAAGATACTATCTAGAAAACCAGAACCAACAATACATTAACAGAATTATTCACCATGATCAAATGGGATTTATTCCTGGGCTGCAGGGCTAGTTCAGTATCCAAAAGTCAATCAACGTGATACATCACATTAATGAAAGAAAGGATAAGAACTGCACGATCCTCTCAGTAGATGCAAAGAAAGCATTTGACAATGCACAGCATCTTTTCTTGATAAAAACCCTCAGGAAAGTAAGGATAGAAGGAACATACCTCAACATCATAAAGGCCATATACAAAAGACACACAGCTAATATGTTCAATGAGGTAAAACTGAGAGCCTTCCCCCTAAGGTCAGGAACACGACAAGGATGTCCACTCTCACCACTGTTGTGTTCAACATAGTGTTGGAAGTCCTAGTCTCAGCAATCAGACAACAAAAAGAAATAAAAGGCATCCATTCAGCAAGGAGGAAGTCAAACATTCACTCCTCACAGATGACATGATACCCTATGTGGGATTCCAATGAAAAACTGCTAGAACTGATACATGAATTCAGCAAAGTTGCAGGATATAAAATCAATGTACTGAGATCAGTTGCATTTCTATATGCCAATAATTCATTATTGCTGCTTAAGCAGCAGAAGGAGAAATCAAGGAATTGATCCCATTGACAATTGCAACAAAAACCATAAAATACCTAGGAATAAACCTAACCAAAGAGGAGGAGAATCTACACACTGAAAACTAGAGAAAGATTATGAAAGAAATTGAAGAAGACACAAAGAAATGTAAAAACATTCCATGCTCATGGATTAGAAAAACAAATATTGGTAAAATGTCTATACTTCCTAAAGCACTCTACACATTAAATGCAATCCCTCTCAAAATAACACCAACATTCTTCATAGAGCTAGAAAAAATGACCCCCAAATTTGTATGGAACCATAAAAGACCCTGAAAAGCCAAAGCAATCTTGAAAAAGAAAACCAAAGCTGGACGTATCACAATTCTGGACTTCAAGCTGTATTACAAAGCTGTAATCATCAGGAAAGTATGGTACTAGCACAAAAACAAGCACATAGATCAATGAAACATAATAGAGAACCCAGAAATAGACCCACAAATCTATGGCCAACTAATCTTTGACAAAGCAGGAAAGAGTATCCCATGGAAAGAAGAGTTTCTTCAACAAATGGTGCTTAGAAACCTGGACAGCAACATAGAAGAGTAAAACTAGACCACTTTCTTACACTGTACACAAAAGCAAACTCAAAATGGATGAAAAACCTAAACGTGTGAAAGGAAATCACCAAAATCCTAGAGGAGGACCCAATAACTTCTTTGATCTTGGCCATAGCAACTTCTTACTAGACATGTCTCTGGAGGCAAGGGAAACAAAAGAAATAATGAACTATTGGACCCCATAAAGATGAACAGCCTCTGCACAGCAAAGGAAACAATCAACAAAACTAAAAGGTAGCCTACAGAATGGGAGAAGATATTTGCAAATGATATATCGGATGAAGGGTTAGTATCAAAAATCTATAAAGGACTTACCAAACTCAACACCTGAAAAACAAATAATCCAGTGAAGAAATGGACAGAAGACATGATGAATAGACACTTTTCCAAAGAAGACATCTAGATAGCTAATAGACACATGAAAAGGTGCTCAACATTGCTCATCATCAGGGAAATACAAATCAAAACCACACTGAGATACCACCTCACACCAGTCAGAGTAGCTAAAATTAACAACCTAGGAAACAACAGATGTTAGCAAGGATGTGGAGAAAGGGGAACCTTCTTACACTGTTGGTGGGAATGCAAACTGGTGCAGCCACTCTGGAAAACAGTGTGGAGGTTCCTCAAAAAATTAAAAATAAAATTACCCTATGACCTAGCAATAGCACTACTAGGAATTTATCCAAAAGATACAGGAATGTTGGTTCGTAGGAGCACATGCACCCCAATGTTTATAGCAGTGCTATCAATAATAGCCAAATTATGGAAAGAGCCCAAATGTCCATCAAATTATGAATGGATAAAGAATTGGTGTATATATATCTAAATATCTATATCTATATCTATATCTATATCTATATCTATATCTGTTTCTATATACACAATGGAATACTACTTGGCAATGGGAAAGAATGAAATCTGGCCATTTGCAACAATGTGGGTGGAACTGGAGGGCATTATGCAAAGTGAAATAAGTCAGTCAGAGAAAGATTGATATCATATGTTTTCACTCATATGAAGAATTTGAGAAACTTAAGAGAAAACCATAGGGGAAGGGAAAGAAAAATAAGTTACAAACAGAGAAGGAGGCAAACCATAAGAGACTCTTAAATACAGAGAACAAACTGAGGGTTGATGGGGGTGGAAGGTTGGTGGGGGCAGGGAAAATGGGTGATGGGCATTGAGGAGGGCACTTGTTGGGATACACACTGGGTGTTGTATGTAAGTGATGAATCATGGGAATCTACTCCTGCAGCCAAGACTACACTGTATACACTATAAGTTAGCTAACTTGACAATAAATTATAAAAAAAACCCACAAGAAACAGCAAGCCTTGGTGAGCATGTGGAGAGAAAGGAACCCTAATGCACTGTTGGGAATGAAAACTGGTGCAACGCTTCTGGAAAACAGTGTTGAGTTTCCTCAAAATGTTAACAAAGAAGTATCCTATGATCCACTAATCACAATATTGGTATTTACCAAAAAAAATACAAAACATTAATTCAATGCGATACATGCACTCCTTTTTTTTTTTTTTTTTACAAAAGCCTAACTATGGTAGCAGCCCAAATGTCCACCAATAGATAAATGGATAAAGAAAATGTGGCATATTTATATATATACACACACACACATATACACATATATATTATATACATATATACATTATACATACATTATAAAAACATACATATATAATGGAATATTATTCAGTCATTGAAAAGAATGAAATGTTGCCATTTGCAACAATGTGGCTGGATCTAGATTGTATAATGTTAAGTGAAATAAGTCTGTCGGGGAAACTCAAATACCTTATAATTTTACTCATGTGGAATTTAAGAAACAAAAAAAAATGAGCAAAGGAAAAAGAGAGAGAAAACAAAATACAGACTCTTAACTATAGTGAACAAACTAATGCCTACTAGAATGGAAGTGAGTGGGGATATGGCTGAAATGTGAGGTGCAGATTAAGGAATGCAGTTGTGATAAGCACTGGATGTGGTATGGAATTGTGGAATCACTATATTGTACACCTGAAAGTAATATCACTGTATGATATCTATTTTGGAATTAAAATTTAAGGAAGGAAGGAAGGAAGGAAGGGAGAAAGGATGAAAGGATGGAAGGAAGGAAGGAAGGAAGGAACTCTTCACTATAGAGAACAAACTGATGGTTACCAGAGGGGTAGTGGGTGAAATAGGTGATGGTGATTAAGAGGACTCTTATCATAATGAGCACTGAGTAATGTATAGAATTGTTAAATCAATATATTTTGCACCTGAAATTAATATAACCTTTTTGTTAATTATACTTGAATTAAAATTAAAAACTTAAGGGGGTTCAAGGAAGATGGCAGCATAGAAGGACGCTGAGCTCACTGCGCGTCCTGCTGATCACTTAGATTCCACCTACACTTGCCTAAATAACCCAGAAAACCACCAGAAGACTAGGAGAACGGAGTCTCCGGAGCCAAGCACAGACAAGAGGCCCACGGAAGAGGGCAGGAAGGGTGTAGAGGCGGTGCGCGCTCCACGGACTGGCGGGAGGGAGCCGGGGCAGAGGGGCAGCCTGCCGGCCAAGCAGAGCCCCCGAGTCTGGCTTGCAAAAGCGAAGGGGCCAGACAGAGTGTGTTCTGTCAACAAGCGCGACTTAGCATCTGGGAGCTCATAAGTTAACAGCTCTGCTCGGAAAGTGGGAAGGTTGGAGGACAAAGGGAGGGAGAGTTGCTGAGCCCCCAGACGACAGAGCTCAGTTTGGTGGGGAACAAAGGCGCTCGCCAGTGCCATCTCCCTCTCCCATTCCCCAGCCAAAATCCCAAAGGGAACCAGTTCCTGCCAGGGAACTTGCTCGCTCCGCGCAAACACCCAACGCTGTGCTTCTGCTGAGCCAACCCTCCGGCAGCAGGTCTGACTCCCTCCCGCTGCCACAGGGCCCCTCCTGAAGTGGATCACCTAAGGAGAAGCGAGCTAAGCCTGCCCCTCCTGCCCCCGTGCACCTTGCCTACCCACACCAGCTAATACACCAGATCCCCAGCACCACAAGCCTGGCAGTGTGGAAGTAGCCCAGACGGGCCATGCCACCCCACAGTGAATCCCGCCCCTAGGAGAGGGGAAGAGAAGGCACACACCAGTCTGACTGTGGCTCCAGTGGTGGGCTGTGGGCAGACATCAGGTCTGACTGCGGCCCTGCCCACCAACTCCAGTTATACACCACAGCACAGGGGAAGTGCCCTGCAGGTCCGCACCACTCCAGGGACTATCCAAAATGACCAAACGGAAGAATTCCCTTCAGAAGAATCTCCAGGAAATAACAACAGCTAATGAACTGATCAAAAAGGATTTAAATAATGTAACAGAAAGTGAATTTAGAATAATAGTCATAAATTAATCGCTGGGCTTGAAAACAGTATAGAGGACAGCAGAGAATCTCTTGCTACAGAGATCAAGGGACTAAGGAACAGTCATGAGGAGCTGAAAAACGCTTTAAACGAGATGCAAAATAAAATGGAAATGACGACGGCTCGCATTAAAGAGGCAGAGGAGAGAATAGGTGAACTAGAAGATAAAATTATGGAAAAAGAGGAAGCTGAGAAAGAGAGATAAAAAAAATCCAGGAGTATGAGGAGAAAATTAGAGAACTAAGTGATACACTAAAAAGAAATAATTTACGCATAACTGGTATCCCAGAGGAGGAAGAGAGAGGGAAAGGTGCTGAAGGGGTACTTGAAGAAATTATAGCTGAGAACTTCACTGAACTGAGGAAGGAAGAAGGCATTGAAATCCAAGAGGCACAGAGAACTCCCTTCAGACATAACTTGAATCGATCTTCTGCACAACATATCATAGTGAAACTGGCAAAATACAAGGATAAAGAGAAAATTCTGAAAGCAGCAAGGGATACACGTGCCCTCACATATAAAGGGAGACCTATAAGACTCGTGACTGATCTCTCCTTTGAAACTTGGCAGGCCAGAAAGGCTTGGCACGATATCTTCAGTGTGCTAAACAGAAAAAATATGCAGCCGAGAATCCTTTATCCAGCAAGTCTGTCACTTAGAATAGAAGGAGAGATAAAGATCTTCCCAAACAAACAAAAACTGAAGGAATTTGTCACCACGAAACCAGCCCTACAAGACATCCTAAGGGGGATCCTGTGAGACAAAGTACCAGAGACATCACTACAAGCATAAAACATACAGACATCACAATGACTCTAAACCCGTATCTTTCTATAATAACACTGAATGTAAATGGATTAAATGCGCCAACCAAAAGACATAGGGTATCAGAATGGATAAAAAAACAAGACCCATCTATTTGCTGTCTACAAGAGACTCATTTTAGATCTGAGGACACCTTTAGATTGAGAGTGAGGGGATGGAGAACTATTTATCATGCTACTGGAAGTCCAAAGAAAGCTGGAGTAGCCATACTTATATCAGACAAACTAGACTTTAAATTAAAGGCTGTAAGAGGAGATTAAGAAGGGTATTATATAATAATTACAGGGCCTATCCACCAGGAAGAGCTAACAATTATAAATGTCTATGCGCCGAATACCAGAGCCCCCAAATATATAAAACAATTACTCATAAACATAAGCAACCTTATTGATAAGAATGTGGTCATTGCAGGGGACTTTAACACTCCACTTACAGAAATGGATAGATCATCTAGACACACAGTCAATAAAGAAACACGGGCCCTGAATGATACATTGGATCAGATGGACTTGACAGATATATTTAGAGCTCTGCATCCCAAAGAAACAGAATATACTTTCTTCTCGAGTGCACATGGAACATTCTCCAAGATAGATCACATACTGGGTCACAAAACAGCCCTTCATAAGTATACAAGAATTGAAATCATACCATGCATACTTTCAGACCACAATGCTATGAAGCTTGAAATCAACCACAGGAAAAAGTCTGGAAAACCTCCAAAAGCATGGAGGTTAAAGAACACCATACTAACGAATGAGTGGGTCAACCAGGCAGTTAGAGAAGAAATTTAAAAATATATGGAGAAATTGGTTCCGGAGGATGGCGGCGTAGGAGGACGCTGGGCTCACCGCGCGTCCTGCTAATCACTTAGATTCCACCTACACCTGCCTAAAGAACCCAGAAAACCGCCAGAGGATTAGCAGAACGGAGTCTCCGGAGCCAAGCGCAGACGAGAGGCCCACGGAAGAGGGTAGGAAGGGCGGCGAGGCGGTGCGCGCTCCACGGACTGGCGGGAGGGAGCCGGGGCGGAGGGGCGGCTCGCCGGCCAAGCAGAGCCCCCGAGTCGGGCTGGCAAAAGCGGAGGGGCCGGACGGACTGTGTTCCGACAGCAAGCGCGACTTAGCGTCTGGGAGGTCAGAAGTTAACAGCTCTGCTCAGAAAGCGGGAAGGCTGGAGGACAAAGGGAGGGAGAGCTGCTGAGCCCCTGGACGGCAGAGCTCAGCTTGGCGGGGAACAAAGGCGCTCGCCAGCGCCATCTCCCCCGCCCATCCCCCAGCCAAAATCCCAAAGAGAACCAGTTCCTGCCAGGGAACTTGCTCGCTCCGCGCAAACACCCAACTCTGTGCTTCTGCGGAGCCAAACCTCCGGCAGCGGATCTGACTCCCTCCCGCTGCCACAGGGCCCCTCCTGAAGTGGATCACCTAAGGAGAAGCGAGCTAAGCCTGCCCCTCCCGCCCCCGTGCACCTTGCCTACCCACCCCAGCTAATACGCCAGCTCCCCAGCACCACAAGCCTGGCAGTGTGCAAGTAGACCAGACGGGCCACACCACCCCACAGTGAATCCCGCCCCTAGGAGAGGGGAAGAGAAGGCACACACCAGTCTGACTGTGGCCCCAGCGGTGGGCTGGGGGCAGACATCAGGTCGGACTGCGGCCCCGCCCACCAACTCCAGTTATACACCACAGCACGGGGGAAGTGCCCTGCGGGTCCTCACCACTCCAGGGACTGTCCAAAATGACCAAACGGAAGAATTCCCCTCAGAAGAATCTCCAGGAAATAACAACAGCTAATGAACTGATCAAAAAGGATTTAAATAATATAACAGAAAGTGAATTTAGAATAATAGTCATAAAATTAATCGCTGGGCTTGAAAACAGTATACAGGACAGCAGAGAATCTCTTGCCACAGAGATCAAGGGACTAAGGAACAGTCACGAGGAGCTGAAAAACGCTTTAAATGAAATGCAAAACAAAATGGAAACCACGACGGCTCGGATTGAAGAGGCAGAGGAGAGAATAGGTGAACTAGAAGATAAAGTTATGGAGAAAGAGGAAGCTGAAAGAAAGAGAGATAAAAAAATCCAGGAGTATGAGGGGAAAATTAGAGAACTAAGTGATACACTAAAAAGAAATAATATACGCATAATTGGTATCCCAGAGGAGGAAGAGAGAGGGAAAGGTGCTGAAGGGGTACTTGAAGAAATTATAGCTGAGAACTTCTCTGAACTGGGGAAGGAAAAAGGCATTGAAATCCAAGAGGCACAGAGAACTCCCTTCAGACGTAACTTGAATCGATCTTCTGCACGACATGTCATAGTGAAACTGGCAAAATACAAGGATAAAGAGAAAATTCTGAAAGCAGCAAGGGATAAACATGCCCTCACATATAAAGGGAGACCTATAAGACTCGTGACTGATCTCTCCTTTGAAACTTGGCAGGCCAGAAAGGCTTGGCACGATATCTTCAGTGTGCTAAACAGAAAAAATATGCAGCCGAGAATCCTTTATCCAGCAAGTCTGTCATTTAGAATAGAAGGAGAGATAAAGGTCTTCCCAAACAAACAAAAACTGAAGGAATTTGTCACCACGAAACCAGCCCTACAAGAGATCCTAAGGGGGATCCTGTGAGACAAAGTACCAGAGACATCACTACAAGCATAAAACATACAGACATCACAATGACTCTAAACCCGTATCTTTCTATAATAACACTGAATGTAAATGGATTAAATGCGCCAACCAAAAGACATAGGGTATCAGAATGGATAAAAAAACAAGACCCATCTATTTGCTGTCTACAAGAGACTCATTTTAGGTCTGAGGACACCTTTAGATTGAGAGTGAGGGGATGGAGAACTATTTATCATGCTACTGGAAGCCAAAAGAAAGCTGGAGTAGCCATACTTATATCAGACAAACTAGACTTTAAATTAAAGGCTGTAACAAGAGATGAAGAAGGGCATTATATAATAATTACAGGGTCTATCCACCAGGAAGAGCTAACAATTATAAATGTCTATGCGCCAAATACCGGAGCCCCCAGATATATAAAACAGTTACTCATAAACATAAGCAACCTTATTGATAAGA
Organism: Neofelis nebulosa; assembly: GCF_028018385.1. Classification (NCBI taxonomy): domain Eukaryota; kingdom Metazoa; phylum Chordata; class Mammalia; order Carnivora; family Felidae; genus Neofelis; species Neofelis nebulosa. The sequence goes on from NC_080800.1 coordinate 48,144,001, forward strand.
ATGTGGTCATTGCAGGGGACTTTAACACCCCACTTACAGAAATGGATAGATCATCTAGACACACAGTCAATAAAGAAACAAGGGCCCTGAATGATACATTGGATCAGATGGACTTGACAGATCTATTTAGAACTCTGCATCCCAAAGCAACAGAATATACTTTCTTCTCGAGTGCACATGGAACATTCTCCAAGATAGATCATATACTGGGTCACAAAACAGCCCTTCATAAGTTTACAAGAATTGAAATTATACCATGCATACTTTCAGACCACAATGCTATGAAGCTTGAAATCAACCACAGGAAAAAGTCTGGAAAACCTCCAAAAGCATGGAGGTTAAAGAACACCCTACTAACGAATGAGTGGGTCAACCAGGCAATTAGAGAAGAAATTAAAAAATATATGGAAACAAACGAAAATGAAAATACAACAATCCAAACGCTTTGGGACGCAGCGAAGGCAGTCCTGAGAGGAAAATACATTGCAATCCAGGCCTATCTCAAGAAACAAGAAAAATCCCAAATACAAAATCTAACAGCACACCTAAAGGAAATAGAGGCAGAACAGCAAAGGCAGCCTAAACCCAGCAGAAGAAGAGAAATCATAAAGATCAGAGCAGAAATAAACAATATAGAATCTAAAAAAACTGTAGAGCATATCAACGAAACCAAGAGTTGGTTTTTTGAAAAAATAAACAAAATTGACAAACCTCTAGCCAGGCTTCTCAAAAAGAAAAGGGAGATGACCCAAATAGATAAAATCATGAATGAAAATGGAATGATTACAACCAATCCCTCAGAGATACAAACAATTATCAGGGAATACTATGAAAAATTATATGCCAACAAATTGGACAACCTGGAAGAAATGGACAAATTCCTAAACACCCACACTCTTCCAAAACTCAATCAGGAGGAAATAGAAAGCTTGAACAGACCCATAACCAGCGAAGAAATTGAATCGGTTATCAAAAATCTCCCAACAAATAAGAGTCCAGGACCAGATGGCTTCCCAGGGGAGTTCTACCAGACGTTTAAAGCAGAGATAATACCTATCCTTCTCAAGCTATTCCAAGAAATAGAGAGGGAAGGAAAACTTCCAGACTCATTCTATGAAGCCAGTATTACTTTGATTCCTAAACCAGACAGAGACCCAGTAAAAAAAGAGAACTACAGGCCAATATCCCTGATGAATATGGATGCAAAAATTCTCAATAAGATACTAGCAAATCGAATTCAACAGCATATAAAAAGAATTATTCACCATGATCAAGTGGGATTCATTCCTGAGATGCAGGGCTGGTTCAACATTCGCAAATCGATCAACGTGATACATCACATTAACAAAAAAAAAGAAAAGAACCATATGATCCTGTCAATCGATGCAGAAAAGGCCTTTGACAAAATCCAGCACCCTTTCTTAATAAAAACCCTTGAGAAAGTCGGGATAGAAGGAACATACTTAAAGATCATAAAAGCCATTTATGAAAAGCCCACAGCTAACATCATCCTCAATGGGGAAAAACTGAGAGCTTTTTCCCTGAGATCAGGAACACGACAGGGATGCCCACTCTCACCGCTGCTGTTTAATATAGTGCTGGAAGTTCTAGCATCAGCAATCAGACAACAAAAGGAAATCAAAGGCATCCAAATTGGCAAAGATGAAGTCAAGCTTTCGCTTTTTGCAGATGACATGATATTATACATGGAAAATCCGATAGACTCCACCAAAAGTCTGCTAGAACTGATACATGAATTCAGCAAAGTTGCAGGATACAAAATCAATGTACAGAAATCAGTTGCATTCTTATACACTAACAATGAAGCAACAGAAAGACAAATAAAGAAACTGATCCCATTCACAATTGCACCAAGAAGCATAAAATACCTAGGAATAAATCTAACCAAAGATGTAAAAGATCTGTATGCTGAAAACTATAGAAAGCTTATGCAGGTAATTGAAGAAGATATAAAGAAATGGAAAGACATTCCCTGCTCATGGATTGGAAGAATAAATATTGTCAAAATGTCAATACTACCCAAAGCTATCTACACATTCAATGCAATCCCAATCAAAATTGCACCAGCATTCTTCTCGAAACTAGAACAAGCCATTCTAAAATTCATATGCAACCACAAAAGGCCCCGAATAGCCAAAGTAATTTTGAAGAAGAAGACCAAAGCAGGAGGCATCACAATCCCAGACTTTAGCCTCTACTACAAAGCTGTCATCATCAAGACAGCATGGTATTGGCACAAAAACAGACACATAGACCAATGGAATAGAATAGAAACCCCAGAACTAGACCCACAAACGTATGGCCAACTCATTTTTGACAAAGCAGGAAAGAACATCCAATGGAAAAAAGACAGTCTCTTTAACAAATGGTGCTGGGAGAACTGGACAGCAACATGCAGAAGGTTGAAACTAGACCACTTTCTCACACCATTCACAAAAATAAACTCAAAATGGATAAAGGACCTGAATGTGAGACAGGAAACCATCAAAACCTTAGAGGAGAAAGCAGGAAAAGACCTCTCTGACCTCAGCCGTAGCAATCTCTTACTCGGCACATCCCCAAAGGCAAGGGAATTAAAAGCAAAAGTGAATTACTGGGACCTTATGAAGATAAAAAGCTTCTGCACAGCAAAGGAAACAACCAACAAAACTAAAAGGCAACCAACGGAATGGGAAAAGATATTTGCAAATGACACATCGGACAAAGGGCTAGTATCCAAAATCTATAAAGAGCTCATCAAACTCCACACCCGAAAAACAAATAACCCAGTGAAGAAATGGGCAGAAAACATGAATAGACACTTCTCTAAAGAAGACATCCGGATGGCCAACAGGCACATGAAAAGATGTTCAACGTCGCTCCTCATCAGGGAAATACAAATCAAAACCACACTCAGATACCACCTCACGCCAGTCAGAGTGGCCAAAATGAACAAATCAGGAGACTATAGATGCTGGAGAGGATGTGGAGAAACGGGAACCCTCTTGCACTGTTGGTGGGAATGCAAACTGGTGCAACCACTCTGAAAAACAGCGTGGAGGTTCCTCAGAAAATTAAAAATAGACCTACCCTATGACCCAGCAATAGCACTGCTAGGAATTTACCCAAGGGATACAGGAGTACTGATGCATAGGGGCACTTGTACCCCAATGTTTATAGCAGCACTCTCAACAATAGCCAAATTGTGGAAAGAGCCTAATTGTCCATCAACTGATGAATGGATAAAGAAATTGTGGTTTATATACACAATGAAGTACTACATGGCAATGAGAAAGAATGAAATATGGCCTTTTGTAGCAACGTGGATGGAACTGGAGAGTGTGATGCTAAGTGAAATAAGCCATACAGAGAAAGACAGATACCATATGGTTTCACTCTTATGTGGATCCTGAGAAACTTAACAGAAACCCATGAGGAAGGGGAAGAAAAAAAAAGATGTTAGAGTGGGAGAGAGCCAAAGCATAAGAGACTCTTAAAAACTGAGAACAAACTGAGTGTTGATGGGGGGTGGGAAGGGGGGGAGGGTGGGTGATGGATATTGAGGAGGGCACCTTTTGGGATGAGCACTGGGTGTTGTATGGAAACCAATTTGACAATAAATTTCATATATTAAAAAAATAAATAAAATTAAATTAAAAACTTAATAAAAATGGGGAAAAATTTTAAGAGAGAAAATAACAAACGTTAGAAAGATTACAGAAAATTGAAACCTCGAGAATTTTAGGTGAGAATGTAAAATAGTGTAGTTCCTATGGAAAACAGTTGGTGGTTTCTTAAAAAGGTAAACATTGAATTGCTACATGTTCCAGCAATTGCACTCCTTGATGTCTACCCAAAGAAATTGAAAGCCAGGATTTAAACAGATAGCTGTATGTAAGCGTTTATTGCAGCATTATTCACAGTAGCCAAATTGTGGGGAAATAACCTTCATGTTCATCAAAAGATAAATAAACACAGTGTGTTATATATACAATGGAATAATATTCATCATAAAAAAGAATGAATTTCTGATATATGCTACCATGTGGATAAACCTTGAAGATATTATGCTGAGTGAAATAATCCAGACACAAAAGGATAAATATTGTATGATTCTATTTAAATAATGTACCTAAAGTTCTCTTTTTTTGCTGGGTCTCTGTCTGGTTTGGGAACCAAAGCAATGCTGGCTTCATAGAATGAGACTGGAAGTTTTCTTTCCCTTTCTATTTTTTGGAACAGCTTGAGAAGGATAGGTATTATCTCTGCTTTAAATGTGTGGTAGAATTCCCCAGGGAAGCCATCTGGTCCTGGACTCTTATTTGTTGGGAGATTTTTGATAACTGATTCAATTTCTTCGCTGGTTTTGGGCCTGTTCAAGCTTTCTATTTCCTCCTGTTTGAGTTTTGGAAGCGTGTGGGTGTTTAGGAATTTGTCCATTTCTTCCAGGTTGTCCAGTTTGTTAGCACATAATTTTTCATAGTATTCCCTGATAATTGCTTGTATTTCTGCAGGATTGGTTGTAATAATTCCATTTTCATTCATGATTTTATCTATTTGTGTCATCTCCCTTTTCTTTTTGAGAAGCCTGGCTAGAGGTTTATCAATTTTGTTTATTTTTTCAAAAAACCAACTCTTGGTTTCATTGATTTGCTCTACAGTTTTTTTGATTCTATATTGTTTATTTCTGCTCTGATCTTTATTATTGATCTTCTTCTGCTGGGTTTGGGGTGTCTTTGCTGCTCAGCTTCTATTTCCTTTAGGTGTGCTGTTAGATTTTGTATTTGGGATTTTTGTTTTTTCTTGAGATAAGCCTGGATTGCCATGTATTTTCCTCTCAGGACTGCCTTCGCTGCATCCCAAAGCATTTGGATTGTTGTCTTTTCATTTTCGTTTGTTTCCATATATTTTTAAATTTCTTCTCATATTTCCTGGTTGACCCATTCATTCTTTAGTAGGGTCCTCAAAAAGTTAAAAATAGATCTACCCTATGACCCAGCAATAGCACTACTAGGAATTTACCCAAGGGATACATGAGTACGGATGCATAGGGGCACTTGTACCCCTAATGTTTATAGCAGCACTTTCAACAATGGCCAAATTATGGAAAGAGCCTAAATGTCCATCAACTGATGAATGGATAAAGAAATTGTGGTTTATATACACAATGGAATACTACATGGCAATGAGAAAGAATGAAATATGGACTTTTGTAGCAACGTGGATGGAACTGGAGAGTGTTATGCTAAGTGAAATAAGTCATACAGAGAAAGACAGGTACCATATGTTTTCACTCTTATGTGTATCCCGAGAAATTTAACAGAAGACCATTGGGGAGGGAAATTTAAAAAAAGGTTAGAGAGGGAGGGAGGCAAAATATAAGAGTCTCAAAAACTGAGAATAAACTGAGGGTTTATGGGGGGTGGGAGGGAGGGGTGGGTGGGTGATGGGTATTGAGGAGGGCACCTGTTGGGATGAGCACTGGGTGTTGTATGGAAGCCAATTTGACAATAAATTTCATATTAAAAGATAATAAACCTAAAATGGTCATATTCATTATGTAAAGACAATAGTGGTTGCTGGGATAGGAATAGGGGCAATGGCAAGTTATTTAATGGTTAATGGAGTTTCTTCTTGGAGTGAGAAAAAGGTTTTGGAAATAGATGGTGGTGATGGCTGAGTAACATTGGGAATGTGCTTAATTCCATTGAAACGTGCAGTTAAAAATGGTTAACATCACCAATTTAACATTCTGTGTATTTGGCCACAAAAAATTGGGAAGCTAATGTGACATAAATAAAATTAAGGTTTCAACTCACATGGTAAAACAGAAAGAGCAGTAGGCAGTTATTAGTTATGTATGCATATGGTAATACCAAGAGCAACCACGATGAAAACTATTCAAAATTATATATTCCCAAACACTAAAATAATTCAATATGGAGTCCTAAAAAATATTGAAATAACCCACAGGAAGGCAAAAACACAAACAAACAGTAACAGAATGGGTAATAGAAGAAACTAACAGAAACAAATAATAAAATAGTGAACTTAATCTCTTCCACATAAATAATTAATTTAAATGTACATGGTCTAAACACACCAATTAAAAGGCAGAGATTCAAAGAAGGATAAATAATCACATTCCAACTGTCTGGTGTCTACATGAATCTCACTTCAAAAATAATGGTGTAAGTAGGTTAAAAGTAAAAAAATGGAAAATTATGTATCATGAAAAAATAATTAGAAAAACTGCTGTAAGAATGGCTAACATGGGGGTGCCTGGGTGGCTCAGTCAGTTAAGCATCTGACTTTTGATCAGATCATGATCTCACGGTTTGTGAGTTCAAGCCCTAGATCAGGCTCTGCACTGGTGGTTTAGAGCCTGCTTCAGATTCTCAATCTCCCCCACACTCTCTGCCCCTCCATGATTTGTGCTCTCTCTCTCTCTCAAAATATATTTAAGAAAATCTTAAAAGAAAAAAGAATGGTTAGTATCAAAAAGACAAAATATAAGAAGTGTTGGTGAGGATGTGGACAAAAAGGAAACCTGGTACACTTTTATCACAAATGTAAATTGATGCAACCACTATGGAAAACAGTATGGAGGTCCCTCAAAAAATTAAAAATAGAAATACCATATGATCCAGTAATTCCAGTGCTGGGTATTTACCCAAGAAAAATATAAACACTAACTTGAAAAGATACTATGCACTTCTATGTTTATTGGAGCATTGAAATAAGTCAGACAGAGATAGAAACATACCATATGATTTCACTTGTATGTGGAATCTAAAGAACAAAACAAACAAGCAAAGAAAAACCAGAAACAGGCCTATAAATACAGAGAAGAAACTGGTGGTTGCTAGGGAGGCATAGGAGAGAATGGGCAAAATGTGTAAAGGGGAGTATGAAATACAGGCTTCCAGGTATGTAATGAATAAGTCACAGGGATGAACGGTACAACATAAGGAATATAGTCAATGGTATTGTGATAGCACTGTGTGGTGACTGATGGCAGTAGCTACACCTGTAGTGAGCATAGTATAATGTATACAGCTGTTGAGTCACTACTTAGTATGGCTGAAACTAATATAACATTGTGTCAACTATACTTAAAACAAGAATCACTTCAAAAGAAAAGTATGGCTTTAAAAAAATATAGCTTAAAACTTGGGCTTTCAAAAACCAAATTTATAGAGGAAAGGAAATAGTTTAAACCATTTAACATTCTAATGAAGATGATCTGGCTTTCAATTTTGGCCCACCTGATGCTGAAAACTAGCGGAATCAAGTTAAGAACCTAGCTGCACTTGATACTTATTAGTATCTCATATATGTAACACCAGAATTGTCATTTGAATTGCAAATTAAATGTTCTCTATAGTTTTGCCAATCCTCTAATAACAAAAGAAAACCAAAAGAAAATAACAAGTGTTGGTGAAGATGTGGAGAAATTGGAGTCCTGAGTAATGTGGTGGCAATGTAAAATGGTGTCATCATTATGGAAAACACTATGGTGGTTCCTCAAAAAATTAAAAGCAGAATTACCATATGATCCAGCAATTCTACTCCTAGGTATATATCCAAAACAATTGAAATCAAGGTCTCAAAGAGATATTTGTATACCCATGTTCACAGAAGCATTTCCCACAATAGCCAAAAAATGTTGAAGCAAATCAAGCGTCTATCAGTGGATGAGTGGATAAACAAATGTTTTATATTCTTACAGTGAAATATTATTCAGCCTTAAAAATGAAGGAAATTCTGACATACACTACAAAGTGGATGAAACTTGAGGATATAGTGCTAAGTGAAATATACCAGTGACAAAAAGACAAATACTGTATGATTCCACCTATATGAAGTGTGTAAAATAGTAATCATAGAGACATAAAATTGAATGGTGGTTGTCAGGTCCTGGGAGGGGAGTGTGGGGGCAATTGAGAATTGTTGTTTAATGGTTATAGAATTTCAGGTGTGTAAGATGAGAAATGTCTAGAGATTGCTTTACAACACTGTGAACGTATTTAACACTACTGAAATGTACACTTAAGAATGGTTAAGATAGTAAATTTTATGTTATGTATATTTTACAAGAATTATAAAAAATTCAAAAAATAAGGGATACGAAAAGTAAATTTATGTTTATTTAGTTGGACACCGGGTTAAAAATGGACCAATCCTCAAAAGCACAAACTACCAAAATACAGCCAAGAAATTACAAACTGAATATACATATAACCCTTACAAAAAAACGAATACATATTAAAAGAAAAGTCCAAGACCAAATGGTTTCACTGGACAATTTTACCAAACATTCAAAGAAAATAACATCAATTTTACATACACACAGCAGAAGAAGGAATACTTCTCAGCTCATTTTATGAAGGCAGAATGGCCCAGATACAAAACAAGACAAAGATTGCATATAAAAAAGAAAATGAGAGACAACTATCCACTCTGGAATATAAATTCAAGAATCCTCTCACCAAAATTTAACAAATGAAATCCAACCAATAATGTATAAAAAATATAATATGCCACAATCAAGTAGGATTTAGTACAGGTATACAAGTCTGGTTAAATATTCAAAAGTCAGTTAATGCAACCCAGCTGATCAACAGTATTGGCACATAATTTGCACAGAAAAAGGACTTGACAAAATCCAAGATCCCTTCATGATTGCAGGAAGAAAAATCTCTCACTACACAAGGAATAGAGAGAAGCTTCCTCAACTTGAAAGGAGCGTCTAAAAAAAAAAAAACCCAGGTAATATCATACTTAATGATGAGAGGCTAAATTTTCTCTCTCTAAGACTGAGTACTGAAACATCTAGCCATTACAATAAGGCAATTTAAAAAAGAAAAAAGAAAGAAAGAAAAGTAATACAAATTGGAAAGGAAGAAATTCAACCAACCAACCAACCAACCAACCAACAAAATAACAATTGAAAAGCAAAAAACCAGAAACACCAGCTACGAGTAAAGAACAGAGTGGAGGCGGTGCTGATGGAAGAGCACATACAAAGAGAGAAACGACAGGGGCGTGGAAAAAGAAAAAATAAACATTGACCAGGCAGAGAGACTAAACGGCTTAATCGAGAGAGAGAGAGAGAGAGAGAGAGAGAGAGAGAGAGAGAGAGAGAGAAAGGAAAATAAAGAAGGAGGCGGGGGTGGGGTGTGGGGGGATGAAGATAAAGTTACCCAGACAGAGAAACTATATGGCTTGATTATTCCAGAGAGAGAGAAAGGAAAGGAAAGAAGGAGGTGTAGAACATGTATCAAGAGAATGGATTAAGTACGTCTGCTTAACCAAACCAACAACCAGAGTAACCAGCCTAGAGGAGGGAATAGGTTAGAAGGAGAAAAGGAAGGAGGAATATAACTAAATAACAAGAATTGTCCTAGAATTAATCCAGGCAATGCAGCAGCACTGGTCTGGAGGAGGGGTCCGTCTGGTTCCACAATGTCTATCCCGTTTCGGTAGATACTGGAGTTATCCTGCTGGCACGGAGGAGAGTGGTTTGCTGTAGGCGGGTCCCGCCTCCACTGTGGGCCCCGCGGACCCATCCCTGAGGCCCCACCTTGGTGGTGGTGGGGAGGAAAATGGCGATCCCTCAGTCTCTTCTCCAGGGACCCGGTGTCCCAAGTCACTCCGTTTGAACCGTCCTCATTGTACCATGGGCACAGACAACGCGGTCTGTCTTGCTCCTCTGACTCCCATGCCCCCGCGCTTGGCTGGGATTTAAACTCCTGCTCTGTGCACCCCGGCACTGGGGAAGCGCCTCTCTATGCCGCCCGATATGTGGTCCTGGCTTGTTTTGTCCTGTCCCGCAGCACTTCAGGAAGGGGACCACTTTCTCCTACTGTGGACTGAGCTCCTGACCTACCACAGAACCTGGGGGTGGCTCCCCTCCTCCCCAGGTGCATGAACGGGGCAGCCAGCCCCAGTCCAGAGAAAGCCCCACAGTTAGAGATGGGATCCCTCTCCGTCATGGTTCGAGGTTTCTCTTGTCCAGATACAGCCCCAGCCACTCTTTCTCTTCCTTTGTCTCTCTGCAGAAGGGGATCCCTCCCCTCTGTGCCTACATGGCCCGTTTTATCTCTCCCAGTTCGCAATCACCCACCTGTGGCCCGTCAGGCTGTCTCGGTGTCTCCCTGGTAGACGCAGTCTCTTTTCCTCCCAGACTCTTGGGGTTCAAAGTCCTTTGGCTTCAACCCTTCTTTGCTTGAGAGACACAGGAAGTATGGATCCCCCTACTTCCCCGCCATGTTGACCCCCAAAGCTAGGACTTAATATCTTGACAGTCTAGTGGCCCAGCTAATTCCATCCTGCCTCCAGTCCCTGTTTTCCCTGGTCACTGCCCAGATCAATACATTTTCTCATTTTTCCTTTCTCTCTAATGCTCTGGCTTCCTCTGCCTTCATGTACTGCACTCTATCCCTTCTCTTTGGTCTCTCAGATCCTTACAATATGCTCCCTGGAATTTCTGCTTTGTAATACACAGGCTCTCCTACATTCTCAACTTCTCTGAATCTTCTTTTCTCTTCTTGCCTTAACTCAGCCCTAGCCATCCCCAGTCACCCAACTTCTACAGCAACTCTGCAGGGAGGCTGCTCATACTCCCCACAAGTAGCAGGGTGGAGACATAAAGATGGTGTCATCATTACTTCACAGCACCACCTCAAGCAATGTTTCCTCTTGATTGTGAAACAAACAAAAAAACAAAACAAAACAAAACAAAAAACCACACTCCTTTGAAGCTTCCACCATTTGGCTCTACCACTCTTCATTACTGTCACTTACAAACGTATTAGACACATTGCTTCACACATTTATAACCATGGCACTTGGTTCATAGTTATCTCCATCTCAACTCCTGCCATCATCCTGAATAAATTCAATATTCATCCTATCCAAAAACCTGGTCTCCTTTCAATGTTCTCATCTCTAACGTCTTTTTTCCCCACTCATCTCAGTTCCCATGCCTACAATTACATCCTGGATAAAATAAAATGTCTCCACCTAGAAACATATTTAAATATCCTACTCTAACCAAAGCCTTCTCTCCTTACAGTCTGATACTCTGCTGCTTTCACTTCACCTCTTTGTAGGCATCATCGGGATTGATAGAACTGACCCATCTACTTTTCCCTTTCTTCCTCCTCCCCAACCCCTGTGTCATTTTTCCCTTATCCAAACTAGAATCCATGGCTCATATTTGCAGTGCCTGTTTTTGCAAATACACTTCTTCCCTTTCCCCATATTCCCCTCTGCAATCATTAGACAAATCCCAACAATGGATGACTATGTCCCCTCCCAGCTTGCACTTGGCTGTCAAGCACAGCTACGGAAAGTCATATAATGTGGCACATCGCTACCACTCCAGATAAATGGTGATAAATGAACCATTTACACTACCCAGAGGTCCTATCATATTTCTCTTGTGAATTTACTCTTCCATTATCATCAAAACTCTCATTCAAGCTCCTATCCCCTCACACTTAGCAAATTACCTTGTCTTCTCATCTAGACAGGAAACGAAGCTCTCACCTAGAAACAACCTCACCTTTCCACCACTAAATCTATAAAGCTATCTCTATTTGCACCAAGCCTCACACGTTCCCTTCTCTTATCTAAACCTCACCCACCACCTGTACTTTCTTTGTCCTTCTGTCATTCTCAGTATCTTGAAGTATTGATTATCCCCTTGAAGTATTGATTATTGCTGTATTTCCAGCTTAACTGTACTGAAAGAATAGTCTATTTATTTTATTTTAATTTTTTAATGTTTACTTATTTTTGAGAGACAGAGAGAGACAGAGCATGAGTGGGGGAGGGGCAAAGAGAGAGAGGGAGACACAGAATCTGAAGCAGCTCCTGGCTCTGAACTGTCAGCACAGAGTCCGATGCGGGGCTTGAACCCATGAACTGCGAGATCATGACCTGAGCCAAAGTCGGATGCCCAACAGACTGAGCCACCCAGGCGCCCCAAAAGAATAGTCTATATGGCACTGTCCTCACTTCATTATTATTCATGCACTTTACAACTTCCTTTAGTCTGGTTCAGGTCCAATCACTGTTAAACATGCTCTTGCCAACATCATCAACAACCAACAAATTACTAAACTCAATGACCACTTTTAAGTCCTCAACTCATTGCTCTCTCAATATCACTTAGCATAGACTTGATTATTCCTTCCCATTTTGAATATTCAGCCTTAACTTTCTTGGTAACACATTCCTACCAATTTACCATAAACTTTTACTATATGCAATCAGTAAATGCAAAAATTCCTCAGAGATATCTCCAAATGTTCTCCTGTATTTTATGCTATCTTCCTAAAAGAATCTCTCACACGCCTATGAATCTAAGTACCACCTGTGTGCTTATAAAAATACTTATGAGAAATTCAAGCAATACAGAAAGTACAAAGAAGAAAGCAAAAAATCACCTTAAAACGCCACACTCCAAATCAGCCATCATGAACGTTAGGTGAACATCATTTCAGACATCTCCCAATGCATGAGAAAATGTTGTCATTAAGTTCTTCTGTAAGATGATGCACTAGTGGGCAATTTTCTTTTGTCCCTTGGGTGGTGTTTTCCTTCAGACGAGGTTTTAAACCTGTCTTTGCATATTATGTTCCTGTTTACAGTCTTTGCTTTACTACATTTGCATAATAGCCTGTTTCTTTTCATGTTGCTTATACTTAAATCAAAAGCTGTGTTCAGTCTGCTATTTTCTCTGATACGGGCTCGATGAATTCTCCCACACTCGTATTTACCTTATCTGGAAAATTTTCTCCCCTTTCTCATGACTACACTGTAAGATGTGTGTCTAATTGTCCATCTCACTGTAGCTTTAGAATTCACAGAAGGGTGGTAATAGTGGTGGTGGTGAGCAGTCACTTGGAGGGTCTGGGCTTTAACACTTTTCAAATTTGTGGCATGGGGTTAGCTTCCTTCCTTGTTTTGCTGTGCCTTGGTGTGCTTTTTGCTGGATTTTGCTATTCTTCTTTTGGGTTCATTTTAGTAGGTGTAGGAGGAGGGGAATTCTGTGATTTGACTTTATGCCACCATGCTCTTCCCTGGCAGCTGACAGCATCATTTATATTTCCACTCTGGACTTCTCTTTTGTTCTCTAGATTCATATAACCAAAGAAGTCATCGACATCTCTCCTTCTATGTTGTGGCAATCCCTGGCCTTGGCCTACCCACAACAATTTCCTGCCTCACCTTTCCTATGCAGATATTTCAGAGATCCCTTGATTTCAAGGAGGAAATGAGAACTGATCTAAATGAGCGATAGTGTTCAGAATCCTCTTAGTTACTGATTGGCCTAAGGATGGGCATGCAAGGGAGGCTAATGTGAGGAATTCCACAGGGAGAGACTTCTCTTTCTGAACAAAATGACAAAGCCTCAAAGGAGGAAGACTTTTCCCTTCCTTTCCCTTCTTCCTGTCTTGGACTTGGATGCATTGAACAGCATTTGTGACCATGAGGAAACAAGCCAAGAGAATCACAAAGGATGGCAGCATTGACATTTTGAATCACTGAACCAATTCCAACAACCACTGTCACCTCTAGACCTTTTGTTTTGTGAAAGCTTAAGCCTCGTTTGTTTAAACTACCCCTAGTTGGGCATTCTGTTGGCAACTGCATTGGTATCAGGAGCCAGAAGAATTACTAACTGTAATGTACACACCTCAAAATGAGCATAAGTGAGCTCATGATCCTCTCCACTAAACCTGATTCTCTTTCAGTCTCTTTCATCTTAGTAACTATTTACACCATTCACTCAGTTGTCTAAGTCAGAAACACGTGGGTTCCCTTTGAATCTTCTGCACCCACACACCCCAACATTCTATCACCAAATGTTGTCAATTCTATCTCTTAAATATCTCTCCAATCTTTCCATATCTGCTGCTGCTACCACTCCAGTCCAACTTACCGGCACCTTTTGCCTGGACTACTGAAAATGATTCTTACCACATCTCCTCTGGCCCATCTTCAATACATTTTCCAAAACCAGCAATAGTAACGTTTTTTAAAGAAACGTATCTGATCAAGTCAGTCCCTTTGCTTAATATTCTCTAACGGTTTCCTACTTAAGTTAGAGTTAAGTCCAAACTCCTCACAGGGCCTACAAGACCTTAAGTGATGTGAACCTTGCCTACCTCTCTAGTTTCGTCTCAACCTTGGCATTACTGGCTTTTTTTTTTTACTTTCTTAACCACTTTGAACTCTTGTTCATGTCAGGAACATATATATTATGTATCTAATATATGTAACATATATATAATAATATTATATATAATATATGTTATACAATTATAGGTATTTAAATTAACCGAGTAAAGTCAAAGACGTCCATGAGCAAACTCTGCTTTTAGGTGTATATCATAGAGCAATGTTTTTTTCAAGTTTCTGGCTACAACACATTAGTGAATGTATTGTGAACTTAACGTGGTGGGTTGTGACTATCGCTAAATTAACAGGACAGAGGCTGATAAATCAGGATATCTAGTCTTTTATGTTTTAGACACAGTCACTCTTTAAATTATTTTAATCTCCTCCCCCATCTGTGTACCTCCATACATGCTATATCCTCAGCTGAGAACATCCCCCCTTAAAAATCACTTCTTACAAGTACTACATCTTTCTTCATCTCACAGGCCATAACTTAGTCACATATACACAGTTTGCTATGACAGAAGCTGAGAAATGTAGATACTCTGTGCCATTTTCTAGAAGCACTTTTGTCTTAGCTTTGCAATCCTATCGTTTAATGCCTGAACACCTGACCAAACCATTTGTGGCTAACCATTACTTAGTATAGATTTTAGCTGTGGCCATCTCACCTTCCAGGCAAAATGAACAGTCACATATTTCAGTCAAAGATTTGCCACTTGAGAGGAATTCCTTTCTCAAGCATCCTTCAGAACCACCCTTAAGTTGAGCTGTGATGCTGTCGTCATCCTCTTCCTGCTGTTGAAACCATATGCTCAATCCCTGGCCTGTGAATCTTCAGCAAGTAAAGTAAGGAAAAGAGGGAATACTGGAGACTTGTCAACAACAAAGCTGTATGTTTACTGGACTCTTGCTGTTTTTATAAGGTCGCTATGGTTCCTGCTGTCTGCTCGCCTCATTTTCTTTAATTTCTCCCAATCCCCCATCCTGATCCACTCTTTTCTCATTGATTCCTTGAGACACCCCCCACCATCTTCACCCAAGCATGTACTTCGGAGAAATTCTTTTATGCTTAATTTGACCAGAGTCAGTTTATGTTGGTTGTATTCCAAAATCGTGGCTGACAAAGGAAATGATATAAGGAAGTAGGATTCAGGCCATGACACCCTGTGAAATTTAGGATTTCTTATCTTATTGAAATGGAACAGGAGACAGTGAAGCTCTTATTCATATTTCTAGAAAGAAGTATAGTGGTGAAATAGTTAAGTTATTTAGCACCTGGAATAAAGTGTCCACTTAAAATAAACTTTGAATGATTACATAACTTCTGCTTAGAGAACGTGAAGAAGACATAAGGAACTCAGGTACCATAGGTCATGGCAGCTTCATCTGACCTACTAAATAAATTAAAGAAAGAAAGTGATGAACTCCCTAAATTAACATCAGAAAGTATGGATTAAAACTCAAGTACATTATGTGATTATGTTAAGAGATCTCATATTGCTTGGTACTAAAGGCTAACTAGAAAACCTGTTCTTATAGATTGGCCAAATATTACCAGTTGGTTTCATAGCCTCTTCAGGGATGTTAAATGAAAATCAATGTGTTACTTGGGAAATAGTGAAACCTTGACATTTGGAATGGCCATCTGTGAGAGGATTTGTGGAAATTCTTTGTGGAAAATCCAACTACTTCAGGATGAAAGAAAGAATATTCTGGGGAAAAGGCCAACACAATCTGAGGAGTATTTGTGAGAATGGATTTGGAGAGTGCCTGGGGGAAACACAATTTTAGTTTGAGATGAATTGCCAACATGGATGCACTTTGCACAATTTGGGCTTTGTGTGTCTGCTCCAGTAGCTACATGTGGCTCTATGAGTTTCCATGGATGGTCAACATGAACTAGATCCATTCCATTATCTCTAAAACAACATAAAACATCAGAAATCCCTTGGTATGTTGTACAGAAAGTAACTAAAAACATTGGGAAAATCTGAATGGGAACCATCACATATGTCACCCCACCTCCTGACTATGTCACCTGAGTGGGACTATAGAGTTATTCTCCATAATTTGAGACTATGTTGATGAAGAAAATGCCAGTATATTTTAATGATACTTTATCAGATGCTCTCAACTGGCATAGAATACTATTGGGAGACACTGAAGCTAAATTGGAATCCCTGGTCTTGAAGAGGATGTGGAAATACCTAAATGGCAGAGGTTAGTTAATAGCACTTAACCATCACAGGGAATGTGGATGTAATGACCATAATGGATACAAGTTCAGGATGGTAGTCAGAATGGCTTGATGTTAGAGATCACTGACTGTAGTCAATTAATTATGGGATCTGGAGGAATAAAACTGATGGATCCTACAGGATTTGAGGAATTCTTTGTGGTGGTCACATCCTCTATGAACAGAACAAGATTTGACATAGTGAAATAGAGTGAGGCAGATAGCTTAGAGTGCTGTCTCTGGGCTCATTCCTGAATTCCTAAAGCTGGAGTGGCTGGGGGAAAATTCATTTATTAAAAAAATATTTGCTGATCAAAAATTATGTGCTAGGTACTGTGGAGACACTGGGGAAACTGTCATGAGCCATGGTACCTGCTACCATGGATTAGAAGGGAAGGTAGACATATTGAAAGGAAACAAAATAATGTTCCTGTAAAGAAGTACAGGGGCTACAGAAACACAGATGGGGCACAGATAGTCAAAAAACTTTTCCTGAAGGACTGACTGCTAAACTTAGACCTGAAGCATCAGAATTAGCCAGGCAAAAGGAGGGAAAAGGGGTATTTTCTGCTAGGAAAATAATATGTGTGGAGGCACAGATATGAGAGAGAGAAGGGTGGGAAGATTAAACAAATTTAAAGAATGACTATGCATAGAAATATATAAGACTAGATATCTCCCTTCCCACATACTACAAAACTCCTAGACATGTTAGATAAAATGGAACATTCTTTCAAATGTATACTTGAAGTCACAAAAAGATTAAAGGATATATGCAGAGGCCAGGAATGAAAAAGAAACCAAAACACAATGCCATAAGCACAAAAGCTGACCCCATGGCTTCCCTGAAGCAGGTTACTCATCCCAGTAACATAGCATTTGTGTTTCAATGACCATGTGAAGATGAGACAAAACCTAAGAGACACTGTTGGTAGGGAGTTGTAGAGGAAAATGAGCTTGTATCTCAGGTGATTTGGGGTTAGAATTTATACTCCCTTTATGGTCCAGGATCCTTCAGCCTGATAAATTAACATTAAATGTACTCCCAGGCTGATGAGATTTTGGGCTGTTTGCCCAGCAGAAGCAAACACAAAACTTCTCTGGAGGGGCATTCTCCATAGGACTCTTACAAGGCCTTGCCACATAGGAGCTCAAATTCCAAAATCACAAAGCACAAGAAGAAACAATCTCCCATCAGCAAGAGTCAACAGAAACAACAAACACCATAATTAGGCACCTAGGAATTTCAGTTAATAGAATGACCATATGGAGACTAAGAAATAGTATATTTAAGTAAAAAAAATAAAAGAAGAAATGAAAATATAAGAAAAGAGCAGGATATTATTTTTAAGATTGATGTGAAAACAATCAAGGGAAGCTTCTAAAATTGAAAAATATAGTCATTGAAAACAAAAACCTAATATATGGTTTAAACAGACCACTAAGCTGAAAAGAGAAGTAATGACATAGAAGATGGATTTGACATGATTATCTATAATACAGCACAAATGGGTATAAAGATGGAGACTATGAAAGAGAGGTTAAGAGAAATGGAGGAGAGACTGAGAAGGATGAATATACATCTAATATATGCTCCAGAAGAAAGTCTAGAAAATATTTAAAGGATATTTTAAAGGTTAATGGCTGAGAATATTTCAGAATTGCTGAAAGACACAAGTCCTCATATTCAGGAAGCACAAGCCCTGAGCAGGATATAAAGAGAAAAAATAGAAATCTACAACTAGAATATATTGTAGTAAAACTACAGAACATCAAAAACAAGTCAGAGAGAGGGATAATGCAAATTACCACTGTGGAATGAAATTAACTGACTGAAGATTTCACAAGGAACAATGGAATTCAGGAGACAATCTGGAATTACATACCCAGCTACAATAGCATTTAAGAGTGAGATCAAAATAAAGATATTTTAAGGTAAACAGTGATTAAAAGGGCTCTTAAACAGATACTTCAAGAGGAAGAAAGGTGTACCCAGATGCAGGAAAAAATATCAAAGAAACTGACTGGAATAAATCTAATTGCGAACCAGCATATTTTCTTTGTGTAAATACAATTTAAAATCCCTAGAGATCTGGGGCGCCTGGGTGGCTCAGTTGGTTAAGTAGCCGACTTGGGCTCAGGTCATGATCTCACAGTTTGTGGGTTCGAGCCCTGCATTGGGCTCTTTGCTGATACCTTGGAGCCTGGAGCCTGCTTTGGATTCTGTGTGTGTGTGTCTCTCTCTGCCTTTCCCCACTCACACTCTGTCTCCCTCTCTCTCTCTCAAAAAAAATAAATAAACATTTAAAAAGTTTTTAAAAGAAAACCTGGAGGTCTGTTGAAGAAAGAGTCATTTGAATCACAATCCAGTGAAATTCAGACCCTAACGAGTCAATTCATAGACGCTGAGCCCCTCAAATGAAGGTAAATCCAGAGAACAAATATAAATGTATAATGTGTACCATAATTCAAGTATTTCTCCAAAGGACATTTAGTTAAGTATATATGTACTGCAGAAAGGGAAACACGCACACTTTTTAATGGTTATTAGACATTGACTCAAAGCTAATACTGATGCTTTGGAATGCAGAATGTCACCAAAGTCCATCAGCCAGAGGGAAGATTATGAAGTTCAGATAATGAATTTTGAATGGGAAGAAACTGGAAGAATCACCACATTTCCTCTCTAACACAAAGAATAAGAGCTACTGTGCTAAGAAGTGGGGTGCCTGGGTGGCTCAGTCAGTTGAGCCTTTGATTCTTGATTTCACCTCAGATCATGATCCAAGGGTCATGGGATCAAGCCCAGCATTGGTCTCTGTGCTGAACATAGAGCCTGTTTGATATTCTGTCTCTCCCTCTGCCCCTCTCCCCAGATTGTGCAAGCTCTCAATCTCTCTCTCCAAAAGTAAAAAGAGAGAGAGAGAGAGAGAGAGAGAGAGAGAGAGAGAGAGAGAAGGGCAAGAGTTCCTGGGTGGCTCAGTTGGTTAAGCATCCAACTTTGGCTCAGGTCATGATCTCATGGTTTATGAGTTTGAGCCCCAGTCAGGCTCTGTGCTGACAACTCAGAGCCTGGAGACTGCTTTGCATTCTGTGTCTCTTTCTCTCTCTGCCACCCCCCCCGCCCCCCCACTCATGATCTGTCTCTCTCTCAAAAATAAATAAACATTAAAAAATGTTTTTAAATAAAAAAGAGAAGGAATAAGAAGTAACTAAGTTTTTCCCTCCCTACCAAGATACTAAATCAAAAGCTTTATCACATGCCTGTGGAAATATCAGAAAATTTGTGCTACTAACAGAGTATTAAAAGATGGTGAGGTAGTGATTTGTATCTCATTCCCATTCCAATTTTATCCAGCGTTAGAGATGGATGGTCCTTGGAACATGACTGAGGATTATCATAAATATAATCAGGTGGTGACTCTAAAGCAGTTGCTGTCCCAGATGTGGCCTCTTTGCTAAAACAAATCAATAGTCTTTTCCAGATTCCAGTAAACAAAGAACACTAAAATCAGGCTGCTTTCTCTGGCATAGAAACTTCTAGACACACCGGGAGAGGTCAACATGACAGAGAAGTAGGAGGATCCGAAATTCCCTTGTCTCTCAAACAAAGCAGTAAAGCAAAAGGACTTTGAACTCCAAGAGTCCGGCTGGCAAAGCAACAGAGACACTTCCAGGGACCTACTGGGACTACCTGATGGGCCATAGGTGCATTGTTGCGAACTGAGAGAGATAAAACAGGCCACATAGGCACGGAGGGGAGGGATCCCCTTCTGTGGAGAGACAAAGGGAAGAGAAAGAGAGGCTGAGGAAACGTAGGACTGTATCTGGTCAAGAGAAAAACCACGGGGGGAGGAGCCACGATGGCGGAACACCATGGAAATTTTTTGTGTGTCTCACGCCCATGAAATACAGCCAGACCAACACTAAACCATCCTACACACCTAGAAAACTTATTGGAGGATTAACACAAGAATCTGCACAACCTGAACCACAGAATTCAGCAGGTACATGGCACAGAGAGGTGAATTTGGGGAGTGAGAAGCTGTGGAGGGTAGGGAGCTGCTTCTGCGGGCAGAGAGAGGATGGAGACTGGGGAGGGGGGAAGAATACGGGAAAAGCACCCTTCCCCAAAAGCAACTAATCTTTTACAAAGCAGGAAAAAACATCAAATGGAAAAAAGACAGTCTCTTTAACAAATGGTGCTGGGAGAACTGGACAGCAACATGCAGAAGATTGAAACTAGACCACTTTCTCACACCATTCACAAAAATAAACTCAAAATAGATAAAGGACCTGAATGTGAGACAGGAAACTATCAAAACCCAGAGGAGAAAGCAGGAAAAGACCTCTCTGACCTCAGCCGTAGCAATCTCTTACTTGACACATCCCCAAAGGCAAGGGAATTAAAAGCAAAAATGAACTACTGGGACCTTGTGAAGATAAAAAGCTTCTGCACAGCAAAGGAAACAACCAACAAAACTAAAAGGCAACCAACGGAATGGGAAAAGATATTTGCAAATGACATATTGGACAAAGGGCTAGTATCCAAAATCTATAAAGAGTTCACCAAACTCCACACCCGAAAAACAAATAACCCAGTGAAGAAATGGGCAGAAAACATGAATAGACACTTCTCTAAAGAAGACATCCGGATGGCCAACAGGCACATGAAAAGATGCTCAACGTCGCTCCTCATCAGGGAAATACAAATGAAAACCACACTCAGATATCACCTCACGCCAGTCAGAGTGGCCAAAATGAACAAATCAGGAGACTATAGATGCTGGAGCGGATGTGGAGAAACGGGAACCCTCTTGCACTGTTGGTGGGAATGCAAATTGGTGCAGCTGCTCTGGAAAACAGTGTGGAGATTCCGCAAAAAATTAAAAATAGACCTACCCTATGACCCAGCAATAACACTGCTAGGAATTTACCCAAGGGATACAGGAGTACTGATGCATAGGGGCACTTGTACCCCAATGTTTATAGCAGCACTCTCAGCAATAGCCAAATTGTGGAAAGATCCTAAATGTCCATCAACTGATGAATGGATAAAGAAATTGTGGTTTATATACACAATGGAATACTACGTGGCAATGAGAAAGAATGAAATATGGCCCTTTGTAGCAATGTGCATGGAACTGGAGAGTGTTATGCTAAGTGAAATAAACCATACAGAGAAAGATACCATATGTTTTCACTCTTATGTAGATTCTCAGAAACCTAACAGAAACCCATGGGGGAGGGGAACGAAAAAAAAAAGAGGTTATAGTGGGAGAGAGTCAAAGAATAAGAGACTCTTAAAAACTGAGAACAAACTGAGGGTTGATGGGGGGTGGGAGGGAGGGGTGGGTGGGTGATGGGTATTGAGGAGGGCACCTTTTGGGATGAGCACTGGGTGTTGTATGGAAACCATTTTGACAATAAATTTCATATATTGAAAAAAAAATAAACATGGGGGTACACGTGTCCCTTCGAAACAGCACACCTGTATCCCGTGGATAAATGCCTAGTAGTGCAATTGTTGGGTACTAGGGTAGTTCTATTTTTAGTTTTTTGAGGAACCTCCATACTGTTTTCCAGAGTGGCTGCACTAGCTTGCATTCCCACCAACAATGCAAAAGAGATCCTCTTTCTCCGAATCCTCGCCAACATCTGTTGTTGCCTGAGTTGTTAATGTTAGCCATTCTGACAGGTGTAAGGTGGTATCTCATTGTGGTTTTGATTTGTATTTCCCTGATGATGAATGATGTTGAGCATTTTTTCATGTGTCGGTTGGCCATCTGGATGTCTTCTTTAGAGAAGTGTCTATTCATGACTGTTGCCCATTTCTTCACTGGATTATTTGTTTTTTTGGATGTTGAGTTTGATAAGTTATTTATAGATTTTGGATATTAACCCTTTATCTGATATGTCGTTTACAAATATCTTCTCCCATTCTGTCAGTTACCTTTTAGTTTGCTGATTGTTTCCTTCGCTGTGCAGGAGCTTTTTATTTTGAAGAGGTCCCAGTAGTTCATTTTTGCTTTTGTTTCCCTTGCCTCTGGAGACGTGTTGAGTAAGAAGTTGCTGCGTCCAAGATCAAAGATGGTTTTGCCTGCTTTCTCCTCGAGGATTTTGATGGCTGCCTGTTTTACATTTAGGTCTTCTTTAATTTTGAGTTTATTTTTGCGTATGGGGTAAGAAAGTGGTCCAGGTTCATTTTTCTGCATGTCGCTGTCCACTTTTCCCAGCACCACTTGCTGAAGAGACTGTCTTTATTCCATTGGATAGTCTTTCCTGCTTTGTCAAAGATTAGTCGGCTATACGTTTGTGGGTCCATTTCTGGTTTCTCTATTCTGTTCCATTGATCTGAGTGTCTGTTCTTGTGCCAGTATCACACTGTCTTGGTGACTGCAGTTTGTAATACAGCTTGAAGTCCGGGATTGTGATGCCTCCTGCTTTGGTTTTCTTTTTCAAGATTGCTTTGGCTATTCGGGGTCTTTCTGGTTCCATACAAATTTTAGGATTATTTGTTCTAGCTCTGTGAAGGATGCAGGTGTTCTTTTGATAGGGATTGCATTGAATATGTAGATTGCTTTGGGTAGTATCAACATTTTAACAATATTTGTTCTTCGTATCCAGGAGCATGGAATCTTTTTCCATTGTTTTGTGTCTTCTTTAATTTCTTTTGTAAGCTTTCAATAGTTTTCAGTGTATAGATTTTTCACCTCTTTGGTTAGATTTATTCCTAGTTATTTTATGGTTTTTGGTGTGACTGTAAATGGGATCAAGTCCTTGATTTCTCTTTCTGTGGCTTCATTGTTGGTGTATAGGAATGCAACTGATTTCTGTGCATTGATTTTATATCCTGCAACTTTGCTGAATTCATGAATCAATTCTAGCAGTTTTTTGGTGGAATCTTTTGGGTTTTCCGTATAAAGTATCGTGTCATCTGCGAAGAGTGAAAGTTTGACCTCCTCCTGGCCGATTTGGATGCCTTTTATTTCTTTGTGTTGTCGGATTGCAGAGGCTAAGACTTCCAATACTATGTTGATTAACAGTGGTAAGAGTGGACATCCCTGTCTCGTTCCTGACCTTAGGGGGAAAGCTGTCAGTTTTTCCCCATTGAGGATGATATTAGTGTTGGGTTGTTCATATATGGCTTTTATGAACTCGAGGTATGCTTCTTCTCTCCCTACTTTCTTGAGGGTTTTTAATCAAGAAAGGATGCTGTATTTTGTCAAATGCTTTCTCTGCATCTCTTGAGAGGATCATATGGTTCTTGTCCTTTCTTTGATTGATGTGATGAATCATGTTAATTGTTTTGCAGATATTGAACCAGCCCTGCATCCCAGGTATAAATTTGGTCGTGGTGAAAAATTTTCTTAATGTATTGATGGAGCCGGTTGGCTAGTATCTTGTTGAGGATTTTTGCATCCATGTTCATCAGGGAAATTGGTTTATAGTTCTCCTTTTTAGTGGGGTCCCTGTCTGGTTTTGGAATCAAGGTAATGCTGGCTTCATAGAAAGAGTTTGGAGGTTCTCCTTCCATTTCTATTTTTTGAAACAGTTTCAAGAGAATAGGTGTTAACTCTTTCTTAAATGTTTGGTAGAATTCCCCCTGGAAAGCCAGCGGGCACTGGACTCTTGTTTTTTGGCAGATTTTTGATTACTAATTCTATTTCCTTACTGGTTATGGGTCTGTTCAAATTTTCTATTTCTTCCTGTTTCAGTTTGGTAGTGTATATGTTTCTAGGAATTTGTCCATTTCTTCAAGATTGCCCATTTTATTGGCATATAATTGGTCATAATATTCTCTTATTATTGTTTTTTATATCTTCTGTGTTGGTTGTGATCTCTCCTCTTTCATTCTTGATTTTATGTATTTAGGTCCTTTCCTTTTTCTTTTTGATCAAACTGGCTAGTGGTTTATCAATTTTGTTAATTCTTTCAAAGAACCAGCTTCTGGTTTCATTGGTCTGTTCTGTTTTTTTTTTTTTTTTTTTGGTTTCGATAGCATTAATTTCTGCTCTAATCATTATTATTTCCTATCTTTTGCTGGTTTGGGGTTTTATTTGCTGTTCTTTTTCCAGCTCCTTAAGACATAAGGTTAGGTTGTGCATCTGAGATCTTTCTTCCTTCTTTAGGAAGGCCTGGATTGCTATACACTTTCCTCTTATGACCGCTTTGCTGTGTTCCAGAGGTTTTGGGTTGTGGTGTTATCATTTTCATTGACTTCCATATACTTTTTAATTTCCTCTTTAACTTCTTGGTTAGCCCATTCATTCTTTAGTAGGATGTTCTTCAGTCTCCAGTATTTGTTACCTTTCCAAATTTTTTCTTGTGGTTGATTTCGAGTTTCATAATGTTGTGGTCTGAAAATATGCACGGTATGATCTCGATCTTTTTGTACTTACTTAGGGCTGATTTGCGTCCCAGTATACGGTCTATTATGGAGAACGTTCCATGTGCACTGGAGAAGAATGTATATTCTGCTGCTTTAGGATGAAATGTTCTGAATATATCTGTTAAGTCCATCTGGTCCAGTGTGTCATTCAAAGCCATTGTTTCTTTGTTGATTTTTTTTATTAGATGATCTGTCCATTGCTGTGAGTGGTGTGTTGAAATTTTCTACTATTATGGTACTACTATCAATGAGTTTCTTTATGTTTGTGATTAATTGATATATATATTTGGGTACTTCCACATTTGGTGCATAAATGTTTATAATTGTTAGGTCTTCTTGGTGGATACACCCCTTGATTATGATATAATGCCCTTCTTCATCTCTCTTTAAAAAAATTGTTTTAATGTTTATTTATTTTAGAGAGAGAGAGAGAGAGAGAGAGAGACAGAATGCGAGTGGGTTAGGGGCAGGGTGAGAGGGAGACACAGAATCCAAAGCACGCTCCATGCTCCAAGCTGTCAGCACAGAGCCTGACGTGGGGCTCGAACTCATGAGCTGTGAGATTATGGCCTGAGCTGAAGTCGGACGCTCAACTGACTGAGCCACCCAGGTGCCCCTGCATCTCTTGATACACTCTTTATTTTAAAGTGTAGATTTTCTGATGTAAGTATGGCTACTCAGGCTTTCTTTTGTTGACCATTAGCATGATAGATGGTTCTCCATCCCCTTATTTTCAATCTGAAGGTGTCTTTAGGTCTAAAGTGGGTCTCTTGTAAACAGCATATAGATGGATCTTATTTTCTTATCCATTCTGTTACCCTATGTCTTTTGATTGCAGCATTGAGTCCATTGACATTTAGAGTGAGTACTGAAAGATAGGAATTTATTGCCATTATGATGCTTGTAGAGTTGGAGTTTCTGGCGGTGTTCTCTGGTCCTTTCTAAACTTTGTTGCTTTTGAGATATATATATATATATATATATATATATATATATATATATATATATATTATGAGTCCCCCTTAAAATTTCTTGCAGGGCTGGTTTAGTGATCTCAAATTCCTTTAATTTTTGTTTGTCTGTGAAAGTTTTAATCTCTCCTATTTTGAATGACAGCCTTTCTGGATAAAGAATTCTTGGCTGCATATTTTTCTGAATCAGCACACTGAATATATCCTGCCACTCCTTTCTGGCCTTCCAAGTTTCTGTCGATAGGTCTACTGCAAACCTGATCTGTCTTCCCTTGTAGGTTAGGGACTTTTTTTCCCTTGCTGCTTTCACGATTCTCTCCTTGCCTGAGTATTTTGTGAATTTGACTATGATATGCCTTGTTGATGGTCAGTTTTTGTTGAATCTAATGGGGGTTCTATGTGCTTCCTGGATTTTGATGTCTGTGTCTTTCCCCAGGTTAGGAACGTTTTCTGTTATGATTTGCTCACATAATCCTTCTACCCCTATTTCTCTCTCTTCCTCTTCTGGGACCCCTATGATTCTGATGTGTTTTTTTTCAGTGAGTCACTGATTTCTCTAATTCTTAAATCATGCTCTTTTGCCTTAATCTCCCTCTTTTCTTCTGTTTCATTTTTCTCTATAAGTTTGTCCTCTATATCACTGATTCTTTGTTCTGCCTCATCCATCCTTGCTGCCGCTGCACCCTTCTGTGATTGCAGCTCAGTTATAGCATTTTTAATTTCATTCTGGCTATTGTTTACTTCTTTTATCTCTGAAGAAAGGGATTCTAATCTATTTTCGACTCCAGCTAGTATTCTTATTATCGGGATTCTAAATTCTGGTTCTGACATCTTGCTTGTACCTGTGTTGGTTAAATCCATGGCTGTTGTTTCTTCGTGCTCTTTATTTTGGGGTGAAATCCTTCGTTTTGTCATTTTGAAGGGAGAAAAGGTATTAATGAGGTAGAAAGATTGAAATTTTAAAAATATTAAAATTAAAAAATTAAAAAACAAACACACACAAAATTGAATAGATGATGCTAGATCCTAGGTGGGTTTTGGTCTGGGTGTTGAAAGTGGTTTGACAGATTAGAGGGAAAAAAAATGGAGGGGGGAGAGAAAAAAAGGAAATCGTTTGAGAATTTGAGAAAATGAATACAGTGTAGTAGAATAAAATGAGATGATGGGAGTAAAATAGAATTTGAAAAAATATACAAAAATGTAAAGAATATAGTAGAAAAAAATTAAAGAAAAATATTTTATATAAAAATTAAAAATAAATATGATTTTTTCTTGTTCTGTATTCAAGATAAAGAAAATAAATGAAAAAGAGAAAAAGATAAAGAAAAAAAGGAAATTGTTTGAAAATTTTACAAAGTGAATACACTGTAGTAGACTAAAATAAAATTATGGAAGTAAAATAGAATTTGAAAATATTTTCATAAAAACAAAAAATATAGAAAAAATGAAATAAAAATATTTGTAATAGAAATTAAAAGTAAAAATGAAGTTTTTCTCTTTCTGCATTCAAGAAAGAGAAAAGAAATGAAAAAGAAAAAAATAAAAAGAAAGAAAAAAAGAAAAAAAAGGAAATAGTCTCCAAATTTGAAAAGGTGAATACACTGAAGTAGACTAAAATAAAATGATTGAAGTAAAATATAATTTGAAAAAAAATTACACAAAAGTAAAAAGTATAGTAATAAAAATTAAAATATTTTTAATAAAAATTGAAAAGAAACATGAATTTTTTCTCTTTCTGTATTCAAGAAAAAGAAAAAAGTGTAAACGAGAAAATAAAGAAAATGGAATAGGTGGACCTGCTAACAGATCAAAGTAGGACTGAAATTACCTCGTTTTCCCCTAGAAGTCAGACTATGTAGCACTTTATAGTCCATAAACTAAGCCAGTAGTGAGACTTCTGTTCTAGAAGAGGGAAGTTGGCCCAGTTGGGCGGGGCTCAGTGTAACGGCTCCGCTCTCCACTAGATGGCGCTGCTAGCCTACTGGGGTGGATTGTTGTTGCCCTCGTAGGTGAATATGTGCATGTGCGGGAGCGGTGAAAATGGTGCCACCCAGCTACCCAGTCTGTTCTCCCAGATCAGCAATTCCACACCCGTCCTCTGTCTTCAGCTTTCATCCACTCCTTGCTTTTTCACTCACCATGACCAGGCCCCAGGCAGTACCTCTTTCTCGAGTTTTGTCTCAGATGCGGCTGCTTTCCCCGCCCCTTACTTCTGAAGGACTGCGGCTTTGACCCGTTCTGCCCCTCTGCAGGAGGGTCTCACCGAGCAATGGCCGAATGAGTATTGGCCAAATGTCAGCTGCACCCAGGAACACTTGCTAGACTCTGCTGCTGCTGGTGCCCCGAGACTGCGGCCAGGTACGAGCCCACCCCAGAAAAAGTTTGCGAGATAGTGTAGCAACAGCATTTCAGGGATTATGGAAAATCACAACACACATCTGGCACCAGCCTTCATCCTTAACAATCTTGTTCCAGCACCAGTGAATGTGGCCATTTTCTGGGGTCTGCTAGGCCAGGTGGCTTCAACATTCTCTACCAAACGTCCTTCCAACAGTGGAACCGCTTTTCCCCTTGTGACCTGAGAGCCTCCCGGCCCCCACTCTGTTCCTGGGGATTCGCCCTTCTCATGAGAGCACTGCCAGGTATCAAGCTGTGGTGTTGCAGACTGCACTCCCCTTGTTTACAGTCTTAATGGAATTTAAACACTCTCCTTTCTCCTTTCTCCCTTTTTAGTTTAGTCCCTGCAGCTGTTTCCAATTTTCCACTTTCTCTCCAGCTGCATTTGGGGAGGGGTGCTTTTCCCGTATTCTTCCCCCCTCCCCAGTCTCCATCCTCTCTCTGCCCGCAGAAGCAGCTCCCTACCCTCCACAGCTTCTCACTCCCCAAATTCACCTCTCTGTGCCATGTACCTGCTGAATTCTGTGGTTCAGGTTGTGCAGATTCTTGTGTTAATCCTCCAATAAGTTTTCTAGGTGTGTAGGATGGTTTAGTGTTGGTCTGGCTGTATTTCATGGGCGTGAGACACACAAAAAATTTCCATGGTGTTCCGCCATCGTGGCTCCTCCCCCCGTGGTTTTTCTCTTGACCAGATACAGTCCTACGTTTCCTCAGCCTCTCTTTCTCTTCCCTTTGTCTCTCCACAGAAGGGGATCCCTCCCCTCCGTGCCTATGTGGCCTGTTTTATCTCTCTCAGTTCGCAACAATGCACCTATGGCCCATCAGGTAGTCCCAGTAGGTCCCTGGAAGTGTCTCTGTTGCTTTGCCAGCCGGACTCTTGGAGTTCAAAGTCCTTTTGCTTTACTGCTTTGTTTGAGAGACAAGGGAATTTCGGATCCTCCTACTTCTCTGTCATGTTGACCTCTCCCGGTGTGTCTAGAAGTTTCTATGCCAGAGAAAGCAGCCTGATTTTAGTGTTCTTTGTTTACTGGAATCTGGAAAAGACTATTGATTTGTTTTAGCAAAGAGGCCACATCTGGGACAGCAACTGCTTTAGAGTCACCACCTGATTATATTTATGATAATCCTCAGTCATGTTCCAAGGACCATCCATCTCTAACGCTGGATAAAATTGGAATGGGAATGAGATACAAATCACTACCTCACCATCTTTTAATACTCTGTTAGTAGCACAAATTTTCTGATATTTACACAGGCATGTGATAAAGCTTTTGATTTAGTATCTTGGTAGGGAGGGAAAAACTTAGTTACTTCTTATTCCTTCTCTTTTTTATTTAAAAACATTTTTTAATGTTTATTTATTTTTGAGAGAGAGACAGATCATGAGTGGGGGGGCGGGGGGGGGTGGCAGAGAGAGAAAGAGACACAGAATGCAAAGCAGTCTCCAGGCTCTGAGTTGTCAGCACAGAGCCTGACTGGGGCTCAAACTCATAAACCATGAGATCATGACCTGAGCCAAAGTTGGATGCTTAACCAACTGAGCCACCCAGGAACTCTTGCCCTTCTCTCTCTCTCTCTCTCTCTCTCTCTCTCTCTCTCTCTCTCTTTTTACTTTTGGAGAGAGAGATTGAGAGCTTGCACAATCTGGGGAGAGGGGCAGAGGGAGAGACAGAATATCAAACAGGCTCTATGTTCAGCACAGAGACCAATGCTGGGCTTGATCCCATGACCCTTGGATCATGATCTGAGGTGAAATCAAGAATCAAAGGCTCAACTGACTGAGCCACCCAGGCACCCCACTTCTTAGCACAGTAGCTCTTATTCTTTGTGTTAGAGAGGAAATGTGGTGATTCTTCCAGTTTCTTCCCATTCAAAATTCATTATCTGAACTTCATAATCTTCCCTCTGGCTGATGGACTTTGGTGACATTCTGCATTCCAAAGCATCAGTATTAGCTTTGAGTCAATGTCTAATAACCATTAAAAAGTGTGCGTGTTTCCCTTTCTGCAGTACATATATACTTAACTAAATGTCCTTTGGAGAAATACTTGAATTATGGTACACATTATACATTTATATTTGTTCTCTGGATTTACCTTCATTTGAGGGGCTCAGCGTCTATGAATTGACTCGTTAGGGTCTGAATTTCACTGGATTGTGATTCAAATGACTCTTTCTTCAACAGACCTCCAGGTTTTCTTTTAAAAACTTTTTAAATGTTTATTTATTTTTTTTGAGAGAGAGAGAGGGAGACAGAGTGTGAGTGGGGAAAGGCAGAGAGAGACACACACACACAGAATCCAAAGCAGGCTCCAGGCTCCAAGGTATCAGCAAAGAGCCCAATGCAGGGCTCGAACCCACAAACTGTGAGATCATGACCTGAGCCCAAGTCGGCTACTTAACCAACTGAGCCACCCAGGCGCCCCAGATCTCTAGGGATTTTAAATTGTATTTACACAAAGAAAATATGCTGGTTCGCAATTAGATTTATTCCAGTCAGTTTCTTTGATATTTTTTCCTGCATCTGGGTACACCTTTCTTCCTCTTGAAGTATCTGTTTAAGAGCTCTTTTAATCACTGTTTACCTTAAAATATCTTTATTTTGATCTCACTCTTAAATGCTATTGTAGCTGGGTATGTAATTCCAGATTGTCTCCTGAATTCCATTGTTCCTTGTGAAATCTTCAGTCAGTTAATTTCATTCCACAGTGGTAATTTGCATTATCCCTCTCTCTGACTTGTTTTTGATGTTCTGTAGTTTTACTACAATATATTCTAGTTGTAGATTTCTATTTTTTCTCTTTATATCCTGCTCAGGGCTTGTGCTTCCTGAATATGAGGACTTGTGTCTTTCAGCAATTCTGAAATATTCTCAGCCATTAACCTTTAAAATATCCTTTAAATATTTTCTAGACTTTCTTCTGGAGCATATATTAGATGTATATTCATCCTTCTCAGTCTCTCCTCCATTTCTCTTAACCTCTCTTTCATAGTCTCCATCTTTATACCCATTTGTGCTGTATTATAGATAATCATGTCAAATCCATCTTCTATGTCATTACTTCTCTTTTCAGCTTAGTGGTCTGTTTAAACCATATATTAGGTTTTTGTTTTCAATGACTATATTTTTCAATTTTAGAAGCTTCCCTTGATTGTTTTCACATCAATCTTAAAAATAATATCCTGCTCTTTTCTTATATTTTCATTTCTTCTTTTATTTTTTTTACTTAAATATACTATTTCTTAGTCTCCATATGGTCATTCTATTAACTGAAATTCCTAGGTGCCTAATTATGGTGTTTGTTGTTTCTGTTGACTCTTGCTGATGGGAGATTGTTTCTTCTTGTGCTTTGTGATTTTGGAATTTGAGCTCCTATGTGGCAAGGCCTTGTAAGAGTCCTATGGAGAATGCCCCTCCAGAGAAGTTTTGTGTTTGCTTCTGCTGGGCAAACAGCCCAAAATCTCATCAGCCTGGGAGTACATTTAATGTTAATTTATCAGGCTGAAGGATCCTGGACCATAAAGGGAGTATAAATTCTAACCCCAAATCACCTGAGATACAAGCTCATTTTCCTCTACAACTCCCTACCAACAGTGTCTCTTAGGTTTTGTCTCATCTTCACATGGTCATTGAAACACAAATGCTATGTTACTGGGATGAGTAACCTGCTTCAGGGAAGCCATGGGGTCAGCTTTTGTGCTTATGGCATTGTGTTTTGGTTTCTTTTTCATTCCTGGCCTCTGCATATATCCTTTAATCTTTTTGTGACTTCAAGTATACATTTGAAAGAATGTTCCATTTTATCTAACATGTCTAGGAGTTTTGTAGTATGTGGGAAGGGAGATATCTAGTCTTATATATTTCTATGCATAGTCATTCTTTAAATTTGTTTAATCTTCCCACCCTTCTCTCTCTCATATCTGTGCCTCCACACATATTATTTTCCTAGCAGAAAATACCCCTTTTCCCTCCTTTTGCCTGGCTAATTCTGATGCTTCAGGTCTAAGTTTAGCAGTCAGTCCTTCAGGAAAAGTTTTTTGACTATCTGTGCCCCATCTGTGTTTCTGTAGCCCCTGTACTTCTTTACAGGAACATTATTTTGTTTCCTTTCAATATGTCTACCTTCCCTTCTAATCCATGGTAGCAGGTACCATGGCTCATGACAGTTTCCCCAGTGTCTCCACAGTACCTAGCACATAATTTTTGATCAGCAAATATTTTTTTAATAAATGAATTTTCCCCCAGCCACTCCAGCTTTAGGAATTCAGGAATGAGCCCAGAGACAGCACTCTAAGCTATCTGCCTCACTCTATTTCACTATGTCAAATCTTGTTCTGTTCATAGAGGATGTGACCACCACAAAGAATTCCTCAAATCCTGTAGGATCCATCAGTTTTATTCCTCCAGATCCCATAATTAATTGACTACAGTCAGTGATCTCTAACATCAAGCCATTCTGACTACCATCCTGAACTTGTATCCATTATGGTCATTACATCCACATTCCCTGTGATGGTTAAGTGCTATTAACTAACCTCTGCCATTTAGGTATTTCCACATCCTCTTCAAGACCAGGGATTCCAATTTAGCTTCAGTGTCTCCCAATAGTATTCTATGCCAGTTGAGAGCATCTGATAAAGTATCATTAAAATATACTGGCATTTTCTTCATCAACATAGTCTCAAATTATGGAGAATAACTCTATAGTCCCACTCAGGTGACATAGTCAGGAGGTGGGGTGACATATGTGATGGTTCCCATTCAGATTTTCCCAATGTTTTTAGTTACTTTCTGTACAACATACCAAGGGATTTCTGATGTTTTATGTTGTTTTAGAGATAATGGAATGGATCTAGTTCATGTTGACCATCCATGGAAACTCATAGAGCCACATGTAGCTACTGGAGCAGACACACAAAGCCCAAATTGTGCAAAGTGCATCCATGTTGGCAATTCATCTCAAACTAAAATTGTGTTTCCCCCAGGCACTCTCCAAATCCATTCTCACAAATACTCCTCAGATTGTGTTGGCCTTTTCCCCAGAATATTCTTTCTTTCATCCTGAAGTAGTTGGATTTTCCACAAAGAATTTCCACAAATCCTCTCACAGATGGCCATTCCAAATGTCAAGGTTTCACTATTTCCCAAGTAACACATTGATTTTCATTTAACATCCCTGAAGAGGCTATGAAACCAACTGGTAATATTTGGCCAATCTATAAGAACAGGTTTTCTAGTTAGCCTTTAGTACCAAGCAATATGAGATCTCTTAACATAATCACATAATGTACTTGAGTTTTAATCCATACTTTCTGATGTTAATTTAGGGAGTTCATCACTTTCTTTCTTTAATTTATTTAGTAGGTCAGATGAAGCTGCCATGACCTATGGTACCTGAGTTCCTTATGTCTTCTTCACGTTCTCTAAGCAGAAGTTATGTAATCATTCAAAGTTTATTTTAAGTGGACACTTTATTCCAGGTGCTAAATAACTTAACTATTTCACCACTATACTTCTTTCTAGAAATATGAATAAGAGCTTCACTGTCTCCTGTTCCATTTCAATAAGATAAGAAATCCTAAATTTCACAGGGTGTCATGGCCTGAATCCTACTTCCTTATATCATTTCCTTTGTCAGCCACGATTTTGGAATACAACCAACATAAACTGACTCTGGTCAAATTAAGCATAAAAGAATTTCTCCGAAGTACATGCTTGGGTGAAGATGGTGGGGGGTGTCTCAAGGAATCAATGAGAAAAGAGTGGATCAGGATGGGGGATTGGGAGAAATTAAAGAAAATGAGGCGAGCAGACAGCAGGAACCATAGCGACCTTATAAAAACAGCAAGAGTCCAGTAAACATACAGCTTTGTTGTTGACAAGTCTCCAGTATTCCCTCTTTTCCTTACTTTACTTGCTGAAGATTCACAGGCCAGGGATTGAGCATATGGTTTCAACAGCAGGAAGAGGATGACGACAGCATCACAGCTCAACTTAAGGGTGGTTCTGAAGGATGCTTGAGAAAGGAATTCCTCTCAAGTGGCAAATCTTTGACTGAAATATGTGACTGTTCATTTTGCCTGGAAGGTGAGATGGCCACAGCTAAAATCTATACTAAGTAATGGTTAGCCACAAATGGTTTGGTCAGGTGTTCAGGCATTAAACGATAGGATTGCAAAGCTAAGACAAAAGTGCTTCTAGAAAATGGCACAGAGTATCTACATTTCTCAGCTTCTGTCATAGCAAACTGTGTATATGTGACTAAGTTATGGCCTGTGAGATGAAGAAAGATGTAGTACTTGTAAGAAGTGATTTTTAAGGGGGGATGTTCTCAGCTGAGGATATAGCATGTATGGAGGTACACAGATGGGGGAGGAGATTAAAATAATTTAAAGAGTGACTGTGTCTAAAACATAAAAGACTAGATATCCTGATTTATCAGCCTCTGTCCTGTTAATTTAGCGATAGTCACAACCCACCACGTTAAGTTCACAATACATTCACTAATGTGTTGTAGCCAGAAACTTGAAAAAAACATTGCTCTATGATATACACCTAAAAGCAGAGTTTGCTCATGGACGTCTTTGACTTTACTCGGTTAATTTAAATACCTATAATTGTATAACATATATTATATATAATATTATTATATATATGTTACATATATTAGATACATAATATATATGTTCCTGACATGAACAAGAGTTCAAAGTGGTTAAGAAAGTAAAAAAAAAAAGCCAGTAATGCCAAGGTTGAGACGAAACTAGAGAGGTAGGCAAGGTTCACATCACTTAAGGTCTTGTAGGCCCTGTGAGGAGTTTGGACTTAACTCTAACTTAAGTAGGAAACCGTTAGAGAATATTAAGCAAAGGGACTGACTTGATCAGATACGTTTCTTTAAAAAACGTTACTATTGCTGGTTTTGGAAAATGTATTGAAGATGGGCCAGAGGAGATGTGGTAAGAATCATTTTCAGTAGTCCAGGCAAAAGGTGCCGGTAAGTTGGACTGGAGTGGTAGCAGCAGCAGATATGGAAAGATTGGAGAGATATTTAAGAGATAGAATTGACAACATTTGGTGATAGAATGTTGGGGTGTGTGGGTGCAGAAGATTCAAAGGGAACCCACGTGTTTCTGACTTAGACAACTGAGTGAATGGTGTAAATAGTTACTAAGATGAAAGAGACTGAAAGAGAATCAGGTTTAGTGGAGAGGATCATGAGCTCACTTATGCTCATTTTGAGGTGTGTACATTACAGTTAGTAATTCTTCTGGCTCCTGATACCAATGCAGTTGCCAACAGAATGCCCAACTAGGGGTAGTTTAAACAAACGAGGCTTAAGCTTTCACAAAACAAAAGGTCTAGAGGTGACAGTGGTTGTTGGAATTGGTTCAGTGATTCAAAATGTCAATGCTGCCATCCTTTGTGATTCTCTTGGCTTGTTTCCTCATGGTCACAAATGCTGTTCAATGCATCCAAGTCCAAGACAGGAAGAAGGGAAAGGAAGGGAAAAGTCTTCCTCCTTTGAGGCTTTGTCATTTTGTTCAGAAAGAGAAGTCTCTCCCTGTGGAATTCCTCACATTAGCCTCCCTTGCATGCCCATCCTTAGGCCAATCAGTAACTAAGAGGATTCTGAACACTATCGCTCATTTAGATCAGTTCTCATTTCCTCCTTGAAATCAAGGGATCTCTGAAATATCTGCATAGGAAAGGTGAGGCAGGAAATTGTTGTGGGTAGGCCAAGGCCAGGGATTGCCACAACATAGAAGGAGAGATGTCGATGACTTCTTTGGTTATATGAATCTAGAGAACAAAAGAGAAGTCCAGAGTGGAAATATAAATGATGCTGTCAGCTGCCAGGGAAGAGCATGGTGGCATAAAGTCAAATCACAGAATTCCCCTCCTCCTACACCTACTAAAATGAACCCAAAAGAAGAATAGCAAAATCCAGCAAAAAGCACACCAAGGCACAGCAAAACAAGGAAGGAAGCTAACCCCATGCCACAAATTTGAAAAGTGTTAAAGCCCAGACCCTCCAAGTGACTGCTCACCACCACCACTATTACCACCCTTCTGTGAATTCTAAAGCTACAGTGAGATGGACAATTAGACACACATCTTACAGTGTAGTCATGAGAAAGGGGAGAAAATTTTCCAGATAAGGTAAATACGAGTGTGGGAGAATTCATCGAGCCCGTATCAGAGAAAATAGCAGACTGAACACAGCTTTTGATTTAAGTATAAGCAACATGAAAAGAAACAGGCTATTATGCAAATGTAGTAAAGCAAAGACTGTAAACAGGAACATAATATGCAAAGACAGGTTTAAAACCTCGTCTGAAGGAAAACACCACCCAAGGGACAAAAGAAAATTGCCCACTAGTGCATCATCTTACAGAAGAACTTAATGACAACATTTTCTCATGCATTGGGAGATGTCTGAAATGATGTTCACCTAACGTTCATGATGGCTGATTTGGAGTGTGGCGTTTTAAGGTGATTTTTTGCTTTCTTCTTTGTACTTTCTGTATTGCTTGAATTTCTCATAAGTATTTTTATAAGCACACAGGTGGTACTTAGATTCATAGGCGTGTGAGAGATTCTTTTAGGAAGATAGCATAAAATACAGGAGAACATTTGGAGATATCTCTGAGGAATTTTTGCATTTACTGATTGCATATAGTAAAAGTTTATGGTAAATTGGTAGGAATGTGTTACCAAGAAAGTTAAGGCTGAATATTCAAAATGGGAAGGAATAATCAAGTCTATGCTAAGTGATATTGAGAGAGCAATGAGTTGAGGACTTAAAAGTGGTCATTGAGTTTAGTAATTTGTTGGTTGTTG
Source organism: Neofelis nebulosa (assembly GCF_028018385.1). NCBI lineage: Eukaryota > Metazoa > Chordata > Mammalia > Carnivora > Felidae > Neofelis > Neofelis nebulosa. Next base: position 48,181,041 of record NC_080800.1, read on the forward strand.
ATGATGTTGGCAAGAGCATGTTTAACAGTGATTGGACCTGAACCAGACTAAAGGAAGTTGTAAAGTGCATGAATAATAATGAAGTGAGGACAGTGCCATATAGACTATTCTTTTGGGGCGCCTGGGTGGCTCAGTCTGTTGGGCATCCGACTTTGGCTCAGGTCATGATCTCGCAGTTCATGGGTTCAAGCCCCGCATCGGACTCTGTGCTGACAGTTCAGAGCCAGGAGCTGCTTCAGATTCTGTGTCTCCCTCTCTCTCTTTGCCCCTCCCCCACTCATGCTCTGTCTCTCTCTGTCTCTCAAAAATAAGTAAACATTAAAAAATTAAAATAAAATAAATAGACTATTCTTTCAGTACAGTTAAGCTGGAAATACAGCAATAATCAATACTTCAAGGGGATAATCAATACTTCAAGATACTGAGAATGACAGAAGGACAAAGAAAGTACAGGTGGTGGGTGAGGTTTAGATAAGAGAAGGGAACGTGTGAGGCTTGGTGCAAATAGAGATAGCTTTATAGATTTAGTGGTGGAAAGGTGAGGTTGTTTCTAGGTGAGAGCTTCGTTTCCTGTCTAGATGAGAAGACAAGGTAATTTGCTAAGTGTGAGGGGATAGGAGCTTGAATGAGAGTTTTGATGATAATGGAAGAGTAAATTCACAAGAGAAATATGATAGGACCTCTGGGTAGTGTAAATGGTTCATTTATCACCATTTATCTGGAGTGGTAGCGATGTGCCACATTATATGACTTTCCGTAGCTGTGCTTGACAGCCAAGTGCAAGCTGGGAGGGGACATAGTCATCCATTGTTGGGATTTGTCTAATGATTGCAGAGGGGAATATGGGGAAAGGGAAGAAGTGTATTTGCAAAAACAGGCACTGCAAATATGAGCCATGGATTCTAGTTTGGATAAGGGAAAAATGACACAGGGGTTGGGGAGGAGGAAGAAAGGGAAAAGTAGATGGGTCAGTTCTATCAATCCCGATGATGCCTACAAAGAGGTGAAGTGAAAGCAGCAGAGTATCAGACTGTAAGGAGAGAAGGCTTTGGTTAGAGTAGGATATTTAAATATGTTTCTAGGTGGAGACATTTTATTTTATCCAGGATGTAATTGTAGGCATGGGAACTGAGATGAGTGGGGAAAAAAGACGTTAGAGATGAGAACATTGAAAGGAGACCAGGTTTTTGGATAGGATGAATATTGAATTTATTCAGGATGATGGCAGGAGTTGAGATGGAGATAACTATGAACCAAGTGCCATGGTTATAAATGTGTGAAGCAATGTGTCTAATACGTTTGTAAGTGACAGTAATGAAGAGTGGTAGAGCCAAATGGTGGAAGCTTCAAAGGAGTGTGGTTTTTTGTTTTGTTTTGTTTTGTTTTTTTGTTTGTTTCACAATCAAGAGGAAACATTGCTTGAGGTGGTGCTGTGAAGTAATGATGACACCATCTTTATGTCTCCACCCTGCTACTTGTGGGGAGTATGAGCAGCCTCCCTGCAGAGTTGCTGTAGAAGTTGGGTGACTGGGGATGGCTAGGGCTGAGTTAAGGCAAGAAGAGAAAAGAAGATTCAGAGAAGTTGAGAATGTAGGAGAGCCTGTGTATTACAAAGCAGAAATTCCAGGGAGCATATTGTAAGGATCTGAGAGACCAAAGAGAAGGGATAGAGTGCAGTACATGAAGGCAGAGGAAGCCAGAGCATTAGAGAGAAAGGAAAAATGAGAAAATGTATTGATCTGGGCAGTGACCAGGGAAAACAGGGACTGGAGGCAGGATGGAATTAGCTGGGCCACTAGACTGTCAAGATATTAAGTCCTAGCTTTGGGGGTCAACATGGCGGGGAAGTAGGGGGATCCATACTTCCTGTGTCTCTCAAGCAAAGAAGGGTTGAAGCCAAAGGACTTTGAACCCCAAGAGTCTGGGAGGAAAAGAGACTGCGTCTACCAGGGAGACACCGAGACAGCCTGACGGGCCACAGGTGGGTGATTGCGAACTGGGAGAGATAAAACGGGCCATGTAGGCACAGAGGGGAGGGATCCCCTTCTGCAGAGAGACAAAGGAAGAGAAAGAGTGGCTGGGGCTGTATCTGGACAAGAGAAACCTCGAACCATGACGGAGAGGGATCCCATCTCTAACTGTGGGGCTTTCTCTGGACTGGGGCTGGCTGCCCCGTTCATGCACCTGGGGAGGAGGGGAGCCACCCCCAGGTTCTGTGGTAGGTCAGGAGCTCAGTCCACAGTAGGAGAAAGTGGTCCCCTTCCTGAAGTGCTGCGGGACAGGACAAAACAAGCCAGGACCACATATCGGGCGGCATAGAGAGGCGCTTCCCCAGTGCCGGGGTGCACAGAGCAGGAGTTTAAATCCCAGCCAAGCGCGGGGGCATGGGAGTCAGAGGAGCAAGACAGACCGCGTTGTCTGTGCCCATGGTACAATGAGGACGGTTCAAACGGAGTGACTTGGGACACCGGGTCCCTGGAGAAGAGACTGAGGGATCGCCATTTTCCTCCCCACCACCACCAAGGTGGGGCCTCAGGGATGGGTCCGCGGGGCCCACAGTGGAGGCGGGACCCGCCTACAGCAAACCACTCTCCTCCGTGCCAGCAGGATAACTCCAGTATCTACCGAAACGGGATAGACATTGTGGAACCAGACGGACCCCTCCTCCAGACCAGTGCTGCTGCATTGCCTGGATTAATTCTAGGACAATTCTTGTTATTTAGTTATATTCCTCCTTCCTTTTCTCCTTCTAACCTATTCCCTCCTCTAGGCTGGTTACTCTGGTTGTTGGTTTGGTTAAGCAGACGTACTTAATCCATTCTCTTGATACATGTTCTACACCTCCTTCTTTCCTTTCCTTTCTCTCTCTCTGGAATAATCAAGCCATATAGTTTCTCTGTCTGGGTAACTTTATCTTCATCCCCCCACACCCCACCCCCGCCTCCTTCTTTATTTTCCTTTCTCTCTCTCTCTCTCTCTCTCTCTCTCTCTCTCGATTAAGCCGTTTAGTCTCTCTGCCTGGTCAATGTTTATTTTTTCTTTTTCCACGCCCCTGTCGTTTCTCTCTTTGTATGTGCTCTTCCATCAGCACCGCCTCCACTCTGTTCTTTACTCGTAGCTGGTGTTTCTGGTTTTTTGCTTTTCAATTGTTATTTTGTTGGTTGGTTGGTTGGTTGGTTGGTTGAATTTCTTCCTTTCCAATTTGTATTACTTTTCTTTCTTTCTTTTTTCTTTTTTAAATTGCCTTATTGTAATGGCTAGATGTTTCAGTACTCAGTCTTAGAGAGAGAAAATTTAGCCTCTCATCATTAAGTATGATATTACCTGGGTTTTTTTTTTTTTAGACGCTCCTTTCAAGTTGAGGAAGCTTCTCTCTATTCCTTGTGTAGTGAGAGATTTTTCTTCCTGCAATCATGAAGGGATCTTGGATTTTGTCAAGTCCTTTTTCTGTGCAAATTATGTGCCAATACTGTTGATCAGCTGGGTTGCATTAACTGACTTTTGAATATTTAACCAGACTTGTATACCTGTACTAAATCCTACTTGATTGTGGCATATTATATTTTTTATACATTATTGGTTGGATTTCATTTGTTAAATTTTGGTGAGAGGATTCTTGAATTTATATTCCAGAGTGGATAGTTGTCTCTCATTTTCTTTTTTATATGCAATCTTTGTCTTGTTTTGTATCTGGGCCATTCTGCCTTCATAAAATGAGCTGAGAAGTATTCCTTCTTCTGCTGTGTGTATGTAAAATTGATGTTATTTTCTTTGAATGTTTGGTAAAATTGTCCAGTGAAACCATTTGGTCTTGGACTTTTCTTTTAATATGTATTCGTTTTTTTGTAAGGGTTATATGTAAATTCAGTTTATTTCTTGGCTGTATTTATAGGGGGTGGGGCAGAGGGGAAAGTGGGTGATGGACCTTGGGGAGGGCACTTGTTGGGATGAGCACTGGGTGTTGTATGGAAGCCAATTTGACAATAAATTATATTAAAAAAGAAAAGATATTACATCCCGATCACAAATTAATGGACATGAACACTAGCAGAATTCTATTACACACTGGTGGAGGAGCTCCAAAGCCCGTATAATGGACATATGTTTCTGGCTTTAGAAACTTCAAGGACCCTCAAGCTGTAAGGATTAGATACAATGATGTTGCATAATGGACTGAGTCTGGTGTAGTGGAGATGATGCTGTATGGTCAGGTACAGTTTTTAATTGAAGGAGTGCTTCTGTGAAAGGGGATGGATCAGTGCATGTGCATGGTCCTGGGAGTTGGGTGTAGGGGCAAGTGCTATGGCAGAAATGTTACATATACTTAATTTACGTTCAGAGTTAAATAACTTGCCAAGGATACAGTTGGCAAGTGGCAAAGCTGAGACTCAAAATATGATCTGTGCCTGTGAATCTACAATTATTTCAAAATAAAAAGTTTTTTTAAAGGTCAAACAAATCAGATGTATGTAATTCTGAAGCAATGCACTGACATTTTAGGCAGACAGGGATACTTACAAAAGAGTGTCAAACTAATTTCAGTGATTTCATTCCCAAATCTTAATGCTAGAAGATAGTGGAACAGTATGTGGCATTGGCCTATGGACAACAGAGTCTTAAAAAATCAAAATTTACAAATCACCAAGAGGAGTTATGTCACCAGAATAATCTCAAACCTTGAGAACAGAGGTTGTTTACAACTTAACCTGCATGGCAGGGAGTCCTAGCTTCTCTGGAAATCCCCAGGCCCCAGGAGAAAGATGCCAGCCCCAGCGGTGATGGGATAATGTACCCATATAACTCCCTGGGGTCAACCTCCTCAGTGATATCCCCAGGACTGTCCCTGAGACAAGGACAAGGGAAATCTGCCAGGAGCAGAACCTAGGGCAGCCAGATTTTCTGACAAGAGACTTATTTATCTTCCAAGGATATAGTCCAACAACTAATGACCATGAGATTCACTCTCTTGTCATGTATGTGCCCTGCTGGATGCAATATATGCAACAAACAGATGATGCAGAATGAAAGGTCTCTTCCTTCCTTCTTTCTCTTTTGAATTAGTTTTGTTGTTGATCCCACTGTTTTTCTTCCACCATTTTGATGAGTCAAACTACTGAGTCTCTCTCCCAGTAATTGGTTTATTTTGGTATTTTTTAATGACATTAAGATGATATGATTGTCAGAAGACCCAGGGATAATGGAATATTTCCCCAGACCACTGTCAACATTCCCTATAAAGTTCTAAATTGAGACGTACAGTCAGAAAACAACAAATGAAATATATGATGCAACTCCAAAGGCCTTCTGGCTTGATAGCACCTGCTCTTGTAATGGTAGGATCCCAGTTTTACCTCAAAATATCCCACAGTTATTTCTCTGTCTCCCCCTCACGTTTCGTCCTGGTCACTAAGTCTCTCTAAATAATAGACAACATCTATCTGTTAACATTTTAGATGAATTTTCCTTGTTTCTGAACCTTATATAAATGGAATTATGTATTAAGATAGTCTTTGTCTCTGGCTTCTTTTGCTAAACATTGTGAGATTCAACCCTGTTGTGTCTAACAGTAGTTCATTTATTGTAATTATTATGGAGTTTTCCATCTTATAATACACTTTTGTTAAAATGAGAAAATTTTCAATGTAAAGGTGCTGTTTTTTTAAAGTGTATTTATTTATTGTGTGTGAGAGAGAGAGTGTGAGCAGAGGAGTGGCAGGGAGGAAGGGAGAGAGAGAATCCCAAGCAGACTCCATGCTCTCAGTATAGAGACAAACAGGGCTCAATCCCAGGAACCATGGGATCATGACCTGATCATGATCAAGAGTCAGGTGCTCAACTGACTGAGCCACCAAGGTGCCCCAAAGTAAGGGTCCTTTTAAAAGTTGTCATATGGGGGTGCCTGGGTGGCTCAGTCAGCTGAGCATCTGACTTCAGCTCATGTCATGATCTCGTGGTTCATGAGTTTGAGCCCCGTTTCAGGCTCTGTGCAGACAGCTCTGTGTCTCCTTCTCTCCCTGCCTCTCTCTCTCTCTCTCTCTCTCTCTCAAAAAAAAGGAATAAACATTAAAAATGTTTTTTAAAAAGTCATGATATGGAAAAGGAGGAAAGTGCCAATGATTGGCTTCTGCTTTGATTGAGCAACCTTACAAATTACTATTTAAATCCTTTAGTAACATCTAAAGATGCTATGATAGGAAAATATAGGATTCAGTAGGCAGAGAGGGAAGGATTAGGACCTGTGGTCCCTGGGTGGGAAAAAACACGTCTTTTGGAATGATGCTGGGAGTGTCTGACCACAGCAAAGCCCTTCAGGCTTAAGATCCGCTTACGAATGTAAAAGACCCCACCTACTCCCCCTCAGGTTTCCCTCAAGAATTTGACAAAAGACCTAAGTATGGCCATAAGCCACCCCTCATACAATGGAATAGAACTAATCAGTAACAGACCACCCAGCACCTAGAGCTATCAATCCAATAAGGGTGGGAACTGAGAGGGAATGGGGGGAGGGGAGGGCTAACTAAAACCTTATAAAACAAAGACCCTTGCCTATTGTTGTGGGCATTCACTTTCAAATGTACCCTCTCTGTAAAGAGAGCTTTCCTACTGATGGGGTTTGGCGATGGTGGTGGGGTGGTCTAGAGCTGATGGTTGAGAAGGAATTTTTGAAGACATTTTTGATGCAAAAAGGTTATTTTATTAAAGCACAGGGACAGGACCCATGGGCAGAAACAGCTGCATTGGGGTTGTGAAGAGTAACTGATTATAGGCCCTCAGGTTGTGAGGGGGTTAGGGATAGAGTAAGTCTCTAAAGAGCTTTGGAAGCAAGGCTTCCAGGACCTTGAGAGGCTGGCTGTTGTTAGGAAAATGCCATTTGTTACCATTTAGTAAAACCTCAGTCATGAGACCCTTCAGATGTATATTAGGGGGCCATAAGCTTGGAGTATGATTGCCAATATATATCTAGGGGCAGTTGAGATAAAGGAAGTTTCCAAAGGAATTTTTATATTTTAAAGTAGACTTACAGGACCCTGGGAGGTCAAGATAATGTTAAGCCAAGATTCCCTTTTGCCCCTATCAAAGTGTCATCATGGAGGCAGCTGATCTCGTAGAGGGAGGTCACTCTGCTGGTTTCAAACACTTGTCAGTGGGCTGTAGGCGGTAAGGGAATTTAATTTTTCATTTGCCTTTGTTTCCCACATCACCATGGCAAGCGCTTAAACCCCCTTACATCTTGATGAGGGTGGTATTAGGGCTCCAGGAAACGGAGTCTATAGGTTTCTAGAGATTAGGCTATGGATAAGATTGCCTTTTTCTTGCAGTTTACTAAGTTATCCATAAACTGAAGGAGACTCCTCTCCTGCATGACTGTGATCTCTATCAGTCAGCCATTTGCTTTCTTTCCTTTCCCCTGTTCTCGGGCAGCCAAGAGTGTCCAAGGAATATCACATATATCCCACCTTTGTGGGGATGGGGTGGGGTGCTGTTAGCCTGTACTTTGCCCTCAGCTTGCCCCGCACTTCCTCATCACTACTATTCCTACTTTCTGAGCTCATACTCTAATAAACTTTTGCCTGCTGTTCATTTTGTATCCACCTCTTCAGTCTTCCAAGCAGCGAGACAACAAAACCAAATAAATATGGGGGTATTGTGGTAAAATATCCTGCAACAATGTCAATTGCAACATTATTACCACGGCAAAGATTTTTGTCAAATAAGACAACCAAAAAGAATTACAGGCTTCTTTTAGAGGCTATTTTAACAGGACATTGCAACAACTTCTCAAGTTTTTGGAATCTTAAAAGATCCTGTTGTGCAAATGATATTTCCAAGGTTATATTTATATAAAGAGAGAATACAACAATTTATAACAGTTATTCAATATACAGAAGACTCTATTGTGCACAGAGAAACAAAACTGATATTATTATGAATGTTTTCAACCTTGCAACACTTTATCAAGTCAGATTCTTTTAAATAGTTTGGGATGAAGATTGGTAACCTTCTACCTACAGAGGAAAGGGTACAACTTCTACATCGTTTTCTGATACTTTCTTTTTAAAAATAATCATTTTATTGTAAAATATAACTTAGACACAGAAAACCACATGGAATACATGTATGGCTTAATGAATTTATTATGAGGTGAAAACCACTCAGGTATGAAATATAGTTTCTCCAGTCACCTAAGAAGCCCCTTCCATGTACCATATTGCAATCACAGACTCTCTTGCTGCCAATAAGAAATCGCGATCCTGAATTTTATAGTAATCAGTTCCTTGTAATTTTGTTTTGTTGTGTTGTACAAGTTTTATCACCCAAATGTGATTCCCTACACAGTATAATTGAATATATACTCCTTCATCATTTTTACTTACCATTTATATTTATACCAATAATACTATCAATATAATTACTAGAGATAGAGCATTTTTGATACATGTTATCCCAATTTTTATCTGCCACCAATATTTTAAAACAATCAAAATATATTTACAATATAGCCTACATAATACTCTCTCCCACTTAACCCATGTTGATTCTTCTGAAGCTGACTCTCCAGGAGATTCTTCTTCAGGAAGGGCTCATGGAAACAATATTCTCTGAGTCTTGCATATTGATAACAGTTTCTCTGTGTCACTTATACTTGAAAGTCAGTTTTGCTGGGTATAAAATCCTTAGCTCATGCCACTTCTTTTTTCTCTAAGTATATTAAATATGTGACCCTATTTTCTTCTGGTATAAAATGTTTCTGTTGAAAAGTCTGATGATAATCTAAATTTCTTAATTTTGTAAGTCACAAGTTATATTTTTTCCCTAAATGCCCCAAATATTTTCCCTTAAAAAAAGGCCTAGTAATTTTGCTAAAATGTGTCTTAATATTGTCTCTCTGGGTCAATATTCTCTAATACATGGTGTGCTCTTTTAGTGTGGGAGATGCCACATAGTTCTACCCTTCCTCTCTCCTTTTAGTTGAACATTGATTAAGATAGTTGGCCTGGACTGCTTCTCCCCTAGCTCTTGACATTTAGGTTTTCTCTGATTTCTTTTATCAGAAATGCATCATTTTCATCATACAGATTTTATACACTTGTCTTAGACATATATGTATGTATCATTTCCTCTGGAGCAATTAAAATAGTGTTGCCTTATGTTTTGTTTTCCATTTTTTCATAGTGTATAAAAATGTAAGTTACTTTTATGTATTGATCTTGTATTGTGTAACCTTGCTGAACTCATTAGTCTAAGTGGGGTTTTTTTTTGGTAGATTCCTTTCATTTTCTATATGGACAATCATTGTTTTAATGAGTTATTTTTTACATGTTTATTCATTTATTTATTATTATTAATTTTTAAATTTACATATTTAAATTCAAGTTATCAAGGGCAGCTAGGTTCTTGCCTTGATTCTGCTAGTTTTCAGCATCAGATGGGCCAAAATTCAAAGCCAAATCATCTTCATTAGAATGTTAAATGGTTCAAACTATTTCCTTTCCTCTATAAATTTGGTTTTTGAAAGCCCCAGTTTTAAGCTATACTTTTTTAAAGCCATATTTTCTTTTGAAGTGATTCTTTTTTTAATTATAGTTGACACACAATGTTATATTAGTTTCAGCCATACTACATAGTGATTCAACAGCTCTATACATTATACTATGCTTACCACAAGTGTAGCTACTGCCATCAGTCACCACACAGTGCTATCACAATACCATTGACTATATTCCTTATGTTGTAGTGTAGTATTGGTTTCAGGAATAGAATCCAGTGATTCATCACTTACATATAACACCCAGTGCTCATACCAACAAGTGCCTTCCTTAATGCCCATCACCCATTTAGCCCATCCCTCCACCCACCTCCCCTCCAGCAAACCTCAGTTTGTTCTCTGTATTTAAGAGTCTCTTATGGTTTGCCTCCTTCTCCGTTTTTATCTTATTTTTCCTTCCCTTCCCCTATGTTCATTTGTTGTGATCTTAAATTCCATATATGAGTGAAATCATATTAAGTGAATTAAGTCAGAGATAGACAAATATGTATTTATTTTTAGAGAGAGAAAACGTGCAGGGAAGGGCAAGAGAAAGGGATAGAGAGAATCTCAAGCAGGTTCTGCACTGTCAGTGCAGAGTCTGATGTGGGGCTCAACCTCATGAACCATGAGATCATGACCTGGGCTGAAACCAAGAGTCGGACGCTTAAACAACTGAGCCACACAGGTGCTTCTCTACATAGACAATCATATCATCTGTGAAGACAGTGTTTAATTTCTTCCTTTCCAATTTGTATTACTTTTCTTTTTTTTAATTGCCTTATTGCAATGGCTAGATCTTTCAGTACTCAGTCTTAGAGAAAATTTAGCCTTGCATCACTAAGTATGATATTACCTGTGGGGTTTTTTTTTAGATGCTCCTTTCAAGTTGAGGAAGTTTCTCTCTACTCCTTGTGTAGTGAGAGATTTTTCTTCCTGAAATCATGAATGGGTGTTGGATTTTGTCAAATCCCTTTTTCTGTGCAAATTATGTGCCAATCCTGTTGATCAGCTGGGTTGCATTAACTGACTTTTGAATATTGAACCAGACTTGTATACCTGTAGTAAATCCTACTTGGTTGTCTCATTGTTGAAAATCAATTAACCATAGATGAATGGGTTTATTTCTGGACTCCCAATTCCATTGCATTTCCTATATACCTGTATTTTTGCCAGCACCATACTATTTTGATAATTGTTGTTTCGTATGATGTTTTAAAATAGAGAATTTTGAGTGTTTTGTCTTTGTTCATGGTTCATGTCAGGATTGTCCTGGCTAATTTTATGGTCCCTTTCAGTTCCATATAAAATTTAGAATTGGGAGCACCTGGGTGGTTCAATTGGTTGGGCTTCTGACTCTTGACTTTGGCTCAGGTCATGATCCCAGGGTCGTGGAATCGAGCCCTGTGTCGGGCTCCACACTGAGCATGGAGCCTGCTTGAGATTCTCTCTCTCTCTCTCTCTCTCTCTCTCTCCCTCATGCTCATGCACTCTCTCTCCCTAAAATAAAAAAATTAGAATTGGCTATTTCTATTTCTGTAGAAAAGGCCATTGGGTTATTTTAGATACTTTGGGAAGTGACGATGAAAGGGGGGCTAAAAACATATGAATTGCATGAAAGTCAGATTAAGAAGCATGAAAACAGATGAATTGTGTGAAAGTTGGGTTAGGTTTCCAGATCCCCTTGTCATACTGTGAACTGGTTGATTTATCTCCTGTGTCCCAGCAGAAGACTCAAGGATTTTTCTTGGGAGAAGGTAAAACAGAGGGTCTCTCAAATGGGGGATTCAAGACATAATTGAGGTTGGGAATCCTATATTGCAATAGGGAGCTAAAGGAACATGTTTATACAGACTATTGGTCACCTGAGGTAAGTCTAAACATGAAAAAGGGAGGTGGAAAGAAACTTGAAGGAAACTGTGTGGTAAATCTTTTTTAAAAAGCCACTTAGCCATTCCTCAGAAGGAATATTTTATTTCATAAAATATTTATGAAACAAGAAGAAAATACTTTTTTTTAATGTTTTATTTATTTTTGAGAGAGAGAGAGTCCAAGCAGGGAGGGGGCAGAGAAAGAGGGAGACACAGAATTGGAAGCAGGCTCCAGGCTCTGAGCTGTCAGCACAGAGCCCGACATGGGGCTCAAACCCACAAGCTGTGAGATAATGACCTGGGCCAAAGTCAGGTGCTTAACCGACTGAGCCACCCAGGCGCCCCAAGAAGAAAATACTTTAAAACAACAAAATGTGCTCATGGAAATTAAAAATATACAGTTGATCCTTGAACAATTTGGGTTGGGGCATTGACCCTGGTGGTGTGCATGGGTGAAATAGGTGACGGGGATTAAAGATTACACTTACTGTGATGAGCACTGAGTAATGTATAGAATTGTTGAATCAGTATATTTTACACCTGGAACTAATATAAAACTATACATCAATTACACTAGAATTTAAAAAATAAGTAAATAAATAAATTTTAAAAATCTATATATAACTTTTGACTCCTACAAAATTTAACTACTAATAGCCTACTGTTGACTGGAAGCCTTACTGATAACATAAACTTTCAATTACATGCTTTTGTATGTTACATGTGATATATACTGTATTTTTACAATAAAGTGAGCTAGAGGAAATGTTATTAAGAAAATCATAAGGAAAATAGTTATAGTACTTTATTATATTTACCCAAAAAAATCCACATATAAATTTGACAAATTTAACTGATGACCATAGGGGAAGGGAAGGAAAAATAAGAAACAGGAAGGCAAACCATAAGAGACTCTTAAATACAGAGAAAAAACTGAGAGTTGATGGGGGTGGGGAAAATGCGTGATGGGCATTGAGGAGGGCACTTGTTGGGATGAGCACTGGGTGCTGTATGTAAGTGATGAATCACAGGAATCTGCTGAAGCCAAGACTACACTGTATGTTAACTAACTTGACAATAATTTTTTTTAAAAATCCACATGTAAGTGGACCCACACAGTTTCAAACACTTGTTATTTAAGGGTCAGCTGTATTAGCAGAAATGGAAAACTCGTTAGAAGGATTGGATGATATGTTTGAAAAAAATATTCAAGTAAGTAAATCCAAACAATTAATATGCAGAGAGAGAATAAGAGGTCCAGACAAGAAGAGCTAACTTCCAATTAATGGGGATTGAAGAAAGAACAGGCAAATAACAGATAGAAAGAAATGATCAAAAAGTAAAGAAATATTTCCCAGAACTGAAGGTTATATATTTTTAGCCAGAGCAAGCAAGAGCAAGAGTATACCTGGCACTTTCAAGGGATAGCAAGGAGGCCAGTGTGGCTAGACCAGAGTGAATCAAGGGAGAGTGAGAAAAGAGGTCAGAAAATTGATATGGGTGACAAGTAAGCCTGACAAGCTAAAGATTTGGACTTTTACTCCGAGTAAAGTGAGGGATCATTAAAAGGATTTTGAGCTGAGTAATGATGTGATTTGACTTACATATTTTAAAGTTCATTTATTTACTTTGAGTGAGAGATAGAGAGATAGAGAGAGAGAGAGAACAAGCTAGGGAGGGGCAGAGAGAGGGAGCAAGAGAGAATCCTAAGCAGGCTCCACACCCAAGGTGGAGCCAGATGAGGGGCTAGAACTCATGAACACTGAGATCATGACCTGAGTCAGATGCTTAACCGACTGAGCCACCCAGGTGCCCCTGATATGATTTACATTTTTTAAAATAGTTTTTGTAAGTATTTATTTTTTGAGAAAGGGGGACAGAGCACGAGTGGGGGAGGGGCAGAGAGAGAGGGAGACAGAGAATCTGAAGCAGGCTCCAGGCTCTGAGCTATCAGCACAGAGCCTGATAATAGAGCTTAAATTTGGGAATAGTGTGGGGCACCTGGGTGGCTCAGTCAGTTAAGCGTCCAACTTCAGCTCAAGTCATGATCTCACGGTTTGTGAATTTGAGCCCCGTGTTGGGCTCTCTGCTGACAGCTTGGAACCTGGAGCCTGCTTCAGATTCCATGTCTCCTTCTTTGTGCCCCCCCCCCCCACTTGTGCTCTCTCAAAAATAAATAAATGTAAAAAAAAAAGAAAAAAGAAAAAAGAAACCTTGGGAATAGTAAGATCATGACCTGAGCCAAAGTTGGACGCTTAACCAACTGAGTCACCAAGGTGCCCCTTGACTTACATTTTTAAACTTTTTACTTTAAAATTATAGATTTAAAGACTGTTGCAGAGACAGTTCAGAGAGTTCCCATGTTCACCCAGATTCCTCTAATGGATAGATCTTACTTAATTATACTACAATATTATCTTGTACTGTGGGTGTAACCATGAATTTGATGTTTTTTGCATTGTGGTTGTGTATTAGTCTGTTGTTTTACCACATGTGTTGATTAATGTAGCCACAATTAAGATACAGCACTATTTCATCACCATAAAGATCTTCGTTATGCTTCCCCACTGTTATAGTAACACTCCCCACTTTCCCTATGACCATCCCTAATATCTGACAATCAATAATCTTTCCATTTTTATAATTTTGTTAGAGAGTTTTATATAAATGGAATAACAGTGTATCACATTTTAAAATTGGCTTTTTTTAATTCGGCATAATAATGACCCTGAAGCGCATCCAAGTTGTGTGCATCAATAGCTTACCACTTTTGGTATTGGCATGGATGTACCACAGTTTAACTATTTACCTACTGACATACAATATTTGACCTTTTGGGCATTTGGGTTTTTTTTATTCCACATAATGCCCTTGAAGTACATACAAGTTTTATATATGAAAAGTTTATTTCCAGCTTTTGGCTATTAAAACTAAAGCTCCTGTGAACATATGTGTACAGGTTTTGCACCAACATCTATTTTCATTTCTTTAGAGTAAATGCCTAGAAGTAGAATTTCTGGGTCATATGATAAGTGTATGTGTAATTTTTTAGGAAACTGAAAAACTGTTTTTTGAGGTGAATGTATACTATTTTATATCCCCCCAGCAATGTATGGTGGATCTAGTTTCTCCTCGCTTTTTCCAGTATTTGGCATTGTCATTTTTTATTTTAGCTATTCTAATAGGTGTGTAGAGATACCTCATAATAGTTACAATTTGCGTTTCCCTAGTGGATAATGACCTTGAACATCTTTTCATGTGTTTATTTTCGATCGTATATCCTCTTCAATAAAATGTCTCTTCATGCTTTTTTGACCATTTTCTAATTGGATTTTTTAATGTGGAGTTGTGGGGGTTCTTAATATATACTAGATATGAGTCCTTATATGAGGTTTGCAAGTATTTTTTGTCTTTAGCTTGCCTTTTAATCCTCTTTTATTTTGAGAGTGCATGCATGAGTGCAAGCGGGGAAGGGGCAAGGAGAGGAGAGAAAGAATCCCAAGCAGGCTCCACACTGTCAGCACAGCTCCTGATGTGGGGCTTGAACTCACAAACCATGAGATCATGACCTGAGCTGAAATCAAGAGTTGGATGCTGAACCAACTGAGCCATCCAGGCACCCCATTGCCTTTTAATCCAAGGTCTTACACAGAGCAAAATTTGGTTAAGTCAATTTATCAACTTTTTGTGGACAGGTTTTTGGCATCATGTCTAAAAATTCTTCACCAAGTCCTAGGTCCTGAAGATTTCCCCTATGTTATAAATTTTATAATTTTACATTTGACACATAAATTTATGATCCACTTTGAGTTAATTTCTCTATAAGTTGTGAAGTCTAGGTTGAGGTTCACTTTTTGCCTATAGATATCCAATTGCTCCAGAACCTTTTTGTTGAAAACACTATCTTTCCTCCATTAAACTGCTTTTGCACCTTTGCCAAAAAAATGAGTTGGCTTTATTTGTGTGTAGATAGGTTAGTTATTTCTGGGTTCTGTTTTTATGATATATGTGCCCATCTTTTTGCTAAAATCACATAGTCTTGATTACTGTAGCTATATACACTTTGTTGAAGTCAAGTAGAGTAATTTTTCCTACTTTTTTCCTTTTCCAGAATTCTTTTAGCCATTTTATTAGCTTCTTATTATCTATTACAAATTATCTATCACAGGCTTGGTGGCCCAAAACAACATAAATTTATTTTCTTACAGTTCTGTAGGCCAAAAGCCTGATATCAAGGTGTTGGTATGGTCACCCTCCCTCCAAGAGCTATAGGGGAGAATCCTTCCTTTCCTCTTTTAATTTATGGTGGCTCCAGGTGTTCTTTGGCTTGTGACTACATAACTCCAATCCTTGCTTCCATCTTCACATGGCCATATCCTTTGTGTCTATGCCATTTCTTCTAAGGACAGTTGTCATTGCATTTAGGGCTCACTCAGATAATCCAGGATGATCTCAAGATCCTTAATCAAATTTGTAAGAATACTTTTACTAAATAAAGTCACATTCACAGATTTGGGGGTTAAGAAGTGAACATATGTTTTGGGGGACCAACATTCAACCCATTTCAGTTATTCTAGTTCCTTTGCCTTTCTATACAAATAGAATAATCTTATCTATGTACCAAAAAAATCTTGCTGGGAGATTTGATTAGAATTACATTAAATTTCTAGATCATTCTGGGATAAAAAATATCCTTACTATGGTGAGTCTTTTAATCAACGAACATGGAATGTCTGTTTATTTAGATCTTCCTTGATATCTTTCAGTAGCATTTTTTAGTTTTCCGCATACAAGTCCTATACATGTTTTGTTAGATTTACATACAAGCACTTTGTTTTTTTAGCAATTGCATGTTTTAAATTTATATACGTTAATTTATATAATCTTAATTTTATGCTAGTATATAGAAATACAATTGATTTTTTTCTGTTTATCTTGTATATAAGTATAGCCTAGCTGAAGTCACTTTTCAGTGCCAGGAACTGTGTTCAACTGGGTCATTTGTATTCTATCTTCAGTTTCTCTGATTACTTCATTTGTCTTCATTCTGCTGTTGAAGCCATCCACTGATTTTTTTAAAATGCGTATTTATTGAGAGAGGGAGGGAGGGAGGGAGGGAGGGGGAGAGAGAGAGAGAGAGAGAGAGAGAGCGCGAGCAGGGGAGGGGCAGAGAGAGAATCCCAATCTCACGAACCATGAGATCATGACCTGAGCCGAAAGCAAGAGTCGGATGCTTAACTGACTGAGCCACCCAGGTGCCCCAAAACTTCTTATATTTTTAGTTCTAAAATTTCTGTTTGGTTCTCCTTTATATCTTCTATTGCTTTGCTGAGACTTCTAATTTTTTTATTTATTTCAAGTGGGTTTGCAATTGCTTGTTGAAGCATTTTTATTATGGCTCCTTTACAACACTGGCCAGATCATATCATCTGTGTTACCTTGGTGTTAGCTTTGTTGTCTTTTCTCATTCAATTTGAAATTTTCCTGGTTCTTAGTAGAACGAGTGATTTTTTATTTATATCTGGACATTTTGGGTATTATTTCATGAGTCTGAACCTTAGTTAAATCTTCTGGTTGAGCTGGCCTCTTCTGAGAAGGCTGTGGCAGGGGAAGGTGTGGTGTCACATTACTGCCAGGTCGGGGTGGAAGTCCAAGTTCTCCACTTGGCTTTCTCTGACACCACCTTGGTGGTGGGTGGAGGGAGGTTGGGAGACTCTCATCAAAACCCAGAAAGAGTCTAGGCTGAGTCTTTGTTTCTGAGGGTGGGGGCTGGAGCCATAGCTTTTCTATGGTTTGCTGCAGAATGGTCATGGTCTAAAGGTTTTCTGTATTGCCAGGTTGCCACTTTTATTAGTCCTTCAGCTAGAGAAACAGGGTTTTGTCTGCCTCTATTGGTGTTTGAGGATTGCTGGCTTCTCCAGTATCCAGTCTAGGATGTATGAGGCAAAAAGCAAACCAAGGAACTTACCATTGTGTTGTTCCTCAGGCCCAATGCCCTTAGTGATCTGGCTTCTCTTTACCATTCAAAGTCTTATGTCTATTTTATATTGAATATCCAGGGGGTTTATTGCACTTAGTGGCTGGAATAGGAAAAGGTATGTCTTCTCTATCTTCTCTGAAGTCTCCAACATATTTAAAAGATTTCTCTTGATGCTGTATTGAGATTAGACTATGGCAGGGGGTAGGGAGGATGGAGGCAACAGTGAGATGGGTTAGGAGGCTATTGTAGTAAGAAACGACGCTGGTTCTGGCCAAAGTGGTAGCAGTGGAGATGGTGAGAAGTAGTCAGATTCTGGAAACATTTTGAAGGAAAGCCAACAGAATTTGCCTACAGCTTGGATATAGATTGAGAGAGAGAAAGATATGAATTGGAATTGCCCAAGTTTTTGACTTGAGCACCTGGAAGGATGAAGTTGCCATCTACTAATATGAGGGAGGTCAGGGGAGAAGCAGGTTTTGGCTGGGAGCAGGGGGTGGGATCAGGAGTCACATTTTGGATATATTTCCAAGTGAAATTGTTGAGTAGGCAGTTGTATATTATATTCCCCTTTCCCCTTACTTATTCCTTCTGCAACTCCAATTACTCATTTATGAGACCTTCTCATTGTTTTCCACATATTCTAGCCTCTTTTTTCCTTTCACTGTGTGTGCCGTTTGCTGAATAATTTCCTAAGATCTGTCTTCCAGTTAAATTCTCTCTTCAACAGTGTTTAATCTGTTTAATTCATTCATTGAGTATTTAATTTCAATTATTGCATTTTTCATTTCTAGAAATCTGTTTTGGTTCATTTCTTTTCAAATATGCCTATTCTTTCTTTAGTGTTTTGTTCTTTTATGTTCTTTTAGTTCTTTTATATCCATAATCAATTTCAACATACTTTATTAACTCTATTAGATTCTTCTATTATCTAAAGTTCATGGAGGTTTATTCCTACTGTTTATTTGCTCTTGCTTATTGTGAGTTACTTTATGTTCAATTGGGTTTTATATATGAAGTTCTTGTTCAGCCTGGCTTAGAGACACGTTTATATTGAGAGGTGTGGTGTGTTTTTTCCAGATGCCCCAGAGAGACCAATTTTTCTGTTAATTTCACAAGTTGTAGGTTCTGGGACCACATAAGCAGTATAAGCTTGAATCACAAACCCATGTAAAGCTCAGTTACATGATTAATAATTCATATAGGAGAAAAATTTGTCCCCCTTCCAAAGCCTAGGCCAAGACAGACAAGATGCCTCATTGTGTCCATATGCCAGTGGGAAGTCTATTTTAGAAAATGCACCTTTCCATGAGGATATAGATCTTTAAGCACTTTCTTTCTCATCTCGGGTGGTCCATGAGCTTATCTCCTCTCTCTTTTGTGTTAAGACTCAATCCTCTAGGTGCTACTCTATATTTCTTGAACTGGGTAATGATTACACAGATGTGTTCACTTTGTGACAATTCCTCAGTCTGTACATTTAGACTTTGTGCCCTACAGAGAAGGGCACTTCTTGGGCACAAAGTCTTTTCATTTCAATTAAAAATTATATAAAATCTAGAAGTATTTAAAACTTGCAACATGTTAATTCTCTCCAAATTGATCTATAGATTTAATGCAATTCCCTTCAAAATACCAGCAAGAGATCTGTAGGCACAGAAAAGCTTATTCTAAAATGTATTTATGAAAAGGCATAGGCCCTGGGATAGGTAAACAATGCTGAAAAAGAAGAATAGAGTGGGAGGAATTACCCCACTTGATATTAAGGCTTTCTATATAGCTACAGTAATCAAAATAGTGTGGTACTGGTGGAATTATAGAAACATAAGATCAACAGAATAGAGATTCCAGAAATAGAACCACACAAGTACAGCTACCTGATTTTTGATAAAGAGGAAAAAGGAATTCAATAAAGAAAGCACAATTTTCTTAGCAAGTGATATTGATATAATTGGACATTTTAAGCCAAAAAAAAAACAAAAACAAAAACCCTTGACCTAACCATCTTACAGTATACAAAAATTATCTTAAAGTGGATCATAGAGGGGCACCTGGGCGGCTCAGTCAGTTGAGCATCCGACTTCAGCTCAGGTCATGATCTTGTAGTTCATGAGTTCAAGCCCTGCGTCATGGCCTGTGCTGGCAGCTCAGAGCCTAAAGCCTGCTTCAGATTCTGTGCCTCCCTCTCTCTCTGCCCCTCCCCTGCTCACACTCTGTCTCTCTCTCAAAAGTAAGCATTAAAAAAAATTTAATAAAAAATACAAATAAAAATAATAAAATTGATCATAAATATAAATGTACAACATAAAACTATAAAACTTTTAGAACATAGGAGAAATTTTTCATGACCTAGGGTTAGTCAAAGAACTCTTAAACAGGACAATTTAAAAAATAGGTATAATCTACAAAAGACACTAATAAGAGAATAAAAGGACAAACTGCAGACTGGGAGAAAATATTTGCAAATTACATATGCAACAAATAATTTGTATCCTAAATATATGAAAAGTTCTCAAAGTTCAATTGTAAGAAAACCATAGGCCAACTAAAAATATGAAAAAACTTAAACAGGCACTTTTTACCAAAGAGGATGTATAGATGGCAAATAAGCACAAGTGGAAGAATTGTGTACAGCCATCTTGTAACCATGAAGAAGTATCCAAAGATAAAGCTAACACACATGAGGGCAGAACTGAGATAATCAGAACCAAAGATCTGATTAAACTGTGCCTGAAATCCACATACATCTAGACTTTGTAAGTACATGAGCTAATAGCCCATGCTTTACTTGGGTTTTCTGTTATTTGTAACTTAAAATATCTTTATGTCTGCCACACTTATTATCAAAGTAAATAATCTTCAAGACTTAACTCCTCTCACCTGCAGGAAATTTTTCATGGCTGCTACTTTCCCCCTTTTTCCTTTGAGCTCCTCCAGTCTCAAGAGTCTAAGTCATTCATCTTATCTCTCCCTGTTCCCCACTTTCCTCTCCTCTCCATACACACACACACACACACACACACACACACACACACACACACACTGCAAACCCTTATGGCACTTTTGTGTTTTACCTCAGTTTTTACTCTTTACTGTTATGGCACTAACCCTGGTGCAATGCAACATTCAACATTTGTTAACTCTGAATTGTGACTGTCAGCGTTTGTCTCTCCTTGCAAGATTGTTAGCTCCTGAGGGCTTGGCAGTCCCTTGACTCCACTCTTCTCTGCTCCACTGTTAAATGCATTGATCCATAAAGATGAGGCTCTGTAGTGGGATAGGAGGAGGCTGAAAGGCATTCATTCAAGCTTATTTACTAATGCTTGTGTACCCCTTATGGTTACCTGCTTTTATCCTTCACTGGGGAGTGAGCCACTCAGGCTCTGGATCATCTATTTTCACACATTCCAAATTCTATGCTTTCAAATTCAAGGCCTACTCCAGAAGGGGGAAGGGCTGTGATTGACCGGGGATACATTTATTATATGGAAATTTTAGCTTAAAAAAGAATCACAAATGTATACTAAACTCTAGTTAATGGCATGCATGCAGATATGCTTAAGGGGAAATATAAAGATGTCTAATTTGAAATACATAAAAAACAATATGGGTTGATGGATAGAGGGATGAATAGATGTGTGTAAGAAGCAAGTACAGTAACATGCTAATTGTAAAACCTAGATGGTGGATATATGGGTGTTCGTAGAACAATTACTTTGACTTTCTGAAATGTTTGAAAATCTTCATAGTAAAATGTCAGGAGAAAAAGGGCTATGGGTTAACATCTCTGGTATCTTCACAGCCACTGCCTTGCAATTTAACTGGAAACTTGCAACAACCCCTTTCACACTGGCCTCCATACTAACCTGCTTCTATCTCTGCCACCCCAAGGATTACCAAAGAAAATATTCTGAAACATAAATTGGACCTCCACAGTCCCTGCCAACCTCTTTAGGCTTCATTCCCCAGCACTTGCCATACCTTACTCTAGCCTTTACACCAGCCCAACTCAAGGGCTTATAGTTCCACCCATACACCAGGCTTCCTCTACTTTCCACTTCTACTTATACTAGTCCTTTTGCTTGGAATGCTCTATTCCAACACATTATTCTGCCTTCCCTTGCCTAGTGAATGCCCTTCAACATTCAAATCAGACTTCTCAAAGTCTTTCCTGTTCCTCTGACTGGGTTCAGTCTCCTTCATGCTCTCATAGCACCCCACATTTATTTGTAACATAATATTTATCCAGTATGCTGTACTTGGGTTTCCAAGTCTGTGTACTAAACCACATGCTCCTTGAGGATCAAGCCCTCTGATAGCATGCACAGGGCCTAATACAAAGGAAGTTTTGATAAACCACTGTAAAATTAAACCAATATTGAATTAGCATGGATGATAATCTGGCACCTTCCAGCAACTTCATCATAGACTTAGTTGTACCTCCTCCACAGGACTTTAAGGCACATCACACCTATTGACTCAGCCATTTTTCTAGGTCTTTCAAATACTTTCATCATGGAACCAACTTGATTTCCTGCCCCAGTTTGGAATATTCTCTCCAATTCCTTTAAAGGCTTACTATTTCTGTAATCTCTATAAGATTATAGGATGTGCTGGGAAAATCTTAAGTGGGTAAATTTACTGATCACTGGAGTGTCAGATATTGAAGTTCTTTAAAGCTACTGTAATTCCTCCCAACAATTCAATGAGGTAGGGATTATATTTTCATTTTACAGATGATGAAACTAAGTCAAGGAAATATAAAGTAGCCAGCTCAAGATCACATAGGTGGTAAAGATGTAATTCAATCATTGGTCTTTTCAACTTTCAGGAACATCCTCTTTCTACTACAGCCCATTATCTCCAGGCTGGGCCAGGTTCTGAAAAGCCTTGAAACCCAGAAGGTATAATAAGCAGCAGGAAGTCTCGAATGTTCTTGTGCAGGAGGGGATGATGAAAAGAGGCTTTTGGGGAGGTAACACTGAAAAGTTGTGTATAATAGAATGGAATGTAAGGGAGGCTTGCTGGGCTCCAACAAGGAAAATGTAAAATGGATATTGCGTATCTCTTACCACATTCATTGGTGAATGCTGGCATTGTGTTGTGGTCCTATGGGGAAGGAGAAGGCCTCAAGAGGTGAGCTATTTTGAGTTAAAAAGCTAAAAGGGGGATAAAGGAGTGCAATTTCTGTCTTGTGGGTTGTATGAGTGGACAATTCCATGTGTCTGCCTCCTGGAAATAGCCTAGGATTTCTGCCCTTTATGAGATGTAGAAGTCCAGGAAAAGGCCAGAATTGACTGGACAGTTGAATGAAGGTTACCTTCGGGAAGCAGCTTTCGATGGGGGCACTAGAAGATGAGATGGTGCCCTCTCCATCCCTCCTTCAGTAACATCCTCACTGGTCTCTCTGACTTCATCTCACTTCCTCCTAATCCACTCCTAAGGGATGTTTTTTAAAAGCAAGTTAGATCATGCCATTTTCTGCTTAAACCCTATCATTTTAATGGTTCTCTATCATTCATGGGATACAGTTAAATCTTTTGACTAACATCAAAATTACATATCCTCCACTATCTGAGGTTTAAAGATAAACATCACACCTAAAACTAATCAACTTTGATCATGTCTTCTCGAACTAGACATGCCCTCTTGGAGATTATTCATGATTCCCCAGGTGAAAGTCACAGCTGTAGTTATACCAAATTGCTTGTCCCCTATATGCACATGGGTGCTCCCCTCTGACTTTATTCATGCTGTTGCCTTGGCTTGGACAACTCTTCCTACTGTTCTCCACCTGACTGGCTACTTTTCATCCTTAAGTTCAGGAATCACCCCTGACAAGATTTACCTGCTTCCTGAACACCCTGCTTCCCCAGGACAGATTCCCTAACTAGCATCTTGTGCTCATCTCTGGTGCCCTTCTGATCTACTCAGTTTAGTGGAGGGCAAGTGCCATTTCAGTCAACTTGACATGAACAGGGTCCTGATGGAAAGGGAAAGGCCTGTGTACCTGAGGCAGGGAACACAACATGAACAAGCAGAATTGGGGATCTGTACTCAGGACAGGTCAGGTCTAAGAAGATTCGGTTTGGGAATCAACAGCATCCAGAAAGTTTGGGGGTGACCATACTTCTAGAGGCCTTCATAGTTGAAATAATTCCATCTAGACAATGTAGAAACTGAGATCCAGACAAGCAATCTCCCCCAAATTATTTGGTCATTGAGAAGGCAGGTTCTTAGTGACAAGTCCTGTGTACTTTTCCACTCCATAGAGGAAAAAGTGAGGTTGGGTGCTTGTTTTCCTCCTAATTTTTCGACAGGATCCTCTAATCTTCTGGCACCTCCTGTCTGGATGAGAGGTAAGGTAACCAAGACTCTAGCTTATCCTTAAGCTGATGACAAAGAGAACCCAACCCACCATTCCTGCAAAGGCTCTGAAATCCCTCCCCTCTTTCCTATTGCATTTCTACCAGAAGATACAGTTCCCCATGCCCCAAACAGGAACCTTTCCTCCCTAGATCCTAATACCAACATTCAGATTGAAAGAGCTAGAGGAGGCTATCCAGCCAGTAGATGCCAAACAGAGAGTCACCCCAGACGCACAGTAGCAGAATTTCTAGGATGAAGACATTCTCTGGGGCACCTGGGTGGCTCAGTTGGTTAAGCATCCAACTTCAGCTCAGGTCATGATCCCTCGACTCATGGGTTCGAGCCCCGCATCAGGTTGTGTGCTGACAGCTCAGAACCTAGAGCCTGCTTCAAATTCTGTGTCTCCATTTCTCTCTGCCCCTCCCCTGCTTGCAGTCTGTCTCTGTCTCTCTCAAAAATAAACATTAAAAAAAAAAAGAAATTCTCATTGGGTCCAAAGTCCTTTTACAATGAGTCTCAGACAGGAAGCAGCCTGCCCTGGGTCACAGAGTCAGGGTGGTAGTAGATTTGGAACTGATGCTCCTGACATTATCCCTTGGGCTCTCTTCAGGACACAATTCCCAATGCTGCATTTTGCACACAACAGGTGCTCAATAAACATCTGTTGGGTCATTGATGTGCAAAAGATTTTCTAACATGGTGAGGGGAAAGAACATGAGTTTTGGAGTTAGGCAGATCCTGCTGTGGAAGACCACTGGCAAATTTCAACCTCCTTCACTGTAAACAGGACTAACAACTATCTCCCAACGCTGTCAGTGAGCATTAAATGAGATATCCTAAGTAAAACCCCTAGCCCAATGCCTGGCACAGAAAAGGCACTTAATAAATTGTAGTCGTTATCAGTGAGAGGTAGTACTGTGATAAGAACACAGACTCTGGAACCAGGCTGGCCCCACAACTTAAGATGTTTGATGCTAGAAGGTTTCTTTGCCTCTGTTTTCTGATCAGTAGGATGAGGACATCAGTGAGGATTAAATGAATCAATATACATAGAACACTAAGAGAAGTGTCTAGCACAAGGAAATAATCATGATGTGTTAGCTCTAATAATTCTATCTTATCCCTTGCACTGGACCTAAACACAGTAATCAAGTTCAGCCTGGAGGAGCATGTCAGATAAAGAGAGAGGGAAGAAAAACAAAACACCAAAATTCCATATTCAAAGACAACACAGGTATAGCCACTAAGAACAGCCCATGGAAGATATGGAAAGCCTTCCCAACAAACTTGTCAGGCCACTTTGAATTGTTGCCTCTTTCTTTTCTGCTCACTGTACTTCTGGTTATGTTTCTAGTGTGTCAATTGTGTCTCTCATGAAAGCTGGGATTCTGTCCCCTCCCCACCTCAGGTGTAAGGTTGGGGACCAAGGAAGTGCTGAGTTCACAAAAGGGAGAGAAAGAGAAAATGTAAAGAGAAGGCGGCACTCCTGGACCCACCCCACCACCCACCACCACCACCACCACCACCACCACCACCACTACCACCACAAAAGAATGCCAAGCAAAGCAATTGCCAAGATAAATCACTTTTATCTATATAGGAAAGGGAGGATCTAAAAAAAATATAAATTACATTAGTAACGCAACATAAGAAAAAAACAGGGGAAAAAACAACAGAGAAGTCTGTATGATGCTATTCTAACCTGTTTATAAAAAGGCCCTGCATCAGAAATTCACAATCCTACCCACTTCTAAAAATATATTTAGACATGTACAGAAGCGGTGGGCTTGTTTTTAAATTGTTTGCTTTTCTGTAAAAATATATTAAAGGTGAATAGAAATCCTCTCTCCCTGCCCCCTATCCAACCCCCAGCTCTGTGCTAGGGACTGGATACCAGAGGTTAACTCTCACCATGTTCTACACCTTAGTTACTACCACTCCAACCCCTCCCCAACTCACTTCACTTAGAACCTGAAACATTAAAAAAAAAAAAGAAAAAGCACACTAGCCTCTTTGGAAAAGCATAACTCTGAGGGTAAACTTGCTTTTCATTTAAAACACAAAACAACATACAGGAGACTCTGAGAGCCCAACTAAACTAAATGGAAACCCAGTCAAATGGAAGTTGGGTTTCAGCTCCACAGAAACTTCTAACAAAGAAACAGAGGGGAAAGAGGCCTGGAACCAGGGGGATTTGCTAGCAATTAGCTGCCTTTGAAATATCAAGGGGCGAGAGTGTTAATGGGCAGAAGGGCTGGGGTCCTGGTCTTTGTTACAGCAGTCAGGGCCTAGTCAGGCAGTTGCCTACACAGGGACACAGACTGTCCCTCCTTCCCTCCCCTCGCTACCCTCTGCTGCCTTGAAATCCCCAAGAAGAGCAAAGCTTGGTGGAAATAGAGGGGAGGGGAGTGGGGACCTCACATTCTAGGGGGGGAGGTAGCCAGGCTTTTTGCCTTTGGTGTGACTAGATGGAGGACTGCATGGCCCCTGGGGTCCCCAAAATAAAAAAAAGGAATGGGGTTAAGGGGCCCCTGATTCCAAATGAGGAGAGTAGATGTGGGGCTGTAGAGAAAAGAAAGAAACTGGAGACACAAAGACAACAAGGGCAGCCTCACATACTCCCGTAGCCTGCAATGGTAGCTATTAAATTCCCCAGAAGCACTGGGCAAACTGGGGTGAGGTCAAGGTGGGGAGTAGAGGACAAGGATGCACTCCACTTGGGCAGTACCAAAATGGAGGGAGTGGGGCATTATCCATCCAGTCCAGGTTGCCAGAGATGCAGGACAGACTGAGGTGGAGGGAGACAGGGGAGGAGGAGGGGTTGGGCACTGTCTGGACAATAGAGACATCCACAAAGGGAAGACAGGGAGGGGAGGATCAGACGATCTGCTCCTTTACAGATGGGCATCTCCTCTCCCAGGTTCAGGCTCTTGAATAGCCCATCTGTACTCTGCTTGAGCATTGACCTGATGTCTGGGAGCACAAAGACCCAGAGGCGAAACGTGAGTTCTGAGGTCTTCTTTAGACCAAGACCTTAGGTGGGGAAAGGAGGGAGGCTCCTGATGGGAGAACCCAGAGCTGTCCTGTCACATCCTTTCCAGAAGGTCCAGGCTGTGCTCTGTGGTACAGGTGAAGAGAGCAGGCTGTACGTAGGGCCAGAGTTATCTGCTTCAGTGGTAGGAACTTTCAGACTGTTGGGAGATCACCTGTTGGGGCCCAGCTATAGCCACATGGATAATGTTCTGCAGGACCTCAAAATCCAGGCAAATCCCTGAAGCTCACCCTGGGACAGGGGACCTCATCTGTAGCCACCCAAAAGTAGCTTCCTCCAATGGGCTACAAAGTCATGGTCAAAGGCTTGGGTGTTGGTCCTCTCCCCACCTTTTAGACATGACAGAAATCTCTCTTCTTCCCAAAGATGAATGAAGTCAGCCCACAGCCTTTCTAGTCCACCTCTGGAAATGGCCCCTACTGGGGCAGTAAGGAGACTCCGGGCCCTCTTCTTTATTTTCATGATGCATTTGGCAAGAGGGGAAAGAGGCTAGACCCTTCTCCCAGGAACGAATCTGGAATGGGATATGTCCACTTGGCTGGGGGGCAGAACGGGAAGAACATATGGGCAAAGGTGGACAGGCTTCTGCAGACAGGGCTGGAGTTGTGGGAAGTGTTGAGCACTGGGAACTCCATAATCAGGGAAATAGCAAGGGGCCCAGCCTCACTTTATGTTTCTCCTCATCCTGCCTCCTAGCTCTAAGTGGGGATGAGAGTATAGGGCAGATAAGGCTGGTAAAAAAGAAACGGGTTGAAGCAGCAGAAGAAGGTTCTGGTCAGCCAGAAACCTCTCCCATTTACCTGCTAGTCAGAGGTATGGAGAAGGAAGGCAGGATGCTCTAGTGGAAGTAGAAAAGGGAGTTAGGGGAGTTGGTGAAGGGGCCCTTTGGGGAGTCCGTGCCTTTGGTCAGTTCCAAGAAAGCAGGACAATGCGCCTCAGCACCTTGTCCGGGGCAGATAGGATCCAGGAGTGCCCCGAGAGCTGATGATGGAGAAGGCAATGGGGGTGAAGGGGTGAGGGGCAGGACACTAGGGGGCTCACAGAAGTAGTTTGCCATTTCTGTGGATTTTCAGGATACGGCCAAGTCTCTGCTTTGCTGTGGCCAGGCCCTTTTTAGGACGCTTTCCTGTGGGGGAAAAGAGAGGTAAGTAAAGGCTATGGCAAGGGCTTCAGCAACAACTCCAGCACCATCTATATTTGTTCTACCCCCCTCCTCTGTTCCTTTGCCCACAGAGTGTCCCCATTCTTATACTGGCTCCAGGCACATCTTGGGCAAGAGGCCCTTCTTAACTACTTCCATCATGCCTTGGCGCTTCCTATGACCTCCTGCAGCAGCTATCTACTCCCTGATTAGCCTGTCTGATTCCTTTTCCTCATTGATTTATTTGGTCCCAATCATTTTCCTTCCTAAATTCTGCAGGGATGTGGTAATGCCTCCCTGTCCTCTTATCCTGACCACGGAGACTGGACAAGTGCCTCGTTAGTGATTATAGCTCAGTGTCCTGGAAGGTGGCATTCCCACGGCCTTGTTTCGTTAGCAACCCTCATCTTCATCATCCAATGCCACACTGACTTCACCACCCTTGAGCTGCATACTCTAGGGACTGGGCTTTGAACGCCAAAGTGAGGAAAAAGAGAGCTTGAGCCATGCCCCCCCATTGCCTCTTCCTCTCTCTCCCCACATCAAATCACTTCCCATGTCCACTGTGACCTCCTCCATATTTGATCAATTTATCTTCTCCCTCTTCATTCCCTCTGCTATAGCCCCAGCTTCTCTTCACTGCAGCCTGAAACCTGTGTATATGTCTCCTCCCTAGACTTCTCACCCACTGCCCACCCTCCACTCTGGTCACCAGAAGGCTCTTTCTAAACCCACATCTGAAATGCCCCTGTTTAACATCAGTTAACGTCCCTTCATTGCCTAAGAGATCAAATACAAGTGCCTTAGGTTGACCGTCAGTATCCCTCCCAGGTATTCTCATCTACCAGGGTACTTAGGGTTTGGAGCTGGTGACCCTAAGATCCTTCTCAGTTCTGCAACCATATGGCAGCTGTACCTTGTCCTGCTTGATTGCTCTGGGAGCCAACTGAAGGGCGCCGCTGGGTCAAGAAGACGCCAGGGGCCATGGGTGTGGTGCTGCGGTTTGCCTGGGCCATACCAAAGGCATTGGGACGAGCTGTATATTCGTGGTCAGCAAGACTTCCTGAGAGAGCCTCTTGTTTAGGCTCAGGAGGAGGCAGGGGTGAGGAGGAGGTGAGAAGCTGGGGTGTAGTCGCCAGAGTTGGGGCTGGCGCTGCCACGCTGAGATTGGACTCTTGAAGTTGAGGCTGTTCTACCTCCTTCAACAAAGGTTTCTTCTTGATGTATTTCTTCTTCTGGGCTTTCTGAAGCTCCTGAAATATAAGCCAAGTGGGAGGGGAAAATTCAGGAGTGGAGAAGAGAGAATTGCCCAGAAAGGAAACTAGACACTGGTAGATGTGGTTCTATAAACCTCCCCACCCTAAGTCTAGCCTGGGTGTTATGTATACAAAACACACAGACCTTCCATCACCAGAGGTCATCTCTTTGGTACCATCCACCCTTAAGTTATCACTGCCACTAACCAGTACAGTGGTAACAGAAGGGTAAATGAGTTCAGAGACTTGGGTTTTGGTCCTAACATTGTCATTTATGAGGTGGACTATGGATACTTCTAATAAGAATAGCCACATTTATGTCGGCACCTAAGGCCCTTTATACAGTTGACCCTTAGGGTAGTACTAACCTCCCATGCAGGCAAAAATCCACATTTTGACTCCCCAAAAACTTAACTACTAATAGCCTACTGTTGACTGGAAGCCTTACTGATAACATAAACAGTCGATTAACATATATTTTGTATGTTCTACATATTATATACTGTATCTTTTGTTTTTTAATATAATTTATTGTCAAATTGGTTTCCATACAACACCCAGTGCTCATCCCAACAAGCGCCCTCCTCAATGCCCATCACCCACCTTCCCCTCTCCCCTATCCACCCTCAGTTTGTTCTCTGTATGTAAGAGTCTCTTATGGTTTGCCTCCCTCCCTCTCTGTAACTTTTTTTCCCCTTCCCCTCCCCCATGGTCTTCTGTTAAGTTTCTCAAGATCCACATAGGAGTGAAAACATATGCTATCTGTCTTTCTCTGACTGACTTACAATAAAGGCAGAGAAAAGAAAATATTAGGAAAATCCTAAGGAAAAGAAAATACATTTACAGTACTACACTAAAAAAAAAAAAAATCTACGTATAAGTGGACCTGTGCAGTTCAAACCTGTGTTGTGCAAGGGCCAACAGTCTGCTTAACTTCATTTATTCCTCAGAGTAGCCCTGAGAAGGAAAATCCCTCAGTTTATAGATGAGAAAACTGAGGTGCAGGGATATTAAGTAGTTTGAGCCCAAAGCCTCACAGGTGAAGAACTGCTAGGTCCAGGATTCAGCCAGGTCTATCTGAATACCCACCCTGTATACTTCTCAAAAAGGAACTCTGAGAGTGAAAGAGGAGTAGCTTTGGAATAAAATAAAATTTTTAAAAAAACAAAGAAAACAAAAACAAAAACAAAAACAAACAAACAAAAACTGGGGTTCAAATATAGGCTTGTGCTCCCTGAGTGGGATGACCTCAACAAGTTACTAACCTTTGTGAATCTCAATTGCCTTATCTGTAAAATGGGCCAAATAAATCTGTTTTTCAGGGTTGTCAGAGAGATTAAATAAAATAATGATGTAAAAACACATAGCACATAGTAGGTACTCAGCAAGTGGTAAACTATTGCTCTATCTTCATATCTTAAAAAGGTTTCTCTTACTTTTGCTGGTCTTTTTTTTTTTAATTTTTTTTAACGTTTATTTATTTTTGAGACAGAGACAGAGCATGAACGGGGGAGGGGCAGAGAGAGAGGGAGACACAGAATCGGAAGCAGGCTTCAGGCTCTGAGCCATCAGCCCAGAGCCCGACGCGGGGCTCGAACTCACGGACCTCGAGATCGTGACCTGAGCTGAAGTCGGACGCTTAACCGACTGCGCCAGCCAGGCGCCCCTTTTGCTGGTCTTTTAATAGAGGACTTGGCAATCCTCCAGGCCACTAGGTCTTAAAACCTCAATTCTGGATGGGAGAGATGAATAAGAAGTTATGTCACTTCTCCCAACATCTTGGATTTCATCCATCCATTGCTCTAGGGAGCTACTATCCACTGTGTAGTGGGTACCTGTAGAGTGGGCATCTGGAGCCCTGAGAACCTGGAAAGGTGCTGCTGAAAGCATGTGAACGACTTCACCTTCTGAAATGCTACACAGCCTCACAGACCAACTCAGTGATTACATTTCTTTGCCTTGGCAGCACGGGCCTACTCCTGCCAGGCTGTGGCTACAATAGGAATTTCTGGGGGATAAGAATAATAATATTAGTAATACAGGCCAGGTACTGTTCTACAATTTAACTCATTTAATACTCAGAAGAAGTATGAGAAGAAAGAATTAAAATCACATTTTGAGAAGAAACTGTGGCACAGAGAGATTAAGTCATTTTCCCAAGGTTATAGGACCAATATGTGACCAAGATGGGATTCAGACCTAAGCCACTGGGCTTCAGAATCACTTTTCTCAGCCATACTGCTATTCCACCCATACCAGAAACTGCATTTCTGCCCCCATTTCTCTCATCTGAATCCAGAGATTATCTATTCACACCTAGATCATATAGCTGAAATTTTTCTACCTTTGCTGCCAATCTCCTCATGTAATTCATCCAGATGAATTACAGAAGACTAGACTGTTTTATGACAGGATCACTTACACTTGCCAATTTCCTTGCTCAGAAGCCTGTTAGCAGGTCTTCACCCAAGTTCAAACTTCCCAGTCTGACATTCATGGTCTTCTACAGTCTGGCCATTCATCCCTATCCAACCCATAATGATTACACTGAGAAGCTAACACGTCTATAGTACTTACTCTGTGACAAGTGCCATGCTCTGAGCTTTTCCATATATTACCTCATCTAATCCTCAAAGTTTATGAGGAAACTGAGGCATAGAGAAATTAAGTAACTTGCTAAAGTGGTAGAGTGAATATTCAAAGTCAGGCAGGCTAGTTCTACAATCCATTTTTTAATCTGAATTTATCTTACCCTATTCCCCATGAAGCCTCCAATCCAGAAAAGATCTGCTCATTTATTTATTCATCCATCCATTCCTTCATTCATTCACCCAACACTGACTAAACACATGTTTAGTATAGTGGGGATACCAAGTTAAATTAGATGTATCCCCACCCTTCAGGCACTTACAGTTTAATAAGGAACACAGAAAAGCACACTTATGACTGTTAAGAGAGAATGCTACAGAAGTACAGAAGACTACTGTAATAAATTGGTGGTAGGTGGTATGAAGGTGTGTTAGGTAAGGCATCCGAAAGGGATAATTCCCAATGGGCAGAGGAACAACCTGTGCAAAGGCAGAGGCATGAGACACTGTGATACACGCTAAGTGAACTTCAAGTATCATGGTACAATAGTATAGCTGGTGTGAAGGGCATGTATGAGGGGCTGGTAGGAGGTTAGGGAGGAGAGGTGACCAGAGAACAAATTAAGAGGGCCTTGTGTGCTTTGCTAAGGATTTCCCTTCTCCTAGAATGCCTTTCTGTTCCTTCCAAAAGCTCAGCCTGCAAAACACCTCCCAAATTTCAAATCCTCTTCTTTCAAGTCATCCCTCATCAACCGAAACAGAAGTGAGCTCCTTAGAAGGCACTAAAAATAGTTTTCACAGTTTTAATGTATCTGTTTATTTAAAGCAGTAGAACACTCCCCTCCCCCACTTTTTTCCAGATTACATCTAACATGGCACTAGGATATATATATAACAGAGGGAAGTTCTGGTCAGAGATGGCCTGCCTGTCCTGCGTGGTCTCTGCTAACTCCCAACAACAGCCTCTGAGACATTTCTAAGCAACTCGAGCGCTCCATATAATAGCATATTTAAAACATAGTTCTATTAAATTTTATTGAGATAGGATATGATTATTAATTCTATAAACATTTAACTATTTTATTGACATAGCAAGTAACATGAAATTTGAAGTTAGAGGATATGAGTTTGAATCTTGTCTCCTCCATTTACTGGCTGTATTATCCTGGACTAGTCACTTAAAGAGAGCCTCATTTTCTTCACCTGTAAAATGATGAAAATATCACCTATTGAACAGGGCTACTGGGCAGATTACATGAGACGTTGTACATGGAAGCCCCTAACATAAAAGCAGATACCCAACAAATGCTCTAAGCAATAGTGTGTGGCATGAAGAGCCAAGAAGATGTTGATAAGGAGAGAACCAGAAAATTCAACTCCAACTGCTCCCAGGGTTGCTGAGCACAGTATACACATTAGAGAACTTTGTAAACTGTAACCTGCTAGGAGGTCAATTTAATTCTAGTGAAGTGACCCTTTAGGACAAAAACTAGTGGGTGAAATTTTCTTGGGCAGCAGGGGCTGAAGATTAAGGCAATAATATTTGGCACAGAGGACAAGGAAAGCCTCTCCCCCAAAATCAAAATCCAATACTGGTTGGGTGGCAGAGAACTTGAGTACACTCAGCTAGTAACCTCCTCGGGGTTCCATCTGATGGCAAATGCTCTCATTCAAGGACAGCCCTGGTCCTTCCCACCTAACAGGTTTTTACACACCTAGAAAGGCAAGTGATATCAACAAGAGCTTTTCTCTGGCCCCCTATTTCCTTTCATCCTAAATCATGTCAACTGTGTGATCTGTGGAAGTAGCTTGTCATCGAGTTGGGCTGTGAAGGATATAGGAGGAGCATAGGATAATGCCATATATAAAGATCAAAGGCTACCCACCCACTCCCCGATGAAACAGTGGGAACCTATCAGCCTGAAGGTCTCAGTTTTAAGGCTCTAAGGAAACTGGGGTCAGTAGCAAGGCCACTGCCTAGATGTCAGCACCTACCTGCTGGGCTAGTTTTGCAGCTGCTGCAGCCAAGCCTGTCTCAATGGAAGCTACCCGGGTCCCCTCACGCACAGGACGGTCCTGCTTTGGTAGAGTTGGGGTCACACGGGCTGCAGAGGAAACAGGATGAAAACATTTATCTGAATGTCAACCATATTCCCTACCTCTGAGCCTCCCCAAAGATGGTCTCACTGGTCCCCCTGCTTATAGCTTTTTAGAAAGTTAGATTTTGTTTCCCATCAGGGAAGAAGCTAATTTACAAATGCTCAAAGAACACAATGCACACACTGATTACAGGGTAAAAGTTAACTTCCCTGAATTGGCATTTAAGGTTGTCCATGTTCTGCTCCTGGCCTACTTACCTCCTCAACCTTATTTCTACATCCATATTCTCAGCTTCTCTAAACAGAATGGCTTATTATACCTCTAGAATAAGTACAGCTCATCCTCTCTCCCTGTGCCTTCATCCTCACCATCCATACTGCCTAGAGTACCCTCTTCCCTTTGTCCCCCACTTCAAAACCTGCCCATCCTTCAAAGGCAAGCTGAAATCAACTTTCTATACAAAACCTCTAGGACCTCTCTGGCTCACACCAACTTCTCCCTCTCCTGAACTTACAATACATACAAGTCACTCAATATATATTATGTACCATCTTGTCTCATTCCCTAACATTGATGTGCTGCTGTGTGTGTTATGTGGTCAACCAAACAGGCTATGAATTCCTGAAGAAGACTGTCTTCTTGTATAACCCTTTTATAGTGCCATAAGAATCTTGAATCAAAAAATAGTTACTTATCCCACATTTTACATAGGAAGTATACTTCAGGATAACCAAATGGCCCCAGATGATGAAGGCAAACTCTTCTTTATAGAAGAATGCCAGCTAATAAATGGAATGACAGAATTAGAAAATCACAGGTTTGCAAGGCCTAATAAAACAATTGATTCTAGGGCACTGGATATTCACACAGTACCAAAGTATTACCTCACATACTACTTGTAGTCTCAAGAAGGAAAAAAACTAGCTTTATGACAGTAAGATCCTATCACCCCCTTAACTAAGCATATTTTTTTATTAAAAAAATCTTTTTTAATGTTTATTTATTTTGAGGGAGAGAGAGAGACAGAATATGACATGGGGAGGGTCAGAGAGAGAGGGAGACACGGAATCCGAAGAGGGCTCCAGGCTCCAACCTTTCAGCACAGAGCCTGATGCAGGGCTCGAACCCACAAACCTCAAGATCATGACCTGAGCTGAAGACGGACGCTTAACTGACTGAGCCACCCAGGCGCCCCCCCCTTAGGTAAGTATTAACCTGATTGCTACTAATAGTGAGACAGCTGACTTCATGTGCCTCCTGATACAGTGCAATATGAAATTCACAGCATCACCTGGGAAGTAGTTTTGCCAAAGACCGAGAATCAAGTAAGTGGTTCATATTACTTCCAGTTTTTAGGAAATGAAGAGATAAGACAACAAGTTAAATGACAACATGAGAAAACAATCAGACATTCTACAAGATAATTGGCCTGTTTCATTAAAAAGACAATGTCACAAGGAAACAAATCTAGAAGGTGGGATGTGTTACAATTACACTAGCTTTTACAATAATCAACAGCATAAAACAAAAAAGGGGGAATGCTCTAGGTTAAGAAAGACTCAAAAGGCATGACAGCCAAATACTTTGTGAACTCTGTTAGATCCTGATTTAAACAAATCCACTGTAAAAAATACCTTTTTTGGTTAGACAATTGAGGAAAATTGATTATGGACTTAGTATTAGATCATGGATAGGAATTATCACATTATTAATTTTGTTATGTATAATAGGATTATGGTTATATGAGAAAATATATTTTTTTAGAGATGCTTACTAAAGTACATTGGAAGTGAGGAATGACACAATATTTAGGATCTGCTTTAAAGCACTGACAATTTTGATAAAAAGAAAATAGATGAATCAAACATAGCAAAATCTTGGTAACTGTTGATTCTTAGTGGTGGGTGTATGGGAATTTATTGTACTATTCTATTTTTAATTAAAGAAAAAAGTCAGTGCCAAAGGAAAAAAAAGAGGTGGTGGTGGTTATTGACCTAGATTTAAAGATTCCTTGGTTAGCTATTATTATTATTATTATAAAAAAGACTTTCTGTATAAGCAGTATGCAGATTACAGAATAAGCAATTCAAAAGGCTGAAGTCCTCTCTTTATAAAGATGGTATTTGTTTAAAAATGATGTGAAGCAAATGTAGCAAAAACGTTAATGTACAATTTTGGTTATAGATTCTTGGGTATATTTTATATTGTTCTCTATAGTTTTGTTGTGTGTGGTGGTTTTAAAACCAGGCCTCAAATTCTTTGACATTGTTCCTATTGATAGGTGGGGTCTTATGTTCCCTCCCATTGAATTTCAGCAGGCTCCTTTGTAGCCTATAGAATGTGGTGAAGGTAACACTGCCTGACTTCCCAGGCTAGGTTAGAAAAGGCAATTTCAGTTTCTGCATTGCTTGCTAGAACACACACTTTGAGCCCTGAGCAGGCATGGAAGAAGTTCGATTGCCTTGAGGCCACCAGGCAATGAGGAAGCTAGTCACATGGAGAGGCCACATGTTGGCACTATGCTTGGCAGTTCTAGTCCTTGAGTCTTCCCAGCCTAGGCACCAGATATGTAAGTTAGTGACACCTTAGATGATTCAAACTCTTGGCCATCAAGAAACCCCCTCAGCTTTCTAATTTTCCCAGATAAGGCCCCATACTATATGGAGTAGAGACAAGCTACCCTTACTGTACCCTTTCCAAATGCCTGACCTGTATAATAGATGAGAAAGTTCTTGTTTTAAGCTGGAAAAAAAAAACCCTCCTTCAGTGAACCTGGATTTTGAGGAAAAAATACTATGAAAGACATTTTGTGGGGCACAGTGGAGAAAATTTAATGATGGACTGGGTATTAGACGATCTTAAGGAATTATTAACTGTTAAGTACAACAAAGGTAGTATGGTTACATAGGAGGGTGTCCTTAGGCGATATTGAAGTATTAAGGGGTAAAATATCATGTTATGGCTGCAACTACTTTGAAGTGGCTCAGCAAAAGCTAGAAGATAAATGAATAAAGCAAATACAGCAAAATATATTGAGAATATAGGTGTTTGTGTACTATCTTTCTACATTTATGTATGTTTGAAATTTGTCATCATAAAAAATTTTAAATGACTGAGACTAAGATTATAACAACCCAATGAAATGTTTAGTCCTTGAAAACATCCTGATTTGAATACACAAATTATAAGATACTTTTGGTACAACAGGGGGGCGGGTATTTGAATAAGGATTTGGTATTAAATGACATTAGAAAATAAATGTTACTTGACTTAGGTGTCATAAAATGGTACCATGGTTATAGAAGAAAATGTCATTTTCATAGCAAAGCATACTGAACTATTTGGTATGTCATGATGGATGGCAATAGCAAAAATGACAAAGTTAAGGACTTCCAAAAACACACTCCTGAATTAAGACAATGAAAAAACTGGTAAAAATTGTCAGAAAAAAAAATTTTTCAGAACTCTGGATAATTAGCTAAAGGCTTACAGTAACCCTCTAGTGAATTCTAGTAGGGAAGTGAAGACTGTGAAACGGGTGAGAAGGACACTTTTTATTGTATATCCACATGTACTTTTTGCCCTCCTGGAGTTTATACAATTATTATTATCTTTTAATGTTTATTTATTTTTGAGAGAGCACACAAGTGGGGAAGGGGCAGAGAGTGGGGGAGACAGATGATCTGAAGCAGGCTCTGTGCTGATAGCAGAGAGCCCGATGCAGGGCTTGAACTCATGAACCGTTGAGATCATGACCTGAGCCGAAGTCAGACACTTAACTGACTGAGCCACCCAGATGCCTGCCCTTTTGGACATCATTGGGGATCCATCGTCGGTAAATAATCAGAGACTCCAACACATATAAAGATGTTCACCTCAAATATTACTAATTGTGAAAATGTGGCAATAGGCTAAATGCCTCACGTTAAAGAGAAGTTAGGTAAACAAGGTATATCCACAGAATAGAATATTTTGTAGCCATTAAAATACTTATAAACAATGGCGTAAGGACATGCTTATGAAATAATATCGATTTAAAAGGCCAGGTATATTTACTGGTTTTCAACTTTTATAGTCAACCGCTAGTTACTATAGAGTATTTATCACAAGAAAATGTAAATGCTAACAACCTTGACAATGTAAACAAAAATGTGCAGTTCATGAGAAGTGGGAAGCAGGAAGGAGTACTAATGGCTGTATCTTAGAAAGTGGATAATCAAGACAGACTGACAGAAGCTGAGAGACAGAGAAATAGAGACTAAGTTGGTACATCAAGAATGGTGGTATAAATAAACCCTATTATCTTGAATTTTGGAGGTAACAACCAGAAAAAAAAAAAACTATGAGGTTGCCTCTCAGGCACAGGATTGGAAGTGGGGAAAGCAGGGGCAAAGACCACTGCATTTCATCCTAAACTCCTCTGTACTATTTGATTTGCTACCAAATATACACATTAATTTGATTAAAAGACAAAAAAAAGCTTAAAGCAGTATATAGGCCTGTCT
The DNA here is from genome assembly GCF_028018385.1 of Neofelis nebulosa. Lineage (NCBI taxonomy): Eukaryota > Metazoa > Chordata > Mammalia > Carnivora > Felidae > Neofelis > Neofelis nebulosa. The sequence continues at coordinate 48,219,426 of NC_080800.1, forward strand.
CTACACAGTGTAATTTTAACCATAAAAAGAAATACATAGGAAAAACAGACTTGAAGGAAATGTGTCAAAACATTAACACAGTGGTTGCTTCCGGGTAACTGGATCATGGGTGGTTTCTTCTTTACACTTTCCTCTATTTTCCATATTTTCCCACTTTTCTATTTTGCTAATCAGCCAGAAACTATATGAAAAAATACAATCAGAAAATAGGACTTAAAAAAGAAAAAAGTAACATTTGCTGACTGGCTCACTAAGAGAACACTTCCTAGGATTACTCTGCCACCCTTGTCCCCCAACCCCAAGCCAACAGCAGAAAGGCCAAATAAGGATGGGTGGGGTCAGCAGGATCTTTATTTCCTGGGGAACCATGGGTAACTGAGATGCCAGCACCCTCTGTGATAGACTGCTGCAGTAATGGCTTTCAATTTGCTCTCATCTCCCTGTAGCATAGGAGGATTCTGCAGCTGTCTCTCTCTCTCCTCTCTCTCTTGAGATGTAATGTATTTCTCCAACCCTGGAATTGAGGCTTGACTATGTAACTTGCTTTGGCTAGTGGGACAATTGAAAACATGACACAGGCTGAGGCTTGAAAAGTGCTGGTAAGCCGGGGCTTTCCTTCTCTTACTACTGGACATGCTTCTGCTATCCTGTGAAAAAGCTCAGGCTGGCTTTCTGGTAGACCAGGAGAGACCACATGGGGAGAGGCCCTAGCCACCCCAAATTAGGTCAAGACCCCTGAGGAAGATCTTTTTAGACCATCCAGCCCCAGCCAAGCCAGTCCAGACTAGGACAATAGCTTAGCCAACCTACAGAATCATGAGAAATGATCAGCCGTTACTGTTCTGAGCCGCTAAGTTTTGGGTAGTTTGATAAGCAGCAAAAGCTAACTGACACAGACTCCACTGTGAAAACCACCGAACCAATGAGATGAATAAAATTACCCTCTAAATTCCATGTTCAACTCAATGACCATTCTTTTTTCCTTCCTCAGAGCTGGCCTCTCAGCCAGTATAGGTGACAGTCTAAGGAGTCTTGGGCCTTGTGGAATTAGGCAGTCAGCAGAATTTCCTTCATTTGACAAAATTATTTATTACCAAAGGTCTGGGATGACAGTAGCAGAATGTTCTCAGAAGTCTGAGACTGCTTGTTGGAATATGCTCAAGATCTTTTTTTGAAAGTTTATTTATTTATAATGAAAGAGAGAGTGTGCACAAGAGCATGAGTGGGGGAGAGGGAGAGAGAGAGAGAATCCCAAGCAGGCTCTGCACTGTCAGCACAGAACCCTATGTGGGTCTGGAACTCACAAACCGTGAGATTGTGACCTTAGCCAAAGTCAAAGTTGAATGCTTAACCAACTGAGCCACCCAGGTGTCCCTCAAGGTATTCTTTTCACTTCAAGCCATATAATATCAGAAGCAACATGGTTCGTTACCTCTGGCTATGCTGAGCTGAGTGCATGAAATGTGTCTTACTGATCATTTTTACTCCAGCCCCTAACACGGTACCTGGCACACAGGTGGTAATCAACAAATGTTTACTGAATAAACAAATGAATGACTGAATCATGTCTCCTTATGTTAAATATCCCAACTACCCCCAGCCTATTTTCCCCAAACCATACCTACAGAGTTTAAGGACAGAATACTGGATCACCTTTAGGACTCCATGGAGCATCATCTGAATTTTTCTTTTTCTTGGGTCGAGATTTCAAAGCAGGGTCATCATCATCAGACTCCAGGGAAGGATAAACTGCAGTGAAAGGGAAAAGCAGGGTAAACTGAGATTTCGTCCAGAAGCGTGAAGACAGATGGATACCTATATTTCAGCTCCTCCCACTCCTACCAGTAGACTCTTTACTTAATTCATATACAAAGGCAGGAACCCCTGAATGTGCCACATATTTTTCATGTCTTTCTACCTTTGTACTTTTGCTGCAAATGTCCTTCTCCAAGCATCACCTAATTCTGATTCACTCTCAACATCCATTTAGTGAGCAACCTTATGAGTTACTTTACTGACCCTGCAAAATTCAGCTCCAGATTCACTACCTAAAGAAGCCTTCCTTGTTCTCCCAGTCTGACTGAAATGCCTCAACTCTCCAGAGCATCCTGGGTATACCGCTACTGGAGTTACTTGTTATACAGCATTTAAGAGTTGATAAGTAAATAGGTCACCCCTGATTTACCCTGAGGACAGGGATATGTATTATTTGATTTCAAATTAAGGGAGCCTAACAATGCAGAGTGGGCAATCAATAAGTGTTGGCTGAAATGGAAAAAGAAATGCTATGCACATTATTTACAGAAAGGGAACAAAAAGACCATCTGGGATGAGTGGCAACTGAACTGGCAACAAGATTACTGGAAATGAATTATCTGAATGACAAAACACACATATATAAGTATCTCATCCTATACACATACATACAAACATCCAGTTTTATCATACTCTCCTCATAAACCACATGCAACACCTATAGGATTTAATGGGAAAATGGTCTAGATAGATCCTACTGAAGTCAACTCTGTTACTACTGCTGCTAAACCTAAGAGAAGCAAAGTGAGAGTGAAACTTCTTCCTAATGATCCTACTCCCACTTCTTCTAATGACCAGCTTCAAATTTCTGTAGAATTCTACTTCATCAGAGGAATCCAGTCTTGTACTTCCTTCTAGTGGGACCTCTTTTTTTTTTTTGTAACTACATGAGATCATGGATGTTAACTAAGTATACTGTGGTAATTATTTCACAATATATGTAAGCCAAGTCTGTATACTGTATATGGTATACTTTAAATTTATACAATTCTGTACATCAATTATTTCTTAATAAAACTTAAAAAAAGAAAAAAAGGATTTTTTAAAAAATTGTGTGAAAGAGAAAATTAAATTCATTTAAGACTTAATGACAAAAATATATTTTCTAGTTCCTAAAAAAGGAAAGTTGATATAATACACACATTAATAAAATGAAAAGACATGATCATCTCAGTTGATGCAGGAAAACAATGTGACAAAACCCAACACCCATCCAAGATAAAAAACACTCAGATAAAAGGGCACTTCCTCAATACAGTAACAGACATTTATGAAAACCCACAACTAACATCATACTCAAAAGTGAAAGGCTAAAACTTTTCCCTGAAGATCAAGAATGAGACAAGTATGCCCACTTTCACCACTATTATTCAACATTGTACTGGAAGTTCTATCCAGAACAATTAAGCAAGAAAAAGAAATAAAAGGCATCAAATTAGAAAGGAAGAAATAAAACTCTATTTGCAGATGACTTTATGCTATGTACAGAAAAATCCTAAAGAATCTTCAAAAATCTATTAGAGCTAATAACAGAAATCAGTAAAGTTTAAGGATCATGAGAGCTAATAACAGAAATCAGTAAAGTTTAAGGATTATGAGATCAATGTAAAAATCAGTTGTGTTTCTAGAAGAACAATATATAAAGAAAATTAAGAGAACAATTCCATGTACAATAGCATCAAAAAGAATAAAGCAAATAAGAATAAATTTTAATCAAGGAGGTATGAGACTTATATACTGAAAACTACAAAACATTACTGAAAGAAATTAAAGAAGACCTAAATAAATGGAAAACCAGCCTATGTTCATAGATTGAAGTTCTTAATATTGTTAAGAGGCAATAATATCCAAAGCATTCTACAAATTCAATGAAATTCCTATCAAAATACTGATGGCATTTTTTTGCAGAAATGGAAAAGTTGATCCTAAAATTCCAATGGAATTGCAAGGTACCTGGAATTGCCAAAACAATCTTGAAAAAGAATAGAATGATGGAATAAAATTGAGAGTCCAGAAAGAAACCCCAACATCTATACTCAATTGAATTTCTGACAAGGGTTCCAAGAACATTCTATGGGGACAAGACAGTCTCTTTAAAAGTGAGTGTTATACAAAGAAACATAGTAAAAAACTCATTGATAAATTAAAATCAAATATTAAAAATTATTCAAATAATCCAAATGAGGGGAGGAAATGAGAAAGAGAAACAAAAAGAGAAAACAAATATAAATGACACAATAAAATGGTAAGCCTTCATCTGATCATTAGTTACATTAAATATAAATGGTCTAAAAATAGATAATCAATAAGGATTTTTTAAAACACCATATAACTTGGGGCGCCTGGGTGGCGCAGTCGGTTAAGCGTCCGACTTCAGCCAGGTCACGATCTCGCGGTCCGTGAGTTCGAGCCCCGCGTCAGGCTCTGGGCCGATGGCTCGGAGCCTGGAGCCTGTTTCCGATTCTGTGTCTCCCTCTCTCTCTGCCCCTCCCCCGTTCATGCTCTGTCTCTCTCTGTCCCAAAAATAAATAAAAAACGTTGAAAAAAAAATTAAAAAAAAAAAAAAAATAAAATAAAACACCATATAACTCAAGTAAATGGTTACAAAAAAACTCACTTTAAATGAAATCATATAGGTAAGAAATAAAAGGACAGAACAATAACTTAAATTTCCTCTGAAAAATACCTACCATTGTGTGCGTTTTTAATTTGTTGAAATGCCATTGTTTCTTAGTTTATTCAGTACTACATCTGAAATTTGTATGTTTCTGTGTGTAAATCTAACTCGTTATTTCTGACTGTGCTAACATTTACCACCCATGACTTCTCCTTTCCCCAAGGGATGGCATCAAGGCCCCCTATAGGAATATTAGCATACCTGTCTCCTGATGGATTTGTGGGAGACATTCTCTGGGCTACATGTTCCACAGTAAGATTTCATGATTAATATTCTTGCCACCAGACTGCACCAGTATGGTCCTGCCACATCCCTGTAAGCACTGAAGTCAGAATTCTAAATTACACTAAGTGATTATGTGGTTGTATCCATTTGCATTTTTCTGCAAATAAGTGAGGTGTACAGCGGTTTCCTGACCTCCAATGAATCAGTTCAATCTTAGAAGCTTATTTTCCTTTCTTTTTTTCAAACAGTGAATACAAGTTTCCTCTTGGTTCAGTTTAGAGAAATGAGGCTTCATCTTATTCTAAATTATTTCAGTGAATAGCAGTGAGAACAGATTCAAGTTTTTTTTCTCTTAATTCTGTATGGATGTGAATCAAATATCACTTGGGAACCAAAGATAAAGGATACAGGCTGAGTTCTGGGTCATGGTAAAAATAAATGAATCAATGAATAAATGAATGAATACATAAATAAAAAGGAAGAAGGGAAGAAAATGATATATCATACCATTAATTAAAGAAAGCTGGATTAACTATATTATCAGACAAAGTAACTTCAGACCAAGAAAAATTACCTGGAACATAAAGGGAACTAACATAATGACAAGAGGTTGAACTCAATAAGAAGGCATAACAATCTTAAATGTGGATGCACCTAACAGCAGAGCTTCCAAGTACATGAAGTAGAAACTTATGGAACTAAAAAGGGATATAGACAAATCCTTAATTTTAATTGGGAGACTTCAACACCTCTCTCTCAGTAATTGATACAAGTACACAGAAAATCAGCAAAGATATAGAACATCATCATCAATCAGCTTGATCTAATTGAAACTTTTAGAACACTCAACCCAACAATAGTTGAATATACATTCTTATCAAGTTCACAGTGCAAAATTATCAACATAGACTAAATCCTGAGTAATAAAAAAAAATCATAGTAAATATTAAATAAAACCAAAAGTAGGTCTTTTGAAAAAATCCATTAACTGATAAAATGCCAGCAAGAATGACACAGGAAAAAGGACAAGACACAAATTACTAATATCAAGAATAAAAAGGGAGATACTAAAGACATCACAGACATTAAAAGGATACTAGGAGAATACTACAAACAATTCTGTTTGTAGTATTAATACTATTACTACTAGTAATAATACCTACTAAGGAAAATAAAACCATAGTTAAAACTTGAAAAAGAAGTCTCTAGGCACAGATGGTTTCATTTACAAATTCAACTAAACACTTGAAAAAAGAAAAAAAAAACACTAATTCTACACAAACAGTTCCACAAAATAGAAGAGAAGGGAGTATTTCCCAGCTCATTGTTTGAGGCCAGCATTGCCCTTATACCAAAATTGAAGTCAGAGAGTAAAAAAAAATTACAGACCAGTATCAATCATAAACATAGACACAAAAATCCTCAGTGAAATTCTAGTAATTGAATCCAGTAATATATAAAAAGATTAATATACCATGATCAAGTAAGGTCTATACTGTAATTTTAAGTCTGGTTCAATATTTGAAAATCAATCAATGTAACCTACCATATTAATAGACAAAAGAAGAAAAACCACATGATCATATCCATTGACAGAACAAAAACACTGGGCAAAATTCGATACCCACTCGTAAACAAACTCTCAGCAAAAGAGGAATAGAAATGAACTTCCTTAACCTGACAACCTATGGCTAATATTATAATAGTGAAAAGACTGAGTGTTTTCCCCCTTACATTGGAAACAAGGTAAGGTTGTTCACTCACCATACAGTGCTTCAAGTTCTAGCCAAAACAAAAAGGCAAGAAGAAATAAAAGACTTACAGATTAGAACGAAATGAATAAGACTGTCTATATTTGCACATGACATAATCATCTATACAAAAAATCCCAAGAATATATTTTTGAAACTCCTAGAATAAATTAATATACCAATATTGCAGGATACAAGGTCAATACACCAAAATCATATTTATGCATACTAGCATTTAACAATTGGAAACCAAAAGTTAAAAAAGGTACCATTCATAATATCTCCAAAAATACAGAACTTTGGGATAAATCTAACAAAACATGTACAGGGTCTGTATGTAAAATCTATAAAACACTGATGAAAGATATTTTAAAAAGATTAAATACAGAGGAACATACCATATACATAGATTAGAAGATTCAATATATCTAAGATGCCAATTGTCTTACAGTCATTGTAGAAATAGTTTGGTGATTTCTCAAAGACTTAAACATAGAATTATCATATGACCTAGCAATTCTACTCCTAGGTATATGCTCAGGACAAATGAAAACATAACATATCCACACAGAAACATAGATGCAAATGTCTATAGCAGCATTATTCATAATAGCCAAAAGATGGAAATAACCCAAATGCCCATTAGCAGATGAATAGATAAACAAATTGTGGCATATCCATACAATGAAATACTGTTCATCCATAAAAAGGAACAAAATACTGATATATTCTACAACTTAGATGAACCTTGAAAACATTATGCTAAACAAAATAAGCCAGACACAAAAAGTCAAATATTACATTATTACTTTATATGAAATGTCTATAATGGGCAAGAAAGAAATCAGACACAAAGCAGATTAGTGATTACCAGGAGATGAGTGTTACCAGCAGGATAACAATCACTTAATGGATGTGGGGAGTTTTTCTGAGGTGATGAAAATGTTTTGGAAACAGAGAGAGGCACCGGTTTCATAACACTGTAAATGCACTAAATGCTACTGAATTGTACAATTTAAAATGGTTAAATTACATGTTTTGTGAATTTTACCTCAATGAAAAATAAAGATGCTAATTTTCACCAAACTGATCTATACATTTTAAATACAATTCCAATCAAAATTCCAGAAGAAATGTTTGTGGCTTCAGATAAACTAATTCTAAAATTTACATGGAAAGGCAAAATTGAACTCATAGTACTTGATCTTAAGAATTGCTATAGGGCTATAGTAATCAAGACAATGAAGTACTGGCAAAGGCACAGATACATAGATCAGTGCAAAAGAATGAAACAATTCAGAAACAGACCCACACAAATTTGGCCATTTGACGTTTTACAAAGGTGTAAATGCAAGTCAATGGTGAAAAAAGTCTATTAAACAAATGGTGGTGACAACTGGACATCCATATGCCAAAAAAGGGGCGAGAACCTCAACCTAAACATGCCTTATGTAAAACTTCAGTCAGAATAGATCATGGATAGAAATGTAAAACCATAACATTTTTAGATGAAAAGAGACAACTGTTATGACCTGAGTTTACATAAAGAATTGCTAAAGGAGACATCAAAAGCATAATCATTAAAAGATAAAATTGAAGGGCGCCTGGGTGGTTCAGTTGGTTGAGTGTCCGACTCTTGATTTCAGCTTAGGTCATGATCCCAGGGTTGTGGGATCGAGTCCCATGTCAGGCTCCATGCTTAGCATGGAGCCTGCTTAAGATTCTCTCTCTCTTTCTCTCTCTCTCTCTTTCTCTCTCTCTCTCTCTCTCTCCCCCACCCTCCCACCCTCCCTCCCTCCCTCCCTCTGCCCCTCTCCTTCGCTTGTGGTCTCTAAAAAATAAATAAATAAAATTGAGACACTGGACTTTTATAGAAAATGTAAGTGCTTACTTTAAGAAAGAAAGTGTTAAGAATGAAAGACAAGCTATAGACTAGGAGAAAATATATCTGATAAGAGACTTGAACTCAGACTATAAAGAAATTTCAAAGCTCAACACTTAAGAAATAAAAAGCACAACTAAAAAAAGGAGCAAAAGTTGGAAGATGGAGGAGTAGGAGGATCCTGATCTTGCTTGTCCTACAGACATACCAAGGTAACAGCCACATCAGTGCAACTGACACTGAAAATGACCAAAGGCTGGTAGAACAGACATTACACAGTTAATTGTAAACAGGAGGCCACATCAAAAGGGTAGGAGGGATGGAGATGAGACTAATCACAAACAGAAGGGACACTACAAGCACAAAGAAGTGAGAAGATCAGACCCCACCTGAGGCACAGAGGACCCACACTGGAAAGACGAGTTTATGTAACATTTGGCTTTGAAAACAAGTGGGGCTTCACTTTGAGAGTTTTTACACTCAGCAGGGCTTACCTCCAGGTACTTTAAAAACCGGTGGGCTTAGATCCTGGGAAGAGCTATATTATATTCTGGAGAATTGGAGGGCAATAGGGAACTGGGACCCAGCCCTTCAAGGGCCAGTAAAACAAATAACCTGGCCAAGATACAGCACGGAAGCAGCAGTTTGAAAAGCACCTGGGGTATACTGAAGAAGATTTATTTACTAATCTCAGAACTTGCACTAGAGGAGCAGGAATTTTTAGGAGACCTCTCCAAGAACAAAACTGTTGGTAGGCACCATTTCTCTTTCCCTGTCCCCAGTGTGGATAGCAGGTCACTTGTGGGAACCAGTGTAAACACTGTCTACCTATCTTGCTAGCACCATGTGCCCTTCCCCCATGCTCTCCTGCCAATCGGTCCATCCAACCTACCCCACTGAAGAGACAGGTCTCCCTCCAAAGCTACTCCTGTCCCAATATGCTCTGCAAGGAACCCCAGCAGAGAAAAGCACCAGTCCAAAGTGACTACTGTCTGGGAGAGAAGGGAAGATAACCATACACACCAGTATGCCCTCAGTTCCAGTGCCTGAACCTTAGAACTGGCAGCACAGAGATAGTGCCCTGCCCATCAGTCCTAGACTGGGGGTAGGCATCTTGTCCAACTGTCAGCTCCACGGATCAATGAAAGCCTCTGGGAGTACAATATAGAGACTGCGCTGTGGGTCAATGTGACTACAGCCCCAGGAGATGAGCTGAGGGCAGGCAAGTGTGTAACTACTGACACCACCCAACTTATAAGCCCATGGCAAACCCAGACAGGCCCTTTAACAGCACAGGGACCAAATCCTGCCCTGTGTGCCCAAAGTAGGCAGAGTAGGTCATTGCAACCAAGTGGACTGAAGGTATACGTGGCTCAGTTACAATAGTAGAGGCACACCCACCCACAAAAGAGACACCTCTAACTTGTCTGGTTCTGGTGAACAGGGGACATTGTGCTAAAGGGCACCATAGGACCACTTCTTCATAAGGTCACTACTTTCAAGATCAGGAATTGTAGCCTAATTTCCTAATAGATAGAAACAAAGACAGAGTCAGACAAAATGAGGAGACAGAGGAATATGTATGAAATCAAAGAACAGGACAAAACCACAACAAAACAGCTAAATTAAATGAAGATAAGTAATATGCCTGTTAAGAGAATTCAAAGTAATGGTCATAAAAATACTCACTGGACTTGAGAAAAGAATGAAGGATCTCAGTGAGACCTTTAACAAAGAGCCAGAAAATATAAAAAAGACCCAGTCAGACGCCAATAACTCAATAACTGAAATAAAAATATACTAGAAGGAATCAATAGCAGATTAGAGGAGGAAGAATAATGGATCAGCAATCTGGAAGACGGTAATGGAAAGCAACCAAGCTGGGCAGCAAAAAGAAAAAAAATGAGAATAGGTTAAGGAACTCAATAACATTATCAAGTATAATAACATTCACATTATAGGGATCACAGAATCAGAAGAAAAGAGAGAGAGAAGGGAGCAGAAAATTTACTTGAAGAAATAATAGCTGAAAACTTTCCTAATCTGAGGTAGGAAACAGATATCCTGATCCTGGAAGCACAGAGAGTACCCAACAAAATTATCCCAAGGAGGACCACAGCAAAACACATGATAATTAAAATGGCAAAAAGCAGTGATAAAGAGAGAATTTTAAAAGTAGCAAGAGAAAATGAAACCGTTACATACAAGAGAAACCCCATAAGGTTATCAGCTAATTTCTCTGAAGAAACTTGTCAGGCCAGAAGGGAGTGGCATCATATATTCAAAGTGCTGAAAGGAAAAAACCTGCAACCAAGAATATGCAAACCCACCAAGGACATCATTCAGAACAGAAAGACAGATAAAGAATTTCCCAGGCAAAAAAAAGTTAAAGGAGTTCATCACCAATAAACCAGCCCTGCAAGAAATGTTAAAGGGAATTCTTTGAGCGGAAAGAGAAGGCCTTAATCACAAGTAAGAAAATAATGGGAAAAAATCTCACAGGTAAATGCAAACACATAATAAAAGTAGTACATAAATCATTTATCAAATCAGTATGAAGGTTAAAGCACAAAGACAGTAAAATCAATTATATCTATAAAAATCAGTCAAGGGATTCACAAAATAAAAGGATGTAAAGTATGATGTTATATACATAAAACATGGGGAGTGGTAAAAATTTAATGTTTTAAGTGGGTACCAACTTAAGCGACCATCAACTTAATATAGACTGCTATAGGCATAAGATGTTATTATGAACCTAATGGTAACCACAAATCAAAAACTTGTAATACATACACAAAAAATAAGAGAAAGGAATCTAAGCATATCACGCAAAAATGCAATTAAACTACAAGGGAAGAGGGCAAAAGAACTACAGAAATAACTGAAAAACAAATAACAATGGCAATAAGTACATACCTTCCAATAATTACTTTAAATGTAAATGGACTAAACGATCCAATCAAAAGGCACAGGGTGGTTGAATGGATAAAAGAGCAAGACCCATCTATAAGAGGTTCACTTCAGACCTAAGATATATGCAGACTGAAAGTGAAAGGATGGAAAAACATTTACCATGCAAATGGAAGCAAAAAGAAAGCTGGGTATCAATACTGATGTCAAACAAAATAGACTTCATTTTTATAAGTTTACTTATTTATTTTGAGAGTGAGAGAGTGCAAGAGTATGAGCAGGGGAGGGGCAGAGTGAGAGGGAGAGAGGATCCCAAGCAGGCTCCGTGATGTCAGCGCAGAGCCCTATGCAGGGCTTGATCCCATGAACTGTGAGATCATGACCTGAGCTGAGATCAAGAGTTGGACACTTAACTGACTGAGCCACTCAAGCACCCCTGATATCAAACAAAATAAACTTTAAAACAAAGACTGCAACAAGAGACAAGGAAGGGCACCACCTAATGATAATGTGAACAATCCAACAAAAGGATAGAACAATTGTAAATATTTAAGCGCCCAACATGGAATCACCTAAATACATAAAGCAACTATTAACAAAGTAAGGATCTGCAGTAAGGATCAATGCAAGGATCATTCAGACAGAAAATCAACAAGGAAACAATGGCTTTGAATGACACATTGAACCAGATGGCCCTAATAGATATATTCAGAATATTCCAACTAAAAAGAGAATACTCATTCTTTTTAAGTGCACATGGAGCCTTCTTCAGAATAGAACACCTGTAAAGCCATGAAACAGGTCTCAATAAATTTAAAAAGACTGAAATCGTATGATGTATCTTTTCTGACTACAACAGTATGAAACTAGAAATCAACCACAAGACTAACTCTGGAAAAAGCACAAATACATGGAGGCTAAATAACATGCTACTCAACAGTGAATGGATCAACCAAAAAATCAAAGAGGAAATTTTAAAAACACATGGAAACAAGTGAAAATGAAAACACAATTGTCCAAAATAACTGGAATGCAGCAAAAGGTATCCTAAAAGGGAAGATTACAGCAATACAGGCCTACTTAAACAAACAAGAAAAATCTCAAATATACATCCTAACCCTACACCTGAAGGAGACAGAAAAAGAACAAACAAAGCCAAGCTGAGTAGAAGGAAAGACATAATAATGAGTAGAGCAGAAATAAATAAAATGGAGACCAAACAATAGAACACATCAATGAAACAAAGAACTGGTTCTTTGAAAATATAAACAAAATGGATAAACCTTTAGCCAGACTCATCAAGAAAAAGAGAGAACTCAAAATCAGAATGAAGGAGGAGAAATAACAACCACACCACAGGAATACAAAAGATTGTAAGAGAATACTCTAAACACTTATATGCCAACAAATTGGACAACTGAGAAAAAATGGATAAATTCCTAGAAACATATAACCTTACACAACCGAATCATGAAGAAATACAAAAATATGAACTGACCAATTACCAGCAATGAAATTGAATCAACAATCAAAAAACTTGCAGCAAACAAAACTCCAAGACCTTCAAAGGTGAATTCTAGGCTTCACAGGTGAATTTTACCAAACACTTACAGAAGTATTAATACCTACCTATTCTTCTCAAATTATTCAAAAAAAAAAAAAAAAACAGAAGAGGAAGGAAAGCTTCCAAATTCATCCTGCAAGGCCACCATCACTCTGATACCAAAACCAGATGAACACACTAAAAAAAGAAAACTACAGGCCAGTATCTCTGATGAACACAGATGCAAAAATCCTCAACAAAATAGTAGCAAACTAAATCCAACAATACATTTAAAAAATTATTCACCACGCTCAAGTGGGATTTATTCCCAAAATGCAAGGGTGGTTCAATATTCACAAATCAATCAATGTGATACATCATATCAATAAGAAAAAGATTAAAAACCATTTCAATAGATGTAGAAAAAGCACTTGATCAGGTACAACATCTATTCATGATATAAATTCTTAACAAAGTAGGTTTAGAGGGAACATATACTTCAACATAATAAAGGTCATATATGAAAAACCCACAGAGAACATCCTACTTGATGGAGAAAACTGAGAGCTTTTCCCCTAAGATCAGGAACAAGAAAAGGATGTCTACTCTCACCACTTTTGTTCAACATAGTACTGGAAGTCCTAGCCACAGCAGTCAGACAAGAAAAAGAAATAAAGGGTATCCAAATTGGTCAGGAAAAGTAAAACTCTCACTATTTGCAGATGACATAATAAAACCCTAAAGATATCACCAAAAATTCACTAGAACTGATAAATAAATTCAGTAAAGTTGTAGGATACAAAATTATATATAGAAACCTGTTGCATTTCTATATACTAAAAATGAAGTAGCAGAAAGAAAAATTAAGGAAATAATTCCAGTTACAACTCCACCAAAAATAACAAAATACCTAGGAATGAATTTATTTAAGAAAGTGAAAGACCTGTACTTTGAAAAACTATAAAATGCTGATGAAAGAAATTGAAGAGAACACAAATAGAAAGATATTCCATGCTCATGGATTGGAAGAACAAATATTGTTAAAATGTCCATACCACCCAAAGCAATCTACAGATTTAATGCAATCCCTTTCAAAATGCCAACATTTTTTCACAGCACTAGAACAAATAACACTAAAATCTGTATCGACCCACAAAAGACCCTGAATAGTCAAAGCAATCTTAAGAAAGAAGAACAAAGCTGGAAGTTATCACAATCCCAAATTTCAAAATATGCTACAACGCTGCAGTAGTAATCAAAACAGTATGGTACCGGCACAAAAACAGACACATAGATCAATCAAACAGAATAGAGAGGCCAGAAATAAGCCCATACCTATATGGTCAATTAATCCACAACAAAGGAGGCAAGAAGATACAATAGAGAAAAGACAGTCTCTTCATTAAATGGTGACAGGAAAACAGGACAGCTACATGCAAAAAAATGAAACTGGACCACTTTCTTAGACCATACATAAAAATATACTCAAAATGGATTAAGGACCTAAATGTGTGACCTGAAATCATAAAACTCCTAGAAAGTAAACATATGCAATAATCTTGACAATGGACATAGAAACATTTTTCTAGCTATGTGTCCTTGGGCAAGGGAAACAAAAGCAAAATTAAACTATTTGGACTACACCAAAACACAAAGCTTTTGCAGAGCAAAGGAAGCCAGCAAAGGAAACAAAAAGGCAACCTATGGAATAGGAGAAAATATTTGCAAATGATATATTCAATAAGGGATTAATATCCAAAAAATACAAAAACTTAAACTCAACACCAAAAAAAGCAAATAAATACTCTGATTTAAACATGGGCAGAGAACCTGTACAGACGTTTTTCCAAAGACAACCTACAGATGGCCAACACATGGAAAAAATGCTCAACATCAATAATCATGGAAATGCAAATCAAAACCACAATGAGATATCACTTTATATCTGTCAGAATGGCTAAAAATCAAAGACAAGAAATAACAACCGTTGGGCAGGATGTGGAGAAAACAGAACTCTTGTGGACTGTTGGTGGGAATGCATATTGATGTGGCCACTGTGGAAAACAATATGAAGGTTCCTCAAAAAAATTAAAAATAGAATTACCATATGATCCAGTAATGTCACAATGTCACTACTGGGTATTTACACAAAGAAAATAAAAACACTAATTTGAAAGGATATATACACCTCTATGTTTATTGCAGCATTATTTATAATAGCCATGATATAGAAGCAACTCAACCACAGATAAGCCCATCCACAGAACAATGAATAAAGAAAATGTGGTATTACACACACACACACACACACACACACACACACACACTGAACTATTACTCAGCCATAGAAAAGAATGAGATCCTGCCATTTACAACAGTGTGGAGGGACCTACAGAGTTTAATGCTAAGTGAAATAAGCCAGAGAAAGACAAATACAACATGATTTCACTCATATGTGAAATTTAAGAAACAAAATGAAGGAACAAACAGAAAAGGAGACAAACAAAAAACTAGAATCTTTAGAGAGAACAAACTGGTGGTTGTCAGGGCAGGTAGTTACGGGGAATGGGTGAAATAGATAAAGGGGATTAAGAGAACATCTATCTTGATGAGCAGTGAGTCACGTACAGAACTGTTGAATCTTTATATTGTATACCTGGAATTAATATAACACTCTATGTTTATTATACCTCTAAAAAAATATAGGCAAGTCATTCAAAGCATCTATTTAAAGACATCTCAAAAGAGAGATGCATGAAAGGTCAATAGATACATCATTAGACATTAGAAAACCCATTAAATGAGATATCACTATACACTTATTAGGATGGCTAAAATAAATACAATGACAATACCAAGTGCTGAAAAGTATGTGGAGCAATTTGAACTCTCATACATTATTGGTAGGAATGTAAAGTGGCACAACCACTCTGGGAAACACCTTGCCCATTTCTTATCCACTGCCCATACAGTCCAGGAATCCCATTCTAAGGCATTTACCCTAGAGAAATGAAGACTCATGTTCACACAAAAGCCTGCACATGAATGTTCACAGCAGCTCATCCAAAGCTATTAACAACCCAAATGTCCTTCAACAGGTGAATGGATAAAGAAACTGTGGTTTACAATGGATGAGAGCAGTAAAAAGGAAACATCTATTGATACTTAAGAACATCTATACTGAATAATAGATGCTAATCTGAAAATATTATATACTGCATAACTCCACTTACATGACATTCTGGCAAAGGCTAAAACCACAGGGATGGAAATGAAATCGGTGGTTGCTAGGTGTTAGGGTAGAGGGAGAGCACGGTTACCAAAGGACAACATAAGGGAGTGTAAGGAGGTTCTGTATGCTCATTGTGGTGGTGGTTACAAGAATCTAAACATGTGTATAGCAGCAAAGCCAATTTTACTTCATGCTGATTTGAAAAATAAAATTAAAAAAACCCTTTATCAAAAGGGAAAAGAGACTAAAAAGAAAGGAAGAGCTTTCAACTTGAGGTGTTGTGCAAAGAGCATTAAGAAAAAGGACTAAAATAAAGCCAGAAATTAATAGTAAACAAACAAGATGATTAGTAGTCAAATGAACTAAATAAACAAACTACTGTTAAACACCATGATCAAGTACAGCCAATCCCAAGAAGGAAATGTCAACTCAAAATCAGTAATTCTATTAACATATATTACCATTAACAAATTAACAGAGAAAAACTATGCACTTATAATCAAAAGATGCCAAAAAAAACATTTGCCAAAACCTAATTCTGTTTCTGATTAAAACAAACAAAAACCTCTCAAACTAGAGATCGATACTCCCCCCTGAACTTCATGAACACCGCCTATCAGGGACCTACAGAGAGCCCTATGTATCGAGTGGAGAAATACTGGCAGCATTACCTTTAAAGTCAGAAACAATACAAGGATGCCCCCTATCACTGTTACTATTCAACAGTGTGATAAAACTAGAAAAATCTAGAGCTATGGAACACTAGAAAGAAAAGGGATATTATGAGCTAAATTGTGTCCTGCCCCCCCAATTTCATATGTTGAATTCCTAACCCCTAGTACCTCAGAATATGTCTATATTTGGAGATAAGGCTTTCAAAGAGATAATTCAGTTAAAATGAGGCCACTAGGGTGGGCCCTGATCCAATTTGACTGTGTCCTTTTAAGAAGAGATTAGGATATACATAGAGACATCAGGGGCCTATGTTCACAAAGGGAAGATCAGGTGAGGAAGCAGTAAGAGGGAGATCATCTGCAAGCCAAGGAGAGGCCTCAGGGGAACCTAACATTGCTAGTACTTTGATTTTGGACTTCCAGCCTCCAGAACTGTGAGAAAATAAATGTCTGTTGTTTAAGCCGTATAGTCTGTGGCATTTTGTTATAGCAGCTGTAGCAGACTAAGATAGGGGACACAGATTATCTACCTCAAGAGCCCAAGACCATTAACTGAAACAACTAATAAGAGCATAGTAAGGTAATCCAATACAGGATCAAAATAGAAAAATCAATTATTTTCCTGCATACTAGCAACAGCCAAATGGAAAATGTAATAGATGAAAAGATGCCACTTTCAATAGGAACCAAACTTTAAAACACCTAGTAAATAAACTGAACAACAGATATACAAGAAAACCCATGTGAATAGAGAGATAGACCATGTTTGAAGACAGAAGGACGAGATGGCCTGTTTTGTGACTGCTCATGTCCAAATGACGTCAAAGTCATCCAGAAGTTACACTGGTTCCAAAGCAATTTTCTTTGGCATGTTATTTTTAACCAATCAGGGATGAATTTTCTCACAATTACAGAGAAAGCCCTAGCAATATATGAATACCTACAGACAGAGGCTGAAAATCCTGCAATAGTGCCTCCCACTAGAGGAAGAGAAAATGGTGCCTTTGTTTCCTACAAAATGAAGCTCCGGTGGGAGGAGGATAGCTAAGAAAGCAGATGAGGAAGTTGTGAAGACATTTGCCCTATGTTTAAAAAAGACAAAAAGACTGCTGAAGACTAGGCCCTGAATCAGATTTTAATTTGATGAAGCTGGTATCTATCTTAAGCAAACGCCCTCAAGAACCCACATCTGGAAGGAAAAAGCCTGACCCCAGGGTTTAAGGCTACAAAGAAACTACTGATTCTGATGCTGGGTGCAAATGCCAATACCTTGCTAACTGGGCAAGGATTATTATTAGGACTGCCATTATTTGGGTGTTTTGCCTTCAAAGCCACAGAGACTTTGAGGGGTGTGCCCTTAACCCTCTTTTTCTTGTAAGCCCTATTATTTTTAGTGTACACATTTTCAGGACATGAAGTTTTTCAAGAATATATACATCCCATTAGAGCAGAAAGGCCTCTCTGATGGAAGATGTCAGTCTCCATAAATTTATCTACAAATGCATGCTATCCTAATTTAAAAAATCCTAATATAATTTTCCATGTAATTTGACAAGCCGATTCTAAAATCCATCTGGAATAGAAAAAACTCAATAATGGCCTGGAAATTCAGGAAAAATAAGAACAAGTAGATCAGTATCTCCTTATTAAACTGCCTTTCTCGTGTTGCTGGGTAAAGCAGGGAACAAAAGGAAGTAGTTAGGCCAGGGGCAGATGTCTTAGCTGTAGGCTGATGCGACTGTCTCCTGAAGGTATGGTGGGTGGCCAGGGGAACTTGGAAGTCCCCTAAGACCAATCACAGCTCCACTCAGAGATGATGGGCTTGCTGAGCATTTGTGCTCTCTTTAGGTCTAAAGCAAGTTCTGCAGAGGGGATCTGTCCTACCAGACACAAGGCCCATAGTAACTAACCTACGTGGTATTACAAAAGGAATGGACAAATTTTATAGAACAGAAAATATTAATAATATCTAACACTTATCATGTGCTGGGCAATGTTCTGAGTGCTTTATGTAGATTAATTCATTTAATCCTCACAATAATCTATGAGGTAGGTACTATTAGAGAAGCACAGAGAGGTTAACTAGTTTTCCCAATGTCATATAGCTATTAAAGGTCAGAACTGGAAATAGAGTAGAAAAACAAATCCACATACACATGGGAATTTAGTTTATGACAAAAGCGGAACTTCAAACCAGGGGGATAATGATGAACCAGTCAATAAATGGTGTTGGAGCAAATAACTATCCATATGGGAAAACATTACATTTACATTCTTACCTCCCACAATTCATAAAACTTAATTTCAGAGAAAGAGATACAATTTTGACTTCTACACACGCTTTAGGTAAAAATATAAGAAAGTTTTCTTATACGAGACATAAAATACAAAAAAAAATCGATAAAGATGACTATGTAAAAACTGAAATCTTCTACATGCTAAAAGACACCATAAATAAAATACAAGCAACAGACTAAAAGAAAACATTTTGCAACATTTCCAGAATATAAATTAAAAAAAAAACACTCTAGGGGTGCCTGGGTGGCTCAGTTGGTTGAGCGTCCGACTTTGGCCCAGGTCATGATACCGCGCTTCGTGGGTTCGAGCCCCGCAATGGACTCTGTGCTGACAGCTCAGAGCCTGAAGCTCGCTTCAGATTCTGTGTCTCCCTCTCTCTCTGCCCCCCGCCCCCCGCACTCTGTCTCCCAAAATAAATAAACATTAAAAAAAATTATTTAAAAAAAACACTCTAACAAATCTAGAATATATAAAGAACTCCTACATATCAATAAAAAAATCAACATCCTAATAGAAAAATGGGGGAAACAATGAATCAATTCACAGAAAATAAATTTAAAAAGAGCCAATAAGCATATAAAACAAACTGAAACACCATTTCTTTTGCTATCAGATTTGCAAAAAATTACGAAGACTGATGATATCCACAGCTGATAAGGCTGTGGGGAAACATGTATGTCTCATACACTGCTCATATACTGGCCCTTTTGAAGGGGAAATTTGGCACTATTAACATTTATTTTATACATACCTTTCAATCCAGCAGGTCTAGCTACCCTATAGAAATGTTAGCTGGCACATGCACACCAAGAGTTATTTACATGCATTTTCAATGCAGCATTGTTAGTCAAACTAAAAAATCAGAAACAACCTAAATGTTAATCAGAAGGCAATGGTTAAACAGATGGTGGCACATCTATGCTATAGGCTACTATGCAACAGGTAGATCTCAATGTTATTGATCAAGTAGATAGATCTCCACGTACTGATATTGAAAAGATATCCAAGCAAGTTGTAGAACCATGTATACTACACAAAACCCTATCTATTTATGTCCACATGTGGTTGTAAGTACAAGAAAATGAAAGGTATACATCAACTAATAGCACAGGTTACCTTCAAGTAACCTTCCTCAGAGGAGGAAGAGTATTAGTCAAAGGGCTCTTTTGCTTTCTCAGTCTTGTTTGAATTTTGATCAATGAGAATTTTTAAAAAACCAACATTAAAACCCACATTAAAGTCAACTGCACTATATAAAAAGTGCTTTATATATTGTAGTACTTAATAAATCTTAACTTAAAAAAAGATCTTCTCTTAAATGTAAAAAGCCCGCTGAAAGGTCATTATATACCTTTGCAAGGGATGAACCAAACAGAGAAGTGGAAGTGATGGAGGTAAAACAGGCAAGAAGGGAAAAAAGAATTACCAGCAAAGGAGGTTAGACAATTTTAAAAATGGATGATAGCTAATTATAATGGCTACCATTTTTTGAGGGTCTTCCATGAGCAAGACAATGTGCCAGGTGCTCTGGACAAACACCATCTCTAATTCTTGAATCAACCTGTAGGTATTTCCATTTTACAGATTAAGAAAACATGGCTCAAAGAAGGCAAGCATCAGGCTTAAGGCAAGGTCTTTGCTCACTACTGTCCCAGGTTATCCTGGATTGGGACTGGGTTTGAGATTGGGACTGGGTTTGAGACTGGGACTAGGGGGAGCGCTTCTGGCCTGGACCCTTACTATACTCTGCATCCTTGAAGCATGCTCCCAAGCTGTCCTGTTCATCCAGACTGGCATTCTCTTCCTCCTCCTCGCTCTCGGTTCTCCAGTATGCTGGACGCTTGATGGGCCGCTTCCCTGGGGTGCGCTGGGAAGCAGGACTGCTAGACACTGTGCCCAGCCCACTGCTGGAGCTCCCACTGCTTCGGTCCTGGCCCCCAGTCCACCAGGCCTGCAGGCTGGAGGTAGCTGGTGAGGACGATGAGGACTGCAGGTTGGCCATGCACAGCATGCCCTGGATGGCCTCCTGAGTGCTGGGAGAGGCAGGGGCCTCGCTGCAAGGGACAGAGGAGAAATGCTGAGGGAGTTTCTGTAGTTGTCAGAGGAAAATAGTCATCAGAACAGTCAGGGAGAAGGGACAATAGTGGGGCTTAGGGTGGGAGGAAGGAGAGAACCATTCCAGATGAGAAACCAGAAATCAAGCCAATGGATCAAGATAGTATATCAGAGACTGTCTTCACATCAAGGCCAGTCCTTCTTGCCTCAAGTCTTTCCGCAGACAGCAGGAAGGTGGCAAAAAGAGGGGTGCACCTCCCACACTGTTCACCCATGCTGAATTCTTTCATTTTTTAAACAAGTCCCAGAAAAGGCCCAGTTTTCCTTCCATGCCTCTTCCAGTCCCTCTTCCAAGTCCCAAAAAACCCAAAATTGATCCCTTTTGAAGTCTATATATACATCCACTTTCTGTCAGATCTTAAGTTCCCCAGGACAGATTTCATGTCTGTTTTAGTCTCTCAGCCTGAATGCCTTTGCTAATTCTTTGTCCCTTTAAATATCTTGATAAATATCTGCTGATTGGCTGATCTAGTCTTTTGGGTGAGGGTGGGAGGGTGTGGCGTCTGATCACCTGGAAAGGGAAGATCAAAGACAGTACTCACGTGAGGGCAGCATAGTCAGGTCCCCCCACCTGCCTGCTGGCCTTGAGCAGATCAAGAATTCCACCAGCACCACTCCCATTCCCAAGCTTGCCTTCGACCCCTTCTACCATGTCCTCATCTGTTGTATAGTCCTCCTGTTGGGAAAAGAGAATATCACCTCAGCTGCTGAGGGTTGGTCTAGTTAGGCCCCAATACAGTGTTGACATTTTCACTCCGGATACTAGTATCTTCTAAGCACCAAGTATTTTAATCTTCACAGCATCTTGGTGAGGTAGGTATTATAACTCCCATTTTACAGATAAGGAAGCTAAGGCTCAGTAAATAATTTGTGTAATGTCATAATCAGATATTCCAAATCAGATACTCTTTCTGCTACATTGCAGTGCCTTTTCTTTTTTTTTTTTTTTTTAATTTATTTTTGGGACAGAGAGAGACAGAGCATGAACGGGGGAGGGGCAGAGAGAGAGGGAGACACAGAATCTGAAACAGGCTCCAGGCTCTGAGCCATCAGCCCAGAGCCCGACGCGGGGCTCGAACTCACGGAGCGCGAGATCGTGACCTGGCTGAAGTCGGACGCTTAACCGACTGCGCCATCCAGGCGCCCCAAGCAGTGCCTTTTCTTCTACCCGGCATTAAAGGATTTTTTTAATGTTTGTTTGTTTGTTTGGAAACACAGAAAGTGTGAGTGGGGGAGGGGCAGAGAGAGATGGAGAGGGAGAAATCCCAAGCAGGCTCCATGCTGTCAGTGCAGAGCCTGACGTAGGGCTCTATCTCACAAACGGTGAGATCATGACCTGAGCCAAAATCAAGAGTTGGAAGCCTAACCGACTGAGCCAGCTAGGCATTCCACTGCATTAAAGGATTTTTAAAATATGTCAACTAAATTATGATCTCCCAGTTATATGCTTAGCTGTACTTAGCACACAATCTTTCACTTAATAAATATTTTAGGAACTGAATGCATATCTTTTTACCTCCGACTAGAATGACAATCTGTCTTCTGTCTCTGTAACCAAAATGGCAGAAGACTAGACACAGAGCAGGCTCCTACCTCAATGTCAAACTCAACTTCTCCTGGTTCCCGAACTCGGTTGGGGTCAGAGCAAGGCTTTGCACGGGGCAACTTTCGAGGAAATTCTAGAAAATAATGAAATGCATTTATCATGAAGCTAAGATAAGCATCTGAGCCAAACACCCAGGAGGAAAAGTAAGACTATAATTTTCCTAAAAGTAATGACCACAGAAAACTAATTGAGGGAGGTTTGGACTGGTTTATATATAAATCTCTAGAGCAGAGAATACATGGAGGCCTAAAGAGCTTGTAAATCAGAATGCCAAAAAGCTAAGGCCTAAGGCCTCTGGTCTATCAAGGGTACCAGAAACAAATGTGAAATGGGCAGGGAAGGAACAAGAAAGAATAGGTACACACTTGGTCTTATTATCAAGGTTGCCTTCTCCTTTCCCAATCTCTCGTCAATTTGCAGTTCATCATCTGAATCCAAGTCAAATTCATCCTCCATCACCTGTTCCACCACCAGCCTAGCCTTATCTGCTTTCTTTGTGAGCTTGGCTCGCCGAGACTTAGATAAGCTCTTTACCCTCTTGGCACTAAAAAGGAAGAAAAGGAGAGCATAAAAAGTCACATTCAATATTCTTAAGAAGGCAAGCCCCACCCCCCAAATTGGTCTACAGATTCAATGCAATCTCTATCAAAATCCAGCTAATTTCTTTTGCATAAATTAATAAGATGATACTAAAATGTATATAGGCATACAAAGGACTTAACATGGGCAAATGAATTTTGAAAAAGAACAAAGTTGGAGGACTTTTACTACTTGGTTTCAAAATTTACTATAAAACAACAATAATCAAGGTAGTGTGATATGAGCATAAGGACAGATATATACAACAGTGGAACAGAGCTGTGAGTCTAAAACTAACCCTTAAATTTATGGTCAGTTGCATTCTGCCAAAGGTGCCAAGGCAATTCAGTGGGAGAAGGGATGGTCTTTTCAACAAATGGTGCTAAGATAACTGGGTATCACATGCAAATAAATGAATGTGGATTCTTACCTCACATCATATACAAAAATTAACTTAAAATGGATCCTGGAGATAAATGTAAAGCTAAAACTATAAAACTTCTAGAAATAAATACAAGAAAATATCTTTATGACCTGGGATTAGGTAAAAACCAACACATTTGTGCTTCAAAAGATACCATTAAGAAAGTGAAAACATAAGCCATAGACTGGGAGGAAATATTTACAAGTCATTTATTTGGGAAAGGATTTGTATCCAGAATATTTAAATAACTTTTAGAACTCAATAATAAGCAAGCCAATTTAATAATGAGCAAAAGATCTGAATAGACATTTCTCTAAAGATGATATACAAATGCCCAATAATCACACAAAAAGATGCCTAGTATCAGTAGTTATTGGGAAAATACAAATCAAAACCACAATGAGATACCACTTAATATCCATTAGAATGGCTATAATAAAAAAGACAGACAATAACAATGTTAGCCAGTATACTTCTGGTGGGAACATAAAGTAGTACACACACTTCAGAATAAATTTTGGCAGTTTCTTAAAGAGTTAAATATAACGTTACCATATGACCCAAAATTTTACTAAGTGAGAAATGAAAACATATGCCCATACAAAAACTTGTACACAAATGCTCATCACACCATTATTCATAACAGTCAAAAAGTGGAATCACTCCAAATGACTGTCAGCTAGTTAATGGATAAACAAAATATGGTATATCCATACAATGGTATACTATTCAGCAGTAGAAAGGAACCAATTAATGATACATACTACATCATGGATGAACCTCAAAAACAAGTGAAAGAAGCCAGACATAGAAGACCACATATTATATTTTTCCATTTATATGAAATGTCTAGAAAAGATAAATCTACAGAGACAGAAAGTAGATCAGTGGTTGCTTGGGCTTGGAGAAGAGAACCAAAGGACTAAGTATGAGTGAGCATGAGGCATCTTTTCGGGGTGATAGAAATGTTCTAAAATTGGACTGTGGTGATAGTTGCACATTCTTTAAATTTACTAAAAGTCATTTAATTGTATACTTAAAGCAGGTATGGTATATAAATTATACCTCAAAAAAAGCTATTAAAAATACATAAAGGGGCACCTGGGTGGC
Source organism: Neofelis nebulosa (assembly GCF_028018385.1). Classification (NCBI taxonomy): domain Eukaryota; kingdom Metazoa; phylum Chordata; class Mammalia; order Carnivora; family Felidae; genus Neofelis; species Neofelis nebulosa. The sequence goes on from NC_080800.1 coordinate 48,244,270, forward strand.
TCAGTCAGTTGAGCATAGGACTTGATTTCGACTCAGGTCGTGATCTCATGCTTTGTGAGTTCAAGCCGCACACTGGGGTCTGTGCTGATGGTGCAGACCCTGCTTGGGATGCTCTCTCTCCCTCTCTCTCTGCCCCTCCCTTGCTTACACTTGCGCTCTGTCTCTCTCAAAACAAACAAACTTTATATGTATATATACACATACTTCCTATATACATATATGTATCTATGTATATATATATACTTCCTATATATGTGTATATATAGATGTATGCATATATATGTATGTATATATATATACATAGGAAATGGAAAAAATTAAAAATTTAAAAATGGCTTAAATAATCCTGTTACATATGGTAAACAATATTAACCAGTAAAAACTGTTGAAATAAACCGTATAGTTAAAAAGAAACCAGTTTTTGGTAAATCAGTATACTCGATACATTCAGCAGCCATTTGGTGAACTGGCTTTCTTTCAGTAAATTGGCTGACATTAAATTGACCTGTTTCCTACCCCACAGGGTTTTAGGAGGATTAAATGAGCTAATGAAGAGCCCAACACAAGGCAAGTGCCCAATGGTAGTTAATCTTATAATTAAGTTCTCTGGGCCCCAGTTTCCATATTAATAAAATGGGGATAACAACACTTCAAGGTTGTTGTGAGGACTAAATAATGTACTAAACAGCTAAGATAAAATCTGATGCAAAGCAGAAGCTCAATAAATGGCAGCTATTTATACCCTGGATCTTTTATTAACTTTTAATTGTGAAAAATGTGTAACATATACAAAAATATAAAAGTATAAAAAAACTCTCATGTACCTTTCATTCAGCTAAGTTTCAGAAATTATCAATAACCAGTCTTGTTTCGTCTATACCTCGGATTATTCTGGAGAAAAGCCCAGCCATAATATCATATTGTCTGTAAATTATTTCTGTACCTTGTCTCTTTAGGTTGACTTAACATCAGTCTCTGGCAGCTGCAGGAGGTGACAGAAGCAACATAAAAAAAAGACTGGTGGGGAAGGGGAAAATGTCTCATTGTATTCTGAACAGCCATTATAGGTTGGATCCTTAGGATTCTCAATTTTCTACTCCCCAGGAGATCGACCATGGACAAAGACAATGCTCAACAGTCTATTATTAATTAGTAACTAAATTCTCAAACCCCAAGAACAGCTCTGCTGCTTTCAGAATCTGCCCTGCTCTCACATTCCCTTTTCACTGATTTCTCAGCTAAGTGGGATCTGAAGGCCTTTTCCTACAAAAAGGCTATGAAGGTATCCTTGATGCTTGTATTCCTCTGCTGTTCATACTTTACTTGGCTCTTGACTCTTCCTGTCTGGTGTTCTGAGTGTCCAGATGATCGCTCTTCCGGTCTTCCTCTGCCTCTGCCTCCCTATGTGTTTCAGGGTTTCTGATGATCTACTTAGCTTCTGGCTATACCCACACCATCATCACTATCACCACCACCATCACCTTTAATCTTCATCATTTTATTTATAAGAGCTACCATTTATTAAGCATTTACTATGTGCCAGGCCCTGTGATAGGCACTTTACATAATCTCATTTAGTCCTCCAACAACCTGAGGGGAAGCTTTATCTATAGAAGAGATATAATGAGGACACTAAGGTGCAGGGTTAATTAACTTGTTAAAATCACACAGTGAATTTGTGTCAGAGCTGGGATTCAAACTTGGACCTGCCTGCCTGATTCCCAAGCCCGTGCTTTTTGCTGTGAATGCTTTTATTTTATTCTTTTAGAAAATGCTCTGTTAAAAATTATTTTAGGAAAAGTAATACATGCTCATTGTACACAATTCAAATGCTACTGAAGTAAAAATTTCCTCTCCTGGCTCCCTTCTCCTACTTTCCAGAGAGAACTACTATTACAAGTTTGATGTGACAAGTATAAAATATACGATGAATATATTTATTTGCATGAATGTGTAGAATTATCTCTAGAAGAAAATCATTGACACTGGTTGTCCACGGGGAAGGGAACTGGGGAACAGGGAGGGGCAGGAACAAAATTTTTCACTAAGTATTCTTCTGTACTTTTTCAATTTCAAACTGCATAAATTAAATTTTAAACCTCTTCAAAAAAAGTTAAATTAAAAATGAAGGAAGGGGCACTGGGTGATTCAGTCGGTTGAGCATCCGACTTCAGCTCAGGTAATGATCTCATGGTTTGTAAGTTCAAGCCCCACATTGGGCTTGTTTGTGTCAGCACGGAGCCCACTTCAGATCCTCTGTCCTCCTCTCAAAAATAAACAAACACTTAATAAAAATAAAGAAATATGTATGCCACTTTTCTACACAAGCATATATACACGCACACACACGTGTACACACACACCATTTTTAAAAATTAAAATGGAACTATTACTATATATTATTTTGTAACCTAATTTTTTCGCTTAAGAATATATCTTGGACATTTTCCCATGTCAATAGATATTTAACTCTTTTTTAATTCAATTATTTTTAATAGCTACATGCTATTCCACTCTATAGATGTGCCATAATTCATTTAACCAATGCTTACTGATGAACATGTTCCTAATTACTATTACAAACAATAATGCAGTGAACACTGAACATTTCTCTTTATGTACCTGTGCAAACATTTCTGCAAAATTCCTAAAAATCTAATCGCAAAAGGTGTATAAAAAAACGAATGTTCTTAACCAGTATGCTATACTTCCTTATTCCTGCCAGTGGTTCTGACCCACTGACTTGCTGAAATTTTTAGAACTTGTATACAAGATTTTTCTCAAACTGCCAATTAGATTCCAGGCCTCTCCCCTAACACAACCATAGTTCTCTGAACTAAGCAATGATATCTGATAATATCTGGGTCCTTCCCCAAGTACAGTAAGCCCCCCCCACACCCATGTTCCAGCCCCAGGTCCTAATTCCATGCCTTGTCTCAGTGACATGTTGCCACTGACAGCCCCAGTATCTCTGTGTTCCTTCTTCCCACCTCACCTGCCATTAGACATCAACAGGGCCAGCGGGCCCTCATTCCCATCAAGGTCCAAGTCTGGCGAGTCATCATCTGAGTCATTCAGGCAGGTACCAGTGATGTTGAACTGTAGAAGGAGAAGGCTCAGTTGTCACCTGTCTGGGACTCCCATGTGAATCACGATGACCAGTTCCTTCCGGTTTCACTGGTTGAGTTCACTGTTAAAATCACCTGAACCAAGGCCTTCTGCTACACTGTCTCCCACCCCCACCCCAAATGATTCCAGGAACAGGAGGTTGACAATGCATGGCTACCCCAGGGGAAACCTATCAATCTTGTAAACCGTGTTCTCTAAAAAGAGGGGAGAGGATCTTCACATGCCCATGGAGAGCACCACAATCTTGAAGCAAGGTAGAGCCCCGGAGAAGGGCTTTTCTTAAGGACCTGTTCAAGACTCCAACATGATACTCATATACCATGCATGTTCTTAAATGTCATTCCCAACCAGCATTTCAAGATTCAGCTCAAGTGTCATTTTTGGGAGAAGAGCTCCTGATCATAGCTTATGCCCACATAAAATCATCCACCCCTCTGTGTCTCAGGGTCCCCCACACACCCTTGATTATGGCATCCACAATACCTCATTGCACTCATTCGTTTTTATGCCTGCCGTTCTCACTAGCCTGTCAGCCTCTTGAAGGTTACATTCACAGCACCTATCACAGTGCCCAGCACAGACAAGGTCTCAATAAATGCCTGTTATATGAGTGGGACTGGTAGCCAAACACCAGGGGCCCTAAGGGAGGTGGGAAGAGAGGACAATCCTTTTGATACCCTGCTCTTCCAAGGGACCCAAAAGGGCTGGGCTGAACCCATGGGCCAGCACCCACCTTTGCTTTCTGGGAAGAGCCTGTCTTCAGTGCCTGATGATTGTATGTATCCATGAGATTATAGCTCAATTGGCCAGCAGGCCCCAAGGCTGAGCTCTCCTTGCCCTTTCGCTCTGCCTTCTTGAAGAGTTCCTTGGGCTTCAGGCCTTTCTTCTTTGAACCACTTTTGGAGGGCAGTGACAGCCTGGACATGGATACTGAAGTGGAATGGACTGGCCTGGTTAAGGGAATGGAGCCAGCTGGGAAGATCCTCTGCAGCCCAAAGATATTGCTCGTCTTCCCAACGTTCTGTTGGAAGATATCCTACAAGAGTGTTAGTACACGAGGGGGTTAGAGCTTACTCAAGAGTTCTCTCTATGCTAAGAGCAGAGGACTGTTCATGGCACTGGCACTATTGCCATGGAAGTGGCTTACAGATGCTCCACATCTAGATGCACACCCTAGTTTTTTTCACAAAGTGTCATCAAGAATTTACGGGGTGGCAGATCTTTACCCAGCCATTGACAAGTAAGGAGAAGACGAGCAGAGAAAAAGCCCAGCACTACTGTCAAAATTGGAGAGAAAAGACTCCAAATGCAGCTGGCATGAGACAGAAAATACTTGAGTACTAAACTATGGTTCCAACTCTAAGGACTGCAGGATTTGAGAGGAGAGAGGTTCTAGTCCTGATTCTGCTACTAGCTAGCTCTGTGACCACAGGTAAGTGATCTGAACACTCTGAGGCTGTTTGCTTGGCTGTAAAATTAAAGGATCAGACTGGAAAGGTGGTTTTAAAAGATGATCTGTGGCTCCTCTGAACTTCTTGGGAGGAGCCCTGAAGACTGGAAGTAGGTAGAAGGCAAACAAGAGGAACATGTGTAATTCTAAGCCTCTTGTTTTTATCTTATTCACTGCAGCTATGCTTTGATTCAGCTTCCATGTAGGATCTCATTTGAAAAAAAAAAGGTTCCACTGTCTTAAAACATTTGAAAGCCAATGGACCAGACATGATCCATCTCTAAGTCCTTTCCTAACAAGCCCCAAATTTTGTATATACAAAATTGGTTTAAGTGCAAAGAGCTGGAGAAAAGGTAGGCCTTGTAACTAAACTCTGAAGGACTGTGACAGATGGGAATGCAGGAAAATGGGGTAGGAGGTGGACAATGTAAGCTATGGTGTAGGCAGTGAAACATGCTGTAAGCGGTGAGGCTAGAAAGCCCAACTTCCCAGTAGCTCATGCTGACCACCCTTTAGCATGGATTTGAGTGCCTATATCCTGAGTGCTAAATGGAAAGTTGACAGCTTCTGAGCTAAAGGAAAGTTTAAACTTCCCTAAGTCCAATTCTCCTCTGGTGCCTCTGCTACTTCACCAGCCCACACTGAGTTCTCTCTTTGCTGCAAAGTCTATTAATAACAATGGCTCACATTTATTGAGTACTTACTCTGCCAGGCACTGTGCGAGGGGCTCTACATACATTAGCTCTTAATCCTAACAAAACTCTGAAAAGGTGGTGTTATTCTCCCTTTACAGATAAGGATACTAAGGCTCTGAAAGGCTTGCAAGTGACAGAGCAGGAACCAGAACCCAAGTTTCTCTGAGTCTCTTACCATCTACACCTTACTGCCTTGTGGTATAAGCACCTGTTGAAACATGGCTTTGTAATCATGTTTAACATGGAAGAGCTGTCATTTTGTAGAATGCAGAGACTGAGTCAAAATATTAGTAACAACAACTACTACTATGAACTCCACCACCCACTACTACTGTGACCCATCATCAGAACTTATTGAATACCTATTATGTGCCAAGTACTATACTTAGTGCTCAACATATATTACCTTATGTAACCCTTTTAACAAACTTCTGAGTAGGTATAATTATCCCCACTTTAGAAACAAGGAAACTGAGGCTCAGGCAGTAAACTTCGCCCAGAGTCCTCTACAGGATTCCAAGTTCTTTGTGGGAAGACACTGAATTACTTATGTATTCTAAGCACCTAGCCTAATGTGAGAGACACTCAAGGCACATAATAATTATTTAAATGAATGAATAAACAGAATCTTTGGTGGGGTTTTTCCAACCCTTCCCCTGAGCTCTCAAGCCAACTGAAGAAGCCTGACCTGCCACTTGAGCCTTGAGCCCTTCCCAAACGCCTCCCCTGCTCCCCTGCTTCTTACTTCCACCAGGCGGATCTCCCTAGCCAGATCTTTAATGAGCTGTACGGTCCGTACTGTCTCCGGAATCTCATCCTCGTGGTCTGGCAGAGCCTGTCAAACAAAAGGCATAAGGAATAGACCCACACATAAACGGACAACTGATTTTTGACAAAGGTACCAAGGTAATTCAATGGATAAGGGTAGTTCCTCTAACAAATGGTACTGGACCAACTGGATACCCATATGCAAAAAAAAGAACCTCAATCCCCATCTTGCACCACACACTCACACACAGGCACACAAACCCAAATTGGATCACAGACTGAAATGTAAAATCTAAAACTATAACCCCTTTAGAAGAAAACAGAGGAGAAAATCTTTGTGACCTTGGGTTAAACGAAGATTTCTGAGGACACAAAAAGCATGAACCATAAAAGAAAAACAACTGATAAACTGGACTTCATAAAAAATAAAATCTTCTCTTCCAAAACCACTGTTAAGACAAACCAGAGACTGTGAGGCAGTATTTGCAAAACCTGTATCTGATAAAGGGCAGTGTCAAGAGGTGTGAGGAACTCAGTGGTGGGCTTGGGCCATAGCCCTCAAAAAGTCCAGAATCCCTGGGGAGAACATGGCCTCTTTACTTGTGAGGACAGAGCTCAGTGCTGAGCAGCTACAGGCCCATGGCTAGCTCAACAGCAACCAAGGCTAAGATCTCTTGGTTGTCTCTCTTTTAATTTGTTTGTAATCTTTTTGAATCCTCAAGATTTACATCTTTATGTAGACAGATCTCCCAAGTTTCTCTCTTGTGATTTCTTCTACCAGTTTTCACTTCACTTCTGTATCCAGAGGACTGATAAAAACTCCTCAGCATTACCTTCTTACTTCCCATGGTTTGAATCTTCTTTTTTCCTTGACTCTTTTAATCCATCTGGAATTTATTTTGGTGGCTGAGCAGGGGTAGGGTCCGAGAACCCATGTGATCCAGCTGGATAAATTTAATAGCTCCCTCCACCCAGCCCAAAGGCTCTGGAAAGGTCAGGGAGTGAGTACCTCCCATGGAAGTCATCTTCACTTCACAAAAGACTTATTCCATAAGAATGGGCTCCTCAGATCTGTGTCCTACTCTCCTCCAGCTCCCTTTGGCTGTGCTATTTGGGGCTAACTTGGCTCAGGGCCCGAGTGCTTAAGACTCTTCCCGCCCTCCCTCCCTTTTGTTATTCCTGGGACAGAGTCACTCCAAAGTTCACCTCATGGAGGGGGGGAGGGGAAGTTCCGAAATGAAACCCAAGGCAGCCACACCTGAGGGATGTGGAAAAACAGAACAGTAGGCTAAGGCCCAGGTGTAGGTGAGTCCAGGGACGAAGAGAAGGCCCAAGACATGAAGTCCAAGGATATCTGAGGGGAAGGTTGGCAACAGGAAATGGAGACATTGTACAAGTTAAGCCTATAATGGCTGAAGATCTCCATATGCAGGGGGAAAAGTCTATACAGAATATCAAAAGCATGAGAACAATATTGATATTTCCTTTTTTGTATTTCTTAAAATTGTTTTTTAAGTCAACATTTTGAGTAGGTAATCCATTTACAGAGTTCAAAAATCAAATAATATAAAGAGATATACTGAAAAGTCTCAACATATATTTGTCCATGCCATCAGTCCCATTAGCCCGCACCCACAGGTAACCACTTTTCTTCTACATCCCTCCAGATTGTGTCTTCAGGCAAATACAAGCACATATAAATGTAATTCTTGTCCCCCCTCCCCACTTTTAACACATAAAGAAGCACATTATATATACATGATTCTACATCTTTACTTGACAAATTCTGGAGATCTTTCCAGATCAGTACAGAGAAAACTTCCTTATTCTCTTTTATAGCTGTTTAGCATTCAATTGGATAGATGGACATTGGTGTATTTCTACAAAGCCATTTTGGCAGTATGCAGTAAGAGCCTTATGTTTTTTTCATATACTTTGAGCCAAAAATTGCTCTTCTTGGAATCTATCCTGAAGCAACAATCAAGAGATGAGGGAAAAAGGCTGATGCAAACAGATAGTCACTGCATGATTTTTCAATAACTACCCCCCAAATAAAGCAGCAATAAACAAGCAGTTAGGTAAGGATGGTATATCCCTGCAAAAGAATATCATGTAACTATTAAATGTTCATGGAGAACTTTGAGGACACAGGAAATTAACATAAGCTAACAAATTCAGATACAAAATTGTATGTATAGTGATAGCAATCATGTTTCTTAAATGTATATAAAAAAGACCAGAAGAAAATACACCCACAGATTAATGTTAATTCCCTCTGAGTGCTAAAATTACAGGTGATGTTTTTCCTTCCTTACACTCTTCTGTATTTTTTCTAATTCTCTAGAGTAAGCCTGTATCACTTTTTATAATCAGAAAGAAAGGTTTAAAAATGTAACCCAGTCCTCCATTCTAACCCCAGAAGGCCACAAGCCTCCCTGGTCTCATCCACCACCCCAAAGCATCTACCCAAAGCCAGTCTCTGTGGAGGACACAACTATAAAGGAGGTAGAGAAATAAGTATATTTACTTCTTTCTTTGTCCAGGCTCTAAAGGCCAAGTTCAGAGCTTTGCCACCATGGACCAGGTAGGATGCTGGGTGCCTCCTATTCTCTCGCAAACCTAAAGGGCGAAGGAGGAAGGCAAAGGGTCAATAAAGCCATGTGGGGAAGCAAAGGAACTGTTTCTTTTTTCAGGCAATCAGAGAAAATACTTAGGGTTCTAGGCATGACTCCAGATCTCAGTTCTTACAATAGTGTTCATTTAATGAGTACCTACTACATGCTGGGCATTTAACATCTACTATCTCATTTAATCTTTATACCCACCTACTACCCAAGCATCATTATCTTCACTTTACTATCCAGGAAACTGAGGCTCAGAGAAGCAAAGAGACTTAACCAAGGGCACATACCTAGTAACTGCCAAAGCTACGACTGAAGCCATGTATATCTGAATCTGAGGCCTATGTTCCTTCTACCACACTGGAAGGGTGCTCTGCCTCTTGGGTTTCAAAATGCAAACACTCAGGAAAACCATGATTGCAACCTACACAGACATGAAGGGCCATTAATAAATGCCCTTATCCCTGAGTCACTCCAAGAGGAGATTATGACAAATAGCCAGCTTTAGGGTCAATACAGAATTTTCTACTGAACTGAGCTATTCAGAACAGGTAACAAGTGGCTAATCATTGAGCCTCTGATTGAACACTTAAGTGCACTCTGTCTAGGTGGCAGATTAAGGGCCTGAAGTAGTAGGTAGAAGACTGTATTCATTGGCCTTTGAGATTCTTTGTAAATCTAAAATACTGATTGCTCATGGCCAAGTTACCTTGAAGAATCTCAGGTCTGGGCAAGGTTGCTGCTCCATTTCAAAGCAGAAAAGAAGAAACCCGGCAGTTTGGCTTCCCACCTGGGCTGATACCAACACAATGATGCCAGCATGGTCAGGACTGGCCTTGTCCTCATCTCATGGGAAGCACATTCAGGAAACTCTGAGACTGTCCAGTTTGAGTTTCTTACTTTAATTAGCAGGGGATAGGGATAATTTCACTGTAATTCAATTTTCTCAGCCACCTTTGCTAAATAAAGTTAAAATACATGCTCTACCATACATTATACTTAATAAAAAAAAGTCAATCTCAAAAGATCACACACTATATGATTCCATCTTTACAGCATTCTTGACAAAATTATAGAGATGGGAAACATATCAGCGGTTTCCAGAAAGTATGGATAGTGCAAGGGGAAAGAATGGGTGAGACTATAAAGAAGTAGCACTAGGAAGTTCTCTGTGGTGATGGAACGAACACGAACACACACACACACACACACACACACACACACACACACACACTTGGGGAAGCAGGGCAAAAGGGACAGCTAGGAAAGGGATCCATACCTCGAAAGATGTCCAGGATGTGCTTTCCCACGTACCAACAGATGGTCTCAAAGTTAGGAAACTTGAAGAGGTCTGCTGTGCTCAGCCGCTTCTCAATCTCATAGGCTCTAGAGGAAGCAGGCACAATAATAGCAATGATAACAAGGATCCTGTTTACTGAGTACCTACTGTGTATCAGGTATTGTTCTGAATGCTTTGTATCCATTATCTCTAATCCTCACAACTACCCTGTAAGATCCAACTTTGTGGGTTAGGAAACTTGAGCTCAAATGTTATGTGACTTGCCCAAAGTCACAAAACTACTAAGTAAGGAAGGGGTATTCATCCTCACACTGATCATTATCAGGAACCAGTATCTATTCCCTTCTCATCATCTCGCCTCCTTCTATGCTGCACTTCTCACTATAGGGGAGAACTCAAGGACTCTAGCAGGTGGGAATGGCCAACTCAGGATCACAATAGCTTCAGTACTCACTTGAGCTGCATTTCGATGTTAAGGCTGTGTAAGAAGTTCCCTCCAAAGGCAAGGCAATCCACGGGAGTCAGCACAGCATGGATCCATCCTGCAGTGTAACATGGCAAAATCATAGCTGGCAGAGGACCTTACTTCCTCTGGACATCACTGCCCACTCAGCTCAAACGTAAGTCCTTAGAGCAGCCAGCCCGCAGTGACTCAGAAAGTTCTAGCTCCTCCACTCTTCCAACACCCATTCTGCCACCATTATAACCCTAAACTGGACCACCTTTTGGGGTTAATAAACTCTTTCGACTTTCGTCCTCTCAACTTCAAGTCTCTTTGATGCCTCACCCATCTTCTCTCCCATCTCTTAGAAGGGCATTACCTCCTTGCCAAGTCTATCCCTTCTAACTCTACTCCAGGTAAAACAAAGAGCTTTTGTGTCAAACAAACCTGGGTTCAAAGTCTGCCATCTTCTAGCTAAATATCTATTTCACAAGGTGGTTGTGTACAGTGTGCACCTAGATGGAACTCAATTATTCTCCTTGCCCTTGACCCTACACTGCCTTCTGGGAAGTTCTAATTCTACTCTTAAATATCTCTCATATTCATCTTCCTTTCCCGGTCCATCCATCCTATCAAAGCCTTGGTTCAGATCCCTTATTACCTGTCACCTAGGCTATTTGCAACAGCCTCTAAACTGGCTCCTCTACACCAGCGGTTCTCATGGTATGGTCCAGGGAATCCTGAGGCTCCCTGAGACTCCTTCAGAGCATATGCAAGGTCAAAACTATGCTCATGATAATACTAAGATGTTGTCTTTTTCACCCTCATTCCCTCAAAGGTGTAGAGTGGAGTTTTCCAGAGGGTAAATGACATGACATCACAAACACCGAGAAGCAGATTTAAGTATCAGTCATTTCTATTAATCTAAACATCAAAAAGATTTTTAAAAAGGTAGATGTCACTCTTCTCACTGCATTTTTGGTTTGAAAATAGCTATTTTTCATAAAAATTATTAATCATGCTAACATGTAATGAGTTTATTTCTCAATGAATTAATAAACAAATATTTTTAAATTTTCTCAGTTTTAATTTATAATATGGTAAATATTGATGACTATAATCCACATAAATAAAAGCCCTTTTGGGTTCTCGGTAATACTAAAGAGTATAAAGGGGTCCTAAGTGCAAAGTGTTTGTAAACCACTGCTTTGTGCTAATCTCAATCTCTGAAGTCTATCCTCCACATCTCAACCCTAAGTGATATATCTAAAATACAAATCTGCTCATGTCATCCCCTGCTCAAAACTCTTCAATAAAATGTACATCCACAGAATAGATAAATTGCCATATACTAATACAATAGAATATTGAAAAGTAAGTTGAGTGAACAACTACATGTATCAGCATGAATCTCATAATCATAATGTCCACAGGAAAAAGTTGGGAAGAACTGTCTAATATGATTCCATCTACATAACATCCAAAAACATGTAAAACAATACTAGATATTGGTTTGGTGAGCTATACCTATCCAATAAAGAAATAGAAATAATCACCAACTTCAGAACAATGGCTAGCTCAGAGAGGGAAAAATGGGAATGGAAGTGAGGAGAGGTATACAGGGGGCTTCAAATATAATTGCAACGTTTTATGTTTTTAGTTGGGTTACAAACACATAAATGTTTATTACATTATTCTTTATATCTTTTGCTACATAAACAAATAAACTTTTGGTGATCTCCCAGCCACCTCTTAGGTAAGTTCAGCCCACCTACCTTCACCTGTTCCCAGCCTTTGATCTTTAGGCTCCAGTATCCATAAACTATTTCACATAGCCTTGCTTTGCTTATGCCTTTCCCTATGTCTGAGAGGCCTTTTCTGCCTTTCTCCTCTTGGTCACTCCTACATTTATCTGCCAGGTGTTACTCTTCTGAGAATATTTTCACAAACCTCCAGCTAGACTAAGTGTTCTTTTCCATGCTCCCAAAACTTCTGGTGAATGCCTCCATTGTGGCTATTAGAACATTATACTGAAATGAGCCTGGGTGGCTCAGTCGGTTAAGCATCCAACTCTTGATTTTGGCTCAGGTCATGATCTCACGGTTTATGAGACTGAGTCCTGTGTTGGGCTCCATGCTGTCAGAGCAGAGTCTGTTTGGGATCCTTTCTCTCTCCCTCTTTCTGCCCTTCCCCTGCTCATGCTTTCTCTCTCTCCCAAAATAAACTTAAAAAAAAAAATCTAGAACATTATACTGAAATGATCTATCAATCTTTTGTCCCTAGCACCTAGACCAATGCAGGGGCATTCAGTAGACCTGCAATGCTTATGGAACTAAGTAGATTACACCCAGTTTGTGTGACTTTATACCAGTAAGCAATTAATCCAACTCAAATCTCTGGTAGACAAATTCAATTCATCAAATAGTTATTAAGTGCCCAGCATAGAAAAGGTATTATGTGAGAGCCTATTAGGCAAAGGATTAAATGGATAAATAAGTGCCTGGGCTCAGAAACCTATAAAAGAGAAAAAGCAGATGGGTATGAGGGGAGGTAATTTTGCCTCACCATATGTGAAACATTCTATAAAACCAATGTGATCAAATCAATATGATATTGACATATGAATAGACAAATCTGTGCAACAAAAAATCCAGGAATTATACAATACATAACATTAGACAAAGATATTAGAACTATATGACAATTTTAAAGCAGTGATCATAAGAATGCTTCAATGAACAATTATAAACATGCTTGAAACAAAAAAAACAGAAACAGAAGATATAAGAAACAAATGTAAATTTTAGAACTGAAAAATACTATATCTGAAATAATGAAAACAGATGGACTCAACAGAAGAATAAAAACAATGGAGAAATAGAAAGTACTCAATATTAACAAAAGAGGAAATAGACTGAAAAAAATAAACTCAGGGATCTGTGGACTACAGCAAAATATATACAGCATTCAGATAATCAGAGACCCAAAGAAAAGAAGTGAGAGTGTGGGGATGAAAAATCATTCAAAGAAATAACAACTAAAAATTTCTTCACTAATATGACAGAAACATAGACCTACACATTCAGGAAGCTCAGTCAACACAAACAGTATAAACCCAAAGAAATACATGCCAAGACACATTATAGTCAAACTGCTGAAAACTAAAGAAAAAAGAAATTACAAGTAGCAAGAAATGACACATGTAAGGGAAAAAACAATTTGAATGAGAGCCAAAATTTCATCAGAAGCCATGGAGGCAAGAAGGAAGCAGCACAACATTCTTCCAAGTGCTGAAAGAACTATCAATCCAGCAAAAATATCCATTAGGAATAAAAGGGAAATCAAGACATTTACAGATGAAGGAAAACTAAGAAAATCTGACAGCAGGCCTACCCTAAAACTCTAAACAGAGAAGAAATGATAAAAGAATCTTGAAATACCAGGAAGGAAGGAAGAACAACTGAAGAGTAAAAATACAGGCAAACAGGTGCGCCTGGGTGGTTCAGTCGGTTAAGCGTCCGACTTCGGCTCAGGTCATGATCTCGTGGTTCGTGGGTTTGAGCCCTGCATTGAGTTCTCTGTGCTGACAGCTCAGAGCCTGGAGCCTGCTTCAAATTCTGTGTCTCCCTCTCTCTCTGCCCTTCCCCTGCTTGCTCTCTGTCTCTTTCTCTCTCAAAAATAAATAAACATTAAAAAAAATACAGGTAAATACAATAGACTTTCCTTCTCTTGGGTGTTAGAAGTTATGTTTGACAGTGAAACAAAAATTGAAACACTGTATGATATGGTTCTCAATGTATGAAGAAATATTTAAGACAAATACATTATAAATGGGAAGGGTAAAGGGATGTGAATAGAGGTAAGGTTTCAACCTTCCCCTCAAACTGGTAAAATGTTAATTAAAATGTCAATACCAGACTGTGATATGATGTATATATCTATTATACATATAAATTAAACAAGAGCAACTACTAAAAACCTATACAAACCACAGGCTAAAAATTCATATGGAAATACAAGGGCCCTGAATAGCCATAATAATCTTGAAAAAGAAAAACAAAGTTGGAAGGCTGACACTTTCTGATTTTAAAACTTACTAGAAATATATGATAATTGAAATAGTGTGATACTGTTATAAGGACAGACCTATACACCAATGGAATAGAATTCAAAGTGAAGAAATAAACAAACACATCTGTGGTTAATTGATTTTCAACCAAGGTGTCAAGACAATTCATTAGGGAAAGAATGGTCTTTTCAAATGGTTCTGGGACAACTGAACAGCCACATGAAAAAGAATGATATTGGACCTTTACCTCACATCATATACAGAAGTTGACTTGAAATGGATAAAAGACCTAAATGTAATAACTAAAACTATGAAGCTCTTAGAACACAGGTGTAAATCTTTATGACCTTAAACTATGAATTAGGCAATGGTCTCTTAGATACGACACCGAAAACACAAGCAAATAAAGAAAAAAGTAGATAAACTGAACTTTTGTTCTTTCTAGGACACTATCATGAACTGAAAAGACAACCCCCAGAGAGAAAATATTTTTAAATTACATATCAGATAAGGTACAATATCCAAAATATATATTAAAAAAACTCTTACAACACAAGAATAAAAAGACAAATTACCTAATCAAAAATTGGGCAAAAGTTCTGAATAGATTCTACTCCATAAAAAGACAGACAAATGTCTAATAAGCACATGAAAAAATGTTTGACATCAACAATCATTAGGGAAATACAAATTAAAATCTCAGTGAGGGGTGCCTGGGTGGTTCTGTCGGTTAAGCATCTGACTTTGGCTCAGGTCATGATCTTACAGTTTGTGGGTTCAAGCCCTGCATCAGGGTCTGTGCTGACAGCTGAGTCTGGAGCCTGTTTCAGATTCTCTGTCTCCCTGTCTCTCTGCCCCTCCCCTGCTCACGCTCTGTCTCACTTTCTCAAAAATAAACATTACAAAAAATAAAAAATAAAATCTCAATGAGATACCACTTCACATGGACTAAGATGGCTATAATCGCAAAGACAGACAAGAACAAGTGTTGAGGAGGATGTGGAAAAATTGAGACCCTTATAAATTGCTAGTGGGAATGTAAAATGGTGTTAGATACTTTAGAGAACAGTTTGGTAATTCCTCAAGAAGTTAAAACAGAGCTAACATATGACTCAGCAATTCCTTTCTTAGGTATGCACCCAAGAGAACTGCAAATATACATTAACACAAAACTTTGCACATGATCATTCATAGCAGCATTATTCATTATAGTCAAAAAGTGGGGGCGCCTGGGTAGCTCAGTCAGTTAAGCGTCCAACTCTTGGTTTCGGGTCAGGTCATTATCTTATAGTTTGTGGGAGTGAGCCCCACATCAGGTCCTGTGCTGAAAGCATGGAGCGTGCTTGGGATTTATCTTTCCCTCTCTCTCTGACTCTCCCCAGCTTGCACTCTCTCTTGCTCTCTCTCTCTCAAAAAATAAACATAAATTTTATAAAAAAAAACACTTAAAACAACACAAACACCTATAAGATGATGAAAGGATAAACAATATGTGGTATATCCATGCAGTGGAATATTGTTCAGCCATTTAAAGACTAAGTACTGACAAATGCTATAACTTGGATGAACCCTGAAAATATTTTGCAGAGTGAAAAAGCCAGACACAAAGGACCACATATTGAACAGTTCCATTTGTATGAAATAGAACAGGCAAATCCATATACAAAGAACGGCCAAAAGTGGGTTGACAGGGGTGAGAGGAGGAGTGGAAGGAATGGGGAGTAACTGTTAATGAGTACAGGATTTCTTTTTGAAGTGATGAAAATTTTCTGGTATTACACAGTGGTGATGGCTGCACGACATTGTGGATACATTTTTTAAACTTAACTACACTCTTTAACATGGTAAGTTTTTTTTTTTTTAATTTTTTTTTCAACGTTTTTTATTTATTTTTGGGACAGAGAGAGACAGAGCATGAACGGGGGAGGGGCAGAGAGAGAGGGAGACACAGAATCGGAAACAGGCTCCAGGCTCCAAGCCATCAGCCCAGAGCCTGACGCAGGGCTCGAACTCACAGACCGCGAGATCTTGACCTGGCTGAAGTCGGACGCTTAACCGACTGCGCCACCCAGGCGCCCCAACATGGTAAGTTTTATGGTGTGTGTTACATACCAATTTTTTTGAAAAGTACACTTAACTAAATGAAAATGAAAACTGAACATATCAAAATATATGACACAGCTAAATCAGTGCTGAAGGGGAAACTTACAGAACTAAATGCTTACATTACAAAAGAGGTAAAGTCTGAAATCAATAATCTAAGCTCTTGTCTCAAGACTAGAAGGAGCAAAATAAACCCACAGCAAGCAGAAGGAAGGAAAAACAAAAATAAAAGCAGAAATCAATGAAGCTGAAAACATAAACAGAAAAAAATCAATTGAGACAGAAACTGTTTCTTTAAAAAGTTTGAAAAATTGACAAACCTCCATCAGATTGACACAGAATAAGAAAAGGCACAAAAAACTGATACCAGGAATGAAACCAAGGATATCAGGGTGCCTGGGTGGCTCAGTCAGTTGAGCATCTTACTCTTGGTTTCAGCTCAGATCATGATTTCACAATAGTGGGATCAAGCGCCAAGGTGGACTCTGTGCTGGCAGCTCAGAGCCTGTTTGGGATATTCTCTCTCTCTCTCTCTCTCTCTCTCTCTTCCTTATCCCTGTTCTCTCTCTCAAAATGAATAAATAAACATAAAAAATTAAAAAAAAAAGAAACAGAGGATATCACTAGAGACTTGGAAGACATCAAAAGGACAATAAGAAAATACAATCAACAACTCTGCATACATAAATTTGACAACTTAGATAAAATGGACCAATTCCTTAAAAAGCACAAACTGAGAGGAGAGGGAAGATGGCGGCTTAGGGGGACGCTGGGCTCACCGCGCGTCCTGCTGATCACTTTAGATTCCACCTACACCTGCCTAACTAACCCAGAAAACCGCCAGAGGATTAGCAGAATGGAGTCTCCGGAGCCAAGTGCAGACAAGAGGCCCACGGTAGAGGGTAGGAAGGGCGGCGAGGCGGTGCGCACTCCACGGACTGGCGGGAGGGAGCCGGGGCGGAGGGGCGGCCCGCAGGCCAAGCAGAGACCCCAAGTCTGGCTGGCAAAAGTGGAGGAGCCGGACGGAGTGTGTTCTGACAGCAAGCGCAACTTAGCCTCTGGGGAGGTCATAAGTTAACAGCTCTGCTCCGAAAGCTAGAAAGCTGGAGGACAAAGGGAGGGAGAGTTGCTGAGCCCCTGGATGACAGAGCTCAGCTTGGTGGGGAACAAAGGTGCTCGCCAGCGCCATCTCCCTCGCCCATCCCCAGCCAAAATCCCAAAGGGAACCAGTTCCTGCCAGGGAACTTGCTCCCTCCACGCAAACACCCAACTCTGTGCTTCTGCCGAGCCAAACCTCCGGCAGCGGATCTGACTCCCTCCCGCTGCCACAGGGCCCCTCCTGAAGTGGATCACCTAAGGAGAAGCGAGCTAAGCCTGCCCCACCTGCCCCTGTGAACCTTGCCTACCCACCCCAGCTAATATGCCAGATCCCCAGGACCACAAGCCTGGCAGTGTGCAAGTAGCCCAGACGGCGACGCCACCCCACAGTGAATCCTGCCCCTAGGAGAGGGGAAGAGAAGGCACACACCAGTCTGACTGTGGCCCCAGCAGTGGACTGAGGGCAGACATCAGGTCTGACTGCGGCCCTGCCCACCAACTCCAGTTATACACCACAGCACAGGGGAAGTGCCCTGCGGGTCCTCACCACTCCAGGGACTATCCAAAATGACCAAATGGAAGAATTCCCCACAGAAAAACCTCCAGGAAATAACAACAGCCAATGAACTGATCAAAAAGGATTTAAATAATATAACAGAAAGTGAATTTAGAATAATAGTCATAAAATTAATCTCTGGTCTTGAAAACAGTATAGAAGACAGCAGAGAATCTCTTGCTACAGAGATCAAGGGACTAAGGAACAGTCACGAGGAGCTGAAAAACGCTTTAAACGGAATGCAAAACAAAATGGAAACCATGACGGCTCAGATTGAAGAGGCAGAGGAGAGAATAGGTGAACTAGAAGATAAAGTTATGGAAAATGAGGAAGCTGAGAAAAAGAGATAAAAAATTCCAGGAGTATGAGGGGAAAATTAGAGAACTAAGTGATACACTAAAAAGAAATAATATACGCATAATTGGTATCCCAGAGGAGGAAGAGAGAGGCAAAGGTGCTGAAGGGGTACTTGAAGAAATAATAGCTGAGAACTTCCCTGAACTGGGGAAGGAAAAAGGCATTGAAATCAAAGAGGCACAGAGAACCCCCTTCAGACATAACTTGAATCGATCTTCTGCACAACATATCATAGTGAAACTGGCAAAATACAAGGATAAAGAGAAAATTCTGAAAGCAGCAAGGGATAAACGTGCCCTCACATATAAAGGGAGACCTATAAGACTCGTGACTGATCTCTCTTTTGAAACTTGGCAGGACAGAGAGGATTGGCACGAGATCTTTAATGTGCTGAACAGAAAAAATATGCAGCCGAGAATCCTTTAACCAGCAAGTCTGTCATTTAGAATAGAAGGAGAGATAAAGGTCTTCCCAAACAAAAACTGAAGGAATTTGTCACCACGAAACCAGCCCTACAAGAGATCCTAAGGGGGATCCTGTGAGACAAAGTACCAGAGACATCACTACAAGCATAAAACATACAGACATCACAATGACTCTAAACCCGTATCTTTCTATAATAACACTGAATGTAAATGGATTAAATGCGCCAACCAAAAGACATAGGGTATCAGAATGGATAAAAAAAACAAGACCCATCTATTTGCTGTCTACAAGAGACTCATTTTAGACCTGAGGACACCTTTAGATTGAGAGTGAGGGGATGGAGAACTATTTATGCTACTGGAAGCCAAAAGAAAGCTGGAGTGGCCATACTTATATCAGACAAACTAGACTTTAAATTAAAGGCTGTAACAAGAGATGAAGAAGGGCATTATATAATAATTACACAGTCTATCCATCAGGAAGAGTTAACAATTATAAATGTCTATGCGCCGAATACCAGAGCCCCCAAATATATAAAACAATTACTCATAAACATAAGCAACATTATTGATAAGAATGTGGTCATTGCAGGGGACTTTAACACTCCACTTACAGAAATGGATAGATCATCTAGACACACGGTCAATAAAGAAACAAGGGCCCTGAATGACACATTGGATCAGATGGACTTGACAGATATATTTAGAACTCTGCATCCCAAAGCAACAGAATATACTTTCTTCTCGAGTGCACATGGAACATTCTCCAAGATAGATCATATACTGGGTCACAAAACAGCCCTTCATAAGTTCACAAGAATTGAAATCATACCATGCATACTTTCAGACCACAATGCTATGAAGCTTGAAATCAACCACAGGAAAAAGTCTGGAAAACCTGCAAAAGCATGGAGGTTAAAGAACACCTTACGAAAGAATGAGTGGGTCAACCAGGCAATTAGAGAAGAAATTTAAAAATATATGGAAACAAACGAAAATGAAAAGACAACAATCCAAACGCTTTGGGATGCAGCGAAGGCAGTCCTGAGAGGAAAATACATTGCAATCCAGGCCTATCTCAAGAAACAAGAAAAATCCCAAATACAAAATCTAACAGCACACCTAAAGGAAACAGAAGCAGAACAGCAAAGGCAGCCTAAACCCAGCAGAAGAAGAGAAATAATAAAGATCAGAGCAGAAATAAACAATATAGAATCTAAAAAAATGGTAGAGCAGATCAACGAAACCAAGAGTTGGTTTTTTGAAAAAATAAACAAAATTGACAAACCTCTAGCCAGGCTTCTCAAAAAGAAAAGGGAGATGACCCAAATAGATAAAATCATGAATGAAAATGGGATTATTACAACCAATCCCTCAGAGATACAAACAATTATCAGGGAATACTATGAAAAATTATATACCAACAAATTGGACAACCTGGAAGAAATGGACAAATTCCTAAACACCCACACTCTTCCAAAACTCAATCAGGAGGAAATAGAAAGCTTGAACAGACCCATAACCAGCGAAGAAATTGAATCGGTTATCAAAAATCTCCCAACAAATAAGAGTCCAGGACCAGATGGCTTCCCAGGGGAGTTCTACCAGATGTTTAAAGCGGAGATAATACCTATCCTTCTCAAGCTATTCCAAGAAATAGAAAGGGAAGGAAAACTTCCAGACTCATAATATGAAGCCAGCATTACTTTCATTCCTAAACCAGACAGAGACCCAGTAAAAAAAGAGAACTACAGGCCAATATCCCTGATGAATATGGATGCAAAAATTCTCAATAAGATACTAGCAAATCGAATTCAACAGCATATAAAAAGAATTATTCACCATGATCAAGTGGGATTCATTCCTGGGATGCAGGGCTGGTTCCACATTCACAAATCAATCAACGTGATACATCACATTAACAAAAAAAAAGAGAAGAACCATATGATCCTGTCAATCGATGCAGAAAAGGCCTTTGACAAAATCCAGCACCCTTTCTTAATAAAAACCCTTGAGAAAGTCGGGATAGAAGGAACATACTTAAAGATCATAAAAGCCATTTATGAAAAGCCCACAGCTAACATCATCCTCAATGGGGAAAAATTGAGAGCTTTCCCCCTGAGATCAGGAACACGACAGGGATGCCCACTCTCACCACTGTTGTTTAATATAGTGTTGGAAGTTCTAGCATCAGCAGTCAGACAACAAAAGGAAATCAAAGGCATCAAAATTGGCAAAGATGAAGTCAAGCTTTTGCTTTTTGCAGATGACATGATATTATACATGGAAAATCCGATAGACTCCACCAAAAGTCTGCTAGAACTGATACATGAATTCAGCAAAGTTGCAGGATACAAAATCAATGTACAGAAATCAGTTGCATTCTTATATACTAACAATGAAGCAACAGAAAGACAAATAAAGAAACTGATCCCATTCACAATTGCACCAAGAAGCATAAAATACCTAGGAATAAATCTAACCAAAGATGTAAAAGATCTGTATGCTGGAAACTATAGAAAGCTTATGAAGGTAATCGAAGAAGATATAAAGAAATGGAAAGACATTCCCTGTTCATGGATTCGAAGAATAAATATTGTCAAAATGTCAATACTACCCAAAGCTATCTACACATTCAATGCAATCCCAATCAAAATTGCACCAGCATTCTTCTCGAAGCTAGAACAAGCCATTCTAAAATTCATATGGAACCACAAAAGGCCCCGAATAGCCAAAGTAATTTTGAAGAAGAAGACCAAAGCAGGAGGCATCACAATCCCAGACTTTAGCCTCTACTACAAAGCTGTCATCATCAAGACAGCATGGTATTGGCACAAAAACAGACACATAGACCAATGGAATAGAATGGAAACCCCAGAACTAGACCCACAAACGTATGGCCAACTCATCTTTGACAAAGCAGGAAGGAACATCCAATGGAAAAAAGATAGTCTCTTTAACAAATGGTGCTGGGAGAACTGGACAGCAACATGCAGAAGGTTGAAACTAGACCACTTTCTGACACCATTCACAAAAATAAACTCAAAATGGATAAAGGACCTGAATGTGAGACAGGAAACCATCAAAACCCTAGAGGAGAAAGCAGGAAAAGACCTCTCTGACCTCAGCCGTAGCAATCTCTTACTCGACACATCCCCAAAGGCAAGGGAATTAAAAGCAAAAATGAATTACTGGGACCTTATGAAGATAAAAAGCTTCTGCACAGCAAAGGAAACAACCAACAAAACTAAAAGGCAACCATCGGAATGGGAAAAGATATTTGCAAACGACATATCGGACAAAGGGCTAGTATCCAAAATCTATAAAGAGCTCACCAAACTCCACACCCGAAAAACAAATAACCCAGTGAAGAAATGGGCAGAAAACATGAATAGACACTTCTCTAAAGAAGACATCCGGATGGCCAACAGGCACATGAAAAGATGTTCAACGTCGCTCCTTATCAGGGAAATACAAATCAAAACCACACTCAGATATCACCTCACGCCAGTCAGAGTGGCCAAAATGAACAAATCAGGAGACTATAGATGCTGGAGAGGATGTGGAGAAACGGGAACCCTCTTGCACTGTTGGTGGGAATGCAAACTGGTGCAACTGCTCTGGAAAGCAGTGTGGAGGTTCCTCAGAAAATTAAAAATAGACCTACCCTATGACCCAGCAGTAGCACTGCTAGGAATTTACCCAAGGGATACAGGAGTACTGATGCATAGGGGCACTTGTACCCCAATGTTTATAGCAGCACTCTCAACAATAGCCAAATTGTGGAAACAGCCTAAATGTCCATCAACTGATGAATGGATAAATAAATTGTGGTTTATATACACAATGGAATACTACGTGGCAATGAGAAAGAATGAAATATGGCCTTTCGTAGCAACGTGGATGGAACTGGAGAGTGTGATGCTAAGTGAAATAAGCCATACAGAGAAAGACAGATACCATATGGTTTCACTCTTATGTGGATCCTGAGAAACTTAACAGAAACCCATGGGGGAGGGGAAGGAAAAAAAAAAAAAAGAGGTTAGAGTGGGAGACAGCCAAAGCATAGGAGACTGTTAAAAACTGAGAACAAACTGAGGGTTGATGCGGGGTGGGAGGGAGGGGAGGGTGGGTGATGGATATTGAGGAGGGCACCTTTTGGGATGAGCACTGGGTGTTGTATGGAAACCAATTTGACAATAAATTTCATATATTGAAAAAAAAATAAAAATAAAAATAAAATTCTTTATTACTGAAAAAAGAAAAAAAGCACAAACTACCATAGCTCACCCAATATGAAACAGATAATTTGAATAACCTACTAAAGTTTAAGGAAATTGAATGTTAATTAAAAACTTCCCCACAAAAGAAATCTCCAGGTCCATGTGACTGCACTAGAGAATTCTACCAAAGGTTTGAGAAAATTTAACATTAATTCTGAAATCAAAGAATGAAGTTTAAGAAATCAAGGAAGGAGCACCTGAAGTGGCTCAGTCAGTTATGCGTCTGACTTTGGCTCACGTCTTAATCTCACAGTTGGTGAGTTTGAGCCCTGTGTCAGGCTCTGTGCTGACAGCTCAGAGCCCGGAGCCTGCTTTGGATTCTGTGTCTCCCTCTCTTTCTGCCCCTCCCCTGCTTGCATTCTGTCTCTCTCAAAAAGAAATAAACATTAAAAAACTAAAAGAAAAGAAATCAAGGAGGATCTAAATAAATGGAAAGACATACTGGGTTCATCAAAGACTCAACATGGTAAAGATGTCAACTTCCCCAAATTGAGACAACTGGGGGCACTTTTTCAAAACATACACTCAGATCCCACCCCAGACCTAAAAATCCATAATTCTAGGGGTAAAGCCTAGGCATGTATTGTTTGGGGGGGGGGGAAGCCTCACCCCCACCCCAGGTAATTCTGATTTATAGACTGCAATGCCAGCCTCCCAGTCACTATTCCTAGAGCCATGGGGCTGAGAGACCTATTCTCTATCTGTCCACCAAGTTGGCATAGCCCAATGCAAGAGGTCCATCAACCTCTTCCTGTACCTTCCCAACTGCAATCTCCCCAAGGGACTATGCTGCCTACTAGCCATCACATGCATTTTCTTAAGGTCCAATTCTGAGTCATCAGCTGATATGAGAGGGTTTTCCCACATAATCAGATCAATATATTATAGGAAGGGTCTACCTCTGGTACCACAACCTCCCTTCCTCTTCCAGCCCTCCTGAAACCTTCCCAGAGGGGGCCCAGGGAAGACCTGTAGGAATGAAAAGTGTCTGTCCTTGCTTCACGGAACATTTATAGCACTTGTCCACCTGGTCCCCAAAAAACATCTCATTCTGGTTAGAGGAGCTGCTCCAGCACTCAAAGAGAGTCAGATTGGCATTTGTTGGGCGGATCAGGTAGAAGATCTTCTCACCCTGAAACAAAACAGGTTTAAGTGCCAAAAACATCAACAATTTCCATAAAAATCCTCCAGAGGGTCTCCAAAAGGATATTTTCTCTCCCATGCTCCAAGACCACGTAATATGACAGATTCTCCCCCAAACCCATCCAATAATCATTTTTATGTGGATTTGGAAAACTTCAAAAGCTCCTTTTGCATTTTGTGCTTTTGAGCCTCTGTTAACATTGACAAAAAATGATTTGGAAAGGGCATTCCAAATAAAATTGTTCAACTTAGGACAAATATACACCAAAAGCTTCTACTTTAGATGCAAAGTCAAATGAAAAATGGCCTCTATAGATGAGTAGATCAATACTACTAGCCCTAGGAGAATTTAAGGCTACATTACTGATGAGAAAATTGAATTTGCCTTTAAATGCCATTTACAGAGAGTGTTCCTTCTCACACCTGCAATCAAAGCTAATAAAAGTTTAAAAGTTCAGTAATTGCCCAAGGACTTCTACAAGATTATATGTTAGGTGATTATCTGTTGGAAAAACATTTTATTTCCTAATTATGTTTTGCCTAGACAATCACCAGATTATTTGGTTGAAAAGAAATAAAAGCCCACTAGCACAAAAATATCCTCAACCTACAGCTGATTAGTTTAACCAATATTTCCTGATAATAAATTTCAATGGAGAAAAGCAATAACACTAGAAATTATCTATTGTACAATTGGAGAAATTTCATTCAGATCTGTAGATTAGGTAACAGTATCCTATCAATATTGATTTTCTGATTTTGATAACTATACTGCAGTTATATACGAGAATGCCCTTATTTTCAAGAAATATGCACTGAATTATAAGATAAAGGGACACATGTTTGCAACTACTCTCAAATGTTTCAGAAAATATATACATATGTATATATATATATACATATGTATATATTTTTTATTATGTTTGCTTTATAGAAAGAGAGAATATAATAAAATGTAACATTTGGGGAATCTAAGTGAAGGGCACACAGGCATTCTTCCTACCATTTTTGCAATTTTTCTATAAAAAAGGAATTATTTTAAAATGAAAAAGTTAAATCTAACATTTGCATAGCAGTGATTTACATACTCCCATTTCATGATAAACCAGTGGAAACAACTAGTTTAGGATTTGTGATCATTTGGACAAGAGCCATATCCAAGTCTTCTGCTCTTTCCTTGGCATTTCTGATAAGAAAAATAAATAGTATGATGATGGAAAAGAATCAAAAGTAAGAAATTTGTTTTCCAGGGGCGCCTGGGTGGCTCAGTCAGTTAAGCATCTAACTTCAGCTCAGGTCATGAACTCACGGTTCATGAGTTCAAGCCCTGGGTTGGGCTCTGTGCTGACAGCCTGGAGCCTACTTCGGATACTGTGTCTCCCTCTCTCTCTGTTCGTCTCCCATTTGCTCTCTTGTCTGTCTCTGTCTCTCTCTCTCCCAAAAATAAATAAAGATTAAAAAAAATTGTTTTCCAGACTTTAAAAATCCTTCATAGTCACTGATAATCAATATGCTAATTACAAAATTGAAACAATCACTAAAAGGGAAACTACCCATAGGAAGGCTAACATTAAAAAAAAAAAAAAACCTGTCATGGGCACCTGGGTGGCTCAATTGGTTAAGTGTCCAACTCTTAGTTTCAGCTCAGGTCATGATCTCACGGTTCATGAGATCAAGCCCCACATCAGGCTCTGTGCTGACAGTGCAAAGCCTGCTTGGGATTCTCTCTCTCTCTATCTCTCTGACCCTGCCCTACTTGTTGCACATGGTCTCTCTCTCAAAATAAATAAATAAACATTTAAAAAAAAACTTGTTATATATATGCTCTATCTTGGTGGTGGCAGTTATGCAACTACATACAATGTCAAAACTCATCAAACTATACATTTAGAACAGATAAATTTTATGGTGTATAAATTATACCTCAATAAGGACGGGGGATGGGAAGTTTCTCATGTTACCAAGAATCTGCAGTAAATATGAACATTTCCATACATAGTCATAGGAGTATAGATTGGTTCAATGAACAGCCAGAAAACCTTAGGCATCTGCTGTTATTCAAAAAAATGTTAAGCATCAAAACTGTAGAGACAGTTTATATGGCATATCCACTTAGTGCCCAACCCTGATAGTGTAGTTATATGGAAATGTCACCCAAACAGAATCTGGGCGGCAGGTAGACCTCAGCAGCCTCTTCTGTGCTGCCACCTGAAACAAAGAGGCGGCCCAAGGCCAGGCTGCCTCTAGAAGCCACATTCATTCCTACCTTGAGCACATGGTACCAGACGGAGGTGCCACCAAAGTCAATGTGAAAGTCTGTATAGCTATCCCGCACACTCATGAGGCAGTACTTTTGCACATTGGGTCTCTCAAATATACACTCCTCTGGCCACAAGTTCTCCACCCATGAGAGCTTCCGAACAATCTTGGGAGTCTCCACAAGGTTAGAAAGCCTAGCAAGGAAGGGGTGGAGGGCAGACGTCAGCTGATTGGGAATTAAAGATTAAAGCCTGAATAAAATGCTCCCCATCCCAGTGAGAGTCAAATAAGACAAAGAAGTCCTTTCCACAGGATCCCCAAGGGCACACAGGATACTTATTTCTGTAAGTCTGGTCAGCATCCTCATTCCACTCAGCTCTAGAAGTCCCAAGTCCCAGCTCCACAGCATTCCCCAGTCAAAGGAGGTCATTTCCTCCACAAAATGCTCATAACTCCCTTCACCCGGGTCCACTCACTTGGCACTGAGTCAATAACAGTTATTGTTCTATCCCCATGTCTTAATGTCTTCTTTATGAGGAACCATTAGAGAAACCTTTCAAGGGCTCAGTTTCAGGTAGTGTTTCTCCCCAACATCTGGTTGTTTTTATCTTACGTAAAACCACAAACCTTATGATATTGCACTCCTTCCTTGTCCTTACTTTCAGGAAATTCACTGAAAACGCTACAGTCCTTCTCTAACAACTATCCAGACATTCATACACGCATTTTGTGTGCAGATTACCCACCAGATGCATCCTATTTCTCGACTTTTATTTTCCTTTTGTGCCATTTTTGTCTATTCTTTCCTCTCTGTATCTCTGTAAGCTACCTCAAATAGCCATTCAAGATGACCTGAGATACAAACAAACACAGCTTTAAAAAAAACCCTCAGGGGGCGCCTGGGTGGCACAGTCGGTTAAGCGTCCGACTTCAGCCAGGTCACGATCTCGCGGTCCGTGAGTTCGAGCCCCGCGTCAGGCTCTGGGCTGATGGCTCGGAGCCTGGAGCCTGTTTCCGATTCTGTGTCTCCCTCTCTCTCTGCCCCTCCCCCGTTCATGCTCTGTCTCTCTCTGTCCCAAAAATAAATAAAAAACGTTGAAAAAATAAATAAATAAAAAATAAAAATAAAAAAAACCCTCAGGTTGTTAACTCTGATATTAACACCAACAGCAAGGATTTTAATATTGTATAGTTATTCAAAATGTTGCCATTGATGGAAACTGGTGGAAGAATACACAGGACACCCTGTACAGATTTTTGCAACTTCCTGTAAATCTATAATTATGTCAAAATTAAAAGTTAAAAAAGTACATAATCAGACAATAAGTTTTCTAAGTGCAAAAAGATATGTTACAATTTGGGGAATTTCCCGCATTTCTGAGCACAGAGAAGACTACATGTATCTACTGAGTGCATGAGTCCAGATAGAATCATTTAAAGGTTATAAAAAGCTCTTTTTTCTTTTATATCTAAGTAACCTTACCCTTAGAGAAACTACTTGGGGGTAATTCAGTAAGTCTATTTCCAGGGACAGAGGACCTATACTGGGAATTAAATAGTGACCACACTACAATCTAAATACAAAAAAAAAAAAAAAGTCTAAGAAAGCTGTCCTGGGTCTTGGAGACAAAAATTAATTAAAATAGCTACTGTATAATCTATCCAATGTTAGAAACTGTAGAAGAGAAATACAATTTGATTGTTATAATGGGAAGAGCTACCCTAGAAAGTATAAACCAGCTCATCATCCCAAAGGAAGAAACTACCAAGAGGAAGGGAAAAAGGAACACTTATACTCAGTATATCACAAGTTCCAGGGACTTTGTTAGGCTTTTTACTTACCCCTGTTCCTCCTACCTGGTATCAGAGAATTCCAAACTAATGACATTGAGGACTTTCTCCCTCTTCCCACTATAATAGTATTTCACAAAATCACCAAGCTTCATCTTGCAGTCAGCCTGGCGGGTCACATCAATCACATCAATCTCTTTGTCAGAACCTAGAATAAAAAGATAGATTCTGCACCAAGTGGTCTCAGGGACCGGGGAAGCCTCCCTCCCCCCTTCACCTGTCCCTAGAATGGACTGACACTCAAAACTTCTCACCGCACACACTGTATTTGTATGTATGTATGTATGTATGTATGTATGTAGGAATCCCTCACGCTCTCCTTACACCAATGTGCTGGGTCCAGGCCTATTAGAGTAACACAACTGCCTGACATACAGTCTCATTCATGATACAATCCACATGCCTGGGCCTATTCCCTCACTTTTCTTCCTATCCCCGAAATTTAATGCTCAGAAGACAACTGGCACATGAGGGCAAAAATCAGAGGCTTTCTTATCTCAAAAGAAGGGAGACTCCCGGGGCGCCTGGGTGGCTCAGTCGGTTAAGCGTCCGACTTCAGCTCAGGTCACGATCTCGCGGTCAGTGAGTTCGAGCCCCGCGTCGGGCTCTGGGCTGATGGCTCGGAGCCTGGAGCCTGCTTCCGATTCTGTGTCTCCCTCTCTCTCTGCCCCTCCCCATTCATGCTCTGTCTCTCTGTCTCAAAAATAAATAAAAAGGTTAAAAAAAATTAAAAAAAAAAAAAAGAAGGGAGACTCCCATGATCCCTGGAATTTCCCTGGTAAAAAAAAAAGTGGGGCTCAGCCTGGGGGCTTGGGGCCTATTAAGGAGGAAAAGGAAAAGAAAACCAGGATTTTGGTCCTAGTTTTGCCAAAGACTGACTCCGGGCAAAGCACTTTACCTCATATTCCCAAGATGGCTAGAAAAGAAATGCAAAGGTAGACTGGAAGCAAAGGGTCACTGGTCTTGATGGGAGTGAATGATGTCACAGTTAGGATAGTTCATCTTTCTTACCAACATAGTGTTCCACATCCCTCACTGTGAATGATGGTGAAGGCAGCGTCATCCCCAATCCATCCTTCTTCAAGACTAGGATGGGCACACTGAAGCTATTCTCCTCCAAGAATTCCACAGTCAGCTGACTTCCAGTGGGCTTCAGAATCACTTCATCTGAGCTGTGGGCCACATGAGAGAAAGCCTGAGCCCCAGAGGCACTGACACTAAAGGCTTCACTTGATGCTGCCATTCACCCAAGGGGTGGGGGCTTCCTGAGCAGACCTTAATGTGGACTGTAAACTAATGGCATATATCTCATGTGCCAGGGAAGAAATGACTTATCCAAGGTAAGAAGCCAGGTCACTGACAGAGGTGGGGAGCTAACCCAAGGATATCTTGTTAATAGCATACTCTTCTCTGAATGGCAAAAGAAGAAGTCAGTCAATAACCTGCCCAGAAAGAAAAGATGTATCTGCAATTTTAGTTAATTTACTCTAACCCAGAGCAGGGTCACCCATTTAAAACACTGGCAAATAAAAAAGACCGATTTGCAAATGACATATCCAATAAAGGGTTAGTATCCAAAATATATAAAGAACTTACACACTCAACACACACACAAAAAAAATGCAAGTAATCCAATTTAAAAATGGGCAGAAGACATGAACAGACACTTCTCCAAAGAGGGCATACACACGGCCAATAGACACATGAAAAGATGTTCAACATCACTCATCACCAGGGAAATGCAAATCCAAACTACAATGAGATATCACCTCATACCCGTCAGAATGGCTGAAATCAAAAACACAAGAAACAACAAGTGTTGGTGAGGATGTGGGCAAACTGGAACCCTCATGTACTGTTGGCGGGAATGCAAACTGGTGCAGCCACTGTGAAAAACGGTATGGAGGTTCCTCAAAAAAATAAAAACAGAACTACCATATGATCTAGTAATCACACTACTGGGTACTTACCCAAAGAATATGAAAACACTAATTTGGAAGGATAATATGTACCCCTATTTTATTGCAGCATTATTTACAATAGTCAATTGTGGAAGCAACCTAAATGTCCATCAATAGATGAATGGATAAAGAAGATGTGTGTGTGTGTGTGTGTGTGTGTGTATACACACACACACACACACACACACACACACACATAATGGCATATATATACATTGGAATATTATTCAGCCATAAAAAAGAATGAAATCTTACCATTTGCAACATCGACAGAGCTATAGAGTATAATGCTAAGTAAAATAAGTTAGTCAGAAAAAGACAAATACCAGATGATTTTACTTATATGTGGAATTTAAGAAACCAAACAAAGGAAAAATAAATAGACAAATCAAAAAACAGATTCTTAATTACAGAGAATAAACATGGTTATCAGAGGGGAAGTAAATGGGGGGGATGGAGGAAATAGGTGAAGGGGGTTTAAGAGTACACTTATCTTGAAGACCACTGAGTAATGTATACAATTGGTCAATCACTATACTGTACACCTGAAACTAACAGAACACTGTATGTTAACTCTACTGGAATTAACATAAATAAAAAAGAAAAAATAAAAGACTGATTAAAAAAACAATTTTTACAACCAATTTCTCAACACATGTATGTAATTAACTAGAAAACAGGAGTTTTTATTTTTTTAAATCATGTTGGAGGAAGATGGACTATTTGACCAAGTTGTGTTGGAACAAGCAACTGGAAAAATATTAAGCTCAATGTCTATCTTTCTCTTTACATAATTCTAGATGGATCAACATTTAAATTGAAAAAAAAAATGAAGCCATCTGTATGTCTTCTTTGGAAAAATGTTCATGTCTTCTGTCCATTTCTTAACTGGATTATTTATTTTTGGGGTGTTGAGTTTGATAAGTTCTTTATAGATTTTGGATACTAATCCTTTATCAGATACATCATTTGCAAATATCTTCTCCCATTCCACAGGCTGCCTTTTAGTTTTGTTCATTTTTCCAAAGAAGACATATAGGTGGCTAATAGACACATGAAAAGATGGTCAACATAACGCATCATCAGGGAGATACAAATCAAAACCAAATGAGATACCACCTCACACCTGTCAGAATGGCTAAATAGAAACAGGAAACAACAGATGTTGGTGAGGATTTAGAGAAAGGGGAACCTTCTTACACTGTTGGGGGGGAATGCAAACTGGTGCAGCTACTCTGGAAAACAGTATGGAGATTCCTTAAAAAAATAAAAAATAGAACTACCCTATGACCCAGCAATTGCACTACTAGCTATTTACCCAAAATACACAAAAATATTGATTCGAAGGGGTATATGCACCCCGATGTTTATAGCAGCATTATCACCAATAGCCAAACTATGGAAAAAGCTCAAATGTCTATCGACTGATGAATTGATAAAGAGGATGTGGTGTATATATACAATGGTGTATATATACAATGAAATATTACTCGGCCATCAAAAAAAATGAAATCTTGGGGCGCCTAGGTGGCTCAGTCAGTTAAGCATCCTACTCTTGATTTTGGCTCAGGTCATGATCTCACAGATCACAAGACTGAGCACCACATTGGACTCTGTGTTGACAGTGCAGAGCCTGCTTGAGATTCTCTCTCTCTCTCTCTCTCTCTCTCTCTCTCTCCCTTCCTCCCTCCTTCTCTTCCTCCTCCTCCCCTGCTCACACGCATGAGTGATCTCTTTCTTTCTCAAAATTTATAAAATTAAAAAAAAAAAAGAATGAGGGGTACCTGGGTGGCTCAGTCGGTTCTCACAGTTCGTGGGTCCCAGCCCCGCATCAGGCTCTGTGCTGACCACTTACTCAGAGCCTGTAGCCTGCTTTGGATTCTGTGTCTCCTTCTCTCTCTGCCCCTCCCCCACTCATGCTTTATCTCACTGTTTCTCAAAAATAAATAAATGTAAAAACAAAAATTAAAAAAAAAAAGAATGAAATCTTGTCATTTGCAATGATGCGGATGAAGCTAGAGTGTATTATGCTAAGCAAAGTAGTCAGAGAAAGATAAATAACATATGATTCCATTTATATGTGGAATTTAAGAAACTAAACAGATGAACATATGGGAAGGAAGGGGGGAAAAAAGAGAGGGAAGCAATCCATAAGAGACCCTTAACTATAGAAAACAAACTGAGGGTTGAAGGAGAGAGGTGCATGTGGGATGTGGGTGGGGGGTGGGGTAAATGGGTGATGGATATTAAGGAGGGGCACTTGTGATGAGCACTGAGTGTTATATATAAGTGATAAATCACTAAATTTTACACCTGAAACCAATTTTACCATATATGTTAACTAACTAGAATTTAAATAAAAACTTGAAAAAATGAAGCCATATAGTAGAAAAAACATGGGAGAGACAAGGCCCACTAGTCATTAAAAATAGCAATAAATAAATTTAACTACATAAAAATTAAAATTTCCTACAAGGAAATATAGGGGTAAATATACCTTTTTGAATTCATGTTTTCATGTTCTTTGGGTAAATACCCAGTAGAATTACTGGATCATAAAAAATTTCTATCTTTAATTATCTGAGGAACCTCCATACTGTTTTCCACAGTGGCTACACGAGTTTGCATTCCCACCAACAGTGTACAAGGGTTCCTTTTTCTCTACATCCTCTGTAACACCTGTCATTTCTTGTCTTTCTTATTCTCACCATTCTGAGAGTTATAAGGCGATAATCTCATTACTTAATGTAGCCTTATTTACAATAGCTAATATACAGAAGCAACCCAAATGTCCCTGCATAGATGAATGGATACAAAAGATGTGGTATATATATATGATGGAATATTACTGAATGGATACAGAAGATGTGGTATATATATACAATGGAATATTTCTTGGCCATAAAAAGAATCAGATCTTGCCATCTGCAACAACATGGATGGTCCTAGAGAGTATAATACTAAGTGAAATAAGTCAGATATAAAAAGACAAATATCATATGATTTTACTCATATGTGGATCATGAGAACTAAGTAATGGATAGAATTGCTAATATTATATAGCTGAAACTAATATAATACTGTATGTTAATTATACTTCAACAAATAAATGCTTAAATAAAATTTTCTGTAAGAAAATCTATTATAAATCAGTAAAAAATGGGCAGTAACCCAATAGAAAAATTGTCAAATAAGCAGGAAATAAACAGAGAAATAAAGATGACTTACAAAGGCACAAAAATATGTGCCTTCTTCATAACTAAATGCAAGTGGAAATATGTCATATTTTATCTTATCGGAAAGGCAGAGTTTGATAATAAACAGTGTTGGTCAGGATATAGGGAAACAGCCATCCTCACACACTATCTAGTGGGAATAAGAAATGGTACAGTCACTTTGGAAACAAGTTGGCAACATTTATAAACATTTTTAAAGCACATAATCTTTAGTCTTACGACTTCACTTTTAGTTAGTAAATCTACACATATACTTAATCCACATATGCAAAAAAGTACAAAGACATTCACTGCATCATTTTTTTTCTAACAGCAAAATACTAGAATCAATTTAAGTGTACATCAATAGAGGATTGGTTAAATAAATAAATAAATATCCATACAATGGAATACTAAACATCCATGAAAAAGAATGAAAACCACCAGTACGTGCTGGTATGGACTGAGCTCCAAGATATATAATTTAGGTTTAAAAAAAAGCAAGATGGAGAACACTGAGTGTATTTATGCTTTTTTTTAGAAAAGTAGGATACACACACACACACACACACACACATTTATATAAGTAAACCTATTTCTGGAAGAATGTACAAGAAACTCGTTGACTAAAGAAGGGATCTGAGGGGTCTGGGACAGAAAGGAGACTCACTGCCTCTGAACAAACAAATCAAAAGATATTAAGGTGAAGAAACACATAATTCTAAGTAACATTTCAATTACAAGAAAGCTGAAAATGGTTGCATGAATTAAAAACCAAGCAAAAGTGAGTGCCTTATTCATTACTTTTTCTAATTCATTATTTTTGTGTAAGGAACTTCTTTTTAATAAGCTCATTTTAATATTTTTAAAAGGGAAAAATAAACCACCTGACTGGCTCAGTCAGTAGAGCATGTGACTCTTAATCTCAGGGTTCTGAGTTCAAGCTCCAAGTTGGGCACAGAGTTTAATTTTAAAATAAAAATTAAACAATTTTTAAAAACACATTAAAAGGGAGAAAACTTTTTTTATTTAAAAGAAATACATGCCCAAACATATTTTTTTTATTTTTAAAAAGAGTTTCCTCTTGTCTACAATGAAAGAATTAAACTTTTTGATCTTTAGACTCCTAGTTGAAGCATTCCTTGGGTGCATGCAAATATCCTCTAACAGGTGAAAACTGCCTCCCAATCTAATAAAAGTTTTTACAAGTGGACCTTAATGTACTCTGCATGTAGGATGAAACTCTAACAATGTTTCTTAGAAAAATGACTAAAACAGAAGATTCCTCCCAGAGGGAACATTCCTAAATGGGGGAGGCATCTAATGAGACAGCCAGTGGCAAAGTTGGGAAGAAACGAATCCTAGCCTCCCAGAGCCCTGGCATTCACCAGCCCTCACCTGTCAAAGGTCCTACTCCGGAGCTCTCTAATGAATGTCGGACTTCCGGTCTTCACTGGCTTCCCCTTGTGTGTATCATGCCCTTTCGAAGATACACGGCGTTTTTTCACTAAGCCAGAGAAAGACACAAGACTGAGTCATAATGGCCATGAGCTATGTAGGGTTCCAAGAGCAAAGGCCTCAGCAGATCCTGCTTCTCTTCCAGTCTAACAACCCCTTGGAGCACCTGAAGTCAACGAGGCCCTCACATACTCAGGAAAAGTTCCTGGTGAGGTTGGTGCTTCCTCTGGGAATTCCCTAGGAAGAGAGGGAGGTAAAGCTCTGCAATTCTGCCCTCTCACTGGGGCAGCTGCTAACCTGCTGGGCCTAAACAGGCTTTTGCTATTTCCCAAGCGCTCAGACAAAGGCAATCTTCCTTTCAAGCTTCCTTCATTTTGTCTCACCTCTGGACCACTTTCTCTTGAAAACTCCAAGATCTACTTACTAATGGAGGGCCCATGTAAAACTTCACAGTTGGGGCAGTGGTAGAGGTCAATGTCAGCAGCTTTCTCTTCTTCAACGCCAACACAACTAGAAAAGAGAAAAACAGCCAACGTTTATGGGAATTTTATTTTTCATAAGGTCTAGAACTGTGCTGTCCAGTATACATAGCTATTTACATTTGAATTAATTCAATAAAATTTTAAATGCTGTCCCTGCATCATCTAGCTACATTTCAAATGCTCAGTAGCCACACATGGCTAGAGGTTACTCTACTTGGCAGATTATCAAACACTTTCACCAATGCAAAAAGTTATATTGGACCACACTGGTCTACAACAATTATGACAGAGCTAAAAATGTACAGACAGCAAAGCTTCATTAAGACTCAGAATGGGGGGGGGGCACCTGGGTGGCTCAGTCGATTAAGCATCCAACATCAGCTCAGGTCATGATCTCACAGTTCGTGAGTCTGAGCTCCACATCGGGTTCTGTGTTGACAGCTCAGAGACTGGAGCCTGCTCCAGATTCTGTATCTCCTCTCTCTGCCCCTCTTCGGCTCACACTGTCTCCCTCTCAAAAATAAATAAACATTTAAAACATTTTAAAAAAAGACTTAGAATGGTAAAAGCTAGAAGAGATTCTAAAACAGTGCTGTCCAACAGAAATATAATGTGAGCCAGATATATAAGTTTAAATGTTCTAATAATCACATTAAAAAGGCAAAAAGAGGGGTGCCTGGGTGGCTCAGTCAGTTGAGTGTCCCGACTCTTAATTTCGGCTCAGGTCATGATCCCAGAGTCATGGGATGAAGCCCCATGTCGGGCTCCACACTGAAAATGGAGCCTGTTTACGATTCTATCTCTCTCCCTCCTTCTGCCCTTCTCCCCTGCTTGTGCACACTCACTCTCTCTAAAATAAAAAAAAGTAAAAAGAAACAGGTGAAATTAATTTTAAAATTTAATTTAACCAATATATCTAAAATATTCTGACTTCAACATATAATCAAAACTTTAAACTTTACTGAACTATTTTACTTGATTAAATGAAAAGGACTGAAAAGAGTATTTTATAATCAACAGTGGTTCTGAGTGAAGGATTACAGGTCATTTTCCTCTTATTTGTATTTTCTAATGCTCTACAATGAACATATGTTACTTATTTCATAATGTAATGTGTAAAAAAGTTTACTTAATTTTGAAAATTTGAGTTTAAGTTTATGTGAGCTGTTCATCTCACAAAAGTAAATCCTTCCTCACCAAAGTCATTAGCAGCCCTCCTAATAACTTCTGGCTAAGATCAAACTCCTAAAATCCTTGGTCAGCCACACACAGCAGGGAGCATAAAAATAGGGCAGAACTCCAACTTTTTCCTCCAAGATCATGCTCACAAACTGACTTCTTGGGATCAGGACCCCACCCCTGTCCCAACTGCTAACTGCTAATCCTGTGTCTGTAAATCTGCTGCATATCAATAAATTGGGGATATCACCATCAACTTGGTAGAGTTTTTCTAAGGGCTCAGATAATGTATTTAAAGTGCTTGGCACACACTCTGGAAAACAGTATGGAGGTTCCTCAAAAAATTAAAAACAGAGGGGCGGCTGGGTGGCTCAGTTGGTAAAGTGTCTGACTTGAGCTCAGGTCATGATCTCATGGCTCGTGAGTTCAGGTCCTCCGTCAGACTCTGTGCTAATAGCTCAGAGCCTGGAGCCTGCTTTGGATTCCGTGTCTCCTTCTCTCTCTGCCCTTCCCCCACTCATGCTCTTGTCTCTGTCTCTCAAAAATGAATAAACATTAAAAAAATTTTTTTAATTAAAAATAGAACTACCCTATGACCCAGTAATTGCACTACTAGGAATTTATCCAAAGGATACAAACATGCTGATAGAAAGGGTGCATGCACCCCAATGGCTATAGCCGCATTATCAACAATACCCAAACTATGGAAAGAGCCCAAATGTCCATCAACTGATGAATGGATTAAGAAGATGTGGTATATATATACAATGAACTACTACTCAATGATCAAAAAGAATAAAATCTTGCCACTAAGCGAAATAGCCAGAGAAAGACAGGTATCATATGATTTCACTCATATGTGGAATTTGAGAAGCTTAACAGGTGAACATAGGGGAAGGGAAGGAAAAATAATGAGGGAAGCAAACCATAAGAGACTCTTAAATACAGAGAACTGAGGGTTGATGGGGGTAGAGGGGTAGAGGGGATACAGAGGGGGGTAGAGGGGGTTAATGGGCATTAAGGAGGGCACTTGTTGGGATGAGCACATATTACACATATGTGATGAATCACTGGGTTTTACTCCTGAAGCCAAGACTACACTGTATCTTAACTAACTTGAGAATAAAAAATAATAAATAAATAAAATAATAAAGTGCTTAGCACAGTGAGCACAGAGAAGCACATCTCACCCTTCACCTGCCTAAACTTTCTTTAAATATATTCCCCAGACCTTGTAGCATTAACTCACTTTGTCAGACCACATGCTTTCTCTGTCTCACACCCATTAGCCTTGGACACTGCTCAAGAAGGAACCACTAGTCATCCCTCTCTCCTGAACTTTCATCCCATATAGCTATGTACTTTCTTCACCCCCAAACATCCACTGGTCATCAACATTCCTAACTTTTCTCTTGTATCCCCAAGCAACCCCATTTCTTGGTAAACCCATCTAATTCATAACCCCTTCAACAAACCCCTTCTTCACCTTCCTGGCTTAACTGACCACAGCTTCTCCTAGGAGAAGCCATCTTCTCTATACAAGTGCCACTCGGTGTGGTCCACAGACTAATGCTGATATGTGAACTGTTCACCACAGGTCTGTAATAAGTACAAAAAGTCAGCATGAGCATCCACAAACTTTTATGACAATTTGGCTGAGTAATTTTATCTCTGTTGAATCTAACAATAAGAAATTGGGGCTTATATTTTGTACAGCTTTTTTGGTTCATCCATTTTTCTAGTAATTCATTTTTTATTGTACCAAATGATTGGTCCATTATTGTTTGGAAATTTTAAAAAACAGACAAACCTGGTCCTTCGCCACAGAACATCTAAGAAGCACTGTGCTAGAACCCCAATCAGGCAGAAGTTATGCATTCTACCATACCCTTATGTAACTCAGGGCTGTGTTGGAAGCAGACATTCCCCTCACTCTCCAGTGAGAGATCATCTCTCCTCTACCCCGTGTATGATCTCTTACTCCTTTTTAAAAAAATGTTTGAGAGAGAGAGCATGAGCGAGTGGGGGAGGAGCAGAGGAGAGAGAGAATCCCAAGCAGGCTCCGCACTGTCAATGCAGAGCCTGATGAGGGGCTCAAACCCATGAACCACGAGATCATGACCTGAGCTGAAATCAAGAGTCAGATGCTTAACCAGCTGAGCCACCCAGGCGCCCCAGATCTCTTACTCCTTTGAGCTTCATATCATCTAGACATGCC
This sequence comes from Neofelis nebulosa, assembly GCF_028018385.1. Classification (NCBI taxonomy): domain Eukaryota; kingdom Metazoa; phylum Chordata; class Mammalia; order Carnivora; family Felidae; genus Neofelis; species Neofelis nebulosa. The sequence continues at coordinate 48,283,332 of NC_080800.1, forward strand.
TCTTTCCACTCCTCTTCACTGTCAGCTCCTCAGCTCCCCAACATACCCCTTTCACTCATTTAAGAACCTGTTCACAGATTCTTCTCCATCCCAAGTCCTGCCAACATCCCACATGATGCAGAGGCCCAACACACTGGCCTCTTCTTAGCTCTTTGACCTCCTTATCTTCAGAGGCTGGTGTCTCCACTTCCCTTTCAGCTATCAATTCTCATGGTCATCATCCAGCCCTTGTCAATACTTGCAATAGCTCCACATCTAGAATATGAAATTCATACAGCATACTTGTGACCACAAATATAATCATCCAACTCTTATTCATTACGCCTGTTCTTTGCTCTCAAAATCCCTTGAGCCTACTTTTCACCTCTTCATCTATTCTTAACTTCACCCTTCTTCCCTATCTAGCTTAGATTCCAGCATTCCTCCCTTCAGTCATTCTCCAACAGATATCCTCAACTCCCTTGCCCCACTGCCTTTCCATCACTCCCACGTGCACATTCCAACCCTGGCTCAATCCAACTATGTAACACTGGACCATTGGACATGGCTGGAGAAAAATCACCACTGGATCAGCACCACAATAAATTCACACTGTCCAAAATATCTGAGTCACAGCATAGCCAACACAATATCAAATGAAAAGAACAAAGTTGGAAGACTGATGCTACCTGATTTCAGGACTCACTATAAAGCTACAGTAATCAAGACAGTGTGGTATAGATGAAAGATAGACAAACAGATCAATAAAACAGAATAGAGAACCCAGAAGTAGACCTACATAAATATGGTCAACTAATCTTTGACAAAGAGCAAAGGTAGTACAATGGGGCAAAAAGATAGTCTTTTCAACAAATGGTACTGAAACTGGACATCCACATGCAAATGAATGAATCTTGACACAGAACTTGTACACTTCACAAAAACGGAACTCAAAATGGATCACAGACCTAAATGTAAAATGCAAAAGTACAACACTCCTAGAACATAGGATAAAAATCTAAATGAGCAATAATTATTTTTAGATGTAATACCAAAGGCATGATCCATGAAAAAAAGAATTGATAAAACAGACTTCATTAAAATTAAAAATATGATCTTTGAAAGATACTGTCAAGAGAAAAACAAGACAAGCCAAAGACTGGGAGTAAACAACTGCATAAATACATATTTGATAAAGGATGCTATCTAAAATATACAAAGAACTCTTAAAAATTAGCAATAAAACAAACCTGATTTAAAAATGGGCAAAAGATCTCTACAGAAACCTCACTGAAGAACATATGTAGATGGAAAATAAGCATATAAAAAGGTGCTCCACATCATATGTTAGGAAAATTAAAATTAAAACAACTATGAGATACCACTATACATCATCTATCAGAATAGCCAAAATTCAGAACACTGACAACACTAAATGCTAATGAGGAGGTAGAGCAAAAGGAACTCTCATTCACTGCTGGTGGGAATGCAAAATGGTACAGCCATTTTGGAAGACAGTTTCGCAATTTCTTAAAAAACTGAACATACTCTTAACATACAATCCATCAATCATGCTCCTTGGCATTTACTCAAAGGAACTGAACAAAAACCTACACATGGATGTTTATAGCATCTTTTTTCATAAATGCCAAAATTTGGAAGCAATTATGATGTCCTTCAATAGGTGAATGGATAAACTGTGGAATATCCAAACAATGAAATGTTTATTCAGCACTAAAAAGAAAGGAGCTATCAAGCCAGGAAAAGGCATGGAGGAAACCTGAACACATACTATGAAGTGAAAGAAGCCAATCTGAAAAGGCTATACATTATAGATTCCAACTATATGACATTATGGGAAGGGCAAAACCATGGGGACAGTAAAAACTGATTGCCAGAGGTTATCGGGGAGAGAGAGATGAATAGGTAGAGCACAGAGAATTTTTTTGAGGCAGTGAAACTATTCTGCATGATACTAAAATGCTATAACGGTGAATGCATGTCATTATACATTTGTCCAAACCCATAGAATGTACAACACCAACAGTAAACACTGTTGTAAACTATGGACTTTGGGTGATAATCATGTGTCAGTGTAGGTTTGTCAATGGTAATGTACCACTCTGGTGAGGAATGCTGATAATGGGAGAGGCTACACATGTGGGGGCAGGAGGAATATGGGAAATATCTGTAACTTCCTCTCAATTTGACTGTGAACTTTAAACTACTCTAAAAAATAAAGTCTATTGAAAAAATATCTGGGTCATGTTTCCTCAGAATCCTCCTATATTTCCCTGCTCAATTCTCTCTCCCATCATTCACAGTGGTTATATAAAATCCATGGTCCCATTACCTCCCTCCTCTTTCAGAAAATGACCCTGCCTACTTCTTAGACAAGATGAAGTAATCAGATGGGAACTATCTCAACTTTCCACACCAAATCTACCTCCTTCTGTACCCATCCTTTCCTCTGGTTACAATGAAAGAAATATCCTTCAATCTTTCCAAAGTTGGCTTTTCCACCCAGGTTCCCATCTTTTTTTAATCTTCTCAATCAATTATCCCTTCTTTCTTCAGTATCTTCAACCTCTTCCTCCCTCCCTTCCTTCCCCTTCACAATAGCATTTAAACAATTAAAAAAGATAAGACCCTGTCTCCTGTCTGCCCCTCTGCCACTTCACAGCCAAATATCTTCTTTGTATGCAGGTTGATACTGACTTATTTGAATAGTTATCAGTTAGTAATGGCACAAAACTCAAAAGGTACAAAACTGTATACACTAAAAAGTCTACCTACTTCTTGCCACCTGGTATTATCCAGAGATGTTCTATCAGAGCCAAACTTGTAAGAGGAATTTTCTAGAGTTGTTATGTACACTTTCTCACCCTGCTTCAGTCTGATTTTAGTCTCCACCTTCTTTAAAACAGAGTTCATCAATGTTCTGACTTCCTTATTGATACATGCAATAAGTACTCCTCTCCTTTATCTCACTTGATCTCTTAGCAGTATTAGCACACAGTGCTGACCCTGTGCTCTCTCCCCACTTGACAAGTTCTCTATCCTTGACTTCTATAACACCCCATTTGCCTGATGCCCATTTCTTCAGTTAACATTATTGAGGGGAGCCTGGGTGGCTCAGTCGGTTAAACGTCTAACTTCAGCTCAGGTCATGATCTCGCAGTTTGTGAGTTCAAGCCCTGCCTCGGGCTCTGTGCTGATAGCTCAGAGCCTGAAGCCTGCTTCAGATTGTCTCCCTCTTCCTCTGCCCCTCCCCCACTCATACTCTGTCTCTCTCAAAATAAATACACATTAAAATTTTTTTAAAACCCATTACTGAGCATCTTCCAGGCCCTGGTCCAACTGCTAGGGAGGTAAGGACATAGAGCAAAGCATACAGAAATCCCTGCCCTCCTGGAGCTGATACCATTGTAGTGGCAGAAGCAAACAAGAAACAAAATAAATCCGGGGTGCCTGGGTGGCTCAGTCGGTTAAGCATCCCACTTCGGCTCAGGTCATGATCTCATGGTTTGTGGGTTCGAGCCCCACGTCGGGCTCTGTGCTGACAGCTCAGAGCCTGGAGCCTGCTTCAGATTCTGTGTCTCTCCATTGCTCGGCCCCTCCCCTGCTCACGCTTTGTGTCTCTCTGTCTCTCAATAATAAATAAACGTCAAAAAAAATTTTTTAAGAAACAAAATAAATCCATGTAATCAGTGAGATACATTGTATAATAGTGAGAAGAACCAAGCAGACAAAGCAGGAAGGGGAATATATGTGCATGTGTACACACACACATACACACACACACACAAGTGGGGTAAGGGGATAGCAATGGTATTGAAATTTTAGGTAAGGAAGCCAATAGGTACTGAAATCTTACATACGAACTCACTGACAAAATGACTTTTGAATAAGGACCTGAAGGGAGTAAGGAAGCAAGCCATATGGATATGAGGGAAGAGCATCCCAAGTAGAGAGAATAGCAAGTACAAAAGCTCTGTGGTAGTAGTGTGCCCAGATTACTGAAGCAACAGAGGAGGACAGTATTCTGGAATAGAGAGGGTAAGGGGGACAGTAATAGGTCAGAAAGGTAATGGGCTCACATAGTAGGGTCTCATAGGCCATCGTAAAGGATGTTGGCTTTTCCTGAGTGAAGAACTGGGTGAAATCCATAGGAGAATTGTAAGCAGGGATGTGATGTGATCTTAATTATGTCTCTGGCTGCTCCTTCTGTTTCCCAATGCACCTTTTGTCCTGTCCACTCCTTAAATGTTGATGCTTCCTAGGCCTTCTTCTCTCCTCACTTTCCCTTGTCGATCTCACTCCCAGAGCTCAATGTGCCCCTTATGCACCTATGACGACAAGCTAGATCTCTCTGCTGAGTTCCAGACCCCTCCCTAGAAATGCTTCCTGGTACTTCTGGATAGACTCTTTACATGTTTCAAATTTCACATGTCCAAATTCAATTTCTCCCTCGGCCTGCCCCCCCCCAACATACTCCCTCTCTTGGCAAGTGGCACCATAACCTCAGACTGCCTGAGTTTATATCCTAGCTGTAACTGCCACTTATTAGTATGGGAACTTGAGCATGTTACCTCTGTGCCTCAGTTTCCTCATCCCTAAGGTGGGGATAAAAATTGTATATACATCACAAAGTTGTTATCAAAAATAAATGAGTTAATCCATAGAAGGTGTTTACAACACTGCTTCATACATAGAAAGTGCTCTGTATCATTCAAGCTATCATGTCCTAGCAATTCTATCTCTTTGATTAGCTATCAATTGTGCCCTTCTGTCATCCTTATTGCCCCTGCCCTAATCCAGGCCCCTGTTATCTCCAGCTAGGATTACTGTCCTGCCCTCCAACTGGGCTCCTGGCCTCTACTCGGTCTTCACCCAACTGGCCCTCCACACTACAGCCAAAGGGACCACTTTTAAAAACACCAATTTGAGGGGCACCTGGGGTGGCTCAGTAGGTTAAGCATCTGACTCTTGATTTCAGCTCAGGTCATGATCTCACAGTTCATGAGTTCAAGCCCACTGACAGTGCAGAGCCTGCTTGGGATTCTCTCTCCCTTTCTCTCTGCCCCTCCCCCTGCTTGTGCGTGCGTGTGTATGTGTGTGAGCACACGCATGTGTGCTCTCTCTCAAAATAAATAAATAAACAAATAAATAATCTTTTTAAAAACCCACCCATTTGATCTTGTCAACCCTTGCTCAAAACCCCTCACAGCGTTCCTATTTTTCTTATGTTTAAAGTATAAACTTACCATGGTCTACAAGCCTTGCCTCTCTGGCCTCAACTCTGGCTTCTCACGAGCAGCGTCAGCTACATAACTTATAAGGCCTGGTGCAAATGAAAATCAGGAGCCTCTTGTTCATAACACAGAGGAAAAAAATCTATTTTCCTTTCTTCCACAGTCTCTAAACTTGTTATAGGCCTTTTTATTTGTTATTTATTGTCATGCTCCCTGGGCATGAGGATACTCAAAGGGGAAGTACAGGCCACACCCTGTGACTCAGTGCACAGGATGAATGCACTCAACGCTGACTCTCTTGCACCTGCATCCAGACCTGGTGCCCCAGGCAGCCAACTAAGAATCTGTTCAGGGAGTAGGGAGGCAGTAGGAGGTAGGACCACATGTGAGCTAAAGCTCTAAGTCCCTAAGAAACAATCCATTGTCCCACTGGATTTCACATGCAAAACATAAATTTCACATACAAACAGGTAAAATTATTAAGAATTTCAAAACAACCACAAAACATTAAACCTCAAGCATGGTGTCCCCTTCCAAATATGAGGCTCTGTGTGACTGGTCACACACCCATAACGTCAGCCCTGCTCTGAAAAGCCAGCTGGGTCTGACTTTGCCTCAGGTCATGATATCATGGCTTGTGAGTTCGAGCCTGGAGCCATGTCAGGCTCTGTGCTGCCAGCTCAGAGCCTGGAACCTGCTTTTGATTCTGTGTCTCCCTCTCTCTCTGCCCCTCCCCCCTCTCAAAAATAAACAAACATGAAAAAAAAAATTGAAAAGCCAGCTGGACTCTCAGTGCCATGCTCTTTCAGTTCTATGGGTCTCATCACACATGGCTCCCTGTGCCTAAAACATTCCTGCTCTTCCTCTTCCCTGCTGCCATGGCACTCCCCCCGACACACTATCCCTATTTTGGCACTCGTCACGTGGACTTACAACTGCTCATTCACTTGCTACCTGCCCCACTACATTTGACAGCATCAATCTCATTCACCAGAAGTCCTCACCTTATCCATCTTCCAGTCTTGTTTTATTCATTCTTCAACTCAATTCAACAAACATTCATTGGGCTAGATAATTCCTCACATCAGGAAGACAGATGGATGAAAATCAGACTTGTGGCTGCACTGTCTCAATAATTATCACTGAGACCAAGGGTCCTAGATGCTAATTTGCTTCCTTAGTGAAGAGGCAAATTATCACAGCACCAGGTCTCAAGATTAAGATGAATTATCCCCAACGTGTACCACAGAGCCTGGTACATGGTAGACACTCAACCAATATTTGTCAATAAAGTAAATGCATAAACTTAATAAATATTGATTGAGAACAGCCACTGCCCTCATGGAGTAGACATTCTAGAGGGAGAGATGGACAAGTGGTGCCAGAGGTTTCATAAGTGGTAAAAAGTAAATAGATCAGGTTAAGGGGATGAGGAGAAAACAACCAAATTTGAAGCCTGCATAAAAGGAACTGAGGAGAAAACTGAGCTATGAGTTATATGTATATTATCACATTTATTCTCCACAACTAAGCAGGGCATTCTGTATAGTATTCACAGGCAATATAGCACAGAGGTAAAAGTACAGCTTTGGGAGCCAAACTGCCTGGGTTTGAATCACCTCTGCCACTTACTGCATGTGTGAACTTAGAGAAGAAAGCAACCTGACTAGGGACAATAGGACCTGAAGTAGTGGGTGTCAACAGAGACTAAGAGACCTGGACTTCCACTCCTACCTGTCAGTAACTAAGGGGTACCCTCTTCCCCTGCCACTAAAATTGCAGTGTCTAAAGAGGCCTGCAAAAACAGAAGATGTAATAATACCCGAATCTCCTAACATCATACCCAAAATATCCAGGATATAATGAAAATAATCACTTATTATATCAAGAACAAGGAAAATCACAACTTGAATGAGCAAAGGAAATCAATAATCACAACACTGAGATGACACAGATGTTGGAATTACCTGACAAGGATTTTTAAAGGAGTAATCATAAAAAATGCTTCAAGGAACAATTACAAACATGCCTGAAACAAATGAATAGATAGAAAACGTCAGCAAAAAATAAAGAACTTCCGCAAAGTAGAAGATACAGAAAAGAATCAATGGCACTTTTAGAACAGAACGCTACGATAAGTTTAATGAAAATTCATTGCATGGGCTCAACAGCAAAATGGAGACAAGAGGAAAAAAACAGTAAACCTGAAGACAGAATAGAAATTATCCAATTTTGAACAGAAAGAAAATAGACTGAACTATGAACAACTCTACACCAATAAATTGGACAATCTACAAGAAATGGATAAATTCTTAGAAATATACAATCTACCAAGACTGAATTGGGAAAAAAAAGAAAGTCTGAACAAATTACTAGTAAGGAGACTGAATCAGCAATAACAAAATTCCCAGTTAAGAAAAGCCCAGGACTAGAGGGCTTCACTAGTGAGTTTTACCCAAATATTTAAAGAAGAATTTCAATTCTTCTCAAACTCTCCAAAAATATCAAAGAAGAGGGAAGACTCTCAAACTCATTTTATGAGGCCAGCATTATCCTGATACCAAAACCAGACAAAGACACTAAAAGATACTACAAGAAAAGAAAACTACAGGCTAATATCCCTAATGAATATAGATGTAAAAATCTCAATAAAACACTAGCAAAATGAATTCAGCAATATATTAAAATAAGCATTTACCATGATCAAGTGGGATTTATCCTTAGGATGCAAGAACGTTTCAGTATAAGCAAATCAATAAAGGTGATACATCACATTAATAGAATGGAAGAAAAAAACCATGTGATCATCTCAAAAAGTACAGAAAAAGTATCTGATAAAATTCAACATTTGTTCATGATAAAAACTCTCAAAAAATGGGTTATAGAAGAAAACGTGACTTAACATAATAAAGGCCATATATGTCAAGCCCACAGTTGACATCATATTCAATGGTGAAAGGTTTAAAACTTTTCCTCTAAGATCGAGAACAAGACAAGGGTGCCCATTGTCACCATTCCTATTCAACACAGTACTAGAAATCCCAGCCAGGGCAATCAGGCAAGAAAAAGAAATAAAAGGCATCAAAATTACAAAGGAAGATGTAAAGTTGTCTGCAGATGACATGATATAGAAAATTATAAAGACTCCACCAAGAAACTCAGATCTAATTAATCAATTAGGTAAAGTTGCAGGATACAAAATTAATATACAAAAATCAGTAGCATTTCTACATACTAAAACAAATTATCCAAAAAAGAAACAAAAAAAATCAGCCCACTTACAATAGCATCAAAAACTATGGAAATAAAAACATACAATACAATACATATAATAGCATCAAAAAAACATACAATAGCATCAAAAAAATTACAATAGCATCAAAAACTAGGAATAAAAATAACCAAGAAGGTGAAAGATCTCTACACTGAGAACTATATCAATGAAAGAAACTGAAGACACAAATAAATGGAAAGATAACCTGTGTTCATAGACTGGAAAAATATCATTAAAAAAGTCCATACAAGGAATCCTTGTACACTGCTGGTGGGATTTTAAATTGGTACAGCCATTGTGGAAAAAAAATGGAGGTTCTTCAAAAATTTAAATGAACTACTATATGATGTAACAATTCCACTTCTAGGTAAATATCAAAGGAAAACAAAATCACTATGTTGCAGAAATATCTGCACCCCCATGTTCAGTGCATCATGATTTACAATAACCAAGTCATGGAACAAACCTAAGTGTCTACCAAAAGATGAATGGACAAAGAAAATGTCACACACACACACACACTGGAACACTATTTCATTAAGCCATTAAAAAAAGGAAATCCTACCATTTGCAACAACATGGTCAAACCCTGAGGGCATTACATTATATAAGTCAGTCAGAAAAAGATAACATATGATCTTTTATGTGGAATCTAAACAAAACAAAATAAACCACAAACTCATAGTAAAAGAGATAAGACTTGTGGTTACCAGAAGTGGGGGGGACTGGGGATGGGTGAATTGGAGAAAGTTGTCAAAAGGTACAAACTTCCAGTTATAAGATAACTAAGTACTAGGGATATAATGTACAATATGATGACTATAGTTAACACTGCTGTATTGTAAATCTTATTAAAGTTGCTTAGAGAGTAAATCCTAAAAGTTCTCATCACAAGGGAAAAAAACCTCTTTCCTTTCTTCTGGGAGGTATTTATATGAAGTGATGGATATTAACTAAACTTACCGTGGTAATCATTTCACAATATATATAAGTCAAGTAATTATACTCTACACCTTAAAATCATATAGTACTGTATGTCAATTATATCTCAATAAAATTGAAAGAAAAATAGATTAAAAAATTATGAACAGAGCTTAAACAACCTATAAGACCAAAACCAAAGACAGGGGTGCCAGAGTGGTTCAGTCAGTTACATGTCCTGACTTCAGCTCAGGTCATGTTCTTGTGGTCTGGTAGTTTGAGCCCCGTGTCAGGCTCTGTGCTGACAGCTCAGAGCCTGGAGCCTGCTTCAGATTCTGTGTCTCCCACTCTCTCTGCCCCTCCCCCACTCATGCTGTTTTTCTCTCTCTCCAAAATGAATGTTTTAAAAATTTTTTAAATAAAAAAAGACAAAACAAAAGACAATCTGAAATATTTCTACACTGAAAAACAGCATAATCAAATTCCTGAACACAAAAGACAAAGGAAAAATCTTTAAAGCAGTGATAAAGAAATGACACATTACCTAAAGGAGAACACCAATTCAAATGACCAAGGATCTCTCATCAGAAACAATGGAGGCCACAGGGGAAGTAGCACAATAGTTTTCAAGTGCTGAAGGAAAAGAACTAAAAACCCAGGATCTAATATCAAATGAAAAGACCTTCAGGAATCCAAGAGAAATCAAGACATTCTCATATGAAGGAAAACTAAGAGTATTTGTTGCCAGTAGAACTATCCTAGAAAAATGGCTACATGAAGCTCTCTAAAAAGAAAGGAAATGGGGCACCTGGGTGGCTCAGTTGGTTAAACCTCCAACTTAGGCTCAGTTCATGATCTCATGGTTTGGGAGTTCCAGCCCCATTTCAGGCTCTGTGCTGACAGCTCAGAACCTGAGCCTGCTTCAGATTCTGTGTCTCCCTCTCTCTGCCCCTTCCCTGCTCTCTCACTCTCTCTCTCTCTCTCAAAAATAAACATCAAAAAAGTAAAATAAAAATTTAAAAAGAAAGGAAATGATAAAAAGAATCTTTGGGAAGATCAGGAAGACAGAACAAGGGAAGGAGTAAATACCTGGGTAACTACAATATGTTTTCCTTCTCCTCTTGAGTTTTCTAAATCATGTTTGACAGTTGAAACAAAAATTATAACACTGTCTGATGTATTTCTCAATGTATATAGACAAAATAATTTAAGATAATTATGTTATAAACAGGGTAGCATAAAGGAATTTAAAGGGAAGTAAGGTTTCTTCTACTCTTCACTCAAACTGGTAAAATGTCAATACTGGTTGATGGTAATAAGTTATGTAAGTATTATGTTAATACTTAGAGCAAGCATTAAAAAAGCTATACAAAGCTATATATATCTATATTCAAAAACACAATGTATAAGCCAAAGTGGAATTCTAGAAAAGGTATAAGTAACCCACAGGGGGATAGGATAAAGAAAACAAAGAACAGAGGAAACAAACAGAAAATAAAACAAACAAAAATGACAGACTTAATTAAGCCCTAAGCTATCAATAACTACATTAAGCAGAAATGGTCTAAATATACCAAAAGGGGATAAATATAATACCGAACTATATGCTGTCTACAAGAAACTCACCTTATATACAATGATAGAAGCTGAAAGTAAAGGGATGAAAAAGGATATACCATGCAAACTTTAATCCAAAGAAAGTGGAGTGGCTACATTGATATAACATAAAGTAGACTTGCATGCAAAAAAATTATCAGAGACAGAGAAGCACATCACATAATGATAAAAGGTCAATCCATTGAGATGTAGTAATCCTAAATGCATATGCATCAAACAACAAAGCTGCAAAATGTGAAGCAATAAATGATAGAACTGAAAGGAAACAGACAAATCAACACTTGTAGCTGGACACTTCAATACGTCCTTCTCAACAACTGACTGAACTAGTTAGAAAATCAGCCAAGGACAGAGAAGAATTCAGGAAACACCATCAACCAACAGGAGTAAAGCAACATTTATAAAAAAAAAAAAATAACTCAACCCAACAATAGGATTATTTTCATGTGACCATGGAACATTTACCAAGACAGACCATATCCTTGGCCATAAAACAAACCTCAATATATTTAAAGAAATTGCAATCATACAGAGTATATTCTCTGATCACTATGGAACCAATAAGAAATCAGTAGCTGAATGGTAACAGGAAAATCTACAAACACTTGGAAACTAAACAACACACTGCTATGCAATTCTTAGGTCAAACATGAAGTCTCTGAGGAAATTAAAAATTACACTGAACTACATGAAAAGGAAAACATACCAAAATTTGTGGGACATAGCTAAATTGATAACACTAAATGCTTACATTAGAAAACAGGTAAAGACTTAAATCAATAACCTAAGCTCCCACCTCAAGAAATTAGGTAAGAAAATAAACCCAAAACAGGAGGAAGGAAATAATAAAGGCAGAAATCCAGATTGAAAACAGAAAGACAATAGAGAAAGTCAATGAAACAAAAAGCTTGTTCTTTGAAAAGATCGATAAAACTGACAAACGTCTATCAAGTTTGAGAAATAAAGAGAATTTTTCAGTATCAGGAATGAAATATCACCACAGAGCCAGCCTACAGATATCAAAAGGGTAATAATATTTTGAACAATTCTACACACTTAAATTTGACAACCTAGATGAAATGTATCAATTCTTTGGAAAGCATAAACTACCACAATACATCTGGTATTAGAGAACTTTCATTGTCCTAAAACTATTAAATAAATTTAATCCATAATTTTAAAACCAAAAAAAGATCAAATAAAGATAATTAAGCAAAGTATTTAGCATAGTGACAGGCACATTAGCTAGTACTCAATAAACAAAGGCCATTATCATTTTATTTAAATCATTACAACCACTCCTGGGGAAACTGAGGCTTCACAGAGTTGAAATCCTTTGCTAAAGAGTCAGAATTCGAACCCAGTTCTGAAGCCAGTGCCATTTCCTCTAGAGTTTCGAGTCCACACCTCAGCCACGCCCCCCCTTGGAGATGTGCCAACCAGCACTTCCTTTATAGATAGGAAAACTGCAAAGTGGTGAGGTTTTGCCAAAGCCCCAGAAGTCAATGCTCACAAACTAATTCTTCACCAGTGTACAACAATTATTCTCAAAAATTAGGGTACATCAGAATCTTTCGTTTTGTTAAATAGAGATTGCTGGGTCCCAGCCCAAGAATTCACATTTTTTAAAAATTCCCAGTTAATGAACCATACTTTGAGAACAAAATGTTAGCATACCCATCCCCGAAACCAGAAGCTGTCACACTCCACAGATAGGGAAGGAATTGAGACAGAATAATGCTCTAAATCAGTGGTTCTGAGGGTGGCCCCCCACTCACCTACTAAATCAGAAACCCTGCAAGTGGGGCCTACCTATCTTGTCTTTTAATAGGTCTTTCAAGTGATTCTGATGCATGCTAAAGTTTGAGAACCATTGTTCTACAAATCAAAGTGATTTGCAAAAACCCAGCCCTTCACAGGAGAAAAAAAGTTAACACCAACTTTTTTCCACTTTTGAGAACTTGGACTCTGGAACCAGATAATTCTAAGTTCAAATCCAGACTTAGAAAGTAATTCCATGAATTCTAGATTCTCAGCAGCAAAATGGAATAGTCATCTTCCAGGAAGTAACTTGGCATTATTAATCCCTAACTGGACTTGAAGCAGTCTAGCCTATGGAAATCATCAGAGATGTGAACAGATTTATATCACCTATAAGGCATCTGTGGGCTTAAATGTTGTGAGCAACCATGAAAAGTCCACAATATTTAATTTTCGATTGTGCTTAAGTACAATCTTATATGGAGCACTGTGAGCTTGGTGTGTGTGCATGTGCACACAATGCATGGGTTAAGCAAGAGCAGCCCACCAGGACCTGATTCTTAGATGACTTCCTTGTTTTCTGCTAGCCCATAGAGAGAGGAATGAGAAGAGATAAAAACGTGGTCTCTTTCATAGAAAAAAAAAATAAGGCAATTAACCTGTGTCAGGGTCTTCGCAGAAACCCATGATTCACCACAGAAATGTAATTAAGGAGGAGCCTATCCCATAAACCCATTTCTACATTTGTAAATTTGCAATTCATAATGGCCTCAGTGGTGTTCTTTCTAAATGTCAACAAGAACACTGTGCAACAATGTTCACCATGTTTCTCTTTTTGTTTTGACCAGCAACTTGTATCAAAATGAAAAACATTTCCAGAACTCCCAAAGTTTCCCTCCTAACATATTATAAAAAAGTAGAAATGATGTTAAGTATCCAACCACAGAAGAAATGACCAAGTAATTGATGACACATAGATATATGGTGGGATATCAGAAATGAGATTTACATGAATATTTGACAACCTGGTAAAATACTCACAGTAGAATGTTAAATAGCAATAAAAGTCAGGCTACAAATGGTATTTATAATACAATCCCATGTTATAAAAATATAGGTTTATATCCTAAGTCAAAAGACAGGAGATAATGCAACAAAATATTTAATAGGGGATTATGCTGGACAGCAGATTCATAGATGATTTTGATTTCCTTATTATTTTTGTCTTTTCTACAATGAGCATGTCTCACACATATAATCAGGAAAAAACTTAAAACATTATTTAAAAAAGAAATACCTAACTTTTAATTGGGTGTGGATTGAAATAATTTATGCAAAGTCCCTGTCATGGGGCCTGGCATATAGTAAGCACTCAGAAAGCATTTGTTCCGGTTTTCTGTTCCTAGACTATGGAGTTAGAGTCTCTATATTGTGGGCAGTTCACTTTCCAGGTTTGAATCTACACACTTCTCACATAATCCAAAGCAAAGGCCACAGGCAATAGCTTATTTTAAGAAGGCCCATTCATTCATTCATTCATTAATTCAAAAATTCACTCAGTATATCTATTACATGTTCAGCACTAAACTAGGTTCTGGGGATACCAAAAATGAAAAGATGACATCTCTGCCCTCAAATAACTCTGGCTAATGAGTGACACAGGTTTATTAATAACTATGATATGATGGAATAATTACTTTCAATAAGGATGTACACAAAGTACAATGGGAACCAGGAGGAAGGAGGCCTTTTACAGAGGAGGTATGCCATGACCTATAAAAGGGAGGGCATTAGTAGGAATTGCATGCACAAAGAAAAAGAGGGATAAAAGAGTATAAAATTTTCCCAGAACTATAAGTAGTTCAGTCTTGCTGGGACATAAAGAAAGAACCAGGAGGAGGAGTGGCGGGAAATGAGACTGAACAAGTAGATCACAAAAGGTCTTGTCTGTCACACAAAGGAGACTGAATTTTATTCTGTAGGGGAACCACCAAAAGAATTTTAAACAGAGGAGTGACTTGATCAGCACTAGCAAAGATACCAGGAATCCTGAAAATCATCTTAATCCCGCTTATTTCCAGAGGAAAGAAAAAGGCCCCACCCTCTAGGTCTGTCCTCTCTTAAGTGAAATCACATGAAGCAGTAAAAAGAACTCTGCACCTGGCACACAATAAATAATAAAGATCAGCTGAACATGAATTTGAAGGCGCTGCAAGGGGCCATCCCTGCTGAGAGCAGAATTTTAGCATAGCAGTACCAGCACCTTCAGTTTGGCTGGGACAACAGGAGCTCATTCGGAAGGGACTAGTGACAACTGAAAATTGTGGAATCTAACATACTGTACTCCAGTGCAAAAATTCCTCTCATGGTTTTCTTTCCATAACTGGGCCTTAAGTCCCAACAATGAGAGAACATCAGTTTCTTCCCACACACTAACTTCTCTGGAATCCTGGGTGACAGATGCTTCTGTGCACACATGGTTAACTGGAGGAAATTCATTAGTGGTTTCGCTCCTGCTGTTTTACCCAATACCGCTTCTGCTTAATTCAATTTAGTTGGATGGTTCTGCAGACAAATACTGAAGAAATAAAGTACTATTGCATTTCTGCCTCCACCTGCTGAATGCATGCAAAACGCTTTAAATCATCAGGACAGATGTACTAGATATATTTTATAGGCGAAGACCATGAGGTTCAGAGAGGCAAAGCAACTTGCCAAAGGACACTCTGATAGTAAGTTGAAAGGCACAATTGAAATCCATGTTTGTTTCAATTATTTCAAAAATACAGCACTGTCTCCCAAGAAGCCAGAATCTGAGGCAAAACACAATTGCCAGCATACAAAAATGATACATTCTTTGTGGCTGGAAAGAGAACACTTCCTAAAATAAAAAAGGGGACAAAGAAGAAACACACATGGGATAGAAAAAAAGAGGAGACACCAGAGGTCATTGTGAGCTACGCCCTGGTCTTGCAAGGAAGGATGAAAAAACATGGGTCTGGGAGGTGGGTTGGAGCTAATTCTTGGCCAGAGAAGAGGGAAAAGTTTCTGAGCAGGAACCTAAAACAGGACTGAGAAAGGAGCGTGCAAGTGAGCACCTGTCCAGTCTGGACTGCCCTCCTTACCTGCCATGAAACCAGTCCTGGCACATGTCACACTCGATCATGAAGCGAGTCACATCGTAAGGCAGCCGGCAGAGGCAATACACTGGTACTGAGGCCATCTTCGCCCGGCCTTGGAGCGCTCTGCGGCGGGCCAGGTTCGTAGCGTCAAGAGAAGCAGGAGGCAGCAGCACGCGTCCTTTCTGGACGATAGCTGGGCACAAACAACACTTTTTACCGAGTGAATCAGGTCCCCCAGGGTACCAACCCTCAGTTCACAAATGGGCAGTTAGTGCTGCTGGGATGTAACACAGCTGGTGTGGCTGTAGGGGGCAATCGGAGAAAAGTCCACCGGCCACCAAATGTTTTTAACAAATAAAGGACGGCATTTGGCCGTCGAGGTTTCTCCCCCGCCCCCCAGCTCCATTGGCCCCCTGAGTCAGTGATAACTTCTTTCCGGGTTTCAGGGAAATATATCTGACGCCTTTTCAGGAAGCTTCTTTAATCCCTTACTGAACCCTCTCCTTGCTAGCAACCTTGCTTCCTAGGGCTCTCTTTATTATGACGCAAACCAGAGGCAAAATAGGCTGGGGTACCTTAGAAAAAGCCCTTTCTCTCACTCCCAAAATAGGGGCAACTAGAGAGAGATGAGGGATCCCTGGAAGTCGCCTCAGATTACTCGAGAATCACCTCGATGCCTTCAGGAACAAGGCAGACAAGACTAGGCGCCCAACTCAAATCACAGTTCTGGGGTCGTGCTGAGAGTTGAAATGGTCTTCTCCTTCACTTTCAAAATCATTCCATCCCCAACCAGTCAGTAGTCTCATCACCCCAACAAATTAAATAAATCTCAATTCTAGAAAAGATCAGATCGTCCTCTACTTCGAAGACGACAGGGCTCCGAGTTGCACCCCCAAAACTAAAAAGGATCTCCTCTAAACCCCTGAAACTGACTAGAATTTCTTCACACTCCCGCAACTCAGCAAGGATTTCACCCCCCCGCCCCTCCGGCTCAGGAACGGACAGGCATCTCCTCACAGCCCCCTCAGAGTGACGAGGACTCCCCTGTCCCCCCAAACTGACAGAGATCTCATCACAGATCTCAAGACTGACAGGAATATTCTTGCAGCCCCCGAAACTTACGAGATCTCTTCACACCGCCCAAAATGACAGGAACCTCCTCACGCCCCAAACCTGACAAGAATGGCTTTTGCCCTGAACCCTACAGGGACCTCCTCATCTGCAAAGCTACAGGGATCGCTCACACTAGCGGAGTTCTGTTCCACCGACGCGCCGGCTGCCGGGCTTGCTCCGGAACGCCTCAGCACCTAGCTCAGCGGAGGATCGGCAAGCAGTTCCGGCCCCACCGGCGGCGCGCGCCGAATTCTGGGATCGTCACGGCAACGCTGCGAATCTTGCTAGCCTTCCCCCAGAACCACCCGCTGGGTTGCGCGGCCCTGGGCGCCCGGGGGTACTTCAGAGCAGCTTTCTCCACGGTTTTGCCCCGGGCCCGGTCGTTAGGGCCTACTGGAGCCCGCAGCTCGGGCCTAGTCCGGCGGCCGTCCGGGGAGCGGGCAAACGGCGTCGTCCCTGGGCCGGCTGGAGATCGCTGCGAGCAAAGCAAGAGAAATGAGAATAACCGGCGGCCAGGTCGGAGGAAAAACTGCCGGAAAAGCCGCCGGGAGAAACCCGGTGGCGATGGTAGGCAATTCGAAGTAGTCAATAAAGTTTATTCAAAACAAGGAGGAAGTTGAAGCGGAGAGGGGAGGAGAAATATGGGGTAAACAGCTACCATGTTGAGAGTGGCGGCGCCGCCGCGGGGAGGCTACCAGACCGCCATCTTATGAGGGCTGGGCACACGAGGTAACCGCGACAGAGGTGGGGAAAGGAGGCCAGCGGCTCCCGCGTGACGCCAGCAGAGGCGGGGCGCCACCTTGAGAAAGGGGGACGGGATTCGGCTGCCTTTGGACCCGCTCGTTTCTTCTAGGTACCCAATCAAGGCTGAGGACCTTAAGCTACCATCTTAGGCGAGGCAGTCACTTGGCTCCATTTTGAGTGGGGCCAGAGCCTTCCAAGCCTTCATCCTCCTCCCGGCCAACAGGGAGTTAAGCACCCTCCTTCCTCCTCCCCCTTCACACCGCTCCCCCCCCCCCCCCCACACACACAATCACTGTCCCTCCACCCCTCCTCTCCTACTTCCTCCTCCTCCGCAGCCTTCTTGTCCTATGAGAGGAGGTGAACTCGGTGACTGCAAACTGCAAAGCTAATGGGTCGCCGCGGGGGCGGGCTTCGGCCAGGATAGAGATGGAGTACTCACAGTAGCTCCCGTTTGTTGAGCACATTCTGTGGCTGGTCTCTTTTGCATGGTCTCCGAATCGTTTATTCTTCACCCTGCAAGGAAAGCTCTGTTCAAGTGAAGACATGGGTTTAGGGACGCCAAGTGGCTTCAGTATCAGAGCTGGGAAGTTGAACTTTGCACCCTCTACTACCCCCTCTCCCCCCCCCCCCCGCCCCGAGTTGTGTCTTGTCGGTCCCTCAGTCGGTCCCTTGGTCCTAGTCCCTCCGTAAAGCTTTTGTGTACTTCCCAGCTCCCTCTGAACTCTCTATTCTTTGACCCCACTATTTCAGTTCAGTTTGGTTCAGATACTGTGCCATGATTTTTATGCACAAGTCCCAGTGTTTTCTGACTAGCCTGAGGGTGGGTGGGAGAAGAGGTTGAATGAATGGAACTCCACAGACATAGAAGATGGCGCTGGTGTTCTCTGACATTCTAGAATATTCTCTAGGAATCCTCTTACTATTTCATTTTTTAAAGGGCACCACCACTTTAAACAAGAAAATGTGTGTATGCACATCAATTTCCTAAGTGATGGTGGCTTAGACCGTGGGGATACCATGATGAAGAGGGACTCCAGTGGGGAAATTGCCAGCCAGTGCAGAAGACAAACATGCAAACCAACAATTGGGATTGCAAGGTCCAGTAAGCATATGTCTACCTCTTGCAAAGTGCAAAATAAAGTCATGAAAGTGCCTCAGAAGCAACTTGGTGCTGTCAAGGAAGGTTTCAGGGAGACCTGAAGGCTATAGAAGAGTTCACTGAAGGATCAACATGTACAAATGCATGGAGGCACACGGAAAAACATTTACAAAAAGAAGTTAAATGTTATATTTTATCCTGTAAACAATAACAAACCACTAAAGGTTTTTGAGCAAAAGCAACTCAAAAGTCACATTTGCATCTGAGCCAGGGGAAAATTCAGGATTAGTGGGACCTGAAGTTTATACAGTTTGTGAGGTAGGTCTTTAAGAAAAGAATAGAGGGGTGCCTGGATGGCTTGGTCGGTTGGGCGTCCGACTTTGGCTCAGATCATGATCTCACCATTTGTGAGTTTGAGCCCCGCTTAGGGCTCTATGCTGACATTTCAGAGCCTGGAACCTGCTTCGGATTCTGTGTCTCATTCTCTCTCTCCCCTCCCCCATTTGTGCCCAGTCTCTCTCTGTCTCTCAAAAATAAATAAATGTAAAAAAATTTTTTTTAAGAATATGGACTTGTGAATACAAAATTAGGCTCAAAGGTAGAGTATTTCTAGAAGCTATTCCTACACCTAGGTAATAACTATAAAGAAGAGATACAAACCATATAGAAATGTCTCACTAAAATGAAACTAAATGTATCCCCCCTTCAATCAACTTCCATTCAGCTGGATCTCAAAAATGTCTGAAGCAGCTCCAACACCACCTAATACAAGAGAAAATGTGACTAGGGAAACTAGTGGAAGGGGACAGTGGTTTTAATCAATTGTGGTTTAAATATACTCTGCAAACTTTATAAAAACATATGACCATGTGACCATATGACAAGTGACATGCCCTGCAGCTAAAGCTTTCTTAGCTTGGGTGGGGGGGAGGTGGCTGACTTTGGCCACACATATAATAAAATTGGAAAGACACAGATAAGATTAACATGGCCCCTGCACAAAGATGACATACAATGTTGTGAAGCCTTACATAATAAAAGGGAAGACAGGAGGGAGGAGGCTGTTGCATTAGTAATGAAACAAAGATGAGGCCTGAATCAGGATAGCCGCAACATAGGTAGAAAAGGATTAGATAAGTGGGATATTTTGGATGTTGAATAGGCAGGGCTTGGGAACTCATTGAAAATAGTAGATGAATGAGTGAAGGGAGTGTGAGTTCATTTCTGGGTTGGGTGTCAAGAGTGGATGATGGTGCCATTGACTGAACTGGAGTGTACGGAAGGAAAAGCAGGTTTGGTGGGGAAGAAGAGACTAACTTCAGTTTGGAGCACATTGAGTTAAAGTGTGTTTGAAACATTAATTCACTCACCCAGAAATTCTTTCTTGAGCATCTAGTATGCTCCAGGCACCATATTAGGTGCTGAGGATGTAGTGGTAACCCAGGTAAGATCCCGACCTTCATGGAGCTGCCATTCTACTGGGGGGATCAATCAATAATCAAACAAATACAGTTTCATTCATGTATTTATATTTACCAGGCAGTGTTCTAAGCACTGGGGACTCAAGGGCAAACAAAACAGACAAGTTCCCTGCCTTCCTGTGATTCACATTCCAGCTAGGGAAACAAGCAACAAAATGAGTCAAGAGAATCTCAGTGAGTGCTATGAGTTGCAGTGAGTGCTATGAGAAAAATAAAGCAAGTTATGAGATAGAGAAAGATCTGGATAGAAGTTAGTCTGTTTTAAATAGTCAAGGCCTCTTGTAGAAGGTGGTGTGTAATCTGAGACCTGAATAATATGAAGTAACCAGGGACAGGGCAGAAAGAATAAAATGTGCAAAAGTCCTGGGGCACCTGGGTGGCTCAGTTGGTTAAGCGTCCGACTTCGGCTCAGGTCATGATCTCGTGGTTCGTGAGTTTGAGCTCCGCACCAGGCTCTCTGCTGACAGCCTGCTTCGGATTCTGTGTCTCCCTCTCTCTCTGCCCCTCCCCCACTCACACTCTGTCTCTCTCTCTCTCCTTCAAAAATAAATAAACATTAAAAAATTGTTTTAAAAAGTGCAAAAGTCCTAATGTGGTGGGGTAGGGGGCAGTTCAGGGCATTCTGTCAAAAACACTTCCTAAACATTTATTATGGACTGGACTGGATATAGGTGGTGATTGGGGTGGGGTCTCCAGTCATAAATAAAAGAGACCCTGTGTTTACCCTTAAGGAGTATACAGTCTAATGAGGGAGTCAGGTTTCAATGAACAACACAAGGCTGAAAAAAGTCAAACCCTAAGTGCTGCCTACAGATATCAGCAACATGTGTGGGAACAAAGAGCTATAATGAATTCAAACATGTTCATTTGGTATGTTGCAAAAGCCTTTACAGGAGGTGGCATTTGACCCATGTATAGTAGTACTCATCCCTGAAAGTTCTTCCCTAGTGTTCTTGGGAGGTGGGATGGAAATGCTAAAGATAATGGGAAAGGCAAAGCTGATGGAGGTGAATCTGACGCAGATTTTGCTGACAAAGGAGCTCTTGGCACTGCTATGGATAGGAGGAAGCTGGCTGCTGCCCTAGAAATGTGTGCTCTGGTTATGTCCTTCATAGCATCAGTGCAAGATGTGAACTGGCTACCATAGAAGGAGGCTGCTCTGGAAACTTTCCTCCCCTACCCCACCTCCATTTAATGGTTACAAACATTTCCTTTTAATTACAGAAACAATAGAAAGTGAATTCCCATTGTAAACATGCAAACAGGCTGAAGATACCACCACTCAATCTCTGTTTACTTCCTTAAGGGGAACCTCAATGGCCTCTTTTCCAATTCATCTCTTTGCATATAATATGTACATATGAGATGAAAAGTGATGAGGGCTAAAGTGGACTATAAAGTAAATGAGAAAGAAGGAGGGAAGTGGGAAAAATTGCATGAGGAAGAACAGGTTTGCTCCAAAACAGATTGGGAAGTACAAGTACAGTGAAAACAAAAGAAAAATAATAACACATAACATTATCTGAGGATTTACTATGTGTTAAGCACTATTCTAGGCTCTTTACATGCATGCATTAACTCAGTCCTTAAAGCAACATTATGAGGGAAGTACTAGTACTATCCCCATTTTAAGTGTAAGGAGTACAGGCATACCTTGAAAATATTGCAGGTTAAGTTCCAGAACACTGCAATAAAGTGAATATCACAACTGAAAATTTTGGTTTCGCAGTGCATATAAAAGTTATGTTTACACAATATTATAGTCTATTATGTGTGCAATAGCATTATGTATAAAAAAACCAACAGAGATACCTCAATTTAAAAATACTTTAGGGATGCCTGGGTGGCTCAGCTGGTTAAGCGTCCGACTTCAGCTCAGGTCATGATCTCACAGTTGGTGAGTTCTTGTTGGGCTCTGTGCTGACAGCTGGGAGCCTGGAGCCTGCTTCGGATTCTGGGTCTCCGTCTCTCTCTGCCCCTCCCCTGCTCATGCTCTGTCTCTCTCTGTCTCAAAAATAAATAAAAACATTAAAAAAATTAAAAATAAATAAAAATACTTTATTGTTGGGGCCCCTGACTGGCTCAATTGGTAGATCATGAGACTCTTGATCTTGGGGTCATGAGTTCAAGCCCCACATTGGGCATAGAGCTGAATTTAAAAAATTACTTTGTTGCTAAAAATTGCTAACAATCATCTGAGCTTTCAACAAATTATAATATTTTTGATGGTGGAAAGTTTTTCTTCAATGTTGATGGCTGCTGGCTGATCAGGGTGGTAGATGCTGAAGGCTGGGGTGGTAGTAGCAATATCTTAAAATAAGGCAACAATGAAGTTTGTCACATTGACTCTTCCTTTCAGGAATGATTCCTCTGTAGCATATGGTGCCATTCAATAGCATTTTACTCACAGTAAAATTTCTTTCAAAAGTGGAGTCAATCCCAGGGCACCTGGGTTCTTCAGTCCAACTCTTGGTTTCAGCTCAGGTCATGATCATGGTTCATGAGTTCAAGCCCCACGTCAGGCTTTGTGCTGACAGCACAAAGTTGTTTAGTGTAGCCTCCTTCATGAACTATCTTAGCTAGATCTTCTGGATAACTTGCTGCAGCTTCTACATCAGCACCTGCTGCTTCACTTTGCACTTTTATGTTATTGAGATGTCTTTCCTTAAACATCATGAACCAATATCTGCTAGCTTCCAACTTTTCTTCTGCAGCTTTCTCACCTTTCTTAGCCTTCACACAATTGAGGAGAGGTAAGGCCTTGCTCTGGATTAGGCTTTGGCTTAAGGGAACGTTGTAGCTGGTTTGATCTTCTATCCAGACCACTAAACTTCCTCCATATCAGCAATAAGGCTGTTTTTGCTTTCTTATCATTTGTGTGTCCACTGGAGTAGTGTTATGCCCAGAATTCGTGATCCCCAAAGACCACCAGGGAGCCGAGTCCGATGCAAAAGCAAAAGAGCCTTTATTCGAGCTAGCTCAAGCTCAATCCCCTACCTGCACCCACACAGCGGTGAGATACAGGGGAGAGAGAGTGAGTTTCAAAACCACAAAGGTTTTATTGGGGTCTAGGGGCAGTTGGTGAGGTAATCACTGTGGCCTCAGCCTATTGGCTGGGGAAGGGTCTGAGTCCTGTTACGCAGGTTGCCAGGCGTGTTTTGATCAGGAAGTTTGAATGGGTGAGCGGGAGGTTACTCAAGGGGAGGAGGCATGGTCAAGGTGGAGGACACAGAACAAGATGGAGTCCTCTGGCATTGGTCCGCCCTTTCAGTAGCACTTATAATTTACTTCAAAAACTTTACATTTACAACTTGACTGTTTGGTGCTAGAGGCCTAGCATTTAGCCTCTCTCAGCTTTTAACCTGTCTTCCTCACTACACTGAATCATTTTTAGTCTTTGATTTGAAGTGAAAGACATGTAACTCTTCCTTTCACTTGAACACCTAGAGGACATTGTAGGTTATTAACTAGCCTAATATCAATATTGTTGTGTCTCAGGGGATAGGAAGGTATGTGCAAGAGTGAGAGAGATGGGGAATGGCTAGAGGGTGGAGCAAATAGAGCACACAATATTTATCAATTAAATTTCCTGTCTTATATGGGCACAGTTGATGGTGCCCCAAAACACTAACAACAGTAACATCAAAGATCACTAATAAGAAATCACCATAACAAATATAATAATAATGAAATTTGAAGTATTGTAAAAATTACCAAAATATGACACAGAGACACAGGGTGAGTAAATGATGTTGGAAAAAAGGTGCAAATAGATTTGCTTGATGCAGGGTTGCTACAAACTTTCAATTTGTGAAAAAAAAAGGAAAAAACAAGTAAACAAAACAAAACCCTACTATCTGCAAAACACAATAAAAAGAAGTATCCCTGCAACGAGACTTTAAATCACTTGCTCAAGATCATATAGCTAGTATGTATCCAAGCTGGGGTTCCTGGTAATACAAGTCCAGAGCCTAGGTTCTTCACCACTCCATTATTCCACTAGTACAGATTTTTTTTTACATTTTATTTATTTTTTTGAGAGAGACAGAGCACAAGTGGGGGAGGGACAGAGAGAGAGAGAGAGACAGAATCTGAAACAGGCTCTGAGCTGTCAGCACAGAGCCCGACATGGGGCTCAAACTCACAAACCGTGAGATCATGACGTGAGCCGAGGTCAGATGCTCAACCCACTGAGCCAGTCAGGTGCCCCTCCACTAATATTGATTTAACAGCAACTGGTGTTTCTAAATTAGAATCAATGTAAGGGGGGAAGGTAATCAACCATTCTTTGCATATTGAATCACAGAAGCAAAAATAGGGTTTACACTCACTTGGAATAAAAACTAGCATGATGGTCCCTCGGGTGCCAAACTGGGTAGCTAAGAACACCAAACCATTTCTCCAGGGCTTACTTTAAGAATATGCCTATTAAAAAAAAAAAAAAAGAATGTGCCACCTGTGGGGAACTCTGCTCCCAGAAAGGGCTTCAGGCTTGGTTTAATGTTCTACTGTTACCCTCTTGACATTCTTCACATAAGACAAAGGATAAGAACCATATGATATTTCAATAGATGCAAATAAAGCATTTGACAAAGTACAACATCCATTAACATTAAAAGCCCTCCTTGAAAACAGTATAGAGGACAGCAGAGAATCTCTTGCTACAGAGATCAAGGGACTAAGGAACAGTCAGGAGGAGCTGAAAAACGCTTTAAACGAAATGCAAAACAAAATGGAAACGACGACGGCTCGGATTGAAGAGGCAGAGGAGAGAATAGGAGAACTAGAAGATGAAGTTATGGAAAAAGAGGAAGCTGAGAAAAAGAGAGATAAAAAAATCCAGGAGTATGAGGGGAAAATTAGAGAACTAAGTGATACACTAAAAAGAAATAATATATGCATAATTGGTATCCCAGAGGAGGAAAAGAGGGAAAGGTGCTGAAGGGGTACTTGAAGAAATTATAGCCAAGAACTTCCCTGAACTGGGGAAGGAAAAAGGCATTGAAATCCAAGAGGCACAGAGAACTCCCTTCAGACGTAACTTGAATCCATCTTCTGCACGACATATCATAGTGAAACTGGCAAAATACAAGGATAAAGAGAAAATTCTGAAAGCAGCAAGGCATAAACGTGCCCTCACATGTAAAGGGAGACCTATAAGACTCGTGACTGATCTCTCTTTTGAAATTTGGCAGGCCAGAGAGGATTGGCACGAGATCTTTAATGTGCTGAACAGAAAAAATATGCAGCCGAGAATCCTTTATCCAGCAAGTCTGTCATTTAGAATAGAAGGAGAGATAAAGGTCTTCCCAAACAAACAAAAACTGAAGGAATTTGTCACGACTAAATCAGCCCTACAAGAGATCCTAAGGGGGATCCTGTGAGACAAAGTACCAGAGACATCACTAAAGCATAAAACATACAGACATCACAATGACTCTAAACCCGTATCTTTCTATAACACTGAATGTAAATGGATTAAATGTGCCAACTAAAAGACATAGGGTATCAGAATGGATAAAAAAAACAAGACCCATCTATTTGCTGTCTACAAGAGACTCATTTTAGATCTCAAGACACCTTTAGATTGAGAGTGAGGGGATGGAGAACTATTTATCATGCTACTGGAAGCCAAAAGAAAGCTGGAGTAGCCATACTTATATCAGACAAACTAGACTTTAAATTAAAGGCTGTAACAAGAGATGAAGAAGGGTATTATATAAAAATTACAGGGTCTATCCACCAGGAAGAGCTAACAATTATAAATGTCTATGCACCGAATACCAGAGCCCCCAAATATATAAAACAATTACTCATAAACATAAGCAACCTTATTGATAAGAATGTGGTCATTGCAGGGGACTTTAACACTCCACTTACAGAAATGGATAGATCATCTAGACACATGGTCAATAAAGAAACAAGGGTGGGGCGCCTGGGTGGCGCAGTCGGTTAAGCGTCCGACTTCAGCCAGGTCACGATCTCGCGGTCCGTGAGTTCGAGCCCCGCGTCAGGCTCTGGGCTGATGGCTCGGAGCCTGGAGCCTGTTTCCGATTCTGTGTCTCCCTCTCTCTCTGCCCCTCCCCCGTTCATGCTCTGTCTCTCTCTGTCCCAAAAATAAATAAAAAACGTTGAAAAAAAAAATTTAAAAAAAAATAAAGAAACAAGGGCCCTGAATGACACATTGGATCAGATGGACTTGACAGATATATTTAGAACTCTGCATCCCAAAGAAACAGAATATACTTTCTTCTCGAGTGCACATGGAACATTCTCCAAGATAGATCATATACTGGGTCACAAAACAACCCTTCATAAGTATACAAGAATTGAAATTATACCATGCATACTTTCAGACCACAATGCTATGAAGCTTGAAATCAACCACAGGAAAAAGTCTGGAAAACCTCCAAAAGCATTGAGGTTAAAGAATACCCTACTAAAGAATGAGTGGGTCAACCAGGCAATTAGAGAAGAAATTAAAAAATATATGGAAACAAACGAAAATGAAAATACAACAATCCAAACGCTTTGGGACGCAGCGAAGGCAGTCCTAAGAGGAAACTACATCGCATTCCAGGCCTATCTCAAGAAACAAGAAAAATCCCAAATACAAAATCTAACAGCACACCTAAAGGAAATAGAAACAGAATGGCAAAGGCAGCCTAAACCCAGCAGAAGAAGAGAAATAATAAAGATCAGAGCAGAAATAAACAATATAGAATCTAAAAAAACGGTAGAGCAGATCAACGAAACCAAGAGTTGGTTTTTTGAAAAAATAAACAAAATTGACAAACCTCTAGCCAGGCTTCTCAAAAAGAAAAGGGAGATGACCCAAATAGATAAAATCATGAATGAAAATGGGATTATTACAACCAATCCCTCAGAGATACAAACAATTATCAGGGAATACTATGAAAATTATATGCCAACAAATTGGACAACCTGGAAGAAATGGACAAATTCCTAAACACCCACACTCTTCCAAAACTCAATCAGGAGGAAGTAGAAAGCTTGAACAGACCCATAACCAGTGAAGAAATTGAGTCAGTTATCAAAAATCTCCCAACAAATAAGAGTCCAGTACGAGATGGCTTCCCAGGGGAGTTCTACCAGACGTTTAAAGCAGAGATAATACCTATCTTCTCAAGCTATTCCAAGAAATAGAAAGGAAAGGAAAACTTCCAGACTCATTCTATGAAGCCAGTATTACTTTGATTCTTAAACCAGAGACCTAGTAAAAAAAGAGAACTACAGGCCAATATCCCTGGTGAATATGGATGCAAAAATTCTCAATAAGATACTAGCAAATCGAATTCAACAGCATATAAAAAGAATGATTCACCATGATCAAGTGGGATTCATTCCTGGGATGCAGGGCTGGTTCAACATTTGCAAATCAATCAACGTGATACATCACATTAATAAAAGAAAAGATAAGAACCATATGGTCCTGTCAATCGATGCAGAAAAGGTCTTTGACAAAATCCAGCACCCTTTCTTAATAAAAACCCTTGAGAAAGTCAGGATAGAAGGAACATACTTAAAGATCATAAAAGCCATTTATGAAAAGCCCACAGCTAACATCATCCTCAATGGGGAAAAACTGAGAGCTTTTTCCCTGAGATCAGGAACACGACAGGGATGCCCACTCTCACTGCTGTTGTTTAACATAGTGTTGGAATCCTAGCATCAGCAATCAGACAACAAAAGGAAATCAAAGGCATCAAAATTGGCAAAGATGAAGTCAAGCTTTTGCTTTTTGCAGATGACATGATATTATACATGGAAAACCCGATAGACTCCACCAAAAGTCTGCTAGAACTGATACATGAATTCAGCAAAGTTGCAGGATACAAAATCAATGTACAGAAATCAGTTGCATTCTTATACACTAACAATGAAGCAACAGAAAGACAAATAAAGAAACTGATCCCATTCACAATTGCACCAAGAAGCATAAAATACCTAGGAATAAATCTAACCAAAGATGTAAAAGATCTGTATGTTGAAAAGTATAGAAAGCTTATGAAGGTAATCGAAGAAGATATAAAGAAATGGAAAGACATTCCCTGCTCATGGATTGGAAGAATAAATATTGTCAAAATGTCAATACTACCCAAAGCTATCTACACATTCAATGCAATCCCAATCCAAATTGCACCAGCATTCTTCTCGAAGCTAGAACAAGCCATTCTAAAATTCATATAGAACCACAAAAGGCCCCGAATAGCCAAAGTAATTTTGAAGAAGACCAAAGCAGGAGGCATCACAATCCCAGACTGTAGCCTGTACAGCCTACAAAGCTGTAATGATTAAGACAGCATGGTTTGGCACAAAAACAGACACATAGACCAATGGAATAGAATAGAAACCCCAGAACTAGACCCACAAACGTGTGGCCAACTCATCTTTGACAAAGCAGGAAAGAACATCCAATGGAAAAAAGACAGTCTCTTTAACAAATGGTGCTGGGAGAACTGGACAGCAACATGCAGAAGGTTGAAACTAGACCACTTTCTGACACCATTCACAAAAATAAACTCAAAATGGATAAAGGACCTGAATGTGAGACAGGAAACCATCAAAACCCTAGAGGAGAAAGCAGGAAAAGACCTCTCTGACCTCAGCTGTAGCAATCTCTTACTCGACACATCCCCAAAGGCAAGGGAATTAAAAGCAAAAATGAATTACTGGGACCTTATGAAGATAAAAAGCTTCTGCACAGCAAAGGAAACAACCAACAAAACTAAAAGGCAACCAACGGAATGGGAAAACATATTTGCAAATGACATATCGGACACAGGGCTAGTATCCAAAATCTATAAAGAGCTCACCAAACTCCACACCCGAAAAACAAATAACCCAGTGAAGAAATGGGCAGAAAACATGAATAGACACTTCTCTAAAGAAGACATCCGGATGGCCAACAGGCACATGAAAAGATGTTCAACGTCGCTCCTCATCAGGGAAATACAAATCAAAACCACACTCAGATATCACCTCACGCCAGTCAGAGTGGCCAAAATGAACAAATCAGGAGACTATAGATGCTGGAGAGGATGTGGAGAAACGGGAACCCTCTTGCACTGTTGGTGGGAATGCAAATTGGTGCAGCCACTCTGGAAAGCAGTGTGGAGGTTCCTCAGAAAATTAAAAATAGACCTACCCTATGACCCAGCAATAGCACTGCTAGGAATTTACCCTAGGTATACAGGAGTACTGATGCACAGGGGCACTTGTACCCCAATGTTTATAGCAGCACTCTCAACAATAGCCAAATTATGGAAAGAGCCTAAATGTCCAATAACTGGCAAATGGATAAAGAAGTTGTGGTTTATATACACAATGGAATACTACGTGGCAATGAGAAAGAATGAAATATGGCCTTTTGTAGCAACGTGGATGGAATTGGAGAGTGTGATGCTAAGTGAAATAAGCCACACAGAGAAAGACAGATACCATATGGTTTCACTCTTATGTGGATCCTGAGAAACATAACAGAAACCCATGGAGGAGGGGAAGGAAAAAAAAAAAAAGAGGTTAGAGTGGGAGAGAACCAAAGCATAAGTGACTCTTAAAAACTGAGAACAAACTGAGGGTTGATGGGGGGTGGGAGGGAGGGGTGGGTGGGTGATGGGTATTGAGGAGGGCACCTTTTGGGACGAGCACTGGGTGTTGTATGGAAACTAATTTGAAAATAAATTTCATATATTGAAAAAAAAACATTAAAAGCCCTCAACAAAGCAGGTTTAGAGGGAACAAATTCAGTAAAGTTGTAGGATACAAAATCAATGTACATAAACCTATTGGATTTCTACACACCAATAATGAAGAAGCAGAAAGAGAAACTAAGAAAACAATTCCATTTACAACTGCACCAATAATAATAATAATAATAATAACCAAAGACATGCAAGACCTGTATTCTGAAAATGATAGAACAGTGATGAAAGAAATTGAAGATTACACAAATGGAAAGAAATTCCGTGATCATAGATTGGAAGAACAAATATTGTTAACATGTCTATACCAACCAAAGCAATCTACATATATAATGCAATCAAAATACCGATAGCCTTTTTCAGAGAACTAGAGCAAACAATCCTAAAAATTTGCAGGGAACCACTAAAGACCCTGAATAGCCAAAGCAATCTTGAAAAAGAAAAGCAAAGCTGGAGGCATCGTATTTCTGGACTTCAAGTTATATTAAAAGCTATAGTAATCAGTATGGTACTGGCACAAAAATAACACATAGATCAGTGGAATAGACTAGAAAACTCAGCAATGAACCCACACCTATATGGTCAATTAATCTTCAACAAAGCAGGAAAGAATATCCAAAGGGGAAGAGAATGTCTCTTCAACAAAAGGTGTTGGGCAAACTGGACCACTTTCTTACACCATACACAAAAATAAATTCAAAATGGATTAAAGACCTGTTTGTGAGACCTGAAACCGGAAAAATCATAGAAGAGAACACAGGCAGTAACTTGTTTGATATCGGCCGTAGCAAATTCTTCCTAGATATGTCCCTCCAGGTAAGGGAAATAAAAGCAAAATAAACTATTGGGACTACCTCAAAACAAAAAACTTCTGCACAGTGAAGGAAACAATTAACAAAAGTAAAAAGCAACCTGCAGAATGGGAGAACATATTTGCCAATGACATATCTGATAAAGGGTTAGTATCCAAAATATATAAAGAATGTATAAAACTCAACACTCCAAAAATGAATAATTAAGAAATAGGCAAAAGACATGAATATCTATTTTTCCAAACAAGATATACAGATGGCCAACAGAGACATGAAAAGATGATCAACATCACTCACCATCAGGGAAATGCAAATGAAAACTACAAGATAAAACTTCATACCTGTCAGAATAGCTGTCAGAATCAGCAACACAAGAAAGAAGTGTTGGCCAAGATGTGGAGAAAGAGTAACTCTCTTGCACTGTTAGTGGGAATGCAAACTGGTGCAGCCACTCTGAAAAACAGTATGGAGGTTCCTCAAAATGTTAAAAAATAGAACTACCCTACAATTCAACAATTGCACTATTAGGTATTTACTCAAAGAATACAAAAATATGAATCTGAAGGGATAGATGAACCCTGATGTTTATAGCAGCATTCTCTACAGTACCTAAAGTATGGAAATAGCCAAAATGTCTATTGACTGAAAATTGGTGTGTATATATATATATATATATATATATACATATATATGTAAATGAGTATACACACACACAACACACACTCATACTTCATATGAGTGAAGTATACACACACACAACACACACACACACACACACTAGATTATTACTCAGCCACAAAAATGAATGAAATCTTGCTTTTTGCAATGACATGGATGCAGCTGGAGAGTATTATACTAAGTGAAATAAGTAAGTTAGAAAAAGACAAATACCATATGATTTCACTCATATGTGAAATTTAAGAAACAAAACAAACGAGCAAAGAGTAAAAAAAGAGAGAGAGCAAACCAAGAAACAGACTCTTAACTATAGAAAATAAACTGATGGTTACCAGAAGGGAGGTGGGTAGAGGGATAGCTGAAGTAGGTGATGGGGATTAAGGAGTGCACTTGCTGTGATGAGCACCAGTGATGCACGGAATTGTTGAACACCTGAAACTAATATTACACTGTATGTTAACTAACTGTAATTTAAATTAAAACTTTTAAAAAAGAATTTTTTTTCTGGCTTGCTTTTCTGCAAATTCAATTATTTTTTTAACTTTTTTATTATTTTTTTAATTTACATCCAAATTAGTTACCATATAGTGCAACAATGATTTCAGGAGTAGATTCCTTAGTGCCCCTTACCCATTTAGCCCATGCCCCCTCCCACAACCCCTCCCGTAACCCTCAGTTTGTTCTCCATATTTATGAGTCTCTTCTGTTTTGTCCCCCTCCCTGTTTTTATATTATTTTTGTTTCCCTTCCCTTATGTTCATCTGTTTTGTCTCTTAAAGTCTTCATATGAGTGAAGTCATATGATTTTTGTCTTTCTCTGACTGACTGATTTCACTTAGCATAATACCCCCCCAGTTTCATCCATGTAGTTGCAAATGGCAAGATTTCATTCTTTTTGATTGCCGAGTGATACTCCATTGTATAAATATACCACATCTTCTTTATCCATTCATCCATTGATGGACATTTGGGCCCTTTCCATACTTTGGCTATTATTGATAGTGCTGCTATAAACATGGGGGTGCATGTGTCCCTTCGAAACAGCACACCTGTATCCTGTGGATAAATGCCTAGTAGTGCAATTGCTGGGTCGTAGGGTAGTTCTATTTTTAGTTTTTTGAGGAACCTCCATACTATTTTCCAGAGTGGCTGCACCAGTTTGCATTCCCACCAACAGTGCAAAAGAGATCCTCTTTATCTGCATCCTCACCAACATCTGTTGTTGCCTGAGTTGTTAATGTTAGCCATTCTGACACGTGTGAGGTGGTATCTCATTGTGGTTTTGATTTGTATTTCCCTGATGATGAGTGATGTTGAGCATTTTTTCATGTGTCAGTTGGACATCTAGATGTCTTCTTTGGAGAAGCCTTTTCTGTCTTTTGCCCATTTCTTCACTGGATTATTTGGTCATTCATGTCTTTTTCCCATTTCTTCACTGGATTATTTGGGTTTTTTGGGTGTTGAGTTTGATAAGTTCTTTATAGATTTTGGATACTAACCCTTTATCTGATATGTCGTTTGCAAATATCTTCTCCCATTCTGTCGGTTGCCTTTTAGTTTTGCTGATTGTTTCCTTTGCTGTGCAGGAGCTTTTTATTTTGATGAGGTCCCATTAGTTCATTTTTGCTTTTGTTTCCATTCCCTCCGGAGACCTGTTGAGTAAGAAGTTGCTGCAGCCAAGATGAAAGAGGGTTTTGCCTGCTTTCTCCTTGAGGATTTTGATGGCTTCCTGTCTTACATTGAGGTCTTTCATCCATTTTGAGTTTATTTTTGTGTATGGTGTAAGAAAGTGGTCCAGGTTCATTCTTCTGCATGTCGCTGTCCACTTTTCCTGGCACCACCTGCTGAAGAGACTGTCTTTATTCCATTGGATAGTCTTTCCTGCTTTGTCAAAGATTAGTTGGCCATACGTTTGTGGGTCTGTTTCTGGGTTCTCTATTCTCTATTCATTGATCTGAGTGTCTGTTCTTGTGCCAGTATCATACTGTCTTGGTGACTACAGTTTGTAATACAGCTTGAAGTCCGGGATTGTGATGCCTCCTGCTTTGGTTTTCTTTTTCAAGATTGCTTTGGCTATTCAGGGTCTTTTCTGGTTCCATACAAATTTTAGGACTATTTGTTCTAGCTCTGTGAAGGATGCAAGTGTTATTTTGATAGGGATTGCATTGAATATGTAGATTGCTTTGGGTAGTATCAACATTTTAACAATATTTGTTCTTCGTATCCAGGAGCATGGGATCTTTTTCCATTTTTTTGTGTCTTTAATTTCTTTTGTAAGCTTTCGATAGTTTTCAGTGTATAGATTTTTCACCTCTTTGGTTAGATTTATTCCTAGTTATTTTATGGTTTTTGGTGCGACTGTAAATGGGATCAATCAAGTCCTTGATTTCTCTTTCTGTGGCTTCATTGTTGGTGTATAGGAATGCAACTGATTTCTGTGCATTGATTTTATATCCTGCAACTTTGCTGAATTCATGAATCAATTCTAGCAGTTTTTTGGTGGAATCTTTTGGGTTTTCCGTATAGAGTATCGTGTCATCTGCGAAGAGTGAAAGTTTGACCTCCTGCTGGCTGATTTGGATGCCTTTTATTTCTTTGTGTTGTCGGATTGCAGAGGCTAAGACTTCCAATACTATGTTGATTAACAGTGGTAAGAGTGGACATCCCTGTCTCGTTCCTGACCTTAGGGGGAAAGCTGTCAGTTTTCCCCATTGAGGATGATATTAGCGTTAGGTTGTTCATATATGGCTTTTATGATCTCGAGGTATGCTCCTTCTCTCCCTACTTTCTTGAGGGTTTTTATCAAGAAAGGATGCTGTATTTTATCAAATGCTTTCTCTGCATCTCTTGAGAGGATCATATGGTTCTTGTCCTTTCTTTGATTGATGTGATGAATCACGTTAATTGTTTTGCAGATATTGAATCAGCCCTGCATCCCAGGTATAAATCCCAGTTGGTCAGGGTGAATAATTTTTTTAATGTATTGTTGGATTCGGTTGGCTAATATCTTGTTGAGTATTTTTGCATCCATGTTCATCAGGGAAATTGGTCTATAGTTCTCCTTTTTAGTGGGGTCTATGTCTGGTTTTGGAATCAAGGTAATGCTGGCTTCATAGAGTTTGGAAGTTTTCCTTCCATTTCTATTTTTTTGGAACAGTTTCAAGAGAATAGGTGTTAACTCTTCTTTAAATGTTTGGTAGAATTCCCCTGGAAAGCCATCTGGCCCTGGACTCTTGTTTTTTGGGAGATTTTTCCTGGAAAGCCATTTGGCCCTGGACTTTTGTTTTTTGGGAGATTTTTTATTATTAATTTGATTTCCTTACTGGTTATGGGTGTGTTCAAATTTTCTATTTCTTCCTCTTTCAGTTTTGGTAGTGCATATGTTTCTAGGAATTTGTCCATTTCTTCCAGGTTGCCCATTTTATTGGCATATAATTGCTCATAATATTCTCTTATTATTGTTTTTATTTCTGCTATGTTGGTTGTGATCTCTCCTCTTTTATTCTTGATTTTATTTATTTGGGTCCTTTCCTTTTTCTTTTTGATCAAACTGGCTAGTGGTTTATCAATTTTGTTAATTCTTTCAAAGAACCAGCTTCTGGTTTCATTCATCTGTTCTACTGGTTTTTTTGGTTTCAATAGCATTAATTTCTGCTCTAATCTTATGAATTAATTTTTTTCTGCCTTGCTTTTCTGCAAATTCAATTATTTAGTCATCAAAATTTATATTTTTAGGAACTTCATTTTCTTTTTAAAAATTTTTTAATTTTAGGATAGTTTACACACAATGTTACATTAGTTTCAGGTGTACAACATAGTGATTCAGCTTCTCCATACAGTATGCTATGCTTACAACAAGTGGATCTACCATCTCTTGCCATACAACACTATTACAGAATCATTGGCTATATTCACTATGCTGTGCCTTTATTACCATGACTTATTCATTCTATAACTGGAAGCCTGTACCTTCCATTCCTCTATACCCCTTTTGCCTATCCCTTCATCTGCCTCCCCTCTGGAAACCATCAATTTGTTCCCTGTAGTTATATGTTTGATTATGTTTTTTTTGTTGTTGTTTATTCATTCATTTTGTTTTTTAGAATTAGAAATTTTATTTTCAACCAATATGATGGAAAGCACCATCATTCACAATATTGCAAAGAGTATTTGATAACTTTTCATTTTGAAAGGGGGCTTTGTGTTGGTGTAACTGTTACTGGGACTTTTTTGTAGGCTGTGACAACATTGGGATGGATTTCTGATAAGTTATTTCAAAATACAAATGTTAATGCACCTAGAGCTGATGATTCTTGTGGAACAATTTTTCTAAAAAACGATCTCTTCATGCAAAGCACTTTTGTGTTAATCTGAATCTAATTTTAAATATAAATTTGTACAATGGCATTTGATGTTTCCTTTGACATTTCCTGTAACTTGTGGAGGTCTGCTATAGACTGAATGCTTACGTCAGAGTAATATGTTAAAATCCTAACCCCCAGTGTGATAGTATTAGGAGGTGGTGTCTTTAATAAGTGATTAGGTCTTGAGGGAAGACCCCTCATGAATAATATTCGTGTTCTTATAAAAGAGATCCCAAAGAGCTCCTTCACCCCTTCCACTACACAGCAATAAGATGGCCATCAAATGAACCAGAAAGTGGGCTCTCACCAGACACTGAATCTGCCAAACCCTTGATCTTGGAATTCCTAGCCTCCAGAAATAAAGTTTTGCTATAGCAGCCTAAACAGACTAAGACAGGGTCATACAAATGGAAAATGGTGTGACAATTTATTTATAATTCAAAATGCCTGTTTATGTATTCTACCACTGTATCTTCAATTACAACGAAAACACTTTAAAAGTGTTAATAATTGTCATTAATAATTGGCTCATGGGAAGCTTTCATCAAATGTGTCTAATGTGATGATCTTTAAATTTCCTTTCCATTTTTATGCCTGTGGTTATTTTCTTTGCAATGTTGCAGCAGTTTTCAAAATCAGAGATTCTAAACTCTTCAAAGAATTCTAACCCCCCTCCATGTACTTTACTGCAATATGAATGGGTACACTTTTATTTTGTAATAATTTACTGAACAAGTTTACAGCCCAGGCACCAGCAGTTCCTGTCCCAGTGCTCAAGCCAGAGTTAATATCTGTGCAGATGCTGCAGCGACAGGCTCTGCTGACAGAAGGGCAAGATTGCCTTCCACCATGGGTCCCATCACTGCCTCTATGCAGAAGCCATCCTCAGGCATATGGCCTCTCCACCACCACTGCTTCTGCTACTGCTGCCACCATTGTCACTGGCCTAATGTCTTCCCTCTGGGCTGGTGCCCCAGACTGCCCTAGATGTGCTTGTGCATGGCAGACAGTGTGACCAACTGCTCAGCATGCACACAACCTACCAGGCCCACGTGCTATGCACATTGCCATCCACTGCATCTCTACTGCTCATGTGTACAGTCCATTGTCACATTGTACTACAATTACAAGACACTAGTTCAAAGATAAAATAATTAAGAATGTCAAGACGGGGCACCTGGGTGACTCAGTCAGTTAAGCGTCCAACTCTTGATTTCAGCTCAGGTCATGATCTCATGGTTTGTGAATTTGAGCCCCATGTCAGGCTACATTCTGAGTGCAGAGCCTGCTTGGGATTTTCTCTCTCTCCCTCTCTCAGTCCCTCCCCCACTTGTGCTTGCTCTCTCTTTCTCAAAATAAATAAATAAACTTAAAAAATATGGAACCACCCTTGAAACCTAGGAATAAATCACAGGTGATTGTGGTAAATGATTTTTTACTGTATTGACGGATTTGGCTTGTTAGTTTTTTGTTGAGGATTTTTGCATCTACGTTCATCAGAAATACTGGCCTATAGTTCTCTTTTCTATTGGTGTCTTTATCTGGTTTTGGTATCAGGGTAATGCTGGCCTCAAAGAATGAATTTGGAAGTTTTCCTTCCTTTTCTATTTTTTTGGGGGGAAATAGTTTAAGAAGAATAGGTATTAACTCTTCTTTAAGTGGTTGGTAGAATTTTATTTGTTTAGAGCATTTTAAAATTACTCATTCAATTTCTTTGCTGGTTATAGATCTGTTCAAGTTTTCTATTCTTGTTCCAGTTTTGGTGATTTATATGTTTTTAGGAAGTTGTCCATTTCTTCTAGGTTGTCCAATATGTTGGCGTATAGTTTTTCATAATATTCTCTTATAATTGTTTGTATATCTGTGTTGTTGGTTGTTATTTTTCCTCTCTCATTTGTGATTTTATTTGATTCCCTTCTTTTTTTTTCTTGATATCTGGCTAGAGGTTTATTAATTTTATTGATATTTTCAAAGAACCAGCTCCTGGTTTCATTGATCAGTTCTATTGTTTGTTTACTTCTACATCATTTATTTCTGATTTGATCTTTATTATTGCCTTACTTCTCCTGGTTTTAGGGTTTGTTTCTTGTACTATTTCTAGCTCATTTAGATATAAGGTTAGGTTGTTTATTTGGGATTTTTTTTACTTCCTGAGGTAGGCCTATATTGCTCTAAACTTCTGTCTTAGAACCTCCTTCCTGAATTCCAAAGGTTTTAGACCGTTGTGTTTTCTTTTTCATTTGTTTCCATGTTTTAAAATTTCCTCTTTGACTTCCTAGTTGAGTGATTCATTGTGTAGTAGCAGGTTATTTAACCTCCATTATTTGTGGTCTTTCCAGATTTTTTTCTTGTGGTTGACTTCTAATTTCATAGCATTGTGGTCGAAAAAGATGCATGGTATGACTTTGATCTTATTGAATTTGTTAAGGCTTGTTTTGTGGGCTAATATGTAATCTATTCTGTTGAATGTTCCATGGGTACTAGAAAAGAATGTGTATTCTGCTCTTTTAGGATGGAATGTGCTGAATACATCTGTTAAATCCATCTGTTCCTGTGTATCATTCAAAGCCACTGTTTACTTGTTGACTTTCTGTTGAGATGATCTATCCATTGATGTAAGTGGGAATATTAAAGTCCCCTAGTATTATTGTATTATTATTGATGAGTTCTTTTATGTTTGTTATTAGCTGCTTTATGTATTTGGGTGCTTCTATGTTGGTTGCATAAATATTTATAATTGTTATATCTTCTTGTTGGATTGTCCCCTTTATTTTTTTTAAATAATTTTTTAATGTTTAGTCATTTTTGAGGGGTGAGGGGCAGAGAGAGAGGGAGACAGAGAATCTGAAGCAGGCTCTGTGCTGTCAGCACAAAGCCTGAAGTGGGGCTCAAACCTATGAACCATGAGATCATGACCTGAGCTGAAGTTGGACACTCAACAGACTGAGCCATCCATGTGCCCCTGACCCCTTTATCTTTATGTGTGTCCTTCTTTGTCTCTTGTTATAGTCTTTGGTTTAAAGTCTATTTTGTCCCATATAAATATTGCTACCCCAGCTTTCTTTTGATGTTTGTATGATAGATTTTTCTCCATCCCTTCTCTTTCAATCTGTAGGTGTCTTTAGGTCTAAAATAAATCTTTTGTAGGCACATATAGATGGGCCTTGTTTTTTTAAATTATTTTATTTTATTTTTAAATGTTTATGTATTTTTAAAATTATTTTATGTGTTTTTATGTGTGTGTTTTTTGTTTGTTTTTTTTTTTTTTAATTTTTTTTTTTCAACGTTTATTTTATTTTTTGGGACAGAGAGAGACAGAGCATGAACGGGGGAGGGACAGAGAGAGAGGGAGACACAGAATTGGAAACAGGCTCCAGGCTCTGAGCCATCAGCCCAGAGCCTGACGCGGGGCTCGAACTCACGGACCGTGAGATCGTGACCTGGCTGAAGTCGGACGCTTAACCGACTGCGCCACCCAGGCGCCCCTTATGTGTGTGTTTTTTAAATTATTTTATTTTATTTTTAAATGTTTATGTATTTATTTTGAGAGAGAGTGAGAGAGAGTGTGCACGCTCACACAAGCAGGGGAGGGGCAGAGAGGAGAGAGAGAATCCCAAATAGGCTCCATACTGTCAGTGCAGAGCCTGATGTGGGGCTCAGTCTCATGACTGTGAGATCATGACCTGAGCTGAAATCAAGAGTTGGACACTTAACCTACTGAGCCACCAAGGTGCCCCTTTATTTTATTTTTTTAATGTTTATTTATTTGTTTTGAGAGAAAGGGAGAGTGTGCCAGTGAGGGAGGAGCAGAGAACAAGAGACAGAGAATCCAAGGCAGGCTCTGAACTGTCAGTGCAAAGTCTAGTGCAGGGCTCGAATGCATGAACCATGAGATCACGACCTGGGCTGAAATCAAGAGTCAGATGATTAACCAAGCCACCCAGATGCCCCAGGTCTTGTTTTTTAAAATCCATTCTGTCCCCTGTGTCTTTTGATTAGAATATTTAGCCATTTACATTCAAAGTAATTATTGACAGATATGTATTTATTGTCATTTTATTATTTGTTTTGTGATTGTTTCTGAAGATTTTCTCTGATCCTTTCTTGTATTTCTCTCTTTCATAGTTTGCTGATTTTATTTATATATTTGGATTTATTTATCTTTATTCTTTGCATATTTATTAGTGGTTTTTGACATGTGGTTCCCATTAGGTTTGTATATAGCCTCTTCTGTGTATACCAGTCTGTATTAAGTTGATGATCATTTAGGTTTGAACCCATTGTTACTCCTCTCCTCTGCATGTTTTATATTTCACATCCTTTTATTTTGTGAATTTCTGGACTAATTTTTTATAGGATTATTAATTTTTACTGCTTTTGTTTCCTACCTTTGAAGTGTCACTTTTGGTATCTCTTTTCCGCTCAAAGAGCCCCCTTTATTATTTTTTGCAGGACTGGTTTTTTGGTCATGAACTCCTTTAGTTTTTATTTGTCTGGGAAACTCTTTATCTCTCCTTCTATTCTGAACAATAGCATTGCTGCATAGAGTATTCTTGGCTGCAGATTTTTCCCATTCAGCACCTTGTACCTATCATGCCACTCCCTTCTGACTTGCAAAATTTCTGCTGAAAAATCCCCTGCTAGCCTTATGGGATTTTCCTTATATGTAATGGTCTTCCTTTGTCTTGCTGCTTTTAATTTTTTTCTTTATAACTATATTTTACAAATTTAACTACAATATGTCTTGGTATGGATCTGCTTTTGTTGACTTTGATGGGGGTTCTCTCTGTGCCTCCTGGATCTGAATGTCTGTTTCCTTCCCCAGATTAGGGAAAGTTTCAGCTATTATTTCCTCAAATAAATTTTCTGCCCCCCTTTCTCTCTCTTCTCTGGGGATTCCTAGAATACAAATGTTATTACATTTGATAGAGTCACTGAGTTCCTTAAGTCTATTCTCATGCTGCACAATGCATTTTTCTCTTTTGTTCAACTTGGTTTCCATTATTCTGTCTTCAGCATCAGTAATTCGTTCCTCTGCTTCTTCCATCTTGCTGTTCATTCCATCTAGCATGCTTCTCATTTGGTTTATTGAGCCCTCTATCACTGCTATTTTATTCCTTATCTCTGTGTTAAGGGTCTTACTGATGTCTTCTACTCTTTTCTCAAGTCCACTGAGTCCTCGTGACCATTACTTTAAATTCTCTATCAGGCATGTTACTTATACCTGTTTGACTTAGATCTCTGACCATGGCCTTGTCCTGTTCTTTCATTTGGGATAAATTTTTCTGTCTTTTCATTTTGTCTAAGTCTATGCGCCTGTTTCTGTGTGTTAGGAAAGTCATCTACATCTCTTGTTCTTCAGAGTAATGGCCTTATGAATAAGAGGCCCTGTAGTGCCCTGCCCTGTGGTGTACCCTGTTCCCCAGGACCTGGCACTTCCAGGAGCATCTCCAATCTATGCTGCATGTACTCTGTTGTTGTGTCCTAGTCACCTTATCCTTCAGACAAGTCCTCTGTAGAAGTTATGTTTGCCTGTTGTGGGCAGTGTTTGGTCCCTGGCCTGAATGTTGTGCCTTTTAACCAGGTGTACTTTGGTCTATTTGTGAAATGAGACTTGTTGCCACCACTGTAGGAACTGAGGCTCCAGTAGACTCCTATGTTAGAAGACATGGTGTGAGCAAGGGTTGGGCCTGTCTTCTCATGGAGGAGGCCCACCGTGCTGGGACTGAGGCAAGTGTGCCTGAGAAGGGCAGTTCCACTGGAGTGTGGGGTGGTGGGGCTTAGTGTAAGTAAGTTAGGTAGTAAGTGTTGGCACTGCAATGGTTCCTGAAGCGGCTCTGTGCTTATACTGAGGGGTAAGGGAGGGGAATGGTGCTGGCCAGTTCCTTTGTTCCTGAAGGGATCTCTTCGTAAATGCTGTCTGTATGGGATGTGATCTGAGGTGAACAAATTAACCTCCCCACTATGTGCCCCAGGTGCTCTTCAGATCTCTTTCCGTGCTGTATGTCTACAGATTGTTTGCCTGCCTTCTACCAACAAGCAGGGCAATGCCCTCCAGGCTGTATTCCAGCCAAGACTGATGACATTTAAAACTCCAGGCTTTAAGCCCCACTGGTTGCCAGAACTCATGAAATTAGGCCCCTCTTGCTTTCCAGGCCAATTGCTATGGGGGTTTGTTTTCCCTGTGTGCTCCCACATGTCTCTCACCCTTCTCTGCAATGTATCTCGCACTTCTCCATGACCATGGCTCCCTCCCCAACCTGGTAGCCACAATCTGTTACTCTCCCAAACCGGATCTCCACATGTCCTACCTTCTTTGATATGACCTCTTCTCTCCCTTTAGTTGTGGAGTTTGTTTTGCCAGTCGTCAGGTTAATTTCTGGGGTACTTAGGATGATTTGATAGTTTTGTAGTTGTAAATGGGACAAGTAGAGCCTAGGGTCCTCCTACTCTGCTGCCATCTTCCAACTACATCCCTATTATGTTTTATAAGTAAAATATTTTTTAGTGTTTATTTATTTTTCAGAGACAGAGTATGAGTGGGGAAGGGGCAGAGAGAGAGGGAGACAGAATCTGAAGCAGGCTCCAGGCTCTGAGGTCTCAGCACAGAGCCCGACGTGGGGCTCGAACTCACAAACCATGAGTTCATGCCCTGAGCTGAAGTCAGCCACTTAACCAACTGAGTAAAATATTTTTTAATGTTTATTTATTTTTGAGAGAGAGAGAGAGAGAGAGAGACAGAGACAGAGTGTGAGATGGGGAGGGACATAGTGAGAGGAAGACACAGAATCTGAAGCAAGCTCCAGGCTCTGAGCTGTCAACACAGAACCCGATGCAGGGCTCAAACTCACAGACTGCATGATCTGAGCCGAAGTCGGATGCTCAACCAAGCTACCCAGGCTACCCACCACTGGGGGTTGTGGTGGCAGTGGGTAGAGACAGAATAACAATACAGATACATGGAGGTTAGTGTGGATATTTATCATTTTCACATGAATAGGATCATACTGTCCATATTATTTGGCCAGTTGCTTTCTTCACTTGGTGATATATCTTGGAAATCTTTCTACCAAAACCAAAATCAACCTTGTTTTCTTTCTGGAATTCTTACTCAGGGAATTCCATAACTCAGGTGGGTCTTGATTTATTTCTCTACTCCTCTGATGGATGTTTTAAGTGGTTTCATTTTTCACTAATACAGAGCTGCAGCAAACATACCAGTAGGGGCCTCCTGTGCTCAGGCATGTTTCTCTAGGTGGCCACTCAAAAGTAGGTTGCTGGGACATGGGGTATGGGTATTTTCAATTTTAATACATACTGTCATGTTGCATTATGCCAATTTTCATTCTCATCAGGAGTATATCTTCATATTTCCTAAGACTCTGACCTTTAAATTGTTTACCAATCCGATGGATGAAAAAAATGGTAACTCATGTTTGTTTGTTTTATTATCTCATCACAAATGAAGTTGAACATCTTTTCATGTTTATTGGCCCATCCTTTGTGAATTGTTTATAACCTTTGTCTAGTTTTTCTTACAGGGTTGTCCTTTTTCTATATATATTGAGTTGTAGGAGTCATTTCTAGTTCTGGATATTAACCCGTTGTCTATTATGCATGTTGCTGATATTCTCCCATAGTATGTAACATGTTTATGGTTTATGTTATCATACAGAAGTTTTAAGTGTTT
The DNA here is from genome assembly GCF_028018385.1 of Neofelis nebulosa. Lineage (NCBI taxonomy): Eukaryota > Metazoa > Chordata > Mammalia > Carnivora > Felidae > Neofelis > Neofelis nebulosa. The sequence goes on from NC_080800.1 coordinate 48,326,967, forward strand.
GTATAGTGATTTGATATATTTATATCAACCTTTCTCTTCTATGGCTTTTCTGTTGTGTTTATTGTTAGAAGGCCTTTCTTATCCAAGGCAACAGCCATCTTCTCTTTTTCTCATTCTGTTATAGTGCTTTCCATTTAGGTCTTTAATCTACCTTAAACTCATTTCCTTCTCAAAACCTTTGCACTTTTGCTGTCTAGAACTCTCTTCCCCCAGATCTTCCTATGGCTGACACCTTCAGCACTTCATTCAAATATTGCTTCTTCCAAAAGGCCTTCCCTGACTACCTTAACTAAATTGACCACCCACTCTCCATTAAGGTGTTCTATAGTTCATTACCTTGATTTATTTTCTTTATAGGTCACCTCTCTCTGAAGTTATCTGATTTGTTTATTTGTTGTATCTCCTTAGATTGTAAACTTGATGAGAGTAGGGATTTTTGTCTTGTTCCCAGCTTCTAGAATACTTTTAGAGTTTATTCTAGTGAATTTGATATGCTATAAGGATAAATAAAATTTTTTCCCAAAAAGATAGCTGATTGTTTCAACACTAAAAGTCCCCTTTTAAAAGGGGTATTATTTCAGTCATCCTGTTTTTATACTCCTACTAAATACTGAGTGAGTCAAGAATAGTTATGATTATTAGTCCAGTGGTTCTCAACCCTGGTGGTATATTAGAATCACACTTAAATATTTTTTAAAATTTAGGTATAGAGTGTGTATTAGTTTTCTAGGGCTACCATAACAAAGTATCACAAACTGGGTATCTTAAAAAAACAGAAATTTATTGTGTCACAGTTCTAGAGGTGAGAAGTCCAGAATTAAGGTATTGGCAGGCCATGCTTTCTCTGAAAGCCCTAGCAGAGTATCCTTCCTGTCTTTCTAGCTTCTGGTGGTTGCAATCCTTGACATTCCTTGGCTTGTAGATGTATCACACTGCCTCCATCATCACATAGTGTTCTTCCTGTGTGTCTGAATTTCCCTTCTTATACAGACACCAATCATTGGGTTAAGATCCACCCTACTACAGTAGGACCTCATTTTAACATGATTACATCCACAAAGACTGTATTTCCAAATAAGGTTACAATCACAGGTTCTGGGTGGATGTGAATCTTGGGGGCATACTATTCAACCCATTACAGAGTGTCACATTTTAAAAATCTGCTTCATTAAGTCTAGAGTGGAGGTCCAATATCCTTAATTTTTAAAAGCTTCACAGACTTGGGGCGCCTGGGTGGCGCAGTCGGTTAAGCGTCCGACTTCAGCCAGGTCACGATCTTGCGGTCCGTGAGTTCGAGCCCCGCGTCGGGCTCTGGGCTGATGGCTCGGAGCCTGGAGCCTGTTTCCGATTCTGTGTCTCCCTCTCTCTGCCCCTCCCCCGTTCATGTTCTGTCTGTCTCTCTCTGTCCCAAAAATAAATAAAAAACGTTGGGGAAAAAAAAAAAATTAAAAAAAAAAAAAAAAAAAAGCTTCACAGACTTGACAAATGTCAGTGTTCACCTGGAAAGGCAAACATGAGAGATCAACTAGAACATTTCTTAAAAAAATAAAAAAGGAAGTGATAGAAAACTAGTTCTGTAAGATACTAAAAATATTAAAAAATAAAATGATTAATACAGTTTAGCACAATAAATGAATTAGATCAATGCAACAAACAGATTCCATAAGTAGACCCAAATATCTAAAGGAATTTAGTTTATGATAAATGTGACAATCGAAGTCAGTGGGGAAAAAAAGGGCTTATTCCATAAATGGTGCTCAGATAACTGGCTATTTGGTGTTGGGGTGAGGGAGGGAGTATCCTTACTTATTCCTTGTACCAAAATATAATTTTAGATGGGTAAGAAGTGGAAAAGGAAAAAAAGTCAAAACATAATTCCAGAAGAAAAGATGAATGTACTTATATGTACTTAGGAATAGGGAATGCCCTTTCAAAGCAAAATCCCAAACGCAGGTGCTAATAAAGGAAAATACTGATGAATTTGTGTGCATAAAGGTTAAAAGCTTTGTGAGACAAAAAAAATACCATAAACAAATTCAAAAGATCAAAAAGGGAGAAGTTTGCAACACATATGACACAGGGCTAGTTTCTTTACAATGAATTCAGAAAAAAATATGAAAAAGGCAAAACCCAACAGTAAAATGAGCTAATGAATAAGAAAATAATTTATAGAGAAAGACATACACATCAGTGAAGATTCGAAAAGATCTTCAGGGGTGCCTGGGTGGCTTAGTCAGTTAAGTGTCCGACTTCGGCTCAGGTCACGACCTCGCAGTTTGTGAGTTCAAGCCCTACATTGGGCTCTGTGCTGACAGCTCAGAGCCTGGAGCCTGCTTCATATCCTGCATCTCCCCCTCTCTCTGCCCCTCCCATGCTCATGCTCTGTCTCTCTCTCAATAATAAAAAAAATGTTAAAATTTTTTTTTAAAAGATGTTCAATCTCATCCATCAGATATATAGGAAATATATTTATGTATTATATAAGATATGTAAATAAAACACAATAAAACTCCATCTTCACCTATCATATTGAAGTGTTTAAAGTTTGATTATATGCAGAGCAAGAGAAGATATGAGGAAATAGATATACACTGCTGGTGAGACCATAAATTGGTGCAACTTTTTGCAGGTACGATTTGGCAATATTTATCAAAATAGAATATGCACATATTCTTTGAATGTGGTGGACTTTGCTAGAGCATTCCCAGTAATCATTCCCCACTTTTTCCTTCTTACCAATCCATAGGTTTTTATTTGTGTATCTATTCTTCCCACTCATAGTCCATGTATTTTGGGGTAAACTGATTCTACTCCTAGTTATTCTGGCCACAAACATTATTAGTTCAGGGGAAGGTTTGTGACATAAGCAAGCCAATTAGGGTGCATCTTGGGAGTCCTGTTCACTTGAAAGGTTGGATCATAAGTTTTTGCCAAACTTAAAAGTTGAGACTCAGCCTCCATTGCCACTGACAGCCATCTCATGGTTGGCCTTGACTACAGCAAAGGTTCTCAGCCTTTAGTGTGCATCAGAATCACATAGTTTGTTACAACACAGATTGTTGATCTCTACCCTCAGAGTTTCAAATTCTGTAGATCTGAGGTAGGGACCAAGAATTTCCTTTTGTAAGAAGTTTCTAGATGCTGCTGATGCTGCTGGTCCAGTGACTGCACTTAAAAATCCACTTGCGGGGCGCCTGGGTGGCGCAGTCGGTTAAGCGTCCGACTTCAGCCAGGTCACGATCTCGCGGTCCGTGAGTTCGAGCCCCACGTCAGGCTCTGGGCTGATGGCTCGGAGCCTGGAGCCTGTTTCCAATTCTGTGTGTCTCCCTCTCTCTGCCCCTTCCCCGTTCATGCTCTGTCTCTCTCTGTCCAAAAAAAATAAATAAAAAACGTTGAAAAAAAAATTTAAAAAAATCCACTTGCATAAAGGAGAACTGCAGAACATAGAGACTGAAAGAAACTGGGTAGCTCTGTTTCACCCTACTGCTGAGTTGTGTGTTTTTTTTTTTTACTTGTAACCAAAAGCATCCTAATCAATATACCTAGTAATCTTGCCACTAAAAATTTACCCTATGGATATCCTTGCTGAAGTTCACCAAAATATATGTCCATAGATGATCATTGCAACATTGCTTATAATAGCTAACTGGAAGCAATCAAAGCACATATTAATAGGGAACTAATCTATCTGATAGAATCATCCATCTAGTGGAATACTATGTGGTATTAAAAATTATGAAAATCTCTATATGCTCATAAAGAAATATCTCTAAGATATATTAAATAAAAACATCATGATGACTAAGAGTAATTTATACTTTTTAAACAAAAGAATAAACATTTATTTGCAGGTATATGATTAATTACTTCCTGGAAAGTTAATTCTGATTAAGAATGGCTATATTTGAGGAGAGGGGTTGTGATTGAGGTGGTGCTAGAGGTTTTTCAGTCTTCACTTTGCACGTTTGTATTGTTTTAATTAACTTGAGGTAAATTTTCCTTTTTTGAAAAAGGAAATGCCATTTGGAGTTATCTGGACAGAGCACAGGTCAATTTTAGTTTCTATGTAATTCTGTATTGAAAAAACAACTAAAAAATGTTATATTCTTCTTTAAAAGATTAAATCATAAAAAGATAAATGGAAAATTGAAGACTTCTTAGGTATTCAGCCAGGCTTGAGTGCCACTAACATGGTGCATAGGTTATAAACTGGGGAGGACCTATACCTATCCAGATTGAGACTCAACTAGAGAGTTGTTTATTGTACCCTAATATGCATATGAATCACCTAGGGATCTTGTTAAAATGCAGATTCTAATTTTTTTTTAACACATTTATTTTTGAGACAGAGAGAGAGCACGAGCCGGGGGGTGGGCAGAGAGAGTGGGAGACAGAGAATCTGAAGCAGGCTCCAGGCTCTGAGCTGTCAGCACAGAGCCTGACACAGGGCTCAAACTCACAAACTGTGAGATCATGACCTGAGCTGAAGTTGAATGTTCAACCGACTTAAGCCACCCAGGTGCCCCTAAAATGCAGATTCTAATTGAGTAGATCTAAGGTGGGGTCCAATATTCTGCAGTTCTTTTTTTTTTTTTAATTTTTAAATGTTTATTTTTGAGAGAGAGAGAAAGAGTGTGAGCAAAGGAGGGGCAGAGAGACAGGGAGACATGGAATCTGAAGTAGGCTGCAGACCTGAGCTGTCAGTGCAGAGCTGGATGTGGGGCTCTAACTCACAAACTGTGAGATCATGACCTGAGCCGAAGTTGGATGCTTAACTGACTGAGCTACCCAGGTGCCCCCCCCTTTTAAAAAAATGTTTGCCTATTTTTGAGTGAGAGAGAGAGAGTGACTGTGAGTGGGGGAGGGGCCGAGAGAGAGAGGGAGACACAGAATCCAAAACAGGCTCCAGGCTCTGAGCTATCAGCACAGAGCCCGATGCCCAACACAGGGCTTGAACTCATGAATGGCAAGATCGTGACTTGAGCTGAAGTTGGACACTTAACTGAGCCACCGAGGTCCCCCTATTCTGCAGTTCTAGTAGGTCCCAAGTGGCGTTAATATTGCTGGACCACTGATCAAACTTTGATAGCAAGAAAAAAAGAAGTGAAGAGGAAGAAGAAATAGGAAGTGTGGGAAGGGCCGATTAAGATGGAGAGGAAGGGACAGATATAAGATACTGCAGTAGAATGGACATATTGGATGAGGAGAGTTTGGGATCATGTTTTTGGCCTGGATGACATTAACCAGAGATAGAGGAATCAAGCTGGAGATAGGAGGAGGTATAGGAAACAATGGAGGAGTGGTAGCAAGACTTCACATTTAAACATATTGAGTTATATTTTTTCTGGGAGAGTATTATATGGACTTGTCCATCAGACCATTTGAACTCTGCATCTCCTCAGCAGAGTTTAGTTACAGGTAGATTTGGAAGTCAGCTATTTAAAGGTAAGAGTTGAGGCCATGGGATGGGATAAATCTCACCAAGGAGAAAGAATAGTGAGAAGATGGCTGAGAACAGAAACTCTGAGAAATGCTGATCTTTTTTTAAAAAAAAAAATCTTTATGTTTATTTATTTTTGGAAGAGAGAGAGAGAATGAGTGCATGTGGGATTAGGCAGAGAGAGACTGAAACACAGAATCCAAAGCAGGCTCCAGGCTCTGAGCTGTTAGCACAGAGCCCAGTGCGGGGATCAAACACACGAATTGTGAGATCATGATCTGAGCCAAAGTCAGCCACTTAACTGACTGAGCCACCCAGGCGCCTCTGAGAATTGCTGATCTTAAGACAGGCTAAGGAAGGAAATGAAGTAGAGAGGCAGTACAGCAGTACAGAAGACTAAATATTCTGAAGGGCCCTCCTACTACCAGAACAATTTGATCCTGCATAAAACATAATTTTTATTGTATTGCTGGATATGTGAGTTAGCAACTGCTGCATAATAAACCATCCCAAAACTAAGGGGCTTGAAACCAAACCATTTATGCATTGGCTATATAGCTCTGCCGTTTGGGACTAGGCTTGGCTGATATTGGCTGGGCTCATGTGCCTGTGGTCTTTTGGTGGGTTGGCTGGAGGTTGACAGGTCTAGGGTGGTCTTGTCTGGTATAGCTGGACAACTGGGTCTCACCCTCCAAAAGTCTAGCCCAGGCTTGTTCACATGGTAGTTCCAGGGGTTCAAGAGAGTGAGCAGAAGCATGCAAGCCTTCTTGAGGCCTAGGCTTGGAACTGGCACAATAATCACTTCTGCAGCAGTCTATTGACCAAAACAAAACACTAATCCAGCTTTTAAGGGTGGAGAAACAGATGCCATCTGTTAATGGGAGGAGCTGTAGAAGGTGTAGATACAAGAAGTTGTGAACAATTGTGGCTATTTTTGGAATTAATTTATCATGCTGGACTTACTAGAAGTAAAAGGAGTCTTTAAAGAACAAGCAAACAAATCTATGACAACAAAGTTAACAAACCCCAGTAATCTTGCTGGGGAGAGCAGGTCACTTGAGGAAACTTCCAAAAATGGAACAGAGGTATATCCTTGGAAAACTGAGGTATTATTACTGGATTAAACAAGGAAAGGGTGCTAGGTATCCAAGAATCTAGCCTTTTTTCTCAGAAAATTATAGAAATACTTTAAATTGACAATGAATAGTCTTGGTCTTTCTGGTCCTAGACTAGTATGCATATGTGTCAACTTTTAGGAGTTTGAGCTTGGACTCAAAACCAGTATGTCTTCTTAATGTACTGTTTTCACATCCACTGGCTTGTTTTATTCTCACAACTATCTGTAAGGGAAGCAAGGCAGGTATTATTCCCACTTAATACTACTTTTTAAAATAATTTTTTCCACAAAATATCTTTTTCATTATCTTATAAAGGTGAACATTTGTAAACCTTAGGTCCCAGCAGGAGCTATGTGCAAAAGTATTCACAGCAACATTAATGGAAACCCATATTTCCACTGGACAGAGAATAACTAAATTGTGGTGTATCCGTAAAGTGGAATACTATATAGAAGTGAAAACAAATTCACTACAACTAATGCAACAACACATTTGAGTCAGAGAAATCAAGTTGAGTGAGCAAAGGAAGTTGTAGAAGACTACATGATAATTACATGTTTATTCTTTTAAGTTTATTTATTGTGAGACAGAGAGAGAATGCAAGTGAGGAAGTGGCAGGGAGAGAGAGAGAGAATCCCAAGCAGGCTCTGCACTGGCAGTGCAGAGCCCGGTGTGGGGCTCAAACTCACGGACCTCAAGATTATGACCTGAGCCGGAACCAAGAGTCAGACAACCGACTGAGCCACCCAGGTGCCCCTACATTTTTATAAAATTAAAAAGCAAGTAAAACCTAACAATATGTTGTTCAGAGATAATTACTTATGCAATAAACATATTTAAAAAGAAAAAGGGAGCACCTGGGTGGCTCAGTCGGTGAAGCATATGACTTTTGGTTTTGGCTCAGCTCATGATCTTGAGGTTTCCTAAGTTCGAGCTCCACGTTGGGCTCTGCACTGGCAGTGCAGGGTCTGCTTGGGATTCTCTCTCTCTCTTCCTCTCTCCCTGCCCCTCTCCCACTCATGCTGTCTCTGTCTCTCTGGAAATAAATAAACTTGAAAAAACAAGGGAATGAAAACAAAACTCGAGATACCGGTTACCTTTGGGGGAAGATAGGGAGATGGAATAGTCCTTAGGTTGGGCAGTGGGCTCATGAGTGTTCATTTTATTATCTAATCTCATAATGTATGTTGCATATAGCCTTTTGTGTTTATCAAATATTACATGATTTTTTTTCAAAGTAGTCACAAAAGAAAGAGAGATGTTAAGGGAAGCCAGAGAGTTTTAGAAAATAGGTTCGGTTCCAGTGTCAATTATTATGGAAGTTCTCCATGAGATGAGGCCTGTATGAACACCCTGAGCTTGGTGACTGGGAGCACAATGGTCACCTTTGGAAGCAGCCACATTCAAATGGGAAGGACTGGCACCCAATTACAGGCTAGGAAGGAATGTGTTATGAGGAAGTCAGGAATTGGAAGCATAGAGTCTTCATCTATTACCATCTCCCAGCAAACCCACAATGATAGCTAACATTTATCAAGGCTATATTATATGCCAGGCACTTTACATACGCTATGTCAATCTTCACAACCACTCCCATAAGGTGGGCTAGGGGAGCAAAGCTCAAATGCTTGTGTTACCAACAGATTATATTCACTACAGCCGCATGCAGAGAATCCCTAGGACACGAATGGGAACCAATGCTTCTTCACTAGTTCATTCCAAATTTTAGGTATAATGACTCAAGTAGTTAGATAATGGCAACCAGCCAAAATGTGATGAATCAGTTCTGCCCAGAAATGGGTCATTTGTCTCTGTGGGGCTTTTATTGCAACTCACCAAACTTACCTCTCCCTTGTTCCAAGCACATAGTAGAATTGTACTTTTCCACTTCTATGAAAGTAGGTGAAAACATGTGACTTGCTTTGGGCATTGAAAAGAGAGAAGAGATGTGTGCCGCCTTAAGCTCTAAGAGTCAGTATGCATTTTGGTCACATGGTCACAGGGGAAGCCCTGACCCAGTAATGGGACTTGTGAGTCTGAGTTTCCAAGTGGCTATAGATGAAGAGTTCCCCTGCCAATGCATGCTGGAAATATCTGAGCAAGAAGTATACCTCTGTTATGTTATTGAGATTTTGGGGTTATTGCAGAAAAACCTAGCTTATCCTGACTGATACACTCCCCTTTTCTAGAGTTAGAGATTATTAATGTAGAAGGACCGAATAATGAAATGAGAATGTATACATATGTGTAAAACAAACTGCCCAGACCTCTCTCAGGCATAGGTCACTTTGTGTAATCTGTTCCTAATAAATGACCACAGAATTCTCATATTTCTCACACACAAAAGACTAGTTGTAGAAGATGTAAATAGAGGGCAACATTCTAGGCTCACATTATTCCTAATACTTGTGATTTTAGAAGATACATTTTGTCACTTCTCCCTCCAATCCATGAAAAAGCACAACTCGCCCTGCTCAGATCATCTACCCATCCCACTGGGGAAGGGGAAGCCACGTGACCATCAACCCACCTCTACCCCAAGACAGGGAGGAGCACTACCCCAAAGGGAAGACCTGGGTTTAACTATCAGAAAGAAGGAATGCTGGGCAGGCTGAAACAAAGTTATCTACTTAGTCAAAACAAACTTAGATTTAGAACCCTGGTTTTATTGCTCATTAGCTGTGTATGAACAAACCTGGACTCCATTGAATCTGCCCACATATAAAGTGGGGATAGTACTTTGCAGACTGGCTTGAGGACTATAGATAATGTACAAGAGCCTAGTAGTACACCTGGTACCCAATAGGTCCTCAATAAAAGGTAACTTAAAAAAATTTTTTTTATTATTTTGAGAGAGAGAGAGAGAGAGAGAGAGAGAGACAGAATGCGAGTGGGGGAGGGGCAGAGAGAGAGGGAGGCACAGAATCTGAAGCAGGCTCCAGGCTCTGAGCTGTCAGCACAGAAACTGATGCGGGGCTCAAACCCATGAACCTTAGCTGAAGTTGGGCGCTTAACTGACTGAGCCACCCAGGTGCCCCAATAAATGGTAACTTTTATTTTTATTTTTTTAATTTTAATTTTTAATGTTTTTATTTTTGAGACAGAGACAGATCGCAAGCAGGGGAGGAGCAGAGAGAGAGGGAGACACAGAATCCGAAGCAGGCTCCAGGTTCTGAGCCCTCAGCACAGAGCCCGACACGGGGCTCGAACTCACAGACTGTGAGATCATGACCTGAGCCAAAGTCGGATGCTCAACTGACTGAGCCACCCAGGCGCCCCAAATGGTAACTTTTAAAAGCCAAAGGGGGGGCGCCTGGGTGGCTCAGTCGGTTGAGCGTCCGACTTCGGCTCAGGTCATGATCTCACGGTCTGTGAGTTCGAGCCCCGCGTCGGACTCTGTGCTGACGGCTCAGAGCCTGGAGCCTGTTTCAGATTCTATGTTTCCCTCTTTCTCTGACCCTCCCCCGTTCATGCTCTGTCTCTCTCTGTCTCAAAAATAAATAAACATTAAAAAAAATTTTTTTAAAGCCAAATGGTAAAGATTTCTTACTATTAGTTTTTGAGTCCCAACACCCAAAGATCAAAGGCTAGGAAAAGGAATCTGTAGCCATAATGAATCCAATATGAAACAAAGTATGTTACAAATAATAGAGTTTTCATTTAAGGGTAAGGTGTTTACAAGTTTCAGTAAGCCTTTAATGCTCACCTTTAGACTCAGCTATTTCCTTTTGTAATCTGTACACACAAGGCACAGAGCAGTGAGGGAGGCCAAGCCCAGCTAGTGTCACTCTGTGGAAGCAGTAAGGTAACAAGAATGCCCTCGAGTCCTGGCTTCAGACTCTGCTCCAAGCATCCCTCTATTGCTCAAAGGTGACTCAGAGCTCAGGGTTTGTTTTTTTTTTTTTTCATAGCCCCACAACACATTTAAATGAATACCATTCAGTGCTGAACCTTCATACTCAAACTTTTTTGTGTGTTTTTGCCATCAACATATCCTGCCTTGGAAGTCTACAATCTGCTTTATACCAGGGAATATTTTCCAAGGTGTTTTAGCTGTCCTTGGTTTAGTCATCAAACATTTACTAAGTGCATGCTGGGTGGTTGGTGCCAAGAAGACAGAGATGGTCAAGTTTAATCAAGGGGCAGAGATGTGCCCCTTGGTCTGTCTTCAGGTGAGACAGATATAGGGACTGGGTGTGATGAATCTGTACAGGGATCCCTAGTCAGGGATCAGGAAAAGAATCACAAGGATATGAGCTGAATCTTGGGGGGGTAAAGTTGAGAATGCACCAGAGACGAGGGGAGAGAGGCATTCTAGGCAATGGTACAAGCAAATGAGAAGAAATGGATATTAATAGCTGCACAGGATGCATTTTAATGTTGCTGAAGGGGGTTGGGGGTGGTAGGAAATGAGGCTAGAGAAGTGGTCAGGGGCAAGATCATGAAGGGACCATGGAGGTGGGGGTACAGCATGTTAGAAGGACAGATTACTCTGGAAGCTGTACACATGGTGGATCAAATCGGTGGTTCTTCGTCTCTTGAGTCATAGCCTTCTTTAAGAACCCGAAAAAAAAGTATAGGCCCTCTCACCGGGGAAAGGCACATACACTTAAGCACAAAATGTTGCTTAAAAATTGCCTGGTTAGGAGTAAGGCCAGGGAGCAGCTATAACAATTCAGGTGAGACATGAAGAGGCCTGAACTGAATCACAGCAACTGGGACAAAAGAGAGACAGATAGATGTGAGAAACAAAACAATGGTTGAGTGTTACCAACAGATCTTGTCATGAGTTGGCTTTTAGAAATGAGGCTAGGATAACTCCCAGGTTGGTTTGTGATTTAGACAATTGAGTAGAAGGTAGCATCACTCATGGAGAGGAGCAGGCTTCAGAAGAGAGGATGTGTTCAGTTTGGGAAATGTCAAAAGTGCCTTTAGAACATCCAAATAAAGAAGTTCAGCTGGAAGCTATATATGCCCTTCCTTTTGTGATTCTTATACTGGCTCCATTGCCTGCTCTCTTTAATTACATGTAGGCTCCTAACTCTCCGTGTAACACTTCTGAATTGAGACAAGCATATCCCCCACTTGCAGAAAGGGATCCAGATGGGGGAAGAAAGTAAACTGCACACACCCAAAATTATTTCACAGTTTTTTTTACTAAAAGAATAGACTTTTATTAAGCACTGTAAGTTTCTTTCCATCAGCATTAACAGAACAACAGACCAATTTCCATCACAGAAGAACTCCTGAGACATTTTCATTCCTTTCTGAAACACTTCCAGAAACTCCTGCAGGTTCCCCTAAGAAGCATCCATTCAAACTTACATTAATAAACTATGGAGCTTTTGTGGTGAGGTGGGCCAAAATGGCAGTGAATTTGGAATCTGGGAATGGGAAAGAGAAATACATATTATCCATCCACTAAATACACTGTCAAGAGCACAGGAGAAGAGATATTAACACAGGAAAAAACAATGGAAGAATTTACTTTTGTCAATAACATCATTTATCAGGGAGCACTAAAAATCATTGACTCCTTGCAGTTAAAGTTTCTTTAACCTAGTATGTTATTCTAAAAATAGAAGAGAATAGAATAAAATAAAAGGAGGGGAGGTGTCTTCTGGGAAGTAACTAAAATGAAGTCATCAGATTTGGCAGGGTTATGAAAGATTAATAAAATCTGAAATATTTAATTTGCTTCATTTACATGAAAATTCACTAGTCATTAGTTACTACCAACACGGACAAAAGAGCATCTAAAAAGTACAAGGGCAATGTCAAAAGCTGAAATGGGCACCCTAGCACAGGGGGTATTTTACTTTGCTTTTAACTTGGAAAAGATGATTTTGTAAAAAAAAAAAAAAAATGAAGTTATCTTCTTAGAACATCAAAATGACTTCTGACAATATTGAGGGTAATTAGCAGTAATAAGGGAATAAGTGCACTGAGCTCTACCTGCTCCAGCAAACTACTGCAGTAAGCCAAGGGAAAGAAAGTGGAAAGTCAAATTAAAGATGCCAAAGTCACAAGAGGGAGAATAATAGAGAGTGACATACAATGGAACAGTGAAAACTTACCCCCTGCCCCCAAACCCCAAGCATATTTAGGAAATATGCATCAGGAAGTGAACAAGTACAATGATTAAACCTTAGTAGAATTATACTAGCTACTTTAAACTGTGGTCTACTTGTATGGTCATTTCAAAGGAAGTGGGGGTCTTAGAGACTGAAAGGGTAGCACTGACATGCCCACACAAGCCTTCTAAGGTTCCAACGGACTGGATCACTATAACCAAACAGTTACTTCCACATTCTTCCTACCCTACGTAAGCATTCCTCCCCCCACCCCCCCACCCCCACCTTAACCACCCTCCCTAATGCCTTGTCTGGCTGTTTTTCTCAGTGATCAAAAAAAGTTCATGTGACTTGGCCAATGATGCCAGAAAATCAAGATGGAGACAAAAATCAAATGTCACTGGCCAAACCAAGTGCCATTTTTGGGCTTTAAAGTCTACCTGAAGTCCTCCTGGCTCAGAATGAAAATGATGCAAGTGAGCAAAAGTTTGTCAGGCCTGGTTTAGGCCAGACTGGCCACTGAATAAGGGTGGGAGTTTTAGGCTGACCCCAAGACAGGCCAGCAGAAATCACGATGCCAAGTCCTTGGGAGTCAGTGGCTATATACAACCAGGGTTGCTTTTGCTTGTGGCCCTACAAGGTCAAGGGGTTGTTTCTGGGGGTTCCTATATGACTTTGTTCAAGGGAGGCACATACATCATAGTCAGAAATGGAGCCTCAAGTAAAGGATGACAGTCTCTTCAAATGGTACTAGCAGCAAAGATCAGACCCACCTTCCCCAATTTGTCCTCAGGTAAGAAAAAGTTCATCTTCCAGTAATGAACCTTAGCCTTTCTGGCTTCAAAACTGTAGATTTTGGTAGATAAATTAAAATACAGGAATATGGCCCTTTATGGTTCTTTATTATGACCTTCCAAACCCAAAATGCTGAATCCAAATAAAAATCAAGGTTGGAAGTGAGCCACTTATTTCACCCTTGGCCAGGTTAGGAGAAAGCAGAGGGGTGTGAAAGGGAGAAAAGCAAGCCTTTTGGCAAACTGGAATCACCCCTGTCAAAGCAGCAATTTTACTTCTCACAGTGAATGCCTACAAAATAAATTTTCTTAAGGCTGTGAGAGTTAACAATACTGTCACTTGATTGTGTCGAATAGATTCAAGATGCATAGAAATGGCAACTGAAGAAAATACCTTTCCATATAACTCCAAGTACTTCCTATTAGAAAATGGTGTCTATATATTTAATTTAACTCAGCTCAGCAATTCTGGTTATTTTTAGAGCTTCAAAGGATCCCTCCCTCTGTGGCTCCAGAAAGAAATTTCCAAGCTGTCTAAGTTCAGTACCGAATCCCTCTCTTGCTGGACATAGAAATCCTAACCTTCAAGATTTTTGTGAAAGTCTGAGCAGGCCCAAGAGAAGAGGGGGGGACCAAATTAAAGGAGCAAATTCCAAAGAGGAGGCTTTTGTACACTTTGTTTCTGGTTATATCTTGCTAGGTGTTCACTTTTGTCATCTTGCTTTGGTTTATGTAAGAAGTGTCTGGGCAGAGGGAGAGACATTCTAAGGGCTCTCTCCCCCTACAAGTTGTGGGTTCTCTTAAACTGGGCTAGACTAGGATTAAACAGTCTGAGACTGTTTTCAATCTCTCATGATGCGCTCATTGTAAGTGGGCAGTAAGCAAACAGACCTTTGGTTGTCTGGAAAATAATCACCAAGGACTTACTGTGGGTTAAGGTGCATGGGGTTTTTCAAAAAGAGAGAGAAATCCTGCTAGAAGTCTAGTCAGTTGAATTCCTGTAGACATGGTACTTCTTGGGCAAGAGTATCACAAAGCCCAAAAGGAGATGTGTGAGGCTGAAAGCCTCAATTCCTGAATGAAGACACAATGCTAATCTGTTGTAAGCCATGTTCCCATCCCTCATACTTAAGTTGCTGAGGAGGGAAACTGGAAATGGAAGGTTGTCTCAAGAGTATCTCTGGCAGGGAAGAACAGATTTTTTTGTCCTGGGCAGATTCTGGCCTCATCAGGGGCTGGGAAACTTTACAGAGTACCCCCAAAGGCCTGGGCCAGAGTCCTCTGAAGTCTTCTTTGCAAAGCAAATGAAAAGATCCAGTAGTCAAAATGTCAATGAACAAATAAAACAATCTAGGCATGTAAAACCAAATTGTCGATTTCCTTACACTTCCCTACCCCATCTTTCCAATGCTAGTTCTCTCTCCTTCAGGGATTCATGGCAATCAATTCTAGCCTGAGGTCGGTTTGACCCAGAAGCTCCAGATGAGATTTCCTCCAAATTAACTGCAAGCCCTGGTAATCACCTCCCATCCCCCTTCTCTCTCTGAACTAGGCTGCTCTAGCAGAAGGAAATGCCCAAATATTCCCCACCCCATTCCAACCTTCTTGTTCACTATATAGGATGTGAGGACTCCGTTCAAGATTAAACTTGTGACAACCCAACTGTTTGTTGTTCTGAACAGGCAATCTCTGGAAAGTACTTTTTCGTCTGCTTTAGAGAAGCCCATCTTCTCATAACCGATGGGCTGTGACTCAGTAAGGATTTTAAAGTGTGGTCTTTTGAAACCCACCACTCCATAGCAGTGGAAGCATTTCTGGGAAATTCAGCAAATCCTCTGGGACATCACCATGTATGTAGGTACGTGTGCACGCACACACATACACACACACACATATATTTATATATATAAAATATGTATAGATAAATAGATCTGTCTCTTTATATAAAGGGTATGTGTATGCATATAGATACACACATTCATATATACATACACCCACACGCCCATACCCAAACACACACACACACACGCACACACCATCTTTTGAGTTCCTTTTCGTACTCAGTTTCATTGCATTGATTCCCACCCTTTCAGGGTGTGGGCAGCAGGGAGTGGGTGAACTGCACCACATCTTCTATTTTACAAACAATGCATTAGTTCAGAGGCAGGAAAAATCTGCCCGTACTTTTCTGACTCACTTGAATCCCCCAGTACAAAGGCCATTGGTAGTTTTTGTTTGTTTTTTTTAAAGTGTATAAAATAAAAAATAAAATAAAATAAAATAACCAATACTATTTCACTTCCCTGAAAACATTTACCTATCTGATTGCCAGGCCAGAGTTAGAGGCGGTTGTATAAAATCCTGGGTTAGGTGAATGGGGGGAAAGAACGAGAGGAAGGCAGATACTGATTATATACCAAGGTCTCACGAATTCATAGAGAAAAAAGCAAGGTAGGAAGCCACAGACAGCAGTCCCTGCCATCCCACAAGTTTTGTAAAGAGTAACATGATGAAGACACAGAAAACCAAAGCTGGAGCTTTTCTATAGGGCCTTACATGATGACACCAGATTTCTGACAGGCACTGCCTTACTACACTCCCAGGGGAGGCAAAGAGAATACTGGCATTACATATTCTACTTGAGAATAGGACCTAGTCCTGTTGCCATTCATCTTTTACCAGAGCTTCCCCAGAAGCAGACCACGAAGTCTGGAGGTTAGAAAAAGACAGGGAAAGAGAAAAGATGAATATAATAGGATGTCCCAACAAAATCTTGGATAAATCTAGGGTAAGCATTTATGTCTTCCTCTAACTTGGGCCTACAATCAGAAAGGTAAAGGTTTTCCTCTCTTCCTGATCTGCTGAAGCCATCTTCTGCTCATTATTCCTCCTTCTGTTGTGCCACAGTTCCTAGCTTTTGCTCTCCTAAGTGGCTCTTCTCCCCATTCTTCACGGGGAAGTAGTGGTTACCATTAGTACACACGTTGCTGTCTCTGGATAAGGCACACTGTGATGGAGCTGGAAGATGATGATCACTCTTCTCTTCCTTGATCAATGTGCCATTGTTTCCATTTACCTGTGAGTGGGACCGACCCTGATGAGGCTCTAGGGATTTAGAAACTCCATCTGAAGTGCTCTGTCAAACACAGGTATATTCAGTTGAAATGGTAATCCCAGACTGACAGTTTCCAAGCATGTTCATAAGCTAGCTTGCAGAAGCTGCTTCAGTTCTTCAAAAACATCATAAAGCCCAAAGCCTGTAAACACCTAGTAAAGTGTGCTCTGATAACTGTCTTGAGAACTTAGGGTGACCACAGATGGATTTGACTGAAACTCAATGGCTGAGACGACAACATAATGACATAGGTATCATTTATAAAGCTTTACAATGTATTTTTCGAATACTAGTCAGAACCCTAAATGGTAGATATTATGCATCATTTACAGATGAGGGAGCTGAGGCTCAGAAAGATTAAAGTACATTGCTCAAGGACACTCAGATAGAATGTAGCAGGGGGCGCCTGGGTGGCTCAGTCGGTTAAGTGTCCAACCCTTGATTTGGACTCAGGTCATAATCTCACGGTTCGTGAGATGGACAGCACCACTGTCCAGGGATGATGCTTTAGCTAAAAACAAAGTCAACATGAAAACTTCCTTGGACAGGCTACCTCTGGAGTAGATAACAGTATCCCCAGTAATCTTAGCAATGAGAAACTTATGATCATCCACAATCCTTTCTTTTCCTTTAGTTTCTTCATGTGTAAAAAAAATAATAATAACAGTACCTATTTTTTACATTCCTATAAGGATTCAATGAGACACTCCATGTAAAGCACTTAGAATGTGATGTGCCTGGCACACTGTAAGAACTCAATAAATGCTAGCTAATATTATTGTTTTGATTCCATGTCCCCAAGCAAACTTCTGATATCATGGCTTCCCTTACAGCTTACACTTACACGAAGAAAGCTCTGATAGAAACGGTTAAGAGCATATGCATTAGAGTCAGCCAGACCTAAGTCTGAATCTTGTCTCTAACAATTAGAGTTGTTATACTGTAGTAGAATCAGGACAATCAGGACAGGGCAGGATTTTGGAATCGTCAGCTCAGGCTGGAATGGCAACTTGGATGTTGACTTGATGGATAATTTTGGGCAAGATGTTTCATCCCTCTGAGCGAGCCTCAGTTTCCTCTGTTTAAAATGGAGAATCCTGTGGTGCCTGGGTTGCTCAGCTGGTTAACTGTCCAACTCTTGATATGGGCTCAGGTCATGATATTTGGGGAGAGGGGTATGTCTAATGAACATCAGTGGAAACTGTTATAATTCAAGGTGTACATTAGAGGAAAGTTTAAGACCATTTTGAGCCATCAGGAATAAGCAAAATGGCAACAACTCCTTCCTTCTCATATTCAGCAAGGCCAAAGTCCAATTTTCTAAGCATCTCTGGTAGAAAGCCCTCAGAAAACCCTGAGAAGCTGGCAATTCCACTGTTAACTTCACTTTGGCCCCTTTTCTGGCTGCATGTAGTACATACTATGCTAGGTACAGTTGTTCAGGACACAGTACCTGGTTTCTATCCTGTGGCTTCACTCAGGAAGAAAGATAACACTCTGCAGCACTGTGGGAACAGTGTGGGCAGTTAACACTCACTAACTCACAGCTAGAGAGCGAGGGAATGAAATCAAATGCTGGGAGTAGCTAGGAAAGCTCACAGTTTTCTGGCCTGATCTGATCATTTGCAAGTTAGCTGAAAAGACAAGATGTATCAAACAGAAGGTAGATAATCTCAGAACCGTGCTTACTTGTTTATTTCCTTTTTTGTGTCCTTTGGATCCTCTACCAGTCTGTTCTTTTCCATGCCTGTAGAAAGTGAGGGGAAAAGTGATCCTGAGGAATATATAAAGCCCACATTTTCACTTAATTAATCACCTCCTCTAGGAAGTTTGACCCTCTTATGGAAAGTTAGTCAATGCCTCTTACCTTAATGGAAGTATTCAATAGGTGGGTATTTTCCCAATAGCACCTTGAATAACACTAGCTCATACCAACCTATTGGAATACATACCCTTTTCCTGGCCCACCAACCGAGACCACTTGCATGCCAAAAGAGCCTCGGCCCCTGGAGGACCTGCTGCCAGCCCACTGGCCCACAACCATCCCAGCAATCTCCAGTTTTCCTCCTTGGGGAGGGATTGGATGGAGACCTGGAGAGATAGGAAGAAGGAAGTAATGAATGCTAAATGCAAGGTAGGATAAGGAGTGGAAACAAAGATCCTACAGCCCACCTACTCTGCTTATTTCCATTTCTCTATGATAAACACTCTGTCATAACAACAAAGGTTCATGGTGGAAACAAATTTAGGGACAGGGGTTGAAGATCTGTACACATCCACTTTATTTTTTTAAATGTTTGTTTGTTTGTTTATAGAGCAAGTACGTGCACAAATGGGGAAGGGGCAGAGAGAGAGGGAGAGACAGAATCCCAAGCAGGTTCTGCGCTCTCAGCGCAGAGTCCAATGCAGGGCTTGAGCTCATGAACTGTGAGATCATGGTCTGAGCCGAAATCAAGAGTAGGATGCTTAACAGGTTGAGCCACCCAGGTGCCCTGTGTACACATAGCAAGTGCGGTATGGACAATTCATTTTTTTGCTACAGGGCCTGGCACATAGTAGCTATTCAATAGTTGCTGAAAGAATGAATGTCCTAAAATCTAGTTATTAGAAAATTATAAGCCAAATGTCACTTCTATTTTCCTTTCTTTTTTCTTTGCATTAAAGTTTAGTTAACACATAGTTACATTAGTTTCAGGTGTACAACCTAGTGCTTCGACAACTCTGTAGTTATGCTGTGCTCATCACAGTACAGCTACCATCTGTCACCATTCAATGCTATTACAATACCATTGACCTTATTCCCTATGCCGTGCCTTTCATTCCTGTGACTTACTCATTCCATAACTCATTCCACTCTCCTTCACCCATTTTGCCCATCCCCTCAACGTTCCTCCCCTAAGGCAACCATAAGTTCCTTCTCTGTTTATGGGTCTGGATTCTGCTTTTTGTTTATTCATTTGGACCAAAACCACTTTTCTTTTTCTTTTTAAGCTTTTATTCAAATTTCAGTTAGTTAGTATTAAAGTGGGCCTAAACCATTTTTGATTCAAATATGTATCACTACACAATGGAGGATCAGCCAAACCAGCAAACTGAACTGAAAATAATGAAACTAAACTGAAAGTAATCTATAATTAATAACCAAGAATAGCAACAGTTGAAAACCAGAACCAATTCAAGACAAGATAGCATATCTCTTTAAAACAGGAAATTCCAACTCAGTCTGTATGAGCTCACAAGCACAGTAGAGCTTTGTAATTTGGCATAAAAGGAAGCCTTCATAGAATCCACAGTTCTAGTAAACCTTTAATTTTAGTTTATGGAAAAAAAGTAAATGTTAATAACCCTCCACTCATTTAGCCAGTTGTCAGTAAAGAGCCCTTCATTCATATAACAGTGGATGTCTAAGGTACCAGGGTACTAGCCAGTTCTAAGAGGGCTAGAAAGACTTGCCTTTGGGGATCTTACTGTGGCCTTTGAGGAGGCAGAAGGCTCTTCATGAACCACCAGTAACTGGAGACTAGGCATCACTGGGAGCTGGGACAATGGCAAGGATCTCCTGAGAACTTAGCCTTAATTAAAGCTGTCTTCTGAGACACAATAAAATCAACATGCAAAGAATGGGAACAAAGATCTGTAAAGTCAGCTTCAAGGAATGGACTGAATGGCTGGCTCCCTGGTTTGTAAAACTTGATCATTACCTGACTGAACAGAGCAAACATCCACACTGCTCATCCAAGTAGAGCCTTGAACTAAATATGCATACTGAATTTTATGACCCTAGATAAACTTCCAGCTTTATTTTTTTTAAGTAGGTTTCACGCCCAGGGTGGAGCCCAACACAGGGGTTGAACTCACGACCCTGAGATCAAGACCTGAGCTAAGAATCAGACACTTAACAGATTGAGCCCCCCAAGAACCCCCCCCAGCTTTATTATTTTTAAAATGATGAACAGTGGACAACAAATACCTTGAACCATAGCAATGACGTTCCCACCTGATCACAGAACCTTGATACTTCATGTCAAAATGTCCCTATTAAAAAATCCTGTTTCACCAAGGTTGTTTGAGTTATTAGGATCAGTATATTTGTTTCAGGCACAGTATTGGGCCTGATATATATGAAACTGCTGATTCTGTGACTGGTACTAACTACCAGATGGGTTATTATGAAATAGATTGAGGATAACAAATACATCACTCATAGGTACTGACCTGTGAATCCCCGGCTCCTTCCTTGAGGGGGAGGTGGCATTGAGCCCATGGCTCGGGAATAAAGTGAAACAGGGTAGAGAGGGGGCACCATGGGAGGCACAAAAGTAGGTGACGGAAGTAGAGCGGAAGGTGGTGGATGGTTCATGTTGACTCCTTCAAGGATACTCTGTCTCATCTTTTCCACTTTGGTTGCCAGATCAGCCTTCAAATGAAGAACAGAATTAATAACAGTAGCTGCCATTTTTTTTAACGTCTTTGTTTCAGGCACAGTATTGGGCACTCTAGGGACAGTCTCACAAATCTATTCCCATTAAGAGAACTGAGGCATGGAGTTAAATGGCTCAAGGAGTCATACTCAGGGAAACCTGTCTGGCACCAAAGACCCACTTTTTGCATGACACCAAACTACCACACTAGCTCTGACTGAGGCCTTGTGAGGCACATTGACTAGGTCAAGGGAGACAAATATAACAATAAGTATTTACTGATGGTCTGTCACACGACCAGAAATAGGCTAGGTTATTTTTTAAGGCGGATAGAACAGAGTTAGGTGAAAGAATAAAACCTGACATGCACAAAGTTTTTTAACCTTCTCCCCCATACCCAAGATCAGAGACCATGACCTCTGTCCAGGAGAAGCCCATGCCTCTAGTCCAGAGATCAGCAAACCTGTTCTGAAAAGGGCCAGATAGGATTTATAGGCCATATGGTCTCTGTCACAACTATACAACTCTGCTGTTGTGGTGGGAAAGCAGTCACAGGCAATATGTAAATGAATGGATGTGGCTGTGTTCCAATAAAACCTTATTGGAATAAAAATTTCAAGGTTTTCAGTTTTGATGTATTTTGCCACCCCCTGCTCTAGTCCCTCAGCTCATTCCCCCCAAGTGGATAAAGGAGTAAGTAAGGGTTCCTTTCCCTATCTTTCCTAAGGTTTCATTGTAAAGAATTCCCTGCTTCTACTCTGTCATCTACTTTACTATTCTCTTCTAGTTCCAAACATATTTCCTTTACAAAGGTTATCACCATTTGCAGAAGTGACTTATAGTTTTTGCAAATAAGGGAAATGAAATCCTAAGAATTGCAGGAAAGCCCTATTCCATGGGAAGGAAATACTCAGATAAGAAAACAATAGGAAAATTTGGTGTTCATAAAAAACACTTTCCAACGTATGGTTTTATAACATGGACATATCAGACTCTGGGCCTTTGGGATTATCCTTGACCCAGTTAGGTTAATGTCACACATTCCCCTACTTCTGCTACCTCCCTCTCCAATGTCTCTGTTCCTTTCCACCCTCTGCCCATTCATCCCCACAGTGGATCAGAGATGGCCCTTAGCAGCTGCCCGACATAAAGGTACCTGGCCATCACAGAGCTCAACCAGGGATACTCGCTCTCGGCCTGCTTTAATCAACTTGCTCTGGAACAGCTTGCCATCAAAGTAAATCCAGGGGCAGCAGTGCTCCCACGGGACTGGCTGGCCACAGGCATCATTGGCAAACAGAGCTGTGTCGACCCCACTCATGAAGAGGGCAGCAAGCTGGATCCCTCGGGCATCCAGTTTCTCAATCTGAAACCACCACAGAGGAAAAACTACTATTAAAAACTGTTACTGGTTACATCTACTCTTGTTCCTGTTATTCTGATTATTCAAATTAAACTTGAGCGTGTTGCCTCTTAATATAGACATTTGAGTGCACAAGCCGCTTCTATCCATGTCACTCCCTGACACAGTTTGAAAGATACTCATTACAGTTTGAAAGATACTCATTACAAAAAAAAAGACATCAGCTTTAAAACTTCAAAAAGGCACCAACCATTTTGTTTTTACCTGTCAAGTTAGAAAAAATTTAAAAATCCAAAGAGAAAAAGAACACCCAGTGCTGATAAGGATGAAATAAATGGGCACATTCATATAAAGCTGATGAGAAATGTACATTACAATTAAGCAGTATATGAATAACCCTGAGAAATGTTAACATTTCTTGACTCAGTAATCCTACTTTCATGAATCTATTCTAAGGAAGTAGAGCTATGAATAAAACTCTATGCATAAAGATTTTAATTGTAATGTTACATCTAATAGGGGAAAACTGGAAACCAAATGGCCAACATTATAATAATTAGCTGATACATGCATATAATAAATTTCTTAAACTTTTTTAAGACATAGAAAATATGTGCTATGCTAAGTTTAAAAACACAGTATGTAATCACATACACAATACCTCAACTGTGTAGAAAATGTTTATATTTATTATCTCAAGTTGGCATGGTAGATGGCTTCAACAGGAAAAGGAGAAGTACTTGCAAGTCCCCTCCTACATGTGATCTGGAGACAGTAACTGCCCTAGGGCCAAGCAATATTATACTTACTGTAAAGAGGAACCAACACTGTTTTTCTTAGACTGTTTTTGTCTTTCCCTTAGTTAACCTCACTTAAAGGAAGATTCTGTTAGCCTTATTGGGCTAGATCTTTTCCACGTTTATCCCAGGGCCTCAAAAAACCATGGCCACTGAAGTCAGGAGAGGGGTGTTCTGCATTAATAGCTAGTATTATTGGATTCTGTGTACTTAAGATATGCAAGACACTGTTCTAGGTGTTTTGCATGGATTATTTACTTTATTTAATATCCCTACAAGTAAGGAAACTGAAGCAAGAGAGGTTAAGCAACCTGCCTCAGATCACACAGCTAGGATGCAATGAAGCCGAGATTCAAACCCAAGGCAGACTGGCTTCAGAGCCTACCTTTTAAACTACTGTGTTCTGGGGCCCCCGGGTGGCTCAGTTGGATAAACGTCCGACTTCGGCTCAGGTCATGATCTCAAAGTTTGTGGTTCGAGCCCCGTGTCGGGCTCTGTGCTGACAGCTCAGAGCCTGGAGCCTGCTTCGGAATCTGTGTCTCCTGCTCTCTCTGCCCCTCCCCTGCTCAAGCTCTGTCTCTGTCTCAAAAATAAGTAAACTTGAAAAAAATTTAAACTACTATGTTCTGCGTTCAGTTAGATGGTGGATTTGCTTTCTTCCTTATGTTCTTTTAGATTTCTAACATCCAATAAGTATTACTAAAAAGGCAGGCATTTACTCAGACAAACTCAGGACACAAGGAAGAATCCCCTGTAGTGTATCTTGCAAGAGTCAGAAACCTTACCATAGTTTGTGGCCACAACTTATTTGTAATGTATAATATCCATCTTTTCTGTCCATTCTCACCTATCAGTATGGGAGCAGTGGTGCAGGTACCTCTTGGTTTTATTAATAAACATACATGATTGGCTAAAGTAAATCAAACATTTGTCTGTAGAACTTACTCTTCTCCTCAGCACCAGGGGGAAAAAAAGACCAAAAGGAAAGCATTGAGCTCATAAAAGAAAGATTTTAAGTTAGGGTAAAACAAATCACCTTGAGTTCTTGAAGTTGATCTGGCTCATAAAGCTGGGTAGATACTGCCTGTGCAAGGAAAGTGTCTAGCTCATGGCGATGCAGGATTCGGCCACCAGGCCACTGAACCATGTATCTAGAAAATACAAGCATAATTATTAAGGTAAAAAAGCTCATTTATTCCTTTCACAAACACTTATTAAGCTAAGAACCTATCACGGGCCAGGTTTTGACAATTTCAGTAGAATAAAGTTAAAGCATCTTCGCCTTTGTTTATTGCAGTCTAGGTGGTAGAGGAGACAGGCATGTGCCTCAACAATGACAGGAGAGTGTGATAAGTACCAAGATAGAAGAATGTACAGGGTGCTACAAGAGCACAGGAGAGGGCTAGGCTAAAGGAGTGAGGGAGGGTATCCCGAAAAAATAGCAGGAGCTGGGTTTCAAAGGGCCTGTAGAAATTAGTAAAAAAAAAAAAAAAAAAGCTAAGGAAGGATGTTCTAGTTGAGGGAACAGTATATGTGAAGGCATAGAGGTGTGGAGTTCAGTATGATATAGTAGGTTCCATACTCAAAAAGATATCTGCACCCCCATGTTCACTACAGCAGCATTTACAATAGTTAAAACATGGAAACTACCTAAGTGTCCACTGATGGATGAGTGGATAAAGCAGTTGTGGTATATATACAAATACAATGAATATTATTCAACCATAAAAAATGAGGAAGTCCTATCATTTGCAGTAATATGGAGGGACGTGAAGACATCATGCTAAGTGAAATAAGTCAGACAGAGAAAGACAAATACTGCGTGATCTCACTGATAAGTAGAATCTTAAAAAAAAGAACTCATAGAAAAAGAGATCAGAGTTGTAGTTACCAGAGGTGGCAGAAGGGGAGGGGGAATTGGAGGAAGGTAGTCAAAAGGTATAAACTTCCAGTTATAAGATAAATGAGTACTGGAGATAATGTGCATGACTGTAGTTAGCACTGCTATGTGGTCTATAGAAAAGTTAAGAGAGTAGATTCTAAGAATTCTCATCATAAGGAGAAAGTTTTTCTTTTTCTTTATACCTGTATGAAATGATGGATGTTAACTAAACATTGTGGCAATCATTTCACAATACATGTAAATGAAACCATCATGCTGTATGCCTTAAACTTATACAGTGATGTATATCAATTTTTCTCAATAAAACTAAAAAAAAAAGGTCATATTATGAAGTGTCTCAAAAACAGTATTAAGGAATTTGGACTTTCATTCTGAAAATATAAGAAGATACTTAGGGATTATCAGCAAGACAGTGATATTGACTGGCTCATAGGGTAAGAGAGAAGAGGCATGTATGCCAGTTGGGAGGCAACTGCAGCAATCTGTGGCTGAAGAGGTATGAACAAAGGCACTTGCTCAGGGGTTGGAGAGGGCCAGGGGACAAAGACAAGAGCTACTGAGTAGATATATCCATAGGATTTGGTCATGCATGTTATGGGAAGGGGGTAAAGAAAAAGGAAGAGCCTAAGATTCCTAGAATTCTGACTTGAGCAGATGGCTAGATGATAGGGCCATTCCTCAAGATAAGAAATCCATTAATTAAAATAAATAAGTACTCATTGATGAGTATTTGACTTGAATTTCATGAACTGAATATGTCTTACCATTCTAGGCACCAAGATGCAGAAAGAGGAAGAAAGATGAAAAAAATACATCAGTACAAAGTCTATGTCCTTAGCTCCCTGAAAGACCCACAAGACAATGATCATTCATAATTATTGGAGCTGTGTAAGACTTCAGAAAGCTGGCCCTTAAAGCAAGGGATGGTCTTTTCTGAGTGGCACGTAGAATGAATCTGTGGGGACTCTGATCCAGTTGCTACTACCAGGAGGTTGTATGATGCCTTGGAAAGAGCCTGGCTTTGAATCTCTAACCTGCTGTTTCCTCACCTGGAAAGATCACAACAGCACAGGCAGCCCTACTGCCATTACTCTTTCTTCAAGCCCAGCTGTCATTTCTCTCAACTCCAGGATGTTTCTGGGCCTGCAGAACACGCCAACAAGCCCTGTTGCTTCTTTACAAACTAAGTTCTAGGGGCGCCTGGGTGGCTCAGGTCGTGATCTCAGGTTCATGAGTTCAAGCCCCACATTGGGCTCTCTGCTGTCTGTGGGCAGAGCCCGCTTCAGATCATCTGTCCTGCACCAACCACCCCCCCATTAGCCTCTTGTGTGCGTGTGCACTCTCTCCCTCAAAAAAAAAACCCAAAAACAAACAAAAAAAAACCACTTAAAACAAACAAACAAACAAAGTTCTAAATGACTGACCTTTCCAGGAGGTATCTTTCTGGGCCACACAGAAAGAACAGTTTATACCCTCCTCCCTGCCCACACATTCTCCATGTGGAAAATTTATTCATACTTTATAATCTATTTTATACTTTTTGATGCTGTATTATATAGTGCACAATTCAGAGTTTATATCTTCTATCAATATAAAATATTTTCCTTTACCCTCAATGTTTTTTTTGCCTTGGGGACTATATTATTTATTAATAATGCTTCTTTCTTGTGATTTATACTTCCTTGATTGATTTACCTTTGCCCATTCTTTTATTTTTAATCTTTCCATCTTATTTTGTTGGCAAAATATGAAGCAAAAATAGACAAAAATGAACTGAAATGCAATTATAGAAGAATTTAGCACAGTACCATTAAGCTATGACATGTAAAATGTGCCTTAGATACATTTAAAATCACAGAAGATTTGAAAAATACAATAAATAAGGTTCAAATGCTTGACTGAAAACATATTCAAGAACTCATGTGAGTTCCAATGAGATCTAGGACCTTGTTTGGCTTCATCTATTGTCTTGTTTCTTATTAATATTTATTATAAACTATCTAGCATAGTACATGGCCTAGAGTACATATCAGTAAATATTTATTAGGGGACTGACTGAATGCATCAACCAGGTCATGGAAAAAATCCCCCAAACCAAGAAAAAAACTCAACAAAAATCCTCCAAAGCTGAATTGTACCAGTCACATCCTGATTACTAGAAAGAAAAACTGACTTAAAGGAGCTCCTAAAAGAGTCAAGTGTGGGAGACAGGCAGGATCACTGAAAGACTAATAAAATGAGAAGGATGTGACTTTACAAGTTGAACAGGTTGTTTTGGGTGCTCTAAGGAAACAGTGACTAAATTCACCTGGGAGACTCAGAGAAGGCCTCACATAGGGGAGAACATTTAATTTCCTAGGGATGTGAGATTTTTGGTTGGTTTGGATTATACTCATTAATGTTAACTTGCAATTTTTCATGTTTCTCTAATCTTAGTGTGGTGCATGGCAGAATGGATGCTCAAAAAATGTTTGCTGAACAAATGAGGCTATGGCAGGATATTCCAAAGGAAATGCTAGCTCCATCTTTTGGCCAACACTGCTATTCAACCAGCCTCGAATGAATTATGTGAAAGAGAGGACAGTGTCCAAAGAGTCAGAGGCTCATTAATGAGATAGCAGGAAATAGTAATTATTAAATCAACCAATATTTAGTAATGCTCATCATGTGTTATTTTTTAAATTATATGATTCCATTGGGGATTAATTTTGTACAACCACAGGAGTACTAATTTCCCATGGAAGTTCCTCAATCTCAATTACAAGACAGCTTTATTACTATTAGTAGTATTTACATTATTATATATACTACACACAAGCATTATATATATATACATATATATACACATATATATATAGTGTGTGTATATATATATATGTATATATATATTACAGTATATGCAGCAAACTATAAGTTACTCATAGGAACAACATTTACTAAAAGCCTCTTGTATTCTAGACACCCTGACATAAACTTTATAGACATAGAACATGGTAGCAAAGAATACAGACTTGGGAGCCTGACATACCGCGTTCCAATCTAGGTCCTACTAGTTCTTTTCTTTTTTTTTTTTTTTTTTTAACGTTTACGTATTTATTTAGAGAAAGAGAGAGAGAGAATGAATGGGGAAGGGGCAAAGAGAGGGAGATAGAGAATTCCAAGTAGACTTCCCACGGCCAGTGTAGAGCCTGATGTGAGGCTCGATCTGGTGAACCATGAGATCATGACCTGAGCTGAAACCAAGAGTTGGACACTCAACAGACTGAGCCACCCAGGTGCCCCTCTACTATTTTTCTATGTGACTCTGGGCAAACACTTTAGTGTCTAGGGGCTTTAGTTCCCTCCCTCAACTCTAAAATGGGGCTAATTTTACCTACATCTTAAAAGGTTATAATAGGTAAAAGAGAAAATGCATGTAAAACCACCTAACCTAGTGCCTGTCATAGTAGCACTCTTGGTTACCATTGTAACTGAGATAATTATGGTCGAATTCTTCCTTTACTATTTGGTGAAGCCCCCATATCATATATTAAATTCTCATATGTACAAAGATCTGTTTTCTACTTACTTATTCTGTATTTATTTCTCATGCCAGTACAATGCTAGCCTACGTTTTAAATATGTTTTTTTTTTGGTTGAGTTTAATTTTCTTTTTTTTTAATATATGAAATTTATTGTCAAATCGGTTTCCATACAACACCCAGTGCTCATCCCAAAAGATGCCCTCTTCAATACCCATCACCCACCCTGCCCTCCCTCTCACCCCCCATCAACCCTCAGTTTGTTCTCAGTTTTTAAGAGTCTCTTATGCTTTGGCTCTCTCCCACTCTAACTTAAATATGTTTTAAAATATGGTAGTCTCTGCTTTTATCCACTTCTTTTAATTTTATTTTATTTTATTTTATTTTTTTTATAACATTTATTATTTATTTTTGGGACAGAGAGAGACAGAGCATGAACGGGGAGGGGCAGAGAGAGAGGGAGACACAGAATCGGAAACAGGCTCCAGGCTCCGAGCCATCAGCCCAGAGCCTGACGCGGGGCTCGAACTCACGGACCGCGAGATCGTGACCTGGCTGAAGTCGGACGCTTAACCGACTGCGCCACCCAGGCGCCCCTTCTTTTAATTTTAAAATAAAATTTATGATTTCATTCTTACTTCAAAAGCTAAAGTTCATTATCATTAAGAAAATGTAAAAAATGCAACAGAAAAGTATAAAGAAAACAAAAGATAAAAGCTGAAGTGATTTGTACTCTTACCATTCAGATATTACCACTGTTATGTTTGTTATGATTTTGGCTTTTTTCTTCCTAACCTCTCAAATCTCAATTTTCTCTATTACATTATATATATATATTATATATTGTATATAATGTATATATCTAATAATATACCTAATAATAGTATAGTACAGTATAATGTATTAGTATATACATCTAATGATATATCTAGTAATATCACTAATTGTATATATTATTTATATAATATATATACTTTTATATATTATAAATATATTATATATACTTTTTTTCACTCATTATACTATGAGAATGCCTCATTCATTAAATACTTTTCAAACACATTTTTGTTTCATTTTCTTAAAACTTTTTTTTTCATTTGAGTATAGTTGACACAATGTTACATTAGTTTCAGGTATACAACTCAGTGACTTAAGTTTATACATTACGTTCTGCTCACAAGTGTACCTAACATCTGCCATCATACAAAGCTATGTTTTAATCTTTATTAGAGAGAGAGAGAGAGAGAGAGAGAGAGAGAGAGAGAATGAATCTGCAGCAGGCTCCAGGCTCTGAGTTGTCAGCACAAAACTCATGAACTGTGAGATCATGACCTGAGCTGAAGTTGGATGCTTAACTGACTGATCCACCCAGGTGCTCCAACACTACTCAATTTTTTTTTTTACTCAATTTTTTAATGTTTATTTATTTTTGAGAGACAGAGTGTGAGCAAGGGATGGGGCAGAAAGAGAGGGAGACACAGAATCTGAAGCAAGCTCCAGGCTCTGAGCTGTCAGCACAGAGCCCAACACGGGGCTTGAACTCACAAACTGTGAGATCATGACCTGAGCTGAAGTCGGATCCTTAAACAACTGAGCCACCCAGGCACCCCAACACTACTCAATTTTTAAAATAAATACTTATTTTGCAAAAATTTTACATATACAGAAACTTTATTTTTTTTGTTGAGGTATAATTTACATACCATAAAATTCATCCATTGTTAAGTATAGAATTTAATATTTAGTACATTTACAGAGTTGTGCAACTATCATCACAATTGAGTTTTAGAATATTTTCATTGCCCCAGAAAGATCCCTTGTGCTCACATGCAGTCACTCCTCATTCCCACCCTGAAGGCAACCACTTATCTACTTCTATCTCCATAGATTTGCCTTGCTAGACATTTCATATAAATGGAATTTCGTGGTCTTTTGTAATTTGCTTCTTTCCTTAGCATAGTTTTTATTTTAATTCAACTTTTAAGACTGATATTGTTGTAGATTCACATGCAATTGTAAGGAGTAAAACAGAGGGATCCCTCGAACACTTTACCTAGTTTTCCTAATGGTATTATCTTGCAAAATATAATACAACATCACAGCCAGGATACTGACACTGACCCAGTCAAGATAAAAAACAGTTCCATCACCACAAGGATTCCTCATATTGTCTTTTATAACCACACCCACCCTCTTCCCCACTCCATGTTCCTAACTCCTGGAAGTCACTAATTTGTTCTCCATTTCCATAATTCTGTCATTTCCACAATGTCACATAGTATGTAATATTTTGGGACTGGCTTTTTTAACTTAGCATAGTTCCCTTAAGATTCATCCAACTTATTGTGTGTTATCTAAAGTTTGTTGCTTTTTATTGGTCAGTAGAATTCCATGGTATGTATGTGCAATACTTGAACAATTCATCTGTTGAAAGACATCGGGGTTGTTTCTAATTTGGGAGTATTAAGAATAAAGGTGCTATAAACATTAATGTACAGGTTTCTGTGGGTACATAAAATTTCATTTCTTTGCGATAAATGCCCAAGAGTGCAATTTCTGGGTTGTATAGTTATTTTTAAAGAAACTGATGAATTGGGGATGTCTGGGCAGCTCAGTCAATTAAGCATCTGACTCTTGATCTCAGCTCAGGTCTTGATCTCAGGGTTTTGAGTTCAAGCCCTGCATTGGACCTTCTTAAAAAAAAACTGACAAATTGTTTTCCAAAGTGGATGTAGCACTTTACATTTCCAAAACCACCATTTGAATGATCCAGTTTCTCCACATACCCCCAGCATGTGGTATTATCATTACTTCTTATATTAGCCATTCTGATAGCTGTGTAATGATATCTCACTGTGGTTTTAATTTGCATTTCCCTAATGGCTAATGATACTGAACATATTTTCATGTGTTTATTTTATTTGCTATGGTATATCCTCTTTGGAGAAATGTCTATTCATGTATTTTGCCCACATTCTAATTTCATCCTCTTCACATGGGCTTTCTTTCAACTGGTAAAAGTATTTTTTAAATGCCATTTATTGAAAAATTTTACATCATCTTTTGGTAATTCAGAATTAGATTAGGCATGTTTCAGAAGCTTCTGAGATTGAGGTCTCCAGACCAATGTGAACAGCTTATGTGATCAGTGGAAGGATTGGGGAACCTCATGATATAGGATGCATAGATGGCTACCGATGAAGACAGAATCCCTTATGGACAGGGACTTTCCTGTAGCACTCAGTCATCATTTTTAAGTTATCTGTCACAAATATTAAACATCTCACCAGACCAACAATAATACTCCTATCGTATTTGCAATTTATTAGTTTCCGTATAGAGAGAACATGGAATTCAAAGTTCTGTAGACCTAGAATCACACTTAATCTGATCCCTTATATTAATAATAATTAAAAGCTAGCATCTCAGTGTCCACACGAATGCCTATCTCTTGCTGATGGAATGCCACCTTCCTCTCACTCACTGTTTGTGATTCAAAGATTGCAGTGAGTGCATCAATCAGAGCATAAAACAAGCCGGAGAAGTGCCTGGCTGGCTCAGTCAGTAGAGCACGCAACTCTTGATCTCAGGGTTGTGAGTTTAAGCCCCATATTGGGTGTAGAGATTACTTTTTATAAAAAGCAAGCCAGGAATTCATGGTCCCAGAGAGGTGGAAAAGATTCGCTCCACATAGCAGTAAGTGGCCCAAGTGCTCCACCAGTTCCCAAGCAGAATCAGGCCGGAGCTGCATGCAGGGAGGAGGTAGAGGAGAGGCATGTTCTTCACCCTCTACTACCTCAGATGTTTTCCCGGGTGTTCCAGGCAGGGGAGTTGTTGTCTCCCAATAGGATAGTTAATTCCTTGAGGACAGGACCCCCTCTCTGGCCTCCCTCAAAGCAATTTCCTCCCCAGGTATGAGCACAGAGCAGATACTTAGTAAGGAAGGAAGGGAGGGAGGGAGGGAGGGAGGGAGGGAGGGAGAGAGGAAGGAAGGAAGGAAGGAAGGAAGGAAGGAAGGAAGGAAGGAAACCACAATGTACAGAGCACCTGCTATGTGCCAAGTATGGAACCAGGAAAGCTGTTTCATGTAACCCTCACAATAGTCCTGAGGTAGGCTCATCACCTCTGTTTTACAGATGTGGAAACAGTCTCAGGAGAATATGCCCATGGTGCCACAGCTAGTAAACAGGGGATCATCGATTTGAAAACCCAGGGCTTCTCCCTTCAGAGCTCTTTCTACTGCTTATATAAACCAAGGATTTGGCAGCAAGTGATCACTCCAGCTCCCAGATGGCTGGTCTAGAGCTCACGTTTAAGAGGCCTTTAAGCACATGAGGCCAGGAGTCCAGAATCCTGGGTCTAGGAGCCCTGGCTCTACAGAACTACTTTTTATTTTATTTTATTTTATTTTATTTTATTTTATTTTATTTTATTTTATTTTATTTTATTTTAATTTTATCTTATTTTATTTTATTTATTTTTTAATATATGAAATTTATTGTCAAATTGGTTTCCATACAACACTCAGTGCTCATCCCAAAAGATGCCCTCCTCAATGCCTATCACCTACCCTCCCCACCCTCCCACCCTCCATCAACCCTCAGTTTGTTCTCAGTTTTTAAGAGTCTCTTATGCTTTGGTTCTCTCCCACTCTAACCTCTTTTTTTATTTTTTATTTTTAAATTTTTTTTTTTCAATGTTTTTTATTTTTATTTTTGGGGCAGAGAGAGACAGAGCATGAACGGGGGAGGGGCAGAGAGAGAGGGAGGCACAGAAGCGGAAACAGGCTCCAGGCTCTGAGCCATCAGCCCAGAGCCTGACGCGGGGCTCGAACTCACGGACCGCGAGATCGTGACCTGGCTGAAGTCGGACGCTTAACCGACTGCGCCACCCAGGCGCCCCTCTAACCTCTTTTTTTTTCCTTTCCCTCCCCCATGGGTTCCTGTTAAGTTTCTCAGGATCCACATAACAGTGAACACATATGGTATCTGTCTTTCTCTGTATGGCTTATTTCACTTAGCATCACACTCTCCAGTTCCATCCACGTTGCTACAAAGGGCCGTATTTCTTTCTTTCTCATTGCCACGTAGTACTCCATTGTCTACAGCATTACTTTGTGACCACGAGTGAGTCCTTTACCTTCTTTGCACTGGGGGCCAGACCAGTCCAATGTGGTGCTCCACTCAGGGAGAGGGTAGCAAAACTACCTGGAAGCACGTTTGCAGACCATGGTAGTAAGAATTGTCTGGAGACTGACGTTGCTCCCTTGCTGGAGGGGTGCAGGGCATGGTGGTCTGATAAAGAGTTATGATCTCTAAGGGTCTGACTTCTGAGAGTGATTTTAAATTCTGAGGAACCACATCCCCACTCCAGAGGGACATTCCACAACAGGCCCATGAAGGTCAAAGAAACTGTCGGGTCAGGATACTTTTAAAGTAGAAAACACCTGAAAGTAATTAGAGAAAGGGGAAAAAAACTACTACTTTAAAGGGGAAAAACAAGATGGCAGTCAGGAGGGGGTGGGATGGGCATTAACAAGGAAGCAGTGGACATGGTGTGCAAACCCAGATGCAGGGTAGGGTCAGGCTAGGCTGAGCCTGGACAAATCAGGCTTTTGGCATCTGGCTTGCCTAGTGTCTGCATTGGGGCTACACTTGCTGCCTCATACAGGGGTAGTGGTTTCCTCAAAAAATAATCTGAGCCTTTAAGTTCAGGCAGACCTTAGAGAATAAATACAGGCAATAAAGGCAGAAAGAAAAACATAATTCATGTGACTCAAAATCTGCCTGACAGGTTTCTCCTCTTCCTCTAAAATCTCCTCCACAGCCCCAGCTCTGTGATGCCCTCTCCGACCCACAGACACAGCAAGTATGTGGCCCCTCCCAAGTGTGCAGGCAGATAGAATGGCAAGTCAGCCTTTCCATACATCCCCCGTACACTGAGCAGACCGAATCCCCCTGTCTCTCTCCCACTGAACTGTGAGGAACTGGAGGATTGAGACTGTGCCTTTGTGTCCTTCTAATCTCTATATGGAAATGGCTGTGGGTTCATCAACATCCTTTGCCCATAAGCACCCAGGCTAAGTAAGAACACACCAAACCTGCTAGAGTGATAGGCACACCACCTCTCCCAGGGACATGGACCTTGGGGGCAACTTTGTTCTGGAGGAATCGAGCATGTTTCCTATGTCCCAGGCCACTTGCTGGCCCCCCAGAGCCACCCTATACCAGGGCACAATCATAATTTGGGAGAATTTCTCTAACACGTGAAATCAATGTCTAGTTACAGATTTCAAGCAATAGAGAGAGCTGGTTTGTGAGAATAGCACCATTCCAGTGCTATTGGGATGCCCTGGTGGGAAAGGTGGATCTTGCATTCACCAGTGTGTGGAAAAGACTGCTAGGTATGTGTACATGTGTGTGGTAGGAGGATTTGGGCTCACACGCCTCTGCAGCTACATGGCAGGCTGGACCTGGCTTCTTGCCATTGGGCTCTTGCTTCCTGGGGCTTTTGCTGACAGAAGGCCCATAGTGCAGGCTGGGATCATTCAGGAATGTGGTCTGCCCAGGCTTGGTGGAGAAGAGCAAGGGTACCTGACCAGGGAGCTAATGCTCAGTAGCAAATTGTCCAGAAGCCAGGCACTGTAGCTTTCCCAAGCAGGTTAATGTCCTCGTCTGTGCCCTGGTTGAGGTACTTCACCAAATTCTTCTCAAAGAGGAGCAGGTGGTAGGTGCTCATTGTGTAGATGCTGCCAAAAAACTTCTGGTAGTAGTAGCACAGGTCGGTCTGTGCTTGGATGGGAAGAACTCGTAAATAACCACCTGGTCACACAATATCATGATGATGATGATGCCAAGCATCCCAGAGGATGGGGTATTTGGCTGAATCTCTGCTGGGGAGACTTCTGAATGACGTCCCACAGCTCCTAAAGCATCTCGGGCTAGAGGATGTAAAAGGGCTGATCAGGATGCAGCTTGCCAACAGCTCTTACAGTTCCCAAAGAAGCTGTAGTTAGGGCTCTGGTACCACTGTGGTATATCTGAATGGTAAACAGACGGGTCTCACACAATTCGGATTCCCTCAATGTATAAACTCTCTGTGAGGAAGTGCCCTTCAGTGGTGACCAACTGAGAGTTCGTCAGGCAAATTGTGGTTTTCGTGCCCACATCTTCTTGGAAATAGGCTGTGGGCACCCCACTAAACCCCAGGACTGCATCATGATCTCTATTTCTTGGCCCATCTGGGAGGACTTCAGAGATCCTGCTGATGAGACAACTGCATACCTGCCCCACAGCCCAGCCTTAGTTCCAATGTTCTCCTTGGGCAGAAAACCCTCCCATTTGGAGAGGCTAAAGGGAAAATCTGTGGCCTCTACTATGGATACATTCACATGGTCCCAGAGGTGGCAGCGCAGGGCCTCTGCACTGAACTTGGCCCCCGGCCTTGGCCTCTTATAAGATACTTTGTACTTCTTAAGGTTCAGATAATTTCTCCAGATTTTCTGAAGCTTGGTGATAAGGTTTTTGGAAGAGCTGTTCTTGTTCCACACTTGGAAGGAGGCCTCTGGCTTGGCCTTAGCTGGGTCCTGGGGACTGCTGACAGCCTGGTTGCTGCTTGAAGTCACAGACTGTTTCTCCAGACTTCTCAACATCTGGAATCCTTTGGTTTGCAATTTAAGGGAATCATAGTTACTCTCTTTCTTCTCCTGCCACACACAGATGACCACAAATAGGAGAAAGGCCAGCACACAGCAGCTGAACTATTTCTTCAAGTTGGCGTGAATCATAATGAGAGGCGTTCAAGGCAGCCACTCTGTTCTGAGCAAGAAAACAAGACTGCTTTTCGCTAATCCCCCTGGGGTTGCAGGCATTCAAGTCCTCAGGAACCAGCACTATTCTACATAGGAGGAATGTTTGCCTTATCAGGCCTGGAGGTCAAGGCTCATTTTTCTCAGCATGATCAAAAAATATCTTGAAGTTTCCAGGGTCAAGGTCAGTGCCTGTAGCTCAGCTTCATGTGCCAAATAAGCAAACATTGTCTTCTTACAAAGAAGATGCTCCATAGCCCAGGAGTAGGGGGCCTACATCCAGCCTGGGATCAAAGCCTTCATGGATGAGGAAGCCCTCAGTGCTGGGACGCAGGACTGGCACCAGGGCTTGGGCATGCTCAAGGAGGCCAGTTCATTTCAGCTAGGCTCCATGACTTTACTGTTTCTCCCTGGGCTGCTCACTGTGGAACGCTGTACAATCGGCTCTACCCCGCTTGCTGAGCGCTCGACCACCCAGGCTGCAGCTGC
Organism: Neofelis nebulosa; assembly: GCF_028018385.1. Lineage (NCBI taxonomy): Eukaryota > Metazoa > Chordata > Mammalia > Carnivora > Felidae > Neofelis > Neofelis nebulosa. The sequence goes on from NC_080800.1 coordinate 48,363,809, forward strand.
TCCCTGTTATTAGCACCAGGTGGCTTCCTGAGCCGGCCCTATCTCCCAACTCCCCTCCCGCAGGTGCTGGCCAACTCCGTGCCCTGTGGCCACAGGGGAGCCTAGCAACTGGAAGCCTGGTGCCAGGCACTGAGTCCTGACAGGAGGGTCTACTGGGGAGGAGTGGGGGATTGGGGCTGAGGGGTGGATGGGACGGTGAAGGAGGGAAGAAGAGAGCCTCAACTGGCAAAAGTTTTTAGTTCTAAGGAGGTCCAATTTATTAATTTTTCCTTCTATGAACTGTGCTTTTGGTTATAAGTCTAAAAAGTCTGCCTAACTCTAGTTCCTGAAGACTTTGTATTTTTTCTAAAACTTATATAATTTTATGTTTATATTTTAAGTCTATGATCTATTTTGAGTTAATTTTTGTATAAGGTGTGAGGTTTAGATCAAGGAGGTTTTGTTTTTGTTTTGTTTTTGGCTTACGGGTGTCCCATTGCTCCACTACCATTTGTTGAAAGGCTATCCTTTGTCAACTGAATTGTTTCTGCTCCTCTGTCAACAACCAGTTGACTATATTTGTGTGGCTCTGTTTCTGCGTTCTTTATTTTCTTCCATTAACCAATGTGTTTATACCTTAGCAAATACCGCCACTGTCTTGATTACTTTAGCTATATACTATGCCTCAATATTGGGTAGAGTGATTCCTACACTTTTTTCTTCTTTATCAAGATTGTTTTAGCTACTGTAAGACCTGTGCCTTTCAATATAAATTTTAGAATAAGTTCATCTATGTCCACAAAAAAAAATCTTGCATTAAAAAAAAATCTTTCTTCCTACAGAAATTACATTAAACCTATAGGTCAATGTGAGGAGAAACGACAGCTTTACTATGGTAAGTCTTCCAGTCCATGAATTTTCCTTCTTTGATTTCTTTCACTACCATTTAGCATAATGATTTTATATGCTCTGGCATGTATCAGTAATTTGTTGGATTTTACTCCTGAGTGATATTTCACTGATGGATATACCTCTAGTTTATCCATCTACCAGTTGACAGATATTTGAGTTATTTCCACTTTTTAACTATTATGAATAATGCTTCTATGAACATTCATGTCCAAGTCTTTGTGTGGATATATGTTTTTGATGCTTTTGGGTAGGTATGTAGCAGTGAAATAAATGAGTCTTAATGATACATTTATGTTTAACCTTTTAAGAAAATGCCAAACTAATCTCCAAAGTAACTAACCATTTTAGTTCCCACCAGCAATTTAGGAGGGAATTCCAATTTCTCCACAGCTTGACCTACATATGTTATTGTCTATCTTTTTTCAATCATTCTGAGTGGAGTCATATTTCATCGTGGTTTAAATTTGCATTTCCCTAATGATTACTCAACTTGAGAATCTTTTCATGTGCTTATGTTCCAATCTTATATCTTCTATGGCAAAATGTCTATTCACATCTATTAGTCATTTTTAGAGAGTGATTTTTTTTAAGTAGGTTCCACACCCAATGTGGGGCTTGAACTCACGACCCTGAGATCAAGAGTTGCATGTTTGGGACACCTGGGTGGCTCAGTCAGTTGAACATCTGGCTCTTGATCTCGGCTGGGGTTGTGACCTCATGGTTCATGGGATCAAGCCTCTCATTGGGCTCTGTGCTGACAGCACAGGGCCTGCTTGAGATGATCTCTCTCCTTCTCTCCCTGCCCCTCCCCTACTCGCTCTCTCTCTCAAAATAAATAAATATTAAAAAAAAAGAGTTGGATGTTCTACCAACTGAACCAGCCAGGTGTCCCTCTTTCACTCATTTTTAAATTGGTTGTTAGTTTTGTTACAAGTTGCAAGAGTTCTTTATATATTCTGGATACAAGTCCTTTATCAGATATATGATTTATAAATATTTCCTGTGGCTTGTCTTTCAGTTTCTTAATGGTGGCTTTTGAAGTGCAAATTTGGTATTTTGATGAAATCCATTTTTTTAAGTGCATTGTGCTTTAGCTGTTGTATCTATAAAATCTTCACCTAACCCCAATTCATAAAAATTTTCTCATGTTTCCTTTTGTAAGTTTTATAATTTTAAACATTACATTTGTATCTATTATCCATTTTGAGCAATTTTTGTGTATAAAGGGTCTAAATTCATCATTTTTATCAGGTCAGGTCAAATTGGTTGACAGTGTTGCTCAAGTCTTCCATATTTTTGCTGATTTTCTGTCTAGCTGTTCTGGCCATTATTGAGAGTAGGGTATTGAATACTTCAACTGTTACTGTTGAAGTATATTTTGTTCTTAAGTTTTATTGTTTTATGCTTCATGCACTTTGTTAGGAGTACATATGTTTATAATTTGTTAGGGCATTGTTAGGAGTACATATGTCTATAATTGGCATATCTTTACAATGAATTGACCCTTTTAACACTACAAAACATTCTTTTTTATCTAATAACATTACTTGTCTTAAAGTCTATTTTGTCTGATATTATTATAGCCATTACAATTCTCATATGGCTACTGTTTGCATTGTAGATTGTTTCTATTCTTTTCTTTTGGATCTGTTTGAGTCTTTGAATCTAAAGCATATCTCTGCTACGCAATTCATGCTTTTTACCCAATCTGACAATCTCTGCCTTTTGATTGTTCAATTCATTTACATTTGATGTAGTTATGTTTAGATGTTTCATACCTTTTTTATTTTTTGCTTTTTCCTCTTTTACTCTTCTATTGTGTTAAACAGATGTTCTCCAATGTAGCATTTTAATTTTTTTAACTATATTTTTGGTAATTTTCATAGTGGTTGCTCTGTGGATTGCAATGTATATCTTAATCGACACACTACTTCAAATTAATACTAAATAATTCCAGTAGAATATAGAGAGATTGCTCCAATATATTTCTCTTCTTTCCTCCCTCCATTGTAGTATTGTCACATATATTATACCTTCATTCTAACACCAACACACAATTTCATAATTTGTGCTTTATGCAGTGGTCTTTTTTTTTTATTTTTTATTTTTTTAAATTTTTAAGTGTTTTTATTTATTTTTGAGACAGAGAGAGACAGAGCATGAGCAGGGGAGGGTCAGAGAGAGAGGGAGACATAGAATCTGAAACAGGCTCCAGGCTCTGAGCTGTCAGCACAGGGCCCAACGTGGGGCTCGAACTCACAGACCACAAGATCATGACCTGAGTTGAAGTCGGATGCTCAACCGACTGAGCCACCCAGGTGCCCCATATGCAGTGGTCTTTTAAATCAGTTAAGTGAGGGGTGCCTAGCTGGCTCAGTCCATGGAACATGTGATTCTTAATTTTGGGGTTGTGAGTTCAAGCCCCATGTTGGGTACAGCAATTACTTAAAAATAAAATCTTAAAAAAAATAAATCAGTTAAAGGAAGAAATGAGAAAAAATATACTTATGCCACTTTTTATATTACCTATGTAATTACCTTTACAGGTGGTCATTAATTTATCTATTTGGTGTCATTTCCTTTCAATCTGAAGGACATCTTTCATTTTTTAATTTTTTTATGATATATATTTATGTATTGCTCTAAATTTTAATTCCAGCATAGTTAATATACAGTGTTAAATTATGTTTCAGGTGGTGGCACCTGGGTGGCTCAGTCAGTTAAGTGTCAGACTTTGGCTCAGGTGGTGATCTCACAGTTCGTGGGTTACAGCCCCACATTGGGCTCTGTGATGACAGCTCAGAGCCTGAAGCCTGCTTTGTATTCTCTGTCTCCCTCTCTCTCAAAAATAAGTAAACATAAAAAAATTACAAAAAGAAGTTAGTTTTAGGTGTACAATATAGTGATTTAACAATTCTATTTACTATTTGCTATCACTGCTCATCAAGATAAGTGTACTCTTAATCCTCTTCACCTATTTCACCCACCCCCCCCACCCACCTCCCCTCTGGTAACCATCTGTTCTCTATAGCTAAGAGTGTGTTTGGGGGTATGTTTCTTTATATTTGTTTCTCAAATTCTACATGAGTGAAATCACATGGTATTTGTCTTTCTCTGATGGACTTCTTTTGTTTGGCATTATGCTCTCTAGCTCCATCCATGTCACTGTATTTTTGATTTGCATTTTCCTAATGATCCGTGATGTTGGGCATCTTTTATGTGCTTTCTGTTTAATTGCATATCTTCTTTGGAGAAATGTCTGTTCAAATCTTTTGCTCATTTAAAAAATTAAAGTATTTTTCTTTTATTGTTTAGTTGTAAGAATTCTTTATATATTCTGGATACTATATCCTTATTGGATATATGATTTGCAAATATTCTGTGGATGGTATTTTCACTTTCTTCACAGCATTGTCTCCAGAACACCAGCTTGAAGTTTTGATCTAGTTCAGTTAATCTTTTTTTTCTTTTTGGCACTTACACTTTTGGCATCATATCTAACAAACCATTGCCTAACCTGAGGTCACGAATATTTATATCTGTTATCTTTAAGGGTTTTACAATTTGAGCTCTTATATTTAGGTCTGTGATAATACATTTTGAGTTAATTTTTATATATGATGTGAGGTAGAGATCCTAATTCATAATTTTGCATGTGGATATCCAGTATCACAGAACTCTTTGCTGAAAAGCCTATCTCTCCCCATTGAATTGTCCTGGTACTGTTGTCAAAATTAAATCTACCACAAGTGGAAAAGTTTATTTCTGGACATTCAACTATACTCCATTAATTTACATGTCTATCCTTATGCCAGTAAACCACTGTCTTGATTACTGTAGTTTTGTAATAAATTTTGAAATAGGGAAGCGTGAATCTACAACTTTGTTCTTTTTTTCAAAATTGTTTTGGTTACTGTGAGTCCCTTGAATTTACATTTTTTTAGTGTCAACTTGTTAATTTCTGCAAAGAAGAGATCTGGGATTTTGGATTATGTTGAATATGTAGACCAATTTGGGGAGTATTGTCATCTTAAGAATCTTTTGTCTTCATAAACGTGAATGAGGGATATCTTTCCACTTATTTAATTCTTCTTTAACTGTAGTTTTCAGTGTATAATTCTTGTACTTCTTTTGTTAAATTTATACCTAAGCACTTTATTCCTTTTGATGTTATTATAAAAGGAGTTGTTTTCTTTTATATTTTGAATATTGATTAGTAGTTTAGTATACAATTAATATTTTTATATTGATCTTATATCCTGTGACTTTGCTGAACTCATTTATTAGTTCTTTCTTTGCACTTTTCAAAAGTTGTGGTAAAATACACATAACATAAAAGTTACCACCTAAAGCATGTGTAAGCATACAGTTTGGTAGTATTAAATACATTCAAATTGCTGTACAACCATCACCATCGTTCATCCCCATAACTCTTTTCATCTCGTAAAACTGAAATGCTATACCTGGTAAACAATAACTCCCCCATTATCCACCCCCCACCCCTGGCAGCTACCATTTTATTTTTTGTCTTTATGATTTTGACTACTCTAAGTACCTCATACAGTGGAATCATACAATATTTATCTTTTTGTGACTGGCTTATTTCACTTAGCATAATGTCCTCAAGGTTCACCTGTGTGGTGTGGTAGCATATTCCAAGATATCCTTCTTTTTGAAGGTTGAGTAATATTTCATTGTATGTATATATCATAATTTGCATATCCATTCATCAGGTGATGGACACTTGGGTTGCTTCCACCTTTGAGCATTGTGAATAATGCTATGAACATGGGGGAGCAGGGAGGTCCCTGCTTTAAATTCTTTTGGGTATATACCCAGAAGTGAAATTGCTGTATCATATGGCATTTATATTTTTATTTTGTTGAGGAACTGTCATATTGTTTTCCAAAGTGGCTATACCATTTTATATTCCTACAAACAATGCACGAGGATTCCAATTTCTCCACATCCTTGGCAATACCTGTTATTTTCTGGATTTTTTTTGACAGTAACTATCCTAATGGGCATGGGTTAGTATCTCATTGTAGTTTTGCTTTACATTTCCCAAATGATTAGTGATGTTGAGCATCTTTTCTGTACTTATTTGCCATTTGTACACCTCTGGGGAAATAAATGTCTATTCAAATCCTTTGACCATTTTGGAATCAAGTTGTTTTTCTCCTGTTGAGTTTTAGAACTTTTCTATATAGTCTGGATGTTAATCACTTATCAGATACATGATTTGCAAATATTTTTTTCCATTCTGTGGGTTGCCTTTTTACTATGTAAACAGTATATTTTGACACATACATTTAAAAATTTTTCATGAAGTCCAATTTATTTATTTTTTTCTTTTGTTTTCTTTATCTTTGGTGTCCTACCCATGAAATCCTTGCCAAATCCAATGTTGTGAAGCTTTTGTCCTATTTTCTTCTAAGAGTTTCATTGTTTTAGGTCTTATGTTTAGGTTCTTGATCCACTTTGAGTTAATTTGTGTATGTGGTGTTAGGTGAGTGTCCAACTTCAGTCTTTTGCTTGTGGATATCCAGTTTTCCTGGCACCATTTATTGAAAAGTCTGTCCTGTCCTCATTGAATGATCTTGGCACCCTTGTCAAAAATCATTTGACCATATATATGTGAGAATTTATTTCTAGGTTCTCTATTCTATTCCATTGGTCTATACAGCTATCTTTATGCCAATACCATAATGTTTTGATTACTGTAGTTTTGTAGCAAGTTTTGAAATTAGGAAGTGTGAGTCCTTCAGTTTTTTCTTTTTCAAGATTGTTTTGGCTATTTGGGGTCCTTCGAGATTCCATACGAATTTTAGGATGGGTTTTTCTATTTCTGCCAAAAATGTCATTGGAATTTTGGAAGGGATTGCATTCAATCTATAGATAATTTTGGGTAGTATTGACATTTTAACTATATTAAGTCTTCCCATCCATGTACACGAGATGTGCTTCCATTTATTTATGTCTTCTTCAATTTCTTTAGCAACACTTTGTATTCATTGTACAAGTCTTTCACCAACCTGTTGAAGTTAATCCCTAAGTATTTTCTTCTTTTTGATGTTATTATAAATGGAATTGGTTTTGTAATTTCCTTTTCAGACTGCTCAATGTTCATGTAATAGAAAAGCAACTGGGACGCCTGGGTGGCTCAGCCAGTTAAGTGTCCGACTTTGGCTCAGGTCATGATCTCATGGTCCACTGCTGACAGTTCTGAGCCTGGAGCCTGCTTTGGATTCTGTGTCTCCCTCTCTCTCTGCCCCTTTCCTGCTCACACTCTGTCACTCTTTCTCACTCTCCAAAATAAATAAACATTTTTAAAAAAGGAAAAGCAACTGATTTTTGTGTGTTGACTTTGTATCCCTGATACTTTGCTGAATTCATTTACTAGTTCTAATAGCAATTTTGTGGAGTGTTTAGGGCTTTATACATACAAGATCATATATTGTATATCCTTGTTATCTTCTGTATAGTTGTATCCTCTTTTGAAAGTTGAGTATTGAAATCTCTTATTATTACTGTAGAATTGTCTGTTTTTCCCTTCATTTCTATTAATTCTCACTTCATATATTTTTGGGCCTTTTTGTTAAGTGCATATATTTATAATTGTTATAGCTCCCTAATGAACTGACCATTTTATGATTATAAAATGTTCTTCTTTTTCCAATAACATTTTGTTGTCTTAATATGTATTTTGTCTGGTATTATTACAGCCACTCCAGCAATCTTATGGTTGTTGTTTGTATGTATATATTTTCCCATCCTTTTACTTTCCATCTATTTGTATGTTTGAATCTAAAGCTTGTTTTCTGTGGACAGCATATAGCTGGCTTTTGTTTCTTATTTAATCTGATAATCTCTGCCTTTTGATTGTATTTTAATCTGATTGGATTTAATTCACTCAAACTTAATGTTATTATAGATTTGTATTTGCCATTTTGCTTTGTATATGTCTCATGTGTTATTTGATACTTTATTCTTTCTTTATTGTCTTCTTTCTTTTAAGTGGATATTTTCTAGCATAAATTTTAATTTAATAATTTTTAAATTACATTTTTGAGTTCTTTTCTCTAGGGCTTCTAATATACATCTTAACATTATCTGCTTCAGACGTACAATAACTTCATCCCAGTATAATTATCAAAACTTTAATCTTATAATCTAGGTCCATTCCCTCTCCTCTTTTTTTGTGGTATTATTGCTCTACATGTTACATCTATACAAACCCAAGAATACACTGTCATAATTATTACTTTATATAATCTTATTTCTTTTAAAAGAGTTGAAATAAGAGGGGTATCTGGGTGGATCAGTTGGTTAAGCATCTGACTTCGGCTCAGGTCATGATCTCACAGTTTGTGGGTTTGAGTCCCAAGTCCAGCTCTGCACTAACAGCTCAGAGCCTGGAGCCTGCTTCAGAATCTGTGTCTCCCTCTCTCTCTGCCCCTCCCCCACTGTGTTTACTCTCTCAAAAATAAACACTAAAAATAAATAAATAAATAAATAAATAAATAAAGTAAATAAAAGCATTGAAAGAAGAAAGGAGTACATATTTATAGTTTTGCCGTATTAACCTAATTATTTCTAGTTCTCTTGTGGATTTACCATTGTGTCATTTTTTACTCCAATGCATCTTTGTTTCCATACACTTCCTTTTTGCTGATATCGTCAAATATATTTCTGTTATAGGCTCAACAATACAATTATATACATATTGTTTGATGCAATTACTTTATTTATTTACTTTGAGAGAGAGAGAAAGAGCAAGCTGGGGAGGGACAGAGAGAGGGAGAGAGAGAACCCTAAACAGGCTCTGCATTGTCAGTGGAGAGCCCAATATGGGGCTCGAACTCACAAATCTCGAGATCATGATCTGAGTGTAAATCCAGAGTTGGACGCTTAACCAACTGAGCCATCAAGGTGCCCCTGATGCAATTACTTATTTTTTAAATGTTTATTTATTTTTGAGAGAGAGACAGAGTGTGAGTGGGGGAGGGGCAGAGAGAGAGGGAGACACAAAATCTGAAGCAGGCTCTGAGCTGTCAGCACAGAGCCTGATGTGGGGCTCAAACTCATGAGCTGTGAAATCATGACCTGAGCCGAAGTTGGACGCTTAACTGACTGAGCCACCCAAGTGCCCCTACTTTTTAAATAAGAGGAAAAAAAAGAACAATGAAATTATTCTGTCTTTTGTATTTACCTACATAATTATCTTCACCAGTATTGTTTTTTTAAATATCTGAATACTGCCTGTTGTTATTTGCTTTCAGCCTGTAGAGCTTCTTTTAGTATTTCCCATAAGGGAAGTCTGCTAGCAACACATTCTCTCAGTTTATTTTTGAATGTTTTTATTTCAGTTTCATGTTTGAAACATAGTTTTACTGGATATAAAGTTGGCAGCTGAGAGTTTTATATTTAAGTACTTTGAATTATGTTGTCTCACTGCTTTCTGGTCTCCATTGTTTCTGACAATGGTTGTTTGTGGTTCCTTTGCCTGCGATTAGTCATTTTTTCCTTACAGTATTCAAGATGTTCTTTTTGTCTTTTATTTTCACCATTTTGATTATGATCTAGTGTGGTTCTTTTTTGGGTTCATCTCAGATGTATAAAATAATGTTTTTGTCAAATTTGGGATATTTTCAGCCATTTTTTTCAAATATTTTTATTCCCCCCTCCTACTAGTACTCCCATTATGTGAATGTTGGTGCACTTAATGGTGTCACTCATTTCTCTGAGGCTCTGTTCAGTTTGCTTCATTCTTTTCTCTCTGTTCTTCAGACCACATAATCTGTATTAATCTGTTTTCAACTTGGCTGCTTCTTTCTTCTGCCAATTCAAGTGTTCTGTTAATCCTCTTTAGTAAACTTTTCATTTTGGCTTATTTTACTTTTCAACTTCAGAATATCCATATGGTTCTTTTAGATACTTACTCTTTACTGATATTCTCTGAGGAGACACTGTCATCATGTCTTGTTTTAATTCTTTTTTTTTTAACGTTTATTTATTATTGAGAGACACAGCATGAATGGGGGGGGGCGCAGAGAGAGAGGGAGACACAGAATTGGAAGCAGGCTCCAGGCTCTGAGCTGTCAGCACAGAGCCCGATGTGGGGCTTGAACCCACAAACTGCAAGATCATTACCTGAGCCAAAGTCGGACGCTTAACCAGGCGCCTGATTGTTTTCATTCTTTATGCATGGTTTCACTTAGTTCTTTGAACATTTAAAAAAATTTTTTAATAAAATTTTTGTTGGAAATTGGATATTTTAGATAATAAATTGTAACAATGCTAGATACTGACCCTACCCTTCAACCCAGGGTTTGATGTTTGCCTGGTTGTTCTCTTGTTTTTATTTTTTTAGTGACTTGACTGCATTAATTCTGTGAGTTCTATTTCTGAAATATGTAGGATGCAGCCTCTGATGTCTCTACTGAGAGTTTTCCCCTTGTTTTTCTTTTAGCTTGGCAACCTAGATGTTACTCCTGGGTCAGCTTAAGCCACTAATTGGTCAAAGGTTATGCTTAAGTCTTCTTAGCCAGTTAGATTTTTACCTTTTACTGTTGAATATATGTGTGTGGAATAAGGCTGCTATCATAGTTCAGGGAATTTACACATTTTTGCCCCACATTCAGTGAGGGATAATTAGTTTGGAGGTTCCTTCTTGGGGTATTGCTGAGAAAGCATAGCTTTGGGTATTCACAATCTTCTAGTCTGGCATGACGAGTTTTATTTTAGTTTTATATCTGGCTTCCTAGGAGTTGCCTCTGGGTCAGAGAAGCTTATTGTTCAGCTGATGCTTGGTCAGAGGTGGTATTTCCATTCCTTGTGCCAGTGAGGCATCTGTCCCATATTAATGGTCTCTGGGTGGTTTGGAGAATGCTCTGAAGTCTGTCCCATGTCCTGTTCTGGTTGCTCCTGAGTGGGTGCCATCTAGGATATGCACACACCTTTCCTGATCTCCAGAGTTTACTGTAATCCTAGGAGGGTTCTTCTTGGCTTTCTCCAAGAGGGAAAAAACCCTCTTAGGGTTTCTTTCCCTTGTTTTCTCTATAAAACTTCTGGATGCCCTGGTGTTCTGCTCATATCATGGAACTACCAGCCTCCTCTTAACTACTCATCATCAAGATACCTATGTTCTTGACATGCTGTTAGGCATGGAATTTTCCATGCTCTGCTCCAAATAAAAACAGTCCCTTTGGGTAGGTGTGGAGCTCCTCATTCTTATGCCTAGATTCTTATGGCTACCCTGAGTGGGGGGTTGGTGGGTGATCCTCTTTACCATGCCTACCTGGACATAGGGCTGGAGTTGATGAGAAATGGTAATATTATCTTTCCCAGGTGAAACCATAACCCAAGAAGAAGAGCTGGGAGAAGGAGCCCTTTTCTTCTTGGCTATATATGCCTAAGGGTTAAATGATTAAAAAAAATAGTTTTTGAGGGAGGGGAGGGTGGGTGATGGGTATTGAGGAGGGCACCTTTTGGGATGAGCACTGGGTGTTGTATGGAAACCAATTTGACAATAAATCTCATATATTGAAAAAAAAATAGTTTTCACAAGTTGTAATTTTGCCAGAAAGTGGGTTTGTCTATCTCCTTACTCTGTCCTTCTGGAAGTCCCACCATTTGTGTTCCTTTTTTATTTTTCCTTGAGATAAAATACACATAATATTTACCACTTTAATAATTTTTCAGTGTACATTTGCAGTGGCATTAAGCACATTAAGCACATTTACACCATTACCACCATCCATATGCATAACTTTTTATTCTTCCCAACTTGAAACTCATATCCACTAAACACACTCTATTCCCCCAACTGCAGAACCCTGGAAATCACCATTTTACTTTCTATTTCTGAATCTGACTACTCTAAGTACCTCATATAAGTTGAATCACACCATGTTTGTTTTTATTGACTGGTTTACTTCACTTAAGTATAATGTCTTCAAGGTTCAGCCATGTTGTAGCATGTGTCAGAATTTCCTTCTTTTTTAAGGCTGAATAATATTCCATTTTATGTATATATGACATTTTATCAATGCATCCATCAGTGTAAATGGGTTGCTTCTACCTTTTGATTATTGTTAATCTTCTTCTGATTCCTTTGTGATACATTGTTTTTCTCATGCTTCTTTCAAGACTGTGTTTGTCTTTTAACAGTGTCTAAGTGTGGATCTTTTCTTTTTTTAATTTTTTTTAATGTTTATTTATTTTTGAGACAGAGACAGAGCATGAACGGGGTAGGGTCAGAGAAAGAGGGAGACACAGAATCTAAAGCAGGCTTCAGGCTCTGAGCTGTCAGCACAGAGCCCAACATGGGGCTCGAACTCACGGACCGTGAGGTCATGACCTGAGCCGAAGTCGGATGCTTAACTCATGGAGCCACCCAGGCGCCCCTAAGTGTGGATCATTGAGTTGACATTTGGAGTTTATGAACTTGGATGTGTAGGTTTATGTTTTTCATCAAATTTTGGAAGTTTTCAATTCTTATTTCCTCACATATTTTTTTAACCATCCCCCTTTCTCTTGGGTCACCTATTAGGCATATGTTGGTATGTCTGATGTCCTATAGGTCTCTTTTCATTTTTACATTCTGTTCTTCAGATTGGGTAATCTCTATTTATCTGCCTTCGAATTCACTGATCTTTTTCTTCTCTCAGTTCAAAACTGCTATTCAGCCCCTTCCTTCAAGTTAATTTTTCATTTCAACTATTGTATTTTTAAGCTCCAGAATATCTATTTGGTTTCTTTTTGAATTTCTGTCTCTTTATTGCTATTCTCAATTTGATAGTCACTGTTTTCAAAATTTTTTATTTATTTAAATTCAAATTCAAGTTAGTTAACATACCGTGTAGTACTGGTTTCAGGAGTAGAACCCTTTAATTCTTTAAATATGGTTTTCTTTAGTTCTTTGAATGTATTTATTATAGGTGATTAAAAGTCCTTACTTACTATGTCCTACAGCCATATTCCCTTCAAGACCATTTCTATTGAGTGCTTTTTGCTTGTGTATTAGCCACACATTATTATTTCTTTGCAAGTCTTACAATTTTTTTGGACAGTGCACGGTTTCAATAATATATTGTAGCAACTCTCTCCAAGAATTGTTGTTGCTGGTGCTTTGTTTGTTTAGTGACATGTCTAGACTAATTTTGGAGAGCCTGTCCCTCCTTCAGTGGGTGGCTTGATATCCCTGCTTAGATTTTTGTTTTTATTTTTAACTCTTTATTTCATTTTTAAGCCTAATTTCCTAGGCATCTCTCTTGGATCAGCATAGCTTATTGATCAGCCAACGATTAGTCAAAGGTTGTGCAGAAACATCTTGAGCCAATAAAGCTTCCATTTTTGCCAAGGGGATCTAAGTGTAGATTGCGGCATGCATTAAAATTTTAGGCAGTTATAAGTTGCGCTTTGATTTTTACCTTGTGCAAGTCTCATGTTCAGCCTAGGAGGCATATATAATTGGGACTTTCTCCCAGTTTCTTTTGAGTGTGTATATAGCCCTATGCATGTACATCTCACATCTCCAGGAATATAAAGCAGTTTATCAAAGCCCTTTATGATTGTCTTGTTGCCCACATCTCCCAAATTTTTAGCATGGTGTATGGCAGTCACTGGAAACAGAGGTGCTGGCCTTCCCTGATATTGCTATTGTTTTTGATACTGCCCTGGACTTGAGGCTTCTTTATTTATTTTTCATTAAAAAAAATCCTTTCTTGTCTCAAGATCAGTTAAATCATTGCTTAGTTTTTATTCTATGTTTTATCTTTTTTCCTTTACATTTATCTCTATAATAAATCCATCTGGAATTTAGTAGAGGCAAGGCCCTAACTTAATGTTTTCTCTCCAAATACCAATACAATTTTCTCAACAATTATTTAAAACTTCATCTATTCCTCATTGATTTGTGAAGCTTCCTTTACCATATTTTAAGTTATCATGTTAACTTATCACGTGTCTAGGATCTTAATCAGTATTATCTGCTCTAAAACAATAACCTGTCAATTTTTATGCCAGTAAGAATTCATTTTAGTGTAAGTTTATAAAACATTTTTCTTTGAGCCAAGATTGCTCTTGTTTTTCAATCCCAAGCTATTCTTATTCATTTGCTTTTCCCAATAAACTTCGGAATTATTCTGTCAAGCGAACAAAAACAAGTTCTTATCTGTTTTTACTCTTTACATATCAGGATAGCACTTGGTTAACTCCAATGCCCTATTAGAGCTGATAACAAACCCACTGCTTCTTAATATAACTAAATTATTTCTCAGAAAAGATTCCTCAACCTTACACAAGGTCTAGAAGGATGACCTTGTCAAATTTCATGTTCTACTTCTGTTCTATTTCTCAGCTAAACTGAGAAGTTTAGATTTTATGTTAATCTTTAAGACTATTTTCCTGCCATTTTGTCTTTTATTTATTTTTTTAAATTTTTAAATTTATTTTTGGGACAGAGAGAGACAGAGCATGAACGGGGGAGGGGCAGAGAGAGAGGGAGACACAGAATCGGAAACAGGCTCCAAGCTCCGAGCCATTAGCCCAGAGCCTGACGCGGGGCTCGAACTCACGGACCGCGAGATCGTGACCTGGCTGAAGTCGGACGCTTAACCGACTGCGCCACCCAGGCGCCCCTGCCATTTTGTCTTTTAAAGAGCATAGGAATTGGGAGTTGGAGAGACTTGGTTCCAACTCTTGCACTCCCCATTACTAGCTATGTAACCTTTGCACAAGTCACTTCTCTTTGAGCCTTTGTTCCCTCAACTATAAATGGAGGTAAATAATATTTAGTTTTTAGCACTATTATGACGATTAGTAGCACTGAACAGAAAGGGCTGACTTAGCACACTGCCAGGTACATAACATGTAATATTATAGAACCTGTTCTTGATGATTTTATGAACACTGATTATTGTCTTGTGCTTTACTAATGATCTTATATGGGTTACTGATTTATACAGGGCAGTTTCCCCCTACACTAAATGGGTTCTTAGGTCTTTTTAAAAGTAATCTTTATATCTTTTCCCCTGCTTTTAGGCAGCTTTTAAGCTATTACTTTTCATTACTGTCATTGAGGCTGGTTCTAAGAATAGGTCCTACTCCTTGTCTCACCTCGCTTATAATTTGCCACTTCTGATCTGCCGTACACTAGGATATCAGATAGCCAAATTGTCAGAAATGTGTATATATTAAGAATAAATAGGTTGAGCAGGAAGCTAGGGGGTTCTCTTCAGGGAAAGCATATGGAACCTTTTAGACCATTACAGCCTTGTCTTGTGATAGCTATTATAGCTATTCATAAGCCATTGTTATTTTCATGTCCCTGGACGTGTTCCAAAGAAAACCTAGAGAATCACATAAATGGAAAAATGAGCTAGTACTGTACTTCTGAGAATAAAAGTAAACAAAACATGTAATTCCAGAGTTAATATGGACAATGCAGGGCTGTGGCCCAAGAACATTTTAGAAGTTAGGAGGAATGAATCCTGCCATTATTCCTATTGGTAAGACTTACATCACCAATTTTAATCTCAAGGCAGTTAGAAAATTAACAAATATGAAGCATCTATTATGTGATAGGGCCTCTACATTTATTACCTCAATCCTCAAACAGCTTTGAGAAATAAGGATTATTATACCCATTTATGTTGAGGGAATGGATGTTCTAAAGGTTAAAGTGACTTATCCAAACTGAAAAGCTGCAGAGCCAGAATTCAAACTAAAGTCTGTCCAATTTCAAAGCTCAATGCTCTATAACCCTCTGATGCCTTGTAGAGACTGACTTCTCTGTACATAAATTTACTTCCTATATATCAGCAAATAAACAATCAGAAAGTGTAACAGAAAACAGAATTGTCATCCATAATCACAACAATATATATCAAGTGCAGAACTTTAAAACACAGAAGACCTCTATGGAAAAAAATTAACTCTACTAAGACATAAAGGAAGAGACCTAAATAAAGGGATGGGTAAACTATGATCTTTGGATAGGAACCCTTAACATGATAAAGATGTCAACTGTCCCAAAATTAATCTATAAATTGAATTCATTGACAAAAATATACACCAAAAAACCCAACCAGATAGTGTGGAAACTGGACTAATTCTAAATTACATGTATTAGAATAAAGATCACGTGATTCAGAAATAATTAGTACATGTCTGAAACAAGAAAGCACAGAGTAGAGATTTGTCCTATCTGATATTAAGGCAAATTAAAAACCTATCATAATTGAAACAATGTGATCCTGGCCAGAGTTCAAATAGACAATGGAAAAAAATGAGTTCAGGAATGGACTAATGCATATATAGAAACATGGTACACAAGAAAGGTGGTAATATACATCAGTGGGGAAAGAAGAGATCATTTAATAAATGGAGTTGGGAAAACTAGCTTATTATGTAAAGAAAATAAAATCAGATCCTTGCCTACAGCATATATAGAATAGATACCTACTATAATTAAAGACCTGACATGGAAGGCAACGTTATAAAACTATTAAAAATGTAGGGGCGCCTGGGTGGCGCAGTCGGTTAAGCGTCCGACTTCAGCCAGGTCACGATCTCGCGGTCCGTGAGTTCGAGCCCCGCGTCAGGCTCTGGGCTGATGGCTCGGAGCCTGGAGCCTGTTTCCGATTCTGTGTCTCCCTCTCTCTCTGCCCCTCCCCCGTTCATGCTCTGTCTCTCTCTGTCCCAAAAATAAATAAAAAAAAAACATTGAAAAAAAAAAATTAAAAAAAAAAATGTAGAAAAGTATTGGGGTGCCTGGGTGGCTCAGTTGGTTAACTATCTGACTTCAGCTCAGGTCTGATTTCACTGTTCGTGAGTTCGAGTTCTGCATTGGGCTCTGTGCTGACAGCTCAGAGCCTGGAGCCTGCCTTCAGATTCTGTGTCTCCCGCTCTCTCTGACCCTCCCCCACTCACACTCTGTGTCTCTTTCAAAAATAAACAAACATTAAAAAATGTAGAAAACTATCTTTATGACCCAGGGGTAGGGAAGAATTTATTAAATAAGATCCCAAAAGCATACACCACAAGGGTACAATTTGAAAAGTGTCTGACAAAACCAAAATTAAATATTTCTTGGTGAGGGATGAAGTACATGGTATCTGCAATTTACTTGAAAATGCACTGAAAACGCTGGATAAATGGATGGCTAGAGAAGGACAGATGGCTGGTTATATAGGATAAAGCAAGTTTAGTAAAATATTAATTATAGAATCTGAGTGGTGGGCTTATGAGTGTTCATCATACTATTCTTCCAACTGTTCTGTGTGTGTGAAGTTATAGCAATAAAAAGATTGGTGAAAATGAAATACTTTTGTTCAACAAAGACATTGTATATAGTTTTGAAAAACTGTGACTGGAAAATATATTTGATATACACACAGATATAGAAATGATATTTGCTATATATGTATATGTATACACACACACATTTGACAAGAAACTTCTGTAATTGGCAAGAAAAAGACAAGTAACCTAAAAGAAAATTTGCAAGGTAAATAAATAGGCACTTCAGAGAATGAGAAAACAAGTAGTTAATCTGTATAAAATAGAAGCTCACCTCATCTGTAGTCAAATAAATGCAAATTAAAATCAAAGATACTACTTGAAGCCCACTGGACTAGCAAAAGTTAAGAAGTTATATGATATCAGTACTGGCAATACTATGAAGAATAGAAGCCCTTATGTGTTGTTCACAGGACTAGATTAGTATGAATACGATCTAGAGCAACATGGCAATATTGGGTGAAAAACCTATATGCATATTTTATAGGATCCAGGAATTCTACTCCTGAGTATATACTTCAGATAAACTGGTACAGGAACACAAAGAAACAAAGACTTCTATGAAGAGATTTCCTGTAGCACTGTTTATAATACCCAAGAACTGGAAATCAATAAATAAAATACTGTGACATTACTATATGAAGGAATGTAATCCAGCAGTTATGAGGAATGAACCATGTAGGAGTATGGATAGATATCAAAAATAACACTGAATAGAAAAAAAAGAAATAGAATGATATGTACAGCACAATATCTTTCATGTTGAAAAAAAAAGGAAAAAAATCAGGGCACCTGGGTGGCTCAGTCGGTTAAGTGCCCAACTTTTGATTTCAGCTCAGGTTATGATCTCCTGGTTTGTGAGTTCGAGCACCGCATCGGGCTTTGCACTGACAACACGGAAGGAACCTCCCTGGGATTCTGTCTCCCTCTCTCTCTGCCCCTCCCCTGCTTGCTCTCTCTCTCTCTCTCTCTCTCTCTCTCTCTCTCAAAATAAATAAAAATAAAAAATAAACTTTTAACAAAAGGAAAAAATCTACATATACAAACAACACTATAGACTATGCATGGATACACATATGTCTAAATAAATACATGGCAAATGGCATGGAAGGACACACACCAAATACCCAAGAGTGGGTAACTGCGGGAAGAGAAGTGAATTAGATCATGAATAAAGACTGAAGGAGACAAAAGCCAAATATAAAACCAAATATAAAAGTTCATGCAGGTCACGAATGAACTGATGATGACAGAGGATCATGAACTGAAGAAACTATCATGGCAATCAATTTCAGCATTTCTGAATTCTAAACTGAACTTCAAACGATAACCTCCCCATCCCCAAACACCATAAAAACACATGCTAAAGGGAAATGTGAACCAAAGTAAAAGAGAACTAAACCGGTCACTTCCCTGTCCCATGGCTTACCGGAGTACGCAGCACATGAGCAGCAGATGGGTTGGGACATTAGCTGGATTGAGCATACTGGGGGTATCTGACTTCATACAGGCCAGGAAGGCCCGCATCCTTCTGTTCTTGTCCTCCACTGCTTTGCCGAGCCAGAGCTTCTTGAGATTTGGGCAAGTCCATTCCCGAAACGTCAGTGCAGACACCAGCTCGGGGGTTTGAGGTGACTTCCCTTTATAGGCAGACCACTCTTTGAGGATCACTGAAGGAACTGGAAAACAGAAATTGAGGAAGAACAGGCTCTAGAAAATTCCTGAGCATTTCTGTAAAATTTCTGGCTGCAAGTGACAGGATCTGTCCCATTTCAACATCTTTTTATTTTCTGTCATTAGAATTTTTATTGTTAGCAGTAGGAACAGCACTTAATAGATGTTTGATATGTTTTAGGTACTTTACATATGAATGTAAATGTCATTTACTTTTCAAAACTCAGAACTCTAATCCTGAGAGAGAAGTATTGTAACTACATTATCATAAAACACAGTACTCTTTTTTCATTGAAAAAATAAAGGCTCAAAGTCACACAGTTAATTATGTTGAAACCCATTTAAGTAAATGTACTAGGCTAGGCAAGGAAAGAAGTCCAAGGAGGAATTACATAAATATCTGGCTTCATAACAGATTGTGGGATACTCTAAAGGACCTTAAAGAATTTCAAAAAATTCTCAAAAAAAAATCTTTTAGATTTTTGAAGGTTTAACAGACGAGGAAAACATGGCTTCTGTCTACTTCTAGTATACTTCAGGCTCTTAAGCTATGGCCTGTTTTACTGAAGACATCCAGCATTTACTCAATTACCCAAGCTAGAAACCTGGAAGTCATCCCAGAGTCCACACTATCCTTTACCTGCTTCACATCTGGTTATTGCCAAGGTCCTGCTGATTCTATTACCTTATCATCCTTTTTTATCTGTCCCCTTGTCTTCATCACAACAAATAGTACAGAGGTTCAGATCTCATCATCTTTCACCTGACAACAATTCTGGAGACTTGTCCCTGCCTTCATTCTGTCTAGTCTACCTCATACGCATGCTCTACCACCATGAGAGTACTCTTCTTAAAAAACTTTTTAATTTGAAATATAGATTCACAGGGAGTTGCAAAGATAGTAGAGAGAGGTCCTATATACCCTTTATCCAGTTTCCCCCAAAGATTGTATCTAAAACAATTATAATATCAAAGCTAAGAAGCTGACACTGGTATAATTGTGTGGATAGTTCTAGGTCACATGTAGATTTGTGCAACCACCACTGCAATCAAGATGCAGAAGTATTCAGGGCGCCTGAGTGGCTCAGTAGGTTAAGATACAGAACTATTCAATTACCACAAAGATCTCCCTTATGCTACCCCTTTTATGGTCACACCCAACACCCTCCAGCACCATCTCTAATCCCTGGCAACTACTAATCTGTTCTCCATCCCTACAATTTTGTCAATTTGAGAATGTTAAATAAATGGGCTCCTACAGTATGCAACCTTTTGAGATTGGCATTTGCACTTGGCATAATGCTTTTGGGATCCATCCATGTTGTTGCATGTATCAATACGTTTTTTGTTTTTTGTTTTGTTTTTTTATTTTTTTATTTAAAAAAAATTTTTTTTTTTTTAATTTTTTTTTTTCAACATTTTTTATTTTTATTTTTGGGACAGAGAGAGACAGAGCATGAACGGGGGAGGGGCAGAGAGAGAGGGAGACACAGAATCGGAAACAGGCTCCAGGCTCCGAGCCGTCAGCCCAGAGCCTGACGCGGGGCTCGAACTCACGGACCGCGAGATCGTGACCTGGCTGAAGTCGGACGCTTAACCGACTGCGCCACCCAGGCGCCCCTAAAAAAATTTTTTTTAACGTTTATTTATTTTTGAGACAGAGAGAGACAGAGCATGAACGGGGGAGGGTCAGAGAGAGGGAGACACAGAATCTGAAACAGGCTCCAGGCTCTGAGCTGTCAGCACAGAGCCCGACGTGGGGCTCGAACTCACGGACCGCGAGATCATGACCTGAGCCGAAGTCGGCTGCTTAACCGACTGAGCCACCCAGGCGCCCCTGTTTTTTGTTTTTTTACCAAGTAATATTTCATGGTATGGATGTACCACAGTTTTACCATTCACCTTTTGAAGGACATCTGGGTTCTTCCAGTTTGTGGCTATTATGAATGAAGCTGCTATGAGTATTTGTGTATAAGTTCCTGCATGAAAATAAATCTTCCTTTGTCTGAGATAAATGCCCAAAAGTATAAGTGCTAGGTTGCATTGTAAGTCTATTTTAAGTTTTGAAAGGAAATGGCCAAATTACTTTCTAGAGTGGTGGTACCATCTTACATTCCTACCAACAGTTTATGGGTGATCCAGTTTCTCCACATCCAATCCAAATGAATAAAATTATTAATTTTAGCCATTGTGATAAGTATGTAGTTATATATAATTGTGGCTTTAATTTGCAATTCTTTTTTAAAAATTTTATTAGTGTTTAGTTATTTATTTTTTTTTAATTTTTTTTTTAACGTTTATTTTATTTTTGAGACAGAGAGAGACAGAGCATGAACGGGGGAGGGGCAGAGAGAGAGGGAGACACAGAACTGGAAGCAGCCTCCAGGCTCTGAGCCATCAGCCCAGAGCCTGACGCGGGGCTCGAACTCACGGTCCGTGAGATCGTGACCTGAGCTGAAGTCGGACGCTCAACCGACTGAGCCACCCAGGCGCCCCGAGTGTTTAGTTATTTTTGAGAGAGAGAGAGAGACAGAGACAGAACGTGAGTGGGGGAAGGGCAGACAGAAAGAGAGAGAGGGAGACGCAGAATCCAAAGCAGGCTCCAGGCTCTGAGCTGTCAGCAGCATAGATCCCAACGTGGGACTTGAACCCACAAGCCGTGAGATCATAACCTGAGCCAAAGTCAGATGCTTAAACCACGGAGCCACCCAGGCACCCCCTTAATTTGTAATTCTTTAATGGCTAATGATGTTGAACATCCTTTCATGTCTTTATTTGCCATGTAGATCTTCTTCAGTGAAATGTCGGCATTCTTTTGCTGATCTTCTAATTGGACAATTTTCATAATGCTCAATTGGGCAGTTTTCATAATACTCAGTTTTGAGAGTTCTTTGTATATTTTAGATAGTAGTCTAGATATGTGGTACTTGTTCACCTACTGATGTCCAATTGATCTAGTACCATTTGTTAAAAAGACTATCCTTCCTCTAATGAGGTACTTCTGCAGCTTTGTCAAAAATCAGTTGGCTGTACTTGTATGGGGCTATTTCTGGGTTCCCTATTCTGTTTCACTAATCTATGTGTCTATACCACTACCAACACCACACAGTCTTAATTATTGTAGCTACATGGTAAGTTTTGTAATCAAGGTAGAGTGATTCCTCCCAACTTATTCCTTTTCAAAAAATGTTTTAGATATTCTAGTTCCTAAGTCTTTCCATATAAATGTTAAGCATCCAACTCTTGATGTCGGCTCAGGTCATGATCTCACAGTTTGTGGGTTTGAGCCCCACATTGGGCTCTGTGTGGACAGTGCTGAGCCTGCTTGGGATTCTCTCTCTCTCCCTCTGTCTGCCTCTCCCCTGCTTGCACTGTCCCTCTCTCAAAATAAATAAACTTAAAAAAATAATCTTCTATATATCTACAGAGAAACCTGCTGGGATTTGGATAGGAATTGTGTTAAACCTGTATATCAATTTGGAGAGAATTGACATTTTACTATGTTGAATCTTCCAATTCAAGGAGATATATGTCTCTCCATTTATGTAGGTCTTCACCAATTGCGTTCATCAGCATTTTATAATTTTCAGCATACAGATCTTGAACATCTTTTGTTAAATTTATACCTAAGTACTCCATTTGTTGGAGGAGTTATAAATGGTATTGTATTTATTTCAGTGCCCCATATTCATTGTTAGTATATAGAAATAGAATTCATTTTAGTATGTTTATTGTATATCCTACAACCTTGATGAATTCACTCATTAGGTCTAGCAGTTTTGTTGTCAATTGGGATTTTCTACATAAGTTATGTCATCTACAATTAGGGACAGTTTTATTTTTTCCTTTCTGATCTGTATGCCTTCTATTTTGTTTTCTTGCCTTCTTGTGCTGGCTAGAACTTCCAGTACTATGCTGAAGAGCTGCAGTAGGGCATAACTAGACTTGCTCCTAATTTTAGGAGAAAAACATTTAGTCTTTCACCATTAAGTGTAATGCTGGCTGAAGGGTTTTTGTAGATGTTTTTTTTATCAAGTTATAGGCATTCATCTCTACTCCTAGTTTTTTGGGGAGTTTTTTTTTCATGAATGGTTGTTGAATTTTGTTAAATATTTTTCTGCATCCATTGAGATGACCATATTATTTTTCTTCTTTATCCTGTTTGTATGGTGGATTACATAGACTGATTTTTCAAATATTGAACTAGTTTTGCAAAATAGAACAAACCCTACCAAATTACTATGGTGTGTAATTCTTTTTACATATTGCTGAATTCTATTGACTAATACCTTGTTAAGAACTTTTACATCTATATTGACAAAGGATATTGGTGTGAAGTATTATTTTTATGTACTGTCTTTATCTGATTGTAGTATCATGGTAATACTGGCTTTGTAGAATGATTTGGGAAGTGTTCTCTCCTATTTTCTGAAAAAGATGGTGTGGAATTGATGGTAATTCTTTTTAATTTAATTTAAATATTTATTGTCCACAATAAGTGCCTGATTGTGCAAAGCACTGCTGGAAATAAAAAGATTTATGAGACAGTCTCTATCTACTCTTTTTTAAAAAATTAATTATCGAGGGGTGCCTGGATGGCTCAGTTGGTACAGTATCCAACTCTCGATCTTGGGGTCATGAGTTCAAGCCCCATGTTGGCTGTAGAGATGACATTAACAAAATTAGGGGTGCCTGGGTGGCTCAATCGGTTGAGAGTCTGACTTCGGCTCAGGTCATGATCTCACAGTTCATGAGTTCAAGCCTGTCATTGGGCTCTGCACTGACAGCTCACAGCCTGGAGCTTGCTTCAGATTCTGTGTCTCCCTCTCTCTGCCCTTCCCATGCTCATGCTCTGTCTGTCTCTCTCTCTCAAAAATAAATAAAAATTAAAAAATAATTTAAAATTTTATTATTGAAATATAATTGACATACAATGTTCTATTAGTTTCAAGTATACAACATAGTGATTTGACAATTAAGTATTTGTTAAAAATATGGTAGAATTCTCTAGTGAAACTAATTCAATCAGATTTCTTTTTTGGGAAATTTTAAATTAAATTTTATTAATATTTACAGGGCTATTCAAATTATCTATTTCATATCAGGTGTGTTTTGGTAGTTTGTAATTTTGAGAATTGATCCATTTTGTTTAAGTTGTCAAATTTATGTGTAGAGTTATTTACAGTATTCCCATATAATCCTTTTGATGTCTGTAGGCACTGTGGTGTTATCTCCTGCCTCATTCTTGATATTAGTAATTTGTGTATTCTCTATTTTCCTTATTGTGGTCTTGCTAGAATTTCATCAATTTCATTGTTCTTTTCAAAGAATCAAGTTTTTGTTTCACTGATTTTTCTGTTATTTTTCTGTTTCCAATTCCACTGACCTTTGCTCTTTATTATTTCTTCATTTTAGTTTGCTGTAGGTTTACCTTTTTCCTCTTCTTGTTTCTTGAGGTGAAAATTCAGAGGACAGATTAGAAATTTATTGCTTTTTCTAATTTGAGCATTTAGGACTATAAATTTCCTTTTCAGAAATTTAGCTCCATACCACAGATTTTAATATACTGTATTTTTATTTTCATTTAGTTCCATGTATTTCCTTCTTTCCCTTAAGACTGGCTATTTGGGAGCACCTGGGTGGCTCAGTTGGTTAAACGTCCGACTTCAGCTCAGGTCATGGCCTCACGGTTTGTGAGTTCGAGCCCTGCATTGGGCTTTCCTTGGAGCCTGGAGCCTGCTTCAGATTCTGTGTCTCCCTCTCTCTCTGCCCCTCCCCTGCTTGTGCGCTCTCTCTCTCTCTCTCTCTCTCTCTCTCTCGAATAAATAAAACACTAAAAAAAGATTTTAAAAAAAGACTTGCTATTTGACCCAAGGTTTGGATAAAAGTGCTTTGTTATCTTCCAAGTATTTCTAGATTTTCCTGTTATCTTTCTGTTGTTGATTTCTAATTTGATTTCATAGTGGTCTGAGAATATACCCTGTATAGTTTTAATTCTTTTAAATTTATCGAGGTTTGTTTTATGGCCCAGGATATGATCCATCTTGGTATATGTTCTGTGGGCATGGAAAAGAACATGCATTTTGCTCTTGCTGCATGTTATATTAACAATCAATTGATGGTTGTTGAGTTCTATATTTCTGATGATTTTCTGTCTAGTTGTTCTATTCATTATTGAAAGGGGAGTTGAAGTCTCTAATTATAATTGGGGATTTGCCTTTTTCTCATTTAAGTTTTCTCTGTTATTGCATCACATATTTTGTGGCTCTGTTTGGTGATACACATTTAGGATTGCTAGTCTTCTTGGTATATTGACCCTTTTACCAGTATATCATGTCCCTCTCTTTCCCTGGCAATTTGCTTTGCTCTGAAGTCCATTTTATGTGGTATTAATACAGCCATTCCTGATTTCTTTTCATTAATGTTTTCATGATATATAATTTTCCATCCTTCTACTTTCAACATACCTCTATCGTTTATATTTGAAGTGAATTTTTTTGTAGACAACATATAATTGGGTAATGATTTTTATCCAATCTATCCATGTCTGTATTTTAATTTGTGTAATTAGAACACTTAAATTTAATGTAATTATTGATATGTTAGAGCTTAAGTCTATCATTTGTTTTGTTTGTTCTCTCCATTTTCCTATCTCTGCTTTCTTTTTCTCCCTTTTCTATAGGCTACATGTCCTTATTTTAGAATTTCATGTTGATTTATCTATAGTGTTTTTGAGTGTTTCTCTGTGTACGGCTTTTCCAGTGCATTTTCTAGGCACTGCATTATGTACACCTAATTCACCAAAGTCTACTGGTGTTGACATTTTACTGGTTCAAGTGAAGTATAGAAACCTGACCTGTTATGTCCCTTTAACCTTCCCCACTTACAATTGTCTTATTTTCTCTACAGACATTGAGAACCACATTAAGCAGTGATAGTTTTGCTTTAACTGTGAAAACTCAAGAAAAGCAAAGACTGTATTTATCTACATTTTTGTTCTTTCCATTGTATTTCCTTCCTGATGTTACAAGAATCCTTCTATTTTTAAGTGTCTATTTTAATTCCAGTTACTTAACATACAGTGTTATTTTAGTTTCAGGTGTACAATACAATGATTCAACACTTCCATACATCACCCTGTGCTCATCACAAGTGCACTCTTTAATTTCCATCCCCATCTCCCCAACTTCCTCCCCTCTGGTAACCATGAGTTTATTTATTCCCTGTAGTGAAAAGTCTGTTTCTTGCTTGGACTATGTCTCTCTTTCAATTTTTTCCCTTGTTTGTTTTGTTCCTTAAATTCCACATGAGTGAAACCATATGGTATTTGTCTTTCTCTGACTTATTTTGCTTAGCATTATACTCTCTAGCTTCATTGATATCATTGCAAATGGCAATATTTCATTACTTTTTAGGGCTGAATAATATTCCAATATATAGTCCAATGCAATATTAAACACACACACACACACACACAAACATACACACCACATCTTCTTCATCCATTCACCGATTGTTGGACACTTGGGCTGCTTCCATAAAATGGCTATAATAAATAATGCTGCTATAAACAAAAGGGTACATATATCCCTTTGAATTAGTGTTTCTGTATCATTTGGGTAAATGTCCATTAATAAGATTGCTGGATCGTAAAGGAGTTCTAGTCTTAAATTTCTGAGGAACCTCCTCCACACTGCCTGCCACAGTGGCTGCATGAGTTTGCATTCCCATCAATGGTGCAAGAGGGTTCATCTTTCTCCACATTCTTCACAATACCTATTGTTTCCTGTGTTGTTGATTTTGGCCATTCTGACAGGTGTGAAGTAACATCTCATTGTAATTTTGATTTGCATTCCCCTGATAAGCAACTTTTCATGTGTCTATTGGCCATGTGGATGTCTTCTTTGGAGAAATGTCTGTTCATGTCTTCTGCCCATTTAATAATTGGGTTATTTGTTTTTTGGGTGTTAAGTTTTGTAAGTTCTTCATATATTTTAGATACTAGCCCTTTATGAAATATGTCATTTGCAAATATCTTCTCCCATTCTGGAGGTTGCCTTTTAGTTTTCTTGATTGTTTCCTTTGCTGTGCAGAAGCTTTTTATGTAGATGTAATCCTAATAGTTTTTGTTTTTGTTTTTGTTTCCCTTGCCTCAGGTGACATATCTAGAAAAAAGTTGCTATGACTAGTGTGAAAGAAGTTACTGCATGTGTACTCTTCTAGGATTTTTATGATTTTGGGTCTCACATTTAGGTCTTTAATCTATTTCAAACTTATTTTTGTGTATAAGTAAGTGGTTCAGTTTCATTCTTTTGAATGGTGCTGCCCATTTTCCCAATAGCATTTGAAGAGACTTTTTCCACTGTATATTGTTTCCTGCTTTGGTGAAGATTAATTGACCATATAATTGTGGGTTTATTTCTGAATTTTGTATTCTATTCCATTGATCTATGTGTCTATTTTTGTGTCAGTACTATGCTTTTTGATTTACTACAGCTTTGTAATATAACTTGAAGTTTGGAATTGTGATGCCTCCAGCTTTGCTTTTCTTATTGAAGGTTGCTTTTGCTATTCAGGGTCTTTGGTGGTTCCATACAGATTTTAAGGTTGTTTATTCTAGCTATGTGAAAAATGCTGTTGGTATTTTGATAGGGATTGCATTAAATGTGTAGATTGCTTTAGGTAGTAAAGACATTTTAACAATATTTGTTCCTCTAATCCAGGAGCATGGAATGTCTTTCCATTTCTGTATGACATTTTCAATTTCTTTCATCAGTATTTTATAGTTTTCAGAGTACAGGTCTTTCACCTCTTGGTTAGGCTTATTCCTAACCAAATCTTATTATTTTGGGTACAATTGTAAATAAGATTATTTTCTTAATTTCTCTTTTTGCTGCTTCATTATTGGTGTATAGAAATGCAACAGATTTCTGTACATTGATTTTGATTCCTGTGATTTTACTGAATTTCTAGCAGTTTTTGGTGGAGCCTTTAGGGTTTTCTAGATATATAGTATCACCTCCTCTGCAAACAGTGAGAGTTTTACATCTTCCTTACTGATGTGGATTCTTTTTATTTCTTTTTGTTGTCTGATTGCTGTGGCTAGACCATCCAGTACTATGTTGAATAAAAGTGGTAAGAGTGGACATCCTTTGTCTTGTTGCTGACCTTAGAGGAAAAGCTCTTAGTTCTTCCCCATTAAGGATGATGTTAACTGTAGGTTTTTCATAGATGGCCTTTATCGTGTTCAGGTATGTTTTCTCTAACTCTATTTTGTTGAGGGTTTTTATCATAAATGGATCCTGTACCCTGTCAAATGCTTTCTCTGCATCTATTGAAATGATCATATGGTTATCCTTTTAATGATGTATCACATTGATTGATTTGTGAATATTAAACCACTCCTTGCAACACAGATATAAATCCCATTGATCATGGTGAATGATTTCTTTGAATGTGTTGTTGGATTTGGTATGCTAGTATTTGTTGAGGATTTTTATGTCTATATTCATAAGAGATATTGGCCTGTAGTTCTCTTTTCTAGTGGTGTCTTTAAGTGGTTTTGGTATCAGGGTAATACTGGGCTCATAGAATGAATTTGAAGGTTTCCTTTTCTATTTTCTGGAATAGTTCAAGAAGTATAGGCATTAACTATTCTATCTTTTTCTTTCTTTCTTTTCTTTCTTTCTTTCTTTCTTTCTTTCTTTTTCTTTCTTTCTTTCTTTCTTTCTTTCTTTCTTTCTTTCTTTCTTTCTTTCTTTCTTTCTTTCTTTCTTTCGAGAGTGAGCACATGAGTGGGGCAGGGGCAAAGGGAGAGGAAGAGGGAGATCCCAGCACAGAGCCCAATGTGGGCCTTGATCTCACAACTGTGAAATCATGACCTGAGCTGAAATCAAGAGTCAGACACTTAATGGACTGAGCCACCCAGGTGCTCCTAACTATTCTTTAAATGTTTGGTAGAA
Organism: Neofelis nebulosa; assembly: GCF_028018385.1. NCBI lineage: Eukaryota > Metazoa > Chordata > Mammalia > Carnivora > Felidae > Neofelis > Neofelis nebulosa. The sequence goes on from NC_080800.1 coordinate 48,392,641, forward strand.
TTTGCCTGTGAACCCATATGGTCCTGGACTTTTGCTTGTTGGGGGAATTTTTGATTACTGACTCAATTTTCTTGCTGGTTATCAGTCTATTCAAATTTTCTATTTCTTCCTGTTTTTGTTTTGGTAGTTTATATGTTTCTGAGAATTTATCCATTTCTTCTAGGTTGTCCAATTTGTTGGCATATAGTTTTTCATAATATTCTCTCATAATTGTTCATATTTCTGTGTTTTTGGTTGTTATTTCTCCTCTCTCATTTGTAATTTTATTTATTTAAGAACTTTCTCTTTTTTCTGGGTAAGTCTGGCTAGAGGTTTATCAATTTTATTGATCTTTTCAAAGAACCAGCTCCTGGCTTCACTGACCTGCTCTAGTATTATTTTTCTGGTTTCTATATCATTTACTACTGCTCTGGTCTTTATTATTTCTTTCTTTCTGCTAGTTTTAGGTTTTGTTTGTTCTTCTTTTTCTAGATCCTTTAGGTGTAAGTTTAGGTTGTTTATCTGAGATTTTTCTTGTTTCTTGATGTAGGCCTATATTGCTATAAATTTCCCTCTTAAGTACCACTTTTGCTGCATCCCAGACCTTTTGGATTATCGTGCTTTCATTTTCACTTGTTTCCATGTACTTTTTAAATTCTTCTTTTATCTCCTGGCTGACCTATTCATTGTTTAGTAGCATGTTATTTAACCTCCATGTATTTGTGGTCTTTCCAGATGTTTTCTTGTGGTTGACTTCTACTTTCATAGCATTGTGGTCAGAAAGTATGCAAGGTATGATTTTGATCTTGAATTTTTTGAGATTTGTATTGTGGCCTAATATGTGATCTATTATGGAGAATGTTCCTTGCATACTTGAAAAGAAAGTGTATTCTGCTATTTTAGTATGGAATGTTTTGAATGGGTCTTTTAATTTCATCTGTTCTAGTGTGATTCAAAATCATTGTTTCCTTGGCGATGTTCTGTTTAGATCATTTCTCCACTGGAATAATTGGGGTGTTAAAATCCCATACTATCATTGTATTATTCTGAATTAGTTCCTTTATGTATTTAGGTGCTCCTGTCTTGGTTGCACAAATATTTACAATTGTTATATCTTTTTGTTGGATTGTCCCCTTTATTATTATATAGTGTCTTCCTTTTTCCCTTGTTACAGTCTTTCCTTTAAAGTCTGTTTTGTCTGGTAGAAGTATTGTTACCCTGGCTTTGTTTTGACATATATTTGCAGTGATAGATGTTTCTCCACCCTCTCTCATTTTCTATGTGTGGGTATCTTTAGGTCTAAAATGGGTTTCTTTGAGGGTTGCCTGGGTGGCTCAGTCGGTTAAGCATCCAACTTCGGCTCAGGTCATGATCCCCCAGTCTGTGGGTTTGAGCCCCATGTCGGGCTCTGTGCTGATAGCTCAGAGCCTGGAGCCTGCTTCAGATTCTGTGTCTCCCTCTCTCTACCCCTCCCCCACTTGTGCTCTGTCTCTGTCTCTCAAAAATGAATAAATGTAAAAAAAATTTTAAATGCGTCTCTTGTAGGCAGCATATAGATGGGTTTTGTTTTTTATCCATTCTGCTAACCTATGTCTTTTTTCTTTTCAAGTTTTTATTTAAACACTAGTTAAAATATATGGTAAAATTGGTTTCAGGTGTAGAATTTAGTGATTCATGACTTATATATAACATCCAGTGCTCATCACAACAACTGCTCTCCTTAACACCCATCACCCATTTAGCCCACTCTCCCACCCACCTCCCTACCACCCTATGTCTTTTGATTGGAGCATTTAGTCCATTTACATTCAAAGTAATTATTGATAGATATGTATTTATTGCCATTTTGTTACGTTTTCTGGTTGTTTCTGAAGATGTTCTCTGATCCTTTCCTGTCTTTGTCTCTTTCACGTTTTGCTGATTTTCTTTAGTGCTGTATTTGGATTTCTTTCTCTTTATTCTTTGTATATTTATTAGTGGTTTTTCATATATGGTTACCATTAGGTTTGTATATAACCTCTTCTGCATATAGCAGTCTATATTAAGTTGATGGTCATTTATGTTTGAACCATTTTCTCCTCTCCTCACATTTTATGTATATGTCATTATATTGCATATCATTTTTTTGTGAGTTCCTTGACTTTTTACAGAAAAATTCATTTTTACTGCTTTTGTGTTTCTTACCTCTATACTGTCACTTTTGGTATCTTCTTTTTACTCATAATATGCCTTTTAATATTTTTTGCAGAGTTGGTTTAGTGGTCACAAACTCCTTTAGTTTTGTGTGTCTGTAAAACTCTATTTCTCCTTGTATTCTGAATGAAAACCTTGCCGGATAGAGTATTCTTGGCTACTGATTTTTCCCAGTCAGCACTTTGAATATATCATGCCACTCCCTTTTGGCTTTCTAAATTTTTATTGAAAAATTATGGGTTTTCCCTTGTAAGTTAATGACTTCTTTGGTCTTGCTACTTTTAGAATTTTTATCACTATATTTTATAAATTTACAATATGTCTTGGTGTTGGTGTGGTTTTCTTGATTTTGTTGGGGGTTCTCTATGCCTCCTCAATCTGAATATCTCTTTCCGCAGATTAGGGAAGTTTTCAGCTATTATTCAAATAAATTTTCTGACCACCTTTCTCTTTCTTCTTCTTCTAAGACTCCTATAATACAAATGTTAGTACATTTAATGGAGTCAATGAGTTCCCCAAGTCTATTCTCATTTTGCATAATTCTTTTCTCTCTCCTTTGTTCAGCTTGATTACTTTCCATTACTCTGTCTTCTAGGTTACTAATTTGTTCCTCTGCTTCTCCCATCCTGCTGTTCATTCCATCAAGTGTGTTTCTCATCTCATTTATTGTGCCCTTTATTGTTGCTATGTCATTCCTTATCTCTGTGTGAAGTGTCACACTCATGTCTTCCACTCTTTTCTCAAGTCCAGTGAGTATCCTTATGATCATTGCTTTAATTTATTTATCTGGCATGTTACTTATATCTGTTTTGCTTAGATCTATGGCTGTGGACTTATCATTTCTTTCATTTGGGATAAATTTGTTTCTTCATTTTGTCTGCCTCTCTGTATCAATTTCTCTGTGTTAAGAAAGTCAGTTGCATCTTCTGTTCTGGAAAATAGTGAATTTATGAAGATTCAGTCCTGGAGTGCCCTGTGGTGGAGGTCCCCTGTTCACCAGAATCTGGCACTTTAGGACAGTATCCTAGGTATGTTGCTTATGCCCTGCAGTTGTGTCTGAGTCACTTTTCCTTTCCATGTAGTCGTCTGCACTGACTCTCTGCTTATTGTGGGCTGTACTTGCTCCCTGTGGTGTTAGTGGGACCCAAGCAGGCCAGCCTGGAGTGGGGGGGGGGGGCATGCCCACCAGAGAATGGGAGCAGGGCGACAGTATTAGCAAAATGTGTGCTGGGCCAGATCTCTTTAAGTGCTGTAGTGGCTAGGGGTTGTGCCCTGGGCAACCACACATACAATAGCAGCCAGGGGTGCATGGTGGACATGGTGCAATATACACACAAAGGTGACTGGGGGCACGTGGCTTAGGAACACACAAGTGTGCCTGGGGCCACGCAGCTAAGCACTGCATGGCAGACATGCCTGGTGCTCGGTGGCAGCTGTGCACCTGGTGGCTGGGTGGGGCACCTACTCAGCTTTAACAAAATCTGCCCTGAGCCCAGGGCTGAGGCCAGCAGGCCTGGAGTGGGCAAGTCCTTGCACTGCTAGTGGGTTAGGTACCAAATGTCTGTGCAGTCCTGCCTCCAGCAGGTGTCTCTGTGCTTATGCTGGGAGGTAGGGGAGGAAAGTGGCACCTGCCAGCTCCCTCATTTCTGAAGTCTTCCAACATGCTCAGAAATAAATATGAACATATTTGTCTCCTATTTGCCTCTAGAGCTGTGTAAACTGCTGTTTTTATGTTGCCTCTCCACCCAGCCTGCTGTTTCCTTAAGGGCAGCAACCTGACTGTCACTCACCCTCTCAGTTGGCTCAGTGTTGACTCAGGAGACTTTTAGCACTTTTTTAAAGTTTATTTATTTATTTTGAGAGAGAGAGAGAGAGAGCGAGAGCAGGGGAGGGGCAGAGAGAGAGGGAGAGAGAGAATCCCAAGCAGGCTCCGCACTGTCAGTGAAGAGCCCAATGCAGGGCTCAAACTCAGGAACTGCAAGATCATGACCTGAGCTGAATCAAGAATTGGAGACTCAATGGACTGAACCACCCAGGTGTCCCAGTAAACAGATTTTTAAAGCTCCAGCTTCCAAGTCCCACTGATTTTACAAACTCACGGAATTCTGCCCCTCTGTTTCTTAAAGCCAAAAGCGATGGGGATTAGTTTTTTCCTGTGGAAACTCCCTGGTGTGAGGGTCCTCTGTCCTCTCTGTGCATGCAGCTCCCCGCCTTTGGTGGGCAGACTCACTCCACCTTTCTGACCTTCCTAATCTTTCAAATGCAGCTTCTTCTCTATATTTAGTTGTGGAGTTTGTTCTGCTGGTCTTTAGATCACTCTCCAATTTATTAACTTGGATGCGGATGATATCTAGTTGAAACGTGGGATGGAGTGAGCTCTGGGTCCTCCTATTCTGCCAACACCCAAGCTCCTCCCAATATTTCTCCTTTTATCATTGCCTTTTTGTGTAGATGAATACCGTTAGCCATCCTTTTACAGTAGCGCTACTTGTGAAAAATTATCCTAGTTTTCCTTCATCTGAGAATGTGTTGATGTCCCCTACATTCCTGGAGGATGTTTTTGTTTGATATAGAATTCTGAACTGACATTTCTTTTCTTTCAGCCCTAGAAAGTGTTGTGCTACTTCCTCCTGGAATCTGGGTTCTGATGAGAGATCAGCTGTCATTCATATTATTTTGCCCCTATAGATAAAGCATTGCTTCTGTCTGGCTGCTTTCAATAATTTTTGTCTTTAGCTTTCAAAGGTTTCACCATGATAGATCTTAGCAAGGATTTCTTTGGGTTTATACTGTGGATAATTCACTCAGCTTCCTGACTCTGTGGGCTGATTCTGTTTTTCCCAAATTTGATAATATTTCAGCCATTATTTATTTGAATCCTCCTGCAGCCCCACCCTCTTTCTTCTTTCTGGAACTCTGATGATACAAATATTAGATCTTTTGTTCTAGTTTTACTGGTCCCTGTTCATTTTTTTTCAGTGTATTTTCTATTATTCAGATTGGGTAATTTCTATTGTTCTATCTCCAAATTCACTATTTCTTCTATTGTCTCCAATTTGCTGTTTAATTCAACTATTAAGTATTTTGTTATTGTATTTTTTAGTTCTTAATTTCCATTTCTTCTTTATATCTCCTATTTCTTTGCTAAGACTTTCTGATTTTATTTTATTTTATTTATTTATTTATTTTTTTAATTTTTTTTTTTTTTCAACGTTTTTTATTTATTTTTGGGACAGAGAGAGACAGAGCATGAACGGGGGAGGGGCAGAGAGAGAGAGGGAGACACAGAATCGGAAACAGGCTCCAGGCTCCGAGCCATCAGCCCAGAGCCTGACGCGGGGCTCGAACTCACGGACCGCGAGATCGTGACCTGGCTGAAGTCGGACGCTTAACCGACTGCGCCACCCAGGCGCCCCGACTTTCTGATTTTAATTTGTATTAAGCATGTTCAGAATTGTTTGTCAAATAATTTTTACAATGGCTGCTTTGAAATCCCTGCCAGGTAACTGAAACATCTGTGTTATCTCAATGTAGGCATCTATTGATTTTCTTTCTTTGGTTATTTTGAGATCGCAGTTTGAAATCTTTCTGTTTCTTAGTATGAAGAGGGATTTTCCATTGAAACCTGGACATTTGGGGTATTATATTAAAAGACTCTGGGTCTTATTTTAATTTTGTGTTTTAGCAGGTCTTTTCTGACATCACTCTGTTGAGTGAAGGGGGATGCTTTCTCATCACTGCCAAGTGGGAGTGAAAGTCCTGGCTCCACATTCAGCTCCTCCTCTCGCTTGTTGCAGTCTGACAAGAGTAGAAGTCTAGGCTCTTCATCCAGTCTTTGTACTAGGGGTGAGGGTTGGTTGCAGTTTTTCTGTGGTGTTTGGCTAGAGCAGATTAGTTATTACCTAAAAATTTTCTGTTTGCTAGGTTGTTTCTTTTGGGTCCTTTGACTAGAGACAGAAGGCATTTCTTGGAGCTTTTACTGGTCTGTACCTGTTGGTGTTTCTGGGCTGCCAGCTGGTCCCATACCTAGTCTAAGATATATGCAGCAATAAGAAAACCCAGGGAACGAACCACTGCATTATTCCTTGGATCCCGAAGTCCTTAGCCAGTCTGACTTCTTCTCTTTACCTTCTAGAATGTCTTGTACTTGTTATATATATAATATCCTGGGCTTTTAGGTGTATTTAGCAGGAGGAATAAGGACAGTATATGTACTCTATCTTCCCAGAAGCAGAAATCTAGAGGGTTCTTTTGAACACACTAATTTGACCATGTCACTCTGCAGCTTAAAACACCTCAATGGCTCCAACTCTACAGGATCAAATCCAAAACAAAACCTTACTGAGGAGGAGAAACCATGTCAGATACACCTCTACATTCCCAAAGTCCAGCATGGTTTTAATAAGTAGTAGCTACTCTGAATGCTTAATGATTAAAGAACTGAGGCTTAAGTTAATGCATTTGCCATACTAATATGTATTCTGGCGAATTATGCATTTTCTCAAAGACTGCTCCACAGTCACAGGTATGATGTGCTTGCACAGATGTTTTTGTTCCACACAAAACTTTGAGAGAACTGTTGAAGTTAAAACAATACTTACCTTCCACAGGTAGCCGCCGCCGTATAGCTAGGCGTTCCATTTTCCGTTGTGTTTCTGCCAGACTGAAAAGGACCCCATATACGTACTGACGAGCTGACCGGAACAGGAGAGCAGCTGGAGGCAGCTCCATGTTACACTCATCTTCAATACATACGGGGATCTTAATCTCACCCTAATAAGAAAATGGTCCAGGGGAAAGAACATAATGAGTTACCTTAAGGTTTGGAATTGAGCTGAGAAGAATCAGTCATGAACTACAGCCTCTATAGCCTAGCTACTAAATTTGCTACTTGTATTTAATAGAGTTTCAGACTAAAAGGCCTAGATAACCATAGCCAGCACAAAAGCTATGGTTTTTAGAGTCTTTGCTATGACTGACTATAGCTGAATAAATGGGTTAAGTCCATCTTGGACATTTTGTTGGGGGATGGACTTGTATAGTAAGACTGGAGGAAGGGAACAAAGCTCTGAAGAAATAGAGGAAGAGGTAAAGAACAAGGGCATAAAGCCTCTTCTTAGATTGTGTCCAGCCCTAGACCAGAATCTACCAACATGATGCATTATCTTCTTTCTGTGGTGTTTGGCTAGAGCAGATTATATTACCTTACAATTATAGTTATCTTCTTGGGGCCTCATTTATTGGAAAGTCCCATCTACTGCTGGTCTCACCTCATCTGGGGCCCTTAATGTAAAGAGGAGCCCCAGCATACTTGGTCTCCTTTTATCTCCCTTCAGATACCAATTAGAATGTTCTCTGGTAACTTATGGCTCTAGCAAGTGTGAAGTACAGTGGTAAAAGCAGGGAGGTAGGTGCTGATGTGCTTTATTACCTTAGTGAGAACATGGTAGATATATGGATACATAAGACCCCTTCGATGTCTGTGTTCAGCAACCCGCAAGACTTCTGGAGCTACTGGAGGTAAGGGTGGAATGGTGATGTCCATGTGGTTCCTTGTAGACATAGACAACAGGGATGGGATGTGGGGCTCGCCATCACCCAGGCTGGCATCTGAAACTCCAGCATCGATGGGCTGTACCCAGGACCCTCTGTCACCATTTGGATCATCCCATCCAGGCTGCTGCTGAAGTGTTTCCGTGATACGACTAAAAATTTAGGAAGACAGTGTAGAAGAAAGGAGGTTGATAAAGATATTCCAATTCAAGATGTCTGTCTGATCCCAAGGAATCTTACAAACCCTCTGGAAGTCAAGACACTGGGTTAGTATTGGACCTGATACCTTTCAGCTACACCTTGTAAGACGCCATGCCTTGAGTCAGCTTACATTCTAAGAAACTAATTACAACTGAAATCTCAGAGCAGTTCTGTTTTCCCAGGAATAATCTGCTTGGAGAAATAATCTAAGAACAAATAAGCTAGTACAAAACACCACTGTTTTAATCCTCAGAACCCTGTCTTAATATAACTGCCTACTCAACTATTCTAATACTTCAACTCTATAAATTATTTTCACTTATTTTTAACATTTGATCCACAGCCCTCAAAAATTGAGAAATGATAGCCATGAAATGTAGTACACTCATACCTAGGGCTTCCCTAACCAGCTGCTATGCTTCCTTTTACTTCAGTCACTTGGGTATCTGAAAATTACTACCTGTACAGAGTCAAAATGAGTATGAAGTAGCCAAGCATAGAGTTTTTCTACTTCACTTAAGAGCAAACAGCCACAGGGGCGCCTGGGTGGCTCAGTCGGTTAAGTGTCTAACTTCGGCTCAGGTCATGATCTCATGGTTTGAGAGTTCAAGCCCTGCATTGGGCTCTGTGATGACAGCTCAGAGCCTGGAGCCTGCTTTGGATTCTGTGTCTCCCTTTCTCTCTGCCCTCCCCTGCTCACGCTCTCTCTCTCTCTCTCAAAAAATAAATAAACATTAAAAAAAAGAGCAAAGAGCCACAGAGAAAATCAAGGAACATATACTCCTCCACACTTCAACCCAGGTTACCAGCAAAAAGAGAAATACAGATGCTTCAGAAGTCTGTTCCCTTGGGTACCTATTCAGACACTTACTCAGAGCTGGCTCCATTTGGTTCATCACCATCAGAGGAAGAGGAGTGAGAAGAGTCTGGTCCCAAAGGAGGTGAAGCTTTGGAAGTCAGGTAATTGGGAAACTGGGATGCAGAGGAGTCATAAGAGACAGCCCAATTGGCAAAGGGGCTGTCCTGCAGCATGGGATCCTCAGAAAAAGGATGGGATTCCCCCAAAGCATGGGAAGAGAAGAGAAGAGAGGAGTTGGGCCCCGTTGGGAATGGTGGTGGATATTTCATTTTCTGGGGCACATGGTGAGAAAACTAAAGAATAAAACAGATAGAAAAGCTATTTAACATTTGAACTGGCTCCAAAATAGCTCCCTCAGAAGTTGTGACACAGTAGATAATGCCAGAAGCGGGAATTATTGGGATACAAAGAAACTACTGAGAATAATAAGAAATTATTCTAACAGTGATATATGGACAGAATACTCCAGAGGCAGGACAATGGCCCAACCATGTCTCCTAGAACCATTCTCTGACATTAGCTAATCTACCTTCACATCATCCTATTGGTTAGTGATTTGGATGTTTTCTTTGCATAGTCTGTTGAGAACATGACATAGGTATATACAGCCTTGATATTCTGATAACACTGAATTACCTTAACTCCTTAACTCAGAGTATAAAAATCAGGAAGCAACCTGAGTCTAATGTTAACAAATGGTCTTGGGCCTCTTGAAAGATATTACCATTGGCTTTCCAGCAGAGATAGTGCCCATCTGATTTCGTGGAAGGGGAGGATTTCCAAGCCGATTATTCCGAAAACCTGAAGCCAAGAGAAAGGGCCATACTTTAATCAATCCTAATAATTCTACTATATTATATTCCGCTAACCCCATATTGCTTGAAAAATTATTATTAATAAGTTATAATTTATTGAACAGCAGCTATGTGCCATGCCAAGAAACTTAAAGAAATTATTTCATCTAAAAAATCCCCCATAAAATAGGTATCATGAGCTGTATTTCATACATGCAAATGTGACTAGTTAAGATCACACAGCTATTAAGCAGCAGAGGTAGAATTCAAACTCAGGCTGAAACCAAAGACAGGGCTATTTTATATACACCAGGCCATATTGGAGGTTAGTGCCAGAAGAAGCCCAAGCTAAGGAAATAGCATTAGACCCCATCTACAAATTTGAGAAATCAGTGCCCCGCCTCATGTCACCACTCTTATTACATGGAAGTCAAAAGGAGAGTGCCCACCAAACAAGAATGACTTCTATAAGAGTGTAATACAAACAAGTCATTCCACTCTGGCCCTGGAATTCCCAGGAGGGACTCAGTTTCCCCTTTGGGTACAGCAGCTAGCATCAGATAGAAGCCTTACCTAGAAAGGAGGAGGGACCCACTGGCAGTGAAGAGAGTTTGGTTGTGACTGAATAGTACTCAACTGCTTTCTTGAATCTCTCTATTTTATCTTCTGTCCTAGACTGGATGTTAGAACATTAGATGTTCAGGAAAAGAAAGAACATGAGAGTGTCTTTTTCACGCAATTTATAATCAGAAAGTCAAAACAGTAGCAGAAATAAAATGTTTTAAGAAACCCAAGAGAGCAGGGGTGCCTGGGTGGCTCAGTCAGTTAAGTGTCGATTCTTGATATCTTGATTTCACAGTTGTAGGATGGAGCCCTGTGTTGGGGTTGCTCAGCATGGAGCCTGCTTGGGATTCTCTCTCTCTCCCTCTCTCTCTCTCTCTTGCCCCTCCCCTGCTCATTCTCTTTCAAAAATAAATAAATGAACATTAAAAAATAAGAGAAAACCAAGAGAGCAATTTTTCATGTTACAGAAAAGATTAGGTAGGGAGAGAGCATTATAGAATGCAAAATCTGCAGGGCGCCTGGGTGGCTCAATCAGTTGAATGTCTGACTTCAACTCAGGTCATGATCTTGTGGTTGGTGAGTTCAAGCCCCACATGGAGCTCTGTGCTGACAGCTCAGAGCCTGAAGCCTGCTTCGGATTCTGTGTCTCCGTCTCTCTCTGCCCCTCCCCCACTCTGTGTTCTGTTTCTCTCTCTCAAAAAATGAACATTAAAAAAAATTTTAAAAAAGAATGCAAAATCTCGAATACTTAAAAAAATTAAGCTTAAAAACAAACAAATACATTTTGTGCTATTCTAAAATGGTCACATGACCATTAGAAAAAAATAGGTGAGGATGGGGAAAAAATTACATAGTACTGCCACCCAAAGACATTTTGCTCTGTTTTCTTCCAGTATTTTATTTTATTTTGATTATTTTATTTCATTTTATTCTAAAGATTTTTTTTATAATTTAAATTTTAGTTAGTTAACACAGAGTACAATATTGGTTTCAGGAATAGAATTCAGTGATTTCTCAATTACATACAACACCCAGTACGCATTGCAACAACTGTTGTCCTTAGTACCCATCACCCATATAGCCCATCTCTTACCCACCTCCCTCTGTCAACCCATAGTTTGTTCTCTATCATTAAGAGTCTCTTGTGGTTTGCTTCCCTCTCTTCTCTTTTTTTCCTCCCCTTCTCATATGTTCATCTGTTTTGTTTCTTAAATTCGACATATGAGTGAAATCATACAGTATTTGTCTTTCTTTGATTGACTTATTTCACTTAGCATAACACATTCTAGCTCCATTCATGTGTTTGTAAATGGCAAGATTTCATTCTTTTTGATGGCTGAGTAATAATATCAGTCGATGGAAATTTGGGCTCTCTCCATAGTTTGGCTATTGTTGATAAGGCTTCTTCCAGTATTTTAAAATAAACTTTTTGTTAACATATTATTGGTCTATTTTAATACACACATTTTCTATAGTTGATAACATACAATTTCATATTGTTCTTTTATTATAATTTTGAATGACTGTATATTTTATCATTATAAATGTGTCATAAATTATGTAACTACTTCCCTAATACCTGACATTTAGGTTATTTCTCACATTTGGCTATTGTAAGTTATGCAGCAAAGAACATACATGTACAGATCAATTTTTTCTGGATTTCTGATTATGTCCTTCGGAAAATGTCCCCAAAGTAGAATTATTGTTCAAAAGGTATGAACACTAAAGTAAAAAGCACTTAAACATATACAAAAATCACAATGTGTCATCACTATATATCCACCAGAATGGTTAAAATTAAAGATTATAAACATCAAGCACTGGCAAGGATATGGAATAACTTGAATTCCAGTACATTGCTGGTGGGAGTGTATATTGGTACAGTCTGGAAAACAGTTTGGAAATTTCTTATTAAGTTAAACATATATTTACCATATGGCACAGCTATCCTACTCCCAAGTATTTACCCAGGAGAAATGAGTACATATGTCCACCAAAAGATATGAACAAGAATGCTAACAACAGCTTTATTTATAAGAGCCCCAAACTCAGGGTGCCTGGGTGGTGCAGTTGGCTAAGCTTCCAACTCTTGATTTTGGCTCAGGTCATGATCTTATGGTTTGTGAGTTCGAGTCCTGCATAGGGCTCTGTGCTGGCAGTGTAGAGCCTGCTTGGGATTCTCTCTCTCTCCCTCTTTCTCTCTCTGCTTCTCCCTTGCTTGTGTTCTCTCTCTCTCTCAAAATTAATAATAATAAACAAAAGTATTTTTTAAAAAAGATCCCCAAACTCAATTAACTCAAATGTATACCAACAGAAGAATGGATAAATGGATATATTCATACAATGGAAAACTATACACTGACAAAAAGAACAAAGTACTGATACATGCAACAGTATAGATAAATCTCAAACACTTTATGCTGAGTGAAAGAAGAGAGACAAAAAGGAGAATATATAAAGTTCAAGTAGAAGCAAAACTAATCTATGGCAATGGAAGTAAACATACTATTTATCTCTGAAGGGTTGAGGCTGACTGAGGAGTTTTTTTGTTTTTTAATTTTTTAAAAAAATTTTTTTAACGTTTATTTATTTTTTGAGACAGAGAGAGACAGAGCTTGAACGGGGGAGGGTCAGAGAGAGGGAGACACAGAATCTGAAACAGGCTCCAGGCTCCGAGCTGTCAGCACAGAGCCCAATGCGGGGCTCGAACTCACGGACCGCGAGATCATGACCTGAGCCGAGGTCGGCCGCTAACCGACTGAGCCACCCAGGCGCCCCTGTTTTTAATTTTTAACATTTATTTATTGAGAGAGAGAGAGAGAGAGAGCGAGAGAGCGCACGCAAGCAGGGGAGGGGCAGAGAGAGAGGGAGTCACGGAATCCGAAGCAGGCTCCAGGCTCTGAGGTGTCAGCACAGAGCCTGACGCGGGGCTCGAACCCACAGACTGCAAGATCATGACCTGAGGTGAAGTTGGACGCTTAACCTACTGAGCCACCCAGGTGTCCCGAACTTTTCTTTATCAAATCTTTTCCAACAAAATTGTAAAGTCCTCTTGAATTTAATTTTGTGACCTTCATGTTTCATCAAATGGAATATAAACTATTAAAGCCATTTCTAATTTATCATTATAAATAATTCTTTGATAAGCATATTTTTACATAAGTTTCTTGGGTTATTTCACAGGGCATATTCTTTTGTTTTTATTTTTTATCTTATTCATTATTATTTTTTAAAATATAATTTATTGTTAAATTGGCTAACATACAGTGTGTACAGTGTGTGCTTGATTTTCAGGGTAGACTCCCATGGTTCATCGCTTACATACAACACCCAGTGCTCATCTCAACAAGTGCCCTCCTCAATGCTCATAGGGCATATTCTTAGAAGTGGAATTACTAGGTCGAAGGATATGGTCATTTTCATAGACTCTTGACACATGATACTAAATCTCTTTCCAAAACAGATGACTCAAGTTATACTCTCATCATCAATGCATGAGAGTGCCCAAGTCACCTCATAGCCCCAGGGTTGAATATTCTCTACAGAAAAATCATCTCCTAATTGCAACAAACATTTCTTATAGAAATACATAGAGAATATATATTAAAACATACAATCCAAAAAAGGAAAATTGAAAACATTTATAATCTTCTCCCTCAGAATTTGTAATTGTTAACATTATAGGATCTATATAGCATTCCAGATATCTTCACTTGCATGTATGTAGGCACACAAACACAGAAATCAAGATCTTTAGGGGAGCCTGGGTGGCTCAGTCAGTTGAGTGTCTGACTCTTGGTTTCGGCTCAGGTCATGATCCAGGGATCAAGCCCAGCGTTGGGCTTTGCAGTGAGCGTGGAGCCTGCTTAAGATTCTCTGTCTCTCTCTCTCTCTCTGTGTCTCTCTCCCTCCCTCCCTCTGCTCTTCTCCCACTTGCTCGTACTCTCTCTCTCTCTCAAAATCTATCTATCTATCTATCTATCTATCTATCTATCTATCTATCTCCAGGTCCTCCAGCCTTGCTTAGAAATAAAATCGTTTGGCTTTCTCAAAAAACTGTAGACTTAGTACAATTGTTTGAAAAAGGGTTCCAATCTAAACAATATCTGCAAATTACTGACTTATAGAATGAAATATATTTGGTTGAATAATGTTCTGCTTTATCAAGGTTCCATTAGTTATGTATTCACTATTATTTCCATATTATATTTAATTACACCATAACAATCTCCTAAAAAGATACAAGCCATATACAGTCTTCCTTAATATCTATAGCTCTATACTCACTTCCCTCCCCAGAAGTGACCAGTGTTATCAGTTTGGTATATGTCCTATCATAACTTTTGCTGTGTTTATACAGACACATGTATGTACACCAATATGGTTTTGTTTTTTTCATACATACAGAATCATATTATACTGTCTTTCAACTCACTTTCTGCATTTAACTTGCAAACTATTCAACATCAATGAGTATAGATCTTATGACCTAATCCCCTGAAATACCAAATTACATATACTTCCCTCAGTGTACCACTGCTCTGTGCCTTGACAAACATTTATTCTTTCTTGAAAGGGCACCTCACACATTTATTGTGGTTTGTCTTTGTTATACTTATTTATTTGCTTCTGCTCCCATTTAACCTAAAGTTCTGTGAGAACAGAGAATGGTTTATTTACATTTATATCTTAGTGCCTAGCATGGGACCTTGCCTGCGGAAGTTCATTCAGTATTTACTAAATGATCATATTTAATAAAGTCCTATCCTTTTCTTTTATAGATCCCCAGAGGCCATAGGTAGCAGAGTAGAATCCCATCCCTTTGATGCTATTACCTAGCAGTTTCTGTATGTTTGTTTAGAAGAGCTCTCATAATTCTACAATTGCTAAAAATGATTATATTAAATTTTATGAAAATTATATAACAACAATGAAAATCGGTTTAAGACATAATGTTAAGTGAAAAAAGCAGACACTTTTTACACTGAGATGACTACCACATCAAAATATACATACAAAAGAGACTAGGAAACACTATAAAACATTTAGGGTGGAATTAATAGCAAAACCTCTACTTAAAAATTTTTTGTTCTTCTTGTTTAGTGAAAAAGTGGATCCTTGAATAGTCATTATCCAGGTTCCAAACATCATGAAGCTATAAAGGGAAGCAAAAGTTATCACATTAAAAATATTCACCACTCGGGGCGCCTGGGTGGCTTGGTCGGGTAAGCGTCTGACTTCGGCTCAGGTCATGATCTCACAGTCCGTGAGTTCGAGCCCCGCATCGGGCTCTGTGCTGACAGCTCAGAGCCTAGAGCCTGTTTCAGATTCTGTGTCTCCCTCTCTCTCTCTGCCCCTCCCCTGTTCATGCTCTGTCTCTCTCGGTCTCAAAAATAAATAAACGTTAAAAAAAAAAAAAATATTCACCACTCAACTGAAAACTTATAAAATTTTTCCTCTGTCAACATACAATGGAATATTATTTGGTTTTAAAAAGGAAAAAAATTCTGGCACATGCTACAACATGGATGAAGCTTGAGGACATTATGCTAAGTAAAATAAGTCAGTCACAAAAAGACAAATACTGTATAATTCCATTTAGATGAAGTACCTAAAGTGGTCAAAATCATAGAGAAAAAAGTAGAATTGTGGTTGCCAAGGGCTAGAGGGGAGGGGAAAATGAGAAGTTATCATTTAATGGGTATAGAGTTTTGGGGCGACTGGGTGGCTTAGTTGGTTAAGTGTCTGACCTTGACTTGGGTCATGATCTCACGGTTTGTGAGTTGGAGGCCCACACCGGGCTCTCTGCTGTCAGTGAAGAGCCTGATTTAGATCCTCTGTCCCCTACTCTCTCTGCCCCTCCCCTGCTGGTTCTCTCTCTCAAAATAAATAAACAAGCTTAAAAAAATTATGGCCATTATTTCTTTAAAAAAATGGGTAAAGAGTTTCAGTTTTACATGATGAGAAGAGTTATGGAGATGGATGATAGTGATGGTTATACAACATTATGAATGTATTTAATACAAATGGCCTGTACACTTAAAATGATTAAGATGGTAAATTTCATGTTATGTATATTTTACCACAATAAAAAAAGGAATTTTAATTTATTCTCCATCGAAACAGTATCCCCTACTTAATACTAGCCTCTCTCCCTACCCCACTATGTCAATTTCTTTCTTTGTGGGTCAGTCTCTTCCTAATTGTCTGATGCCAGCAGCTGAAAGTACAATGCAAATCAACAAAGTGAATGAACAAAATCTGTCATAAAGATCAGGATTTCCTTAAGTCAAAGAAAATGATGGAGGACTGCACACATCATGCTAGAAGTCATGGACAAATAAGTATCACTACAGTTAGTGTTCAATAATGGTGGAAGAACGAATTATGAAAGATGATGGCAGGAAAGGCACTTGAAAAAACAACGATTTGAATATGAAAAGAAACTAGACCCTTAGGGAAAATAAATGCCAAGTATATTTTTAAATGAAAAACAGCCCTTTTTATATTATGCTAGAAAGTTAGATGCAAAGTAATGGATGCTAGATTGTGCTATCATATAATTGGTTAGGAAAATTTATGCTCCCCAAAATGAAGCAATGATTTCATGCTTTGTCCACCTAAAAAAAAATCTACAGAGAGATTTCCATTCTGGATAAGATAGAGTAAGCACACTCTACCGTATTTCTACTGAAGGTAGTTATAAAACCTAGGAGCAGCTATTTGAAGACTCTGAAAAGTAAACACTAGCAGGGGGATTGGGGAAGAAGACCAGAATTCAAAGTACACATCACTGGCAAATTCTACCAAACAATTAAAGAAGAAAAACCAGGAGTGCCTGGGTGGCTCAGTTGGTTAAGCATCCTACTTCAGCTTAGTGAAGTTCAAGCCCCACATCAGGCTCTGTCCTGGCAGCTCAGGGCCTGGAGCCTGCTCCAGATTCTCTGTCTCTCTCTCACTGCCCATTCCCCATTTGTGCGTTCTCTCTCTCTCTCTCTCTCTCTCTCTCTCTCTCCCTCTCTCTCTCAGAAATAATAAATGAATAAACTTAAAAAAAAAAAAAACAATTCTACACAATCTCTTCCAAGAAAAAAAAAAAAGAACACTTGCTAACTCATTTTGAGTCCAGTAGTACCCTGATATCAAAACTAGAGAAAGACAGCACAAAAAACTACAGGCCAATATTCCTCATGAAAATAAATGTAAAACTTTTCATTGAAATACTACTAATTCAAATCCAATAATATAAAAAAAAATTATAATATACCTTGACCACATCCTGGGAATGCAAGGATGGTTCAATATTCAAAAAGCTCATGATCTTATCAGCAGATGCAAAAAATTACATTTGACAAAATATACCATCCTTTAATGATAAAAACTCTCAGTAAACTAGGAAGAGAAGAGAACTTCCTGATAATGTGCATCTACAAAACCTACAGCTAATGTAATACTTAATGCTGACTGTTTTTCCCAAAGATCAGGAATAAGATATATCCTCTATTATCACTACAATTCAACATTGTTTGGAAATCCTCGACAGTGTATTAAGTCAAGAAAAAAAGACACAGACTACAAAAGAAATAGAACTGTCCTTATTTAGAGACAATATGATCACCTACACAGAAAATACCAAAAAACTACCAAAAAAATTCCTCGTGAGTTTAGAAAGGTTGCAGAATACAGGGTTAACACACAAAAATCAATTATATTTCTATATGCTAGCAATGAACAAAATAATATCCTTTATAATAGGTGCCTCAAATATAAAATAAATAAATATTTTTTAAAAATGTATGGGACTTGTATACTGAAAAGTATAAAATGTTGATAAATCAAAGATGAACTAAATAAATGGAGAGAGATATCATATTACTGGATTTCAAAACTCACAAATTCATCTATATGGTTGACCTTTGAACAACACAGATTTGAGCTGGGTGAGTCCACTTATATGTGAAAATTTTTTTTATTTTAGAGAGAGAGAGCACAAGTGGGGGTGAGGGGCAGAGGAAGAGAGAGAATCTTAAGCAGCCTCCATGCTCAGTGCAGAGTCCAATGTGGGTCAATCCCATGACCCTGAGATTATGGCTTGACCTGAAATCAAGAGTCGGATGCTCAACCGACTGAGCCACCCAGGTGCCCTTATATGTGAATATTTTTGATAAATACAATACAGTATTTTAAATGTATTTTCTCTTCCTTATAATTTTCTTAACATTTTCTTTTCTCTATCTTACTTTATCATGAGAATATAGTATATAATACATATAACATACAAAATATGTGTTAATCAACTGTTTATGTTATCAGTAATGCATCCAGTCAAAAGCAGGCTATTAGTAGTTAAGTTTATGGGGAATCAAAAGTTATACATGGATTTTTTACTGCATGGGGGGGGGGGTCGGTACCCCTAACCCACATGTTGTTAAAGGGTCAACTTATATTTAATATAAGGAATTCCCATTAAAATCCCAGCAGGATTATTGTTTGTAGATATAGAAAAGATTATTCTAAAATTAATTTGGGCAGACAAAAGGAACTAGAATAGACAAAATAATTTTGAAAAACAATAAAATTGGAAGGATCACTACCTAATTTTGTCTTACACAAAGCTATAGTATTCAAGACAGAGTGCTATTTGCAAAGAGATAAGACACATGGGTCAAGTGAACAGAACAGAGTCTAGAAATAGACCCACACAAATAGCAATTCAATGGAGAAAAGCCAGTCTTTTCAACAAACTGTGTTGAAACAACTGGATATCCATATACAAAAACAAACCAAAACACCTCAACTTTTATACAAAAATGAACTGTAAATAATGATTTGTTCTAAATGTAAAATTTTAAACTATATAATTTTTATAAGAAAAAAGGATAATATTGTCATGCCTGAATTAGGCAATGTATTTTTAGACATGATACCAAAAGCATGATCCATAAAAGATAAAAATTAAAAACTTTTGCTTTGCAAAAGACACTGTTAAAGGGAGGTAAAGATAAACTACAGACTAGGAGAAAATATTTGCAAACAAGATATCTGACAAAGCACTTTAAGCAAGAATATATAAAGAACTCACAGAAATCAACAGTGAGTAAATAAACAACTCAAGTAAAAATGGGCAAAAGACTGTTCACGAACAGACTATTCACCAAAGAAGACATATGGATGGCAAATAAGCACAAGAAAAAATGTTTATCATTAGTCATTTGAGGAATGCAAATTAAAATTATGAAGAGCTGCCACTACACACCTATTAGAATGCTTATAAAAAATACTGATTAGTAACAAGTGCTAGTGAGGAATGGAACAGGCACACTGGAAAATGGTTTGGCGGGTCTTATAAAGCCAAAGCTAAACATACACTTACCATATGACCCAGAAATCCCACTCCTCGGTATTTACACCAGGAAGATAAAAACTTATGTTCATTAGAGAAAAATCTGTACATAAATGTTTATAGCAACTGTATTCGAACTACCAAAAATTGGAAACAACTCAAATATCTTTTAGAGGTGAATGAATAAATACACTGTGGCATACCCATACAATGTATACCACTTAGCAATAAAAAGCAAGAATTATTGATAGATGCAACATGAAACAATGTAGAAGAATCTCAAGGCATTATGTTGAATGAAAAATACTATTCTCAAAGGATTAAATACTATGTGATTCCATTAATATGTTATCCTCTAAAAGATATAACTGTAGTGACAAACAATAGACTGGTAGTTGCCAGGAGTTAGGGATAAGTTTGGGTGTGATTACAAAGTGACAGCATGAGAGATTTTTGGGGGTGGCTCAACTGTTCTGATCCTAATTGTGATGGTGGTTACATAAATCATGTGCTAAAAATTCAGAGAACTGTATACACACACATATAAAAGTCAGTTTTACTTTAATTTTTAAAAGTTTATTTATTTTTGAGACAGAGCGTGTACAAACACAAATGGGGGAGGGGCAGAGAGAGAGGGAGAGAGAGACTCCCAAGCAGACTCCACACTGTCAGCACAGAGCCTGATGCGGAGCTCGAACTCATGAACCATGAGATCATGACCTGAGCCAAAATCAAGAGTTGAACACTTAAGTGACTGAGCCACACAGGTGCCCACTTTATGTTAACTTTAAAAATAAACTGAAAAACCCATTGTGCAAGTCTAAATTAAATTATTAAAAACAAAACTGACTTATTTTCCTAACTTTTAGCTTCATTTCACAAGACAAATTCCCCAGTAGAGCCTTTTTCTCACTATTAACAATGAAATACTGATTTTTGTTTTATGTGGACCTACTTTAAGTAGTCTTTTTCATGACCCATTAACCTCAACTAAGCAAGACCTTCTTTATATCAAGGTATACATTGAAACACAAAAAGGGTAGAAGCACATATTCTAGAGTGATAACTATACCAAGTTGTTTCTGGGTAATGAGATTTTAAGTGTCTTTCTTTTCTTTTCTTTTTTTTTTATTTAAAAAAAAATTTTTTTAATGTTTATTTATTTTTGAGACACAGAGACAGAGCATGAATGGGGGAGGGGCAGAGATAGAGGGAGACACAGAATCGGAAGCAGGCTCCAGGCTCTGAGCCATCAGCCCAGAGCGGACGCGGGGCTCGAACTCATGGACCGCGAGATCGTGACCTGAGCTGAAGTCGGACACTCAACCCACTGAGCCACCCAGGTGCCCCTAAAGTGTCTTTATTTTCTAGATTTTCCAGAGTAAGCTTTTTTATCTTGATAGTGGGGAAAAAGGCAAAGAACTCTTTCATTCCAGACCTAGTAATGTTTTCAAAGGAAACTTTGGGGTTCCAGTCTGTAAGCATGGAGAAAACAAGCAGCTAGATGGAGAGAAGGTAGGTAGCACAGAAAAAAAATCAAATCTGCTGGTGGTACTAGTGAAGGTAAGAAAACTGGCAACTCTTAGGAAGAAGTCTAGCTCACCTGAGACTGTTTGAAAACATCCTTCCCAACCACATCCAGATTTGAAGGGTCTTTAATGGAGCTAACATACTCAGAAACAGCCTTGATCACCACATCACAGGGAGGAAGAACCAGCTGATGAGCTCGGACCTAGAAGAGATAAGATAAGCAAGGTACATTGAGGTTGATGATGATCACTAAGAGAAAGAGTGATGTAGGGGTAAGACAGAAAATTCAAATTCAGTAAATCCACTTAGAGATAGTTAAAATCTTTTCCTTAAAAACAGTTTCCTCCAGGGGCACCTGGGTGGCTCAGTCAGTTGAACGGCCGACTCTTGGTTTCAACTCAGGTCATGATCTCACGGTTCATGAGTTTGAGCCCCGTGTGGGGCTCTGCGCTGGCAGTGCAGAGTCTGCTTGGGATTCTCTGTCTCCCCCTCTCTCCGCTCCTCTCTCTCTCCCTCAAAAATAAGTAAATAAACATTAAAAAATAGTTTTCCTCATAATTCTCAGCATAGAACACTTGGGGGAAAAACCCAAAAAAATATAAAGAAAGATAACGTCATATCATTTATAATCCTACTATAGAGATAACCACTAGCTGAGGACACTGCCATAATCAGTTTTCTTTCATAATACCATTTGGCAGCTTTCAGTTTTTTAAATAATTTTTTAACGTTTATTTATTTTTGAGAGAAAGAGAGAGAGCACACATGAATGGAAAAAGGCAGAGAGACAGGGAGACACAGAATCCAAACCAGGCTCCAGGCTCTGAGCTGTCAGCACAGAGCTTGAGGCGGAGCTCGAATGCGTGAACGGTTAGATCACAGTCAGATGTGGTCAGGAGCCGAAGTCAGACACTTAACGGACTGAGCCACCCAGGCGCCCCTGGCTGCTTCAAATTCTTTGCAAGTATCGGTAAGGTTTTAATTTGTGGGCCATATTTGGATCCCGATTTGAACTAGCTACAAAAAAAGCCTTTTTGAAACAATCAAGATGATCCTAAAATGGACTGGATGTTAACTTATTAATTTTGTTAAAAGTAATAATGGCATTGTGCTTATGTATGAAAATGCCCATATGTTTTCGAGATGCATATAGAAGAATTTGGGAGTAAAATGACTTGAGGTCCAGAATTTATTTTAAAGTACATTAGCAACAGCAATAATAATAATAATAATAATAAAACTCCAGCAAGTGTGGCTACATCTTCATAACTGTAGGAGCTAGAAGATGTTCAATAGTGACTCACTATATTATTATTTTATCTACATTTGTGATGCTTGAAAAAAATTTAAATACAGGTTTTCTTTAATGTTATGATAAAATGTAGGTATGATTTTTGTTCACTTTCTAATTATTTAATTATAAGCTTCCTAAACTGGTAATTACTCAGTCAAAGGGTACAAACTTTTTTTATTGTCACGTTAGCTCACATGCAGTGTAGTCTTGGCTTCAGGAGTAGATTCCTGATTCATCACTTAACATACAACATCCAGTGCTCATCCCAACAAGTGCCCTCCTCAATGCCCATCTCCCATACTCCACCCCCTAAACCCCTACCCCCAGCAACCCTCAGTTTGTTCTCTGTATTTAAGAGTCTTTTATGGTTTGTCTCCCTCTGTTTGTAACTTATTTTTCCTTCCCTTCCCCTACGGTCATCTGTTAAGTTTCTCAAATTCCACAATATGATATCTGTCTTTCTCTGACTGACTTCTTTCGCTTAGCATAATACCCTCCAGTTCCATCCACGTTGTTGCAAATGGCCAGATTTCATTCTTTTCACTGCCAAGTAGTATTCCATTGTGTATATATACCACATCTTCTTTATCCATTCATCACTTGATGGACATTTGGGCTCTTTCCATAATTTGGCTATTGTCAATAGTGCTGCTATAAACACTGGGGTGCATGTGCCCCTTCGAATCAGCACTCCTGTATCCTTTGGATAAATTCCTAGTAGTGCTGTTGCTCAGTTGTAGGGTAATTCTATTTTTAATTTTTTGAGGAACCTCCACACTATTTTCCAGAGCAGCTGCACCAGTTTGCATTCCCATCAACAATGCAAGGGGTTCCCTTTTCTCTACATCCTTTCCAATATCTGTTGCTTCCTGAGTTGTTAATTTTAGCCACTCTGACCTGTGTGAGGTGGTATCTCAATGTGGTTTTGATTTGTATTTCTCTGATGATGAGTGATGTTGAGCATCTTTTCATGTGTCTGTTGGCCATCCAGATGTCTTCTTTGGAAAAGTGTCTATTCATGCCTTCTACCCATTTCTTCACTGGATTATTTGTTTTTTGGGTGTTGAGTTTGGTAAGTTCTTTATAGATTTTGGATAATGACCCTTATCTGATATGTCATTTGCAAATATCTTCTCCCATTCTGTTGGCTGCCTTTTAGTTTTGTTGATTGTCTCCTTTGCTGTGCAGAACCATTTTACCTTGATGAGGTCCCACTATTCATTTTTACTTTTGTTTCCCTTGCCTTCGGAGACATATTACTATAGTGATTCACTACATTATTATTTTATCTACTTTTGTGATGCTTGAAAAAATTTTAAATACAGGTTTTCTTTGATGTGATAAAATGTAGGTATGATTTGTTGTTCACATTCCAATTATTAAATTACAAGTTTCCTAAAATGGTAATTACTCAAAGGGTATAAACTTTTTAAAGGCTTTTTATATAAAATTGTTTGGGCAAAAAGCTGTACCATTCATTCCTTCAACAAATATTTACTGCCTAATGTGTACTAACTAAGCACTGTCATAGGCACCAAGAACACAGCAGTGAATACGATAAATATTGCTGCCCTTATGGAAGATTAAATTCTAGGGTAAGTGTGTCAGGATATCTTACAGAATAAATAAGTAAAATGCATACTATGTTATATGTAGGTAAGTGCTGGAGAAAATCTAAGCAGAGGACGGGCATGGGAATGCAAGAGTGTGTGTGTGTGTGTGTGTGTGTGTGTGTGTATACAACCATGCAATGTTAAATAAGATGGTCAGGAAAGGCCTCACTGAGAAAATGCCATTTGAGAAAACCTGTAAGGGTGAGGACATAGTTATGTGGGAGGAAAAAGAATTCCAAGTGGAGAAAATAATAAATACAAAGGTTCTACAAGCAAAAGAAAAGAGAAGATGAAATCAGAGCTATAACAGAGGCCAGTCAGTACAAGATTTTGTAGGCCATGGTAAAGATTGAGTGAGTGACGTGGAGAGCCACTGGAGGATTTTGAATTAGAGAAGTGACTGATCTGAATAAGGTTTTAAAAGGATCACTCTGGCTGTTATATTGAAAATAGATTTGGGAGAGGGGAGAGTGCAAACAGAAAACCAACAGTTAATAAGCTGTTATAATAATCCAGGCAAGAAATAATGGTGAATTGACCAGGGTAGTAGCAATGAAAATGGTGAGAAGTGGACATATATAGAAGGGAGAACTGATGGTATTTGCTTACAGAGGAAATGCAGGGTGTAAGAAAGAGAGAAAGAAATCTGAGATGACTCTATGGTTTTTAGCCTGAGCAACTAGAAGGATGAGATTGTCATTAATGAAAATGTGGAAGGTTCTCGGAGGAACAGATTTAGGGGAAAGATCATGAGTTTCCACTTGGATATATGACCCTGAGGTGTTTAGTAGGCTGTTAGATATTATGATTTGGAGTTCAAGAGGCATGTTAAAACTAGAGACATAGAGGGGTGCCTGGGTGGCTCAGTTGGTTAAGCATCTGACTCTTGATTTCGATTCAGGTCATGATTCCAGGGTTGTGGGATGGAGCCCTGCATCATCCTGAATCCATGCTCAGCATGGAACCTACTTAGGATTCTCTCTCCCTCTCCTTCTGCCTCTCTCCCACTCATGCACATGCTCTCCCTCCATCTCTCTCTCAAAAAAAAAATTAAAAAAACTAGAGACATATATTTAAGAGTCATCAATGGATAGATGATACTTAAAGTCATGATATTGTATGAGATCAACCATTAAGGCAGAAAGTATAGGTAGAACTAAGAGAAGGGACCAAGGATAGAATTCTGGGTCACTCCAAAGATAAGAAAGGAAGAAAAAGAAGTAGCAAAGGAAACAGGAGCAGCCAGTGAAATAGGAAGGAAACTAGAAGAGAGTGGTGTCCTTAAAGCTAAGTGAAGAACACGTTCTAAGGAAGAGGAAGCGAGCAACTGGGTCAAATGCTGCTGATTGGTCAAATATGATGAACACTGAAAGCTGGCCATTAGATTATTAACATCGAGGTTTATTAACAACTTGAGCTCATCAAGAGCCATTTCTGCAAAGCAGATTGAGAGAGAGTAGGGAAAAGGAATAATAAACACCTCAAGTATAAACGACTCTATAGGAGGTTTTGCGATAAGGGAAGAAGAAATATGGGCTAGAAGAGAAGAAGAAATATGGAATAGTAGCTTGAGTGGAGAAAGTAAGGTCAAGAGCAGAATTTGCTTTATTTTTTAAGATGGATGCATGCTTATATATGGGATGGGAAAAATTCAATGAAGACAGAAAAATTGATGCAGGAGAAAGAGGGAAGACTTGCAAAAGGGATGACCTTAAGTTAGTAAGAGGGGATGTGATTTGGCATGTACGTAGAGGGGTTGGCCTCAGATGGGAACAAGGACAGGTCATCCACGGTTAACACAAGGCAGGCAGAACAAGTGGGCACACAGATGCACATGGGTGAGAAGATGAAAGGGTAGGAGCTGGTGGAAATTCTGTTCCAAATGCTTACATTTTGTCAGTGAAATACGTAGCCAGCTCATGAGCTGAGGGAGCAAGGAGGAGGGAGTATTAGAGGCGTTAGGAGAGAGGAAAAGGTATGAACTAGCAGAGTGAAAGAACTAGAGAAAAGTAATATATTCAGCAACTTAAACTACCACCAGAAGTGTATAAGAGTATTACTCTCAACATAGCCTCAAAAGGAGTAGGTACACTAATTTTTCAATATTTGCCAAACTATTAGGTTAAAAAAATAATTTCATTTGCATGACTGATCACTAGTGAGAT
The DNA here is from genome assembly GCF_028018385.1 of Neofelis nebulosa. Lineage (NCBI taxonomy): Eukaryota > Metazoa > Chordata > Mammalia > Carnivora > Felidae > Neofelis > Neofelis nebulosa. The sequence continues at coordinate 48,418,732 of NC_080800.1, forward strand.
TTAACATCTATCTAGTCATAATACTGGCCACTGTATTTCTTCTTTTGTGAATTGTCTGCTTCAGTCTTTTGCTCATTATTTCATTTACTGGGGTATTAGTATTTGACTTCATAGATCTGTATGAATCCTTAAAATATTAAGGGTATTTTCTTCAACAAATGATGTTGAAAAAACTGGACAATTACATGAAAAAGAATGAAAATAGTCCACTTTTTTACACCATACACAAAAATAAATTCAAAATGGATTAAAGGCTTAAATGTGAGACATGAAGCCCTAAAAATCCTTGAAGAGAGCATAAGCAGTAATTTCTCTGACATCAGCCACACCAACATTTTTTCTAGACATGTCTCATGAGGCAAGGGAAATAAAAGCAAAAATAAATTATTGGGACTACATCAAAATAAAAAGCTTCTGCACAGAAAAGGAAATAATCCACAAAACTAAAAGATAACCTACTGAATGGGAGAAGATATTTGCAAATGACACATATGAAAAAGGGTTAGTATCCAAATATATAAAGAACTTAAATAACTCAACACCCCAAAAAACAAATAATCCAATTAAAAAGTAGGCAAAAGACATGAACAGATATTTCTCCAAAGAAGACATACACATTGCCAACAGACACATGAAAACATGTTCCACATCACTTATCATCAGGGAATTGGAAATCAAAACTAACAATGAGATATCACCTCACACCTGTCAGGATGGCTAAAATCAAAAACACAAGGAACAACAAGTGTTGGCGAGGATGTGGAGAAAAAGGAACATTCATGAACTGTTCGTGGGAATGCAAAGTGGTGCAGCCACTGTGGAAAACAGTATGGAGTTTCCTCAGAAAGTTAAAAATAGAACAACCTCATAATCCAGTAATTGCACTACTGGGTATTTACACAAATACAAAAACACTAATTCAAAGGGATACATGCACCCCCATGTTTATGGCAGCATTATTTACAATAGTCAAGATATGGAAGTGGCCTGGGGCACCTGGGTGTCCCAGTTGGTTGAGCATCTGACTTCAGCTTAGGTCATGATCTCGTGATTCATGGGTTCGAGCCCCATGTTGGGCTCTGTGCTGGGAGCCTGGAGCCTGCTTCAGACTCTGTGTGTCCCTCTCTCTGCCCCTCCCCACTCACACTTTGTTTCTCTCTCTCTTTCGAAAATAAATAAACATTAAAAATTTTTTTAATAAAAAAAAGATATGGAAGTAGCCCAAGGGTCCACTGACAGATGAATGGATAAAGAAGAAAAAGCATAAGAGGAGTTAAGATGGCAGCGAAATAGGGGGACCCTGAGCTTTCCTCCTCCCTCAAACAGGTTACATTACTTGGAATAACCAGGAAATCGATCTGTGGACTGACCGAAGGACCTCCACAGTTGGAGGGAGACAGCATGGCGGGTGTGAAGTATGTGGAAGTGAACTGGAGAAGAGAAAAATTGTGGTGCTGTGGTGGGGAGGAAACCCTTTCCATGGAGAGACAAAAGGGAGAGAAAGACACATGGGTTGAGAAAGTGCAGGATCAAGTTACAACAAGAGGAAAACCTCTCTGGATCATGGTCTTGGGGGCGAGAAGTACTTAGTGTCCCAGTTTTTTCTTAAACAGCATTTGGAGCTCAAACTCAGGTTTTGGAAGTGCGTGACTTTCTCTGGAGCGGAGCTATGGCACACATTCCTGGGAAGGAGGGAGCTAGCTCTGGAGTGCATAGCCTAGTGTAGGAATCTCTGGGGCACACTGGGAGAGAACAGTCCCCTTCCTGGAGTACTTTTGGAAAAGGGTTTATTGCCTCCCCAAGGACAAAACACCATGCAGGTGCCAGCAAAAGGCCTTTTTCATCATCATGGGACAGAGGCACACCCAGAGGGAATACAACCTTTGCTGGTTTTAGCAGTGCTACACCCTAGATTCTACGCACTGTGCAGGTGTGGGATTGTTTCTCAGGGAGAGAGGAAGGAAGGAAAAATAAGATACAAACAGAGAAGGTGGCAAACCATAAGAGACTCTTAAATACAGAAAACAAACTTAGGGTTGCTGGAGGGGAGGTGGGTGGTGGGATGGGCTAAATGGGTGGTGGGCATTAAGGAGGGCACTTGCTGGGATGAGCACTGGGTGTCGTATGTAAGTTATGCATCACTGGGTTCTACTCCTGAAACCAATACTACATTGTGTGTTAACTAACTTGAATTTAAATAAATAAATTTTAAAAAAGAAGAATTAGTGTGTGTGTGTGTGTGTGTGTGTGTGTGTGTATACATGTTATTCACCCATAAAAAGAATAAAATCTTGCCATTTGCAACAACATGGGTGGATCTAGAGAGTATAATGCTAAGTGAAATAATTCAGTCAGAGAAAGACAAACAGCATGTAATTTGACTCATGTGTGGAATTTGAAAAAGAAAACAAATGATCAAAGGGGGAAAAAAAGATAGAGACAAGCCAAGAAACAGATTCGTAACTATATAGAGGACAAACTCTGTAAGTGGGTGGTGGTGGGGTTGATAAGTGAAATAAGTGATGGGGTTTAAGGAATGCACTTGTTGTGAAGAGTACTGGGTGATGAATGGAATTGTTGAATCATTATATGGTATACCTGAGAATAATCTAACACTGTATATTAACTACACTGGAATTAAGATAAAAAGTTAATAAAAAAGATTTTAAGGATTTGATCATAATTACAATTTTTTGTAAGTATTTGAAATATTTTTTTTTTAATTTTTTTTTTCAATGCTTTTTTATTTATTTTTGGGACAGAGAGAGACAGAGCATGAATGGGGGAGGGGCAGAGAGAGAGGGAGACACAGAATCGGAAACAGGCTCCAGGCTCCGAGCCATCAGCCCAGAGCCCAACGTGGGGCTCGAACTCACGGACCGCGAGATCGTGACCTGGCTGAAGTTGGACGCTTAACCGACTGCGCCACCCAGGCGCCCCAGTATTTGAAATATTTTAAGCCTAATGAAAGGCAATTATTCTATCAAAACTCCGATGAAAAAAACCTAATGTCCCCTAGGCATGAATGTATGGGTAAGAAAGGGGGCACTTTACCTTAAGTGATGCAAGGGGATGTTCTGGTCCCAAGAGGCTCCAGTGAAAAGCAGCCAGGTCCTCATCTGGGAGAATGTGGTTACCTATAAAGTACATTTGTCATTTACTGACAGTACAAATGTATTCATAGAACTTCCAGGCTATGAAAGGGCCTCTGGGTAAGAAAATAATAAAATAATTCACATAGTTGTAGATTTTCAATGTAATGTCTATAGTAGCTATGTGTTGATTACCCACTATGTATCTCATGCATTATATGTATCATCCTTATAATAACCATGCCAGTAGTATTATTATCCTTATTTTACAGATAACGTAACTGAGGTTCAGACAAGTTTGGTGACTTAACACAAAGTAGCATTAAGTTTGGTGACTTAATAAATGCCCACACCAGGATAAGAAGAGGACTTCAAAGCCCATGCTATTATCTATTACCTAATCATTCTACTTTTTATAATAGCAGCTACAATTACTGACTGCCTAGTAAGTGCTGGGTGTTTTATATATCTCACTTCATTTAATATTGTCAGTAACACAATGAAATATACTATTCTATTTCACAGATAAGGAAATTGAAAGCAGGCAGGTGTAACTTCAGTGATTTGCCATAGGCCTAATTCTAAAAATTGTGGTGGCTCTGTTATATGAACCAAACTCAAATCCACTGGGATCATAAGCAGAGGTTACACCTGAGACAACATAGTAACCATCATGCTGTCAGTACATGGAAAACCAACTCAAAACATAATCATCTGTCTGTAATTTATTTTTAAATGCATTTTTGAAAGATAAATTGATGGGTGACTAGACTGGACTGATATATATGATAAAGCAAATATAGGAAAATGTTAATGGCAGGAATACTGGTGGCAGATATAGGATTTTCACTACCAAATTCTTTCAATTTTGATGTATGTTTGGAAATTTTCATAATAAAATGTTAGCACAACAGAAAAAGAAAAACATATACAGCAGTTTATGTTCTTGATCTAAATTGAGACACAGATTCAGAGGGGAAAGGTGCTAGAGCCAAAAAAAAAAAAAGTATATTGAGGTAGAGGGAAAGAAATGCTCATGCTCTGAATGGGGAACCAAAGCTATCTAAGACTAATACAACATTTGGCCTAAGACAGTGCTCTGCATAAAATAATAATGGAATATAACAAAAAAGTTTTTAGAAAAATTGAAATATTTTCTGGAATATCCTGTATTAAATTCATAAGACAAAGATGCTGAGTTTCTAGTAAGAAGCCCAAAAGACTGCTGGGTTTTCCCCAGCATAGTGTTTTGACATGAGGACTTTAAAAAAGATAAATTCAATAGTGACAGGCTAAATTGCTCTGGTCTTCATGTCTTAGCATTGGAAGAGGAAACTTTACCAATCACTGGAGTCTTTTCTTTGGATACCTACCTAGCAGTGCAGCAAATATAGGAAAATTCATCCGTTTCAAGCCCAGCTGCTTGGCTACTTCCTGCATCAGGAACTGATTGGTAGTGAGATTCTTCCCATTCCAGCTCAGCTTCAGAGCATGGGAACTGTAGTAAGAGGGAATATTGTAGAGGGCATACTCGGAATCATGGGCAAGAAGGCCATGGAAGCCATTTTCCCTGAAAAAAGCCACCACTTCCAAATGGTGGTCTTCAAGGCTCTGAAAGACCTAGGAGGGAAGGAGAGAAGAACATATCATGCAACAGAAACTGATATATTTGGTTAGAAGTCCAGGTTAGCAACTATATTTTATAGTTTGTTGAAATTTAAGATCACAAATGGTTGAACACAATACTCTTCAAAAAAAGTCTTTCTCATCTTTGAACTTATTCTTACTATAAACAAAGACATCACCATCCATGTATCCATTTAAATGCCCAGTCCTTTCATGAAACTGTCGTGTGAGGCTCTTCAAAAGAATACTGAAATTGGGGAGGCTGGGTGGCTCAGTAGGTTAAGTGTTTGACTCTTGGTTTTGGCACAGGTCATGGTCTGACAGGTTCATGAGTTCGAGCCCTACATCAGGCTCTGTGCTGACAGTGTGGAGCCTGCTTGGGATTCTCTGTCTCCCCCTCTCTCTCTGCCCCACCAGCACGTGCTCTCTCTCTCTCTCAAAATAAATAAATTGAAAAAAAAGAATACTGACATTAACATGGTATATATTACTTAAGTTTTCACCTTAAACAATAACAGAAGATATCTTTGTTAGAAATAAAGCTATTATGTATTGCCCAGCACCTTTGAAATGCCACATATACTTTACATACATTATCTCATTGTCAGAACAACCATGGTTGTTCTGAGCAAGGTAGATATGGATAAAAAAACTTACATGTGGAAATAGACACAGAGAGGTTAAATAACATATAGTAAGAATCTGATTCTAAGTTCATCTAACTCCTTTTAAAAAAAATCTTGCTTGCTATTTTTTTAGAACCACCTTAAACCATAGAGCACCCAAACAGGGCATTTCCAGCAGGTAGAGGTCAGAATCTTCACCCCATTTTAGAAATGAGAAAACTAAAACTATGAGAGGTTCTCTCCCCTCAAAGCTGCATAATGAATGAGTGTACACAGGATTCAAACCCAAGCTGTTCTGACTCGAGAATACATACTTTCCGTTGTACCAGGCTTCTTCCTGGAAAGCACTATTTTTTATATAATAGACTGTTAAGTGGCCTTCCTGTGCATGCCTCTATCACTGCACTTAGAGCATACTGAAATAATCTGCATACTGGTTCTACCACACTAACTTCCTTGACTGCAGAGACTTTATTTATCTCTCGATTTCGGGCTCCAAGATAATGCTTGGAGCATAATATGAATAAAAGTAGCTAACAGATACTGAACACGTACTATGTGCTAAGCAATGTTCCAAGTACTCTGCACACATTAATTCATTCAATAATCTTATAAGGCTATAACTTATTATCATTCCCATTTTTACATTGCTATTCCTAAGGTCACATAGCTGGAAGGAACAAAGCTTGGATTTTGGCTTTAGAGCCTGTGGACCTATATATTTTTGTTGAACTCAACTGACCTAGTTTTTTTTTTTTTTCATTTAAATTATAGAAGAATGGTAGTTTTCTGGAGTCTGACAGGAATTTTAGTGCATTAAGTTTCTCCCAGGATATGGAGAGTCTAGTCACAGTAGATAGTTATGTCACACATTAAGTCCACAGGGGGAGGGACACTGATAAGCAGATAGCAAAGTAATGTCGCATATGTTTGATATCCAAACAAAGGAACCAAAAATCCTTACTTTGTACTGCAACATATTTACACCTAGAGTTATGATAAACTCCAATTGGGTCAGGATAGGAGTACAGTTTTATGCTGTCCCCCTGGTGATAGTTTTTTTCAGCATACCTCTCATACAAGTCATTTATTGAGCATTTGTCTGTACTGGGTATAAGTGTGAAACCTTCCCTCTCATCATCACAATCAGACAATGTGAATGTTATAAGCCCCATCTTACAGATGAGGAAACTGAGGCTCAGAGAAAGGAGATGCCATGCTCAGGGCCACAGAGCATTCCAAATGTCCATCAACAGAGGTGTCTGAGTGGCTCAGGTTGAGTGTCCAACTCTTGATTCCGTCTCAGGTCATGATCTCACAGTTCGTGGGTTTGAGTCTCACGTCTGGCTCTGTGCTGACAGCGCAGAGCCTGCTTGGGATTCTCTGTCTCGGTCTCTCTCTCAAAAATAAAGAAACATTAAAAAACAAAAAAAAAGTCCATCATCAGAAAAAGGGTTAAGCAAAATGTGATACATCCACACAAGGGAATATTATTTAGCTATAAAAAGGAATGAAGTACTGATTCATTCTACAACATAAATGAACCTTAAAACCACTACAGAGTGCAAGAAGCCAGACACAAAGGCCAGATATTATATGATCCTTTTTATATTAATATTCCATAACAGGAAAATCCATAGAGATGGAAAAATAGATTAGTGGTTGCCAGGGACTGGGGGAAAAGGGAAATGAAGAATGAGTGCTAGAGGGTACTGGGTTCACTTTTCGGGGGATAAAAAGGTTTTGGAATTAATGGTCACAGTTGTACACAACTGTGAATACAACTGAATTGTACATAAAAAATTGTAAATTTTATGCCATTATGTGAATTATTTCCCAATTTTTTTAATCCCAATTAAAAAAAATGGAACTAGAATTCAAATTCAGCTCTGGGATCCTGGGAAGATGGCGGCGTAGGAGGACGCTGGACTCACCGCGCGTCCTGCTGATCACTTAAGATTCCACCTACACCTGCCTAAATAACCCAGAAAACTGCCAGAAGACTAGCAGAACAGAGTCTCCAGAGCCAAGCGCAGACGAGAGGCCTACGGAAGAGGGTAGGAAGGGCGGAGAGGTGGTGCCCGCTACACGGACTGGTGGGGGGGAGCCGGGGCGGAGGGGTGGTCCACCAGCCAAGCAGAGCCCCCGAGTCTGGCTTGCAAAAGCGGAGGGGCTGGATGGAGTGTGTTCCGACAGCAAGCGGGACTTGACATCTGGAAGGTTATAAGCTAACAGCTCTGCTCGGAGAACGGGTGGGCTGGAGGACAATGGGAGGGAGAGCTGTTGAGCCCCGGACGACAGAGCTCAGTTTGGCGGGGAACAAAGGTGCTCGCCAGCGCCAACTCCCTCGCCCATCCCCCAGCCAAAATCCCAAAGGGAACCAGTTCCTGCCAGGGAACTTGCTTGCACCGAGCAAACACCCAACACTGTGCTTCTGCAGATCCATCCCTCTGGCGGGTCTGACTACCTCCTGGTGCCGCAGGGCCCCTCCCGAAGCGGATCTCCGAAGATAAAGCGAGCTGAACCTGCCCCTCCCGCCCCTGTGCACCTTGCCGATCCACCCCAGATAATATGTCACATCCCCAGCACCACAAGCCTGGCAGTGTGCAAGTAGCCCAGATGGGCCACACCACACCACAGTGAATCCTGCCCCTAGGAGAGGGGAAGAAAAGGCACACACCAGTCTGACTGTGGCCCCAGCGGTGGGCTGGGGGCAGACATCAGGTCTGACTGTGGCCCCGTCCACCAACGCAAGTTATTCAAGACAGCACAGGGGAAGTGCCCCGCAGTCCCGCACCACTCCAGGGACTATCCAAAATGACGAAAGGGAAGAAGTCCCCTCAGAAGAACCTCCAGGAAATAACAACAGCTAACGAACTGATCAAAAATGATTTAAACAATATAACAAAAAGTGAATTTAGAATAATAGTCATAAAATTAATCGCTGGGCTTGAAAACAGTATAAAGGACAGCAGAGAATCTCTTGCTACAGAGATCAAGGGACTAACGAACAGCCAGGAGGAGCTAAAAAATGCTATCAATGAGCTGCAAAATAAAATGGAGACAACATGGCTCGGATTGAAGAGGCAGAGGAGAGAATAGGTGAACTAGAAGATAAAATTATGGAAAAAGAAGAAGCTGAGAAAAAGAGAGATAAAAAAGTCCAGGAGTATGAGGGGAAAATTAGAGAACTAAGTGATGCACTAAAGAGAAATAATATACGTATAACTGGTATCGCAGAGGAGGAAGAGAGAGGGAAAGGTGCTGAAGGTGTACTTGAAGAAATAATAGCTGAGAACTTCCTGGATCTGGGGAAGGAAAAAGGCATTGAAATCCAAGAGGCACAGAGAACTCCCTTCAGACGTAACTTGAATCGATCTTCTGCACAACATATCAGTAAAACTGGCAAAATACAAGGATAAAGAGAAAATTCTGAAAGCAGCTAGAGATAAACGTGCTCTAACATATAAAGGGAGACCTATAAGACTCGTGACCAATCTCTCTACTGAAACTTGGCAGGCCAGAAAGGAATGGCAGGAGATCTTCAATGTGATGAACAGAAAAAAATATGCAGCCGAGAATCCTTTATCCAGCAAGTCTGTCATTTAGAATAGAAGGAGAGATAAAGGTCTTCCCAAACAAACACAAACTGAAGGAATTCGTCGCCACTAAACCAGCCCTACAAGAGATCCTAAGGGGGATCCTGTGAGACAAAGTACCAGAGACATCGCTACAAGCACGAAACATATAGACATCACAATGACTCTAAACCCATATCTTTCTATAATAACACTGAATGTAAATGGACTAAATGCACCAACCAAAAGACATAGGGTATCAGAATGGATAAAAAAACAAGACCCATCTATTTGCTGTCTACAGGAGACTCATTTTAGACCTGAGGACACCTTTAGATTGAGAGTGAGGGGATGGAGAACTATTTATCATGCCACTGGAAGTCAAAAGAAAGCTGGAGTAGCCATACTTATATCAGACAAACTAGACTTTAAATTAAAGGCTGTAACAAGAGATGAAGGGCATTATATAATAATCACAGGGTCTATCCATCAGGAAGAGCTAACAATTATAAATGTCTATGCACTGAACACAGGAGCCCCCAAATATATAAAACAATTACTCACACACATAAGCAACCTTATTGATAAGAATGTGGTAATATCAGGGGACTTTAACACTCCACTTGCAGAAATGGATAAATCATCTAGACACACGGTCAATAAAGAAACAAGGGCCCTGAATGATACATTGGATCAGATGGACTTGACAGATCTATTTAGAACTCTGCATCCCAAAGCAACAGAATATACTTTCTTCTCGAGTGCACATGGAACATTCTCCAAGATAGATCACATACTGGGTCACAAAACAGCCCTTCATAAGTATACAAGAATTGAAATCATACCATGCATACTTTCAGACGACAATGCTATGCAGCTTGAAATCAACCACAGGAAAAAGTCTGGAAAACCTCCAAAAGCATCGAGGTTAAAGAACACCCTACTAAAGAATAAATGGGTCAACCAGGCAATTAGAGAAGATATTAAAAAATATATGGAAACAAATGAAAATGAAAATACAACAATCCAAATGCTTTGGGATGCAGCGAAGGCAGTCCTGAGAGGAAAATACATTGCAATCCAGGCCTATCTCAAGAAACAAGAAAAATCCCAAATACAAAAGCTAACAGCACACCTAAAGGAAATAGAAGCAGAACAGCAAACACACCCCAAACCCAGCAGAAGAAGAGAAATAATAAAGATCAGAGCAGAAATAAACAATATAGAATCTAAAAAAGCTGTAGAGCAGATCAACAAAACCAAGAGTGGGTTTTTTGAATAAACAAAATTGATAAACCTCTAGCCATGCTTCTCAAAAAGAAAAGGGAGATGACCCAAATAGATAAAATCATGAATGAAAATGGAATTATTACAACCAATCCCTCAGAGATACAAGTAATTATCAGAGAATACGATGAAAAATTATATGCCAACAAACTGGACAACCTGGAAGAAATGGACAAATTCCTAAACACCCACACGCCTCCAAAACTCAATCAGGAAGAAATAGAAAGCTTGAACAGACCCATAACCAGCGAAGAAATTGAATCAGTCATCAAAAATCTCCCAACAAATAAGAGTCCAGGACCAGATGGCTTCCCAGGGGAGTTCTACCAGACGTTTAAAGCAGATATAATACATATCCTTCTCAAGCTATTCCAAGAAATAGACAGGGAAGGAAAACTTCCAGACTCATTCTATGAAGCCAGTATTACTTTGATTCCTAAACCAGACAGAGACCCAGTAAAAAAAGAGAACTACAGGCCAATATCCCTGATGAATATGGATGCAAAAATTCTCAATAAGATACTAGCAAATCGAATTCAACAGCATATAAAAAGAATTATTCACCATGATCAAGTGGGATTCATTCCTGGGATGCAGGGCTAGTTCAACATTTGCAAATCAATCAATGTGATACATCACATTAATAAAAGAAAAGATAAGAACCATATGATCCTGTCAATCGATGCAGAAAAGGCCTTTGACAAAATTCACCAACGTTTCTTAATAAAAAACCTCGAGAAAGTTGGGATAGAAGGAACATACTTAAAGATCATACAAGTCATTTATGAAAAGCCCACAGCTAACATCATCCTCAATGGGGAAAAACTGAGAGGTTTTTCCCTGAGATCAGGAACACGACAGGGATGTCCACTCTCACCGCTGTTGTTTAACATAGTGTTGGAAGTGCTAGCATCAGCACTCAGACAACAAAAGGAAATCAAAGGCATCAAAATTGGCAAAGATGAAGTCAAGCTTTCACTTTTTGCAGATGACATGATATTATACATGGAAAATCCGATAGACTCCACCAAAAGTCTGCTAGAACTGATACATGAATTCAGCAAAGTTGCAGGATACAAAATCAATGTATAGAAATCAGTTGCATTCTTATACACTAATAATGAAGCAACAGAAAGACAAATAAAGAAACTGATCCCATTCACAATTGCACCAAGGAGCATAAAATACCTTGGAATAAACCTAACCAAAGATGTATAAGATCTGTATGCTGAAAACTATAGAAAGCTTATGAAGGAAATTGAAGAAGATATAAAGAAATGGAAAAACATTCCGTGCTTATGGATTGGAAGAATAAATATTGTCAAAATGTTAATACTACCCAAAGCTATCTACACATTCAATGCAATCCCAATCAAAATTGCACCAGCATTCTTCTCGAAACTAGAACAAGCAATCCTAAAATTCATATGGAACCACAAAAGGCCCCGAATAGCCAAAGTAATTTTGAAGAAGACCAAAGCAGGAGGCATCACAATCCCAGACTTTAGCCTCTGCTACAAAGCTGTAATCATCAAGACAGCATGGTATTGGCACAAAAACAGACACATAGACCAATGGAATAGAATGGAAACCCCAGAACTAGACCCACAAAAGTATGGCCAACTCATCTTTGACAAAGCAGGAAAGAACATCCAATGGAAAAAAGACAGTCTCTTTAACAAATGGTGCTGGGAGAACTGGACAGCAACATGCAGAAGGTGGAAACTAGACCACTTTCTCACACCATTCACAAAAATAAACTCAAAATGGACAAAGGACCTGAATGTGAGACAGGAAACCATCAAAACCCTAGAGGAGAAAGCAGGAAAAGACCTCTCTGACCTCAGCCGTAGCAATCTCTTACTTGACACATCCCCAAAGGCAAGGGAATTAAAAGCAAAAATGAACTACTGGGACCTTATGAAGATAAAAAGCTTCTGCACAGCAAAGGAAACAACCAACAAAACTAAAAGGCAATCAACGGAATGGGAAAAGATATTTGCAAATGACATATCGGACAAAGGGCTAGTATCCAAAATCTATAAAGAGCTCACCAAACTCCACACCCAAAAAAACAAATAATCCAGTGAAGAAATGGGCAGAAAACATGAATAGACACTTCTCTAAAGAAGACATCCAGATGGCCAACAGGCACATGAAAAGATGCTCAACACTGCTCCTCATCAGGGAAATATAAATCAAAACCACACTCAGATATCACCTCACGCCAGTCAGAGTGGCCAAAATGAACAAATCAGGAGACTATAGATGCTGGAGAGGATGTGGAGAAACGGGAACCCTCTTGCACTGTTGGTGGGAATGCAAATTGGTGCAGCCACTCTGGAAAACAGTGTGGAGGTTCCTCAGAAAATTAAAAATAGACCTACCCTATGACCCAGCAATAGCACTGCTAGGAATTTACCCAAGGGATACAGGAGTACTGATGCATAGGGGCACTTGTACCCCAATATTTATAGCAGCACTGTCAACAATAGCCAAATTATGGAAAGAGCCTAAATGTCCATCAACTGACGAATGGATAAAGAAATTGTGGTTTATATACACAATGGAATACTACGTGGCAATGAGAAAAAATGAAATATGGCCTTTTGTAGCAACGTGGATGGAACTGGAGAGTGTGATGCTAAGTGAAATAAGCCATACAGAGAAAGACAGATACCATATGGTTTCACTCTTATGTGGATCCTGAGAAACTTAAGAGAAACCCATGGGGGAGGGGAAGAAAAAAAAAAAAGAGGTTAGAGTGGAAGAGAGCCAAAGCATAAGAGACTCTTAAAAACTGAGAACAAACTGAGGGTTGATGGGTTGTGGGAGGGAGGGGAGGGTCGGTGATGGGTATTGAGGAGGGCAGCTTTTGGGATGAGCACTGGGTGTTGTATGGAAACCAATTTGACAATAAACTTCATATATTGAAAAAAAAACAAAACAAATTCAGCTCTGTCCACAATGCCCATGCTTCGGAACTCTCCCTTTTAAAACTTTTTATTATGGAAAAATTTAAACAAAGGTAAAGAAAATACCATAATAAACCCCTATGATACCATTATCCTGTTTCAGCTACTATCCATGTTAAGTCATTCTTGTTTCATCTACTGTGCCCTGCTTCTGTTCTGCCAATTTTAAATACACTTTTAAATTGTGACTAAAAAACCATATAACATAAAATTTACCATCTTAACCATTTTTACGTGTATAGTTCAGTAGTGTTGTTTACTCACATTGTTGTGAAACAGATCTCTAGGACTCTTTAATCCTGCAAATCTGAAACTCTATACCCATTAAACAACTCTCTGTTTCCGCCTCTCCCCCAGCTTCTCGCAACCACCATCCTACTTTCTGTTTCAATTAATTTGACTAGATACCTCATATAAGTGGAACTATACAGTATTTATCTTTTTATGACTGACATTTCATTTAACAATGTTCTCAAGGTTCATTCACTTTGTAGCATGTGACAGGATTTCCTTCCTTTTTAAGGCTAAAATAATATTCCATTGTATGTACATACTACATTTTCTTCATCTGTTCATCACTGGACATGTGGGTTGCTTCCACTTCTTGGCTATTGTGAATAGTGCTGCTATAAACATAGATGTGCAAATCTCTCTTCAAGATCCTGTTTTCAGTTCTTTTGGATAAATACTCAGAAGTACAATTGCTTAATTATATGGTAGTTTTATTTTTAATTTTTTGAAAGAAACTCCATACTGTTTTCCATAGAGGTTGTGCCATTTTATATTCCCAACAACAGTGTACAAGGGTTCTAACTTCTCCACAACCTCACCAACACCTGGTTCCTTTCTTTTGTTTCCTTTTATAGTAGCCATCCTAATGGGTATGAGGTGATATCTCATTGTGGTTTTCATTTGCATTCTCTGATAATTAGTTATGTTGAGCATCTTTTCATATGATTGTTGGTCATTTCTGGCATACTTTCAAGCAAATTGAAGATATCAAATCACCTATAAATACTTCATTCCTGATATGTAACAGATAAATACTTTTAAAATAATACTAGTATTTCACCAAAGTTAACAAGTTTCTTAATATCATAATATCCAGTAGCTACTCTATTTTCCAAGATTGCCTTAAAAATGTTTTTTGACAGTTGGTTTGTTCAAATAAGGATCCAAAAAGGGTCCACATGCTGCATTTGGATGATACAGCTTCTACATATCTTGTAACAGTTGCCCTTGACTTTATTAAATTCCATTTAATTGTTGCAAAATCCATAACTCACTTTTTAAATTACACAGTTAATATGGATTATTCAACAGATGGTGTTGGAATAACTGGACATTTATTTGAGAACAATTAGATCCATTCCTCATACTTTAACTGGGATAACTATAAAAATAATAGAAGACTCCATGTGGAATTTTTAAAAATAATTTCAGAGTTTACATATAATAATTTCGAAGTTTACATATAAGAGAAAAACCAGTAACAGTAAAGAGGAAGATCAACCTTTTTGACTAAATAAAAATAAAACATTTATGTTTAGGAAAAGCCAATGTAAGTAAACTCAAAGGGCAAATGACAAATTGCAAAAACAAAGAAAAAAAACAAACCCACAAAAATTGCAACTCACAGTATAGAGGGCTAATTCCTCTAACAGAAAATTTTTAAAAAGCCTAACAACACAAGAAAACAGTTCACAAAAAAGGAAACACAAGTAGATTGTAAGCATATAAAAAGATGATTAAAACTCACTTGTGGTAAGAAGTAAAAATTAAAATAATGCTGAAAGAGGGTTTTTCTCCTAGATTACCAAATACTACACTGGTAAGGGAAACAGGCACTCACAAATATTGAAGGTAGGTGTGTAAATGATACAATGTCTTTGGAGAAAAATCTGGGAAGATCTGTCAAAACTACAAATGAACATACCTTTTGACCGGGTAATTTTGTTTCTACAGATTCATCTTTTAGATATGTAAAGCACTTGGAACAACACTGCAAGTGCTTGTATAAGCAAGCGCATTGCAACTGTACAAGTATTCATTGTAGCATTATTATAATAGCTAAAAACTGGAAAAATCTAATTGCTCATCAATAAGGGACTATCCATATATTATAACATGTGTAAAATGGAACAGGGTGGAAACATAAAAAATTAAAACTCTATTTACTCACATGGAAAACTCAGCATGATAAAATAAATGAAAAAAAGCAAAGTACAAATTTAGTATGCAACCATTTAAAAAAAATGTTTATTTATTTTGAGAGAGAGCGCATGCAAGCAGGGGAGGAGTAGAGAGAGGGAGAGAGAGAATCCCAAGCAGGCTCCGCACTCGAAACACACAGCCTGAGGCGGGGATCAATCTCACAAATTGTGAGATCACGACCTGAGCTGAAATCAAGAGTCGGACGCCAAACTAACTGAGCCACCCAGGCACGCACGCGCGCGCGCGCGCACACACACACACACACACACACACACACACACACACACAGAAAGAGAGGGAGAATATTTAAAAAAAATGTTTCTTGAGAGAGAGCGAATGTGAGCAGGGGAAGGGCAGGGAGAGAGGGGGACAGAGAAGTGGGCTCTGCTGACAGCAGTGTGCCCGATGTGGGGCTCGAACTCACAAACTGTGAGATCATGCCCTGAGCCGAAGTTGGAAGCTCAACTAACTGAGCCACCGGGTGCCTGGAGAGAGAGAGTGTTAAGCAGGTTCCACACCCAGCAAGGAACTCAATGCAGGGCTCCATCTCACAACCCTGAGATCATGACATGAGCTGAAGTCTAGTCGGACGTTTAACCAACTGAGCAATCTAGGTGTCCCAGTATGCTCCCATATTTTAAAAGGTATATTTGTGGGGGTGCCTGGGTTGCTCAGTCAGTTAAGCATCCTTTTGATTTCAGCCAGTTCCTGGGTTTGAGCCATGTATCAGGCTGTGCTGACAGAACAGAGCCTGCTTGGGATTTTATCTCCCTCTCTCTCTCTGCCCCTGTCCCACTTGCGCTCTAACTCTCTCAAAATAAATAAAAATTAAATTAAATTAAAGGTCTGTTTGTGGTGTGTGTGCACTAAGTGGTTATAAGTATTTGCTTTTATATGCATAATAACTTTGGAAGAATACACAACTAACTGATAATATTGGTCAACTCTGGAGAAAAGAATCTAGTGGCTAGGGACAGAGGTGAGGATTTTTCTTTTATCATATATTGTTTTGTACCTTTTGAATTTTTATATCATGAATTGCAACATTTAATTCAAAAGGTAAATTACAACCGAATAAAAGCAGAACATACTCCAGGTAAAAATAAAATCAGGAATACAGGAAGGTATATGGTGAAAAGTAATACAGGCATGCCTCAGATATTGCAGGTTCAGTTCTAGAACACTGCGATAAAGTATCTCAATAAGGTAAGTAAAATGAGGGTTTTTTTTTTGTTTCCCAGTGCATATAAAGGTTATGTTTATACCATACTGTACTCTATTAAGTGTGCAATAGCATTATGTCTAAAAAAGTACATACCTTAATTTAAAAATACTTTATTGCTCAAAAATGCTAACAATCATCTGAGCTTTCAGTAAGTCATAATCTTTTTGGTGGTAGAGGGTTTTGCCTCATTGTTGATGGCTGCTGGCTGATCAGGGTGGTAGATGCTGAAGGCTGGGGTGGCCGTGGCAATCTCTTAAAATAAGGCAACAATGAAGTTTGTCTCATCGATTCTTCCTTTCAGGAAGGATTATTCTGTGGCATGTGGTGCCATTCAATAGCATTTTACCCACAGCAAAACTTCTTTCAAAAGTGGAGTCAATTGGAGCGCCTGGGTGGCTCGGTGGGTTGAGCGTCCAACTTCAGCTTAGTTCATGATTTCAAGGTTCGTGTGCTTGAGCCCTGCAGCAGGCTGTGTTGACAGCACGGAGCCTGCTTCAGATTCTGTCTCCCTCTCCCTCTCTCTCTCTCTCAAAAAAAAAAAATAAACATTAAAATTTTTTTAAAAAGTGAAATCAATCCCTCAAACCCTACCACTGCATATCAACTAAGTTTATGCAATATTCTAAACTCTTTGTTGTCATTGCAACATCTTCTAGCATCTTCACCAGTAGATTCCATCTTGTGAAACTACTTTCTTTGTTCATCCATAAAAGTGAACTCCTCACCCATTAATTTTAGCATAAGATAGCAGCAATTCAGTCACATCTTCAGGCTCCACTTCAAATTCTAGTTCTTTTGCTATTTCTACCACATCTGCAAGTATTTCCTCTGTTGGTCTTGAACACCTCAGTCACCCATGTGGACCAGAATCAATTTCTTCTAAACTCTCGTTAATGTTGATATTTTGACTTCTTCCCATTAATCATGAATGCTCTTAATGACATCTAGAATACTGAATTCTTTCCAGAGGTTTTCAGTGTATTCTGCTCAGATCCATCAGAGGAAACACTATCTATGTCAGCTATAGCCCTATAAAATTTCTTAAGTTACAAGACTTGAAAATTGAAATCATACTTCTTGATTCATGGGCTACAGAATGGATGCTGTGTTAGAAAGCATGAAAATAACATTAATCTTGTGTACATCTCCATCAGAGCTCTTGGGTAACCAGGTGCACTGTCAACAGTCATATTTTGAAAGGATTCTTTTTATGAGCAGTAGGTCTCAACTATGGGCTTAAAATATTCAGTAAACCATGTTGTGAATACATGCGCTGTCATCCAGGCTTTGTTTTTCTATTTATAGATCACAGGCAGAGTATATTTAGCATAATTCTTAAGGGTCCTCAGATTTTCAGAATGGTAAATGAGCACTGGCTTCACCTTAAAGTCACTAGCTGCCTCTGCCCCTAGCAAGTCAGCCTGTCCTTTGAATATTTGAAGCCAGGCATTGACTTCTCTCTATCTATGAAAGTCCTAGAGGGCATCTTCTTCCTTTTTAAAAATTTTTATTATTTATTTTTTTTAAGGTTTATTTATTTTTGAAAGAGAGAGAGAGAGACAGGAGTGTAAGTTGGGGAAGGGGCAGAGAGAGAGAGAGAGAGAGAGAGAGAGAGAGAGAGAGACAGAATCTGAAGCACGCTCCAGACTCAAAGCTGTCAGCACAGAGCCTGACGTAGTGCTCAAACTCACAAACCATGAGATCATGACCTGATCCAAAGTCGGACACTTAACCGATTGAGCCACCCAGA
This sequence comes from Neofelis nebulosa, assembly GCF_028018385.1. Classification (NCBI taxonomy): domain Eukaryota; kingdom Metazoa; phylum Chordata; class Mammalia; order Carnivora; family Felidae; genus Neofelis; species Neofelis nebulosa. Next base: position 48,437,105 of record NC_080800.1, read on the forward strand.
CACCCCAGGGCATCTTTTTCCAATAGAAGGCTATTTCACCTACATGGAAAATCTGTTTAGTGTAGCCACCTTCATGAACTATTTTATCTTTTGGATGACTTGCTGTAGCTTCTACATCAGCACTTGTTGCTTTACCATGCACTTTTATGTTCTGGAGATGGATTCTTTCCTTAAACCTCACAAACCAGCCTCTGCTAGCTTCAAACTTTTCTTCTGCAGCTTCCTGGAACTAAAGAGAATTAGGGCCTTGCTCTGGATTAGGCTTTGGCTTAAGGGGATGTTGTGGCTGGTTTGATCCAGACCACTCAAATTTACTTCATAACAGCAATAAGGCTGTTTCACTTATCATTCATGTGTTCACTAGAGTACCGTTTTTAAACAAGCTTATTTATTTTTGAGAGAGAGAGTGAGCAGGGGAGGGGCAGAGAGAGAGAGAGAGAGAGAGAGAGAGAATACCAAGCAGGCTCCCCACTGTCAGTGAAGGGCCCGACATGGGGCTCCAACTCAGAACCCTGAGATCATGACCTGAGCCGAAATCAATAGAGGCTTAACCGACTGAGCCACCTAGGTGCCCCACTAGAGTAGCATTTTTAATTTCCTTCAAAAACTTTTCCTTTGCTTTCAAAACTTGACTACCTTTTTGGCACAAGAGACTTAGCTTTTGGCCTATCTCAGCTTTCGATATGCCTTCCTCACTAAGCTTAATCATTTCTAGCCTCTGATTTAAAGTGACAGACATGTGGGGCGCCTGGGTGGCTGTTGGTTGAGTGACCAACCTTGGCTCAGGTCATGATCTCACGGTTTGTGGGTTTGAGCCCTGCATCGGGCTCTGGGTTGAGAGCATGGATGGAGCCTGCTTGGGATTCTGTCTCTTCCTGTCTCTCTGTACCTCCCCTGCTCATGCACTCACCTGCTCTCTCTCTCAAAATAAACATTAAAATTTTTTTTAAAAAAATAAAGTGAGAGATGTGCACCTCTTCCTTCCACTTGAACACCTGAGGCCATTGTAGGGTTATTAATTGGCCTAATTTTAATATTCTTATGTCTCGGGTAATAGGGAAACCTGAACTGTTGGTCAGTAGAACAGTCAGAACACACACATTTATTAAGTTCACCATCTTGTATTGATGAGGTTTGTGGTGCCCCAAAACAATGAAAAAGAGTAACATCCCAAAGATCTCTGATCACATATCATTGTAACAAATATAGTAAAGTTTGAAATATTGTGGGAATTACCAAAATGTGACAAGAGAAACAGGAAGTGAGCAAATACGGTTGGAAAAATGGTACCAATAGATTTGCTTGATGCAGGGTTGTCATAAATCTCCAATTTGTAAAGAATGCAGTATCTGTGAAATGCAATAAAGCAAAATACAATAAAATGATGTTATGCCTGCAGACCTTTTACCTCCATTCCTTGAAGGTAATTCCCATTCCAGGCCTCTAGACTCTGAGGAGTATGATGAAGTAGGTCTAGCGCTAGCCTAGAAATATATATATATTTTTTGAGGTACAACTGACATACAAAAAGCTGTACATAATTAATGTATACATTATAATTGAGGTCAGAGATAAGAATCATCACTGGCATCAGTCTATGCCATAAACATGTCCATAACCTCCAAAAGTTTCCTCCTGCCCTCTTTATTTTTTGTGATAAAAGCACTTAACATAAGTTAAGCAAAGTTTTAAGTACACAAATCAGTATTGTTAATTATAGGCACTATGCTTTTCGGATCTCTAGGACTCATTTGTCTTGTATAACCAAAACTTTGTACCCTTTGACTAATACTTCCCCAATATTCCCTCCTGACAGTCCCTGGCCACCACCATTCTACTCTCTGCTTCTATGAGTGACAATTTTAGACTCCTTATTAAATGGTATTTGTCTTTTTGTGTCTGGCTTATTTCACTCAGCATAATGTCCTCTGATTCATCCATGTTGTCCCAAATGGCGGGATTTCCTTCTTTTTTAAGGCTGAATAATACTCTATTGTATGTATATGCCATATTTTCTTTACTCTTTCATCCAACAATAGACACTAAGGTTGCTTTCAAGAACCCCAGATGATTGTCATGATGAGGTAAGTTTAAGAAACAGTGCTTTCTAGACAGATTGTTATTTTTTAGCAAAATATCATCTAGAGTGACTGATGGCAATTAAATCCTGATAAGGGCAAGGAAGAAGCCTTCTAGCCACAACACCCTTCAGAATAGCTGAGTACCCTGGCTCCATTTCCACATGTATGATGAATGCTACCATCTGTAAGCAGAAGGACTTTCAGTTCCTGGCTCAAACGGATCCAGTTCAGTTGTTAACCTTGTAATTTTTCAGGAGACTGAAATGATTTAGGTGAGCTTTAAACAATAACATACCCAAGTAACTAATCAAGAAGCACATTTGACCTTTAAAGAAAGTAAGAGTTGAGATTTTCAACAACTGCCTCTAGCTTTTAATTGCTAGCTCACTGTTCAATACAACAAATATGAATTGGGGCCTTCTAAGTGCCAGGAGGCAGAAAGCACAGAGTAAGACACTTAATATGTTAAGAAGTTATAATCATAGGGTGCTATGGAAACATAGACCAAAGGCACCTGACCAGTCAATGGGGCAATGATTTCTAGAGGAAGCAACACTTATTTATAAAACTCAGGGGGAAACAGCTCTCTGAAAAAAGTTTAATGTCTCATTTCCAATAGCAAGTAGTCTAAAGAAGTGGCTTTCAAATTGTGCTTACCAAACCAGTATTTGGGTAGATGGAGAATTGGACAAAACCACCAGACAGGAAAGGTACTCCTGCTTTTTCTTCAATCTGAGCTCATATTTTCCATTTTATCTTTAAAAAAAATTTTAAGGTTTATTTATTTTTGAGACACAGAGAGACAGAGCACAAGTGGGGGAGGGGCAGAGAGAGAGGGTGACACAGAATCTGAAGCAGGCTCCAGGTTCCCAGCTGTCAGCACAGAGCCCAACATGGGGCTCAAAACCATGGACTGCGAGACCGCAAGATCAGATCATGAACTGAGCTAAAGTCAGATGCTTAACCAACTGAGCCACTCAGGTGCCCCTCCATTTTCTCTCTCATACTTTGGTTCTTTCAGAAATAATTTATTGAAAAACACTTGCTATTAGAAACAACTAGAAGTATTTATCACTAGAATGTGAGCGCCATGAAGGCCATGATTTCTTGGTACATTTTGACCTTCAACCAGTATTTACTGGACCAGGCACGGATACATGCCAGGCATTCATCTAGGTGTGGAAATACCGTAGTGACCAAGAGGCCCAAATTCCTGTCTTCATGGAGGTGACATTCTAGTGATTACTATTTCATGATAGGCACTGGGCTAAATAATTTAAGATGTATTTCACTTATCTTTCTAAATCTGTGAACTGAGTATCCTTAATCCCCCTCCCTCCTTTTTTCGAATGTTTTATTTATTTTTGAGAGACAGCATGAGTGCAGGAGGTACAGAGAGAGGGGGACAGAGAATCTGAAGTGGGCTCCATGCTGACAGCAGAGAACCTGATGCAAGGCTTGAACTCACAAACCACGAGATCATGACCTGAGCTGAAGATGGACGCTCAACCAACTAAGCCACCCAGGTGACCCCCCTCTTTCTCAATAGAAAAATTTAAATAACTTGCCCCAAATCATACAGCCAGCCACATGGCAGAACTTGGACTTGAACCTAGTTAGGTCTGTCTGCAAAATTATGCTCTTTCCATCGAACATGTTTATCAAATAAAGGCAACTGGAAAACTGAGTATTCACTAACTTCAGATCAATTCATAAAGTAATACAATAATCACAGGGCCATAAAGAATAAATAGATTGTGAGCTTGTTAATTGCTGTGATTTTATTATATCCATCTGGCTGTCTAGAAGCCTGCCTGGACCACAGAAAGAGCTTAATACAGAAGCAACACCACTTTCTGACCTCTGTGATACTTGACTTCCTCCAACTCATCCCAAATTCTCTTGAATTGCTAGCCTCATTCCCCACATAGTGTTAAATCCAAACTGGTATCTGACTCAGGCTGAGCTCTGTAGTCCACCTACTCCCTCTGTTCTCAATTCCAAAGCAAAAAGAAATCAGAGATGACAAGGAAGCATCACTCATAAGAAAGTGATTATGGGTGGATTATGTATAAGTCTGCTTTAGCAATAGAAATATGGATGGTTTATATTTCAGCTGCAAGGCCTCTGTGCCTCAAAGTCTAACTGAGCTGTCAGCACAGAGCCCGATGCGGGGCTCAAACTCATGAACCATGAGATCATGACCTGAGCTGAAGCCGGACGCTCAACTGACTGAGCCACCCAGGTGCCCCTAATTTCTTTTAAACTACACTACACTGTCAGTGTTAATGATATAAACATGAAAGATACCGGAGTTTACATCTTAAAATTCAAAGTTAATAACACAAGTTAAAAATAGAAAAAAGTTAATCATTACATCCGTGTGTGTGATTTTTCTCCTTTAACTTGGAACAGGAGGTCTGATGCCAAGTGTGCCAAGAGGTCAATGTTAGGTTTTGTATTTTTGTGTTAGGGTGTGCAGTAAAGAATTTAGCTTTGGGTCCTTGGGAATGATTAATTTTATCCCATCTTGTAATAGAAAACGGCTGTTTAGAAAGGTAGGAATTTCCACAGACATTTTGCACACTGTTTCTTATTATATTTAGGGTAACAACCCCCAAGATATTTGTAGAATTCTGGTATTCCACTGACACCATGCTTCATTTTCAATACCATAAAACAGTAATTTGGTATCTCCATTGTAGCTCTTCTTTTACACCATAAACATTGAGGAAGGCTAACTGGACAATATTAGTTTCTTTTCTGAAAATATAATACCAGAGAACCTTTCCTGGAATGCAACAGACAACTTCACAATTTTGGGAATGTAGTTCAGGCCATCACTTTCATTTCTTGGAAACCAATTTCAGCAAAGTCATCCAGTTTATCACCTGCCAAATGAGTTTCCCAAAGGCGTAATTTTGCTAGAAACGAGCAAATACAACCATACATTTGTGAAGGTATTTTTGAATAAACCTGCTTTTATTCAGAGTGCCTCTCTAGATGAGTTGCAATGTCAACCAAACAGGTCAAGTATTCTATTTCAATCTTTGCTGGTGCACTGAATGCTCTTTGGATGCCAGAAGTCCCTTTTTTTAGTATCTTCAGTACCACGCCTCAGCCAAGGCAATCAATCTACATATAACAGGGCAGATTTCCATAACATGCATCTAATAATTCAAAGTATTCAGCTTTTGTTTGGTGTAAGCCACATTGTTAATCACTAGTTCCTAACATGATTCATTTTGAACATTTTTGCATAATAATTGGATCCTAAGGAGTGAAATAATTAAAATCTTTAAGTCCTTATAAAGTGTTTCTGCTTCAAATTGAAATATTCTGAGTCCAAGAGTAACACTATGGCAGAAGCACCATCTGTAGTCATAATTTTGACCAACCTATACCAAAAATTTCATGACTTTCCTTAACACACAAAATCCAGGTATTTGTGAATGTACCTGTCATAGGCTCCAAGTCCCAAAGAATTAGATTCCATCAAAATTCTTAACACATGAATTATATCTAGGTGCAATTTTTCTCAAACTTTAGGGTGCATCAGAATCAGCTAGAAGACTCGTTAAAACAGATTGACAAACCCCACCTCCAGCTTCTGATATGGTAGGTCTGGACTAGGGTCTGCGAATCTGCATTTCTAACAAGTTTCCAGGTGATACAGTACTGTTGGTCAGGAACCATACTGTGAGAACTACTGGCTAGGCACAGCGAAGTGTACAGCTATATGGGGAGTGCTTATATCTATGTAGCCAACTGAGATCTAAAACTTCACAAATAACTTACTGTCCCCAAAATGTTCAGCCACCAATGTTTAACATCCTGAGCAACAGTATTTCATACCTTTACAAATGCTTGTTCATTATGTAATTTCTGCTGTATTCAACAGACATTTTCTTAAACTACCACCGACAAGATTTTCAAGCCTTGGCAATGCTTTCATTTACTATATAAATGCATTTCATAACAGTATCACCTACTCTGTCTGTATTCCAAAACACAGCCTATTGAAATTCCAAGCCCTATTAAAAGTTTTGTTTCAGCACTCTTCATTTTTATACACTGGTCATATTTCCTACAATGGTTTATTTTAAAATGGTGTCTTAAATTGCAGTATTTCAACAGACATATTTTATTTAGATATAGAGGAATACTCATCATTTTCACCAAGAAATAGGTTCTTTCTGATTTTCCTTTAAATATGTGATCTTCTTCAGATGATTATTGCCAGCTTTTTGATTTAAGAGAGAGAAAGTGAATATCTAAAACTGGTATTTTAGATACAAATGGAAGCCTTACAAATGGTAGACAACACCTCAAGCTCCATGACTGCTTTTTGCCTTAAGGCATAAAATGTATGCAGACTTAAGTACTTCAGTGTATTCTTTGTGCCATAACAGTGCCCCGAAGATGGACTAGCCTACTCATACAGTTCTGGTTCAGGTGCTTCGACTATGCTAAGAATTGTTCAATAGACCAAATTTAAGCCTTACATAGTGACCTGATATGAAGACCTTTCTGCCGAAACTGACCTCTTTATAGATATGCCTATCAGCAAATTGGCAAAAGGAAGTTTCCCAAAGATGAAAGATACCTCGGTTAAGAATTTTAAGCATATTTTAGTGTTTTTAAATTTTCATTAGTTATGTAACAACTGTTCATTCTTTCAACCAGTGCTTTCTGCACACTTGCCATGTGCCCAAATACTGTGTGAGTAGATGCAAAGATCAAGTCGCCTACGTATAACAGATAATCACAATATATTATGGTACAAGCCAATGGAAATATATAGAGTACTATGGAAACACAGGAGAGACTGAAATTAATATGAACTAACACGTATATAGTAGGTTTCACATATGTTATAGCTGGTAATTCTCTCGACTGTCCTGGGAAACATGGTATCACTTTCTTATCCACTTTATAAATGAAGATTCTCAAAATGAAATAATAAATTACCCAAGATCCCACTAGTGACTTGAATGCAAGTCTTTGGACTTCAATTCATTTGGTCTTTTCACTATAGCACAACAATCTCTTGTCACTGAATTAAAAAAATTATGATCTTTAAATACATGACCTTCTTGTGTGATTTTGTCACTTTTCATAGATGTGGGTGCAAGAAATATTTCATGCTTATCAAAACTACTATTAAAAAGTACAACAATGATGTTTTCATTACCTATTTCTGTGTAACAAATTACCCCAAAAACTTAGTGGCTTAAAAAAAACATTTATTATCTCATAGTATCTGTGGGCATGGCTTAACTGGGTCCTCTGGCTCAGGGTCTCTCACAGGCTGCAATCAGAGTATTAGCCAGGGCTGCAGTCATCTCAAGGCTCAACTGGGGAAGGATCCATTTCCAAGCTCACTCACTTGGCTGTTGACAGGATTCAGTTCCTTGTGGGTTGTTGAATTGAGGGCCTCAGTTCCTCACTGGCTGTTAGTTGGAGGTTGCCCTCAGTTTCTTGTCATGTGGGCCTCTCCATAGGGCAGCTCACAGTATGGCAGCTTGCTTCATCAGAGTGATCAAGCAAGAAGAGCCAGAGAGAGAGAGAGAGAGAGAGAGAGAGAGAGAGAGAGAGAGCGCAAACAAGATGGAAGTCACAGTTTTTTAATAACCTAATCTTGAAAGTGACATCTCATCACTTTGTTGTAGTCTGTTCATTAGAAACAAGTCACTAGGTCCAGCCCATAAACAAGGGATGGGGGGAGATTACACAAGAGTGTGAATATCAGCAGGTGGGAATCATTGGGAGCCACTGATACAAGATGGCTATCATGAATGGCAAGAGGTACTTGGTCACTGTGTCAGGAAGACACCATGGAATCATAGAGATTCCAATAAATAAAGACCATGTGGCTCAGCAAAAGGGGGCAATCAGTGTTGCCAAAGGGTCTGATAGTTCAAGAGTGGTTGGAAAGTCAGAATTTTTTGCAACATTTCACAATTTTTAAAATGCTGGCAAGAAAGCCCTATTTTTCAAAAAAGAAATGTGTTCATATAATGCAAGTTAAATGATAGAGGGAAATGAAACATCATTCAACTAGATGATGCCTTAATATTCAGTCCAAACCCGCTATTTGATTTCAGATTCTGGTAAACACTACTGATCAAAACACTGCTGACCAATAAAGATCAATGGAGTTCTTTAAAAAAATGTATGGGCCTACTGGCTGCCAGTTTGCCATCCTTGCCATAATCTTTGTAATTTCCTTTATGGTAAAAGAGTAAGGGTTTTGGTGTCTGGTATGCAAATTGTGGTTCTGCCACTTCCATTGACTATGTCCTTGGGCCTATGACAAGGGCCAGAGAAATGATCCTCTGGGCTCATATTGTTAGTATTTTCGTACTTGTCTCACCTAACAAGGTCCTGGAGAGACAGAGTATCCTCCTGACCTCAACACTCCCTTAACTCACATCCCTACTTCATTTTCCTCCACAGCACTTACTATACCACCTAAAATATTATATATATATTTTGTCTTTTTATCTTATTGTCTGTCCTCCCCACTAGAATGTAAACTTCATAAGATCAGAAAACTGTCTTGTTCACTACTTTATCTTCATAATCTTGAACTGTGCCTGGCACACAGGACTCGTGCAATAAATATTTATTGAATGAATGAATTCCATTGTTCATAGTACTTAGCATGGGGTCTGGCACAAAGAAGATGCTCAAAAAATGTTACTTGAACTGAAAACCATTCACTGTCCTGAGAAGACAAATAGGATGAAATGAGGCCAGAGAATGGCAGGCAGAACATGAAGGACTCTGCAGGCCACCATCCTAAGCTTAAAGCATGAGAGTGAAATGATCTAGGTCCAACATACATGGCACCAAAGATATTCTGTTCAAAGTAATAGTAGCTGGCATTTATATAGGATTTACTATGTGCCATGTACTGTTATAAGCACCTTACTTGCATTAAATCGTTTAAGACTCACCACAAAATGTGTGATACAGGTATTATCACTACCCCTCATTTTCCAGATGAGGAAATGCGGGCACAGAGAGGTTAACTTGCCTAAGTTTACCTATCTAGTAGGGAGAAAAACAAGGATTTAAACCCAGGCAGTCTGGTTCCAAGTTCTGTTGTCTTAGCCATTATGCTCCACAAGCTAAATATAAGAAAAATATTCTGGAAAAGGTTTAGTTTGAAATGCAACTATGCTATTTTGCAATATGTTAAAGATGGAGGATTTTGGTCTCAAATATATTTAGGTTTGTATCTTGGCTCAACCATGTTCTAGCAGTGCAAACTTATGCTGATTCTGTTTTTATTTTAGCCATTAAAAAAAAGGACATTAATATATATCCTGAGAGGTGGTTGTGAGGATGAAATGACATAATGAATCTATGTAAGGTACCCAGCCCATGTGGTAGCTATTGTTACTACCACCAAGAAGGAATGTATTCTATAAATGTATTGCTAAGTAGCTACCAAACTTACTTTTACTTAACAGAGTTTTTCAATTCCACTTGGAATTTAAGTTGATTTACAGGGAATTAATATGTAACATTATAAAACACTGGTTCTAAATTCTTCCTCATCTGACCCTTAAAGCTCTCTATAGTCAATCAACCAACCAATCTCTCTCTCACAACAACCATTATTGTATACAATGTGTCCAGCCCTAGAAGCAAATCCCTGCCCTCTTGGAATTCAATTAAAAGAGAATTATATACAAACTTCTAGTTATAAAATAAATACACTCTGGGGATGTAATGTACAGCATGGGAAAAAAGAGAATTAAATGTGATATGAAAATACTATGAAGGAGAAAAAATGAGAGGTAATTCAAGAGCATTTGGGTAGCACATCATCAACCTTGGCTAGGAAAGAGTCATATTGATTCTTTTTGATCAATATGTAGGAATACGCTATGCAAGGGTGAGAGCGACATAAGAAAAGCACTATGTAAGAACACACTGTATACCCAGGAAACTAAAAAGTTCAGAATGGTTGGGACATTCCGAATGGTTGGAACAGGTGTGGGTAAACACCAAGTAAGGCTGGAGAGAGTTTGGGATCAGACTGTGAAAGGCATTGTCTGCCAGGCTGAGAAGTCTGGACTTGGAAGGGTAGGTAAAAAGTAGCCAGTGTTTATCTTTGGGCATACAATGAAGTTGGCTTTGGTTTTCAGGATGATATCCCTGACAGCAATGTAGAAGATGGGCTATTGTCCAGAAAGTGGTAAAGGAAAAAGTTAAGGCTATTTTCATGGTTCAGATAAGAAATGATGGCAGCCTAAACTAAGGCAATGGGGGTGGAAGTGGCTGGATTCAGGAGACATTTTTGAGGTACAGAGGTGACAGGACTGGGTAACCAAGTGGATATGGGAGGTGACAGGAGAGTGAAGAACTAAGGACTCCATCTTTTCTGGCTTGAAATAGATAAAAGACAAGGTTCAAAGGAAAAGAGAACACTGAAAATAGAACAAGTTTTGGGGGAAAATAATGAGCTCCATCTTGAATATTTTTTTAATTTAAGTGACCTATAAGACATTGAGTAGCAGAGCTGAAAAGATACTTTGAAAGCTTACGAGAGAGGTTGGGGGGTAGAGAAAGAGCTATAAGAATCATCAGAATATAGTTAATATTTAAAGCCATGATAATGGAGAAGATTGCTCAGGAAGTGAATATAGGAGAATATGACTAGGACAGAAGTCTTGAGAACACTGAAGCTTAAGGAAGCAGGCAGAGGAGGAGGAATAATTTAGGAAAGGAGAAAGAACTAGAGATATATAAAGAGAATCAGAAGTGAGCAGCATTATGAAATTCAAGGAAGGAAATTTAAAGAAAGGATGGCTCAATAGTGAAAATTACCTCAAAAAGGACCAAGAAAGGGTAACAGTGGAAATGGATGTGGCAGCTTCAGAATGGTGACATTAGATATCAAGTGGCAATAGGCTAGGGAATGGGAATTAATACAGTCTTCTTTGTTCGTGAATAATGGTTAAAAGGGAAGAACAGGGATAAAGATAATGGCTTAAGGGAATTACAAAGTAAAGGCAAGGTTTTTGTTGTTTGAAGATTATTTGTTTATGCTGTAAGTGAAAGAAACCAGAGAGAGAGAGACACACACACACACACACAGAGAGAGAGAGAGAGAGAGAGAGAGAGAGAGAGAGAGAGACTGAAAAGGCAAAGAAAGATTGCTAGGACTCACTTCACACTTAGCTTACACATGTGCTTTATATTGGTAGTATTTGTGCATTTAGAAATGCTGGCATAGAGTGCTCAACAAATTGATTTATTATTATTTTTCTTCATGTATTTATTCATATTATCTGGCCAATAAAAGTACACAATCTTACACAAGAAGATACAAAAAGAAGCAAATAGGGGCGGCTGGGTAGCTCAGTTGGTTAAGCGTCTGACTTCAGCTCAGGTCATGATCTCATAGTTGGGGAGTTCGAGCCCCATGTCGGGCTCTGTGCTGTCAGTTCAGAGCTGGAGCCTGCTTCAGATTCTGTGTCTCCCTCTCTCTCTGCCCCTCCCTTGCTCACTCTCGCTTGCTCTCTCTCTCAAAAATACACATTTAAAAAAGTTTTTTTTAAAAAGAAGGAAATAGTGTAGTGGAACTGTGGAAAGGGACTTTGAGCAATACAGACCCAGAACAGGGATTTTTATCCAGCACTTAATAGTGTACAGACCAAAGAAATGGGAAGAATACTGGGCATTCTTGCAAGCTTGTGAGGAATAAATGAGGTATTTAAAAAGCACTTTATGTACAACTTGGTGCTCAAGAAGTAATAATAATTATTATAATAATTTTTCCTACCACTACAGCACCTAGAAGTGGCACTGAGGGTGTAAGTAAACAACCCGGAAGCATAGCAGTCATTGCTATACTGCATTTTAGAGAATGAAAGATAAAATGGTATCAGCTCTTGGTCAGACTTTTCAAAACTTTGATCGCTCATGTACTACCAACATGATTTCTGCCACATCCAAGTATTGTAACTTAATACTTTTCTTTAAATCAACTCATTTTTCTTTAATTGGTCCCATTCTAAAAAATTATAGCTGTGAAGTGGTGGGTTTTAAGTGTTATCTTTTTTTAACTGTTAAAGTATTCATCCCCATAACCACCCCACATCATTTCCCAAACCACATTCTAAAACTGCTTTTGGCTGCTCTACTTTTGAGACCCAGGCTAGCAATTGGTCAGTTTACTTCATTTTAATGCTATTGACGATTACACTTACAAAGGTTTGCAGGACACAGCAATGAAACCAACCAAATGACAAAATTCATGCCAATAATCTTTTCATGGGCAGTCTTAAGTTGCCTAATGTTAACCAGACAACCCAGCAATTTATCTTTTATTTAATACCTGCACAAATGGAAATAAGATTAGGAATAAAGACTCATTTTGTAGCTTAGTCTGAAGAACAAAACCAAGAAGAGAAATACAGTAGTGGGTTTTGTTCTGAAGCACTAGCATTTCAGTCAAAAGAAGTGGTAAGCATGCAGATTATCTGAGTGAAAATCTGCTATCTTCAAAATAGTGGAACACTCCTCTATAAAAGCAAATCACAGCTGTTTACCTCAGCTATTAACCAGTATCTTTTAAGTGTGTACTATAAACCAGGAAGCTCGCCATCATTCCAACAACAAAGATCACCAACCAAAATCAGGAAAGAGAACTTCGTTCACTGGTAACGAAAATAAATAATTTCTTTACGTATGTGATTTTGCAGTCAGTCTTAAATTCACTATATTAAGAGCCACACTACACACTTTTTAGGTTACTCATACAATCCACTCTCTTAGAATTACTGACCTATTCATTCAGGAAAAAAATGTGCCCTAAACCCAAAATATACAAGATATTATGGAGAATATGAAAAGATCAAAGAGTGTTTACAATGTAGCATAGGGAATAAGATTTATATATTCCCCAAATGGTAGTTCTCAGGACTGAAGAGGACTGCTGGGAATTTTTTCCCCAATATTTTATTATGAAAAACTTCAAACATTTGGCAAAGTTGAAATTTTACAGTGAGTAAATACCCACAGCTGAGATTCTACCATTTTCTCCACACTTGCTTTATCACATATCAATCCATCTTATTGTGATAAACTGCTGGGATTTTAAAAATGAGACTATGTGTGATGGAGAATTTTGGTAAGCCATATTAAGTTTGCTTCTCAAAACTTTTGACTGCTGGGGGTGCATGAACAAAAAAAGTTTGGAAACCACAAATCCATACTCCGTGTTTAATTCTCCTGCCAACCTCTAATCCAAATCCATTCAGATCTCATGGCTAGCCATTTTAGGTTTCCACACCCTTGTCCACCACCTGACTTATCCTTTCCAGCCCTCTCCAAGGCTCAGCACCAATCTGTGAAGCCTCCCCCAACTTTCAAACCCTCACCCAGAATTAACTATGCCCCCTGTAGGGGCCAAATTTTTCATCATTTGCAATTAGCTAACAGTATCTGCAACTCGGTTTTGTCTTTCACTAAACTGACCTCAAGTACAGGGATTTTCTTTTTTTACCTCTGAATCCTCAGCAACAGGCATAGTACCTAGTCTACAGCAAGCACTCAATAAATGAATATAAACGAATGACCCAGACCTGTCTTTACCAAGGAGCCAGGGAACATTTTGAGTATGGGAATGATCTAATCACATTGGCACTCTAGAAAGATTCATCTTAGAGCACCGTTGTTAAGAGCATGGGCTCTGGAGCCAGACTGCCTGGGCATGGATCCCAGAACCTCAGCTCTGCCATTAATAGCTGGGTGACTTTGGGCAAGTTTCTAAACCTCCTGTGCCTCAGTTTCCTCATTTGGAACACAGGGATGATACTGCTTCACAGGTTATGTGAGGATCAAATGAAATAATTTTGTTGTTAAAGCACATAGATTAGCGCCTGACACCTACTAAGCATTCCATTAGTTAGTTGCCAGCAACCAGGTTAATGACAATGAGGTAAAAAGTCCTTAAAGCTTGGGTGGCAGCAATGAAAACAAAGTGGAAAGAATCATCATGAATGAAGAATTTACTGAAATATGGTCAGGAAGGCAAGCAAATGAATGTCTATTATTTTTTTCTACTATATATGTTTAAGATAGCTCATGACTGGATTTTCTTATTATTAAAACCAGCTATAATCTATCCAGCCCAGGCACAGATTTGATGTGCACAAGGCGTTCTAGCATGACTGAACTATGGCCACAAACTCTATGACCACTGCAAGCTTTCAGTCTCTCAATGAGATTTTTTTTCCTCCTCATTACTCCACCCAGGACCATTTCTTTATCATTCTCAAAATTCGCTGTCCTGTCTTTTAACTGTGAGCACATACCCAAGAGCCTCGGATGGGAATAGGGTTTGAGATTTTGTCCTACCCAACCCTGTACTTTTTCTTCTTCCTGCCCACCTCCTTTACTTCCCAAACCTTGCTATTCCCTACACGTAAGAACTTGAAACCTAAGAGTATGGGAAAGTATCAGAGCAGCAGGAGTGGTGCCAAGAACTGGGGAGGCTGCCAAGCTGTTCCCCAGGCCCTATAAACAGTAACCAACTACATGCAGAGATTGGACTTAACTGCCCATGGGGCCTAACATGCTTGATATTCCTTTTTGCTTCTTTCTTCTCATTCTTTCTCCTACTTAAAGCAGCCTCCTCCCAAACCCATAACCCATTCAAATCCAACCCATCCCTGAAGAACTAAATGAGATCCAACTTTTTTGAGGAAGCCTCCCCTTACAATTTTAGCCCACAGATATCCCCCAACACACACACAACAGATACTGTACTTACAATCTGTACCATGAAGCATAATCACATACACACTTATACCATTAAATAAATCTTCCATCACAAACACACTTATACTATTAAATAAATCTCCCATGCTTACATATTTGATTTTCCAAGGGTAGGACCCCCATGTCTCACATGTCCCTTAAACCCCTTACTCTCAATGGTCTAATAATTGTTGAACAGTGACTGAGTCAGTGGGTTTTTAAATTTTTGTTTAGGCTAAAGCAGGAGGAAACAGAAGCATATGCAAATTAAAAAGACTGAATAGACACATGGGTAAAAAAAAATCTCAATGGGTCAAATGGGGGGAAAGTTGTAGACGAAAGGTATTCATGTAACATTTGTTTAATTGATTTGCTGCAAGGTTGGAAAAGAGACATACGGAAGAGAGATGCCAACTGGAAAGGGCATTTCAGCTTGAGGCAGAAGACAGTAGGAGAAAGATGGGGCTACAAAAGAAATTCGGCTAAAACCCAGAGACGGGTCACTGGATAAGTGAAAGTAAAGAGAGTTATTGGGGTGACACAGGTAGAGACGTACTTCTGTTGGTCAGCGAATCGGTAGGGGGTGGTATGAAGGGGAAGGTGGATGGATAAAATGACAGTGGATAATTAGGCAAGTGGATTAGCTGATTAGGCGGTGAGTGGGTAGATGGGTGGCAGGTTAGTGGGTGGTTAGGTGTTTAGCTGGGAGGGTATAGGTGTGGGGCATATTATTTAAGATCCGGCCCCTCCCTCACCTTGACCCGGAAGCGGATGAGTGCTAGCCTCACGCAGTGGCTCAGGCAGGCCGGTGGCAGGAACCAGGCCCGTGGAGGAGGGGTGCCCTTGTTGCCCACGTGTCCCACGATCAGTTGCGCTGTCTGCCGCTCGGCCTGGCACCGACGGCCCCACTCGGCCAGCCGGTCCTTTCCCAGGCCCCCGGGGAACATGACCACCAGCTCCAGGCCGTCGCCGCCGGGATAGGCACAAGCCTGGCATAGCGCTGACAAGTAGCCCAGCATGGCGTTCCATTGGCCACCACACACCCAATCCGTCTGGTAGCCACCATAAAGCCGCGGAAGCGCCGAGCCCGCGTCCACAAGCACCCGGGCCCCGGGCAGCGGAGGGGGCGGCGGGTGCAGCCCAGGATGCGCCTGGCCGTGGTGGTGGAAGTGGTGAGCGGGGTGATGGTGGCGAGTCGGCCCCGCGCCCCCGGAGTAGGCACCCAAGGCAGCGGGCGGGAGTGGCGGTTGCAGAGGCGCAGAGCCCCTGGCGGTGCGTGGAGCCCCGGGAGCTAGCGCTGCCGGAGGCGGCAGCTGGCGATGCTGGTGCTGTTGCTGCTGGCGCGAGACCGTGCGCGCGAGTTTGAGGAGGTCCACGGGCACCACGGCCCCGGGACAGCGCTTCTCCAGGAACTCTTGGAAGCCCTGGACGCCCATGCTTCGTCGGTGGGCAGACGAGACAGCGGCTGCGCGAGCAGGTTAGGTGGCGATCTGGGCGCGAAGCTGGGGACGGACGCGTGCGCACTCCGCGGGGGGCGAGGGGGCGGGAAAAGGATTCCCGAGGGGAGGGGTGAGCGGGCGAGGGGATGAGGGCGGGGTGGGGAGGAGACCAACGGATTGGATTTGGGTGAGGAGGAGGAGTGAGGCCGGCCAGATTTAGGGAAGGCTGAGAGGATAAAAGCGATGATGGACTCTAGTCACTTTTTTTTCCCCCCCCTCTCCGGCCGCGCTTCACCGCTTCAAAAGGGGTGAAGTCTCTCCCTTCCACCGCCGGGAGCCATGTTGCCTCGTCTTCTCTATGGTACTCGCTTTCTAGACGGGGGAGGGGGGGCGGAGCGGAGGGGCATCCTGGGAGTTGTAGTCTTCTATACGGCCTCAGGATGCAGTCTAGGAACAAGATTTACTACCCCTTTCTGCCCTTGAGCTCACAGGATCCGAAGTGGTGGGGTGTGATTTGTGTTTAGGATTTGCACTACAACTCCTGGCGTCCGCCTAGTTGCTTCAGGCTATTTACCGCCTTTTCCAGGAAAAGGAGTTTGGGGAGAAGTGATGCATCATGGGAAAGGAAGTTGAATGGATTAATTGAATTTGGCTAATGTATGTTAAAATTCTCCAGGAGGGAGAATTTTTTTTTTTTTTTTTTTTTTTTTTGCTGGAGCGTGGTGGGGGAATAATATGCGTAGCTTTTAATGAATGAGATGGGACACATGAAATTTTTTTTTAAATTTTTTTTAACGTTTATTTATTTTTGAGACAGAGAGAGACAGAGCATAAACGGGGGAGGAAAAGAGAGAGAGGGAGACACAGAATCGGAAGCAGGCTCCAGGCTCTGAGCCATCAGCCCAGAGCCCAACGCGGGGCTCGAACTCACCAACCGTGAGATCGCGAGGTCGTGATCTGAGCTGAAGTCGGACGCTTAACCGACTGAGCCATCCAGGCGCCCCTAGATGGGACACATGAAATTTAAAAGCGATAACCGACATTTCTGTAGTAATCCACTTAACTTTTAACTACCATAATTCTTCAAAGCATTGTTGGCCCCAATTTATGAGTGGTGAAACTGACATTATTTGCCGGACGCAGTGCAGAAACAAAATGAAATTGAGTATCCCTTTTCTTCAAAATCTCTTTGGTGTGGGAAATAAGTACCAATACAAATTAAACTTCAAGTTGTATCTTTCCAGTACTCACTGAGCTACAGTGTTGTGTAGTTAGGACCTTTGTTTCTAAACCTCATTGTGAATCAATCTGTCAGGAAGCTTTTGCAAAATAACTGCAAGGGCTACAATTCTGGACGGACAGAATCATAATCTTTTGAAAAAAATAGATTTTAAGTTGATTTTTGATGTAGCACCAGTCTTCTGGCTGGCCTTTAGGGCCCATTCTTTTAGCAGGAGGAGGGCAGAAAACATGTTTTGTAATTAGTAACCAGATCTGGCTTGGAACATGAGAGATGGGAGATCATGGCAGGCAGAGTTAGAATGCAAAAGTGCAGAACCCTAGAATAGTCAAGATGAATGAAGTTGGAGAACAGCCTATTAGGATGCAAAAGCTGTAAAAGCTTCAAGCTCCATAAAGGAATTTATCATAAAAGAATAGTGGAGATAGAACAAGACAGATTTGCAAAGAATAAATAAATGGTGAAGCAGTGCATATAGGGAACTCTTGAAAATGACCAGTGAAAGTAGAGAACAGTAGCTTGAATGGATGAAAGATGGAAAGAATAGAGGTTTTCTAGTACAGTGAACACCTGTTGGATTGTCTGCTTAGCCCTCCGTTTCTGGGAAATGACTTTCCTCCCATTGACAGAGTTACAGCAAAAACTGTCATGTTCTTATTACCGTAGCTCAGTGGGTCACAGGTGGACAAATAATCCAAGCTGGGTCCATCAGACTCTCATTCCCTAGAAAGCTGGAATTGAACCACAGAGATCAGTTTTTCTCTAAGCATAAAACTTGGAAGCTGTCAGCAATTTTTCCACCACAGGGACAGAGGTATAAGATACTGATCTACAGAAAGAGAAGAAAAATGCAGATTCTCAGCACAGAGATGAGACATAGTCTTCATTGTGTTTAAGTTCCAGGTTATCATTCCTGAAACATTTCTAGTCCTTGGTTTCTGTGAGGCAACCTCATATACTTATTATTACTAATACGAAATTGGCAGAGATTGGAGATATCCCACATCAGTTAATGGAAGTTGGCATTCTGTGTTATCTGGCAGCAAAGCAGTTGCTTACTGCTCTCGGGGCTCAAAACAGAGCAGCCCTTCTGTCTGTATCAAGAGATCTGCAATTGCTGAGTGTCAGGTATTCATGGGCTTTGCTGAATTAACAGTGGTAGAACTCTGTCTCATGTCAAATATTTCAGTGGTTCAAGTGGTTAGGAAATTGGCACTTAGGTAATTGGAATGAGGTTATCTGTGTAAGCCTCCATAGATTCCTTGTTCTCCAAATCCCCCAAATGTGATGAGGTCTCCTTCTATAAATGGATTTAGCTGGAATCAAAGAGAGGGTAGGCATAACATTCCCAGAGCAGATCAGAAAAGAGAGGCTTTACAGCCTTGAACACAGCCTATTATTTCCTACCTAAGCTCTGAACTGAAGATCTTGAGTGGAATGCTAGGGAGAATGAGCCAAGTCGTTAGGTAGAGTGCTAAGAAATAGAAACTGCAACAGGATGAGCCAGATTATTCCCTTTAGTAGATCTGAAGATTCAAAGAGCATAATTTGACAAGATTCTTGGACTGATTAGCATTCAGAGTCCCCTCAAATGAAATCCACAGGCAGTCAAATTAGGTTCTGAGGAAGTTTTATCACGAGAAAATCGTATCTAGTGAATAGGGACCAGAGTCAGAACAGCGATTTTCAAAGTTTGGTCCCTGGACTGGCGCATCAGCATCACCTACAAACTTAGAAATTCTCAGGCCTCACCTCAGACCTCCAGAATCAGAAACTGTGAGTGGGACCAGCAATACTCATTTTAAGTAATGTCAAAAATAAACAAAACTCGACATTAAAGCAGTGAAAACATTTTATTCAGTAACTACTGCCAGTAGGGGAAAAAAACTGAGCTCTGTTCCCACTTGCACAGAGGTGACTAGGTGTTTTAAAGAGAGGATGAGGGAAGAAAGAGAAGGAGGGCGCAAGGACTCAAGTAGAGTGAGGGAAGTGAAAAATTACAAAAAGTGGGTGATAGTGTAAAAGGGAGTAGGCCAGCTCGGTCTGCTAGCTGGCAGTTGTTGAACTTAGGATGCTATCCTCCTACAGACTGGGGGGGAGGTAAAGGCTCTAGCCTTCCTGATGATTACATTTCAAAGGAGTGGCTCTCAGGTCCTTAAGAAATATCTGAGTTGTAGGAGATACATATACATCTCAAGGGGACAGGGAAAGAACTCACAAGGCTCTAAAAGGGAGGTCAGGGGCCGATCTTTATGTGTTGGCTAGAACAAACTATAAATTCTTTTGATAGCCCTAAGCTTTCCAATTGGGAAATGGGTCATCTCAGAGACTAGCCTTAGGCTGCTAGAAGCCATACTAAAGTTTGGTCAAGTCTCTTGGTGCAGGTGTTTGAAGGGAGTGTTCATGTCAGGAAAGTTTTTGCCGGTCTCACCTCCAGGTGACTCTAATGCACTCTCAAGTTTGAGAATCGCTGCTCTTCTAGAGTATGCCCTAGGCCCAAGTACAGACTGGTTAAGTGAGAAGGTAAATTGACTCCCATAAATTTTTCTATGCCTGTAATTTATTCCTTTATTCCTATCCAGGTGGAAGTGGTGCATACTTGGTCCTGGTGGCTGATAATGGTGTGCCCTTCTCCTTTCCTAAAGGGGAATTTTGATTGTGGTTAATCTGTTTCTCTATTTCTCATGTTAGATCTATTGTTAGTAGTTAAGTTTATTAAAGGTTGCAGGATCAAAAGGAGTTACATTTAGCTTGTCGCTGAAATAGACGAGGAAGGGGCAGGTCTATGCCATGCTATTGCTTCCGGATGCAGAAGTTGCATGTGACTTGCAGTTGTCCGTGGATTATGTTAGGTATGGGCATTTGGGAATTGTAGATATGGGGAAAATGTCATATGTGTTGATGGACCATGAAGAAGAGAAGTATAAGTAAACATCTGTTGTTTTGTCTTCCTAGCACCCCTTTTCTACCACCTTCTCTGCCTTATCCTCAGGGCTGCAGCAGGAGCCATCCTTCATGTACCTTCATAGAGAATTTGGGATTGAGCTGGAGGAGAGATGAAAAATCCTGGCTGCATTCAAGCATCTGATGTATTTGTTCCTAAGGCCCATCTGCATTATCCCTGGGTTTTGTGAGACACCACCATCTTTTATAATAAATTCCTCTTTTTGCTTAAGCTTGTTCACATCAGATTTCTATTACTTGTACACAAGAGTCTTAACATAATACAGTTGAAACTTTATGCTGGATTGGCCAAAGAGGGTAG
Organism: Neofelis nebulosa; assembly: GCF_028018385.1. NCBI lineage: Eukaryota > Metazoa > Chordata > Mammalia > Carnivora > Felidae > Neofelis > Neofelis nebulosa. The sequence goes on from NC_080800.1 coordinate 48,457,913, forward strand.
AGATAACATAGGCCAAAGCCCTGAAAGTTGAAGCTCTGAGAGGGCACAATAGATGTCACAGATTAGTAGTTGAAGTGCGTGCTTTGGAACCAAGATCTGGGTTCCAATACCAGTTCAACTCCTTATTAGCTATCTGACTTTAACAAGTTACTTAGCCTTTTGATCCCTTACTGTATCTGTGAAATAGGGACTCATTAATTTATTCAACAGATTTGGCACCTACTACATGCCTGGAATAAAGCTGGGCACTGGGGAAAAAGCAGTTTTTGACAGGGAGCTTAGAAGTGAGATGGTAACGATACTTACCTCAGAAGCTTGTGAGGATTGTGAAGATTAAATGTGAAGATTAAATGATGTAAAGTGCTTAGCACAATAACTGGCACAGTAAGTTCCTAATAAATGTTCACTCGTGTCATGAAGGGTAGAGAGAAACATAAAGAGGTTGCACGGAGAGTTCACAGTGGACTCAATCTTCTGACATGTTCCACTTAAGTAGCAAGGGGCCCACTTAGCTTTCTCTATTGCCCAAATCCTTGGGGCCTGTTTGAGAGGCTATAGGTTCATATGGTTATAGAAAGTAGTTCATTAGAAGGTCTAATGAGGCTGCCATATTTCTTGTTTTTCTTGAACCAATAACTGGCTAATAGCAAGTAGGGAAGTCATTTGATTAATAAAGGAAACGATGACAGTGGTCCTCAACCTTAATTACATTACTGTGTGTATGTAATGATACTGGTTATAGGGATGGGACACAGACACATTTTTTATTTTCACTTGTGGTAAAATACATACAACAGAATTTACCATCTTAACCATTTTCAAGTGTGCAGTTCAGTAGTGTTAAGTATATTCACATTGTTGTGCTTTACATAGCTCTAAATAGCTTCCCAGGTGATTTTAATATGCAGTCAGGGTTGAGAACCTCTGAGCTGGAATGTAGAACCCTTACAAATATTGCTTAAATTCTTGAGGCTGTTTCCTTATTTGTAACGTGCATGTGAGCTAGTCCTTTCCATTTCTTTATCACAAGGTCCTGCTCCTATTTGGACCATTACTTATGCTGTACATCTTCATTTCTGTCTTGAGCTTCCTTTGTAAGACCCCACCTTCTTTTCCCCAACTACTACTAGTTGAGCTCTTTCTAAACTCTTTAGTCACAGAAAATTCTACCCTCTCATTCTTTTTTTAAAACTTTTTTTAGGTTTATTTATCTATTTTGAGAGAGACAGAGACAGTACACTGGGGCAAGGGCAGCTAGGGAGGGAGAGAAAGAATCCCAAGCAGGCTCTGTGCTATTGCACAGAGCCTGATGTGGGGCCCAAACCCACAAAGATCATGACCTGAGCTGAAATCAAGAATCGGACACTTAACCAGCTGAGCCACCCAGGTGGCTCTCTACCATTTCATGTATCTAGTGGTGTACATTTTAAGTGGGTTTTATATTGTCTTATGCCCCAACTGAAATACTTTCACCTCTAAACCTCACTCTGTCACATCATCCAACACCTTTTGGGCCAATACCTAATCTCCTCCACCAACAGACCTCACATTGACTCACAAGTTGGGTCCAATTTTGTCACCTGTTTCCTCTTCTCTTAAAATAGCGATATGTAACGTCCCTTGAGTAGTTGTTACTATCATTTGAAGAAGCCTACTGTGTACCGGATATAATGCTAAGCTCTTTATATGCTGTTTCATTTAGTCTGGAAACAACCCCAACTGAGACAGCTATCCTTTTTACAGATAAGAAAATTGAAGCAGAAAAGTTAAGCAGTTTTCCCAAGTTCACAAAGCTAGAATAAAAACCCAGGTCTGCTGGGCTCTAAAAAGTATCTGTATTAACTGTAATAAGAATCAGGGCCCATTTCCAAACCAGCCTGGTTTCCCCAGTACAATTTTACTGTGGAAGTCACCAGAGGTATGTCACAGTGAATACAATTAAAAAATTTAGGGACAGGGGTGGCTGCTTTTATGTATCCTATTTAATATTCACAACCACCTCATTTTATAAATGAGAAAGTCGAAGTTTGAGAGGTCTGCAAATCAAAACCCATGCTTGTTCCACTATGTACTTTAGGTCCTTCCTTTAGCAATCACCTAACATAGAATGCCTCAGAGTTACCGGGTCAATAAGTAAAGGTAATAGATTTTTTAAAACACTTTAAAAATCCTCATCTAATTTTGGATAATTTTGATAAGCCTCTAACTCTTCCTCCAGGGCTGTTTGCATAAACATATGCATGTTTCTTCTAAGTTATCAAGTGAACAAGTGATCTGATCTCATTGGGCAGTTTCCCAAGTCACTGTAGTGTGATAAATGAGAGATGTGGGAGGGAAATTTCAAAACGTACTTTTTGCTAAAGGTGTATTGTTGAAACATTGTCAATATGAAAGGAAAACTCAAGTTTGTGCAAAGGGCATATTTTGAATCCTTTATGAAACAAGCACTGGAGGGGCGCCTGGGTGGCTTGGTTGGTTGGGCTACTGACTTCGGCTCAGGTCATGATCTCAGTTCGTGGTTTGAGCCCCGTATCGGGCTTGTGCTGACGGCTCAGAGCCTGGAGGCTGCTTCAGATTCTGTGTCTCCCCCTCTGTCTCTGCCCCTCCCCTGCTCACACTCTGTGTCTGTCTCTCAATAATAAATAAATGTTAAAAAAATTAAAAAGAAACAAGCACTGGATATAACCTCATGAAAGATATATAAGAAAAGAGTACATACTAATCCTGATAATAGATGAAAACTTACTGCAAATGTATTTGCATTATTTATCATACAGTATATCTGAGAGTTGTATGGCTTGGAGTTTTTCCCATGAGCTTGGGAGTCAGACAGACCTGGGTTTGGGTACAGGCTTCACCATTTCCTAGCTATGTTACCATGGAAAATTCTTTAATCTCTCTGATCCATAAATTTTCTCTGTAAAGTGGAGATAGTAACAGACTTAGTTTATAGGATTGTTTTGTGAATTAAAAATACCACAGGTAAAGGCCTAGATAACACAACAAGTACTAAGAAAGTCATAGTGACTGTTACAATTATGGCTCATTGAGAAGGGTGGAGAAGAGGTACAGCTCAAAATTTCCTGGGGCTATAAATCAAGAGGTAATACACGGCTTGGTTAATTTGTTCAGTCAGCATAATCTATAGGACTAAATTTTTTAAATCTGCTAAATTACACTGGATAAATGAAGAACCAGTTTAATCCAGGTGATTGCAATGACTATGAAAGCATTTTGATAAGATAACATATTCATTTTATAACACAGCCTTTATTTTCTGTTTCAAAACAAAATTTCCAAGAAACAAAACAAAATACTTACAATGGCTGGGTACAAATGAAATAAAAATCACAGTTTCAACGAACCAAAATCAGACAACTGCTTAAAGGCAGATCACTTGGTTTACCAAAAACAACCCCCCCCAAAAAGCAAAACAAAACAAAAAGTTAATGTCAAGAAGGATTAAAATTAAAATTAAGTTTAACAACATACTATATAATGCTACATTCCCCAGTTAAGAAAGGAGAGTTCACATATACAACTAAATGTTAAGTGTAGAGAAGTGGCTGAAATTCTGCATACTTCATAGTAAATTATGCATGAAAGTTTATTAATTGCATAAACTTCCTGAGTGGCTCCCATGCTGCACTAGGTCTACATGCTTAATATTCATATCAAACAAATTACAGCTTTAAGTGATTGAGCATGACAGACCTTGAACAACTGCACTTTCCGATCAGTCACTATTTTCTGCTGAGGGTACGTTCTGGACCACAAACCTCAATCTGAAATCTTAATTTATAGTGAAAAGAAATGTAACTTAAAAAAAAACCTGGAAGGATGACAAGCACGCATTTAGGGGTTTATTTTACACCGGCACATTTTTTTCTCAAAAGCCCAGTTTCTCTCTTCCCTTCTTGCTTGACTTTTAGCCTTTTTGAGGTGGTTTTTAACTAAAAGAAAACCTTTCATAATGGAAGCTGTTAGTTTGTACACTCCTCCAACTATCTCAGTTGAAAATAACTTGAGTGTAACCTAGCCACTACCCCAGGCCCCTGCCTATCTTGGCTATCAGGGACCCTGACCAATGTTTGTGTTCATCCTTCACATACAAAGACTATTTCCATGGTGATCTGAAAGCATTTGGCTCCATAAAAATGTCATAGTAATTTCAAAGGATTTTACCAAGTTTGAGTGTTACAATTTTACCAATTGGATTGGATTAAAAAAAAAATCTGAATCCCAGAAATTACATTTATCAAATCAATGGCCTTTTCTACAACCCACCCCCTTTTCTGGTTCATCTTCAAAGTGTGGGGGGGGGGGATAAAAAAAAGTCTACAATAAACAACAGAATGAAAAAATGAACAACCTATTCTTAAAAAAAATGGCCTGCACACCACCTCAAATCTCAAGTTTTTCTGAACCAAACAGAAGATTAAATAACTGAATCCCAAACTGATGCCAAATATACTTCAGGAATGTATACAGCCTGAAATACAGCATTTGCTAAGATTAAATATGCTGTAGTGTTACACACCGTAAACATGTGAAACAAGGAACATGTGGCTTACAAACATTAGCTGAGTTTCTGGAAAAACAAAAAATGCATCATTCAGAAAAGACCACAAAGAAAGTCAATGCCTCCAATAAACTTTAGAGATCAGATAAACAGTTACCACCAACTACAATTCAACTAAAAGCATACAGCCATTTTAACAAAATGCCACTGCAAATACCTAGCAATATGCTAATATGCTGAATGACAGGCCACTGCTGTAGGATTTATCAACTATTTCACTGCGGTAGTTAAAGCAATTTCAACCCATAGCCCTTTAGGCACACAAGACAAGAAATGCATCTTTAATAAAAGATGCTAAGTTACAGGCACTGGACTGTCTAATTTAGTACTTTCTTACTATTTATTTTACAATGGACTCCTACAACTAAGTCCTACATTGCCACCAGCTGGGTGTACTTCTCTGCTCTCCATCCCCAAATCCCCAAAGCTTATTCTGCAGAGGCACATGGCTCTCATCACTTAAACACAGATTGGTGGCAGAGTGATGGTCCCACTCATCTCAAACTCATGGTTAGCACTGGGACAAGGAGGCAGGCCAGATTTGGAACCTGAAAGAATACTGAGAATCAAGGCAAAAAAGCAAGTTTCACAGGCAGTGTTTACTTGTACACCCCCAAACAGCACTGAAAACGAGGTAGATAAACAAAAGTAATTGGACTGTAATTAAATCTGGAGTTCTAAAATGATACATCCCATCATACTGCACATAACACACCACACTCAATCCAAAAATCACAGCAGAAAAGTGCCTTTTAAGCTTTCACAGATAATTTTGCTGTCAAACCATTAGAATTCATGCTTGATATAAAATTGGCAAGAAAAGGATGAAAAACAAAATGGATATTTGTTATATTACAGCAAATTACCTTAAATAGAGATTCAAGACTGCTACAAATATACATAGGGTTATTTTCATTAGATTTACACCAATACTGGTTTCATATTCTTATGATGTTAACACCCAACTTCACAAACATAGCAGCATGTATTTCATGATGAAATGCTCACATTGCCACATATGGAGATACAGTACTATTCATCAGACTTGTACTTGGAGAAGTAAACATGGTGGTTGGACATACAGACTATCCCCCAAATAAACTTTACAAGCAGGATTGTTCAGTACGACCTTTTTCTCTTCTACAAAAAGGAAAATGAAAAGGATAGGTTTGTGTGGTTTTTTGGAAATGGGTAGAAGGCCCTTGTTATATAGTAGGCATTTTGTTAAGTAAGAAGGGAATTTCTGAGCTTCACCTCAAGAGTTAATTATTTCTGGGGAGGAAAATTACCTCAGCAAGGATGAAAACAGCACTATTATATGAGTTAGCAAAATTATGAAATAATGCAAAACCCCTAGGTAAAAAACTAGCCAATATTTACAGCCAAAGTGACTATCATCTGAATCAAACATTTAAGTAATGGGGAAAAAACCCACAGTGGTGTGAATAACACTGTTTTCTTCATTTCCGCACAAACTCACTTTTTTCTGTATTTTTAAACGGATACATGTTACGTATACATAATGTATACATAACATATGTTAACCCAACTACTGCAGTCAGCATGGAGACAGCAGTACACTATTCACCATCTTCAAACTTTAGAAGACTACTTTTCTTTCCAGCAAAAAATCTGAAAAGATTCTAAATATTTCAAGGCACTGCAAAAGTCTGCAGGCAAATGAATAATGAATTATACATAAAACAGAGGTGGTGGCAAAATGTGGGACATCTGATGCAGAGCAGCCATTAATAAATGTAATTGTGCGTGTCATCCATGGAGGTTTTTTCATCCTGGGGTACACTGTTTAAAAGGATTACAACTGTTGAAGAAGAGATCTTAAGACCTGCAGGATTTTCACTTTATAGGTTGTAAGTCTCAATGTGATTACACAAGCCAACTCTTATAATGAAACACGAGCAGTTTTAAAGAATTATGGATTTTAGGTGCATTGTTTTTGTACATATGGAAAACACTGCAATGCAAGCATTTGCATTACACTAATGTCCTAAAATCACTGCAACTTGCAAACTAATACTGTAGAAGAAATCTGAAGAATCTGTACATAAGATTTAGAAAGACTCACCCAAACCAGAGTATGTTTTCATTTATGAAAAGAAACTGTGGCTCTTATCAACAGCAATTCTGAAAATGCTGCTTTAGACACCCCAAATGATAGTGACAGAACCTTCATGATGGTTAGTGTGATCCTCAGGTAAGCAATATCAGACACATTTTTTGAAAAGGGTACTGAATGTCACAAAGTAGACTATGCAAAAAACAAACAAACAAACAAACAAGCAAACAAAACAGGAAACTACACCTATTAAGTTTTCCTTACCTGCCAAGCTCATGGGGTAAAAATTTTAGAGGAACTTGGAGGAAAATCTTTTAACAGAAATGTTGGGTGATAATTTGGAATGTTTACCAGTAGACAGAACTCATTATCAGGTAACTGTGTACTAGAAATGACCTTGAAATTTTCAGAGTGGAAAGTATTTTAAATGTGTATATGTAGTAGTTGATAAATACCATTTAAAAATTCTGTTTGGGTTTCACAGACTGAGCATTAGGTAACTCTGTGACCAGCCTTTTAAGATTATTATAGTTAACCTTCCAGAAATCCAAAAGTGTCTATTTTGACATTGCCTCACCTCTTCCTAAAACTGGATAAAACCCAGTAAAGTGCAACTTGACAGTGATCTCTCTCAGATTCTAAAGAGGCTGCTATATCATCTAAGATCTAAAATCATCTAGGATGCTATATATACTAATAAGAAATTATAACAACTAAAAAAAATGGTAATCAAAAAAAAAAAAAAAGCTAAGGGCAACTTAAATAGTGTCCTTCGAGGGTCTACTATCTCACTGCAGGACAGTGTATACCCCACATCTTAGAACCCTGTAAAGCCAGTGTTTCATGTGTAAGTCTCAAAACGTACAACCTGCTGTGTCAAGTACATTTTACTTCAGAAGAATGGATCAATAGAGGTGTAACTTGAATTCTCTTTGTTAGGAATACAAAGACTCCCCCCAAATGAGATTCGTATCAGCTGCAATATATCCCTTGCAAAAGAATGCAAGCCAAATCAATGCCTCTCAGATGCTCAAAAACAATGTAGTGTGCACATGAGAAACAAGGAGATAGCTACTTTGAATTACTATTGAAATCCTAAAGTAACTATAGTATCTGCAGAATCAAGGAACTGTTACAGTTCTGTTTTTTCCTTTCTCTCCGCCTCACTTAAAACAAGGCTTTACTCCTACTGCTGTGACGACGGGAAGAAAATCACATTAAAAAGGGCTCATGGTCTATACTGGTTGACAAAGTTATTCTAACTTTATATACCAAAACATTTCCTGCAGCAAGTTACCCTGCCTTCTGTGAAAGGTAAACCTAAGATAAACATGTGAAGAATCCCATAAGACTCCGGCTGTTGGAGGGTCTCACTTCATCCACGTTTGGGGAGTTTCAATTTAAATAGTTTTTATACATTTTAAAGTATCATCCAGCTGCAGATAGCAGCAGTAAAAAATGGGGGCTTCTCAGCAATTCATGGAAAGTGTCCTGGAAATGTTAATGCTCAAGCTGAGCTTATTAAAGCATTCTGAACGGTATTTTTAAAAAATCAAGTATCAAAGAGGATAGGATTTGAAGTGAAAAAACATTTCTGTGTGCAGTGCTCTATGTACAAACTGCACAGTTCTATAGAATGATGAGCTATATAAAATACCACAATGAAACAAACAAACAAAAAATACAGTGGAAGGTAAACTCAAACAAGGGAAAATATGGCAGAACCCAAGAAGAAGAATGTTTAGTATCTTAGGTATCCTGAAAATAATTCCGAAAAAATTCTCCCTTTTCTTCATCATCTACTCTGATTCATTTGGGACCAGGCGGGATGGCAGATGGATTCTGCACTGATGAAGCTGGAAATGCCTGTAAATTCATTCCCGGCTGGAATGGTCCCCCAGATTGAGTCGGAATTACTACAGACTGTTGTGGTGTTCCTGAAATTCCTACCCATTGTACTGGGTATCCTGGCCCCCCCACAGCATTATACTGACAGACATGGGGCATTCCATATGATGATAATGTCCCAGGAAATGAAGGGAGTGAGAGTCCTTGTGGCAAGGAGGTTGGGACAGCTCCACGGATTTGGGACAGAGAAGAAATCCATGTTGATGTGTAGCCCATAGTAGATGGAGTATTCTAACGAAAACAAAAATAAAAACAAAAGATCAGTTTATTTGGTAGATGCTTTTACCCATCTATATTTTTCCTATTCTTTTTGGTTTACTACTCCCATTATTACTATGAGCAGCTACCATTTTTGGAGCACCTTTCTGTGTGCCAAGCATAGTTGCATACCTTATTTCATTTCCTCTTCATTACTGACCTGCAAGGTAGGCATTTTCAGATATGGAAACCGAAGCTAAAAATTGGTAACACCAAATATCACTAAGTAACTTAATAGTGAGGTGAGGATTAACTCCAATGAATAGAGGTACCACTCTGTTCACTATTTAGTGTCGTCTCCTTTCTTTATGCTAGCACTACTCTTTATAATTTTACTTCTTTCTGCCAGCCCCATGAATTCTCTCATGCAGCACCACAGACCATAGCCCACCTTACTACAGAATTCTTTGGAGACAGAGGAGCATGATTATGTGTGGCCCAGGAGAAAGAACCTGGCACACAGAGTAGATGCTCAATAAATGTCACCTCCCTACCCACTCCTACTCATTGCGTTAAAGTCTAACATTTCTGTTGCATTTTGGGAAGTTTTTGGCAGTATTCTGAAAATATATTCCTGCCTGCCCTTATCATGTCCTACTACGATTATGTATGTGTATAGAGATTACTGAAATCTTATACACATGGTAATAATAAGTCTAATGGAAGTAAATAATTCTCATTTAAAGGAGAGTTTGGTATCAGTCGCTAATGCTAAGTTCTTCTAAATCGAAAAGTCAAGCCTAAATCCTTTTAAATAAACTTTCAAACTAAAGTTGGAATAAAGGCTTTGCCTGACTCAAGAATGAATGACAGTATCTCCTGAGGTAAAAAGACATTTATTTAAAGTTCAGTAATCCCTTCTTCATATCAGTGTTTTTGTTCTGTTAAAGTAAAGTTAAATGTAATACTTCTGAGTCAAAAGAGCACATAAATTCTACTCCTGATATCATTATTATAATATATGTTAACTTGGATTTAAATTATATAAATATATATAAATTATATAAATATATAAATATTTAAAACACAAAAGAGCACATATAGTATGACTTCATTTTTATAAAGTCATTTCCATGTATCCATATACAGACATAGAAAGAAATCTGAAATGGTGTTTATTTAAAGTTAGTGACAATTATTTCTAGGTATTGGGATTTGAAGGTGGTATTTTAGAATTCATACTTTTCTGCATTGATTAAATTCTATAATGAACATTATTTTACAAACAGTAGTGTGATTTTTATTTTTAAAAAAGACCAGTGGAGAGGACCTAACCTTCTCTTGCATATTTCAAAGGCATCTCAGATTCAAATGACCTATGGTCTTTCCTCTACCAAAACACAATGCCTACTCATGTTCTGCATCTTGGTGATTGGTAGGCTGGAATGATAGCCAGTAATGCCAGCCAGAAACCTAGTCTTGATACCTTCCCTCTGCCATACATCCATTCCATCACTAAATCTCATCCATTTTATCTCTTAAACATTTCCTGGAATCTGTTCATTTTTCTTCATCTCAATTTCTCTTTAACTGTACTACTGTGACTAACTCTTAATTGGTCTATCAATTTCTACCCTTACCTCCAAATAATCCTTTCTTCTTGCTTCAAGTCAGAGTGATCTTTTCAAAAAGCAAATCTGATGTGAACCCTAGGGCTTCAATGGCTATCCATCTTTCTTAAAATAAAGACAAAGGTCTTTATCATCACCACTTTTAAGACCCTCCCAACCTCCTTAGATTCACTGTGCACCAATTCCTGTCTGCTCTCTTCACTTCAGCAAAATTGGCCTACTTTCAGTGGCCTCATGATCCCTTTACCAATACAGAGCTTAGCATATGCTGTTCTTTCCACTTGGAATCAGATTACCTCCCTTTTTTCACCTAGTTAACACCTACTCATCCTTCAGATCTCTGTTCAATCATCACCTTCTCAGGGAAGCTTTCCTTGACTTCCCTTAACTAGACCAACTCTCTTATTATATGATATCCTATATTATATAAGTCTGTTCATGTCTAACTGTCCCACTAGAGTGTAACTTCCATGAGATAGGGCACATACTTGTTTTTGCTCATCAAACCCAGTGCCTAGTAGAGGGCTTGGCACAAAGTAAAGGGCCTGACATAATTGTGACAAAATTTTCTAATAAGGCCACAGACCAGTAACAAGCAAGAACATTAGATAATGAGATGTGCTTTCCACACAAACATGTAATCAACTGAACTTAAAATACAAAAATAGTTATCTAGGCATCTTACAGGTGTTACCTCATTTAATTTTCACAGTGATGTTTTAAGGCAGGTAGGTATTATCTCTGTTTTGAAGACATGAAAACTGAGGCACAGATGACTTGCCTACAGTCATATAACTAGTAAGTGACTGAGCTGACACTGGAACCCAATTCTGTCTGCTTAGAGACCTCTACCACTTTTGTTCATACTGCCATTTTCTACTCACTCTCCCTCCAAAAATCCTCCATTATACTGCAATAAACCACCCTCCTACTAGTCAACAAAAGCCTCCATTCACACAGTACTCAGAGGCTCTCTCACTGGCAGCACAAATGCATTTATGCCTTGAAGTTTGCCTCTAAAGGCTTCCAATTTTTACAATGGTGATACTATCCGTATATAAATCGGTGCCAGGAGTAAGATAAGTATACAGAGTCCCCACGCAGAAATACTGCTTACTAGTTGGAAATGTAGGCTTTTGAAATTTTTATTCAACATTAACACTAAATGTATTTTCAGACTTTCTTTACCAAATTATATGCAATGACTACAAACACACACATACATGTACACAAACACAACACACACACACATATACACACATATACATCTTGCAATTATGAGGGTTCAGATTCTAAGCTTGATTCACATTTTGATAGATTTACTCATTTTGAAAAAGTGATACTTTAAAAGTTCAAACAGAGAGGTAAAATGTAAAATAAGGCTCAAATTCCACCATCCAGTATATTGTTAACGGCTTCTCCTAGTTCTGTGTATATATATAAATATCTAATGCACATAATTTTAAACAAATACTGTATATACTGTTCTATAAGCCTGCCTTCTTCCCACTCCAGAATGCATTGTGGACATCCTTCTATATCTCAACTGCATGTACATCTGACTAAGGCCATATGCAATTAACTAGGAATCTCATCCATAAACTTAAGATGCCTTTTATAATATTCTAGCTTAAAGAGCTTTAAAATTATTTTTTCAAACTGAACAAATAAGATCACTTAATAGTTCTGAGAATATTGATATACAACATATGATAGCTTTCCCTCAAAACTCAAACTCTTCTTGCACCACAGGACTGAATTCACCCTCATTCCAGATGCTTTCTTTTTTGATACTTGATGGTTATATTTTTAGGTATAAGAGTCTAAAGCATGGGTCAGCAAGCTATAGCCTACCACTTTTTTTTGTAAATCAAGTTTTATTGGAACAAAGCCCTGTGCATTCATTTATATTTTATCTATGGTTGCTTTTGCCCGATGACAGAGTTGACTAGTTGCAACCACATGGCTTGAAAGTACTTACTAACTGGCTCCTTCCCAGAAAAAAATGTGCTGACCCCTGGTCTAAAAGATAATTTTCTTAAAGACAAAATGAATCTAGACAAGGATAAAAGTCGCTATGTTGTCAAGTCACATCATTCTCTAATAGTGACTTTAACAATAGACCTAAGGAAATCAATTTTTATGATTTTAGTTCTTAGAAATAAAGAGGAACATGCAAAAACCACTTACTTCATATACTTTGTTCCAGTTTTCTGTCTCTAGTTTGTGTTGACTCTGTTTGAGTTGGTTTAAACTTGGCTTAATAAGAGAACTTCCAACTGTTTCCTTTGTCCAGTCATCCACCAGTTTATGTAAGTCATCCGTGAACATGCCTTTTTTACTAGCTGGAGATTGCTGGCATGATGCTACATTACTCTCCACACAGAGTGGATCTAGAAGAAATAACAGGAAAACCATAAAAAATAATTAAAACTGATAAATACTTTTCTTTGAGTAATAATGCAGTTGGTAGAACCTCACATATGGGATACAGATAAGGTAACCAGACATTCAAGTTTATCTGGGACAGTCCTGGAGTAATTATTAACAGTATGTATGCCTTTCACTCTCGAAAGTTTCCTCTTGTTGGATGGGAAATTATATGGTCACCTTGGTATAAAGTCAAATAAGCTACAAGTTATAAGTCAAATATAAAAACATTAGTATCAATTATAATCTTTACATCAGTTTTCCTCGGATAGATACTTAAAAGAGATAAAAAATAAACATGGAGGAGAGAGACTTGAAGATGGCGGTGTAGGAGGTCGCTGGGCTCACTGTGTCCTACTGATCACTTAGATTCCACCCACATCTGCCTAAATAACCCAGAAAACCACCAGAAGACTAGCAGAATGGATTCTCTGGAGCCAAGTGTAGACAAGAGGCCCACGGAAGAGGACGGGTCTGCCTCCCTCCCGGTGCTGCAGGGCCCCTGCCGTAGCGGACCACCAAAGGCAAAGCAAGCTGAGCCTGCCGCTCCTGCCTCTGTGCACTTTGCGGATCCACCCTGGCTAATACACCAGATCCCATCGAAGCAGCACCACAAGCCTGGCAGTGTGCCAGTAGCCCAGACAGGGGCCACACCACTCCACAGGGAGTCCTGCCCCTGGGAGAGGGGAAGATAAGCTACACACCAGTCTGACTGTGGCCCCAGCAGTGGGCTGGGGACAGACATCAGGTCTGACAGTGGCCCCGCCCACCAACACAAGTTACTTCAGACAGCACAGGGGAAGAGCCCTGCAGTTCCCTGCCACTCCAGGGACTATCCAAACTGACAAAACGGAAGAATTCTCCTCAGAAGAAACTCCAGAAAGTAGCGAAAGCTAATGAATTGATCAAAAACAATTTAAGCAATATAACAGAGCATGAATTTAAAATAACAGTCATAAAATTAATCGCTGGGCTTGAAAAAACTATAGAGGACAGCAGAGAATCTGTTGCTACAGAGATCAAGGGACTAAGAAACATTCATGAGGAGCTAAAAAATGCTATAAATGAGGTGCAAAATAAAATGGAGGCTAACAAGCCCAGATTGAAGAGGCAGAGAAGAGAATAGGTGAATTAGAAGATAAAATTATGGAAAAAGAGGAAGCTGAGAAAAAGAGATAAAAAAAATCCAGGATTATGAAGGGAGAACTAGAGAACTAAGTGATGTGATGAAATGTAATAATATCCATATAATAGGGATTCCAGAGGAGGAAGAGAGAAAGGGGCTGAAGGTGTACTTGAACAAATCATAGCTAAGAACTTCCCTGAACTGGGGAAGGAAAACGGCATTGAAATCCAAGAGGCACAGAGAACTCCCTTCAGACGAAACTTGAATCGATTTTCTGCATGACATATCATAGCGAAATTGGCAAAATACAAGGATAAAGAGGGAATTCTGAAACAGCTAAGGATAAACATGCTCTAACATATAAAGGGAGACCAATAAGACTAGTGACGGATCTATCTACTGAATACTGGGCAGGCCAGAAAGGAATGGCAGGAAATCTTCAATGTGACGAACAGAAAAAATATGCAGCTGAGAATCCTTTACCCGGCATGTCTGTCGTTTAGAATAGAAGGAGAGATAAAGGTCTTCCCAAACAAACAAAAACTGAAGGAATTCATCACCACTAAACCAGCACTACAAGAGATCCTAAGGGGGATTCTGTGAGTGAAATGTTGCAAGGACCACAAAGTACCAGAGACATCACTACAAGCATGAAACCTACAGACATCACAGTGACTCTAAACCAGTATCTTTCAATAATAACACTGAATGTAAATGGACTAAATGCGACAACCAAAAGACACAGGGTATCAGAATTGATACAAAACAAACAAACAAACAGGACACATCTATTTGCTGTCTACAAGAGACTCATTTTAGACCGGAGGACACCTTCAGATTGAAAGTGAGGGGATGGAGAACTATCTATCATGCTACTGGAAGTCAAAAGAAAGCTGGAGTAGCCATACTTATATCAGACAAACCAGATTTTAAATTGAAGGCTGTGACAAGAGATGAAGAAGGGCATTATATCATAATCACAGGGTCTATGCATCAAAAGAGCTAACAATTATAAATGTCTATGAGCCGAATATGGGAGCCCCCAAATATATAAAACAATTAATCACAAACATAAGCAACCTTATTGATAAAACTGTAGTTATTGCAGGGGACTTTAATACTCCACTTACAACAATGGATGGATCATCTAGACACAGGATCAATAAAGAAAAGAGGGCCCTGAATGATACATTGGATCAGATGGACTTGACACATATATTTAGAACTCTGCATCCCAAAGCAACAGAATATACTTTCATCTCAAGTGCACATGGAACATTCTCCAAGATAGGTCACATACTGGGTCACAAACCAGCCCTTCATAAGTATACAAGAATTGAGATCATACCATGCATACGTTCAGACCACAATGCCATGAAGCTTGAAATCAACCACAGGAAAAAGTCTGGAAAACCTCCAAAAACATGGAGGTTAAAGAACACCCTACTAAAGAATGAATGGATCAACCAGGCAATTAGAGAAGAAATTAAAGAATTATGGAAATAAATGAAAATGAAATACAATAATCCACACGTTTTGGGATGCAGTGAAAGCAGTCCTGAGAGGAAAATACATTGCAATGCAGGCCTATCTCAAGAAACAAGAAAAATCCCAAATACAAAATCTAACAGCACACCTAAAGGAAATAGAAGCAGAACAGCAAAGACACCCCAAACCCAGCAGAAGACAAATAATAAAGATCAGAGCAGAAATGAACAATGTAGAATCTAAAAAACAACTGTAGAGCAGATCAATGAAACCAAGAGTTGGTTTTTTGAAAAAATAAACACAATTGATAAACCTCTAGCCAGGCTTCTCAAAAAGAAAAGGGAGATGGCCCAAATAGATAAAATCGTGAATGAAAATGGAATTATTACAATCAATCCGTCAGAAATACAAGCAATTATCAGGGAATACTATGACAAATTATATGCCAACAAACTGGACAACCTGGAAGAAATGGACAAATTCCTAAACACCCACACACTTCCAAAACTCAAACAGGAAGAAATAGAAAGCTTGAACAGACACATAATCAGCGAAGAAATTGAATCAGTTATCAAAAATCTCCCAACAAATAAGAGTTCAGACCAGATGGTTTCCCAGGGGAGTTCTACCAGACACTTAAAGGAGAGATAATACCTTTCCTTCTCAAGCTATTCCAAAAAATAGAAAGGGAAGGAAAACTTCCAGACTTATTCTATGAAGCCAGTATTCCTTTGATTCCTAAACCAGACAGAGACCCAGTAAAAAAAGAGAACTACAGGCCAATATCCCTGAGGAATATGGATGCAAAAATTCTCAATATGATGCTATCAAATCGAATTCAACAGCATATAAAAAGAATTATTCACCATGATTAAGTGGGATTCATTCCTGGGATGCAGGGCTGATTCAACATTCACAAATCAATCAATGTGATACATCACGTTAATAAAAGAAAAGATAGGGGTGCCTGGGTGGCTCAGTCGGTTGGGTGTCCGACTTCGGCTCAGGTCATGATCTCGCAGTCCGTGAGTTCGAGCCCCGCGTCAGGCTCTGTGCTGACAACTCAGAGCCTGGAGCCTGTTTCAGATTCTGTGTCTCCCTCTCTCTCTGACCCTCCCCCATTCATGCTCTGTCTCTCTCTGTCTCAAAAATAAATAAATGTAAAAAAAATAAAAAAAAATTAAAAAAAAATAAAATAAAAGATAAGAACCATATGATCCTGTCAATCAATGCAGAAAAAGCATTTGACAAAATTCAGCATCGTTTCTTAATAAAAACCCTTGAGAAAGTTGGGATAGAAGGAACATACAAACATCATAAAAGCCATTTATGAAAAGCCCACAGCTAATATCATCCTCAATGTGGTAAATGAGAGCTTTCTCTCTGAGATCAGGAACACGAAAGGGATGTCCACTCTCACCACTGTTGTTTAACCTAGTGTTGGAAGTTCTAGCATCAGCAATCAGACAACAAAAGGAAATCAAAGGCATCAAAATTGGCAAAGATGAAATCAAGCTTTCACTTTTTGCAGATGACATGATATTATACATAGAAAACCCAATAGACTCCACCAAAAGTCTGCTAGAACTGATACATGAATTCACCAAAGTCGCAGGATACAAAATCAACGTACAGAAATCAGTTGCATTCTTATACACTAATAATGAAGCAACAGGAAGACAAATAAAGAAACTGATCTCATTCACAATTGCACCAAGAAGCACAAAATACCTAGCAATAAACCTAACCAAAGATGCAAAAGATCTGTATGTTGAAAACTAGAGAAAGCTTATGAAGGAAATTGAAGAAGATATAAAGAAAAGGAAAAACATTCCATGCTCATGGATTGGAAGAATAAATATTGTTAAAATGTCAATACTACCCAAAGCTATGTACACATTCAATGCAATCCCAATCAAAATTGCACCAGCATTCTTCTCGAAGCTAGAACAAGCAATCCTAAAATTTGTATGGAACTACAAAAGGCCCCGAATAGCCAAAGTAATTTTGAGGACCAAAGCAGGAGGCATCACAATACCAGACTTTAGCCTCTACTACAAAGCTGTTATCATCAAGACAGCATGGTATTGGCACAAAAACAGACACATAGACCAATGGAATAGAATAGAAAC
The DNA here is from genome assembly GCF_028018385.1 of Neofelis nebulosa. NCBI lineage: Eukaryota > Metazoa > Chordata > Mammalia > Carnivora > Felidae > Neofelis > Neofelis nebulosa. The sequence continues at coordinate 48,475,485 of NC_080800.1, forward strand.
CCCAGAACTAGACCCACAAACGTATGGCCAACTAATCTTTGACAAAGCAGGAAAGAGTATCCAATGGAAAAAAGAGTCTCTTTAATATATGGTGCTGGGAGAACTGGGCAGCCACATGTAGAAGGATGAAACTGACCAATTTCTTACACTATTCACAAAAATAAACTCAAAATGGATAAAGGACCTGAATGTGAGACAGGAAACCATCAAAACCCTAGAGGAGAAAGTAGGAAAAAAACCTTTCTGACCTCAGCCACAGCAATTTCTTACTTGATACATCCCCAAAGGCAAGGGAATTAAAAGCAAAAATGAACTATTGGGACCTCATGAAGATAAAAAGCTTCTGCACAGCAAAAGAAACAATCCACAAAACTAAAAGGCAACCAATGGAATGGGAAAAGATATTTGCTAATGACATATCGGACAAAGGGCTAGTATCCAAAATCTATAAAGAACTCACCAAACTCCACACCCGAAAAACAAATAACCCAGTGAAGAAATGGGAAGAAAACATGAATAGACACTTCTCTAAAGAAGACATCCGGATGGCCAACAGGCACATGAAAAGATGCTCAACGTTGCTCCTCATCAGGGAAATATAAATCAAAACCACACTCAGATACCACCTCACGCCAGTCAGAGTGGCTAAAATGAATGAATCAGGAGACTATAGATGCTGGAGAGGATGTGGAGAAACGGGAACCCTCTTGCACTGTTGGTGGGAATGCAAACTGGTGCAGCCGCTCTGGAAAACAGTGTGGAAGTTCCTCAAAAAAGTAAAAATAGATCTACCCTATGACCCAGTAATAGCACTGCTAGGAATTTACCCAAGGGATACAGGAGTGCTGATGCATAGGGGCACTTGTACCCCAATGTTTATAGCAGCACTCTCAACAATAGCCAAATTATGGAAAGAGCCTAAATGTCCATCAACTGACAAATGGATAAACAAATTGTGGTTTATATACACAATGGAATACTACGTGGCAATGAGAAAGAATGAACTATGGCCTTTTGTAGCAACGTGGATGGAACTGGAGAGTGTTATGCTAAGTGAAATAAGTCATACAGAGAAAGACAGATACCATATGTTTTCACTCTTATGTGGATCCTGAGAAACTTAACAGAAGACAATGGGGAAGAAAGGAAAAAAAAAGAGATTAGAGAGGGAGAGAGCCAAAGCATAAGAGACTCTTAAAAACTGAGAACAAACTGAGGGTTGATGGGGAGTGGGAGGGAGGGGAGGGTGGGTGATGGGTATTGAGGAAGGCACCTGTTGGGATGAGCACTGGGTGTTGTATGGAAACCAATTTGACAATAAATTTCACATTTAAAAAAAAACATAGAATGTTAAAAGGGAAAATGACTTTAGAAGCCTAATCCAAACTACTTGTTTTATAATGCGCAAATGAAGCCCAGACAAAGTACAGTGATTTCCAATTTATAACCAGCTGAATCAGGCCTGGAACACTTTAAGCATAGACAAGTATGCTCTCTGTTGTCAATATACCATACAGACTTTCAACAAGCATCAGAAAACTAGAATCTCATTTAATTTTTTTTACCAATATTTTTGTTTGTTAATGATAAACAAATGGCAGAAACAAGAATGCAAATGGTATGTGAGCCTCATCAATTCTGGAGCATAAGGTGTCCCAATAAATGAAACAAACCAATTACAGATATCTGTGTCAGCAACAAGGTTCCTAATATCAACATCACACTATGTCTTTAAATTATTTAGTACTATTGTACACATTTGCTAAATCATTTTCATAGGAAAAATTCATGAAGTACTAATTCCTGTGATTTACAAGCCAAAACTTACAGAGTGGGTTTAAAATGAATTTTAGGAAATAGAAGTGTGAAATTTAGGCACAATAACATGTTCAGGGATTTTATTAAATAAGTATATGAAAATTTCTTGTACATTTGCTATAGTACTTTAATCATGAAAAATATGGAAATGGCAGAAGATAATGCAAGAAGCCTCCATATTAACACTTTCAAAGTAATTTTCTTTATTATATTTGAAACTTATAACAGTCCTATGATATAGGATCAGCAAGTATCATCCTATTTTTTGGATGAGAAGAATGGGATCCAGAAGTTGAGGCTATATGCTGGGGCTAGAAATCAGGTATCCTGACAGGGCAGTGTGCCTTCCATTGCACCATGCAACCCATAGAATACACTGATAAATGAATGGGGAAATTGCTTAGTAAGGAAGAACATGATAATCTCAATGATTTCTTATACATAATCTGTGATTCTCTATGAACTCTGCACTACTGAAAGCTTAAATTCAAGGAGATTAAATATTAAATGAAAACATATTAATGAAAACTGCTTAAGAAGAGTTTAATGAATCGGGCCATATTTACATATACAAAAGAGTTTTAAAAAATTATGTATACTAAATTTGGGGCAACCATGAGGTACCAAAATGACATGCCAATTTTCTGGAATTACCTCATTTTCTAAGACTTAAAACCCAAAGACAACAAGTCAGCCTATAATAAAGATATTTTTCCCTGTTATCCCTCTGCACATTCATTTGATTCTCTGTCAATTCCAGTGATGGAATAAATAGCACAACAATACTGGGGAAGACTTTGGAGCTGAAGCCTTTTTAGATTGTCTTCTTACCCTGGAAAAATGGAAGCAGATAGGAGTAAAATGGAGAAGATTGCCAGAAACATATATACATTAGTGCCAGCATTTTTGCCCTCCCAGCTTCTCTTAAGGAGTATTTTTGTGCCCTTCTGTTTCTGATAAAAATTTGTTGCATAGAGCTAAGTTTGAATGTCATTCATTGAAGAACATTTCTGTACTAAGGGAAAGCCCAATGTCAGGATTCTTGTGTACAACTCTTATCTTGAACACTCAATTAGTGGCACTAATTGAGTGCACTAGTGGCACAACAGCCAACAAGGAAAAAATGATTAACAAACCAAACAGGCATTTATTTATTTATTTTAAATGTTTATTCATTTTTGAGAGAGAGAGAGAGAGAGAGAGAGAGAGAGAGAGAGAGAGAGAGAGAAATGTGAGCAGGGGAGGGGCAGAGAGAGAGGGAGACACAGAACCCGAAGCAGGCTCCAGGGTCTGAGCTGTCAGCACAGAGCCCAATGCGGAGCTCTAACCCACGAACCATGAGATCATGACCTGAGCCAAAACTGGACACTTAACTGACTGACCCATCCAGGCGCCCCCAAACAGGTTTTTAAATGATATAGGAAGTAAGGGCAAGATTCCTAAATAGGGAACATAAAGATATACACACACATACATTCCAAAAATTATCAAGAATAAAAAAATGTTATTTGAATGTTATCCAGTGCCTAACTATGCTTTACACACAAAAGGACATTTATTGATTTCATTTCAGAGTATCATATCATACTATAAAAGACCACATTAATTTTTAAAATATTTATTCTTGAGAGAGAGAAGAGAAGAGAAGAGAAGAGAAGAGAAGAGAAGAGAAGAGAGTGTGAGTGGGGGAGGGGAAGAGAGAGAGGGAGACAGAATCTGAAACAGGCTCCAGGCTCTGAGCTACTAGCACAGAGCCCAATGCGGGGCTCAGATTCATGAACCGTGAGATCACGACCTAAGCTGAAGTTGGACGCTTAACCAACTGAGCCACCCAGGTGTCCCTAAAAGACCATTGAATTTAAATTTCACAAACTAGAAAATACCTACATGAAAAGAAGTTCTGTACAAATAAATGTTTTAGCATTTATTAAAAAATATTAACATTACTTATTAACATTACTTAATAACTTCAAAGCTGATCTTTAATATTCATTTCCTACTGATGTAATGAATAAAACCAGAGTATGGTCCTTGGTGCTCTTGTTTTGTATTTTCCCAAGGTAATGCTTCCATTCACATAGTTTTAGTGATCACCCAACTGTAAATGTTTCCATCTCTTATCTCAAACCTTGACCCCTCTTCAATCCAATTTAAAAAGTAACTCCCAAATGTGCTTTTCCAAATGGATGTCAAGTTATTCAATTCAATACACCTAGAATCAAACCTATCATGGCCTTGGCATAACAGTTCATGTAAATTTCTGTGAAAGGTATTACATTTTCTCTGAACCACTCAGACTCAGAACCTTTGGATCTCCCCCTAAACATATATATATCCAGTTTATCACCACATCATGGTAATTCATCCTATACAAGATCTTTTGTCTATTTTCACTTCCACAGTTCTCTAAGCTCTTAATCACCTCATACATGGAATGCTATTACAGTGATCTAAATGGACTTGCTCCCTAGCTCTGGCCAATACACTCTTCACATTGCCACCAGATTAGTATCAGTTAAATGCTGTTTTCAGCATTTCACTCCTCTTCTCAAAAAACCCAGCCCCTCCCACTTTAATGGCTTCTTAATACTAACAACAGTGGGTATTTAACTTGTTTAGGTGATGAAATTTTTGGTAGTAGTCATGGTTGTCTCTGCAGAACAAATATATTATGTTTTTCATTATCCTTAAACAAATATAACATCTCATTTATTAAGCTTAAATATATAATTATGTGTTACATCAGATATATGCTATCAAAGTGTAGCACAGACAAGGTATGGCAGTTGCCAAAAGTTGTTTTTTTAAAGTATGTAAGAAAACCTTCTAATGTAAACCCTCCATTTCAACCCAACTGTTATATTCTCTTTCTTGCAAATAAACCTTGCATTTTATCACTTGCATGTCTTTATATCATGCAATTCTACCTATAGACAATTCTCTTCCCACTACACTTGACCAATTTTAATCTTGTCCATTTATCCTTCAAGACCAACTCAAATACTATATCCCACATGTAGTAGTCTCAGACCACTATTACCCTCTATGATCTTCCATTGCCTCTCCTCAACCCACTGCGGACACGCTTTCTAGTATTGGCAGGCAATGTAGAATAACAGTGAAGAACCAAGGTTTTGGGGTCAAACAGATTTGGATTCCCTCTATTATGAACTGAGGTTTTAGGAAAGTTGTTTAATCTTACGAACTTTTCTTCTTGCCTATAAGAGACAGACATTAATTTCTACCTACCTTACAGGTGTTTTGAGGATTGAGATTGTATAATGCAATTATGTTTCAGGGTTCCCAAGACTACTCACAGATTCAGTGATTCAGTCGAAGGTCTCACAGGACTCAGCATATAGTTGTATTCACAGCTAAGTTTATTATAGTGAAAAGATGCATGATAGAATCAACAAGGGAAAAGACACAGGAATGTAGAGAAATTACTGCACAGACTTCCTTATGCTCTCTTCCTATTATAAGGGGGCACACTTGAGCATGCTTTTTTTTTCTCTTAGCAATGAAAAATACAGCATGCCAAAGACATGAGAACTGAAATAACAGACAACTGCCAAAGACTGAGACGGACCACTGTGAGACCCACATGTGTGCCACAGAGGCAATGCAACTGAACTGACATTGGAACAAGAGACCACAAAAGATAGGCTAGAACTCAAGGAAAAAAATAACTGGGTCAATCACTTCGTATAAAAAAAAAAATCTACATTCTAGATAGGATATTTAAAAGACACCAGAGTCTCATAACAGAATACTCAAAATGTCCAAAATAAAATCAAACATGATTTGGCATACACAGAACCAGGACAATTCCAACTCACATGGGAAAAGATAATCAACAGATACTATTCAGGATGATACAGATGTTGGAATTATCTAACAAAGGCTTTTAATTTTTTTCTATTTGTTTATTTTGGGAAGAGACAGAGAGCAAGCAGAGAGAGAGAGAGAGAAAGAGAGAGAGAAAGAGAGAGAGAGAGAGAGAGAGAGAGAGAGGAGGAGGGGGACAGAGAATCCTAAAGCAGGCTCTGTGCTGACAGCAGTGAGCAAACCCAATGCGAGGCTTGAACTCACAAACCATGAGATCAGGTCCTGAACAGAAGTTGGATGCTCAACAGACTGAGCCACCCAGGCGCCCCTCTAACAGACTTTTTAAAGCTGCAATGATAAAAATGCTCAAATAGCTCAAATCACAAAAACTGTTGAAACTAAGCAAAGTAGAAAGCCTCAGTAAAGAAATAGGTAAAGAAGAGAACATACAGGAAATTTTAGAACCAAAAAATAAAATAACCAAAAAACAAAAACTCTCCTTGGATGGCAATAGCAAAAGGGAGATGACAGAAGACATTTCAATTTTGAGAGAGAAATAAGATTGAAAAACAAGCATGAACAGAAACTAAGGGACCTATGGGACAATAGCAAAACATCAAAAATTTATGTCATCAGAGTCCCAGAAGCAAAGTGAAAAAAAGAGGTGATAAGAAAAAAGATATTTGAAGACATATAAACTGAAATTTGCTAATTTTGGCAAAAGACATAAACCTACAACATATTCAAGAAGGTCGGTGAACCCCAAACAGGATAAAACACAAAGAAACTCCTGTCTAAACACATTATAATTGCTAAAACTGAAACTGAAAAAGTGCTGAAAAATAAGAAGGGAAAAATTCTTAAAGCAACCAGAGCAACACAATGCATTTCATACAGGAAAACAATGATCCAAATATCTATAGATTTCTCATCATAAATCATGGAAGCCAAAAGTAAGTGGCACAGAATTTTTTAAATGCTAAAAGACAGAACTGTCAACTCAGAATTCTATATGCAATAAAAATATCCTTCAGGAATTAAGGTGAAAAAAGACATTCTCAGATAAAAAAAAATTAACAGTATTAGTCACCAGCAGACCTGTTCTAACTAAAGGAAATTCTTCGAACAGAGGGAGATTATAGTAGTGGGAAACATGAAAGAGTAGGAATGAAGGAAGACCAACAAAATGGTAGATAAGAGAGTAAGTACATTCTTCTTTAGAATTCTGAAACTCAAGCAAAACTGAATTATAACACTGTGTGATGGAGTTTACCATATATTAGATGTAGTACATAAGACAATTATAAAGAAGGAAGAGACCTTTATGGATATAAGGTTTCTACATTCCTTTGGACAAATCCACAATTACAGTTGGAGTCTCTTACACTCTTCTCTCAGTAAACAATAGAAGTAGTGGACAGCAAATGAGCAAGGATACAGAATAACTGAACAATACCTAATTCAAACATCTAGATCTGATATTTAGAGAACACTCTACTCAAAAACAGGGCTATACATTATTTTCAATTGCACATAAAACATTCACCAAAATAGACCATATCCTGGGTCATAAAACCAACCTTAAGAAATTAAGAGGAATCAAAATGATTGGAAATATATTTTCTGGTCATAATGAAAGTAAAGTACAAATGAGTAACAAAGGGATAACAATAAAATCTCAAAACACTTGGAAACTAAACATCATATTACCAAAATAAACTATGGAACAAAAAGGAACTCTCAAGGCAAATCAAAAAAATTTGGAACTGAAAAAAATAACCCAAAATACAACATCGAAACCTAGGGAATGCTAGAGAACAAAGAGTAAACCTCACTGTGTGCAAATTATTAAAAAATCATTTAGGAGGTCAGGGGATTGCAGAATGTGACAAAAGACTCTAATCATTACAATGTATAAAGGAACATACCATAATGGAGTAGAGAAATAAGTGCTGACCTACATAACTTTGGAAATGAGTGACACCTACAATGTCAAAGGCAAACGAAACTGCACACCAGCACTATATTGTAGTTGATACATGTGTTTCCCACTGGGGTGTAAGTTCACAATTCTGAAACCATGATACCTTATACTGGAATTAAAGAATTAAGTAAATGGATGGAGGACGGTGGGAGCCAGGTTTCTCACTTTTGGAGTGGGAGGTTACAGACAAACAAGGAGAGAAGGCTATAATGATCCATGTGGTAATGGATTAAACTTAGAGATAGCAATATGAATGCATGTTTACCTTACTATGGATACATATGTTTACATATGGAAATATTCATAGATATGGATATGTCAGTTAGTATGCATACATGTATTTCCTTATCTGTCAGCAAAGAAAACTTGAAAGCAATGATACCCCAGTAGCAATTATAATGCATACCAGGCACCCAGATCTTGGTTTCTAGTCTATTCTCCAATAAAAGGAATTACAATTCCTTTTGGAAATGGTGGCTTTTAAGACTGGCGCAGGAAATATACAAAATTAGCCTCTTCTGGTGCCAGTAAACAAAGAAGCCTTCAAAAACAAAATTCTACAAAATAACTGACTAGTACTCCTCAAAACTTTCAGAGTCATCAAAAACAAGGAAGTTCTGAGAACCTGTTAGAACCAAGAAAAGCCCAAAGGGGCATGAACATTAAATATAACATAATAACCTGGATGGGATCTTGGGACAGAAGAAAGATAAGGTAAAAACTAAGGAGATCAGAGTAAAATATGGACTATAGTTAATGATAATGTATCAAGATTGGTTTATTAGTTGTGACAAGTGTACCATACTAATGTAAGATGTTAGTAATTGGGGAAACTGGGTGTGGGGTACTCTCAGTACTATCTTAGGAAACTATTCTCTGTACTATCTTAATAAGTTTTCTGTAAATCTAAAACTTCCCCCCACCAATAAAGCTTAATTTTAAAAAATCATAGTAGATGTAGCCAAAGTGGTACTTTTAGGAAAGTTTATAGCATTAAATGCTTGTATTAAAAAAATGAAAGAGGTCTCACACATCAATGATCTTCGCTTCCATTCAAAGAAACTAGAGAAAGGGCAAAATAAAAACAAAGCATGTGTAAAAGGAAGAAAATAATGAAGAGCAGAAATCAATGAAATTTAAAACAGGAAAACAGTAGAAAAAAACAATAAAAGCAAACACCGGATATCTTTGAAAAGATCAATAAAATTGATAAACCTCTGTCAAGACTGACAAAGAAAAAAAAGAGAAGATACAAATTACAAATATCAGAAATAGGTGATGTCACTACAGGTTCCCAAGACATTAAAAAGATAATAAACAATTATAAATGAAACGGCGGACCTACGCCGGCCACCTCCATCTTGTTCTGTGTCCTCCACCTTGACCACGCCTCCTCCCCTTGAGTAACCTCCCCGCTCACCCATTCAAACTTCCCGATCAAAACACGCCCGGCAACCTGCATAACAGGACTCCGACCCTTCCCCAGCCAATTGGCCGAGGCCACGACCCTTCCCCAGCCAATCGGCTGAGGCCACAGCCATTACCTCACCAACTGCCCCTAGACCCCAATAAAACCTTTGTGCTTTTGAAACTCACTCTCTCTCCCCAGTATCTCACCGCTGCGTGGGTGCAGGTAGGGGATTGAGCTTGAGCTAGCTCGAATAAAGGCTCTTTTGCTTTTGTATCGGACTCGGCTCCCTGGTGGTCTTTGGGGATCACAAATTCTGGGCATAACAATAAACACAAAGATTAAACAACTTAGATGAAATGGACCAAACCTCAAAAACCACAAACTACCAAAACTTACTCAACAGGAAATGTATAACCTGAATAAATCTTGTAACTACTATTAAACAATTTGAATTTGTAGTGAAAAAGTTCCCAAAATAGAAATCTCTGAACCCAAGTGGTTTCATTGAAAAATTCTTCCAGACAGTTAAAGAAGAAATAGTACTAATTCAACACAAGCTCTTTCAGATAATAGAAAAAGAGGGAGGAGAAAGACTTCAAAAATGCAGAATAAGGGCCTAGGTGAACTTGCTCTTAAACAATAAAAATATGGGCAAAACAACTCAAGCCATTTCAGAACTCTGACAATTATCCAGAGACACAGAATGAAATAAAAATCATTTATTCAAGACAAACTAATGAGATCTGTGACATTTTAACTTGTGGATTCCCCTCCTGGCTTCCCTCCCAGGTCAGTGTTGGGATACCTAAAGGCCAGCAGCATTGCAGACAATAGAGACCAGACCTCTTTTTGAGTTCCCTTAAAAGTACCATCCCCAGAGCACAGTCATCTGAACTTGCAACAACCCAGAAAAATCTCTATTCTTAGAGTGTGGTAGATATTTGGTTTCACTTAGAGCTCAGGTCAGCCCAGGCAGGCTGGGTCTGGGGAGTGGGGGAGGGTAGGGAGCTACCTCCAGGGCATTACTGAAACAATAGGAAAGCGCTGGCAACAACTCAGATGCAGTGATTCAGCTGGGACAAACAAGAGTCTGGCCTAGAATTAAAAAAAAATTCTAGGGCAATTAGGTGACCATAGGAAACTTTTAAAACCTCTGACATATTCCTGGGAATATAAATGTCTGGCAAGCCAGGAAAGACCTAAGAAAGGAAAAAGTACCAACCACTCAATTCTGGCTGCACTTCAGTTCCTGGACAAGCAGGAAAGAAATTCAAAAGTTGTCTTGTAAAGTAAAGCTAGAAAGTGTGCCTTCTCACAGAGATTCCCTTGGCAAAAATATCCAGATGAGTCATTTAATGAAATCTTCTGGCCAATCATTGGCTCACCACTAAATGTACTGACCCAGGTATGAACCTTAGCATGCCAGGCTTAAAAATAAAAACAAAGTTTTTAAATTCATTTTTATTTATTTTTAAGTTTACTTATTTATTCTGAGAAGAGCACGCGCAAGCAGGGGAGGGGCAGAGAGAGAAGCAGGTAGAAAATCCCAAGCAGGCTCTGAGCAATCAGCGCAGAGTCAGATGTGGGGTCAACCTCACAAACCCCGAGATCATGACCTAAACCGATATCAAGAGTCAGATGCTTAGCCAACTGAGCCACCCAGGCACCCCAACAAAATTAAAAAAATTTTTTTTAATGTTTATTTATTTTTGAGAGAGAGACAGAGTGTGAGTGGGGGAAGGGCAGAGAGAGAGGGAGACAGAATCTGAAGCAGGCTCCAGGCTCTGAGCTGTGAGCACAGAGCCTGATGTGGGGCTTGAACTTGCAAATGTGAGATCGTGACCTCAGTTGGATGCTTAACTGACTGAGGCACCAGGTGCCCCCCAAAACAAATTTTTTTTTAAGTTGCAAAGAACTCAATGGCCTACACTGCAGGGAATATAGAGTAGTGTTGGAAAATCACTAAACAAATAACCAATACCCAGAAAATGCCAGAACAATAATAAACAAAATACAACAGGCCTTGGTGGGGAAGAGGGTGGAAGAATCTGAATCTAGAGCTGTTACAATATATTACCTATAGTGTCCAGTTTTTATCACAAAATTAAGAGACATGCAAAGAAATAGGAACATATGCCACACATACAGACAAAAAAAGTCAACAAAAACATCCTGAAGGGGGCCTAGATTTTGGTCTTAGTAGACAAAGCCTGTATTCAAATTTAAGGAAACTATGCCTAAAAATTTAAAGGAAAGTATGATAACAATGTCTCAAATCAAATAGAGAATATCAATAGAGATAGAAATTATTTCAAAAAACAAATTCTGGAGTTTAAAAGTACAATAAGTGAAATAAAAAATTCACTAGAATGGCTCAACAACAGATATGGGAGGGCAAAATAAAGAATCAGCCAACAAGAAGATCAATTAATGGAGAAATCCACTCTGGAGAAAAGAAGGAAAAAAAGAGTAAAATAAAATAAACAGAACCTTAGTCACCTGTGGAATACTATTGTTGCAGGATTTTTTTTACCTCACTACCTGGAGTTCATTGTCTCGCTGCTTCTTTGAGAAAGAATGAAATATGGCCTTTTGTAGCAACATGGATGGAATTGGAGAGTGTTATGCTAAGTGAAATAAGTCATACAGAGAAAGACAGATACCATATGGTTTTACTCTTATGTGGATCCTGAGAAACTTAACAGAAGACCATGGGGGAAGGGAAGGAAAAAAAAGAGGTTAGAGAGGGAGGGAGCCAGAACATAAGAGACGCTTAAAAACTGAGAACAAACTGAGGGTTGATGGGGAGTGGGAGGGAGGGGAGGGTGGGTGATGGGTATTGAAGAGGGCACCTGTTGGGATGAGCACTGGGTATTGTATGGAAACCAATTTGACAATAAATTTCATATGTAAAAAAAAAAAAAGAAAAGAAATTGGGCTTCCAGGTGTTTGTTTCCCAAATAAAAACATAAAACACACTCACATGCTCTCCAGAATCTATCATCTATCCTCACCATTATTTCATAAAAGAGTACTTAATACCAAAAAGGTAGAAAAGAATCTCAGGATAATGTGCACTTCTTTAGAGCGTATTAGCTTAATAAGAAATAAACTTAATATCATTATATTTCTAATTTTGCTGATCTTTCACCAGTTTTTTAAAACCACTTTCAGGACCGCTTTACCTGTGGCAACTGCGACATTGTCCACATGTGTCCAGGACTGGGGGCGGCTGCGAAGTTTGCTTTTGAAAGATCTTGGTCTACGTGGTGATGATGGTGGCAAAGGAGCCTCTGATGATTGGATTTTGCTATCTTTAATTGCCCGAAGGCGTTCATAGAGCTCTTGCAGCTCCTTATTCTGCTGGGTTTGAAGATTTACCACCTCCTGAATGTGTCTAAATGAAAATAATGCAGAAAGCATTTTAATAGCACTGACACCATACAGATAAGCCAAAAAACTCTATGCAATACAAGTAAAGTTTAACAAGGAATTTAGATTAAGAATGTAAAAATAAAGACTATTCACAGTTTTAGGATGGGATATGCTTTCCTAAGCACAACATTAATCAGACATTAAGAAAAAATTAAACAAACTGGAGTGCCTACGTGGCTCACTTGGTTAAGCGTCTGACTCTTGATTTTGGCTCAGGTCATCTCATGGTTCATGAGATCCAGCCCTGTCTCTGGCTCTGTGCTGATGGGGGTAGGGACTGCTTGGGATTCTCTCTCTCCCTCCCTCTCTGCCATTCCCCTCCTCTCTTGGGTGCTCTCTCTCTCTGTCTTAAAATAAATTTAAAAATCTGTGAAATGATTTTAATAAAATGAAAAAAGTAAACAAATTGACAAGAAAAAATTTCTAAAACTTCAATATAGTGAAAGACAACAAAACAAAATTTAAAGTCACACAGTATTAGTAATATTAACCTTTTCTTTATTATATGTTGCAAATATAAACAAGAAAATGTATTCAACATATAGTAAAAGATTCACAGAATACACAAATAGTTCCTAAAACTCAATAAGAGAAAAAAAAAGAAATGTAATAGGAAAAAGGGGAAAGAATATGAGAAGGTGACTCCAAGGAAGAGGAAATACAAGTAGCCAATTAAACATGAGATGATGTACAACTTCACTTTTAACTGGGAGAATAAAATTATTTTTTAAGAAAAATTTTTAAATTCATCTGATTGGAGTAAAAGAAAAAGGATCAATAATATCCAGTCCAATGTTGGGGCACCTGGGTGGCTCGGTTGAGTGTCCAACTTTGGCTCAGGTAATGATCTCACGGTTCAGGAGTTTGAACCCTGTGTTGGGTTCTGTGCTGACAGCTCGGAGCCTGGATGGAGCCTGCTTTGGATTCTGTGTCTCCCTCTCTCTCTGCCTCTCCCGCACTCATGCTCTGTCTGTCTATCTGTCTCTCTCTGTCTCTCTCTCAAAAATAAATAAACATTCAAAAAAAATGTTGCTAAGAAATGGGAAGACAGATGGGGCACTTGGGTGGCTCAGTTGGTTAAGAAGTGGGAAGACAGGCTCTCATATATTTTTTAAAGTAATCTCTACACCCAACCTTGGGGCTTGAACTCATGATTATGACTGAGCTAGCAAGGCGCCCCACTTTCATATATTTTTGTTTGGTGTATAAAATGATATAGCTACCTTGGACAACAATTTTAGCAGTATCTATCAATTTCATGTGCACATACCTTTTAACCCAGAAATTCTATTTTTGGGTATCTATCCTACAAAAAATACATAAGTATGTAAAAATGTAAGGATGTTTAACTTTGTGTACTTCAACATTATTTTTCTTTTTTTTAACATTTCAAGTTTTTATTTAAATTGTTTACATAAGAAAAACATGGAATAAAACTGAAATGTCCATTAATGAGGGATTAAATAAACTTTGGCTATTCTAATGTATGGAGCAAAGACTATTTGTGCAAACGTGTGTATACACACACACACACACACACACGTGCACAACAATGTTAAGTAAAAAAATTTAGAATGACATATATTACCCCACTTTTATAAAAAGCAAAAAGTATGTATTTGTAAATGCATAGAAAAATTACAGGTCAGGCATACCAAACAGTTCACAGTGGTTGCCTCTGAGAAATGAGATCAGGGCATGAGAAGTATGAGACTGTTTAGTGTGCTTTATTACTGTTGTGATATTATGATTTATATTAACATCTTTATCCCTGTTCCTGGCACCTAATTCTGAAAACTCTTATAATTTCCTAAGCTACAAAGAACAGTGGGAGAATCTTTCGTTTTAATATTTGGTCTGTTTTCCTCAAATAGCTCCAGTTCCTAAAATAGCTCCAGAGTGATAAAGGTGAAAGGAATCTTATTTATCACAAGCCCCTTGGAATCACACCTGAGTTTATATTAATGACCTTACTTTTAAAAAGCCCCTAAGGATGGAGACTGCTTGCCAGGAGAACCAACTCAGTGATTACAGTGGGACTTTCAGCCCCTCCCACTCCACCTCCGGGGAGTGGACAGAAGCTACAGACTGAATTTATTAGTCGCCAGCGGCCAATGATTTAATCAATTGTGCCTACCATAATGAAGCTTTCATAAAAATCCCTGAACTATAGGGTTTGGAGAGTTTCTAGGTTGGTAAACACATGAAGGTGTTAGGAGAGTGTCACTCCCAAGAGGGTATGGAAGCTCCATGCCCCTTCCCCTACACCTTGCCATCTGACTATTCCTCAGTTGTGTCCTTTTATAATAAATTGATAATCTAGTAAGTAAACTAAACTGTTCTCCTGAGTTCTGTAAGCCACTCTAGTAAATTAACTGAACCCAACGAAGGGTTTCTGGGAGCCTTTGATTTATAACAAACAGGTTGGTCAGAAGCATAGGTAACACCGCCTGGACTTATGATTGGCATCTGTGGGACTGAGACCTTAACCTGGGAGATCTGACGGTATCTTTGCAGTTCTCAATCATCAACAATTTTCAGTCATTAAAATGTCACCAATTGTAAATTAGCTATCTGTCAAACACTTTGTTCTATAGAATTTGGGGCACTCAGATTTGTGACAAACGAGAAACAATCCTGAGGTGTCTGGGTGGCTCAGTCGGTTGGGCGTCCAACTTCGGCTCAGGTCATGATATCACAGCTCCTGAGTTCGAGCCCTACGTCGGGCCCTGTGCTAACAGCTCAGAGCCTGGAGCCTGCTTTGGATTCTGTGTCTCCCTCTCTCTCTGCTCCTCCCCCATTCATGCTCTATTTCTCTCAAAAATAAACCTCAAAAAAAATTTTTTTTAAAAAAGAGAAACAATCCTTACTTTTCTCGTAATCTTTGAAGCTCCATCTTCAAATCCTCATCCTCTATTTCTGAGTCATCATCACTGCTCATTGGAGAAGATGGTGAATAGAAGAGTGAGCTCTGTGTTTGAGCAAAGGTTTTTTCTTCACGGAGTGGTAAGCACTGATCACTCACTGGAGCAGTCTTTGCCACTGACCTCCCTCTGCCAGCAAGAGCGGCTGAAAATTCATTATCAGAGCTAGGATGTTTCCCAGCAGTAAATGTCTCTCTCTCTTTAAGCAATAGTTCAAGTCCAGAATGCATACTACTTCCCGTGGCTGAGTTTTCTTCCAGTTCCTTTTCTGGGGTCATCAAAGATACATCAGTCTCACAAGCTGTGTTGAAAGATGAGTAGTTGTCACCTTGTTTGGCAATTCTTTTATCTCCTTTAAAGGTTTCACAATGAGCTCGTAACTTCTGAGAAGAAAGTGAAGTTTGTGGATTGCACATGGAAGGTTCCATTTTCACTAACTGAGACTTGGCTATTTCAGTAAAGGCTAGAACTTCTTCACTAGAATGGGTTGTCATTTTATTGAATGCTGGTATGTGTTCTATTCCAAAAGATGTCACTTTCACTGACTGCTGCTGAGGAACTGTAATCACCTGAGATACAAAAAAAGGCAAAAGTGGCTGGCTCTATCTAACCAAAGAGTAAACCCACAAAGAAATTCAATATCAAAATATGGTACAGACAAGTGGATGGTGTGCTGTGATGTATATTTATCAATGATACCAAAATTTAAAAGCCACATTTAGAATTCCCATATTCAAAGTCTTTTAAGTGGGCCCCTTGGGTAAAGAAAATTGGCTTCATATTGCTCAAACAAAATTCCACAATTAAAAAAAATTCAATAATTCAAGTTGCTGAGATTCTAAAGGATAAGAAATTAGATTTATTAAAAAGATGACCCAATCACCCCCCACCAAAATGATGACTCATTTCTGTGCTCTTTTCCAGCTACAAAAATCCCCATTTCTTTAGACTCACCTTTATTGGAAGGCTACAAAAGGTAAGGGGATGTGTATTAAATATGACATTAATCTACACTGAAAATAAGGATCATCTACATACCAAGATCTTCAATACTATTACCTTTTACAATGCCCTTGTAGATAAAGATTCAACCAAAGAACACAAACCTGGAATCGACCCCGCTGAAATGATCCACTCATCACTTTGCATCTACTCAAAGCCCTAGTATCAGCTGTGGACTCTCCTGTCAGAGGAATGGGATCAGGAGCAACTGCTGATCTCATATCTTCTGTTTCCACTGTAAGTTTTGCAAAATTGTAAGCAGAAAAGAGAAAATTGTTTATTAAGACTAAATTTGTTTACATTACCAAAAATGAAGAAAAGTAGAAAAGCTTAAACCCTGCTAGATAATTAAAAAGTGTTAATGTAATAAGCAACATTGTAGAAGTCCCTAACTCAAAATCAGACGTATGATTTATCCCGAGACTTAGTATCTACGTGAAATGAATAACTGTAAAACCAAATTAGTTACAAAAGTAAAAATAAAATGGCAATGACATTAATGGGACACGTCACATACATGGGCTACGTGGAAGAAGTGGTAAGATCTGTATATGAACAAACAAACAAAAAAAACAGAAGTAAATGAAAAGTGATGTTACCTAGTCTATGTCCCTGACTGTAAGCACACTACCTTGACGGACTTTTGATCTCTTGAAAAAGCTGGTTGACTGCCGTAGCCTGTATGCCCAGCTTTTTAATTTGCGAGTCCAGGATTTCTTGCTAATAGGATTTTTGAGACTAGGACAAGTAAAGCTTAGGCCAAAATATCCACCTCCTGTCTGCAGATGAATGGCTCCACCACTTGACACAGCAGCAGGATAGGTCTCTGGATCCCCTGGAAGTGAAGCATCTGGAGACATCTCCTAATGGAGACAAAAAGAGAAAAACCAAAATGGTAATAATTTTGACATGGTGAATCAGTTGCTTATACCATTAGAGTTTCTTGCATTGACTAATCAGTCATCAAAAATAGAATGCTATGTATACTTGCATTAATAGCATTTATTCATCACAATGAATCTGAAGTATTCAACTTATAGGAATTAATCCTTCTCCTTTCTTTAAAAATATTAGACTTAAGATAAATAAAAGAGCAGAATATAAATCTTCCAGCCTAGGATATTTTTTATTATAACAACTTTGAAAACTGAAAACTAAAATTGTTTCCTTCATATGTTTCATTTACTAAAAAAGGTTACTGAAACCCTATGCTTTTAAAAGGAAACTTTTCATTTATGCTCATATTATTCAACAGAGTTAAAGATGCCTAATACACATGAAAACAGAAAAACAAGATATCTAGGCATTTATATTTATAGAGAAATATTACCAAATCAAATTTCTTAACTTTATGTAAGCACACAGAATCTTACAATAGGCCTCAAAAGTATTTCAAATTCTTGATAGAAATATTATTAATATCAGGCCATAGCTGGCTATAAAATCAGTTTTTCCTCTTGTCCTCCCATCCCTCCCAACAAAATGCCAGAATTAACTGTTGTATTCTAAATGAGTACTTTAAAAATAAATCCTCTATAATAATTAATATAAAAAATGCACAACCACAAATACTTTGGAAAATATGGAAATGGTCTCTACTAATCTAGAAAATCAAATGAGTATTTAAAAAGTTCAAAGAATGGGATTCAGCATTTGTTTGCAAGAAGGATGGCCTAAGTGGCACTAAGTACACTGGAGTCTTAAATCAGCATTATTAACACTTAGGGCATGTCAACAGTTATTAAAATTCTGATCAATCAGTTCTTATTTTCTAAAGTCCCATTTTGGACTAGTAATAATGCTACTTTCTTGAAGAGAGAAAAAAAACCCTCTCAATAATATTATAATTTAGAAAATGTTGCACTGGTCCCACTTAAATTACAGAAAAATTTTAATAAGTAATAACTGAATCAAGACGGTAAGTTAAATACAAGTTCTAGCCTACCTTACAAATCCAAATTCATAGACACAACAGAAAAAAAAGATACAGACACATACATATATGACTAAAGGAGGAAAAAGCAGCCCATGACACATGCAGGAACTGTTTCAAAATGCTGCAAACTTGGGTGGCAGATACAGACAGTAAGAGAGAGCCCTGGCCAACCTAAAGGAAGAGTGGTTGACTAGAATGCTTACAAAGCTATACCCAATCTGTCTCCTTTATGCCTCCTAAACATCATCTCATAACACTCTCCTACTTACTGGACTTCTTTTGGTTCCTTGAACAGGTCTCCACCTGTGAATGTCACCATCACACACAAGTTCTTCCCTGACCACCTTGTAATAAAGTAATCCCCTACTTGTTCTATTATAACCCTTTATTTGTTTAGCGTTTGTCTTCCACTACTAGAATTTGAGGTCCACAAAAAAGAGATCTTGACTTACTGAATGGGAGAAAACTGGTTGGGGTACTAAAGAAAGAACAGCCAGGAAGTTCTCTTTCCCTCCTGACCTCCAAAGCAAGCAAAAGGGAGAGACATCTGCTCCCAAATAAGAGTGGTGAGAGGCAAATGTTTGTGGCCACAAGAAAGATCAGCAATGGGGAAAGGAGACAACATCCAAGAGGAAGGGGAAGCCCTTCTACCTGTGAAGACTATTAGGCCACCTTCCAGGCAGCATTTAGAGAAAAGTTGTAATATCCAGAGCCAAGAAGCCTGTCCCATGCCTTTCCCACAATTACTGGAGGAAGGCTACAGCAATTAAATATAGCATTTAGAGAGACAAACAAGGAATCTTACACAGGTTAAAGAAAATATGAGTATACAACTAAGAATCACCAAACACTTACAGGAAATCAATACTATAAGAAAACACTAGGGGTGCCTGGCTGGCCCAGTTGGTTACAATGTGTGACTCTTGATCTTGGGGTTGTGAGTTTAGGCCCCACAATGGGTGTGGAGACTACTTAAAAAAATAAATAAAAAGTTAAAAAAACAGGGGCGCGTGGGTGGCTCAGTCGGCTGAGTGTCCAACTTCGGCTCAGGTCATGATCCTACGAGTTCAAGCCCTGCGTCGGGCTCTGTGCTGACAGCTCAGAGACTGGAGCCTGTTTTGGATTCTGTGTCTCCCTCTCTCTCTGCCCCTCCCCTGCTCATGCTCTGCCTCCCCCTCTCTCTCAAAAATAAATAAACATAAAAAAAATTCAAAAAAGAGTTTAAAGACCCACTAAATTCAATAAACAGAAGAATAGCCAAGGAAATAGCATTAATAACATAGAATAAGACTGTAACACCTCCAGAAAGATGTGTGAATATACTACAACCATAAGAAAAAGAATGAACTACAGTTATTGGAAATTAAAAATATAATCCTTGACATAAAAAAAATGCCTGAATAAAAGTCTGGAAACAGCATAAAAATTGAGAAATTCTCCAAGTACAAAAAGCAAAAGGACCAAGAGATGGAAAACATGAAATGATAAGTTAATGGATAAGAAAAACAGGAAATGAAGAAATAAAACTATTTTTTCACAGATGATATGATCTTATATATTATACAGAAAATCCTAAATAATACACACACTCAGCGAAAATTGAAGGTACAACATCAACCCTTAAAAATTAGTTGTATTTCTGGGGCACCTGGGGGCTCAGTCGGTTAAACGTCAGACTCTTGGTTTCGACTCAGGTCATGATCTCATGGTTTGTGAGTCCGAGCCCTGCATCAGACTCTGCACACTGATAGCTGCAGAACCTGCTTATGATTCTCCCTCTCCCTTTCTCTCTGCCCCTCCCCCACTCGCTATCTCTCTCTCTCTCTCTCTCAAAATAAGTAAATAAATTAATTAAAAATTAGTATTTCTATACACTAGCAATGAAAAATCTGAAAAGGAAATTAAGAAAACAATTCCATTTAAAAATAACAACAAGGAGAATTACTGGTGCTGGAACAACTGGATAGTCACATGCAAAAGAATGAAGCTGAATCCCTATTCCACACCATATACAAAAATTAACTCAAAATGATCCTACCACGTATACTTAATTAATCAAGGGTGAAGCAAAATAAAGTCATTTTTGGACACTAAAAAACAAAAAAACAAACAAATTAGTCATCCATGCAACATATTTAAAGATATTACTCATAGAAGCATTTCAAAGGGGAAAAAAAAAAGGAATTCTAGGACACCAGAAACAGTAGCAGGTAAATTTGATCCAGATGTAGCAATGGACACTTAAAACAAAAGATTTCATTTGACTTTAACACTTCAGTATCTTTTGAGGATCAAAGTTTAAAATTATTAAATTATATTTCATTTTTTATGGTTCTAATCATATTACATGATCATAGGCTAACACATATAATCATAACATAAATGCTGTTTATTGATCTTCAATTCTTCGAATTAACCTACAGGCAAAGCACAACCAAGTGTTACAGAAAAAAAATGTACATGTTATAAACTTTGCTAATGTTAAAAATACAAGTAAATAAAAATCGGGAAGTGTATGAGAAAGAAGAGGAAAGGGAAAATATTGTAATTTCCTCACCCTTCATAGCAGTGAGTTAACAGGTATTTTTGAAAATTATTAAATAAAAAAATAGATACGTATATTATTTACAAGTTATTAATGGCAATGACCTCAAGAATTAAAACCAGGACCTTAACAGTGTTTGGGGAAGGAAATGGAGTATAAGAAGGTGTTAACATAAATTACTTTTAATTTTCCCTCCTTCTGAACTGATTTCTTATTTATATATTAATTGCATATTTTAAAATTACTAGTTTACAAAAATATAAACATTTGTTATATCTATTCAATGGAATATTATGCTATTGTTTAAAAAAACGTGAGATGGAACTCTGTGTGCCAACACAGATAAATGTTCATAACTGAAAAATAATTCCGAACATCACATGAATATAAACATATAACATAGATCTATATCTTTGTAAATATAAAACAGAGGAGTAAAATTATATAAATATTTGCAAGTTAATTAAAACCATGTCTATAAAGATTCATTAACAGCTATGTCTATAGGTTTGGAAGTGGGATGGATTTTACTTTATATACACACATATACTACTTATATAATAATAATAAAGAGATACAGTGGTAAAGATTTAGAAATATATTTATGATATACTGTAAAATGAAAAGATAAATTTGCAGACAAATATGCATATAGCACAATCCTATTTTTGTGAATGAAAAGTTATAGGTATGTAACTAATCTGTGTAAGCTTAAGTCAAGAAGGTTAAGTATCAAATAGTGGATAAATACCAGATAGTCACTACCTCTGTGATGTGAAGGAATAGAAAAGGGAAACTAAATTCCTATGTTACATAACTTAAAAAAATACCATACATATGATTTCATTTATATGTGGAATTTAAGAAACAAAACAAACAAACATAGGGGGAAAAAAGAGGAAGAAAAAAAAGAAAGACTCTTAACTACAGAGAACTGATGGTTACCAGAAGGGAGGTCAGTGCAGGGGGAGGGGGGGATGGTAAAATAGGTGGTGGGAATTAAAGAGTGCACTTGTGATGAGCACTAGGTGTTGTATGGGAGTGTTGAATCACTATACTGTACACCTGAACTAATGTTACACTGTATGTTAACTAACTGAAATTTAAATAAAAACTTAAAAAAATAAATAAAAGTCAGCTCTTCCTACACACTAAAACAATCTATAAATCAGTCCTGTTCTGTCACCAATACAAAAAAAGTCATTGCTTGCAAGTTCCTAGCTAATTCACCAGAGGGCTCTCTCACCAAAGATACTTCTGCCATCTCTATGGAGACATTCTTGGCACCCGTAGCCTAAGTCATGGCCTTCCTAAATACCTGTGACCTCAGAATCTTGTGACATAGATTAATTTCAAAGAACAGAACTTTAGAAAAGAAGGAATTTCTTTAAAAGAATAAGGATAAGAAATTGATTAGAAAGAATAATACTTACATGTAAACATATTTCGCTGGGTATAGAAGTTATCACATTCAGGTCCCTTTTGAACACTGATATGTTAGCAGGCTGACTCACAGCCACATTGGACAGAATCTTAGAGCCTGTCTGCTGAAAATTAGGGGACTGTGCAGGACTATCTTGAATTCCACTGTGACTGATGCCTATGACTTCTGGCACTGGACATGAGAGCGTATCTTCAGCAGAGGAAGAAAATGGAGAGTCTATGCTTTGGGTATCCTTCTGACTCTCAGGATAGATGCTAGATATGCTATGCTCCTGATAGAGCAAGTTTCTTAATTTTTCATCCAGAGTTTTAATTCGGTTGTCTGCAAACTCCATTTTTGGAGGTCTTTCCCCATCTGATTCCAGGACAGTAGAGGGTAGAAGGGTAGTCAGTTCAAGGCCAGGGGTCTGAGTGGGAATGACCATCTTAGGAGAACTTGCTTCAGTGTTCACTGTAGTTTCTCCTTCTTGGGAAATCAACTCTGCATCCATAGTTGGTTGCTGCACTGCTAAGGATTGAGGCTTTTGATCAGACATAAATGCCAGAGTTGTAAGAGAGTTACCAGCAATCTGAGTTGACTCGCCAGGAGGGACCATAAGTACATCAGCCTGACTGGCAGCTTGGTGACATGGATATGCAGGTAGAAATATGCCTGCTTGGTTGGTGAGTCCCTCACATTCAACTGGAACTGCACGAACTGAAGTAGCAGTATGAGTTGAACTACTAGCAACTGATGCCATTATCTGCCTGTCATCTTCCACTTGATAAAATACAGCTTGCTGCTTAGTGTCTACACTGGCATATTCAGAAATCTTACCATCAACTACATCCTTGAGTTCTGATTTGGAGGCAAAAAGTACACGCTGGCAGGGATTATTTTCTAGAGTGAGCAGTGTATCCTGTGATATTTCCTTATTACTTGTGGTTCTTGGACCTAGAACAATAACAAAGAATAGCTAGGCACATATTAATAAATACAAAGCATGGACTAGTACTCAAACTCAAAGGGGACAAGAGGAGCAAGGGACAAACAAGAATCTGTGTGAATAAGTGTTATAAATAAGATTCAAAATACACAGAATTCAACCTGCCAAGCGAAAAAAAAACCTTTATTTTTTCATAAATATTATATTTTAAAATGGCTTAAGTTACACCTTAACAATAGCATCTTCAAAAATGCTTATGAAAATTCTCATAAAAATGAAATACCCATGAAAACAAGTTAAAGATATGGTATAAATTTTATATCCCCATCTTCCAAGTCTGGATGAAGCTGACAGACAACACTTACCAGAAAGTAGAGGTAACCCAGGAACTGTAGACATGGACTGCTGAAGAGAAGGAGGGGACTGAGCCTCACGGTTTCTTATTGTTTGATTGATACAGAATCGCCACCGACCAACTGGAGATGACTGAGGAGCAGATTCATCTGTAGAAAGAATTTGCAAAAATTAATAGGCTAAGCAATTGTCAACATGTTTACCCTATTGATTAAGGAAACCAGGTTAAAACACCAATTTGTCTTGTATCTCCATTTCCAATAGCACTAGGATTTGCCAGTACAATGCTGGCAAATACTCTAAACAACTGAGCACAAGATATCTTTAGGGAAGGATTTTAGAATCTATGAAACAAACACTGTATCAATAGCAATAAAAGCAGGGCACAATTTGGGGGAGAAAATGGAAAACATTTTCTCCAGCTGTTCTGATCCTGATTATGATGATACTTATGCAAATCTACAAGTATTAACATTTACAGAACTATACCCCAAAAGAAAAAAATCAATTTTACTGTATGACGACTTAAAAACAAAGTCCCTACACCTTTACTCCTACTTTGTAAATTTATTCAAATAAGTAATTCTTTTTTAAACTTTAATCTACTTTATCAGTTAGAAATCTGCTCAAATTCCTCCTAACAAGGAAAAGAACATAGAGGAGGACCCTGGCATCCTAACACAAAGTAAATTTCAGGGTAATGGTATCTGATTTCATGACTCCCACACCACCTGTTGCTTCTTCATGTTGTTATAATTCCTTCACAGGTCCTCATTTGTCTATGGCTCTTCGCCCCCTCCCAGATACTCTAAATATAACCATGACCAGAGCTGAAAAGAATGGAGAGATAAAGTCATCAGAAAAGAAAACAGAAGACCCCATTTTTAGTCCCTGGAAGTTTATCTAGTATCTGATTTACAAAAACTTATCAGTGATCAGAGCAGGTAGAAGCATAATATTAGCGGAAGGAAATCAAGATATAAATGACTATATTAAAAAATGAAGCAAACTTAGAACATAGGGATATCAGTTAAGAAAGGTTCTGTCCATCTCACATCAGTGGTTAAAAAAAAACTTACCAGTTGACTTCAAACAGTAAAGCCGTTAAAGGTCATCAGTACTGTGACTGCTTTTCTGGTAACATACCATGCAGCAACTCGGAAATAAACTAATTTGATAAAGAACCAACACTTGAAGGAAACCTACATAATGGTTTTACTTCTTACATCCAGGCTAAAAAGTCCTTTTAAGGTGTGGGAAAACCTACATTAACAATTTATTAATTTCCTTTATTGGCAAACATCTTTCCCAACGAAGTTGCATAAACTTTCCAAATGTCTTGCTTCAAAAGCCACATGGTAAATTTTATTAAATATACTTACTGCTGGTCTGAGTGGATGCAGAATTTATCTGTACTTGTTCAGATGATCCTGTCTGAATTAAAAATGAATAGATAAATAAAGAAGTTCCTGATACATATCTGAGAAGACCTATTTGCTAAATAATTGTTCTTACTTGGCTACTGTTGGATTCCACAATTATAGAGTCAATTCCAATGGCTCTATCTATAGCAGAGTGGGCATGAAGGATCTCTTGGGCCTGACCTACAATAGCCCTCAATTCTTCTACAAATTTTTCTTTCTCGCTTTCCAGCACAAAGTTATCTTCAACCTGTCCAAACGTAAAAATAAATCTATTAAATTTAGTTTCTTCAAAATTATAATATTGTATCCACAGTGACTATCTTAAAGAAAAATGAATTAAAATTAACTATTTAGATACAAATGCCACAACAGAATTAAAAAACAACCAGCACTAAAGGACCACACAGTACATTAAATTATTCTATTTGGAGACCACTGATGTTTGTCAGATTGATACTACCTACCAGAGAAGAACACAGCATTTAAAAAAATATCTTGCATTCTATAAATTATCATTTGAGGAACACAACTGAGGCAATGTTTATGTTTAAAACTAGGATGTCCAAACCCAAAAGTTTTTAAATCACAAATCACAAAATGAAACATCTCTAATGACGATAAAGCATGGCCTGGAGACAGTTCATAAAATATGATGTTAAACAAGAGGCAGAAATGACGTTAACTTTTAAAATGTTTAATTCTGGGGGTGCCTGGGTGGCTCAGTTGGTTAAGCATACAACTTCGGCTTAGGTCATGATCTCACAGTTTGTGGGTTTGAGCCCAGCATTGGGCTCCGTGCTGACAGCTCAGAGCCTGGAACCTGCTTCAGATTCTGTGTCTCCCTCTCGCTCTGCCTGTTCCCTGCTCACATTCTCTCTCTCAAAAAAATAAATAAACGTCAAAAAAATTTAAACAAAACGTTTAATTCTGTTTCTACAAGAATACATATCTGAAGAAAATTAGCAGAAACAAAAGCATTATGTACTCTTCCCGCCACCCTTACCTATCCCCATGAAAATAGGGCAAAACTACTAACTTAAGCCTAACAATTCAAAAAAAAAGTATGAAAACTAAATGAAATGAACATTACTTGGCATCTATAGGTAAGATGCCTATAGGTAAGTAGCTACTACATTAGAATTACCTGGACTATTTCATAAACTACTGATGCTTAGGCCTTAACTCCAAAGATTCTGATTTAATTAGGGACCGAGGCAATGGATTTGTTTTTAAAAGCTCTTAAGGTGGTAAGAACCACTGACCTAGATAATGTCTTAATAAAACACTCTCATGTTTTAGAGATTAGTATAATAAAATGAAAGAAGGTAGACTTACTCTTGATCATAAACAGTTTATCTTTGTGCAAATTTTAAAAACTAATGGTACCCTAAAAAAAGATTGCTCTAAATAAATGAGGGGAAAGGATGAGAGGAAAAAAGAGATGGAATGCCAGATGGAAGGTAATCTGGTTTCATTGTACTTACCATATAATCTGCAATGTCTTCTGGTGCGTCACCATCAGCATCAAACTTGAAGGTGACCATCTTGTTGTTGTGTGTCTCCAACTGACACTCCACCATGTTGTCTCCAGATGTTGACACCTGGGCACAAACATTTCACCAATTTAAGAGTCAGTTATTATCTTCTATTTGCAAATGGACAAAGGAACGTCTAGATGAGTTAACATACAATATATAGAAAAATAGTTTAAATTGTTGAGATTCTAAGAAGGTTGTTTTTCCCTGTTGAAACACTGCCTTAACACCCATTCTATGACAAATAAAAGACTTAAATTAGCAAAATGTTAGAACGGTGATCCTGTGGAAAAGAAAAATTTAACTTTTATGAAAACACAAAGTCTGAACAGTCACTGTATTTTGCCGAAATGCAAAGTTTATTTAGTCCTTCATTTCCAAAATTCTCTTAATCACACAAATTAGCACTTTAAGCAATAGAAAACACACTGCTAATGGAAATGTATACTGGTCCAACTTTTTGGATGGCAATCTAGCAACGCGAATTTTAAAAATTGTTAAATCTTCATATATTTTCACTACTTTTATTGATTTAATTTAAATTGAAGTATAATTAACAGTTATATTGGATTCAGGTGTACAACATACTGGTTTAACAATTCCACACATTACTCAATGCTTACCATGGTAAATGTAGTCACCATCTGTCACGAGACAACGTTATTACACTCTCATTGACTTTAGTCCCTTTGCTGTACATCATCCCCTACAACAACCTCTCCTCTGCCAACCATTTTTGTTCTCTGAATTTTTTAAGTTTATTTATTTATTTTGAGAGAGAAAGAGAGAGAGAGCATATGGAAAGGGGGAAGAGGCAGAGAGAGACAGGGAGAGAGAAAGAATCCCAAGCAGGCTCCACACCACCAGTGCAGAGCCCGATGCGGGGCTTAAACTCACGAACTGCAAGATCATGACCTGAGCCAACATCAGATGCTTAACCCACTGAGCCACCCAGGCTCCCCTGTTCTCTCAGTTTAAGAGTTCAGTTTTCTGCTTGTCACTTTTTTACCTATTAATTCTACTTCTAGCAATGAATCAATAAAAAAAACAGGGATCTTAAAAAAAAAACAGGGATCTTTATATAGATCTGTGTTCAAGAGTGTTTGCTACAGAGAAAGAGACATGCACAGACATACAGACAAAAGGAGAGAGAAAGACAAAAAGAGAAGAAACATTCTGGCAGACAGAGATAGACTGATAGAAACAATTTAAATGAAGAATAACAGAAGTGATTATTAAAATATTGTATCTCTATACAAGGGACTATCTAAGGCAACAATTTAAAATATGTTACCGGGGCACCTGAGTGGCTCAGTGAGTTGAACATCCAACTCTTGATTTCAGGTCAGGTCATAATCCCAGGGTCAATGGATCAAGCCCTACATTAGGCTCCAAGCTGAGCAAGAGCCAATTTAAAATTATCTCTTTCCCTCTGCCCCTCTCCCCTGCTCGCTTGCTCGCTCGTTCTCTCTCTCTCTCACTGTAAAATAAGAAAAATATTTTAAATATTATGCTACTGAAAAATTACAAAGTGACACAGGAAAATGCACATGATATATTAAGTTTTTAAAAATGGAGAATATGGGGCACCTGGGTGGCTCAGTCAGTTAAGCATCCAACTCTTGATTTTGGCTCAGGTCATGATCTCATGGTTTGTGGGACTGAGCCCTGCAATGGGTTTTGCACTGACAGCCCTGAGTCTGCTTGGGATTCTCTCTCTCAACTTGTCTCTCTCTCTCTCCCATAAAGAACGAACGAACGAACGAACGAACGAAAGAAAGAAAGAAAGAATATGACTTCTCAAACTATTGCAAAAAATAGAAAAAGAAGGAAAACTTCCAAATTCATTCTGTGAAACCAGCATTACAAAACCAGATAAAGACATACAAAAAAAAGAACTACAAGCCAAAATCACTGATGAACATAGATGCAAAAGTACTCAACAAAATACCACCAAACTGAATCCAATAACACATTAAAAAAATCATTCACCACGATCAAGTGGAATTTTTCCTGGGATGCAAGGGTGGCTCAATATTTGCAAATATATCACTGTGATACATACATCAACATGAGAAAGGATAAGAACCATATGATCATTTCAATAGATGCAAAAAAAGCCTATGACAAAGCACAACATCCTTTCATGATATAAATCCTCAAGAAACTAGGTTGAGAGGGAACGTACCTCAACATAATAAAGGCCATATATGAAAAATCCACAGATAACGTGATGTTCAATGGTGAAAAACTGAAAACGTTCCCCCTTAAGGTCAGGAAAAAGTCAAGGATGTCTACTCTCACCACTTTTATTCAACATAGTACTGGAAATCCTAGCCTCAGCCATTAGACACAAAAAGAAATAAAAGGGATCCAAATTGGCAAGAAACAAGTAACCTTTTGCAATTTGAAAATGACATGATACTCTATGTGAAAAACCACCAAAAAACTACTAAAACTAATAAATGGATTTACAAAGGTTGCAGGATACAAAATCAATGTATAGAAATCAGTTGCATTTTGGGGCGCCTGGGTGGCTCAAATGTTTAAGCATCTGACTTCAGCTCAAGTCATGATCTCATGGCTTGTGAGTTTGAGGCCCCCGTTGGGCTCTGTGCTGGCAGCTCAGAGCCTGGAGCCTGATTTGAATTCTGTGTCTCCCTCTCTCTCTCTGCCTTTCCCCACTTGTGCTCTGTCTCTGTCTCTCTCTAAAAGAAATTGAAGACAATACAAACAAATGGAAAGATATTCCATGCTCATGAATTTGAAGAACATATATTGTTAAAATGACCATATAACCCAAAGCAATCTACAGATTTAATGTAAACCTCACCAAAACATTTTTTTTACCGAACTAGAAAAAAATATCCTAAAATTTGTATGCAAACACAAAGGACCCAGATTTGCCAAAACAATCTTCAAAAAGAAAAATAAAGGTAGATGTATGACACTTCCAGACTTAAAGTTATACCACAATGCTATCATAATCAAAAGAGTATGGTACTGGCACAAAAACAGACACACAGATCAACAGAACGGGACTAAAGCCCAGAAATAAACCCACAATTACATGGTAATTTAATCTTCAACAAAAGAGACAAGAACACACAATTGGAAAAGGCTCTTTGAAAATTAGTGTTGGTAAAACTGGAGAGCTACATGCAAAAGAATGGAACTGGACCACTTTTGTACACTATATACAAAATAAATGCAAAATGGATGAAAGAACTAAATGTGAGACTTGAAACCATTAAAGTCCTACAAGGGAACACAGGCAATAATTTCTCTGACATTGGATATAACAATATTGTTCTAGATATGTCTGCCAAAGCAAGGGAAATATAAGCAGAAATGAACTATTGGGACTACATCAAACTAAAATGTTTCTGTACAACAAAGGAAACAATCAACAAAACTAAAAAACAATGTACTGAATGGGAGAAGATATTTACAAATGACCTATCCAATAAAAGGTTAGTATCCAAAATATATAAAGAATCAACAACAGCCAAACTATGGACAGAGCGCAAATGTCCATCAACTAATGAATGGATAATGAATGCATAAAGAACATATGGTGTATACATGTATGGGCACGCATGCGCGCGCGCGCGCACGCGCACACACACACACACACACACACACACACAGGAATATTACTCATCTTCAAAAAGAATGAAATCTTGCCATATGCAACAATGTGGATGGAGCTAGAATGTATAATGTTAAGCGAAGTAAGTCACTCAGAGAAAGACAAATACCATACAATTTCATTTATATGTGGGATTTAAGAAACAAAAAGGATGAACATATGGCAAGGGGGGAAAGAGAAGAGAGGGAAAAAAACCACAAGAGACTCTTAATTCTAGAAAACGGACTATGGGTTGATGAAGGGAGGGGAGTGGGAGATGAGCTAGATGGGTGGTGGGTACTAAGGAGGGCACCTGTGATCACTGTTTTTCTTTTAATATGAAATTTATTGTCGAATTGGTTTCCATACAACACCCAGTTGGGATGTCCAGCTCATCCCAACAGGTGCCGTCCTCAATGTACATCACCCACTTTCCCCTCCCTCCCACCCCCCATCAATCCTCAGTTTATTCTCAGTTTTTAAGTGTCTCTTATGGTTTGCCTCCTTCCCTCACTGTAACTTTTTCTTCCCCCTTCCCCTGCCCCATGGTCTTCTGTTAAGTTTCTCAGGATCCACATAAGTGTGAAAATATATGGTATCTGTCTTTCTCTGCATGACTTATTTCACTTAGCATGACACTCTCCAGTTCCATCCATGCTGCTAAAAAAGGCCATATTTCATTCTTTCTCATTGCCAAGTAGTATTCCATTGTATATATAAACCAAAACTTCTTCATCCATTCATCAGTTGATGGACATTAAGTTCTTTCCATAATTTGGCTATTGTTGAAACTGCTGCTATAAACATCGGGGTACAAGTGCCCCTATGCATCAGCACTCCTACATCTCTTGCATAAATACCTAGTAGTGCAATTGCTGGGTGGTAGGATAGTTCTATTTTTAATTTCGTGAGGAACCTCCACATTGTTTTCCAGAGTGGCTGCACCAGTTTGCATTCCCACGAACAGGACAAGAGGGTTCCTATTTCTCCACATCCTCTCCAGCATCTATAGTGTCCTGATTTGTTCATTTTAGCCACTCAGGCTGGCGTGAGGTGGTATCTGAGTGTGGTTTTGATTTGTATTTCCCTGACGAGGAGTGATATTGAGCATCTTTTTATGTGCCTGTTGGCCATCTGGATGTCTTCTTTAGACAGGTGTCTATTCATGTTTTCTGCCCATTTCTTCACTGGATTTTTTTGGGGGGTGTGGAGTTTGGTGAGCTCTTTATAGATTTTGGATACTAGCCCTTTGTCCAATATGTCATTTGCAAATATCTTTTCCCATTCCGTCGGTTGCCTTTTAGTTTTGTTGACTGTTTCCTTTGCAGTGCAGAAGCATTTTATCTTCATGAGGTCCCAATAGTTCATTTTTGCTTTTAATTCCCTTGCCTTTGGAGATGTGTCAAGTAAGAAATTTCTGCGGCTGCGGTCAGAGAGGTTTTTTCCTGCTTTCTCCTGTAGGGTTTTGATGGTTTCCTGTCTCACATTCAGGTACTTCCTCCATTTTGAGTTTATTTTTGTGAATGGTGTAAGAGAGTGGTCTAGTTTCATCCTTCTGCATGTTGCTGTCCAGTTCTCCCAGCACCATTGGTTAAAGAGACTTTTTTTCCATCGGATATTCTTTCCTGCTTTGTCAAAGATTAGTTGGGAATACTTTTGTGGGTCCAATTCTGTAGTCTCTATTCTACTACATTGGTCTCTGTGTCTGTTTTTGTGCCAATACCATGCTGTCTTGATAATTACAGCTTTGTAGTAGAGGCTAAAGTCTGGGATTGTGATGCCTCCTGCTTTGGTCTTCTTCAATATTACTCTGGCTATTCGGGGCCTTTTGTGGTTCCATACAAATTTTAGGATTGCTTGTTCTAGCTTCGAGAAGAATGCTGGTGCAATTTTGATTGGGATTGCATTGAATGTGTACATAGCTTTGGTTAGTATTGACATTTTGACAATATTTATTCTTCCAATCCATGAGCACGGAATGTTTTTCCATTTCTTTATATCTTCTTCAATTTCCTTCATAAGCTTTCTATAGTTTTCAGCATACAGATCTTTTGCATCTTTGGTTAGATTTATTCCTAGGTATTTTATGCCTCTTGGTGCAATTGTGAATGGGATCAGTTTCTTTGTCTTTCTGTTGCTTCATTATTAGTGTATAAGAATGCAGCTGATTTCTGTACATTAATTTTGCATCCTGTGACTTTGCCAAATTCATGTATCAGTTCTAGCAGACTTTTGGTGGAGTCTATCAGGTTTTCCTAGTATAATATCATTTCATCTGCAAAAAGTGAAAGCTTGACTTCATCTTTGCCAATTTTGATGCCTTTGATTTCCTTTTGTTGTCTGATTGCAGATGGTAGCACTTCCAAAACTATGTTAAACAACAGCGGTGAGAGTGCACATCCTGTCGTGCTCCTGATCTCAGGGGGAAAGCTCTCAGTTTTTCCCCATTGAGGATGATGTTAGCTGTGGTCTTTTCATAAATGGCTTTTATGATGTTTAAGTATGTTCCTTCTATCCCGAGTTTCTTGAGGGATTAAGAAAGGATGCTGAATTTTGTCAAATGCTTTTTCTGCATCTATTGACAGGATCATATAGTTCTTTTCTTTTGTTAATGTGATGTATCACATTGATTGATTTGCGAATATTGAACCAGCCGTGAAGCCCAGGAATGAATCCACTTGATCATGGTGAATAATTCTTTTTATATGCTGTTGGATTCGATTTGCTAGTACCTTGTTGAGAAATTTTGCATCCATATTCATCAGGGACATTGGCCTGTAGTTCTCTTTTTTTTTGCTGGGTCTCTGTCTGGTTTAGGAATCAAAGTAATGCTTGCTTCACAGAATAAGTCTGGAAGTTTTCCTTCCCTTTCTATTTTTTGGAACAGCTTGAGAAAGAAAGGTATTATCTCTGCTTTAAATGTCTAGTAGAATTCCCCAGGGAAGCCATCTGGTCCTGGACTCTTATTTGTTGGGAGATTTTTGATAACTGATTCAATTTCCTCGCTGGTTATGGGTCTGTTCAAATTTTCTATTTCTTCCTGTTTGAGTTTTGGAAGCGTGTGGGTGCTTAGGAATTTGTCCATTTCTTCCAGGTTGTCCAGTTTGTTGGCATATAATTTTTCATGGTATTCCCTGAAAATTGCTTGTATTTCTGACGGATTGATTGTAATAATTCCATTTTCATTCATGATTTTATCTATTTGGGTCATCTCCCTTTTCTTTTTGAGAAGCCTGGCTAGTGGTTTATCAATTTGGTTTATTTTTCCAAAAAAACAACTCTTGGATTCATTGATCTGCTCTAATCTTTTTTTAGATTCTATACTAAACAAATACTGCTTATTTCTCATCTGATCTTTATTATTTCTCTTCTGCTGAGTTTGGGGTGTCTTTGCTGTTCTGCTTCTATTTCCTTTAACTGTGCTCTTAGATTTTATATTTGGGATTTTTTAATTTCATGAGATAGGCCTGCATTGCAATGTATTTTCCTCTCAAGACTGCCTTTGCTGCATACCAAAGCATTTGGAATGTTGTATTTTCATTTTCATTTGTTTCCATAATTTTTAATTTCTTCTCGAATTGCCTGGTTGATCCATTCATTCTTTAGTAGGGTGTTCTTTAACCTCCATGCTTTTGGAGGTTTCCCAGACGTTTTCCTGTGCTTGATTTCAAGCTTCATAGCATTGTGGTCTGAAAGTATGCATGGTATGATCTCAATTCTTGCATACTTATGAAGGGCTGGTTTGTGACCCAGTATGTGATTGAACTTGGAGAATGTTCCATGTGCACTCGAGAAGAAAGTATATTCTGTTGCTTTGGGATGCAGAGTTCTAAACAGATCTGTCAAGTCCATCTGATCCAATGTATCATTCAGGGCCCTTGTTTCTTTATTTATTTTTCTCTCTAGATGTTCTTTCCATTGCTGTAAGTGGAGTTAAAGTCCCCTGAAATTACCACATTCTTATCAATAAGTTTGCTTACGTTTGTGATTAATTAATACATATTTGGGGGCTCTCGTATTCGGTGCATAGACATTTATTATTCTTAGCTCTTCCTGATGGATAGACCCTGTAATTATGATATAATGCCCTTCTTCATCTCCTGTTACAACCTTTAATTTAAAGTCTAGTTTGCCTGATATAAGTATGGCTACTCCAGCTTTCTTTTTATTTCCCGTTGCATGATAGATAGTTCTCCATCTCCTCACTTTCAATCTGAAGGTGTCCTCAGGTCTAAAATGAGTCTCTTGTAGACAGCAAATGGATGGGTCTTGTGTTTTTATCAATTCTGATACCCTATGCCTTTTGGTTGGAGTATTTAGTCCATTTGCATTCAATGTTATTATAGAAAGATATGGGTTTAGAGTCATTGCGATGGGTATAGGTTTCATGCTTGTAGTGATGTCCCTGGCACTTTGTGGTCCTTGCAACATTTCACTCACAGAGTCCCCCTGAGGATCTCTTGTAGGGGTGGTTTAGTGGTGATGAATTCCTTCAGTTTTTGTTTGTTAGGGAAAATCTTTATCTCTCCTTCTATCCTGAATGACAAACTTGCTGGATAAAGGATTCTTGGCTGCATATTTTTTTCTGTTCATTACACTAAAGATTTCCTGCCATTCCTTTCTGGCCTGCCAAGTTTCAGTAGATAGGTCTGCTACTACCCTTATGTGTCTACCTTTGTATGTTGGGGCCAATGTATCCCTAGGTGCTTTCAGAATTCTGTCTTTATCCTTGTATTTTGCCAGTTTCACTATGATATGTCATGTAGAAGATTGTTTCATGTTATATCTGAACGGAGTTCTTTGTGTCTCTTGGATTTCAATGCCTATTTCCTTCCCCAGATCAGGGAAGTTCTCAGCTATGATTTGTTCAAGTACACCTTCAGCCCCTTTCTCTCTCTCTTCTTCTTCTGGAATTCCTATGATGTGGATATTGTTCCATTTGATTGCATCACTTAGTTCTCTAATTCTCCCCTCATACTCCTGGATTTTTTTATCTCTCTTTTTCTCAGCTTCCTCTTTTTCCATAATTTCATCTTCTAATTTACCGGTCTCTCCTCTGCCTCTTCAATCCGTGCTGTGGCCGCCTCCATTTTATTTTGCACCTCATTTATAGCATTTTTTACCACCTCATGACTCTTTTATAGTCCCTTGATCTCTGTAGCAATAGATTCTGTTGTCCTCTATGCTTTTTTCAAACCTAGCGATTAATTTTATGACTATTATTCTAAATTATTGTTCTGTTATATTGCTTAAATAGGTTTTGATGAATTCATTAGCTGTCGCTACTTCCTGGCATTTCTTTTGAGGAGAATTCTTCCGTTTCATCATAATTTGGGTAGTTTTCTATCCTTTATTCGTTTTAATTTTTTTAATGTTTTTATTTATTTTTGAGACAGAGAGAGACAGAGCATGAGCAGGGGAGGGGCAGAGACAGAGGGAGACACAATCCGAAGCAGGCTCCAGGCTCTGACCTGTCAGCACAGAGCCCGATGTGGGCCCAAACTCATGGACTGTGAGATCATGACCTGAGCCAAAACGGACACCCAACCGACCGATCCACCCAGGCTCCCCAAGTCCTTTATGCGTTTTAAAAGCTTGTGTGCTCTGCACCTGCAAACACTGCTATATTAAAGGAGCGTTATATACTGTCCAAGGCCTGACCCTTCAGGAGGTGTTTAATCGGGGATTGTTACTTGCTCTCTGTTGTTGTGACTTTGGTTATTTTATTACCCTACTCGTAGTAATATTTTGTACCCTCCACCAGATTTGTTCCTTGGAGTAGCCCTGTAAAGGAAAACAGACAGACAAACAGGAGACAAAAACATGCAAACACACAAGCAAATAACACAAACAAAAAAACAAAAACAAAAACCTAACGGCTAAAAACCAAAAACCCAAAAACACAGACTACAAGTAAAGAAGAGGTTGGAGGAGGTGCTGAGGGAAGAGCACATCCAAAG
This sequence comes from Neofelis nebulosa, assembly GCF_028018385.1. Taxonomy (NCBI): domain Eukaryota; kingdom Metazoa; phylum Chordata; class Mammalia; order Carnivora; family Felidae; genus Neofelis; species Neofelis nebulosa. The sequence goes on from NC_080800.1 coordinate 48,511,641, forward strand.
AGAAATAACAACAGTGGGGCGGGGGATAAACGTTGATTGGGCAGTTGATTAGTCAGAGAGACTAAAAGGCTTAATCCAGAGAGAGAGAAAGGAAAATAAAGAAAGAGGCGGGGAAAATGAAACGTAGATTAAATTACCCATACAGAGAAACTATATGGCTTGATTATTCCAGAGAGAGAGAAAGGAGTGTAAAGAAGGAGGTGTAGAACATGCATCAAGACAATGCATTAAATATGCCTGTTTAGACAGACCAAAAACCAGAGTAACCAGCCAAGGGGAGGGAAGAGATAAGGAGGAGAAATGGGGGGGTGGGGGGAGTGGCGGATGAAGGCAGGTTCTGTGCTATCATGGAGCCCTCCAGGGAGGGAACCACTTTCTCAAGCTGCAGACTGAGCCTGTGACCTACAATCGCACCCAGGCGTGGCTCCCCTCCTCCCCAGCTGTGCGAACCGGGAGCTGGCCCCAGTCCGAAGAAAGCCCCGCAGTTAGAGATTGGATCCCTCTCAGTCTCAGTCCGAGGTCTTTCTCGAGCACTGGGTTTTGTATGTAAGTTATCAATCACCAAATTCCGTTCCTGAAACCAATACTGCACTGAATGTTAACTGAAATTTAGATATAAAAAAAAATTTAAAAACATCAATATATACATAAATCATTATGTTGTATACCTTTAATGTTTATAATGTTATATGTCAATTATATCTCATGAAACTTAAAAAAAATAAAAATTAAAAAAAACAAAATATATGAAAAACTTCTAAAACTCAACACAAAAATATAAGCCCATTACAGAATGTTCAGAAGAGAGTCAGAGCTTGGGAAGATGGTGGAGTAGGAGGATGCAGAGCTCAACCCTTCCTTCATTTTCAACTAGATATCATCCACACCCAAGTCAATAAACTGGAGAGTGATCCAAAGACAGGCAAAACAAACTCCACAACTAGAGATGAAGCTGCATTTGAAAAGTTAAGAAGGTCAGAGGCCAAAGAGGCTTCCCACAAAAGGAATGAAGTTATGTGCATAAAGAGAGCAGAGAAACTGACCCTCACACCAGGGAGTTCACAGGAGGAATACTGATCCCCATAAAGTTTGGCTCTAAGAACCAGAGGGGCAGGGGCACCTGGGTGGCAAAGTCTGTTGAGCACCCGACTCTCGATTTCAGCTCAGGTTATAATCCCAGGGGCATGGAATCAAGGCATGCAACAGGCTCCACACTGAGCACAGAGCCTGCTTAAGATATTTTCTCTCTCTCTCCATCTGCCCTGTTTGCGTTCTCTCTCTTAAAAAACCACACACACACACACACACACACACACACACACACACACAAGAGGGACTACATTCTATGAGTTTGTAACACCAGTGGGGTTTATAACCTGGAGCTTTATAGGTCAGCTGACTTAGCACTGGGCAAGCCAGGTGGGTGAATGACAGGTGGGTTGCCACCCTTAAAGAGACAGCAGAGAGGCAACATAAAAATGGCAGCTTATACAAAGCCAGGGGAAACAGGAGTCAGATCTGTTCATACTGATTTTGGACAGTATTGGGGACTTTTCCTAAAATGAGGGAGCTGGCACATGCCATTTTTGTCCCCTGCCCATAGCATAAGCACAGAGACACCTGCAGAATGCGAGACTGCACAGACGTTTGCTACCTAACCCACCAGCAGTATTCCACACCCATGAGTTCTGCTGAGGATTGCCTACTCCAAGCCTGCAAGCCTTGGCCCTATACTCAGGGCAAATTATGTTAAAGACATAGAGGTACCCTGCCTAGCAACAGGTGCACAGCTGCCAAAGGGCAACAGGCATGTCACCAGCACCATATCCAGCTATGCACACCCACCACCCTCGTGTATCCTGCCCAACTGCGATCCCCAGCCACCATCGCACATTGAGCCCAAACTCATGGCCTGGCCTCAATGGCACATAGTCCCCAGGGGTTGTGGGAGGGGGGATGGGCTAAATGGGTAAGGGGCATTAAGGAATCTAGTGAAATCATTGCTTCACTATATACTAACTAGTTTGGATGTAAATTTTAAAAAATAAAAAATAAAGTTAAAAAAATAAAAATTAAAAAAAAAAAGTACAGGGAAACAAATGAAAATGAAAACACAATGATCCAAAACCTCTGGGATGTAGCAAAAGTGGTTTTAAGAGGGAATTTACAACAATACAGGTCTACCTCAAGAAGGAAAGAATATCTCAAATAAACAACCTGACCATGCACCTAAAGGAGGTAGAAAAAGTACAACAGTCAAAACCTAAAACCAGAAGAAAAATGGAAATAACAAAGATGGGATTAGAAATAAAAGATATAGAAACTAAAAACAAAGCAAAGCAAAGCAAAACAAAACAAAACAAAACAAACAACAGAACAGATCAATGACACCAGGAGCTGGTTCTTTGAAAAAACTTATAAAATTGTTAAACCTCTAGTCAGACTTGTCAAGAAAAAAGAGAAAGGGCTCAAATAAATAAAATCACAAATGAGAAAAGAGAAATAACAACCAACATCAAACATATAATCATAAGAGAATACTATGAAAAACTATATGCCAACAAATTGGATAATCTAGAAGAAATGGATAAATTCCTAGAAACATATAAACTACCAAAACTGAAACAGAAGGAAATAGAAAATTTGAACAGAGACAACCAGCAAAGAAATTGAGTCAGTAATCAAAAAATTCCCAACAAACAAAAGTTAGGGACCAGATGGCTTCACAGATGAATTTTAACAAAATTTAAAGAAGAGTTAATACATATTCTTCTCAAACTATTCCAAAAAAATAGAAAAGGAAGGAAAACTTCCAAATCCACTCTATGAGGTCAGCATTACTCTGATACAAAATCCAGATAAAGACACCACTCAAAAGGAGAACTACAGGCCAATATCCCTGATGAACATAGATGCAAATAATCAATTTTGAAAAGGAAAAGCAAAGTTGAAGACATCACAATTCTGGATTTCAAGTTATACTCCCAAGCTATAGTAATCAAACAGTACGGTACGGGCACAAAGAGACACAAAAACCAATGAAAAGAAATAGAAGATGCAGAATAAACCCACAACTTCAGGGTTAATTAATCTTTGACAAAGCAGGAAACAATATGCAATGATAAAAGGACAGTCTATTCAACAAATGGTGTTGGAAAAACTGGACAGCAACATGCAAAAGAATGAAATTCCACCTCTTTCTTATACCATACATATAAATAAGTTCAAAATGGATTAAATATCTGAATGTGAGACCTGAAACTGTAAAATTCCTAGAAGAGAACACAGGCATTAACTTCTTTGAAATCAGCAGTAGCAAATTCTTTCTATTTATATCTCCTGAGGAAAAGGAAACAAAAGCAAAAATGATCTACTGGGATGACATCAAAATAAAAAGCTTCTGCACATCAAAGGAAACAACTAAAAAAACTAAAAGGCAACCTATGGAATGGGAGAAGATACTTGCAAATTACATATCCAATAAAGGGCTAGTATGCAAAATATATAAAGAATTTATAAAACTCAACATACAAAAACAAATAATCGAATTAAAAAGTTGTCAGAAGACTTAAACAGACATTTCTCCAAAGAAGACACTCAGGCCAAAAGACACATGAAAAATGCTCATCATCACTTATCACAGCATTGCAAATCAAAACTATAATGAGATATCACCTCACACCTGTCACAATGACTAAAATCAACAACACAAGTAACAACAGGTGTTTATGAGGATGTGTAGAAAAGGGAACCCTCATGCACTATTGCTGAAAATGCAAACTGGTATAGCCACTGTGGAAGACAGTATGGAGGTTCCTCAAAATGTTAAAAACAAAACTACCCTATGATTCAGTAATCACACTACTAGGTGTTTACATAAAGGAGACATAAACACTAATTCAAAGGGATACATGCACCCCTATGTTAATAGCAGCATTTACAGTAGCCAAGATATGGAAGCAGTACAAATGTCCATCGATTGATGAACAGATAAAGAAGATATGGGGTGCCTGGGTGGCTCAGTTGGTTAAGCGTCTGACTTCGGCTTAGGTCATGATCTCACAGTTCATGAGTTTGAACCTCTGTGCTGACAGCAGAGAGCCCACTTTGGATCCTCTGTCCCCGTCTCTCCACCCCTCCCCCAATCATGTACATGTACTCTCTCTCTTCAAAATAAACATTAAAAAAATTTTTTAAAAAGATATGGTTGGGGTGCCTGGGTGGCTCAGTCAGTTGAGTGTCCGACTTCAGCTCAGGTCATGATCTTGCAGTCTGTGGGTTCGAGCCCCGCATTGGGCTCTGTGCTAACAGCTCAGACCCTGGAGACTGCTTCAGATTCTGTGTCTCCCCCTCTCGCTGCCCCTCCTCCCTCTCATGCTCTGTCTCTGTCTCTTTGTCTCACAAATAAATAAACATTAAAAAAATTTAAAGATACGGTATATACATACAAAGTAGGTTACTCAGAAATAAAAAAGAATGAAATCTTGTCATTTGCAATAAAATGGATGGAGTTCAACAATATAATGCTAAGTGCAATAAGTCAGTCAGAGAAAGACAAATACCATAAGATTTTACTCATATATAGAATTTAAGAAACAAAACAAATAAGCGGAAGATTAAAATAAAAGAGAGAAGGAGAGAGAGACACTCAAGAAACAGACTCCTAACTATAGAGAACAAACTGATGATCACCAGAGGGCATGTGCATGGGGGATGGATAAAATAAGTGATGGGTATTAAAGAGTACACTTATGATGAGCACTAAGTGATATATATGATTTTTGAGTAACTATATTGTACAACTGAAACTAATATAACATTGTATGTTAACTATACTAGAATTAAAATTAAAAACTTAATGAAATTAAAATATATGTGTGTGTGTGTGTGTGTTCAGAAAAAAAAAAAGGAAGAATATGAAATTATATAATGGTTTAAGCATCCATCCAAGATGTATATACCAATTAGTTAGAAATATCAGCTTTAAAGTTTGGATTCCAATCAGACTATCAATTGCTAGTTCAATGACCATAGGCAAATTGCTTTACCCCTCTAATCTTCAATATCTTCATTTGTAAAGATGAGTATGCTAACACCTATCATACAGGTTTATTGAAAGATTAAATGATAAAACAAATGCATAACATTTAAGGTGTCTACCAAAAAAGAAAACATTTGCTACTATTACTAGCACTATTACAACCTTAATAATGTAAAATACTATACATACATATAGAAAAAAGATGAAAAAAGTGAATTTCATTTTCTTCCTTGTATTTGGCCTATACTTCCTAATACATAATATTCTTATCAGAAAAAATTTTAATGAGAGAAACATTAGCGCTTCACATGCTTTATACTCACCTCTTAAGAAACATGGCCCCTCTCTGTCAACACAGACCTCTACACACACTCTTAAGCAAATAATATTTACACACTGACCTGAAGCACAGTAAGTTGGAATTTAGTCCCCTTCTCTGATCGAGGACAGGAAGCTCTTCTTTGTTTGATCCGATCTTGTTTGCCATTTCCATATAGGTTATCAGGAGTATTGATGTTTTCCTTCACAGCTGCCACATCTTGATTCAGACTAGTTATTAAAAAAAAAAAGCAACTCCTATTCAATTTCTCAGAGCAAACACTATGCCATAATTCTCAAAGCCCAATATTTAACCCAAATCAGAATTATCATTGGAAATTCTATGATAGCTAGAATAATTCCATTCTCATGGCAAAATTCTAGACAACTTCCAATTATAAAATAATACATTATGAATTTAAGGAAAATAAATAAGAAATATAATATGTGAGAATATACAAATAGCAAATTGTACACCCATTTAAGGGTGAATTTAATAGTATGTGAATTATATCTCAATAAAGATGTTTTTAAAAATTATGAAACACTGAGATAATATGTATTTATTTGGCAATCACCTGACACTAGTGGGAATGAAAGAAAAACACTGTCAGTGATGGACCTCTGTGGAACCTTTTATCAGAGGATTCTCTTGATCAGCTTTATCTTGTTTGTTTTTTGGGTATATTATTAATTTGTTCAAATAAAACTTCTAAAAACCAATTTTCACTCAAAATATACCTGTTTATGTGAAAAAAATCAATAGGATATATATAGATAGACCAAGTGAGGAAGACAGGAATAGGGCAAGAGAAAGAACAAAAAATGAAAATCCAATGAAGAAAATGTACTAGTGGGTTGTTGGAAGATAGCAGTGGAGTAGGAGTACTCTAAGCTCACCTTGTCCCACAAATACAACCAGATAACTATCAAATAATCCTAAATACACCAGAAAATGACCTGAAGACTGGCAGAGCATACTACACAACTAAAGGTAGAAATGAGGCCACTTCGAAGAAGGTAAAAAGTGCAGAGATGTGGTTGGGGAGTGAAATGGACCATGACCATGGGAGTGGAGAGAATGCACTGGTTGTAGAGAAGGGTGAGACAGACTAACATGCAGGGGAGTGCTTGGCGGAAACAAATTCCATAGCAATTGGCTTGTAAAGCAAGAGGGGCCAAATTTCATGACTACTGGCAACTAGAGGGGCATAAAGTCTGGAGTTTTAAAGGTCACCGGGCTTGGCTAGGATACAGCATGGAGGGCATTATGTTGCTCTTTCAGAGAAGGCAGGCAAACAACCTGTGGTTATACAGCACAGAAACAGTGATATGAAAAGTACCTGGCACATACAGTGGAGAGGGTTGTTTATTTTGGACTACATCCAAGAGAGGCAGTGTTCACGGAGAGAAATCTTCAGGAAAAAAATAACAATACAGTGCCATTTCTCTCCACTGACCCTAAGCATAAGCACAGGGACACCTATAGGAACCAACACAACACCAACACTCGCTTACACCAAGCCCTGTCCCCCATATTCCAGCGGAACCACCCTTCTCATTTTCCAGTGATGCCTTAGCAGTCCCCTCCTCTAGAAAACTGGCCCCAAACCCTGCTCACACCACACCTTCCCACTCAGGAGTTTTGAGGAGCCTCAGTTACAGCAGCAGTGGCAACAGGTCTCATTTCACAAACAGACCAGAGCACACCTAAGTTAAAATGTGCCACATTCAGTCCAGGGACCAGAGATTCCTTGTAATAGGCAAACAAAGCCTCTGTAGGCGACTGACCTAAAGGATACAGCGGCAAAGACAAAACATAAGAGCACATGCAGAACACACTGGAGACACTCCAGGAAGCACCAGGCCTAGGGAAACAGGGGGACACTACATGGCAGGGCACTACAGGATCTCTTCATCATAAGATCATTACCCTAAGGAACAGAAGATGTAGCTTATTTCCTAACACAGAAAATGGGCACAGAAATGTAGGTAAAATGAAAAGACAGAGAAATTTATCCCAAATTAAAGAACAGTACAAGGCCATGTCCAGAGATCTAAGCAAAACAGAAATAAGTAACATGCCCAATAGAGAATTTAAAGTAATGATCACAAAGATACTCACTGGACTCGAGAAAAGAGTGGAAGACATCAGTGAGACCCTTAACACAGAGATAAGGAATAAAATAGCATTGATAAAGGGCTCAATAAACCAAATGAGAAGCATGCTAGATGGAATGAACAGCAGGATGGAAGAAGCAGAGGAACAACTCAGTGACCCAGAAGACAGAATAATGGAAAGTAATCAAGTTGAACAAGAGAGAAAAGAACTATGAAAAATGAAAACAGACTTAGGGAACACAGTGACTCCACCAAATGTAATAGTATTCATATTATAGGAGTCCTAGAAGAAGGAAGACAAAAGAGGGTACAAAATTTACTTGAAAAAATAATAGCTGAAAACTTCCCTGATCTGGGGAAGGTAACAGATATCCAGATGCAGGAGGCACAGGGAACTCCCATCAAAATTAACAAAAGGAGGTCAATACCAAGATATATTGTAATTAAACTGGCAAAATATAGTGATAAAGAAAAAAAATTTTAAAGCAGCAAGGCAAAAGAAGATACCCAAAAGGCTAGAAACCCAAAAAGGCTAGCAGGGGATTTTTCAGCAGAAACTTTGCAAGCCAAAAGTGAGTGGCCTCATATATTCAAACTGCTGAATGGGAAAAATCTGTAGCTAAGAATACTCTATTCAGCAAGGCTATCAATCAGAATAGAAGGAAAGATAAAGAGCTTCCTAGGCAAATAAAAACTAAAGGAGCTCATGACCAAAAAACCAACCCTGTAAGAAATATTTAAGGGGACTTGTTGAGTGGAAAGGAGAGACCAAAAGTGACAGTATAAAAGTAGGAAACAAAAGGAGTAAAAAATAATATTTCTGTCAAAAATCAGACAAGGCATTCACAAAATAAAAGGAAAATTTGTCAAATATGTAAATATGTGAAATATGATAAAATATACCTAAAATGTGGGCAGGAGAGAAGTAAAGAATGGTTCTAATTTTATTTTTTTATTTATTTATTTTTTTAATTTTTTTTTCAACGTTTTTTATTTATTTTTGGGACAGAGAGAGACAGAGCATGAACGGGGGAGGGGCAGAGAGAGGGAGACACAGAATCGGAAACAGGCTCCAGGCTCCGAGCCATCAACCCAGAGCCTGACGCGGGGCTCGAACTCACAGACCGCGAGATCGTGACCTGGCTGAAGTCGGACGCTTAACCGACTGCGCCACCCAGGCGCCCCAAGAATGGTTCTAATTTTAAATAATGATAAAATTAATATAGACAGCTATATGCATAAGAGGTTATATACAAACCTAATGTTAATCATATATCAAAAATCATTAATAAGTATGTAAAGAACAAAGAGAAAAAATCCAAATATATCAATAAGGAAAATCATCAATGATAGAAGAAAATGATCAGAGAAAATCTTCAGAAACCACAAAACAAATAATAAAATGAGAATACATTATCAATAATTACTTTGAATATAAATGGACTAAATGCTCCAATCAAAAGACATCGGCAGCACATATACTAAAAGACATAGGAGGACAGAATGGAAAGAAAGCAAGACAAATCTATATGTGGCTTATAAGAGACCCATTTTAGACCTAAAGACACAAGCAGAATGAAAATGAGGGGGTGGAGAAATGTCTATCATAAAAATGGATGTCAACAGAAAGATGAGGAACAATACTTATATCAGAGAAAATAGACTTTAAAACAAAGACAGTAACAAGAAACAAAGAAGGACACTATATAATCATAAAGGGGATATCCAACAAGAAGTTGTAACAATTCTTAATAACTAGGACACCCATCTTACGAGCAACAAAAGACATAAAACAGTTAATAACAAACATAAAAATCAATAATAATACAATAATAGTTGAGTACTTTAACACCCAACTTACATCAGTGGACAGATCATTTAAACAGAACATCAACAAGAAAACAATGATTTTGAATGCCACGCTGGAACAGCTGGATTTAACAGATACATTCAGAACACTCTATCCGAAACAGCAGAATACATGTTTTTTTAAAGTGCACATGAAACATTCTCCAGAATAGATCACATATTAGATCTCAAAACAAGTCTCACCAAATTGAAGAAGATTTAAGTCATACCATGCATATTTTCAGGCCACAATGCTACAAAACTAGAAGTCAACCACAGGAAAAAAACCTGTAAAGATCACAAATACATGCAGGTTAAATAACATGCTACTAAACAATGAATGGCTCAACCAGGAAATCAAGGAAGAAATAATAGCACATGGAAACAAATGAAAATGAAAACACAAGGTTCCAAAACCTCTGGGAAGGAGCAAAAGCAGTTCTAAGAGGGAAGTTCAAGGCAATTCAGGCCTACCTCAAGAAGCAAAAAAAAAAAAAAAAAAAAAAAAAAAACCTCAAATAAATAACCTAACCTAAACCTAACCTTACACTCAGAGAAGATAGAAAAAGTACAACAAACAAAACCTAAAACCAGCAGAAGGAATGAAATAATAAATATTAGAGCAGAAATAAATGACATAGAAACTAAAGAAACAATAGAAAAAAATCAATGAAACCAGGAACTGGTTCTTTGAAAAAAATTAATAAAATTGGTAGACCTCTAGTTAGACTTCTCAAAAAAAAAAAAAAAGGAGAAAGGACCCAAATAGACAAAATCACAAATAAGGGAGGATAAATAACAGCCAACACTATAGAAATATGAACAATTATAAGAGTGTATTATGAAAATCTATATGCCATCAAACTGGACAATCTAGAAAACATGGATAAATTCATAGAAACATATAAACTCCCCAAATTGAAACATGAAGAAATAGAAAATCTGAACAGATGGATAACCAGCAAAGGAATGGAATCAGTAATCAAAAAACTCCCAACAAACAAACGTCCAGGACCAGATGGCTTCACAGGCAAATTCTACCAAACATTTAAAGATGAGTTATTACTTACTCTTCTCAAACTATTCCAAAAAATAGCAAAGGAAATAAAACTTCCAAATTCATTCTATGAAGCCAGCATTACCCTGATACCAAAACCAGATAAAGACACCATAGAAAAGAGAACCACAGGCCAATATCCCTTATTCCTGCTGAATATACATGCAAAAGTCCTCAACAAAATACTAGCACACTGAATCCAACAATACATTAAAAACATCATCCACCACAATCAAGTGGGACTTATTCCAGGGTTTCAAGAGTGATTCAATATTGGCAAATCATATCAATAAGAGAAAGGATAAGAACCATATGATCATTTCAATAGAGGCAGAAAAAAAACATTTGACAACGTACAACATTGATTCTTGATAAAAACCCTCAACAAAATAGGTTTAGAGGAAACATATCTCAACATAATAAAGGCCATCTACATAAATCCCACAGGCAACATCATACTTAATGGGGAAGAACTGAGATTTTCCTTTAAGGTCAGCAACAAAACAAAGATGTATACTCTTACCATTTTTATTCAACATAGTACTGGAAGTCTTAGCCACAGCAATCAGACAACAACAACAAAAATAAATAAAAGGCATCCAAATTGATAGGAAGAAGTAAAATTTTCACTATTGCAGATGACATGATACAAAATATAGAAAACCCAAAAGACTACACCACAAAACTACTGGAACTGATGAAGAAATGCAGTAAGGTCACAGGATACAAAATCAATATACAGAAATCTGTTCCATTTCTGTACACCAATAATGTAACAGCAGAAAGAGAAATTAAGAAAGCAATCCCATTTACAATTGTACCAAAAATAATAAAATACCTAGGAATAAACCTAACCAAAAAGGTGAAAGATCTGTACTCTGAAAACTATAAAACACTGATGAAAGAAATCCAAGACGACACAATGAAATGGAAAGACATTCCATGCTGAGGAATTAGAAGAATAAATATTGTTAAAATGTCTATACTGCCCAAAGTAATCTACATATTCACTGCAATCCCTATCAAAATACCAACATGTTTTTTCACAGAACCAGAATAAATGATCCTAAAATTTGTATGAAACCACAAAAGACCCTGAAAAGCCAAAGCAATGTTGAAAAAGAAAAGTAAAGCTGGAAGCATCACAATTCCAGACTTCAAGTTATATTACAAACCTGTAGTAATCAAAACAGTACAAAAATAGACACATAGATCAATAGGACAGAACAGAATTCCAGAAACAAACCCACAACTATAGGTCAATGAATCTTCGACAAAGCAGGGAAGAATGTCCAATGGGAAAAGAATGTCTCTTCAACAAATGGTGTTGGGAAAACTGGACAACATGCAAAACAATGAAACTGGATCACTTTCTTACACCATATGCAAGAATAAATTCAAAATGAATTAAAGACCTAAACATGAGACATGAAACCATGAAAATCCTAGAAAAGATCACAGGCAGTATGTTCTTTGACACAGGCTGTAGCGACTTCTTTCTAGGATGTCTCCCGAGGCAACAGAAACAAAAGTAAAAATGAACTATTAGAACTACATCAAAATGAAAAGCTTCTGCATAGCCAAGGAAATAGTCAACAAAACTGATAGACAACCTACTGAATGGGATAAGGCATTTGCAAATGACATATTCAATAAAGGGTTAGTACTAAAAATATATAAAGAACTTACAAAACTCTACACCAAAAAGACAAATAATCCCAATTTAAAAATGGGCAGAAGGAATGACCAAACATTTCTCCAAAGAAGACATTCAGATGGACGACAGACATATGAAGAGATGTTCAATATCAGTTATCATCAGAGAAATGTTATCAAAGCTACAATAAGATACCTCACACCTGCCAGAATGCTTAAAATCAACAACAGAAGAATCAACAAGTGTTGGTAAGGATGTGGAGAAAAAGGAACCCTACTGCACTTTTGGTGAGAATAAAAACTGTTGCAGCCACTGTGGAAAACATTACGGAGGTTCCTCAAAAAGTTAAAAATAGAACTATCCTATGATCCAGCAATTGCACTAAATGGGGATTTACCCAAGGAATACAAAAACACTAATTCAAAGGGATACATGCATACTAATGTTTATTGCAGTATTATTTATAATAGCCAAATTATGGAAGCAGTCCAAGTGTCCATTGATTGATGAAAGGATAAAAAAGAGGTGGTGTATATATATATATACACAATGGAATACTATTCAGCCATAAAAATGAATGAAATCATGCTATTTGCAATGACATGGTAGAGCCAGAAAGTATAATGCTATGCAGAATAAGTTAGAGAATGACAAATACCATATAATTCCACTCATATGTGGAACTGAAGAAAAACAAATGAGCAAAGGGAAAAAAATTTAGAGAGGAGAGAGAGACAAATGAAGAAACAGACTCCTAATTATAAAGAACAAAGTGAGTATCACCAGAGTGGAAGAGGGTGAGGGGAATGGGTTAAATAGGTAATGGGGATTAAGGAGTACACTTGTCATAATAAGCACTGTGAATCATTTGAAGTTGTTGAATCACTATATTGTACAACTGAAACTAATAAAACATTGAATGTTAAAAAAATGAAAAAAAACACATATTTAAAGGAAAAAGGGAAATATGGTATATACATGTTTACACATACCCATGTGTGTACGTACACACACACACACACACAGGAATACTATTTGGCCATAAAAATGTATGGAGTCTTGCTATTTGTAACAACATAAATGGACCCTGAGGACATTATTTTCCTCACTATATTTCTCATGCTAAGTGAAATAAGTCAGAAAGAGAAAGACAAATATCATTTGATCTTAGTTATATGTGGAATTAAAAGAAAAAAAACCAAGCAGACTCATATATACAGAACAGATTAATGATTAATCATTGCCAGAGGTTGTCAGACATGCGAAATTGGGTTGGGCAGAATGGGTGAAGGCAGTCAAAAGATACAAACTTCCAGTTATAAAATAAGTAATTCCTGGGATGTCATGTACATCATGGTGACTACAGCTATTAATATTGTATTATATATTTCAAAGTTGCTAACAGATTAAAGTTCTCATCATAAGAAAAGAAATTCTGTTACTCTGTATGGTGATAGATGTTCACTACACTTACCATGGTGATCATTTTGCAATATATACAAATATCAAATCATTATTATGTTGTATACTTGAAACTAATATAAGTTTGTATGTCAGTTATACCTCAATAAAACAAGTACATAATAAAACACTACAATTCTAGTAAAAAAAAAAAGAATGATGTCAAAATGGTTCAATGTGATTAATTCTAACCAGTTATATTTTGCAGGTTCACATCAATATGAAAGGGCAGCTTTCAGTTTATTTGTGTCAGGGCATGTTTCAGCAGTTTCTTTAATAAGTTTGAAGATATTTCAATAAATAGAAAAATTCCAATAAAGACGTTTGAAAATTAAATGAGAAGATCTGTTAGCAGCAAAAACATATCTTTTGAATTAATTTTTAGGTACTTTCTCTTAGAAGCTACTTATGATATATTCATATAAAGATACAAAAGAAAATATAAAAGTAACTCCTAAAATTTTTCCTATGTCCACGTGAAAAACATTTGCATAAACACGAGTGGTAGAGGAAGATTCATTAATACTGCTCTTAGTTTTTTAATATACAAAGAAATAACAGTAACAAATTACACCTTCAAAAGATAAAAGGGAGGGGTGCCTGGGTGGCTCAGTCAGTTGAGTGTCAGACTTTGGATCAGGTCACGATCTCACAGTTCATGAGTTCGAGCCCCATGTCAGGCTCTGTGCTGACAGCTCAGAGCCTGGAGCCTGCTTCGGATTCTGTGTCTCCCTTTCTCTCTGCCCCTCCTCCGCTTGCACTCTTTCACTCTCTCTCTCTCTCAAAAATAAACATTAATTTAAAAAAAAGATAAAAGGGACATAATTCTAGTCAGTGGGACTATATCATTCACATTTCAAAGTAATCTTAAAACATCAGGTGAGGTTTTGGGACAAGATGGCAGAAATTAAATTCTCTCTGTTCTTCCTCTTAAGTATAACTAAATAATGTGGAAATAATAGAGTGCACAATCAGTTGGGTACTGAAGGATGAAAATTTGAAGGTGGACTAACTAGGGACTCCCAGGACTTGTGGAAAAACAAATCAGTTTGGCTTCTCCCAATTCCCCACCCAGTGACAAGACCAGGCTCAGCATCTCCTGACTCTTAGCTCAAAGGCAAAGGCAGCACAAGCCCAGTAATGTCCTGACCCCCAACCCAGCAGAAGGCAGTTCAGGTGGGCTTTTTCCTCCCCTGGTAACACTGGTGGAAGTTCCACTAGTAGCATGTGGCCTGGAGTTCTGGCCCAGGTCAGCAGCAGTGGGGCTCAGTACTGTCAGATGAACCAAGCAGACCTAACTAGTACTACAAGGACTCTGAAAACTAAATTGTCATTAGAACCACAGCCCACAAAAGTAGACCAGGACCAATGCATCTAAATAGGATAATTGCCTGCTAAAATAGAGTAATGTATTTAAATAGGATCCAGAGTCTCCCAAAATATATCCAAAATGTCCAGAAGACAAATGAAAATTCCTTGTCATACCAAAATCCAGGAAAATCACAATCTGAATGTAAAAAAACAATCAAGAGATGCCAACAACAGGCTGAATTAGATATTGGAATTATCTGACAGGGATTTTAAAGCAGCCATCACCAAAATGCTTCAATGAACAATTACAAATAACCTTGAAGCAAATGCAGAAACAGAAAATCTCATAGAAAAATAGAAGATATTGGGGCGCCTGGGTGGCTCAGTCGGTTAAGTGTCCATCTTCGGCTCAGGTCATGATCTCACAGTTTGTGAGTTAGAGCCCCGCATCAGGCTGTCAGCGCAGAGCCAGCTTTGGATCCTCTGTTCCCTTCTCTCTCTGCCCCTCCCCTGCTCATTCTCTCTCTCTCTCCCAAAAATAAACAAACATTAAAAAAAATTTTTAATAAAAAAATTTTTAAAAAGAAAAATAGAAGATATTAAAAGAGTTAAGTGGAATTCCTAAAAATAAAGCACAAAGGAAGTGACATCACCTAGATGGCAACATAGGTTGTTTCCGACTTGGCTCACAAAAGCAACTATTCAAGAACAATATACCACTGAAAGAATCCTAGAACAAGGGGGTGAAGCTGAGGCAACCTTCTGCACCACAGAGACCACATCAGACTGGATTAAAAGGGTAAGAGAAGTGGCTATACATTGGTCATGCTGCACCTTCCCGAGACCAGCACATGTGAAGAGTTCTCTCCTGAGCCTCCAGTACATCCAGTGGGAAAACAGAACCTGGGGGGAAAACAAGCCCTCCCTCAGCATTGTGGGTTGCTTTATCAGAGCCCCTATTTTGATCTCGCACCACAGGTATTGCAGGGGAATCTGCAGGGCTCCACTGGGAATCCGAGTATGACAGGGAAAGAGGGAGGGGCTTTCAAAGGCCAGCACACGGATCTTGGCAGACCAAATTCATACTTGCAGTGTTCAAGCAGTAATCCCAAACAGTGGTTTTGCTCATCTGCAGAACCAAGTCGGGAATATATTCTGACTAGTAAGATATCATTGTGGTTTTATGTGCATTAGCCTAGTGACTAGTGATGTTGAACATCTTTTCATATACTTGTTGGCCTGTTGTATATCTTGTTTAGAGAAATGTCTATTCAGGTCCTTTGTCCACTTTTTAATTGGGTTATTGATTTTATTGAGTTGTGGGAGTACTTTATATATTCTGGATATTAACCCATTATCAGATATATAGTTTACAAATATTTTTCCCATTCTATAGGTATTCTTTTAACTTTGTTGATGGTTTCTTTTGTTGTGAAGTCTTTTAGTTTATGTAGTCCCACTTGTTTATTTTTTATTTTGTTGCTCATGTTTTAGGTGTCATATCCAGAAAATCACTACCAAGGCCCATGTCTTAGGAGCTTTATTCCTGTGTTTTCTTCTAGGAGTTTCATGGCTTCAGGTCTTACATTTAAGTCTTTAATCCATTTCAAGTTAACTTTTGTGAGTGGTATAAGATATGGATCCAGTTTCATTCTTTTACCTGTGTATATCCAATTACCCCAGCCCCATTTATTGAAAAGATGGTCTTTTCTCCATTGAGTATTCTTGGCTCCCTTGTGACATAATAGTTGACCTGTATATGCTTGGGTTTATTTCTGGGCTCCTGATTGTGCTCCATTGGTCTATTTGTCTGCTTTTATGCCAGTATGATACTGTTTTGATGACTATAACTTTATAGTATAGCTTGAAATCACGAAGTGTGATGCCTCCTGCTTTGTTTTTTCTTTCTTAGGATTTATTTGGCTATTTAGGGTCTTTTCTGGTTCCATATATATTTTAGGAGTGATTTTTCTTCCTCTATGATAAATGCCACTGGAATCTTTACAGGGATTGCACTGAATCTATAGATGGCTTTCAGTAGTACTGACATTTTAACAATACTCACTCTGCTAAGCCATAAACACAGAAGACCTTTTTATTTACTTGTGATTTCTTTGATTTCTTTGACCCATGTCTTGTAGTTTTCAGAGTAGAAATCTTCCCCCTCTTTAAATTTAACACTTAAGTACTTTGTTGTTTTGGATGCTACTGTAAATGGGATTGATACCTTTTATCTCTTTCTTTGCCTGATTTCTCTAGCTAGGACTTTTAGTGTATTGTTGAATAAGAGTGGTGAGAATGGGTACCCTTGTCTTGTTCCTAATATTAGAAGAAAAGTTTTCAACCTTTCATCACTAAGTAAGATGTTAGCTGTGGATTTGTCTTACATGGCCTTTATTATATTGAGATGTGTTCCTTCTAGGTCTAATTTCTTAAGAGTTTTTACTATGATTATTTATGTCAGATGAGTTTTCTGTATCTACTGAGATGATCATATGATTCTTCTCTTTCATTCTATTAATATGATCATATGATTAATTTCTTTCAATCCAATCATTGATTGATTTGCATTTGTTGCACTATCCTTGCATCCCAGAGATACATCTCACTTGATTATAGTATATGATCCTTTTAATGTGCTGTTGAACTCAGTATGCTAGTATATTACTGAGAGTTTTTACATCTATATTAATCAGGGAATAGGCTTATCATTTTAATTTCTAGTAGTATCCTTTTCTGGTTTGGGTATCTGGAAAATGCCAGTGGGGCTTGAACTCATGAACCACAAGATCATGACCTGCGCCGAAATCAAGAGTCTGATGCTAAATCTACCGAGACATCCAGGCAACCCCTTTAATGCAAATATTGTTTCTTTTCTTTTTGTCCTCTAACTTCCATCAGCTTTCTTCACTCTGCTTCACTCTTTTTTAATTTTTGCTACTCTGCTTAATTTCTAATGTCTTATTTCCAAGTCACTAATTCTTTCTTCTGAGTGGTTTAGTTTACTTTAGAAACTCTGTGGAATTCTTCAGTTACATTGTATTTTTCACCACTAAGATTTCTGGAGTTTTTTTAAAAAAATTTTTTAATGTTTATTTATTTTTGAGAGAGAGAGAGAGAGCGAGCAGGGGAGAGGCCGAGAGAGATGGAGACACAGAATGCGAAGCAGGCTCCAGGGTCCAAGCTGTCAGCACAGAGCCTGATGCAGGGCTCAAACTCACAAACTGTGAGCTGAAGTCAGTCACTCAACCAACTGAGCCACCCAGGCACCCCTGTATTTTTTTTTTGATGGTTACTATTTCCTTGTCAAACTTCTCACTCTGTTTATGGATTTTTTCCCCTAATTTTATTTAGTTGTCTGATCTGTGTTTTCTTACAGTTCCTGAAATTTCCTTAAATTGTGAATTCTTTGTCAGTTTAAAGATCTCCATTTCCTGGGGTGCTTGGGTGGCTCAGTCAGTTGAGTGTCCAACTTCGGCTCAGGTCATGGTCTCACAGTCAGTGAGTTCAAGCCCCGTGTCAGGCTCTGTGCTGACAGCTCAGAGCCTGGAGCCTGCTTTGGATTCTGTCTCCCTCTGTCTCTGCCCCTCCCTCACTTAAGCTCTGTTCTCTCTGTCTCTCAAAAATGAATAAACGTTTAAAAATTTTTTTTAAAAGGATCTCCATTTACTTAGTGTCAGTTATTGAAGGTTTATTAGTTTTCCTTAGTTGTTTCATATTTACCTGATTTTTGTAATCCTTAATTCCTTACAATGGTATCTGTACAATTGAGTAATTGGGTTCCTCTTCCAGAGTTCACAGGTTTTCTTTGGCAGAGGCAGTTCTTCACCAGTCAGCTCTGTTTGGATATGTCTGCTAGTAATGTCTTTGTGCAGGGGGCCTGCTATTATGGTCCATTTTGGGGAAGGCAACTGTTCGAGTTCTGAGGACAGGGAAGGGAGGTATGCCAATGGCTGAGAACAGTTGGGTCAGACTTTTGGCTTGGTTCCCTATCCAAGTGAGGTTGCAGGATGGGCTCCATGGTTTCCTGGTCAGGTTTACTAGATGGTCAGGACTGCAGCTCTGAATTAGCATGCCTGACCTGGCAGGGCAGCAGGATGGGAACTGTGGTCTATGTAGCTCACTGTTTAGGGACTCAAATCCAGCCAGAGTGTGCACTGAATTCCCTGGTCAGGCAAGGCCACCAATTTTGCTCTGCAGAGAGGGGAAGCCAGAGGCTATGTGCCCTGTTAAAATGCCATAGGGCTGTTGAATGGCCTATGCAGCTACTGATGTGCTCTAGTTAGCTTCTCTGGTGGGACAGGCTGAAGACTTTATTCAACAATGAGTAGGGCTACAGATCAGATTCTCTGCCTGGACACAGGGGAAGAAGCAGCTCTAAAGTTGATAAAACTCTTTGTTCTAACTCACAAGCCTACCCACACCCCAAGTTCCCTGAACAAACAGAGCTCTTAGCCGTGTTCTGCAAACTATTGGCTCTATTTGCCTGCCTCTTGGCTCAACTGCTGCTGGGCCATATAGTTCCTAGTAGTTGTTGCCACCCTTCTGGTCAGATGGGGTCAGAAGACTTTCCACAGATGGTGGGGCTATGTTTTAGTTCCCTTGCTTGAGTGGGAGGAAGAGAGGCCCCTCCAGGCTACTATCAACTTCCCAGATTCTCTGGTTGGGAGGGACTGGGAACTACCCTCAGCCTTGGCTATGAATCAATCCCCTTTCCCATGCATAGCACAGGAATGTTTTACACTCAGTACTGGCTTTATTCTGGGGGCAATCAACTTTTCCCACTCGCCTCTTGGCTCAAGTGCCACAGGGCCCCACAGCTTCCAGAAGTTGTTGCTAGACCTTCTGTTCCAATGGGGCTGGAAAACACTTTCCACAATGGGTGGTGCTGTGATTCAGCTACTTGCCTGGGTGTGGGCAAAGTGAGCTCTAGAAATATTGCCTTACACCTGTTAGAACAGCCATCATCAAAAAGACAAGATAAAAAATGCTGGCAAGAATGTGGAGAAAAGAGAACTGTTGTGCAGTTAGTGGGGTTGTAAACTGGTACAGCCACTATGAAAAACAGTATGGAAGATCATCAAAAAATTTTTAAAAATGGAACTAGTATATGATTCGGCAATTTGACTTTGGGGAATATATCCCCAAAAAACAAAAACACTAACTCCAAAAGATAATCTGCACCCCTGTGTTCATAGCATTATTTACAATAACCAAGACACAGAACATGGAAACAACCTAACTATCCAGATGGATGAATATATAAAGAAATTGTGGTGTACACACACACACACACACACACACACACACACACAAGAATATTATTCAGCCATAAAAAGGGGAAATCCTACCATTTGCAACAACATCAATGGACTCTGAAGGCATTATGTTAAGTGAAATAAGTCAGAGAGAGAGATAAATGCTGTATAATCTCATAAGTGGAATCTAAAAATAACCAAAAACCAAAATACAACAAAAAAATCCACATAAATTCACAGAAAAAGAGATTAGAGGTTTGCAGAGGCAGAGGGTGAGGGGGGGGGGAAATTGGAAGTTGGTAGTCAAAAGGTACAAATGTCTAGTTATAAAATAAATAAGTACTGGGGGTGTAATGTACAACATGATGACTATCGTTAACACTGTTGTGTGATATATAGAAAAGCTGTTAAGAAAGGAAATCCTGTGAGTTCTCACCACAATGAGAAAAATTTTTCCCTTCTTTCTTTTTTTCTTTTTATTGTATTTATATGAGATGGATGTTATTTGAACCTACTGAGGTAACCATTTCATAATGTAAATGTAAATTAAACCAGCATGGTGTATCCCTTAAACTTATACAGTCAGGTATGTCCACTGTTTCTCCATAAAACTGGAACGAAAGTACAATCATAGAAATAAAAACCTTATTGAATTGGCACAATAGCAGAATGAATAGAACAAAGGAAAAAAATCAGTGAACCTGAAGCGAGATCAATAAAAATTAATCTGAACAATACAGATAAAATATTAATTTACAACTACCAAATAATAACACAATTATATACCTGGTTGTAATTTATTTCTTTAGATTAGCTGGAATTTTACTCTATATTATACTATTCCATTTTTCTTTTTTTTAACCCTTATAAGCTTTTCTTAAGAACAGAATATTATAATAATGAGAACAAGAAAACACAGTCACTAAATTAAAAATCCATATGATCATTAACATAAAAAAGTAAAAATAATACCTACTATTTTTATTGAACATACAAATATAAGAACACAGAAGCTTCTTGAATCAAGATACTCTACACACCTATTGAGTGCAAATACTTCAAAATACTCATTGTTTTCATGGTATTAATTTGAAGATACTCACCTTCTAACTAAATCTGGTTTTAGAAGAGTTGCTTGTTGTTCAACTCCAACTGCCTGGGATATAGGCTGTAAATAGTACAGAAATAAAACTTGTTATAACAGCAGGCTTCAAGCTAAAAATGCAATCTGCTATTATTTCAAAAAACATGGTTTTTACATTTCATATTTTAGTTAACTCACAAACTAGGTAGAATGTCCACATTATGGAATGTTTGATATTACCAAAGACAAAGAAAAATAAAGTGTAGCAGTATTCATATTCATTAAGATTTTCCACTAAAAAAGATAGCATTCTTTTATATACCTTTGTTTGTGTTATTTTTCAATGGAGAACATCAACATTCAGCTTCCAGGCCTGATGGGAAAACCAGTACTAAAAGGGAGAGTTGCTGCCATTTCACAAATAGATGAATAAATGAATCAAACTTTCACTTATTGCATGTTCTGGCTCTTTCTCACTCTCTTTACACTAAACTGCTGACAACTATCCCTTTGAGGTGTTAGTATCAGCAGCTGCAATACTGGCTTCTAGGAGAAAAGCTTAAGCCCTCTAAGAAGGAAAATGCCAACTATGTTGGAAAAAAAATTTTAAACATTTATCTAATCCATCTTATGTACTGCCACTGGTGATAGCCCAGTGACCTTAAAACGCAAATCTACCAAAACTGATGTCTGCCCTACCAAGTTTAAACCATCTATGATAGTTCCCTATAAATAAGGTTAAGTTCCTTTGGATGGCAAAGTCCTCAGTGAACTGGTCCCTGCCACATTCTCTAGACTCCTCTACTTGAAGACACACTGAACTGTAGCTCCTTTGAATGAGTTGGGCTCTTCCATATGCTGTGACTCTACTCATGTTCCTTCATCTTCCTGGTCTATTTCAACTCCTCCTCAGTCCTGTCCATTCTATGGATGGGACTCCTTTATATAAGAAGCTTCTATCACCGTAGGTTCCAGATAGTCCAGCAAAATCGCTTTGGGTACTCTTTAAAAAAAATGTGCCTGGATGGCTCAGTCAATTAAGCGTCAGACTTCGGCTCAGGTAATGATCTCACAATTCGTGAGTTCAAGCCCCACATTGGGTTCTCTACTGTCAGCACAGAGCCTGCTTTGGATCCTCTGTCTCCTTCTCTCTCTGCCCCTCCCCTGATCACTCTCTCTCTCTCTCTCTCAAAAATAAACATTAAGAAATATTTTAAAAATAAAAAACATATACCTTATCTCATATCTTGTTTTCTAAACAATAAGGGATGAAGGTTTCCTAGAGAAATGACCGATTCCAACATTGGGGCAAAGAAAGTACAAGATGAAGCTGGATCATCTTGTTATGCCAAAAAATAAAGAACTGCTCAAAGAATGATGGGAACATATCAAAAATATATAGGAGTCAGCTTGAAGGGGTTCCCACTGTCCAAATATGGGACGATTTGGACATCAAAATAAATAATTATAGTAACTGGAATATAACCCATTCAATAAAATAAAAACACATGAGTTTATACTGATACAAAGTCTTTGCAGCACAAGGCAACTAATAAACACAAGGAATGATGAAATCATAAAATCATCAATGGATGATAAAACAGGTGGGTAAAAGTTACATAGATTCAGAATATCTCCCCACAGATTACTGATTAATTATAAAAGCAACAAAAAGGGTCACTTTATACTAGAAAACCATACAGCATATAGCAAGTGTCACTTTATACTAGAAAACTATACAGTATATAGCAGGCCCCATCTTAAATAAGGAATCAGATTGAACCTCAGCAATAGTGGGACAAACTGACATCACATACCTCCTAATATGATATGATGTGCAAAGAACACATTGCTTATATATAGTATTCCTGACAAAAATGCATCATCTGAATCTGAACAAGAGGAAATTTCAAACAAACTCAAATTGAAGGACATTCTACAAAATAACCAATCTTTAGTCTTCAAAAAAATATCAATGTTATAAAAGACAAAGAAAAGCTGAGGAACTGTTCTAGATTAAAGGAGACAAGAGAGACAACACAAGTAAAGGCAATGCATGATCTTCAATTAGATTTTAAATCAAGGGAGCAAAATTGCCTACATGGACATTAATTGGACAATTGGTGAAATTTTAATGTGGACAATGGTTTAAGTAATAATAATATATTTATATTAAATTCCTTGAATTTTGTCATTGTATTGTGGTTAAAAAATGTCCTTATTCTTATACTGAAATATTTAGGAGTAAAAGGGCATCATATCTGCAACTAGTTCCCCCATGCTTCACAGGGAAAATCATGTGTGCATAAATGGATAGATGGATGGACGAATGGATGGACAGAGTGACCAACCAAATAATAAATCGATGGACCGTCATCCAGCAATGCCTTTTATCATGTCCCTCTTTATCATATATGTTTAATGTCTGACTCCAAGGACTCTGCTATCTTTGTATTCTCAGTTCCTCTTACCACTTACCACAGTGTCTGGCACATTTTAGGCTTCGAATAATGTTTTAAGGCAGAAAGAAATAAGAAAGAAAACACTGACATAAGAAGAAAGGCTGTGCCATAAAAATGTTCATGATCCATTATTACGAATCCTGGACACAAATCCTAAGGAAATAATACAAAGGAAGAAAAAAGTACATAGTATAAAGTTTGTTTCAGAGTAAATATTCAATAAATGATAGATACCTCTGTGTTTTTATTGTGCTATTATACATAATAAAAATTGGCAGCAAATTAGTTGTTCAGGAATAGGGGAAGAGTTAGGTAAATATGAATATTTATTGTACTATTGTGTGGCCAATAAATACTAGAATTGTGAAAGCCAAGTAAAGGCAGGGAAAATCACTTACCAATGAATGAAAAAAGTAGAAAACAAAACTGTATATGTAAATACAACCACTTACACATGTGTCAAAAGCCGGGAATACTATAACAAATATAATCACTGCCATGTCAAGGAAATAGCATTCTAGTGATTTTTCCCAATCTTACTACTTTTTATGATGTTACTACATACATTTTATAATTTAAAACTTTCAAAGGATATCAAATACTAAGTGTACAGGAAAATTGGTATTTTCATAAACCACTGGTGGGATTGTAAACTGGTTAGTCCTTTTTGAAAAGTAATTTAACAATCAATGCATAAGTCTTACAAACATGTAGCAATTACATTTCTAGAAATTTGCCCAATAATTAAAAATGTATACAAAGGAAATAATTAAGAGTAGACAGCATGATTTAGCTACAAGAATGTTCCTCACAACACAGAATATAATTGCAAAGAGCAAAAAATTTATAGACACTTGTTTCCTTTATTTGCTCCATTAA
Source organism: Neofelis nebulosa (assembly GCF_028018385.1). Lineage (NCBI taxonomy): Eukaryota > Metazoa > Chordata > Mammalia > Carnivora > Felidae > Neofelis > Neofelis nebulosa. The sequence continues at coordinate 48,536,138 of NC_080800.1, forward strand.
ATAAATAATTGTATTTTACATGTTATCAGTGACAGATATATAGGTTATCTTATAAGTGAGAAAAAACTATAAAAGAGTATGTATACTATAGTTACATTAAAATTACATGTATGTTTAAGTATATAAAATGGTCTGGAAGAATATATGACAAGGTGTTAAGCTTATCTATATTCATCTTCTTTGGTAATAAGAAAAAAATAAATTCAACTTTTTACAGATTTATCAACCCTCAAATCTGGTAAACACAGGGCAGGTTTCCATTACTTCAATACACAACATTATGGTCATTTTAGACAAAAGTAAAAATGGAACATTTAATTAAATCTGAAAGACATCTAAAAAAATAGCCCAGCATCTATTTGTATATATTAGTTTTGAAACTCCTCAAAATATTATGAGAGAACTTGATTTGAAGCTATCATATGAAAAGACAGATGAACCGACTATTAGCCATGATTCTGAGGACACAAAGTAGCATTAATAATCCTGTTAATAATTAACACGTGGTTATAAAATATCCCAGATTGCTGTCACAGTAACTATGTCTTGTTTCTCTTTACTTAATCCATATTCTTTGCCTCTAGATTTATGCATCAAGGCACCATGTCAGTGTTCCATCTTGCTGGGTCTCAATATAATTCTTTTAAAATTTCTTTAATACAACCATTTAAGTTGGATACATTTTGTCGGATCTTGTGTGTACAAAAAAGAATTCTGATTGCCAAAGTATTTGCTTTTAGTGTTTTTAAACAGTAATTATGTTAAAGAGCTAAATATCTAACCTATAATTAGAAGCTAATTTAATTTGTCCAGGAAAAAACCTCAGTATGGGTTGACTGACTAGGTTGGAGGAGGAAAAGAAAGTCAAGAAATGGTACTTTGTGCTTATTTCTCAACTAACGCCCACCTTAAAATCCAATGAAAGACAGGCACCAATCCCCTTTCCTAATGAGACTTGATAATTTTGATGTCTGAGACTTTGATAATTTTCTAGTAAAATTCAATAATACTGAAGTACATCTGGACACATGCAGAATGAGGACAAGGCCAAAATGAAAAGCAAAGCTAGGCATGGATTCCATGAGCCATACCATGCTCTCCTCTCTATTTTGACATTTAGAACACTTTCTTACACTTGTTTCTAGGTCTTTCTCACCTGGGATGCTGTGAGCTATTTGAGGGAAAGACCATATCTCTAAAATTTATCACAATATTCCCAGCACCTAACCAACACCTGAAATAGGAATAGATGCTCACTCAGTAATTGTCTTTCACTATTATAATATTCTCATTGCTTTTATTTTTATTATAGCAACAAACCAATCAATATTAAGCATTTATTAAGTGCTAAGCACTTCATATACATTATTTAAACTTACTTAAACCCTTATGACAACTCTGAGCAGTAAGTATTGCTATCTTCATTTTACAAATGAGCAAGCTGAGGCTGTAAGTGATAGAAGCAAAAATTGAGTCAGTAAAAGGAAATTAATGAATAGATAAATAACTCCAGACAGTACTGAGGAGCAGAGACCCCTTGTGCATACCACAGAGGCTTTTCTGTTAAGTTTCGTTAGTTCCTAATCCTTTCTCCTTAACTTCCTTTGTCATTATTTGCCCTCCTCCCACCAGTGATTCTCAGCCCTGGATGCAGTTTATAATCTCAAGGGAAGGAGAAGAGAAGGAGAGAAAGGGAGGAGGGGAGACAGAAAAAGAAAAAGAAAACAAAAAACAAGAAAAGAAACATCTAAAAATTTCATAAACTATCTTGTTGTATTATCAATGCTACAAAACATGTCTCTCCTATGAAGTGCTTTTTATTTTTTAATAACTGCTATTTACTAAGCACTTACTACATGCCAGGCACTTCTTACATATATCTCATCTAAACCTAATGAGCCTGCAAGATAGGCATTTTTTCTGATATGATGAAAATTTTACATCATACAGAGAAGTTGAATAATTGTTCAGTGAAAACCCATGTATCTACCACTCACAGTCTATAGCATTTTAGTATAATTGCATATCACATGTATATCCATCAATCCATCTTATTTTTTACATTTCAAAGTTGCAAATGCAAGACAAGCATTTTAAAATGTCATTTTACAAATGAAAACAATCAGAGCTAAAATAAATACCTTTCCTCAAATCATACAGTAAATAATTCAGAGACACTGTTCAAACTCAGGTCTAACTCAAGATACAAACTGGTTCAAGCCTATATTTATGATGCATATACCTGTTTAACAGTGAAATTTTTGTCTAATTAAAAAAATTATCACTGTGTATGTCCACTTCCATATTTTTACACTTAAAAAGAATGCTTCATCTATAAAGTCATTGTTTAACCAAGCCGAATTCCTGGCCAAGCCAAGATTCCAAGTAATGAAATTTACCATAAAAAAATAAATGATCCAGGGCACCTGGGTGGCTCAGTTGGTTAAACATCAGACTTTGGCTCAGGTCATGATCTCAGGGTTCATGAGTTCGAGCCCTGTGTCAGGCTCTGTGCTGGGAGCTCAGAGCCTAGAGCCTGCTTCGGATTCTGTGTCTCCCTCTCTCTCTGCCCCTCCCCACTTGTGGTGTCTCTCTCTCTCTCTCTCTCTCTCTCTCTCTCTCTCTCTCTCTCTCAAAAATAAACAAACATGAAAAAAAGAAAGAAATGATCCACAGCACATTTCCATGGACAAACTCACGTCAAGACACACAGGCTATTAAACAGGCAAGGAAAAAAAGATGAAAACATACCGGCACCACAAAAACTGACAAACAAGAGTGATAGAAACTAGGAGGAAGTTTTATTAATTATAAGGCAGGTAGAACTAGATTAAAAAAAAAATTTACCTAGGCTTCACTCCAGGGCCTCCCTAGAGAGCACCTCATGAAAGGGAAACTAATTGAAAGTAGACTTATACTTCATACTTTCCCTGTATTATGTGCTGTCAGTTGAGTTATCAAGGGTCTGTACCAACCAGCAAATTGATAAGGCACTGCTCTTGTTGCAGCCCTCCAAGTTTCTACAGCTATTTGGAGGCAGAAACTAACCCTGTTTAAAAAAAAAAAAAACTGAAAGGAGTGAGAATGCATATTGGAGATAAAAAGGAGAGGACTAACTGAACCATTTAGCATTCTGGGAGGTAGAGTCCCTACAAGTAAAACCAAATCAGCAAGGATGCAGAAAGGAAAAATTTTGGCAGGTATACATGTTGAAGACTGCAGTCTTTACCATATTTGATTATTACAAGCATTAGAAAACATACTATGGGGGTAAAAGAAACCATACCTTATTAGCGAACTATAGATAAATGCCTGTTAATAAACAGTGTACATACCCTTGTCCTTAAACTGTATATCTGTGAAATGACTTAATCACCATTCGAAAAGACAACAGAAGTCAAAGAAAATCTGCATGAAGTCAGAGAGTTGGGCAGGGGAGGCCAGATCCTATAGGGATTTCATGCCATTAAGTATTGGTATTTTTACTATGAGTGATATGGGCAATAGAAGGTTTTGGGTAGGGTTTTGAGACATGATATGACTTGCATTTTGAGAGACATAACAAAGGACCATGGGGGAGGGGAAGGAAAAAAAAAGTTAGGGAGGGAGACAAACCATAAGACACTCTTAAAAACTGAGAATAAACTGAAGGTTGATGGGGGTGGGAGGGAGGGGAGGGTGGGTGATGGGCATTGAGGAGGGCACCTGTTGGGATGAGCACTGTGTATTGTATGGAAACCAATTTGACAATAAATTTCATATTTAAAAAAAAATAAATAAAAGGATCATTCTGCTTCTTAGAATGAGAAAAGGGTTATAAAGGAGCAAAGGCAGAAGGAAGGACAACAATTAGGCTACTGTAATCATTCAAGTAAGAGAGATTAGACCATCATGATAATGATGGAAGTGAGAAGTAGTCAGGTTGTAGATATATTTTAAAGGAAAAGCCAAAAGACTTTCTGATGATTTCAAGTGACATATGAGAAAAAGAGAAGAGTAAAAGATAACCACAAATATATGGCTTGAGTAACAAGAAAGAGTTTCCATTTGCTGAGATGGGGACAACTGTGGAAAGAACAGCCTTAGGGCAGTGGTCAGAGGGGAGTATAAAAAAAAGTGTTTGATTTTGGACACATTGAATTTGAAATGCCCATTGTATAATCAAATAGAGATGTTGGATATATACTGAAAGAAGCATGGCAAAAACAAACAAAAACAAAAAATTCTTTCCTAGAACACAAAGTCAAAAGTAAAGTGGGCTGGAAGTATCCATACGAAACACACACACACACACACACACACACACACACACACACACATATTCTGGTCTGTGTGCTGAGAACCCTGGAAACTATAACCCCCAAGTAACACAAAACACAGCCAACATCCATATTTTAGTTTCTAAATTACATTGCCCACTGAAAGGAATTAGGGCTCCATGGAAAAATGACTGATTCCAGAGGAGGGGCAGGGAAAATACAAAATGAGCCTGAAATACCATGCCGTGCCAGAAAATAAAGAAGTACTCAAAAGAATAACAAGAACATGTTGGGGCACCTGGGTGGCTCAGTCGGTTAGGTGATTGACTTTGGCTCAGGTCATGAATACACAGTTTGTGAGTTCGAGCCCCACATCTGGCTCTGTGCTGTTAGCAGAGAGCCTGGAGCTTGCTTTGGATTCTGTGTGTGTCTCTCTCTCTCTGCCCCTCCTCCCCACCCTCAAAAATAAACATTAAATTTTTTTTTAAAAAAAGAATAACAAGGACATGTCAAAAGGACACCACATCTACCTTGAATGGGTGCCTATTAACCAAATCTGGGGTACTTTAACCATCAAAATAAATAATGATAATATTATATCACAACTTAGTAAATAATATAAGGCCCCACTTACACAAATAAATAAATAAATGAGAAGGGACAGCTAATAAACATAAAGAGGAATGATGAAATTAGAATATCAATAGATACATTAACTAGTGGGTGAAAGTTTTGATGATGAAAGGGATACTTACATAGTCTCAAAACAGCTTCCTATAAATAACTCATAAATTATAAAGGGGAAAATGGCAACTTTATAGTGGAGAAGCCTGGCAGGCCCTGCTTGAACCATGTAATAAAAGTTAATATCACAAATTTTGGGACAAACTGGCATGGCTCCTAATATAGAGATGTCACTTACATGGTATTCCTGCCAAAAATCTATGATTTGAATCTAATCATGAGAAAACTTCAAATAAACATAAACTGAAGGATATTCTACAAAAAACTGGCCTGTGCTTTTCAACACTGTCAAGAAAAACAAAGAAAGGCTAAAGAAATGTTCAATATTAAAGCAGACTAAAGAAAAAGACAACTACCCTCCCCACCAAAATTTGACTAGGCACTTCACAAAAGAAGATATTTGAACGTCTAAGAATTACATGAGAAAGTGCACAACATTGTTACTTATCAGAGAAATGCAAGTTAAAAGCACAATATATACTACATCACATCTACCAGAATGGCTAAAATTTAACATACAGGTAATGCTAAGTGGTGATAAGGATGTAAAATAACTGGAACATTCATACATTGCTGGTAGGAATATATTTTTTAATGTTTATTTATTTTTGAAAGAGAGAAAGAGAGAACTACCAGGGGAGGGGCAGAGAGAGAGGGGACAGAGGATCTGAAGCAGGCTCTGCGCTGACAGCAGAGAGCCCAATGCAGGGCTCAAACTCATGAACCATGAGATCATGACCTGAGCCGAAGCTGGATGCTTAACTGACTGAACCACCTAGGCACCCGGGTAGGAATGTATTTTGACACAACTACTTGGAAAACTGTGTAGTATTATTTAGTATAGTTAAATATACTTTCATCCTGTGACCCAGCAATCCCAAACCTATATACAGACACAAGAGAAATGAGTGCATGTGTCCAACAATAAAACATACGGGAACATTCACAGCTGTTTATTTTTAAGAGTCAAAAAGGAGAACCAATCTTAATGTACATCAACAGAAGAATTGATAACTGAACTGTGGCATAATCTATAATAGTACAACTCAAAGCACAAAAAACAAACTAATGATACATGCAACAATGTGGGTGGATCTTAGTGAATCTTATAGGGGGCTGAAAATGTACTCTATCTTCATTTGCATTTAGTGGGGGAATAGATACGTGAAAATTCTTCAATTAGGGTACGTTAGATTTAGATTAGGGTACTTTAATGTATATATGCTTTATATACTTTAATAAAAATAAGAAATCTTTGGGGGACCTAGGTGGCTCAGTCAGTTAAGCATCCGACTTCAGCTCAGGTCATGATCTCACGGTTCATGGGTTTGGGCCCCACGTCAGGCTCTGTGCTGACAGCTCAGAGCCTAGAGCCTGCTTCAGATTCTGTGTCTCCTTCTCTCTCTGCCCTTCCCCTGCTATCTCTCTCAAAAATAAATAAACATTAAAAAATAGTTTAAAAAAGAAGAAATCTTTTTAAAAGCTGGTATGATCCAATTCTGATAAAATACTAAAAAATATTTTGTATATGTGTTTGTATGGAAAAATGTCTAGAAAACTAAAAAGGTTCATTTCTGAGAGGTGAGTTAACCAGTAATTTAAACTTTATACTTTGCTGTAATTTCGAAAAAGTATAAGAAGAAAAGTTATTTTCAAAAAGCTATTTTCAGAAGTAAAACTTTCACTATTGACAAATGACATTATTATACACAGAAAACCCTAAAACTCTACCAAAATTGCTAGAACTGATAAATGAATTCAGTAAAGTCACAGGATACAAAATCAATGTGCAGAAATCTGTTGCATTTGTATACACTAATAATGAAGCAGCAAAAAGAGAAATCAAGAAAACAACCACATTTACAATTGCACCAAAAATAATGATACCTAGGAATAAACCTAATCAGAAGTAAAGACCTGTACTCTGAAAACTGTAAAACACTGATGACAGAAATTGAAGAGGACAGAAAGAAATGGAGATATCCCATGGTCATGGACTGGAAGAAAAATATTATTAAAATTCCTAAACTACCCAAAGCAATCTATGTATTTAATGCAATCTCTATCGAAATACCACTAGCATTTTTCACAGAACTAGAACAAAATATCCTAAAATTTATATGGAATCACAAAAGACCACAAATAGCCAAAGTAATTTTGAAAAAGGAAAGCAAAGCTGGAGGTATCACAATTCTAGACTTCAAGTTATATTACAAAGCTGTAGTAATGAAAACAGTATGGTACTGGCACAAAAACAGACACATAGATCAATGGAACAGAATAGAAAACCCAGAAATAAACCCACAGCTATATGATCAGTTAATCTTCAACAATAGCAGTAAAGAATCCAATGGGAAAAAAACAGCCTCTTCAACAAATGGTGTTGGAAAAACTGGACAGCTACATGCAAAAGAATGAAACTGGACCACTTTCTTTCACCATGCATAAAAATAAGCTTGAAATAGATTAAAAACCTATATATGAGACCTGAAACCATAAATATCCTAGAAAAGAGCACAGGCAGTAATGTCTCCGACATTGGCTCTAGCAACCTTTTTCTAGATATGTCTCCTGAGGCAAGGGAAACAAAAGCAGAAATAAATTATTGGGACTTCATCAAAATAAAAAGCTTCTGTACAGCAAAGGAAACAATCAACAAAACTGAAAGGCAACCTATATAATAGGAGAAGATATTTGCAAATGATGTATCCAATAAAGGGTCAATATCCAAAATATATAAAGAACTTATACAACTCAACACCCAGAAAACAAATAATCCAATTTAAAAATGGGAATAAGATTCTCAGGATCCACATAAGAGTGAAAACATATGGTATCTATCTTTCTCTGTATGACTTATTTCACTTAGCATAACACTCTCCAGTTCCATCCATGTTGCTACAAATGTTTTCACTCTTATGTGGATCCTGAGAAACGTAACAGAAGACCATGGGGGAGGGGAAGAAAAAAAATGGTTAGAGAGGGAGGGAGCCAAAACATAAGAGACTCTTAAAAACTGAGAACAAACTGAGGGTTGATGGGAGGGTGGAAGGGAGGGGAGGATGGGTGATGGGTATTGAGGAGGCCACCTTTTGGGATGAGCACTGGGTGTTGTGTGGAAACCAATTTGACAATAAATTTCATATTAAAAAAATAAAAATAAAAACTTGCCAAAATAAAAATAAACAAATAAACAAATAAAATAAATAACTAAAAATGGGCATAAGAAATAAACGGGTATTTCTCCAAAGAAGACATCCCAGATAACCAACAGACACAAGAAAAAATGCTCAACATCACTTATCACTAGGGAAATACAAATCAAAATTACAGTATCACCTCACACCTGTCACAATGGCTAAAATCAAAAATTCAAGAAACAAGTATTGGTGAGGAGGTGGAGAAAAAGAAACTGACTTTCACTGTTGGTGGTAATGCAAACTGGTGCAGCCACTGTGGAAAACAGTATGGAGATTCTTCAAAAAGCTAAAAACAGCACTACCCATAACCCAGTAATCACACTACTGGGTATTTATCCAAAATATACAAAAACACTAATTCAAAGGGATACACGCACCTCTATGTTTATAGCAGCATTATTTACAATAGCCAAATCATGGAAACAGCCCAAGTGTCTGTCAACTAATGAACGGACAAAGAATATACGGTATATATATGCAGCAGAATATTATTCAGCCAGAAAAATGAATGAAATCTTGACATCTGAGAGTATAATGCTAAGTGAAACAATTAAGTCAGAGAAAGACAAATACCATAAGATTTCTCTCATATGTAGAATCTGACAGACAAAACAAATGAGCAAAGGAAAGAAGACAAATCAAGAAATAGACTCTTGGGGCACCTGTGTGGTAAAGCTTTACAGTTGGTAAAGCATCTGACTCTTGATTTTGGCTTGGGTCATGATCTCACGGTTCAGGAGTTCAAAAGCCCCATATCTGACTCTGTGCTAATGGTGTAGAGCCTGCTTGGGATTCTCTCTCTCCCTCTCTCTGCCTCTTCCCCACTTGTGAGCATGACCTCTCTCTCAAAATAAACACTAAGAAAAAAAGAAACAGACTCTTAACTGTAGAGAAAAAAACTGATGGTTTACCAGAAAGGAGATAGGTGGGGAGATGGGTTAAGTGGGTGATGGGCATTAAGGAAAGCGCTTCTTGTGATAAGCACTGAGTGTTGTATGTAAGTGATGAATCACTAAATCCTACATCTGAAACTAATATTGCGCTATGTTAACTAACTGGAATTTAAATAAAAACTTGAAAAAAAAACTGGTGTTGCATACCAAAACCAGTATCAGTATTAAGTCCAAATTGTTAAAACTATGTTTTAAAACTGAATGCACAGATAAAAAACTGAGAATGCTAACATGTATACTGTGATAAAATAAATATACTTCATCATTGCTATCCCCATTAAAGAACAGTTTGCCTTTCCCTCACATAACTTTATTAGTAATCCACAGATAATCAGTCTTTTAGCTCATTCCACCAACTTCCCAAATTGCAGATTTCAACTGTGCTTCTATTTTAGAGATTGGCTCCTTCCTGGAGAATGAGAGCTACTTGAAAGGTTCCCATCCTGTCAATATCCTCAATATCCCAACTAATTTATATTGCAAAACGGAGAAGGCCAAATAATGTCCCTGTAAATCAATCCAAATGACTAATGTCCTTATCATTACCAGCTTCTACATTCCGAAGACATCCTAAGCAATATGTGTCTTTTGAGAACATTTTTTGACAACATTCAGTAAATGCACCGACTGTTTAGACCAATTTTCCTTCAGTTAGAATAAAGTAATTTCACATAAATAAAATATTGCGCTAACTAGCATTTTTACATAAATGGTCTAATATCCTAGATCCAGAATCTCTCTCTCTAGAGAAACCAGACTAACATTACTTCTCAATTTTTATACATTTTCATTTAATGGAATTAACTACTTTATAGAGGAAGTTAGAATGAAGAATAAATGAGATGACACTGCTTGATACATTGTAGGTCCTCAATGTCAGCTCCCTAACTGTAAGATTTACTCCTTTCGAATGCCTTGAAAACTGGTCTCATTATATTAAAACTGTCTTTACCAACAGATATCTTATATTTTCACTCATATGTGGATCTTGAGAAACTTAACATAAGACCACGGGGGAAGGGGAAGGGAAAAATAGCTACAAACAGAGAGGGAGGGAGGCAAACCATAAGAGACTCTTAAATACAGAGAACAAACTGAGGATTGATGGGGGGGGTGGGTGAGAGGGTAAAATGGGTGATGCGCATTGCGGAGGGTATTTGTTGGGATGAGCACTGGGTGTTGTATGTAACGCGATGAACCACAGGAGTCTACTCCAAAACCAAGAGCACACTTTACACACTGTACTTTAGCCAATTTGACAATAAGTTATATTTTTTAAAAAACTGTCTTTATCAGAATAAACTTACTGTTTTTTTAATGTTTGTTTATTTTTGACAGACAGACATAGACACACACACACGCACAGGAACACACAGAGCACAAGTGGGGGAGGGGCAGACAGAGAGGGAGACACAGAATATGAAGCAGGCTCTAGGCTCTGAGCTGTCAGTACAGCCAATGAAGGACTTGAACTCATGAGCCATGAGATCATGACCTGAGCTGAAGTCGGATGTTTAACCGACTAAACCACCCAGGCGCCCCATAAACCTACTGTTTTAATCATATTCACACACACTAGACCCATGGATATTTCTGAACAAAGTGAACATGGTGAATCTTTTGCCAATTAACAACAGCATTATACCCATCAGTCCATTCTTCAGATAGTTTCTGTACTGTCTTGAAAGGACTAGAAAAACAGAAATGTAACCAGAGACAAAGTAAACATCTCAAAGGCACTAATATCTTCAGTAACTATCTTTTTGGGTATTAAACATACTATAGTTAGAATTAAAATCACCAAGAATAAAGTGTAAAGACATTACTTTCCTGATTTAAGAAACTGGAGCTGAACATTATGATTTCACTGAGATCAGCTATGAAGCAGTAATAAAATAGGAAATGTCAGTCAGAACCACAATTTCCAGAGTAATCTTACAAATGTACACATCAGATATGCTAATATGTAGATTTATCTGTGAAAAAAATTAATATATAAAAACATTTTATTGACTCCTGATGCATTGAAAATCTAAAATCTGGCCAATCCAGTCATTGCTTCTAACAATACCAACAAAAACCTGAAAGATACTCCTCATCCTAGTAGTCAATGCTAAACGTTTGCAACAACAAAAATCACTAAGTTACCTTTCCTTATGTTAATCCACATTATTCATACAGAAAAAAAATTCTAGGAGACTGAATCAATATGGTAACAGTGATCATATACATTCATTCTATTACTCTAGAAAGCAAGATGATGGTTTAAAAAACTGGAATAAAGTTATAACATCCTAGAAAAATTAAAAACGAGTGCCATCCACAGACCATAAATGGTGGAGAATCTCCAAATGAATAGAAAACAATAGTTCACATCCACAGGGAAACAAAATCATTGGAAACCAAAGCTTCAAACATATATGGAACATATATGGAGAAAACTACTACAAAGTTAGGAGTGATTTGGGAAGCACCAAACCTACTCACAGTAGATACCAGAAGCATGAAGTGGCCTTGGGGAATTTATCTGAGAGATTCAATGGGAAGGTAAAGAAGGAGCAACTGGGCAATCCTATCCACCTCCAAACCCCTGTTGTGCTAAGAGGTAAGTAGCAATGGAGATTGGCCAAAAATTCAAGAGGGAGCTGGGTTAGAAAACCAGGATCACCAAACCTCTCAGAAACACCAAAGCTAGAAAAAGAAAAGCACCAAAATCAAAAAAATCTTTAGAACAATTATCTTCAGGTAGGTACTTAATGCTGCCTGGAAGTGTTACTACCACTCATTTTACCATTCTCTTAGAAAACTTATTTATACCTTCTCCTCTCTCCTCAAACTTTTAATACACACTCTCTCTCTCCCAAACTCATGCTCGGATGATGACCATACTTCTATTTCACTGAGAAAATAAAAAAGAAACAAGAAAAGAATTACCGTAAATTCCTACTACCACATCTACTCACCTAATATCATTTGTGCCCACACTCTCTACCTTCACGCATATTATTATGGACAACCTGTCTGGGCTCCTATGCTAAGGCCAACTCTTCTATTTAGAAATTAAACTTCATCTCCTCTCACCTTCTCAAGAACATCACTCCAGTAATTCTCCATTCTCTTTCCTATTACCACCAATTTTTCCCTCACTTTGAAACTGTTCCTCTTATGAGATTGTATCCCCATTAAAACAAACTCTCTCAACCAGAACTCATTGAGATATGACCAATTGTGAAGTTGGGGCAAAGAAGAATAGAATACGCTTGTTGTGAAAAGGTAAGTTCAAAGAATGATGAGGACATGTCAAAAGTTTAAAGAAACAAGTTTGAAGAGGAACCCACTAGCCTAATCTGAGATAGTTGGTGCATCAAAATAAATAATGATACTCATGAGTTATAAACCATAGAACAAAATAAAAATACTTTTATATATTTAAATCAATCAATCAATCAATAAATGGGGAAAACAGAAAGCTTTAATCCAAATAATAAATACAGAATTTGAAAACCATTATCTGGCAATCATCATAGTAATAATCATCATAGGCAATAATGGCTGCCAAAACTGTGGGTAAAGGTTTTATGATAAACATAGACTCAAAGTAACTCCTCACATATTACTTAATTATAAATTAAAAAATAATAACTTTTCAGTGGTAAAATCTGGTAGACAGAACCTTAACCTACTAATCAAAATTAATTTCACCAGTAATAAAACAACGGACACCATGTGCCTCCTGATATAATACACTAAAAAGGACTCAAAAATCGCCTTTATATTATTCCTGCCACAAATGCATAACCTGAATCTAATCATGTGGAAACATAAGACCAACCCATTTTGAATACTAATCTATAAAATAACTGGTCTACACTCATCAAAATCATCAAGGTCATAAAAGACCAAGAAAGACTAAAACAACTGTTCCAAATTAGAAGAAACTATTAAAGTAGAGTGACAATAAAATACAAACAATTATTCTAGATTGTATCCTGAACCAGAATGTTTTCTCCTCTGCTGTTATTAAGAGGAGTCATATATTTAGAAGAAATCTTCTTCGGAGAACAGTTAAAAATGAAGAATCTGAGAAACTTCTGGAACATCCATTATACATCCCACTCATGTCCAGCTAACTACAAAAGATCTCACTAATAGTGCAGATCTCACTAATAGTGCACTAATGAACATAGTTCATTAGATGTGGGATGAGGCACTGTTAACCTAGAAGTCACAAAGTTTACACACTTTAATTGAAGAAGCCCAAATGAGCTACCAATGCCGATCAATTAGACCTTCATTTTAAATATAAAGCAAAAGCCAAAAAAAAAAAAAAGACTAAACATGGGAGGAGATTTAGCAACCATAAAATTAATAACATATATTCTATCCCAAAAGAATGAGTCAGGAACATGGAAATAAGCAAATTAATGGGAAAAACTCACATGCACATCAATGGGAGAAAAGGAAAATGAAGAAAGTAGAGCTACATATGTGAACATGGGTAAATCTCATAATAATCTCATAATCTATATTGAATTTAAAAAAAATACAGAAGAATACATATGCTAGGGTACTATTTAAATGAAGTTTTAAATCTTGCAAAAAAAATACAGGTATATCCAGAGGACGGTAAATATGGTAATTTTTTCATTTGTAGAGTATTTGGTATATAGGTGTTCTTAATATCCTTGCGTATATCATAAAGATTTCATTGTAAATATTTTAATTCAAGAATACAGGTTAACTAATAAAAAATTTAGCAGCATTCAGTCCTGTTGTACAAGGGGTTCTTACACATACCAATTATGTAATCCTTAATATAAATGAATGTGTATGCTTTTATTTTATTTGTTTTAATTTTTTTTTTACATTTATTTCTTTTGAGAAACAGAGAGAGACAAAACATGAGCAGGGGAGGGGCAGAGACAGAAGGAGACACAGAATCTGAAGCAGGCTCCAGGCTCTGAGCAAGCGGTCAGCACACAGCCCAACGCAGGGCTCGAACCCACAAACTGTGAGATCATGACCTGAGCTAAAGTCGGACGCTCAACCGACTGAGCCACCCAGTCGCTCCAGAATGTGTCTGCTTTTAAAAACAGAAACACTATTGGTAGTCTCATTGGTTCAGGTCAAGTTTGCCACCAAATGAATTTTGGCAACAAATATAGGAAAATCCTTTCAGTATCCAGAAACTTTTAGGATTAAGGAATTAGGACTCACAATAAGAAGAAATGGAGAAGTTAAGATGGTGGAGAAGGAGGGGGACACTGGGCTATCCTTGTCCCTCAAACACAGCTGTATTGAGGTCAGATTACTTGGAACACCCAGGAAATCGATCTGCGGACTGGCACAAGGATCTCCACAGTTGTAGAGAGACAGCTTGGCAGGTGCTAGGTGTGTGGATGTGAACTGGGGGAGAGAAAAACAGAGGGGAGGGAGAGCCACAGAAGGGAGGGAAACCTTTCGATGGAGACAAAAGGGAGAGAAATAGAGAGGGGTTGAGAAAGTGTGGCATCGAGTTAGCACAAGAGAAAAACCACTCTAGACCACAGAATGGGAAGCAGAAAGTATTGAGTGTCCCAGTTCTTTTTTGCAAACAGCTTTTATAGCTCAAACTCTGAGATTGTAGAGACTTTCTCCGAGTGGAGCTGTGACATGCTCCTGGGGAGGAGGGAGCTGGTCCCAGAGTACATAGCAAGGTGTAGAGATCTCTGGGGTGTACTGGGAGAGAAAAGTCCCATTCTTGGAGTACTTTTGGAAGAGGGTTTATTGTCTCCCAAGGACAAATGACTTTGTAGGTGCCAGCCAAGGCCTTTCATCAGCAGGGCAGAGGGCTCTAATCCAGATGCGGGGAATAGATTCGCACCATGCCATCCTTTAAAACTTTGGATTTTTTTTAAAATTTGTTTTATTTTTTATTTTTTAAAATTTATATCCAAATTAGTTAGCATACAGTGCAACAATGATTTCAGGAGTAGATTCCTTAGTGCCCCTTACCCATTTAGCCCATCTCCCCCCACAACCCCTCCTGTAACCCTCAGTTTGTTCTCCATATTTATGAGTCTCTTCTGTTTTGTCCCCCTCCCTGTTTTTATACTATTGTTTCCCTTCCCTTATGTTCATCTGTTTTGTCTCTTAAAGTCCTCATGAGTGAAGTCATATGATTTTTGTCTTTCTCTGACTTACTAATTTCACTTAGCATAATACCCTCCAGTTCCATCCATGTCATTGCAAATGGCAAGATTTCATTCTTTTTGATTGCCAAGTAATATTCCATTGTGTGTGTATAATATATATTTGTGTGTATATATAATATATAATATTTATATATAATTAATATATAAATTATATATATAAATTAATATAACATAAAAATATAAAAATATAAAAAATACATATATATATATATATATATATATATATATATATATATATATATATATAAATACACCACATTTTCTTTATCCATTCATCCATAGACAGACATTTGGGCTCTTTCCATACTTTGGCTATTGTTGATAGTGCTGCTATAAACATGGGGGTGCATGTGTCCCTTTGAAACAGCACACCTGTATCCCTTGGATAAATGCCTAGTAGTGCAATTGCTGGGTTGTAGGGTAGTTCTATTTGTAGTTTTTTGAGGAACCTCCATACTGTTTTTCAGAGTGGCTGGACCAGCTTGCATTCCCATAAAACTTTGGGTTTTGAATCCCAGCAGCATGCCAAAGAAAAAACGCAGCTATATTACAAAGCTATAATCATCAAGCTGTATTACAAAGCTGTAATCATCAAGACAGTAGAGTACTGGCACAAAAACAGAAACATAGATCAATGGAACAGAATACAGAACCCAGAAATAGACCCACAAATATGTGGCCAACTTATCTTTGACAAAGCAAGAAAGAGTATCCAATGGAAAAATGGACAGTTTCTTCAGTTTCTAATGGTGCTGGGAAAACTCAACAGTGACATGCAGAAGAATGAAACTAGACCACTTTCTTACATCATGCACAAAAATAAATTCAAAATGTATGAAAGATCTAAATATGAGACAGGAAACCATCAAAATCCTATAGGAGAAAAGAGGCAGGAACCTCTTTGATCTCGGCAGGAGCAACTTCTTTCTAGACATGTCTCGAAGGCAAAGGAGATAAAAGTAAAAATGAACTATTGGAACCTCATCAAGATACAAAGCATCTGCCCATCAAAGGAACCAATCAGCAAAACTAAAAGGCAACCCACAGAATGGGAGAAGATATTTGCAAATGACATTGGATAAAGGGTCAGTACCCAAAATCTATAAAGAACTTACCAAACTCAACACCCAAAAATGACATAATAAACTGAAGAAATTTGCAGAAGACATGAATAGACATTTTTCCAGAGCAGACACATGAAAAGATGCTCAACGTCACTCATCATCAGAGAAATACAAATGAAAACCACAATGAGATACCACTTCACATCTGTGTAGAATGGCTAAAAATAACAATTCAGGAAACAACAGATGTTGGTGAGGATGAGGAGAAAGGGGAACCCTCTTCTACTGCTGGTGGGAATGCAAGCTGGTGCAGCCACTCTGGAAAACAGTATGGAAGTTCCTCAAAAAATTGAAAATAGAGCTCCGCTGTGACCCAGCAATTGCACTCCTATTTATCCAAAAGATACAAAAATGCTGATTTGAAGGGGCACATGCACCCCACTCTTTATAGCAGCACTATCAACAGTAGCCAAATTATGGAAAGAGCCCAAATGTCCATCACCTGATAAATGGATAAAGAAGATGTGTTGTGTATAATTGCAGTGGCATATTACTCGGTGATCAAAAAGAATGAAATCTTGCAATTTGCAACAACATGGATGGAACTGGAATGTATTATGCTAAGCAAAATAAGTCAGTCAGAGAAAGACATGATTTAACTCATGTGAAATTTAAGAAACACAACAGATGAACATAGAGGAAGGGAAGGAAAAATAAGAGAAACATAGAAAGGGAGGCAAACCATAAGAGACTCTTAAATACAGAGAACAAACTGGGGGTTGCTGGAGGGGAGGTGGGTGGTGGAATGGGCTAAACAGGCGACGGGCATTAAGGAGGGCACTTGATGATATGAGCACTGCGTGTTGTATATAAGTGATGAATCACTGGGTTCTTCTACTGAAACCAATACTACACTGTATGTTAACTAATAAATTTATATAAACAAATTTAAATAAACAAATTTTTTTAAAAAAAGAAGAAATGGAGAAATCCACAATTATAGTTGGATACTTCAACGCTTTTTCTCAGAAAGTGAAAGAACTGGACAAAAAAGAAAGGATATAGAGAATTTTAATATTATAATTAAGAAGCATAATGTAATAAATATAGACAAAACTTGGAATACACATCCCAGAATGGAAAATATAAATCTTTAGCACACAGAGAAAAAAAAAAGAAATATCAAATTCCAATAAGTAGACAGTGTGGTCTAACTACAATGCCATAAATACATATATTAACAATAAAAATGTATCCAATTCAAAATTAACAATCATTTAAAACAAGTTTTATCTAAGAGTAAATCAAAGAAAAATCTTTAATTTCTTACAAATAAAGTCGTTAAAAACACTAGAATATTGGTATAAGAATAGATAAAAGTCAAAGGAACAAAAGAGAATTGAGAAATGAGTCAAGTATGTATAGTAATTTCAGATATGATAAAGATACCATTTCAGATCAGTGTGGAAATGACAAACAGTTGGGATAATGATAAATATGTTGGGACAGATATCTATTCATTTTGAAAAAACACAACTAGATCTTTACTTCAGATAGTCCACAAAAAAACTCAAAATCAAAATGGAATATAGAAGGGCACCTGGATGGCCCAGTCGGTTAAGTGTCTGACTTGGCTCAGGTCATGATCTCGCGGTTTGTGAGTTCAAGCCTTGCATTGGGCTCTGTGCTGACAGCTCAGAGCCCAGAGCCTGCTTCAGATTCTGTGTCTCCCTCTCTCTCTGCCTCTCCTCTGCTCATATTTGTTCATTCGTTCTCTCTCTCTCTCTGTATTCCTCCCTTTCTCTCTCTCAAAAGTAAATAAAAACATTTAAAAAAGTCAAAATGGAACATAGAGGTAAACAAAGAAAAAATTTTAGAGTATTAGAAGAAAATATAGAAGAATATTTTACGCTGAGCCTTCCTAAGCAAGCTGCAAAATCCAAAAGGAAAAAAAAAGTGGTGAATAGATTTGATCTTATAAAAAATAAAAGCTTCTGGGTGACAAAGGACACTATAAGCAAATTAGGACACACTGAAAGAAAGTAATTGCACTATATTTAACAAAGAATTAGTATTAGAACATATAAAGAAATCAAAAAGAAAAAGAGAAAGTTCTCAGACAAATAGGCAAATAACATTTGCAAGCAAAAAAAATGAATATTCAATAAACAAATGAAGAAGTAAACAAACTATGGTGTAGCTATATAAGGGAATAGTATTCAACAATAAAAAGTAACCAACTAGTGATACACATAACAACTGGAATGGATCTCAAGTCACTTTCAAAAGGTTACACATTGTATAGTTTCATTGATATGATAGTCTCCAAAGGATAAAATGATCTTGATGGGGAACAGATTAGTGACTGCCAGGGGTTAGAGGTGGAAGAGGGTATAATTATAAATGGATAGCTCAAAGGAGTTTTTCTGAGTGAAGGAACTGTTCTGCATTCTGATTGTGGAGATTGCTACACAAATCTATACATGAAATAAATTTACAGAACAACAGATACACACAAAATAAATGAGTGCATGTGATAACTGTTAAAATCCAAATAAGGTTTTTTGTTTAATTAATAGTATCATACACTGTCAATTTCCTGGTTTTGATGATTGCACTATGGTTATATAAGATGTTAATATTGGGGAAAGCTGAGTGAAGGGGTACACAGGAACTCTCTGTACTATTTTGGCAAACACTATGTGAATCTAAAATCATTTCAAAATAAAAAGTTAAAAATAAACTTATGAAGACATGCTCATCATCTCTAGTAATCAAGGAAATATAAATTAAGACAATATGTTCTTTTTACTCATCAGTCTAGCAAAAAAAAATCTGATATTATCAAATATTGACAGATTGTACCACTGGCTGCTGAGAATTTAAATTGGTCTAGTCCCTTGGAAAAGCAATTTGGCAATATGTATTAATATAAAAAATGTATAGGACCTATAGTCTAGTAATTCTGCCTCAGTGTCTATTCTAGTATGATCCACTTTGTTCACTATAATATTAGTTAAAATAGTGAAAAACTGGGGACGCCTTGGTGGCTCAGTCGGTTAAGCGTCCATCTCTTGACTTCATCTCAGGTCATGATCTCACAGTCGTGAGATCAAGCCCCACATTGGGCCCCACATTGGGCCTACCTTGGGCTCTATGCTGGGTATGGAACCTGCTTAAGATTCTCTCTCTCTCTCTCTCTCTCTCTCTCTCTCTCTCTCTCTCTCTCGTTGGGCTCCATGCTGGGTATGGAGCCTGCTTAAGATTCTCTCTCTCCCACCCTCCCTCCCTCTCTCTCTCTCTCATTCTCGCACTTTCTCTCTCAGGGTACCTGGGTGGCTCAGTCAGTTGGGCATCTGACTCTTGATTTTGTCTCAGGTCATGATCTCACAGTTCATGAGTTCAAGCCCCATGCTGGGATTCTCTTTAACCTTTCTCTCTGCCCCTCCCTCCTTCTCACACATAGGCGCGATCTCTCTCTCTCTCTTTCTCTCTCTCTCAAAATAAATAAACTTTAAAAAAAGATTCTCTCTCTGCCTCTGCCCCTTCCCTTCTCTCTAAATAAATAAATAAGGGTGCCTGGGTGGCTCAGCCGGTTAAGTGTCTGACTTTGGCTCAGGTCATGATCTCATGGTTCATGGGTTTGAGCCCTGCATTGGGCTCTGTGCTGACAGCTCAGGGCCTAGAGCCTGCTTCAGATTCTGTGTCTCCCTCTCTCTCTGACCCTCCCCTGCTCACACGCTGTCTCTCTCTCTCAAAAATAAATAAATATTAAAAATAAATAAATAAATATAAAATAAAAATAAATTTTTAAAACATAGTAAAAAACTGGAAAGAGCCAAAATGTTCATCAGCAGGATGAACAGCTAAACAAACTTCAGTTTAGTCTTACTAATGAATACTATGGAGCAATTAAATAAAAATTAAATGAAATCCAGTATACCTATATGTAATAATAAAGATATATTTCCAAGACACCTAATTAAGTTAAAAAAGTACAAAGTGACATATACAGTAGGATCTCTTTTATGTGCTGAAAGACCAAACCAGAAAACAATGTTGTGTAAGGTCTAAGTGTACATATCTATATATGTAACTACACTGAAAAAGATCTGAAAGAATATACACCAATCTGACAACGGAAGGAACAAGGATATGGGTGGATCAAATGAGGCTTTTCTGTATTGTTTTAAATTTTTACCATAAGTATATATTGGCATGTTACTCATATAATTAAAGTAACTGGAAAAAGATTTTTAAAAAGAAAAAATAATGCAAATATTGTGGTAGAAAAGCAAAGTGATATCGAAACATACTGAGCAGGGATGCAACTGCATATAAAATGCTGAGGTTTAATATTTCTCTTCAAGAGCTTGAAAGTTAAACCATCTAAATGGATACTTGATTAGACCACAATGTCAAATGAAATCAATCTTAACCACTGGAAGTACTAATTCACTACTACTAACACATCACACTAGAGGAAGTAAGAAATGCTGACCTTAGCAATAAATAATTATCAGAATAAGTGGTTTTCCATATTATTTGATAATATGATCAAAACCACAATTGGCATATCTGAATTCATGATTCACTTCCTGTCTCTTATGTCCCTAGTCCATTTCTAAATGGGAAAATAAAATGGACAAATAAGAACAGATATTAGGTCACCCACCAAACACAAGTTCGTTATCAATTTGGAAGTCCTGATTAGGCAACAAGAATGATAAATATTAACAAAGAACACTTCTGTCACTGAGAACAGGACGATACAGATATCTATAGACATTGTTATTTATTAATTTATTCAACAGACATGCAACAAGCAACTATTTTTATCAATCATTATGCTAGGTGCTAGGAATACAGAGGTAAATAGTGTACAGATCTCTATGCAAAAAACCTTCAGTTTTATTGGAGAGACAGACACAAAATGTAAGCATAGCTTGCTATTTGACCAGACTGAAGATCTCTCTTTCCTCTACCTTGGCAGTAAAATAACCCAAATATCAGAAATTCATACCATCCTTCAACTTTCTAGGGTTTACTGACAGGACTACAGTGATTACCCCACGTAAGTGCTATTTTGCAATGACAAAAATTGGGAAAGTAAGGTTCTACTTCTAATACCCTCCCCCACCCTGGGCAGTTACCAATGAAAGTGCTGGACAAGTGTAAAACAAAACACTGCTTGAGACCAAGCAAAAGCAGGTAGAAACTGGTAGGAAGGTGACAGTAGGAAAAAAGGAAGAATAGTGGATGAGTTTGCCATTTTTATGGCTTTTCATCTGAGAGTAATCCCTATAGCAGATAAAAATCAAAAGAAAACACCAACATTCTTACAAGATTGAAGAAACAGAGGAAAGAGTCGGGTAGTACAGAGCCTTCCAGACCCAGAAGCTCCTGTGCTCCACCACACAGCAGGAAAAGTTCCAGACTAGGTGTCTCCTGACACTTCACCTAAAGGCAGAAGGCAACCCACATCATTATGTCCTCACCTGTGTCCAGTGGCAGAGCCATGATGACCCCTCAACTCCTGACCAGCAATAAACAGTAACCAGGTAAATGCTTCCATATTCTAGTGGCACTAGGCAATATCGAGTATGAAGGGTACCAGCATCAGGTGGCCATATAAGAGGCCAGGGGATATGCTTTCCATCCTTCGGCCCAGCATCTACCACTCCTGAAATCTAACACTTGGCAGCCCAGAAAAATCCTTTCCACTACTGCAGGTAGCACCAATAGGGGCCCAGTGAGGGCTCAACAAGAGCCAGAAGACCAAGCAGACCAGAACAGTATTACAAGAGCTCAAGAAACTAAATTATCTTTGGAACTATGGTCCACAAAAGAAGGGTAGAGTCTACAGGCAAACTCAATAGTCCAAGTGCCTGCTAAAATAGAAGATTTAAATATGACCAAGAATCTCCAATCATAATACTAAAAATATCCAACATACAACAAAAAAAATCACTTGTCACATGAAAAGAAAAATCACAACTCAAATGGGAAAATGCAATCAACTCACACCAATACCAAGATGAATCAGATGTTGGAATTATCTTACAAGGATTTTACAGCAGCTGTCAGAAAAAAATCCTCAGTAAGTAATTACAATTTCTCTGGAAACAAATGAAAAAATAGAAAACCTGAGGAAAAAAATAGAACTTATATGAACTATATAGAAATTATAGAAATAAAAAATAATGTAAATAAAAAACTAACTGAATGGGCTAATTAACAGCATGCAAATGACAGAAAACAGAATAAGTGAACTTGAGTACAGATTAATTAGAATTTACTCAGTTTGAATAAAAGAGATAAGAAACTGAAAGAAATTAACAGGGCCTCTAAACCTATGGAACACAATAAAACAAAAAAAGACTGAATCGGAGCCTTGGCAGGAAACAAGAAAGAACATGTAGCAGAAAATAATATTCAAAGAAATAATAGTTGAAAACCTCCCATATTTGGCCAGACATAAAACAAATGCATGAAGCTGAGTGAATTTCAAAGAGGATAAACCCAAAGAAATCCATGCCAAGATACATCATAATTAAACTTGTAAAAACTAAATTTTAACAGCAACTAGGAAGTAACAACACATTACATTAGTGGAACATCAACTTGAATGACAGCATATTTCTCACCTAAACATATGGAAGCCAAAAGGAGGGGCATAACATTTTTCAAATGCTGGAAGAAAATAATTGTTAACCGTGAATTCTACATCCAGCAAAATATACCTTCAGAAATGAAAGAGAAAAAAAGATATTCTCAGACTAAACAAAACTAGAACTTTTCACCAGTAGGTCTGTAAACATATAACATCTATTGTGGTACTTAACATATGAGGATACACTTGAGACAATTATGTTTTATTTTTATTTATTTTTAATTTTTTAATATTTATTTATTTTTGAGAGACAGAGCGTGAGCAGGTGAGGGGGAGAGAGAGAGAGAGAGAGAGAGAGACAGAATCTGAAGCAGGCTTCAGGCTCTGAGCTGTTAGCGCAAAGCCGGACATGTGGCTTGAACTCATGAACTGTGAGAGTACGACCTTAGCTGAAGTTGGAAGTTCAACCAACTGAGCCCCCCAGGCGCTCTGAAACAATTATATTTAAATTTTTTTTAGTGTTTATTTACTTTTGATAGAGAGAGAGAGAGAGACAGAGTATGAGCAGGGGAGGGGGAGAGAGGGAGGGAGACACAGAATCCGAAGCAGGCTCCAGGCCCTGAGCTGTCAGCATAGAACCCAATGTGGGGCTCAGACTAATGAGCCAAGCTGTGAGATAATGACCTGAGCCAAAGTTGGACGCCTATCCAACTGAGCCACCCAAGCGCCCCGAGACAATTATATTTTAAAAGTAGGAAGGGTAAGGAGACCTAAATGGAAGTAAGGTTTCAATACTCAACCTGAAGTGGTAAAATGTCCATACTAGAAGAGTGTATTAGTTACATATACAGAGCATAATACCTAGAGCAACCACTAAAAAACTATACAGCACAATACATGCAAACAGTATAAATAAAACAAGGAATCCTGAAAAAATCTGCAAGTAACTTACAGGAAGACAAGAACAGAGAAACAGAGGAAGTAGAAACATGGGAAAGAAACAAAAAGCAAATACTAAAATGTCAAACTTAAGTCCTAAGATATCAATAATTATTTTGAGTGTAAATGGTCTAAATATACCAAATGAAAGGAAAACATGGTCAGAGTGGGTAAAAAAACAAAAACAAAAAAACCCCCAACCCAGCTGGATGCTTTCTACTAGAAATTCACTTTAAACACAATAAGACAAGTAGGTTGAAAGTAGAAAGAAGGAGAAAGATATACCATGCTAACATTAATCAAAAGAAAGCAGGAGTGGATATGTAGTATCAGATAAAGTGTACTTCAGAGAAAAGAAAATTAGTAGGGATGAAGAGGGACATAATATAATGATAAAAAGATCAATCCAACAAGCAGACCTAGTCATCCTAAATGTGACTGCATGGAACAAGAGACCTTCAAAACAAATGGGAAAAAATCAGCTAAAAAGAGAAATATATAAATCTACGATTATAAACTTCAGCATCCTCTCTCAGCAATTGATACAATCTCCAGACAGAAAATTACAAAGATATAGAAAAATGGCAGACTAATATCTCTCATGAACTTAAGATTCAAAAATCCTGCATGAAATGTTAGTAAATTAAATCCAACAATATACACAAAGAATTATACATTATGACCAAATGGGTTTATTCCAAGGATGCAATGCTGTTTCAACATTTGAAATCAATGTAGTCCACAACACCAATAGGTAAAAAAAATCATAAAATTATATTAACACAGAAAAGGAATTTTTCTCAGTGACTCAGAAATAGCTGCTAGGTACTACCTCAACTTGATAAAGAGCATGTAGGAAAAATCTATAGCTTACATCATACCTAATCGTGAAAGACTTAATGTTCTCCTCTAAGCTTGGAAACAAGGTATGTTCATTCTCATCACTCTTATTCAACACAGTATTTGAAATGCTAACCAGCACAACAAAAGGAAAATAAGAACTAAATGGCATATAGAGTAGAAAGAGAATGGCATATAGAGTAGAAAGAGATTTAATGGTCTACATTTTGGAGATTACATGATTGTCTACATAAAAAAAATCACAAGTATTCTACCCAAAAAACTCTTCTAAAAATAATTAAGTTCAGCAAAGTCATAGGATACAAGACACACATACCCCCTCCCACACACACCAATTGCATTTCTATGTACAATGAACATGTGAAACTGAAATGAAAAACAATACCATTTGTAATCTCTCCAAAGAAAATTACTTAATACTTAAATTTAATAAAAGATGTTCAGTATATGTATGCTGAAAATTACAAAGTGCTAATGAAAACAATCAAAGAAGACCTAAATATACAGAGAGACACTGCATTCATGAGTAGTGAAAGACTCAATACGGTAAACATGTCAATTCTCCCCACATTTATATATAGGATTAATGCAATTACTATCAAAATCCTGACAAGATTTGCTATAGATATAGACAAGATTATTCTAAACTTTATATGGAAAGTTAGAAGTCCTATAATAGCTAGATAATGACTAAAATAATCTTTAAAAAAAGAAGGCAGGGGGAGAAAACACTTTACTCAATGTTAGTCTTTCTGTATAGCAACAGTAATCAAGACCTATGTAATTAACAAGGAGACAGAGACATAAATGAATTTAATAAAATAGAGAACCCAGAAAAAGACCCACACAAATATGCCCAACTGATTTTAGACAAAGGTATAAAAAGTAATTCAATGGAAGAAGGGTAGTCTTCTCAACAAATCACACTAGAGCAATTGTACATCTATAGGTAGAAGAAAAGAAAGAAAAAGAAAAATCTGGAACTTAACCTCACACCTTATACAAAAATTAACAAAATAACATAGATCACCTAGATCATAAGTGAAAACCATAAATTAAAAAACAAATAGGGGCACCTGGGTGGCTCAGTTAAGTGTCCAACTTGATTTTGGCTCAGGTCATGATCTCACAGTTTATGAGATCAAGCCCCGTGTTAGGCTCTACACTGACAGCGTGGAGCCTGCTTGGGATTCTCTCTCTTCCTCTATTTCTACCTGTCCCCTTCTTCTCTCTCAAAATAAATGAATAAACTTAAACAAACAAACAAACAAAAACAAGAGAATAACTCCAGGGTCTAAGACTAGGCAAAAAGTTAGATTTAACATCAAAGACACAATCAATACAAAAAATAAATAAATAAATTGAAAAATTGGACCTCATCAAAGTTTAAATTTGTTCTCTTACTTTCTTGAAAAATGTTTGTTTATATAAGGCAAAAGTTATAAGATTGCATTGTATGGCTTATGATACATGTAGGTATAATATATATGTGTATATATACACACACATACATACATATATATATATATATACACATATATATATATCAATATAAATGATAGCTTAAAGCTTACAGGGAATAAATGGTTACATGGTTATTATATTTTATATAATACACTATTAAATAAAATATTAAAGCCATGTAGAAACTGAAGAATTAAGAATGTAAATTAAAATCCCTTGAGAGGTTGATGGGGGGTGGGAGGGAGGGGAGGGTGGGTGATGGGTATTGAGGAGGGCACCTTTTGGGATGAGCACTGGGTGTTGTATGGAAACCAATTTGACAATAAATTTCATATATTAAAAAAATAAATAAATAAAATAAAATCCCTTGAGAAACCACAAAAAAAAAAAAACACTGAAAAGGGACACAAGAAACTTTTGGGGATTGGTGAAATGTTAAGCATCTTGATTGTGGCATATATCTATCAAGTCATTGAATTGTATGCTATAAATATATGCAGTTTATTGTTCATAAATTATACCTGAATAAAGTTGTTTAAAAGTGGAAACATCCATAGCTAACATTACACTTAATGGTGAAAGACTCAAATCTGTCCCACTAAGATCAGGAATCACACAAGGATGTCCTCTCTCACTACTTCTATTCCACATGGCACTGGAAGTTCTAGAAAGAGCAATCAGGAAGAAAAAGAAATAAAGGGCTTTCAAATTAAAAAGGAAAATTACAAAAGCACAAAGCAACCAAAGAAAACATAAACTGGATTTATCAAATTAAAAAGTTTTAAGCTGCAAAGCACAGTATCAAGAAAGTGAAAAGAGAACACACCGAATGGGAGAAAATACTGGCAAGTCGCAAATCTGATAAGGGTCCAGCATCCAGAATATATAAAGAACACTTAAAACTCAACAATTAAAAGACAAAAAGAACCTTAATTTAAAAATGGGCAAAGGATTGGAGCGCCTGAGTGGCTCAGTTGGTTGAGCGTCCGACTTTGGCTCAGGTCATGATCTCATGGTTCATGAGTTTGAGCCCTGCGTTGGGCTCTGTGCTGACAGCTCAGAGCCTGGAGGCTGCTTCAGATTCTGTGTCTCCCTCTCTCTGCCCCTCCACCACTTGCACTCTGTCTCTCGCATTGTCTCAAAAATAAATAAACATTAAAAAACATTTTTTAAATGGGCAAAGTACTTGAATAGATATTTCTCCAAAGAAGAAAAAAAGAAGATACACAGAGTCCACAAGCATTTGAAAAGATTCTCAACATCATTAGCCTTTAAGGAAATGCAAACCACTTCACATCCATTAGGATGCTACAATCAAAAAGACAAGTAATAAGTGTTGGGAAGGATGTGAAGAAATTGAAATTCTTATACCTTGCTGGTAGGAATGTAAAATGGTACACATGCTTTGGAAAATTTGGCCGTTCCTCAAAAAGTTAAACATGGAGTTACCATATGGCTCAGCAATTTCACTCCTGAGTATATTACCAGAGAAATGAATGTTCACACAAAAACTTGTACACAAATGCTCATACTAGCATTATTCACAACAAAAAAGTAAAAACAACCCAAATGTCCAACAACTGATGGAGGTGTAAACAAAATATGTCTATACAATGGAATATTATTTGGCTGTAAGAAGGAATGAAATACTGATGCATGCTACCCCATGGATAAACCCTGAAAACATTATCATAAGTGAAAGAAGCCAGACACACAAAGGCATATATAGCATGATTCCATTTATATGAAATGTCTAGAATAAGCAACTAAATAGATATTGGATAAGTGAATGGCAGGGGCAGGGGAGGTGGAGGTAAAGAATAATGACTGCTAATAGATAGGGCGTTTCTTTTAGGGTGACAAGAATATCCTGGAATTAGTGGTGATGGTTGCACAACCTTGTGAATATACTAAAAATCATAGAATTGTACACTTTAAAAGGGTGAATTTTACGGTGTATGAATTATATCTCAATAAAAGAATGCCTAGATAAATAAAGTTGATAGAAATTGCTAAAACATAGGAAGAGTATTTAGCTAAAAAAAATAGTAAAATTAAAACTGGATTCTAAAAAAAAATTTTTTTTACCCAAAGAAGTTTGGCCAGGAGAAATAAAAAAAAACCAGAGGGGTAAAGAGAAAAAATAGTAAAATGGTATATGTAAATTTAGCCATATTAGTCATATGTCATATCACCATTTCAACAGATGCAGAAAAAAAGCATTTGACAAAATTCAACATCCACTCAGGATAAAATATTTTTAGTGAATTGAGAATATAGAGAAATTCTTCATCTGATAAAGGTCATCTAGAAAACCCTACATCTAACAGCATACTTAGTGGTGAAATATCAAGCACTTTCTCCCTTATATCAGGGAACAAGGCAAAATGTCCAGTATCTTTTTTGCTATTTAACATTGTACTAGAAGTTGAGGCCAGTGCAATAAGGCAAAAACAGAAATAAAAAGCAAAGATTAGAAGGGAAGACATAAAACTGTCTGCATTTGATTATTTACATTGAAAATCTCAAGGAATCAATGAAAGAACAAGAACTAATAAATTGAACTTCATAAAGACACAGAGTACAAGGACAAAAAAATAATTTTTTTTAAATATGAAATTTATTGTCAAATTGGTTTCCAGACAACACCCAGTGCTCATCCCAAAAGGTGAAAAAAACAATTTTACTTTTATACAAATGGCAAACAATTGGAAAATGTAATTTAAAAAGTAATTCCATTTTTAGTATCATCAAAACATAAATTAGGAATAAGCTTATCCAAAGGTGAGTTCCCACTACCACCACACACATACAAATGATGTGCCACAACCCCCATATTATAAAACATTGATGAGAAATGATAGAAGATATAAATAAATGAAGAAATATGCCATTTTCCTGGGTTAGAAGATTCAATATTGTTATGTCATATCTCCTCAAATTGATCTACAGATCTGAAACAATCCCTACTAAAATTCCAGCATTTTTTGGTAGAAATTGTCCATCTAATTCTAAGATTTATATGGAAATGCAAAGGACCTGGAATATCCAAAGAAATCTTGAAAATGCAAACAAAGTAGAAAGAATTGTATTATCTAACTTCAAGATATATTATAAATCAACAGTAATCAAGACAGTGTGGTGCTGGCAAATGGATGGACAACTAGATCAATGCAACAGGATACATTGCCCAGAAACAGATTCATATTTATAAGTTTATTTTACTTTGGACAAGATGCTAAACAATCCAATGGGAAAAGGAAATCTTTTCAACAGCTTAAACAGTGGGTTATTCATATGGGGAAAAGAAAGAACTTTGACCTCCTACTTCACACCACTCATAAAATTAATGTAGGATGGACTACAGACCTCAACATAAAACCTAAAACCATAAAACAGGGAGTATTTTTGTAACTTGGGTGTAGGCAAAGGTTTCTGAGGCCACAGAAAAAAGTAACCACAACAGAAAATTCTGATGAATTAGACTTCATCAAGATTAAATACTCTGTTTTGTCAACTTCATCAAGACTAAATACTTACTCTGTTTCGTCCAATGAAATCATTACAAAAATTAATGAGCAATCCACCGATTGGAGAATAGATCTGTAAAACATATATTTGCTAAAAGACTAGTATTATCCAGAATATATAAGAACTTGTACAAGCCAACAATGTAAGGCAAACTACAATGGGCAAAGTAAAATGGGCAAATGCCTTGAAAAGACACTTCACAAAGAAAAATACACAAAGGCCAATAAATACATGAAAAGGTGCTCAACAACACAGTCATCAGGGAAATTCAAATTAAAACTACAAGATACCACTACACACCCACCAGAATAGCTAAAATTAGAGTTAGTGAGGGTGTGACACTCATATATTGCTGATGTTACTGTAAAATAGTGCCAATCTGGAAAAAAGGTAAACAAATACCTATCCCATGGCCCAGCAATTCTACTCCTAGGTATTATTCAGGAGAAATAAAAGCATATGTTAACAAAAAGACTTATACAAGAATATTCACAGCAGTTTTATTATTAATAACCCCAAACTAGAAACCACTCAGGTACTCATGAATAGTAAAATGGACAGATTTGGTATGTTCATACAATAGAATATTACTCTGCAGTAAAAGAAATTATTGATACACACAATGTGGATCAATCTCAAAAATCTACTGAGAGAAGCCTTATACAAGAGTACACACTGTATGATTCCAATTATATGAAGATCTAGAACAGGATAAACTAAGGTGAAAAAACTCAACAACAGTCAACTCTGGTGGGGTGTGGGGAGTACTGACTGGGAAGAGTCATGAGGGAGCTTTCTGAAGTAATGACAGTATTCTGTATTGGGTGGACAAGCTACAGCCTGCAGGCCAAAGCTGGCACACCATCTATTTGTGAATAGTTATATTGGAACACAGCCATGTCCATTTTTTTTTATATATTGTCTATGGCCATTTTCATGCATGTAATATCAGAGTTGAGTCGCTGTAACAGAGACTCTATAGCCCACAACGACTAAAACAGTTACTACCTATACCTTTACAGAAAATGTTTGCCAACACCTGGTCTATATTTTGATAATTGGTTGCGTAACACAAGTGTAAGCATTTGTCAAATCTCATTGAATTATAATCTATGCATTTTACTGCATACAAATATAAACTAAAAAAATTAATGCTCAGTTCTAGCCAATGATATGAATGCTGAAGTATTTATGAAGTATACTAATGTCAACAACTTTAATTTTGAAATGTGCCAGAAAAACGAGATGGATTGATAAGTGAATAAAGGTATGGATATGTAATTGAGCAAATACAACAAAAGTTAGCTATAGAATCTAGTTGGTAGGTTATATGGGTGTTCACTTTATAATTTTTCAACTTTTATGTTATCTTTGAAATTTTTCTTAATAAAATGTTGAGGAATTTTTTTTTAATTAGGTAAGGAAAGTATACAGCACACACCTACAGAAACGAATATTCCATTCCAAAATACTTCATGAAGAACTTTATTCTAAAGAAATAACCCCAGGGGCTCCTGGGTGGCTCAGTCGGTTAAGCGTCTGACTTCGGCTCAGGTCATGATCTCGTAGTTTGTGGGTTCGAGTCTCGCATCGGGCTCTGTGCTGACAGTTCAGAGCCTGGAGCCTGCTTTGGATTCTGTGTTTCTCTCTCTCTCTCCTCCTACCCTGTTCACGCTCTCTTTCTCTCTCAAAATAAATAAACATTAAAAGAATTTTTTTAAAGAAATAACCCCAGAATAGCATGCTTTGTCTGAAGAACCATCAACTGCAAAGATCTTTATTAATCCTTGATTGTTTCTGTTAGGAGTCAGCTTGCACACACTGGAATTCACTATAATTTATACCCTTGAGGAAGAGGGAATTTTATAAAATACACAGTACTTGAGATAATAGCTGTTTGGAATACTAATATACCATCAATAGAAAATTCCTACAGGACAGCACACCTTTTATCTAAGGACCTCAAGGCATTTTATTAGCCAAACTCAATAAATTCAGAGTCTTCAGAGTTATCTAAAGCAGAACAAAACAGCCACACACACACATACACACAAACAAGAATATACTAGATTGTCAATTTCTTTCTATAAATAATTCAATCAATCTCCTGAATTAACTAAATCTCAATGAAGTCATCATGTCCGTCTTCTCCAATTCTGGCAGGGAGGATACTATCTTACAAAGAGGCTGGCTGGTGGGTGTAATGATTAAGGGCACAGCCTTTGCAGCCAAATAGTTTGGGTTCAAATCCTGACCTTCCTGTAACCTCTGTGAACCTCAGTTTCCTCACCTATAAAACAGGAGTAATGATAGCTACAATTCATACAGTTGTGAGAATAGTACATGTAAAATCATTAAGACAGTATTTGGCACCTGGGAATCACTTAATAGTGTTCATTACTATCATCTCATAAAGGCAAATGCTGTATTATAAATGTAGAGTAATAAGATAATCACTGGCTCCTAACATTTTAGAATTAACTGGCCTCCTTGCTGTTCTTCAAACATGCCAGACACTCTCCTTCTCCAGGGCCTTTCACTGCTTATTCCCTCTGCCTCAAATGTGCACTGTGGGCTACATCACCTCCTTCAAATGTTTGCTCAAATGTCAATGAGGCCTACCCTGATCACTACCTTATTTAAAATTACAACCCACTTTCCTCCTTACCCTGCTCCACATTTCCCCCAGTCTCCTGGGACCATATTATAAATTTACTTTTTATTAAGGTTATTAACAGAGTCTCTCTGCATCAGGAAACAAAAGTCAATGCCAGAAGGGATTTTTGTGTTTTATTCACTGATACATCCCAAGTAGGTGCTCAAATATTTTTTTTATTATCATCATCTGGTTTAACCCCTCCAACTTTAGAGATGAGGAAACCCCAGAGACTTGAGTCAAGGCCACGTACTGAATAAATAAGGAAAAGACCCAAGAATGGTGACTGTGACTCCCTGTCCAATGCCATTTCTACCTAGCTCACTATCTCCCTGACCCTTGAAGATCACAGAAAAATCACAATCATCTATATTTTTCCTCCAGGAGGATTTACCTTTGGAATTTCTTGGCTTTGCAAATGCTGCTGTGTCTATAACATAGAAATGCTCAAAAAGACAGTAGAAGCCTGCACTGGAATACTAAGTGTTGATGAGCAGAAGAAGGTGGCTGATTTGAAAGAGCTACCCCAGAGCTTTGACAGAGGGTCTGCTGTTGTAATTGTGTTTCTGCTGACCGAAAAACAAGTGTTGAGCCAGAAGATGGTTGCCACTGTGGCTGGACAGCAGACTGCTGCTGAATGCATGCTGGCTGGTGCTACGCTAGGGTTTTCTTCAGGGGAAATGTTTGCTAATGCTGAAGCACTTGAGTCTGCTTTAAGGGCTGCATTATGTATTTTTCCATTGCCACTGGTTGCAAGTTTTCTTGCAAAGGAGGTATAATCCATACCTTCAACATACCTGGTAATGTCTGAACTTGGTTAGGTACCTGTGAATGAGGTAAACGCTGCTGGAAAGCAGCGTGGTGGCTACCCAAAGACTGCTGTTGATTTACAAGACCTTCTTTAGTAGACAACTGATGGCTTTTCTGTGCTTCTCTATAAGATGAATGAGTCATGTGCAGATGCTGAATGAAAACTGAATGAGAAACCTGGCTTGGTGTTAGATATGATCGTGAAAACTGTGTAGATAAAGTGGGGGAGGGGGCTGGATCTGGGCCTGTGAGGAGGCCTGTTGAATGAAGGACATCTGCGCAGGATGTTGAAGTTGTCCTTCCATGGCCCTCTGACATGTAATGCTAATTGAGTGGGTTTTTAGCTGCTGGTGTCTAAAACCAACATCTGCTTGTGATGCAGCTGTTGAGTACTGGACATTAAGATTAATGTTAAAAATGTCTTTTGCTCCAACTTTGAAGAATTACCACCTTAGGGTTGTGTTAAATAGATTTGTTCATCAGAAGTCTGTACTACATAAGGTGGTACGGAGTGTAACTTCTTATCTGCAGCATTTGCAATATGTATGTGCTTGTTATCGGTAGGGTTTACTGTGTATACTTGCTGAGTTATGTAGGTTGCCTGTTCAGTTGTCTAGATGGTGTAAGCAGTTTGTGCTGAATAATGGGCATGCTCAAGTGGCAGTGCCCAGTAAGCAAACTGTTCTATAGATTGCACAGAGTAAGCTGCTTGGATCATATATGCTGGCTGGTCTGGAAAAGCTGACAAAACCTGAGGTTGCACTGGAAAAGCAGGATGCCCTTAGGCTGGAGCCAAATAAGAGGCCTGTACCACAGGCAGGACTGGATAAGAAGTTTGCACAGAATGAGTTGACTGTGAGCCTGGTGGTTGTACAGTACAAAGAAGATATTCTGGGGCTGGCAGTGAATAAACACACTGTGCTGTAGTCTGGATTGGGTAAATTGGCTATGATGGCTAAAAAGCTTGTTCTGGGGATGTATCACAAATGGCAGCTGCCCAGGAGCCTTCAATGGGAAGGATGGCAGTTCTGCAGGTGGCCCTGCAGAAGTGTGTTGAATAGAGTAAGAGGGTCATTGCAGGGACTGAATCACACTTTTAATATCACCTTTTCACTGCTGCTGACTTGCACGAGCTTCAGACACTCTCAGAATACAATCCCACTGCACAATTTTTTGTAGTGATGCCATAATTTTAGGTTGTAAAATTAATGGCTGCTGCTGACTAGAGGCTTGGAAACAAGGTTTCTTCAAATACACAGTCTGGCTTTGTGGCACTGAAGAACCTAGAGTCTCCTAGACTCCTGATGTACTATGGGGTACGGGTGGGGTACTAAATATATCTTTTGTGAAGGCTAATTGGCCCCTGAATGCCCCCCAGTGGAATTAGAAGGGAGCTGAACTGTACCAGCAGCCTTCTGTGCACTGCTCATGTATTGTGCAGAATTATTTGACAAAGCTTGAGAACAGTTAACCAATAATAAACTAGAATTCTGGGGGTGCCTGGGTGATTCAGTTGGTTAAGCATCCGACTCTTGATTTCAGCTCAGGTCATGATCTCATAGTTGTGAGATTGAGCCCCACATCGGGCTCCATACTGGGCATAGAACCTACTTGGGATTCTCTCTCTCCCCCACCCTTTCTTTCTCTCTCCCTCTGCCCGCCCCCCCCCCACATTCATGTGCTCTCTCTCTCTCAAAAAAAAAGAAAGAAAGAAAAGAAGTTAGAAGTCATTAGAATCTGGTGATTTGGTTAATTCCTGATTTCCATTTCTAGGGCCAGGCTCAAGTTGAAGACCAATTTTGGATGCTGGGAAATCATTCGTGAAGCAGACAATGTCTGAGGAGAAACTGCAGAAAAGACTGGTTGTGGAACTCCAGTAACTGACAAGTCTAAAGTCATATGTTGGGCTGAAGTTTGTCCATCTGTTCCAAAGTTCAGCTGCAGTTCCTGGTTGTGGTGCAAGGAAAATTCAAATTATAAATGCATATGCCATGCCCATTTTAATGGGACTCTCCCAGACAAAATGATAGATAAAATAATGCTATGTTCTAAAAAGTTCAGTAAGCTATCAAAAAGGTACTGGTATTAGTCCTATAAAAATCTTTAATACCATGAGTAAATGCTAGTTGAATACACTAAGGGATTGAGACCAGTCCCAATAATATACTGCTCGTGGCTTCTCATTTATTGCACTTGTTATATAACTCATTCAAGCCCTGGCAGAGATTCAGAGTAACTGAATCTAACACCTTCACACACTAGACACTGGAAGTTCCAAGAAAAAGCTCAAAAGGATTTCAATATCATAGCTAAAATGAACATAGAAGCTCTCCAAAGAGGAGAGAGAGTTGGCTGAATAAATATAGGTTGGATGCAATAATTCCTAGAACTTGAACCACCACATTCATAAAAAGACACCAACAGTCAAAGTGCTTGCTTATGTGGCTTCTATATATTGGGGGGGGGGAGTCTAAAAAATAGTATGTATGTGATATACAGATGTATATAAACAAAATTATATATGTATAATAGGGAAAAAAGACAAATCTAGAGGCTCTACCAACAAATATAAACAAAAAGTTGTCTCTAGCTGGAGAAATAACAGGTGATTTTCATGGTCTTCTTTATAACTTCATAGGCTTTATTTTTAAATAGGTAAATAATACTCTTACACTAATTTTTGAAACTTAAAAAATTTTTGGAGCACATTTTAAAATACACATATCTGCATACTTATGTGGTTGAACCTAACTTAATTTAAGCATCCTTTCAACACACTTGGCATGAAAGTCTAAGAAAGAGGCAAATCAAACCACAAGAGCGCAATTATGAATATGTACCATGTTGTCTACAAACACTAGCCAAATACAATGCACTGTCAACTCTATCAGATTAAATTTACCCCCAGCAGGTTTTAAATACATCAGGCATTTGTCAAGTATGTGTATGCTTTCTCCTACAAGACTGTGAACTCCTTGAGGGTA
This sequence comes from Neofelis nebulosa, assembly GCF_028018385.1. NCBI lineage: Eukaryota > Metazoa > Chordata > Mammalia > Carnivora > Felidae > Neofelis > Neofelis nebulosa. The sequence continues at coordinate 48,572,410 of NC_080800.1, forward strand.
TGGACCATATTTTACTTTATCTTACATACATAGAAATGGTAGTCATTAAAAACTGTTTGATGAACTGTGACTTACTATATATCAATCTCTTAAAAGAAACAGATGCACCAGCTGCTAACTGAATCATATACAGAGAATGCCTAGGAGCTCAGACCATCTCATTCCCAAAGACATAAGGCACACGTAGGAGTTGGTGAGATTGAGAAAAGAAAATGCAGTGATGGCAAAAACAAAAAAGCTGAACCATGTGTCCAGAGTTCATAACCTAGGGAACCAGAATAGTCAATATATGAACTCTCACAAACACTGTTTACACCTTGTCAGAAATGAATAATGCTAAGTTTGAGAGTCAAAAAGACACACTTATTTCTCCTACAGAAATAAACATGAATCAAAAAAAGCCAAGATCTAATAAACTGTCAGTATCCAAAATATATAAACATCTTATACAACTCAACACCAAAACACACAAATAATCCAATTGAAAATAGGCAGAAGACATGAACAGACATTTCTCCAAGGAAGACATACAGATGGCCAACAGACACATGAAAAGATGATTAACATCACTCATCATCAGGGAAATGCAAATCAAAACTACAATGAGATATCACCTCATACCTGTCAGAATGGCTAAAACCAAAAACACATGAAACAAGTGTTGGCAAGGATGTGGAGAAAAAGGAACCCCCTTGCACTGTTGGTGAGGATACAAACTGGTGCAGCCACTCTGGAAAACAATATGGAGCTTCCTCAAAAAATTAAAAATAGGACTATCATATGATCCAGCAATTCCACTACTGGGTATTTCCCCCCTAAAGATTACAAAAAACACTAGTTCAAAAAGATATATGCACTCTGATGTTTATAGCGAAACTAATTACAACAGCAAAATTATGGAAGCAACCCAAGTGTCCATCAATAGATGAATGGATAAAGATGTAGTGTGTGTGTGTGTGTGTGTGTGTGTGTGTGTGTGTGTGTATAAACACAATGGAATATTATTTGGCCATAATAAAGAACGAAATCTTGCTGTTTACAACAACATGGATGGATCTAGAGGGTATAATACTAAGTGATACAAGTCAGTCAGAGATAGACAAATACCATACGATTTCACTCATGTGGAATTAATGAAATGACATAAACGAACAAAGAAAAAAAGAGACAAACTAAGAAAACAGACTCTTAATTACAGAGAACAAACCCTTCTCTTTAACCAGAAGGCAGGTGGGGGGGGATGGGTGAAGTAGATGAAGGGTATTAAAGAGTTCACTTGTCGTGATGAGCACAGGGTGATGCATGGAAGTATGGGATCACTATATTGTACACCTGAAATTAATATCACACTGTATGTTTAACTATACTGGAATTAAAATTTTTCAAAAAGTCAAGAATTTAAAGTGCCAAAGATTTTGTCTATAAAATATTATTTCTAGGGGCGCCTGGGTGGCGCAGTCAGTTAAGCGTCCGACTTCAGCCAGGTCACGATCTCGCGGTCTGTGAGTTCGAGCCCCACGTCAGGCTCTGGGCTGATGGCTCGGAGCCTGGACCCTGTTTCCGATTCTGTGTCTCCCTCTCTCTGCCCCTCCCCCGTTCATGCTCTGTCTCTCTCTGTCCCAAAAATAAATAAAAAACGTTGAAAAAAAAAATAAAATAAAATATTATTTCTAATTAACTACAAAAGACATCCCTCCACATTCAAACCAGGCTAGAAAAGTCCAATACAAAGAACAAACCATCATCACCAAGAGCAAGAGATCTGACTTATAAATAAATTTGTTTATCGATATATGGTGTCCTCAGTGTCTTTGCCAATAATACAATCAGTGTCTCAAGATTCTAGTTTCACAATGTTAGGCACATCCTCAGGCATAAACAACTTTTAACTTTCAGTGAGTTTTATATAACTATATTGAATTTATGAAAGAGAGCCTTTGAAAGGGAGAAAATCTAGGCAGTGTTAAATACATTTAACAGAATACAGAACCTCTAAAATACACCTTACCTTTACCTGTGAGACCGTCTGGACAGTTAATGGGGAAACCTGGGGTTGTGAGACAACTGGAGGTCCAAGGACATGTACAGGCAAAACAGTGGACTGACCTTGAACCAAAGGCAAAATGTGGGGCTGAGACAGCTTTGGCTGCTGTTGCAGCTGTTAAATAAGAAAAAAAAATATGTTAAAGATAAACTCTCCCATTTACAGTAAATATATGGATTATATATTTAAAAATATAACAGTTCACTTTACCCCTGAAATCTGCTGGTAATGTCCTACTTGCTGCTGGGATGGATAAATCATCCCTGGAACATTTATTTCAGCCTGTGGGATGCTGGAAACCACTTGAGAACCCATCTTCTGGTCTGAGGAACAGGCCACACTGGGATGACTTGAAGTATCTGAGTGTATAGCAGATCCAGCTCCTGCCTCAGACAAATTGTCACCTATGACAAAGAAAAGAAGCAATAGGTAGAAGGAAAAACTTGAAGCACAAGGTCTAAATGACATGGGAAATAATAAGTGTTTTATATTTTCTTTTACTCTGACAACCCGAGACAACTTGAAATAAAATATGCACACTATACAATTAACCAAAAACCATCATGTAAACTCTCCATGCTGACATTGTAGTATAACTAAAATTTTCTTAGCAAAGCAAACCTAAAAACAAAGAATCACATAAAAATCAACTCCATTTGCTGGCCATTTCATGTAAATCCCTAACTAATCTATACTTGCCATTAGGATTTCAGTAAAATCTAAGGGTCATATATATTCTCATTCTCTTAGAACCTGGCTAGAAAATACTATCTTTACAGAACAATTGGTTATTACTATGAAAACACTAAAAAAAAAAGAAAATACTATGTCCTTCTAGAGAAGAGAATGCATTATAGCAGGAAAATTAAAGGAACTACAATAATTTTATACTTGAGTCTAAAAACAAAGGATCTTAAAGTCTAGAAAATTCCTCCTTAAAAAATAAATTTTCCCTTTAGTTCCAAATATTCTTTATTTAAGGATTTACATTAGACCTTTAAAAATGGTAAAAATATTATAGCTCTTATTCAATTAGCACTTTGGACAAGTCATGTAACAAAACAGTTTCTTAATTTTAAAATAAGATAACTAGGCTGGCTTGTCTATTTCAGGGAGTTTGTAAAAGGACTGATGAAATGATGAATAATAGAATTCTTTGAAGAGCACAAAAGTACTATTTTAAGATAAGGGAATACAATCACACGTTTGTTTACTTTTATAAATTAGGAATACTACCTGTAACAGAGGAGCAGTGCTGCTGTGGTTTTCTTTGTAGAAACTGTTGTCGAACATGCTGATCAACTTCAGTTTCTTCACATTCAGCCCCTGTGTGCTGAGCAGGAGCAGGGGACAAAGTTGCATTCTGGTGCTGAGGGAGTACATTCCCCACAGACTTGCACTGGGAATCCCTGCGTTCTTCCAAACAGCCAGCTGGTTTCTTCTCCCTTGTCTTCTTTATCAGGGTGACCCGGTCTCTAATGGACTTAGCAACAGCTTTGGAATCACTTTCATGGAAGAATCCTGACTTGACCTACAAACAAAACATAATAAGCAAACTACATCTTTAACATTTAAGATTTTTAACTTTTTTTTTTTTACCAGCAGAGTTATTTTGCACTCCCAAATTACAAATGCCATTAAATAAGAGCTAATTTGTTTACATGTTTTTTGTTTAAATTCAATATAATTGACATAGTTTCAAGTGTATATCATAGTAATTAAATAATTTTTTATACAGGGGTGCCTGGGTGGCTTAGTCGGTTGAGCGTCTGACTTGGCTCAGGTCACGATCTCACAGTTTCGTGGGTTCGAGCCCTACATCAGGCTCTGTGCTGACAGCTCAGAGCCTGGAGCCTGCTTCAGATTTTGTGTCTCACTCTCTCTCTGCCCCTCTGCGCCCCCCCCTCAAAAATGAATAAACATTAAAAAAATTTTAAATAATTTTTTATACAACTTTATTTATGTTGAGAGGTAGACAGGGAGACAGAGTGCATGTGAGCAGGGGAAGGGCAGAGAGAGAGGGAGAGAGGGAGAATCCCAAGCAGGTTCCACACTGTCAGTGCAGAGCCTGACGTAGGGCTCAAACTCATGAACCTGTGAGATCATGACCTGAGCCGAAACCAAGAGTGGAACACTTCACTGACTGAGCCATCCAGGCGCCCCTCAATATTTTCGATGTACATCTAGGTTCTTTCTTTTTAATGTTTATTTATTTTTGAGAGAGAGAGAGAGAGAGAGAGAGAGAGACGGAGCGTGAGCAGGAGAGTGGGAGAGAGACTGAGGAAGACACAGAATCAGAAGCAGCTCCAGGCTGTCAGCATAGAGCCCGACACGGGGCTTGAACTCACAAACTGTGAGATCATGACCTGAGCCAAAGTCAGATACCCAACCGAATGAGCTACCCAGGCCCACCTTCTATGTTCTTTCTTAGACATACATAAATGTAGAGCCTTTAATAAGCATAAGAAAAATACCACTACCAAGTATTGTTAAAAGAATTGTGGCTTTAACCAAAACAAACAAATAACTTGATGTTTCAGTACATGCAGTCTTATTACAGTTAATTTATGACTGTCATTAAGGTTTGTGAAAGATTAAAAGTTTCTTATTCAACAACATTAAGTGCCTACAATGTGCCCAGTACTGGACTCCAGAGACATAGAAGTTATTACACTGGTCGTTTGTCCTGTATGAGCACAAAATCTGGTGGTAAGATGGTACATATTTAACTTAAAATAAGGTAGAAAGCTTTAAGCTGCTATAAAAGCCCTAAAGGGAAAAGAGAAGAAAGCATCACAGAGGAAGGTAAACTCTGACTTGAATTAAAACAAACAAAAAAAGGAACTTGCTGGCTATTAAGGGAGGTGGAGATGAAATTTAGAGATCCACACTCCAGGCAAAGGGAAATCGGCTCACAGCAAAGTACTACATCTTACCAGGTGTTAGAAGTGTGAGAGAAGTTAAGGGCTTGCTGTCTGAGAAAAGCGGGGCTGAGGAGCAGAAAGATGACTTGAGGAGGTGGCATGGCAGATTATTCTCAGTCCTACAATCTGTTTTTTTTTTAAATTTTTTTTAACGTTTATTTATTTTTGAGACAGAGAGAGAGACAGAGCATGAACGGGGGAGGGGCAGAGAGAGAGGGAGACACAGAATCAGAAGCAGGCTCCAGGCTCTGAGCCATCAGCCCAGAGCCCAACGCGGGGCTCGAACTCACAGACCGCGAGATGGTGACCTGAGCTGAAGTCGGAGGCTTAACCCACTGAGCCACCCAGGCGCCCCTACAATCTGTTTTTTAAAGTATGCCTTGTGGGTCTGAAGACTCAGGAAAATTTCGTGGTAGTTGAAAGATGATTAAAATGTTAGATGGAATCCATATATTTACTTTCACTCCCTCCAAAAGCTCTAAAAAAATCCCCATACTAAATGGATTTTTAAGTTATAAACCCACAAGAACAGGGAGAATAAGAGAAAAACAACAGCAACAACATTTTGGACACTCCAGAATGTGGAAAACAGATTAAGTGACCTAGAAGACCTGAAAATGGTGAACTAAAACAGATTAAGTGACCTAGAAGACCTGAAAATGGTGAACTAGGGAAAGTGGAGAATCATTATCATTTATACTGAAAAATATTCACAAGGCACAGGAACTGGCAATACCTGTTCTGGCATTGGTGTGAGAAGCACTTAAATATTTGGATCCCTGTGCCCCTTCCTCCATTCCACACCTTTGGGTGATTGATTCTCCCCTCCCCAAGAAGCCTGGAGTTTTGTTCTCTAGAGAGGGTAAAAGAGAGGATCTCTGGACTATAGAACACCAGGCACAGTTGACAGTAAAGCTACCATGTAGAAAGTAAGATTAAATGACAATATGCACACTGAATACCATATGCAGAAACCCTCAGCCCTTTCCCCCACTTGGCTACCAAAATACCAGTAACCAGCCCCCTACCCTTCAGGAAGGACACTGAAAGATGATTCTCTGGGGGAATCTGACCAAACCAAGAATACAGACCTACAAATATTGATGTCAGAGATTCCTTAATTAAAGGCCCACCGTAGAGGTCAACGTTAACAAGTCCGATACAAGCAATCACATCATCCAATGGGCTTGTAAGTTTCTGTGGAACACAAATTATGGCCCCTCAAAGATGTCCCATCCTAATCCTCAAACCTATGAATATGAGGAGAGATCAATCCCATTATTTTGCTATGAACAGGTGACCTTAAAATAGGGAGATTATTTGGGTGAGCCTTTTACCAGCTGGTGACTAAGGATTCAACATGTCATTGCTGCCTTTGAAGATGGAGTGAGGACATATGAAGGGACTGAAAAGCAGCCTCTAAGAGTGGAAAGTGACCACCACCTAACAGCCAGCAAGGAAACAGGGGCCTCTGTCTTACAACTATATAGAATTGAATTCTGCCAAAAACTCATAAGCAGATATGCCCACAGTACCTCCAGATAAGAACCCTGGCTGCTAACACCTTAATTTCAGCCTGTGAGATCCTAAGCAGAGAATACAGTGAAGCCCACTAGGACTTTTGACCTCCAGAACTGAATTAATAAATGGGTGTTGCTTTAAGTCACTAAATTTGTGGTAATTTGTTACACAGCAACAGAAAACATAGTCTCCTATAGTCTATTAATCATGAGCAGCAAGTCAAGAATTACCAGAAATATGAGAAAAGCCTTTAACAAGAAGACAGTATAAAACCAACAAAGGTAAAACAGCAATTTGGAGAAAAGAGACTACACAGGTAGAAAAACGTCAGAAACACTTTTTTTTACAAATCTTACAGAGAGGTGCGATAATATTGCCTCAACAAAACAAAAAACAAGATGTTTACTCTAAGGAAGGAACAGACCAAAAAATGAATAGGAACTCTTAAAATTAAAACCATGATAACAGAAATGAAAAACTCGATGGGTTAGAAAATAAAGTTGATAATATCTGCCAGAAAGGAGAATAAAAGGACAATAAAGGTGGAAAATAGAAAAGAAAGAACAGTGGAGAATCAGTCCAAAAGGTCCAATATCCAAATGCTAATAGTTCCAGAAAGAAAAAAATGGGGAGAAATGATCAATAAAATACTTCAAGAAACTTCCCAGAAACTAAAGGATATGAGTTGACAGATTGGAAAGCTCCACTGAGAACCAACAAAGTAGATGAAAATAGACTCAAATCAAGACACATCACTTTATTTTAAAATCTAGATTGTCTGATATAAGTATGGCTACTCCAGTTTTCTTTTGTTGACCATTAGCATGATAGATGGCTTTCCATCCCCTCGAGATCATAAAAGCCATATATGAACGACCCAACGCTAATATCATCCTCAATGCGGAAAAACTGAGAGCTTTCCCCCTAAGGTCAGGAACAAGACAGGGATGTCCACTCTCGCCACTGCTATTCAACACAGAATTGGAAGTCTTAGCCTCTGCAATCAGACAACACAAAGAAATAAAAGGCATCCAAATCGGCCAGCAGGAGGTCAAACTTTCACTCTTCACAGATGACATGATACTCTATACGGAAAAGCCAAAAGATTCCACCAAAAAACTGCTAGAATTGATTCATGAATTCAGGATAGTTGCAAGATATAAAATCAATGCACAGAAATCGGTTGCATTCCTATACACCAACAATGAAGTGACAGAAAGAGAAATCAAGGAAACGATCCCATTTATAGTTGCACCAAAAACCATAAGATACCTAGGAATAAATCTAATGAAAGAGGTGAAAAATCTATACACTGAAAACTATAGAAAGCTTATGAAAGAAATTGAAGAAGACACAAAGAAATGGAAAAAGATTCCATGCTCCTGGATAGGAAGAACAAATATTGTTAAAATGTCGATACTACCCAAAGCAATCTACATATTCAATGCAATCCCTATCAAAAGAACACCAGCAGTCTTCACAGAGCTAGAACAAATAATCCTAAAATTTGTATGGAGCCAGAAAAGACCCCGAATAGCCAAAGCAATCTTGATAAAGAAAACCAAAGCAGGAGGCATCACAATCCCAGAGTTCAAGCTATACTACAAAGCTGTAACCATCAAGACAGTATGGTACTGGCACAAGAACAGGCACTCAGATCAATGGAACAGAATAGAGAACCCAGAAATGGACCCACAAACATATGGCCAAACAATCTTTGACAAAGCAGGAAAGAATATCCAATGGAATAAAGACAGTCTCTTCTGCAAGTGGTGCTGGGAAAACTGGACAGCGACATGCAGAAGAATGAACCTGGACCACTTTCTTACACCATCCCCAAAAATAAACTCAAAATGGATGAAAGACCTCAATGTAAGACAGGAAGCCATCAAAATCCTCGAGAAGAAAGCAGGCAAAAACCTCTTTGATCTTGCTCGCAGCAACTTCTTACTCAACACGTCTCCGGAGGCAAGGGAAACAAAAGCAAAAATGAACTACTGGGACCTCATCAAAATAAAAAACTTCTGCACAGCAAAGGATATAATCAGCAAAACTAAAAGGCAACTGAAAGAATGGGAAAAGATATTTGCAAATGACATATCAGATCAAGGGTTAGTATCCAAAATCTATAAAGAACTTATCAAACTCAACACCCAAAAAACAAATAATCCAGGGAAGAAATGGGCAAAAGACATGAATAGACACTTCTCCAAAGAAAACATCCAGATGGCCAACCGACACATGAAAAAATGCTCAACATTACTCCTCATCAGGGAAATACAAATCAAAACCACAATGAGATACCACCTTACACCTGTCAGAATGGCTAACATTAACAATTCAGGCAACAACAGATGTTGGCAAGGATGTGGAGAAAGAGGATCTCTTTTGCATTGTTGGTGGGAATGCAAACTGGTGCAGCCACTCTGGAAAACAGCATAGAGATTCCTCAAAAAACTACAAATAGAACTACCCTACAACCCAGCAATTGCACTACGAGGCATTTAGCCAAGGGATACAGGTGTGCTGTTTCGAAGGGACACATGCACCCCCATGTTTATAGCAGCACTATCAATAATAGCCAAAGTATGGAAAGAGCCCAAATGTCCATCGATGGATGAATGGATAAAGAAGATGTGGTATATATACATATATATATATATATATATATATACACATACAATGGAGTATTACTCGGCAATCAAAAAGAATGAAATCTTGCCATTTGCAACAACGTGGATGGAACTGGAGGGTGTTATGCTAAGTGAAATTAGTCAGTCACAGAAAGACAAAAATCATATGACTTCACTCATATGAGGACTATAAGAGACAAAACAGATGAACATAAGGGAAGGGAAACAAAAATAATATAAAACCAGGGAGGGGGACAAAACAGAAGAGACTCATAAATATGGAGAACAAACTGAGGGTTACTGGAGGGGTTGTTGGAAGGGGGATGGGCTAAATGGGTAAGGGCAATTAAGGAATCTACTCCTGAAATTATTGTTTCACTATATGCTAACTAATTTCGATGTAAATTTTTAAAAAATAAAAATAAAATTAAAAAAAGACATATCACTGAAATTTTAGAATACTGAAAAAAGAAATAGAAACTATTACAAACTTCCAGAGAGCAAAAAATGGATCACATGCAAAAGATTCTGAAAACAGAACAACTTTATACTTCTCAATATTAATATTGAAAGCTAGAAAAGCATGGAACAACGAGTCTAAAATTTTTTTAAATGCAACCTAAAATGCCATAGCCAGCCAAACAATCAATTAAATATGAATATAGAATAAAAATATTTTCATACATGCAAATCTCAAAGAATTTACCTCTCATACCCTTTCTTTAAGAAGCAGGCAGAGGAAGTGTGCCACTAAAACAATAGGGTAAGCCACGAAAGAGAAAGACATGAGATTTAGGAAACATGAAACCCAACAGAGAGGATGAGGAGTCTATAAAGATAGTAAAGAGAAATATCAGAATAATAGTTGTGCACCAGATGTCCAAGGCAATCATTCCAGACCAAAACAGTATGACTATAAAAATAGACACGTTAAAGGCTATCATCTCCAAGATCCCCACTGTCAATGTTCCATCCCTCTTTTTAACCCAAGGACAGGATGTCCAGATTAACCTGGCTCAGACTATCTGTACTTGGCTAATCTGACCATGTGCTGCCAAAGCTCCTGTATGCCTTCCCTCCAAGCACTGTAGCAGCCTGGATCTGGTGTGGACGCACATTCAACCCCACAGAAGTTCTCTGTTGTCATCTGCTCTGTGGGGAGAGGGAGCATGAGGAGATTAGAAGTAGAGAAGTCAGAGAGGCCCACGCCCCATCAAACCATATTGTAACCACACAACTAATTTCTGGTCCATACAACAGCCCACCGGTGACCTGACTAGTGAGCCATGTGTGTATTTCCCTAAATTTAATCATGACCTCACCTGTTGACTTCCCCTCTTGTAAATGCTTAGGGAAACTGAAGGCAGACTATGACTGAGAGACTATTCAGTTGGCTATCCTGGCCATCTTCACCTAATAGTAACTTCAGTAATCACCTAGGTGTGGGCTTGCCACTCAGGTTTCTAAAACAAAACAATATATTACTTCGATAAACTATAATGAAAAACAAAGGAAGGAATAAGTAACACAAAAGCCAGGGTAGATATTACCTGTAGTGATTAGGGAAGGGAATACAACTGGGAGGGGCATACAGGTGGCTTCAAAGGTATCAGTTGTGTTCTATTTCTTAATAAAAGTAGCATTTTATTATTCTTTATACTCTACATACAAATTTAATATACTCTTATGTAAAGATACATTTCACAATAAAATAATTTAAATAAAGAAAAGGAGAAAACGAGAGGAAAGAAAGCAATAAGGAGAAAGGAATCAATCAACCCTGATACTATAAAGGGCAGCATTGGTTGGGGGGTGTGGAGAATAGTGGTAGGATTCACTTACCATTTCATATGCTACTTCCTCAGATGTATCCGTTTCTAAATTGAAACTGAATTCAATAGCTTCATTGTCTTTGTGTTTGCCTTTCAATTTTTTAGGGTCTTCAACCCAGAGTCTTAAAGCCAGGGACGAATTAGAGTAGTCATCTTCCTCTGCTAACTCCACCCTCAGTCCTGTATCCTCAGCAAAAAATGCGTGGTTTAATAGGTCCCTGATAGACAACCTAATAAACAAAATACATATCTCATTATCAATTTGTCCAATCACAAACAAGATATAGAACCCTTAATTAGTAAATATTAATTACATCAAAATAACAATCTTATTTTAAAACTTCTATTAATTAAACCATTACCCTGCTTTGTTAAAAACCGAATCTTACATCCAACTCATTATTACCAAGAATGCAAAGAAATCCCACCTAATATACACTTAAAGTCACCTTAATTAAAGATTGTTATCAACAACACATCTAGATACTGTATGCCTAGAGAACTGAAGCAGTGCTATAGTATATGTTGGGTAGAGTGACTAGTTTCCCTAAGCCACTGGCTTAAGTTACTAAAACTCAAACAACAGACTGTCAGCAAAGGCAACTAAAAACTTCCAGATATATAAACTCTAAAGTAAACCATAAATTCAAACTATTTTACAAATGTTATAAATAGAAGTCGTTGACTCCATTAACAATAGTCAAGTTAGTGTACTTTACTCTTTAGAGAATGCCATGAATAAAACTAATTTAGTTCTGCAAAGTCCCATGGTTTTCTTAAAATATGTAAGTCTAGTATTTTAGGCCAAAGTATACATGCAGTGGATGTGCCTCTAACCTAATATTAGGAATTAACCATCTCTGAAGAGAAAAAAAAGGACAGGGGTTCAAAAGATTCTTTTACAAGCTCAGGACAGTTAATTTCCTTTGCTTTCACCAATTTCTAAAACAGATATTTAATATCTAATGTATCTACATTACAGGTCAGAGAGAACTAAAACCAATGTCTATGTAGAAAACCTCTCACACTACTTAAAACAGATAAAGCACATTAATAGCATGGTATCCTGTAACTTGAGGATTTTCAACCCTTCTGATCATTTTACTGATTGAGACAAATACATAACTAAGAGAGAGTTATAAAAAGAATAAGCTTCCTCATACTAATTAGTTTTAAGGCTAAGGTGAGATGTGTTTAAGAAGGCACAACCAAGTTAAAGCCCTCTGCCTCTCAATGAAAAATTTCCCTAGGTATTTTTACTAAGGAATAATTACAGCAATAGCACCAAAAGACACCATTAAATACTTATTACTCTGTTAGGTATTTTATATGCATTATCTTTTTAATCACCAAAATAAGACCTGTTTTGAGGAACAGTTAAGTAACTTACTCAAGATCACACTGGCTAAGTATGAATCCATATCTGAATCTTGGTCTGATGTAGAAGCTTATGCTCTTTCTAATACACTAATATGCTATGAATCCTTCTGAATATTCCAATGTTCTCTGATAACAGTTCACAATGAAAATGCTGTAAAAGCAATAATCAGAATCCAAACTAAAATGGCTACTTCAACATCATACAACTGATCCTTGAACACTATGGGGGGTTAGGGTGCCAACCTCAGTTGAAAATCTGTGTCTAACTCCTAACTCCCCCAAAACTTAACTATTAATAGTTCTATTGACCAGAAGCCTTACCAATAACACACAGTTGATTAACACGTATTTTGCATATGTATTATATACTGTATTTTTACAATAAAGAAAACATTATTAAGAAAACCATAAGGAAGAGAAAATACATTTACAGTACTGTACTGTTTGTTGTTCAAGGGTCAACTGTATTTTCAGTCTCATTTAAAAAAAAGTATGCCTAAACTCTTACAACTTAAAAATGGCCACAACAAAAACATTAACAACCTAACTTTAAAAAGGGCAAAGGACTTGAACAGAAACTCTTCCAAAGAAGATATACAAATGGCCAATAACCACATGAAAATAACCACGTGAAAAGATACTCAACATCATTAGCCATTAGGAAAATGCAAATCCAAACCACAATGAGATACCAATTCGTAACCATTAGGATGGCTATTATCAAAAAATGGAAAATAATGAGTATTGGTGAGGAGGTTGAAAAACTGGAACCTTCATATGTTAGTGGAAGGAATACAAAATGGTGCAGTCACCGTGAAAAAAAACTGGTGGTTCTCCAAAGAATTAAACAGTATTACCATACAATCCAGTAATTCCACTCCTAGGTATATAATGAAGAAAACTGAAAACAGGGATTCAAGCAAATACTTATTCACCAATATCCATGCAACACTATTCATCATAACCAAAAGGTAGAAATAACCCAAGTGTCCATCAACAGACTAATGGATACACAAAATGGGCATGTATGTGTTTCTTCCTTAAAAAGGACATTCTGATACAGGCTACAACATGGATCAACCTTGAAAACACTATGCTAAGTTAAATAACCAGCCACAAAAAGACAAATTATTGTATGATTCCACTTACATGAGGTACCTAGAATAAACAAATTCATAGAGACAAAAGTAGAATAAATGTTACTAGGTGTTGAGGGGAAAAGGAATGGAGAGGTACTACGTAATAGGTACAGAGTTTCTGTTTGGGTGATGAAAAGGTTCTGTAAATACAAAGCTGTGTGGTTGTATACAACAATGTGAATATACTTAATGCCACTGAATTGTATACTTAAAAATGATTGGGGCGCCTGGGTGGCTCAGTCGGTTAAGCGTCCAACTTCGGCTCAGGTCATGATCTCACGGTCCGTGGGTTCGAGCCCCGCGTTGGACTCTGTGCTGACAGCTCAGAGCCTGGAGCCTGTTTCAGATTCTGTGTCTCCCTCTTTCTCTGACCCTCCCCCGTTCATGCTCGCTCTCTCTCTCTCTCTCTCTGTCTCAAAAATAAATAAATGTTAAAAAAATTTTTTTTTTTAAATAAAAAAAAATGATTAAAATGGTCAATCTTAAGTTATGCATATTTTATCATAATTAAACTATATAACTACCTAGATATAGCCTGTTGGTACAAACACCAATAATGTTTTATAATAAAGCTATAATTAAACAGGTTTTACCTTAGTGGCTTTATATATTCTCAGATATACAACACTGAACTTAGAAAACTAATAAAAACGGGGGACAGTCAATAAAATGTGGGTGAAAATAACTTCTATAAAAGACCTATCACCTTCATTAATCATAACCAATAAGGAGGTAAAAAATCAAAAATTTAACCTACTGATTTAACTCGGCAACTGTCCTAAGCTCAAATTAATGGGAAATATAAGCTAAAACTAAAGGGATGTGTCCATAAAAAAAATTGATACAAATAAATCTAGAATACTACTTCTTTATTTATTTATTTTTTTTTGAGAGATGGAGCATTAGTGGGGAAGGAGCAGAGAGTGGGAGACACAGAATCCGAAGCAGGCTCCAGGCTCCGAGCTGTCAGCACAGAGCCCAATGCGGGGCTCAAACCCACAAACTGTGAAATCATGACCTGAGCCAAAGTCAGATGCTTAACCAAGCCACCCAGGCGCCCATCTAGAATACTACTTCTTGAAAAAAATAGCCCTATCCACTTTACCATTATCATGACCTAAGGATATATGGTCTATAAATAAAAAACATCCAGTGAGTTGATGGTCAATTTTTTTAAGCTATCATAAAAAATCATTTAAGTACTTACCTAAAGGTAACACAGCAGAAGCTCTCTACCATCAACTGTTAGAAACAAATTAACCTGGGGGCCCAACCATTTGAGTACTTACCTTAAGGTGACACTGCAGAAACTCTCTACTATCAACTGTTAGAAACAAGTTAAACTGGGGGGCTCAAATGACTGTTAAACTGATGGCTGAAGGTGATGAAAATTTGCCACAACACACACAAACAAACCCCAAATTTCAGTTCAAGAAAAACTGAGCACATGGTATCAAAGTCCAAAATGGCAAGCAACATGCACTGATATACTTCACTCAATACAGTATGGTTTGTGTTCTACTCAAAAGTAATACTCAGTATTATTCAAAGGTTACAAAATGACCCAGTCCAAGATAAGAGTTTAATGTATCTATCAGTTATGTCATTTTGCTACATTTGCACCCACCTTTCTGATTTGTTTTGACGAATACACCCTTCAATGATTTCTTTCACTTCAGGATCAGTGACTTTATTGAAACTGGCTGGCTTTATGCCCTGGGAAAAGAAAAATGGTTTCTAGTCACAAAATAAGCAATTGGAAGCCTAAGTAAACAGGATGCTTATTAAAATAATAAATTTTGACCACTAAACTAAAATATTCAAGCTTTAAATAAGATAAATATATACATACAGTTTAACAATTTTTTGACAAAGATTTTGCCATAGTTCTAATAGTCTACAAATAACAGTGGAGACTTATAAACAATCTAAATTTCCAACAACAGAGGTGATGTTACATAAATTATATGATATATATATGCTCATGTTATGCAAAAACTAAAAATGTTCTCAAAGTATTTAATAACAGAAAATTCTCATATTGAAACATTAAGTATGGAAAAAATTGGATCTCAAAATGTACATACAAGTATAACCCCAATTAACAAACTATAATAAACGAGTCTTCCAGAAGAGCTAGAAGCAATGGACAATCAATATATTATGTATGTATAGGGGCACCTGGGTGGCTCAGTCGGTTAAGCATCTGACTTTGGCTCAGGTCATGATCTCATAATTCATGGGTTTGAGCCCCGTACCGGGCTCTGTGCTGACAACTCAGAGCTTGGAGCCTACTTCACATTCTGTGTCTCCCTCTCTCTCCGCCCCTCCCCAACTCATGCTCTGTGCCTCTCTCTCAAAAATAAACATTAAAAAAATATATATGTATTATGCAAAATATATATATACACACATATATAAACTTTTGAGAAATCTGTATTATTTTTATCATTAAGCAATACTAAAATATTGAGAGAACCTCAAGCTAATCAATAGGTTCTAGGAATGCATTAACAAATTAGTAAGGTCTAGACAATTCAAAATGTTTCTGTAACAATGTTAGCTGCCTGAATCTGCTTATTTTACATTCTATTACTCTTAAATTATGAGTTTTAGATTTCAGAAAATAATCATTACAGTCATTTAATAGAAAACTCCAAATTAATCTAGAAGGAGAAAGATATGATAGAATAATTGTCATGGAATAAGGCAATCTAAAACCTAGTTCTGGGTCTGTCACACTACTTCACAGGATGCAGAATCAGAAAGCCCAGTATCATATACTAGATAAACCTGGTGAGATTAGGAGTTAATTTGGATCTCAAACTCAAGAAACTTTAATACAGATGGAAATGTGAATTGTGATATGGCATTTTTGTGATTTTAATATGAAATAATAAAATCACCATTCAAAAAATGGTGTTACATCATTCTACTTATACAAAAATTCCTCTTTGACCTTTCCACTGATCTCTTACCTCTTCCGCAGTCCTGGGTAATTATTGCCTTTCTCTGCTCCTAGTTGAAATTAATTGGGAAGCTGCAACTTACAAAACCAAGTACAAATTCTTTTCTATTTGTGGCCATACAATGTATGGACTCAGACTAAAAAGACATTCTAGCCTTATCTCTTCTCTCAGCTCTTTGTTGCAGAAATCTTCAAACATACTCAAAGGTAGAATAGTATAAGAAGCCCCATGTAACCATCACCAGCTTCAACAAGCAACATTTTGTCAACCTTGTTTCAGCTATCTACCCCCATACCTTTTTTATCCTAAAATATTTTAAAGCAAATCCTAGGCATCATGTCATTTCACTCAGAAAGTCCCAGTTTATACCTCTAACAGATATCATGTCACCATCTCACCTAAAATAATTACCAATAATTCCTTAACATTATCTAAAACCCAGTCCACACTCAAATTTTCCAAATTGTCTAAATGATGTCTTCTTATAGTTGGTTTGTTCAAATCAGGATTCAAACAAGGTCCTCACAGTACATGTATGGTGCATTAGACCTAGCTCATACCATCTCACAAGAGGCAACTATTACATTGTCAAGAAATCTGTAAGTTGATTATTAAACACAGTCATTTACAAAACTTATATAAGCTTACAATTAAATAAATTATATCAACAGCCAAGGAAATAAATACTGATAACACTACTCGTAATTATTTTACTACATTTTACTATTATTTATGCTCTTGAGGTTGTTTATTATATCTGTATGGTAGAAATACCATATGATGAGTGCCACTGTATATACCGTTCCCAACCCTGCATTCATTGAGGTCACGGTGGTGACTTGAAATCAGTCATGGTGAGAATATTTAACACCAAGGAAATCAGAGAATGCTAGAAATCAGTGCTTTTTCTTTTTCAGAGAATCGGTTGTTAAACATTTAGCTCACTTAAAGTAGCTCACCACTACTTTAAGTCTCTTGTACTCTTTAACAGTCCCTCCGCTTTTTACTTTCATGAAATTGATTTGTTGGAGAAACTAGGTCATTTGTCCTATAGAATGGCCCACATTCTAGATACTGGCTTTATTTCTTGTCTCCCTACACATGTATCTCTAGAGTCAGACAGATTTGAGGTCAAAATCCACCACTATTAGTAGCTGTGTGAACTTGGGCAAGTCACAATCTCTGATTCTCAGCCTTATCATTCATAAACTGAAGATAGCACCATCTTGTAGGGTTATAATATGAAGGTATATAGTATACAGCATGCATTTAAAAATGGTACCTATTAGTATTAGTTACTTGAAACACTCTAACAATCTCTTTCACAGCCTATTCTACAGCCACCCAAGTAGATATGAAATAGACCTATTTTGAACAATCCTAAGACTTTGCTTCTACCTTACATCCCTTACTATACTCTTATTTTTATAGCTATTTGTGAATTTAAAAATGCAAGCTCTTTATGGGTAGCAAATACTTCTTATTCATCTTTACATTCCTTGAAATTTCTAATGCAAAAAATTACCTATAACAGGGAATCAAATGCTGTAGCTGTTGAACAATATTTTGAATGCTCTTTCATAATTAGGCATTTAGAACTAGAAACCTTCAAAACCATTTAGTCAAACTTCATTATCAGCTTTGAAAAAAATATTATCCACCCAATAAATCTAAAAATTATTTACAAACAAATGGATATAGATATGTCTATACATTTACCCAAAGGTACTAATACAGAGCATTTTATGTGACCCCAATAAAGTACAGGCATACAGCATAAATATAAAGCTTGTTTCATTACAATTACGTTAAATTTAGCAGTGTTATACAGCACTAAACTAAACCAAAATTAGTTTTAATCTGACTTTACCAACTTCAACATGAAACATGACAATCTAAGAAGTAAAAAAGAATAAAGTTATACCTACGCTAGTTACTTTACGGTATATTTGAGCTGCATTCTGGCACTCAGAATAAGGGTATTCAGAAGTAGCCATTTCCAGCATACACATTCCAAAAGCATAGACATCTACAGATTCATCGTAGTGCTCTTCATACATTTCTGGGGCCATAAACTCAGGAGTCCCTACAAAATAACACCACATCCACATTTTTATTAAAAAGAAAAATTTATCTACCAAGATCACATTCCCTTTTCCATATGGATTACCTGGGTTAATTTCTGCTCCCTAAACCAAATTTATAAATAAAACATTTGCAGGAATACTTGCTATATCTATACAAAGTACGTCAAGAATTTCCTTAACTTTCCATACTGGTAAAGTACAACTTGTAATGCTCAAGATAATGATTACTAAAATCTGTTTTTATTTCTAATCCTTTTTTTACAAATTTTTCTGAATTAAATTAGTAAATCTTCTTTCTTAAGTCTTTGGAACCTTTTAATATGTCCCACAAAAGAAATACACTAGGATGTGTCTGAAATAAGTCAATATATAATGGATATTTAAAAGCAAATTTGGGACACCTGGGTGGCTCAGTCTTAAGTGTCCTACTCCTGATTTTGGCTCAGGTCATGATTTCACAGTTCTTGAGATTGAGCCCCATGTCAAGCTCTGTACTAACAGCACAGAGCCTACTTGGGATTCTCTCTCTTCCCCTCTCTTTCTGCTCCCCCCCCCAAACTCATGCTCTTTCTCTCAAAATAAATAAACACTTATAAATAAATAAATAAATAAAGTAAAACCAAATTCACATTCTAGGCCAGGGGTCAGCAAACTTCTCTGTGAAGGACCAGACAGTAAAGATTTCAGGCTTTGCAGTCTATATGGTCTGTCACAACTACTCAACTCAGTCACTGTAGTGCAAAAGCAGCTATAGACAATACATAGATGAAGGAGTATAGTTGTGTTCCAATAAAACTTTTATTTACAAAAATAAGCAATGGAGCCAGATTTGGTTCATGGGCCATAGTTTGCTGATCCCAATTCTAGACATACACAAATTAAAAATCTCTCTTTATCCTAACAATAAACTATAAAATGTTAATCACCAATGACACTCTTAGCAAATGATGTTCGCATTAAGGTGGCTAGTCCTAGATCACCAATCTTCACAGATCCAGTGGGTCCCGTGATGAAAATATTGTCACACTTCAGATCCCGGTGAATAATGGGAGGAGTCCTAGTGTGCAAGAACTGCAATCCCTTTAAAATTTGCCTGCACCAACTCCTTAAGACCTTTGGTTTCATGACTTTAAATCGTTTTAAGTACCTACACAAAGGAAAAAAAGGACCACATATAAACAAACATATCTAGCTTATTGTATGAGCACTATTAGGGTAAATCATGTAAGTTAGCCGGTATTGTATGTACTATGATTGTCAGCACTGAATTGTCCTCTATTGTCTGTTATAGAAAAAAAAATTAAATCTAGGCTTCGTTCTTAGAGAAGACATCCTACCAAGTCTATCATTTTTAGCTTTTTAAATTCAAAACAAGAATCATTCTAATCAGAGTGACCTCCTGTGGAAGGGCAGCACAATTTTAAAAAGAAAATCCTTCTCTACTTTCCAATAACTATTTCTATAAAGTCACCAGGGGGGTTAACTATGTAAAATTTTAGTACAAAGATGCTAGGAAACAGAAAAAGTATATCCCATATTTAATAATTATAAATAAGTGATTGTACCATCAAATGAAAAACCACAGTCAGAAATAAAACAATAAATTATAATTATATAGTATTGCTCACTAGATATGTGAACCTGGCCACACCCCCAATCTTTCATTATTTTTACAAAATGACATTATTTGTAATTCTTAAACTCTATGCTATCCCACAAATATTCATTTCTCAATACTGTATATTCTAACAAACTTAACATCCTGAATTTTTCAACCTGCCCTGACACATAGTTGCCAAACACTACATATTCTTTAATCAAGTACTGCAATTTTACAAACAATTTTTATGACTCTTGAAAATTATTTCCAAATAAAACTTCATTAGCACTATCAGTGTCAACTTACGTTTTTAAGGTTCCTGATGTCATAAGTTCAGTCACCAATACAATACATTTCTTTCCCTTTAATACAGACTCCCAGGAATCATAAAATCGAACTATATTGGGATGTTGGAGACCTTTTAACATCTCTGCTTCTTCCTTGAACCTTTGCTGCTCAGCTTTGGTTAATTTCCGGTCCTGAAATGGAGTAGCAAGTTCCAAATAGAGTCTAGAAATTCTCATGGACATTTCTAACACCACTCAAATGTGTGCTTTGTTCTGTTGTTTTCATTTATATACGTACGTATTTTTATCTGTCCATTTTTTTTTCTCAGGACTTATATAATCATTGATAAATTTTATTAGGTAGTTACTTTCATTCCTCCCATTCAACAATGCAGCAGCTGTTATATTTCATAACTATGCTATAAACCTACCTGCAAAATAAATCAATATGTTGAAAAACAATACCTCATATGATAACTAAACTTTCCGTGGTGATCATTTCACAATATACACATATATCAAATCATTATGTTGTACATTTTAAATATCTACATTGTTATATATCAATTATATCTCAATAAAACTAGAAAAAAAATAAAAAATAAAATCACCTTTGCTGGAAAAGAAAAATAATATATCAAAATGAAAAAAGTAATAAAACAAACAGGAAGTTTCCCTAAGAAATCCCTGAATTTCCACATCTATAGGATCTATATGATGTCGGGACAGGAATAATCAAAATGTTAGATATGTAGACATCTCTTCTGGTTAAATATCTGAACTGCCAACATATTTCTAGAAAGAAATACAAGGTTACCAACTAGTAAAATATCTTCAAACAGGAATTAGACCTCTAATCTGCTATATTAAATGCTAAAAGTCAAAGGAGCAAAGTTTATAGAATTCTGAGGGAGGACTGTAACCCTAAAACTCTGAACCCAGAAAAATAACCAATCAAATTTATAAGGGAAAAACAGGCACATTTTTAAGAAAATAAGGGCCCAAAGTACATCATTCCATACACCCCTTCTGAAAATATTATTCAAAGAATTTCAAAAAAAATATGGCCAAATAAAATCATTAGAAAAGGAGTGTGTGGCATACAATAAATAGTAATAAATTGCCAATAATGCTTACTTAGGGTAAAGGCTAAGTAATAGTGGTTAATGTGGTTGGTAAAATGGAATGAATTTTCTAAACAATAATTAAAATAGAAGATATATATTGCAAAAAGAAAGCCTGGAATTAAAACTCCAGATGATCACTGAATGTTGTATGTAATAAGTGAGGAATCAGTAAATTCTACACCTGAAACTAATATTACACTGTATGTTAACTGGAATTTAAATAAAAATGTGAGACTACAAAAATTTTAATTTAATTTAAAAAATTCTAACAAAAAAAAGGAAGAATAAAAGCAATTTTTGTCTTCTGCAAGAGGGAGCAGGAGAGGAAGGAGTGGCAGAACTATTTTAAGTTTTGATTTTAACAGAGAAATAATCAAGTATCCTCGTTAAAAATTTAGGTATGATTTCCATTTCAAGATGATTGACAACATATTAAATTGAATTAAAATAAATCCCTTCTCTTCCTAAATTCCACCAAAATGGCAAAAGAAATATATAAACAAATCCATAATAGCATTGGAAATAAGAGAAGGGTTCAAACCAAAGATTTTTTAAGATAAAATACATACATTGATAGACTATATTTTTATGAAACTCAAGAGAGTAGGAAAAAAAGGAAAAAGAGTAGAAGAAATATTAACTTGATGAACATGAAAGAGTATCATTAGAGAGGTTTCTTTTGTTTAGCAAAAATAAACTACTGGGACTTCCTGAATATAAAAAGCTTCTTCACAGCAAAGGAAACAATCAACCCAACTAAAAGGCAACCTACAGAATGGGAGAAGTCTGCAAATGACATATCTGAAAAAGGGTTACTATCCGAAAAATATAAAGAATCTATACAACTTAACACCCCTCAAAAACAAATAATCCAGTTAAGAAAATGGGCAGAAGATATGAATAGGCATTCTTCCGAAGAAGACATACAGATGGCTAACAGACACATGAATAGATGCTCAACATCACTGATCATCAGGGAAATACAAAACTAATGATATATAACCTCACACCTGTCAGAATGGCTAACATCAACACAGGAAACAACAGGTGCTGGCAAGGATGTGGAGAAAGGGGAACCTTTTTATACTGTTGGTGGAAATGGAAACTGGTATAGGCACTCTGGAAAACAGTATAGAGGTTCTTCAAAAAGTTAAAAATAGAACTACCCTATGACCTAGCAATTGCACTACTAGGTATTTACACAAAAAATACAAAAATACTAATTCAAAGGGACACATGCACCCCGATGTTTATAGTAGCATTATCTATAGTAGTCAAATTATGGAAACAGCCCAAGTGTCCATCAACTGATGAATGGATAAAGAAGATGTGGTATATATATGTATATATACACACACACACATATATGAGATATATATATATATATATATACACACACACACACATATGAGATATATATATATATACACACACACACACAATGAAATATCATTCAGCTATAAAAAAGAATGAAATTTTACCATTTGCAAAGACAAGGATGGATCTAAAGAGTATTATGCTAAGTGAAATAAGTCAGTCAGAGAAAGACAAACACCATATGATTTCACTCATATGTGGAAGTTAAAAACAAATGAACAAATGGGAAAAGAGAGAGGCAAACCAAGAAACAGATTCCTAACCATAGAGAACAAACAGAGCGGAGAGAGAAGGAGACAAGAGGCTCTCAAGTGGGCTCTATACTGACAGCAGAGGGCCTGATTCAGGGCTCGAACTCAGAACTGTGAGATCATGATCTGAACCAAAGTTGGACGCTTAACCAACTGAGACACCCAGGCGCCCCCCACAAGTTCTTTATAGATTCTGCATACAAGTCCTTTATCACATATGTGATTTGAAAATACTCTCTGCCACTCTCTGGATTACCTTCTCATTCTCTTAATAGTGTCTTTCATAAAAGCAAAATATTTTAATTTTGTTGAAGTCCAATTAATTGATTTTTCTACTTTCATGGATCATGTGTTCATTGTTACATCCAAGAACTCTTTTCCTATATTTGAAATGTTTCACGCTAAAATGTTGGGATAATTTTGTTGACAAAGTTGTACGTCATGTTCTCTTCTACTTCTTTGACTCTTTTCCAGAGCATGGCTATATTTCATTTGTCACTTCTTCTCTCATGCATTTTTGCACTTTTTATTTTTCTTCATCAGGTTCATTAATCATTTTTTCAGAAAGTCAAAATGAGTAAAATTTATTTATCCTATTTTTATGTTTGCAAGTTTTTATTAATTTCAGTTATCTTTATTAATTCCCTCTTATTTTGCTTTTCCTTTGCTATTATTTCCCTAATGTCTCAAGAGTACTACATCCCTTCTAGTTATTATTCATTAATAATGAAGACATTTTAGGTGATAAATTTTCTTCTGGGAATAGCTTTGCAATGATTCACAAGTTTCACTGTAACGTCCTCTATTTTATAGCTGTCTAGGTAGTTTATAATTTCAGTTTTGATTTTCTCCTCAATCCAAAATTTGTCTAGAAATGTGATTTCTAATTTCCAATTAAGGATCTTTTAGTTATTTGTTTCATTATTTCTAATTTTACTGAGTAATGCAGAATATAAAACATATTTTCTTTAACTTAATATTTTCTATGGGCCACATATTTGACCAACTTTTTTAGAGGCTTCAGACTGTATTAATGTATATTCTCTCTTTGAAGGATATAAAGTACTATATATCCATCAAATGAAGTCTGTGGATTATACTATCTAGTTCCTCTATATTTATTCACTTTTTGTCTACTCGATCTGTCCTATTTTGAAATAATAGGACCTGGAATTTCCTACTATAACCATATGCTTACCCATTTTCCTTGAATCTATTACAGGTTCTTAGTTTAAATTACTAGCCAAATTATTTTTGGTGCCTACAGGTCTTTGATATATCTTCTTAAACTGTGAAGTAAATAATTTCATAAAATCCTGTTCAATGTTTTAACTTTACTTTCTTCCTTCTGTGATACATTAATATTGCCACTCCTCTTTTCTCTTTCTTGTGCATATGTTTATCTTAACCTTTCTTTATCACTGTTTCAAGTATATTTTTAGCAAACAACATATGTGGGTTTTGTCTTTTAACCCCATCTGGGAGGCTGAGTCCACAGACTTCATTTGATGGATATATAGTAGTTTTTGATTTTGATAGGGACTGCATTGTATTTGCCAATCTCCTTTGGCATTGACACTTAATGATATTAAGCCTTCTAGCCATTAAATTCCATTTATTTATGTCTTCTTTAAATTTAGCAATGTTTTGGGGCACCTGGGTGGCTCAGTCAGTTAAGTGTCCAGCTTCAGCTCAGGTCATGATCTCGCGGTTCGTGAGTTCCAGCCCTGGGTCAGGCTCTGTGCTGCCAGCTCAGAGCCTGGAGCCTGCTTCAAATCCTGTGTCTATCTCTCTCTCTTCCCCTCCCTCACTCATGCTCTCTTTCTGTCTCTCAAAAATAAATAAAAACATTAAAAAAAATAAAAAATAAACTTAGCAATGTTTTGTAGTTTTCAGTGTTACAAGTCTTTCACCCCTTTAATTAAATTTCTTCCTACATATTTTGTTCTTTTTGATGCTATTGTAAATGGAATTGTTTTCTTAATTTCCTTTTTGGGTTATTAATTTCAGTACAGAAACACAACTGATTTTTGAGCGTTGGTTTTGTATCCTGCAACTTTGCTGAATTAGTTTATTAGTGTTTGATTTTCAGTGTTATGAAAAAGAAGCTAACAAGTTGTAAAAATGAAAAAATGTGATCTAAGTCAACAGGAATAAAGGAAACAAAAAGTAAAATATATACAGAACCTAAAATAAAATGGAAGTAGTAAAATTAAGTATATCATGTGCTAAATCAAATATGTTCATAATGCATGATATACAATGCAGTCCCTATCAAAATCCCAATGACATTATCTGCATAAATTTTAAAAAATCCTAAAATTCATGTGGAATCTCAAAGACCTCAAATTCCCAAAATAATCTTGAAAAAGAACAAAGTTGGAGTTCCTGATTTAAAAACTTACTATAAAACTACAGTAATCAAAACAGTGTGATACTGGCATAAAGGCAGACAAAAAGATCAATGGAAAAGACTACAGAGCCAGGAATAATCCCTTGCATATATGGTCAAATAAATGATTTTCAACAATGATGCCAAGATCAATCAATGGGAAAAGGACAGTCTCTTCAACAAATGGTTGGGCAAACTGGCTATCCACATGCAAAAAACGTAAAGTTGGACTCTTAGCTTATACCATATACAAAAATTAACTCAAAATGTATCAAAGACCTAAACATAAGAGCTAAAAATTAAAAAAAAAAAACTTCTAGAAGAAAATATAGAGGAAAGCTTCATGATATTGGGTGCAACAATGAATTTTTGGATATGACACCAAAAGGATAGAAATAAGAAAAATTAGATAAATTGGACTTAGTCAAAATTTAAAACTTTTGTACATCAAAGTACTATTAAAAGAATGAAAAGACAATCCACAGTATGGGAGAAAACATTTGCAATTCATATATCTGATGAGGGATTAATACTCAGATCATAAAGAACTCGGACAACTCAACAACCGTAAACACAACAACCAAAAAAACAACCCAATTTAAAAGTTGGTAAAGGACTTGAATAGTTATTTCTCCAAAGAATGAAATATAAATTGATAGTAAGCACATGAAAAGAGGCTCAACGTCCCTAGTCACTAGGGAAATGGAAATCAACACCAGAATGAGATAGCACTTCACATGTATTAGGATGGCTATGTTTCATTTATTTATTTTGAGAGAGAGAGAGAGAGAGAAGGGGCAGAGAAAAGGAGAGAATCCCTAGCAGGCTCTGAGCTGCCAGCACTGAGACCAACATGATGCTATTTTTTTTTTCAAATGTATTTTATATATTTACATCTGCTCCACAGGAGAGATTCCCAAATCTGGCTATGTATCCAATCAACTGGGGAACTTTCAAAAAATAAGTCTCACGGGCCCATCTCTTAGAGATTCTGATTTGGAAGGTCTGCAGCAAATATCAGGAATCAGTATGTATGATAGAGTACAAAGCTCAAGTTGGCGTATTAAAGGAATTCCTCCTCTGATTCAGCTAGCTCTTGGACTGGTCCCTTATTTCAGTGCTTTTCAAACACTACTATACATACCAATCACCTTACAGATGCCACTAAGAAGCAGATTCTGATTCAGTAGGTCTGAGACCTAGGAACCTGCAGTTCGAACAAACTCCCAGATGATGTCCACGCTGCTGCTCCAGGAACCATGTTTTGAGTAGTAAGACCTTATGGACTCTCTTAGTCTTTCCACAGGTGAATGATAGAAGGCACTCCCCTAAGCAGTCCCTGTCACTAGAGTATTTTAAGTTTTACCTAAACATCCTTTAACAATAGCTAGAGTATACTATTTGCAAAATACTTAACATATCTTTACTATGTATTCTACTAACAAGTGAATGGAAATTATTTCCTCCATTCACAGAGTATCACTCAAATCATATCATATCATTATATGATCAACAAGTATGTTGATCACAACGGTGGTTATAATAGTGAAAAACTGGAGAAAATTCTAGAGGTCCAACAACAGATGACTGATCAAATAACTTATAAAGGGTGACTATTAAAAATAATGATGTATGGGGCACCTGGGTGGCTCAGTCAGTTGAGTGTCCGACTCTTGATTTAGGCTCAGGTCATGATCTCATGGTTCGTGGGTTCAAGCCCCGCATCAGGCTCCACGCTGACAGCACTGGAACATGCTTGGGATTCTCTCTTTGTCCCTCTCTCTCTGCCCCTCCCCCCTATGCATGCGCATTCTTTCTCTGACAAATAAAACTTTTAAAAAAATAATGATGTAAATTCACAATTGCTGGTAATGAAAAGATGTTCATCATAAGTAAAAAGAAAAGGTTTTGTAAAACCTTAAAGATCCTACTGTTTGGGGAAAAAATAGCCATATACTATACATTTTTGCAAAAAAAAAAAAAAGAGTCCAGAAATATGTATACTAAAATGTGTAAAGCATCCTCAAAATACTGGAATTTCAGGTGATTTTGATATTTATTTTCTCATATTACTTAATATTTCCACTGTGTCACAGACACAGAATTATAAAATTCTGAAAGGGGTACAAGGGGGTGAGAAGAAAGCCAAGCAAACCCACGCATGCACCCACCTTTGAAGAACTACTAGAATGGCTTGACTGCTAGGTAACTTACACCCTAGAGTCAAGGGACTTCCTACATTCAAAACACTTTGTAAGCTTGTTAAAATTGAAGTCTTGCATCCCACCCCAGACTTACTGAATCTGAATCTCTGACACCATGCTCTGGAATCTGCATATGAAGCAAACACTAATTCTGACAGACAGTAAAGTTAGGAAATGGTAACCTACAGCAAATTCAGAATGGGTGAGATCACAACACATATATACACATCCACATGCACAGAAACCACTGGAATTTAAAAAACAAAAACCTGTACTTAGCAACTTGCTTTATTCAATCTTAATTTTAAGCATCTCATGTGAACACTGACATTTCCCATGGGCTGACTGAGGTCACAAAGGTTTTCCTTATATTTGAACTACATCTCTCTGAAACTATTCTTATTATAACCCCTTCTAGCACTTCATTAGTTAAAAGTACCTCACAAACATTTATTATGGAACCAAATATCTAGGTAATTTGACTATTCTGTTGTTCTCATTTCTCCTTTCTAAACACATTCCAGTTGACTAACCTCAGTAGGTTCTGGTTATTATTCCTTCCAGAGATCCTCTTTGAGGTAAATTTAAAGGTATTGAGCAAGTTTATATTAATAGAAGTCCTCAAAGAATCAAGCATAACATTGTCTCTTCTGAAAAACACCATATGAACCCCTAAAAACTTGTTGAAATAAAAAGAGAAAAGGTAGGAATTGCACTAAATATATCCCTGACATATCCCACTCCTAAATATTTAGTATAACAATCAACTAACTTATAAGGCATACATTTATTAAAAGTTTTCAAAATGAGACCTCAAGAGTTTGGGGGAAATTTCCCAAGGTTAATAAATTAAGAACATTTTCCCAAAGAAGGCATTGATAGGCTTTCCCCCCGCCTTTAAAACAGAAGGGAAAACAAGAGAAGGGAAAAGAACAAGAGGAAAAAAGCCTTCCAGGAGCTCCTAAGAGGATCTAGGGAAAGAGCATCATTTCAGGGAGGTGGGGAACAAGCCTTTCAATTTTTTTTTAAATCCATGATACATATTAATCCTGGATCATTCAGAAGGCCAGGCCTGCTAAAACTGGAATTTATTAAAACCAAAAAGATTATATACCCACCTGCAGCTCACACCAAGCAACCTCAACCCATGTTTCAGTGTCCAATCCTTTATATACTGTTTTAAATGCTCCTCTTCCCAGCTCAATGTCAAATTTCAGGAACCTGCCACTAGGAGAAGTAGCTACAGCCTTCATTTCTGCTTCTTCTTCCATCTCCTTTTCATTTTTCTCCTTCAAACAATCTTTTAAGGACTCTGAAGTTGCCTTTGAACACTGTTCATATTTAACTTCTTGTCCACCTCCCAGCACATTTGTAGGAAGCTTTTCTACTCTTGGAATATTTGTTGCAGTCTTCATTCTCTCATCTTTGGAGGAAGATTCAACAACTTTATCATCTTCCATCATCTCAACACTCTTTCGGAAGAATCTCTTCCTTTCTGTAGTTTCCCCAGTAGCAGAGAAAGTACTGTTTTTTTCTTTTAGTCTAGCTTCCACTGTCAAAGTTGCTGCAACCTGAGGAGCTCTGTCTTCCAATGAAACTCCATCAGGTTTCTCAGAATCTTCTGTGCTAGCTGGCTCTCCTGAATCAGTAGCCATTGTAATTGAGGTTAGCACTAAAATTTTTCCTGTTCCACTCTTTAGTCCAGTTACATCTCAGGTATCAGGATTATCAGAAAGGACTTCCGCTTATGTGGTCATTATGTTTCCATAGCAACCTGAAGGGGGGGAAAGGATATTTTAAAGTCACCCCACAAAGGAAATCATTAAGGAGAAAACAGGTCACCTGATTGTTTAATCCCTTTTTTCTTAATAAGAAGTTTGTTCTTTT
Organism: Neofelis nebulosa; assembly: GCF_028018385.1. Lineage (NCBI taxonomy): Eukaryota > Metazoa > Chordata > Mammalia > Carnivora > Felidae > Neofelis > Neofelis nebulosa. The sequence continues at coordinate 48,602,064 of NC_080800.1, forward strand.
TCTGTCCAATCTTAGCAACCAGCACACTCCAGGGACTGTGTCTTATCTTGTTTACCACTGTAGTCCTCAATGCCTAGCAGACTAATTGGCATATAGCTCAATAAGTCTTCATACTGCATGAATGTTGGTTAGGAACTTAGTTCTCAGCACCATCTATCAATCAATCATATTTAAAACAAGTATCCAAACCTTTAGCTACAAGGTAACACACAATAAGTAAAATAAGCACATAATTTCTCAGTAAGTGGTTTTTATCTAAAATTCTGAAATTAATCCAATAGTAGTATTTTTTATTGTGGTAAAATATACTTAATATCAAATTTACCATTTAGCCATTTTTAAGTGTACAATTCAGTGGCATTAAGTACATTCACAACACTGTACAACCATTACCACTATCTATTTCTAGAACTTTTTCATCATTGCAAACTGAAATTCTATATCCATTTAAACTGCTCATCCTCCCAGCCTCTGGTAATCTCTATTCTCCTTTATGTCCCTATGAACTTGCTTATTCTAGGTATTTCATATAAGTGGAATTATACAATATTGGTCCTTTTGTGTCTGGCTTATTTTACTTTGTATAATGTTTAAGGTTCATTCATGTTGTAGCATGTATCAGAATTCCATTCCTTTTTTTTTAGTGTTTATTTGTTCTTAGAGAGAGAGAGCGAGACGGAGTGCAAGCAGGGAAGGAGCAGAGGAAGAGGGAGAGACAGAATCGGAAGCAGGCTCCAGGCTCCAAGCTGTCAGCACAGAGCCCGATGCGGGGCTCAAACTCACTAACTGTGAGATCATGACCCAAGCCAAAGTTGGCCGCTTAACCGACTGAGCCACCCAGGCACCCAATAATTTCATCCCTTTTTAAGACTCAACAATATTCCGTTGATTTTATATACCACATTTTGCTTCTCCATTTATCTGGCCAATGGATTGGGTTGTTCTACCTTTTGACTGTTGTCAATCATGCTGATAAGAACATCTAACAGTAATCCTGAAAAATGTAAATACTTGTTTATGAGCTTACATTCAGATATGAACAGAAAGAAACTGCTGTCAAATATTAACATGCTATACCAAAAAAATGGCATGAAAGACTTAAAAATATGCATCCTCTGAACCACTTATGGGAACTTGCCTTAGCAAATAGTCAAGAATCTGGGCAAAGGTTTAACATTATAACACTTAAAATTTGGAAAAACTCTCCTAAACACAAGCCTAACAGAGGTTTAGATAAATATCAAAATGAGATATGACACAGCATTAAAAACACTGTAGCTTTTAGTGAGGTGAAAAACCATTCCCGGGCGCCTGGGTGGCTCAGTCAGTTAAGCGTGAACTCTTACATTTTGGCTCAGGTCATAATGTCACAGTCGTGAGACTAAGAGCTGCGTCGGTCTCCATGCTGGGCATACAGCCTGCTTAAGATTCCCCCTCTCGTTCTTCCTCTGCCTCTCTCCTGCTCGCACGTGTGCATGCTCTCTCTCAAAAAAAATAAAATAAAAAAGACATTCTCTATATGTTATATGGTTAAATGAAAAAATATATACAACAAGGTTCCATACACACATACATAACTCTGGTGGAATTATGAATTTTCTTTCTGCTTTCTTGTATTTTCTAAAACTTTCCATAAGGAACATGTGGAAATATGTGGAACACATAAGGAAAAAAAGTTTTTCAAATGAATGGTCAAACCGCCAATAAGAAAATACTTTCTGGGGCACCTGGGTGGCTCAGTCGGTTAAGTGTCTGACTTCGGGTCATGATCTCACAGTTCTTCAGTTCGGTCCCCGCGTGTGGCTATGTGCTGAGTGTGGAGCCTGCTTGGGATTCTGTGTCTCCCTCTCTCTCTCTGCCCATGCCCCGCTTGTGCTCTATCTCTCTCTGACTCTCAAAAATGAATAAACATTAAAAAAATAAAAAATAATAATAAAAGAAAATTCTTCTCTTCTCACCACAAACATGTATCACGAAGTTAAGCCTATATACCTATTACATTACGTGCCTTAGAAGGCACAATTTGTCAGGTCAAACCAAAAATACACAGAAATATCAAATGTGAAAAACTGAAGAAAAACAAACCTGAACTAAAACAAAATGAGGAGAAAAACCCTAAATTGTTCTACACATTTAACACAATTCCTATCAAAATCCCAGATGGTTTCTTTGCAGAAATTAACCAGCTTATCCTAAAATTCACATAGAACTTCAAGGGACCCATAATAGCCAAAACCAAAATAATCTTGAAAAAAGGACAAAGTTGGAGGACACACCCTTACCAATTTTAAAACCTACTACAAAGCTATAGTATTAAGACAGTGTGGTACTGGCATAAGGATAGATGTATAGATAAATGGAATAAAAATAAACAGTCCAGAAAAAAATATATTCGTAGTCAACTGATTTTCAACAAGGGTGCCAAGAAAATTCAAAAGAGAAAGAACAGTCTTTTCAACAAATGATGCTGGGACTACTAGATATCTACATGCAAAAACCGGAAGTCAGACAATCTAAGTAAGGTTTCCTGGAAAAGATACCCAAACTGAGTCTTAAAGAGAGAAAATTAGCTGATCCAAGCAGAGGTAAGATCACAAGCAAAGTCAAGAAACAGTATGGAGTAAGTGCATATGAGTGGTACCATGAATAGTTTACTCACATATTAGAAGTGGGCAGATGAGGACAGAAAGGCAGACAGTCACCAAGGATTTTTATGCCATACAATGTAAAACACGGAGACCAGTTAGAGAGCTACTGCAATAATCCAGGAAAGAGATGCTGAGGTTTGAATGAAAATAGTGACAAGAGGAACAGATTCAAGATACATTAAGGAAATACTAAATACAAGATTTACCATCTAAATGAATATGATTGTGAGGCAAAAGAAGAGTCTATAAAAACTCCCAGAAATTTGCCTGTCAGGTGACAGTACTAGGACATAACTGTTAATACCAGAGCTAAGGATGATCTGTGAGGTTACACTTCCAAATCAATATACTTTGAAAATCATCTAATAAGACTAGCATTACCTGCAAGTGAGAAAAAGTAACTAACAATGACTCACTTAGGTAGAGATTTTTTTTCTTTAACTTATTCTGACATAATTTTAGACTTGGAAAAAAACCTGCAATCATATACAAAGAATCCAGTATACCCTTCACTCACATTCCCCAAATGTTAACATTTTAGGTGGGATATTCTTAAGTAAGAATAATATTATTCACTTCACTTAACTTAAAGGTCACTTATCCAGAAACCTCAAGAACAGAGATCCATAAGTAAGATAAAAGGACTTCCAAACAGACAAAAATAGGCAAAATTAGATAATTTAAGTTAGAAAAAGCCTTCCAAAAATTTTAACTCCATAACCTGTTTTTAAAAATTACGGGCACCTGGGTGGCTCAGTCAGTTAAGTGTCTGACTCTTCATTTTGGCTTCAGTCATGATCTTACGGTTGTGACATCAAGCCCCACATTAGACTCCATGCTAAATGTACAGCCTGCTTAAGATTCTCTCTCTCTCTCTCTCTCTCTCTCTCTCTCTCTCTCTCTCCCCCCTCCCTCCCTCCCTCCCTGCCTCCACCCCTCCCCTGCTCATGTGGTCTCTCTCTTGAAAACAAATAAATATTACTTGGAACCCTAATATAAAAATAGAGGGACAAGTAGTGCTGCTCTGGCATAATAATTCTAACATGTTTGGTCACCTGGTTTCCCAAACTATAAGGATAGGAAGCAACAAATAAGAGGAATGGGGAAATGAGTGTTCCCCCAGTCTTCTAAATTCTAAAAACCAACCCTAAGACAAAATTGTTCCTAGAGATAAACAGGGACATTTGTAAATATAAAAAGATTAATTCATCAGGATACTATAACAATTATGAACATATACACATCTAACAGCAGAGCTCCAAAATAAAATACACTCACAAAAACTAGAAGGAAAGAATTCAATAATAGTGGATTTTAATACCCCATTCTCAGTGATGGAGAAAACAAGCAGATGGAAAACCAAAAAGTAGCTGGAAAACTTGGCCAATACTACCAACCAACTTGACCTAACTGCCATCTACAGAACACTCCCAGTAAGAGCAAAATATACATTCTTTTAAAGTACACATGGAGGGGCGCCTGGGTGGCGCAGTCGGTTAAGCGTCCGACTTCAGCCAGGTCATGATCTCGCGGTCCGTGAGTTCGAGCCCCGCGTCAGGCTCTGGGCCGATGGCTCGGAGCCTGGAGCCTGTTTCCGATTCTGTGACTCCCTCTCTCTCTGCCCCTCCCCCGTTCATGCTCTGTCTCTCTCTGTCCCAAAAATAAATTTTAAAAAAACGTTGAAAAAAAATTTTTTTTTAAAAATAAATAAAAAAAAATAAAGTACACATGGAAAAGTCTCCAGAGCAAATAATATACTATACAATAAATCTCAGTAAATTTAAAGGAACTGAAATCAAACAAAGTATGCTCTCCTACCACAAAAGAATTAAATTAGAAATGAACAGAGGGGCACCTGAACGGCTCAGTCGATTAAGCATCCAACCCTTTATTTCGGCTTGGGTCATGGTCTCACAGTTCATGACTTTGAAACCCACTTCGGGCTCTGTGCTGACAGTGAAGAGCCTGCTTGGGATTCTCTCTCCTTCTCTCTCTCTCTCTCTCTGTCTCTCCCCAGCTTGTGCTTGCTCTCTTTCTCTCTCAAAATAAATAAATAAACAAAAAAAAAATAAAAGGAATGAACAACAGAATAAGGATAGCTCTATATAATTGATCCTTGAAACACATGAGTTTGAACTGTGCAGGTCCACTTATACATGAATATTTTACAGTACAGTAGTGTGAATTTGCTTTCTCTTCTTTATGATTTTCTTAACATTTTTTCTGTAGCTTATTTTATTGTAAGAATACAGTATATGATACATATAACATACACAATATGTGTTAAGCAACTGTTTGTTATTGGTAAAGCTTTGGTATACTATTACTAGTAAGTTTCTAGAGAGTCAAAGATATGCAGATTTTCAACTGCACAGGGGTTGGTGAGCCTAACCCCCACATTGTTCAAGGGTCAACTGTAGGTCAATGTAATAGATTTGAGAGTCTAGAAGTAAACCTTAACATTTATGGTCAACTGATTTTCAAAAAAGTGACCAAGGCCATTGAATGGGAACAAAGGTTACTTTCAACAAACCTTTCAACAAAAGGGGCAGGGGCAACTGGATATATCTACACACAAAAGAGTAAAGTTGGGCCCCTACCTCATACCATACAAAAAAATGAACTCAAAGTGGATCACAGACCTAAATGTAAGAGCTAAAACAATAAGTTCTTAGGAAAAAAAAAGACTGGAGTGATTTTTAGTGATTCTGGGTTAAGCAATGATTTCCCAAATACAACAACAAAAATACAAGTGATAAAAGAGAAAACTGAGAAGATGGATCTCATCAAAATTTAAAACTTTTAGAGGAGGGCACCTTTTGGGATGAGCACTGGGTGTTGTATGGAAACCAATTTGACAGTAAATTTCATATACTAAAAAATAAATAAATAATTAATTTAAAAAAATTTAAAACTTTTATGCTTCAAAAGATGCCACCAAGAAGGTGAAAAACAAAGAGACTAACAGAAAATATGTACAAATCTTATAAGGGACTGATAGAATATATAATAAATTCTTACAACTCAATAATGAAAAGATAAATAATCCAATGGGCTCGAGATCTGAATAGACATTTCTCTAAATAAGATATACAAATAGCCAATAAACACATGAAAAGATGTTCCACATCATGATTCATTAGAGAAATGCAACTCAAAACCACAATGAAATACTACTTTATACCTGTGAAGATGGCTACAATAAAAAAGAAGACAGGGCGCCTGGGTGGCTCAGTCAGTTAAGTGTCCAACTCTTGATTTCGACTCAGGTCATGATCTCACTATCATGAGATCAAGCCCCGAGTTAGGCTGCGTGCTGGGCGTGGAGCCTGCTTATGATTCTCTCTCTCTCTCTCTCTCTCTCTCTCTCTCTCCCTCTCCCTCTCTGCCCCTCCCCTGCTTACACGTGTGCTCTCTAAACAAACAAAAAAAAAGAGTAACAAGTGTTAGTAAGGATGTAGAGAAAATAGACTCATATATTGCTGGTGGGAATGTAAAATGATGCAGCTGCTTCAGAACACAGTCTAGCAGTTCCTCAAATTAAGTATAGAATAACTAGATGATACCATCTTCTCAAGAGAAATGAAAACATATGTCCACACAAAACTTCTACACAAGTGTCCATAGCAGCACTATTCACATTAGCCAAAGGTGGAAACAATACAAATGTCTGTCAACTGATGGATAAACAAAATGTGTTATATCCATGCAATGGAATATTATTTGGCAATGCAAAGTAATGAGCTATGGATACAATGCTACAATAAGGATAAACCTTGAAAACATTATGCTAAATGAAAGAAGCCAGAGGAAAAGACCACATACTGTATGCTTTCATTTATACGAAGAGTCTAGAATACGCAAATCTATAGAGACAGGAAATAGATTAGTTGTCACTTGGGGTTGAGGTATATAGGACTGCAAACTGGCACAAGGGATCTTTAGGGCGTGATGTTAATGTTTTAAAATTAGATTGTAATCAAGGTTACATAATTCTATAAATTTACTAAAAATCATTTACATATATATTGGTGAATTTTATGGTATGTTAATTATATCTCCATAAAATATGATGTCTCCTTTAAGAATCTTAAAATATTTTGACTAAAATCAAAGCCACTGTAAGATCAAATATGCCTTTGTAAAATTATACTTTCTACCTTCCCCTCATCCCCCTCCATTCTGTCTATTCTCCTTATTTTCATCCTGGTCTCCAGGGCTGAGAATCACTGTTCTGAAGTGAAAAGACCTGACATCGATAAATAGTAAACAACAAATAGGAAACACAAACACGGGGTGCCTGGGTGGCTCAGTCAGTTGAGTGTCTGACTCTTGGTTTCGGCTCAGGTCATGATCTCACAGTTCATAGGATCAAGCCCCAAGTCAGGCTCCAAGCTGTCAGCTTGAGATTCTCTCTTCCTCTCTTTCTACCCCTTCCCTCTCTCAAAATAAATAAACATAAAAAAATTATTTATATAGGGGTGCCTGGGTGGCTCAGTCGGTTGGGCGGCTGACTACAGCTCAGGTCACGATCTCATGGTCTGAGTTTGAGACTTGCACTGGGCTCTGTGCTGACAACTCAGAGCCTGGAGCCTGCTTCCGATTCTGTGTCTCCCTCTCTCTCTGCCCCTTCCCTGCTTTCTCTCTGTCTCTCTCTCTCTCAAAAATAAACATTAAAAAAATTTTTTTAATTATTTATATAAACACAGTAAATAAGGAAAATAAATCTTTAAAACTAGGCCAAGAACTTCACTAAGCATAGAATATCTAAGGCCTTTTCATTATGGATCCACTACCTTCTTGACCATAAAACAGTTTCAGAACACAGGCTTTGGAGAGGAAGAAACCTGGAATCAAATCTTGGTTTTGCCTCTCATTCCTCAAAGGAGATATGGGGCCAATTACTTCAACTCATTCATTCTTGATTTCATTTGTGAAATCTCATAGGACTGATATGAAAATAAAATGAAAATATACACATAAACTACTTAGCACAGTGCCTGGCACAATATAATAATCAATAAATAGAAGCTTTTATTTTCTATATCTTAAAAACCTCTAGGGGCAGCATTATAATAAACCACTATTCAACAATACTCTAAAAAACATTAAATGATTTTCAATAGACTCACTTAGTAAAACTGATAATAATACATTCTTTTAAAGCTTTCCAGTAATAAGACTTGTTAGGATTGATTCAGTGACCAGGATAATATCTCTTCTACATTCAGCAATGCAGAAACACACCTCAGTGAAATACTCCACAAAAATCAGACCTCAAACCAAAAGTCTCTTGCTGAATTTAACAGCTATATATCATAACCTTTACGTGACCATTTTTTCCTTCATAAAATAGTAATAAACTAGGAATATGTATAAAGATAACTGCAAAAGCACCTCTATAGAGATTGAAATTATAGGGAAAATCTCACAAAGTTTACCTTACATCTACTCCTTTAACCTGCTTGATATATAATCCTGGAGCATTTGAGTTAAAAGTTTGGAATAATTTTCTACCACAGCTTACTGTAGTTCTATCCATGAGAAATTCAGCATAAAATCAGTACTTTGTCAATCAATGGCTCAAGAATTTCAACTTTTGGAACCAGCAATTGAAAGAATACATATAAAGTCAACCTACTGAATGAGAGAAAATATTTGCAAATGCCATATCTGATAAGGGTTGGTATCCAAAATATATAAATAACTCTTACAATTCATCACACAAAAAACAATCCAATTAAAAATTGGCAGAGGACCTGAATAGACATTTTTCCAAAGAAGACAAAGAGATGGCCAGCAGACACATGAAAAGATGCTCAACATGGGGTGCCTGGCTGGCTCAGTCAGTAGAGCATGCAACTCTTGATCTCAGGGTCATGAATTTGAGCCCCACACTGGGTGTAGAGTTTATTTTTTTAAAAAAAGAAACTCTTCCCCTCCCCCATGGACTTCTGTTAAGTTTCTCAGGATCCACATAAGAGTCAAAACAGAGGGGAAGAAAAAAAAAGAGGTTAGAGAGGGAGGGAGCCAAATCATAAGAGACTCTTAAAAACTGAGAACAAACTGAGGGTTGATGGGGGGTGGGAGAAAGGGGAGGGTGGGTGATGGGTATTGAGGAGGGCACTTTTTGGGATGAGCACTAGGTGTTGTATGGAAACCAATTTGACAATAAATTTCATATTTAAAAAATAAATAAATAAATCCATTTAAAAAAAAGGAACTCAATATTACTAATGATCAGGGAAATGCAAATGAAAACCATAGTATCACCTCACACCTGTCAGAATGGCTAGTGTCAAAAAGAGAAGAAATGACAAGTGTCAATAAAGATGTGGAGCAAAGGCAACACTAGCACAGTGATGGTGGGAATGTAAATTGGTGCAGCCAGTCTGGAAAACAGTATGGAGGTTCCTCACAAAACTAAAAGTAGAAGTATCACATGATCCAGTGTTTCCACTACTGGGTATTTACCTAAAGAAAATAAAAACACTAAATCACAAAGATACATGCTAACCTAGGTTTACTGCATTATTTATAAAAGCCCAGATGTGGAAGCAACTTAAATGTCCATCAATAGAAAAACGGATAAAGAAGATGTGGTATGTATATACACACAATGAAATATTACTCAGCCATAAGAAAGAATGAGATCATGCCATTCATGACAACATGAATGGACCAAGAGGGTATTCTGCTAGGTGAAATAAGTCAGACAGAGAAAGACAAATAGCATATGATTTCACTCATGTATGGAATCTAAAAAACAAAACTAATGAGTAAATAAACAGCAAAGGTAAACAGACTCATAAATACAGAGAACAAACTTGTGGTGGCCACGGGGGGGGGGGCGGGGGGGGGTGAGGGGACAGGCAAAATAGGGAAAGCAATTAAGAGCTACAAACTTCCAGTTATAAAATAAGGAAGCCAAATAGATGAAAAGTACAGCATAGGGAATATAGTATTTTATATATATATAATATATATATATATAAATTATATATATTATATATATTATATTGTAATAACTTTGTATGGTGACATACGGTAACTGTACTTACTGCGGTGAGCACTGAATAATGCATAGAATTGTCAAATTACTATGTAGTACACCTAAAACTAATACAATGTTGTATGCCATGTATACTTCAATAAAAATCTTTAAATAAATAGTCAAAATTATAAATTTCCCATTAACAGTCCTCTCTCTCTCATATATGTACATTCATGTCAATAAACATTTACCAAGTGCCAAGCACTGTCAAGGTCTGGGGATAAAAGAAAAAAAAGTCAGGGGCACCTGGGTGGCTCAGTTGGTTGGGCGTCCGACTTTGGCTCAGGTCATGATCTCGTGGTCCGTGGGTTCGAGCCCCGCGTGGGGCTCTGTGCTAACAGCTCAGAGCCTGGGGCCTGTTTCAGATTCTATGTCTCCCTCTTTCTCTGACCCTCCCCTGTTCATGCTCTCTCTCTCTCTGTCTCAAAATTAAATAAATGTTAAAAAAAAAACTTTAAAAAAAAAGAAAAAAAAGTCAGTCCTTGTCCTCAAGGGACATACAGTTTACTCAAGTTTAAGATATACTACTGTGGACTTCTAGTTCACCAAGGTGAACTGAACACTTCTATCTCTTGTACTTTCCAAGACCCTGGGAAAGTGATAGTATAAAAGTACAAAAGTATAAGTCATAAGTCAAGAACACAAATGGAAAATGGCATAGCAAATACAAGATTTCAACAATTTCTGACAGAGAACAGATAGGAAAGAACTGGCTGGTGAGTAACACAAATCAAAGGATGCTAGAACCTAAAATACATAACAGAAAGGGTTCCAACCCAGGAGGGAGAAGGCTTGCAAGACCAAACCCCAGAGATAGGCGATCCCATAAAGCACCATAGTTAAAAAAGAAAGAGGGGCGCCTGGGTGGCGCAGTCGGTTAAGCGTCCGACTTCAGCCAGGTCACGATCTCGCGGTCCGTGAGTTCGAGCCCCGCGTCAGGCTCTGGGCTGATGGCTCGGAGCCTGGAGCCTGTTTCCGATTCTGTGTCTCCCTCTCTCTCTGCCCCTCCCCCGTTCATGCTCTGTCTCTCTCTGTCCCAAAAATAAATAAAAAACGTTGAAAAAAAAAATTTAAAAAAAAAAAAAAAAGAAAGAAAGAAAGAAAGAAAAAGGCTGAAAACAGGGATTAGCTGAAGGTCTGAATTATGACACAATTGATGAGCTCTCCTCCCCATTCCACCAAAGACAAAAATCCTTGCATGCAGAATATCAAATTCAACAAACCAGGATGAACAAGAGAACCCCAGAGCAAAGCCCTTTGCCCTCCTGCATCTGGACTCTCCAAGTATAATAGCCAGCTGTCCACCTACTCACCCCAAAATAAAGCCTACCAGTTGACAACCCTGACTCAGTACAACAGAACTCCCAGTCGGCCCTTCTACTAGCTCATTCTTAAATAGGAACAGAATCAGGAGACAGCCATTTGGAGAAAACCTGTAACACAGAAAAGAAAGATCAAGAAAAACAAAAATGTTCTTTGAGGAGTTGAAATAATTCAAGAAACCATTTTTAATTTTAAAAAATATAGTCCTAAGATTCAAAAAATCAAACATGTATATAATTAACAGATTCCCTCCCAACCCCTTTAGCTCCCACCATTGCCCTAACAGGTAACCCATTCATTAGATTCTTATGTAGCACTCCAGAGTTTCTTTAGGCAAATAAGCAAATATAAATAAGGAGCACCTGGGTGGCTCAGTTGGTTGAGCAACCAACTCCTGATTTTGGCTCAGGTCATGATCTCGTGGTCATGGGATCAAGACCCAAGTCAGGCTCTGTGCTGTCAGCGCAGAGCCTGCCTGGGATTCTCTCTCCCTCTCTCTCTGCCTGTTCCCTGCTCATGCTCATTCTCTCTCTCTCTCTCACTCTCACAATAAATAAATGAACATTTAAAAAAAGTAGCACTGGGGCGCCTGGGTGGCTCAGTCGGTCAAGCGGCCGACTTCGGCTCAGGTCATGATCTCGCGGTCCGTGGGTTTGAGCCCCGCGTCAGGCTCTGTGCTGACGGTCAGAGCCTGGAGCCTGTTTCAGATTCTGTGTCTCCCTCTCTCTGACCCTCCCCCGTTCATGCTCTGTCTCTCTCTGTCTCAAAAATAAATAAACGTTAAAAAAAAATTTAAAAAAAATAAAAAAATAAAAAAATAAAAAAAAAATTAAAAAAGTAGCATAGTATATACCGAACTTTTGTTTAGAGTCACAATAACTTGATATTTTTTCCCTGTCACCACATAGAGGTTCCTCATTCTTATTTTTTAAAACCTATGTGGTATATAGTATTCAATTATTTGCTGTTATGTGTTATGACAGATAACGTTGCATATTTTGCATCTATCTATCTATATATATATATGTATGTGGGGGGGTGTATATTTATGTATTCCCTGAAATGAGATTGTTGGATCAAAAGAAATTTACATACTTAACTTTTATTGAAGTATGCTAATATATCCAGAATAATAAATGTGTATCTTTACATAATGCTGCCAAACTGCCTTCCATGGGCATTGTACCAATTTAAACTCCCACCTGCAATGTGTGAAAGTGTCCTTTACCCCATAGCCTTGACAACAAAAAGGTGTTATCAAATGTTTTGATTTTTTAACACTCCTATAGATTTAAAAAAGGAATCTGTGTGGTTTTAATTAGCATTTATCTTATAAGTGAGGTTAAGCATCTTTCACATAAACAATAATTAAAGTCATGAATAAGCCAAGAATTCTTATTATCACTGTTACCTTTAAGGAAATAAAATAAGACATATGAATATTGGAAAGCAGGAGACAAAACCAAAACTTGCAGGCTATATGATTATCCACAAAATCCAAGCAAATCAATTAAAAAACTATAATAAGAACTAACAAGAGAACTCAACAGAAAGACCAAAGATGAAATCAACAAGCAGAAATCAATAGCTTTGCTATATATCAGCAATAATCAGATAGAAAATGTAATTTAAAAAACAACTATTCTGGAGGTGGGCAGCACTAGGAAGGGGAGGGAAGGGCTGGGTGCCTTGAAGAAGGGCAGCTCACTGAGATTTTACACACACACACACATACACACACACACACACACACACACACACACAATCCTGTATGTAACAGCAACATAGCTGTAACATATTCATCTAGGAATAAGCTCAAGAAGAAATTTGCAATACTATATAAATAAAACTAATACAATACAGCTATGGTCAGCTAAATAATGTAGTTTCAGCAGTGATAGCATAAAAAATGTTGACAAAACAACTGGCTATCTATATGGGGGGGGAGGGAGAGATGTTACAGCCCTACTTAAAAACCAGTCACAAAAATAAATTCCAGGTAGGTTAAAGAGCTAAATGTAAAAGGAAAACTATGTAACTATTAAAAGAAAAATATGGTTGAATATATTTCTAACTTGAAAAAAGGCTTTCATTAAAAAAAAAAAACTAGATGCAAAGACCATTAATAAAAAAGCTAACACATTTGGCCATCTGACCATGAACAAGGTTAAAAGATAAGCAACAGACTGGGAGCAAACATTTGCAACACGTATAGCAAAGCATTACTATCCAGAATATATAAAGAACTAAAAAAAATCAGTAAGAAATACAATTGGCCAATATATGGATGGTAGAATGGTTCAAACTCTTTAGTAAGCAGGGACATGCAAATTCAAATAATTTAATATCATTTTTTTGTCCATCAGATGAGCCCCCCAAAAATCTGTTAATATTACATTTGAGAAGTGTATGAGAAATTCAGCACTTCATAAACTCTTGGCAGATAAACTGGAATAGCTTTTTCATTTGACTAATTCCAAGTATCTATTTATAAATCTTTAAGTAGGCTCCATGCCCAGCATGGAACTCGAACTCATGACCCTGAGATCAAGAGTCGCAACCTCTACCAGAGCGAGCCAGGCACCCCAACAAATTCGACGTATCTTAATGCATACTTGTCATTAGCAATTCCACTTTTTAGTATCTACCTGCGAAATATTCTTGTATGCATACAAATATGTATGCACTAGGACTTTTACTGAAGCATTGTTTGGAATAGCAAAAAATACTGAGAAGAACTTAAATATACACCTATAAGAGAATGGTGAAATAGCAGTGGTACATGTGTAATAATACACATCTGTTTAAATGAGAGATGGATACATACTGATATATAAAAATCTCCTACATATACATACTATTAGGTGAAAAAAACAAGTTATAGTACAACATATACATCTTTATATCATTTATGTGAAAAAAATCCACAAAACCTTTTGTTTCTAAATGTACTCATGTATGTTTAAATGCCTGTAAAAAAGACTGGAAAGATATGCTCTTAACTTACCCTACAGGTTAAAGAAGGAAGTAGTATTAAACACTATGTATTCATTAAAAAGAATGAAGTGATGTGTAAATACTGACATGAAAAGAGCCCTAAGTCATATTCTTTGGGAAAAGAGCAAATCATAAAATATATTTTTTATTTGCATATGCACATATGAAAAAGGACTGTACAAGTTCACAGTCAACTCCTTTTTTCCAAAGATTTTTTTAAATTATTTTTAAGTAATCTCTACGCCCAATGTGGGGCTTGAACTTACAACCCCAAGATCAAGAGTCGCAAGCTCCACCAACTGAGCCAGCCAGGTGCCCCCCCAGTCAACTTTTAACAATGGATACCCACTGGGGGGCAAGAAATTGCAAAAAAGTGGACCTTAAGGTTTTAGTGGACCTCTATGTTATTTTAATCCTTTAAGGCAGAATTGTCTATTGTCTATCAGAATTGTCTATACAAAAGAACCAGTTAAGGATATTATCACTTCTCAAAATAACTGAAGGAAGGAGAAAACAAATAAGGTATGTACTACATAAATCCAAATAAATTCATCAATCAATACTTATTGAATGCTTTGTGCCAAGCACTGTAAGCCCCTTCATGCATTTTCTTTTTTTTTTTTTTAACGTTTATTTATTTTTGAGACAGAGAGAGACAGAGCATGAACGGGGGAGGAGCAGAGAGAGAGGGAGACACAGAATCAGAAGCAGGCTCCAGGCTCTGAGCCATCAGCCCAGAGCCCGACGCGGGGCTCAAACTCACGCACCGTGAGATCGTGACCTGAGCTGAAGTCGGACGCTTAACCGACTGAGCCACCCAGGCGCCCCTTTTTTTTATTTTTTTTTTTATTTTTTTTTTAACGTTTATTTATTTTTGAGACAGAGAGAGACAGAGCACCCTTCATGCATTTTCTCATGTAATCATCACCAGAATCTTGAGGCAGATAATATCTTTATTCCCATTTTACAAATGAAGAAACTAGGCTTTAAAAATTAACTTGACTAAAATCACACAGCTAGCAAAAATCAGGGCTAGAATTCAATCCAGGCATTGAATTCCTAAGTCCATTCTTTACTCATAACATGACGCCACATATGACTTAGAGCCACATGTGTAACACTATATCCCTGAATTAAACAGATACATACAATGCATAACCACATTATAGTCCTCAGGAGTTTATAACACTAAAACTATCTTCTTACTCACTTCCATCATCCAGTTTTGCTTTAGCAAGATCATTTCCTCAATTAAAGATGCCCATTTTGTGTGAAAAACTTTCTGGGTCCAAATTAGAAAAGGAGTTGAAATCATCTCCATCTTCTTTCATTATCAAAAATAAACAATTTATCTTTATTGGGGAGCCTGACTTTATATTTATCAATCACCTATCCTAATTAAAACTTTATTCTGTCTAACCCTTTATAACAATGGTGGCAAAACTACATACAGGGGCACCTGGGTGGCTCAGTCAGTTAAGCATCCCATTTCGGCTCAGGTCATGATCTCATGGTTTGTGGTTCGAGCCCCGCGTTGGGCTCTGTGCTGACAGCTTACAGCCTGGAACCTGCTTCGGATTCTGTGTCTCCCTTTCTCTCTGCCCACCCCCCACCGCCAGCTCACACTCTATCTTTCGCTCTCAAAAATAAATAAACATTAAAAAAATAAAAATAAAATAAAAAACTACATGCAGCCCTCAAGCCAAACCCATCTCACTTCACTGCCATATTTTGTGCAGCAGGTGAGCTAAGAAATATTTTTATATTTTTAAGTGGTTGGGAAAAAAAATCAAAAGAAGAATAGTATTTCATGACACAAAAATTATTTAAAATTCATATTTCAGTGTTCATAAATAGTTTTATTGGAACATAGTCACACTCATTCATTTACATATTGCCTATGGCTGCTACAACAGCAGAGTTGAGATGTTGCAACAGACTTCATGGCCCGCAAAGCTTAAAATATTTAGTCTAGTCCTTTACAGAAAAAGTTATCAAACCTTGCTTTATAGTTTTCATAAGAAAGTTATCTACTTTACTGAATTACTCCTAAAAACAACTCTGAGAGCTATTTGGTATTACCCTGAATTCTGAAAATTAGGAAGGCTCAGAAAAGTTTTAGCATCTTGCCCAAGTCAGAAAGCTAGTAGGTGAAGGGGAGAATCCTGGAAACCCAGTTTTCTAACTCCAAATCCAATATACTGTTTACCACAATACCACTTTCTAAGAACCCAACCCCTCCTGATTAATCAATGAGTTTAGATCTTTGGCACTAAAATTTACCAGATGGTTAGAGACATAAAAGCTTTAAATTGGTAGGAAATCATTTCTCAATTGAGAAACTCTGACTCCAAAAATATTTTAATAGACTACAATGCATTTCATATGTATATGTATGTCATATAATTTACAAAGCATATTTTCTCATTTAATGAGCCAAAAAACCTCTGCAAAATAGGTAGGGCTTTTGTTTTGTTTAGTAACACATGAAGTAATCGATGCTTAGACTTATACAATATCATACTGAGGGCAAGACCAGAACCCAGGTTGACTCCTACTCCAGTGACATTTTCACTTGGGAACAGTTTCTTCTCGTAAGGAATGTATTTGGGTTTTTTTCCCCCTTAGAAACAAAAGCAGTAGCTCAGACATTTAAAATATTAAGAAACCTATAGTGTTTAAAAGGGATAAACAATTCAACAAAATAACAATTAACAAAAGAGATACTCAGAATTGCTGGTCTCTTAACATTCAGATCTCTGTTCAAAGTCACCTCCTCAAAGAAGACTTCCAAACTAACCACCTGAGCTAATGAGGCTCCTCTCTAACATCCCAGCACCCTTTAAAATTTTTTTTCTTGAGGTACTTGGCTGTCTCAGTCAGTGGAACATGCAACTCTTGATCTCAGGGTTGGGGATTTGAGCCCCACATTGGGTGTAGAGATTATTTAAAAATAAAACCTTTTTTAAAAAGTTCTTCTCAGCATTTATTTTCTGATAGATCTGTTGACCATCTGTTGTCTTCCACTGTAATGTAACTTCAAAGAGGACAGGGTCATTTCCTGATTTACTTCCTTTTCATCTATTCCCCCAACACATCAACCCTGCACACTGGAGGAACACAATAAATATTTGTTGAATGAATGGTAGAACTTTACAAACATGCTGGGTAAGTCATACTACAAAATTCATTTGGGCTAACAGCTTCAGAGTGAGTTAAAAGTGCATCTGAAAGGTTCCTTAGCAAATGAACTGTGTATCTTCAAGGGTTTTGCCTCTTGCTAGAAACCTTCAAATGATAGCTCTGAATGGAAATGCGACAGTCACCCATCAGGATAAAAATTATTCTCCGGGCAGCATTGGAAGTAAAAGAACTGAACTAGTCTTGGAGTTGATCAAACCAATTCCCCATTCTTGTATTAAAACACATCCCCTAGTGTTTAAAACAATTCAAAATAACATCCCCATTTTAATTATACTTGACTTGAGGCTGAGATTTACCAACCAAACGTGCTATGCTAAATTTTAATTCTCATTTTTACAAGCAACTAAACTAAAATAATCTTGCATTATTCCTAAATGAAAAGGACAAGTACAGGTGATGATAGCCTAAGCTACAAATAAAAAGTCTCCAAAAAGTACTGATTGATATGTGGTTTGGTCAAGAAGCTGGCTCACAATCAGAATCTATGTAACACATAGATATGACTCCTTTTAGGATAAATCCCATGCCAATTTCTGGTTAATTATAAACCAAATCTGCTTTTTTCCTACTTTTAAGATTTCACCCTATACAAATAATCTGAAAACAAAAATACTACTCTTTATAAAAAAGGAAAACAACACTTTAACATAAGGAGTGTCTAGTTAGCCATATTGAAGTTTCCTGATCATGCAAGTCTCACTGCCTCATAAAGAGCTTTAGAATATTACCACTCTTCAAATATAAGGCATGACCTTCAAAAATGCATTTAGAAACATTTCTCCTCCACAAATGCTCAAAAAGTAATCAGATATCGCCAAAAAATAGCTTCATTTAAATACATGTACAGTATTGTATATTATGTATTTTTTATTGAAGTATAGTTGACACACAATGTTACATTAGTTTCAGGCATACAACATAGTGACTCAACAAGTCTATACATTATGCTATGCTCCCACAAGTGTAGCTACCATCTGTCACCATACAACAATATTACAATACCATTAATTATATTCCCTATGGTGTACCTTTTATCCCTATGACTTATTCCTTCCATAACTGGAAGCCTGTACCTCCCACCCCTTTATCTATTTTATAATTTAAAAAAAACTTCAAGATAATCCATATGCAAAAGAATAGAGCTGGACCCTTGCCTTATACCATATACAAAAATTAACTCAAAATGGATCAAAGGCCTCAATATTAAAGCTAAAACAATAAAACTCTTCAAAGAAAAAATAGGGGTTAAAAATCTTCATCATCTTGGATTCGGCAATGGTTTCTTAAATATAACACTGAAATCATAAGAAACAAAAAAAATAAACTGGATTTCGTCAAATTTCAAAACTTTTGTGCATCAAAAGACACTATCAACAAAGTAAAAAGACAACTGAGAATGGAAGAAAATATTTGCAAATCATATATCTGATCAGGGTCTAGTATCTAGAATATATATACATATATATATATATATATATATATATATATATATATATATTTTAATGTTTATTTATTTCTGAGACAGAGTGGGAGAGGGACAGAGAGAGAGAGAGAGAGAGACAGAATCAGAAGCAGGCTCCAGGCTCTGAGCTGTCAGCACAAGGCCCGATGCAGGGCTCCAACTCACAAACCGTGAGATCATGACCTGAGCTGAAGTCAGACGCTCAACCGACTGAGCCACCCAGGCGCCCCTAGAATATATTTTTAAAAAACTCTTACAAGTCAACAATAAAAAAATTATAAAATGGGCAAATAGACATTTCTCCAAAGATGAAATTCAAATAGCCAATGAGCACATTAAAAGATGCTATCATTGCATAGGGGCACTTGTACTGCAATGTTTATAGCAGCACTCTCAACAATAGGCAAATGATGGAAAGAGCCTAAATGTCCATCAACTGATGAATGGATAAAAAAATTGTGGTTTATATACACAGTGGAGTACTACGTAGCAATGAGAAAGAATGAAATATGGCCTATATACCAACCTGGATGGAACTGGAGAGTGTTATGCTAAGTGAAATAAGCCATACAGAGAAAGACAGATACCATATGGTTTCACTCTTATGTGGATCCTGAGAAACTTAACAGAAACCCATGGGGGAGGGGAAGGAAAAAAAAAGAGGTTAGAGTGGAAGAGAGCCAAAGCATAAGAGACTCTTAAAAACTGAGAACAAACTGAGGGTTGATGCGGGTGGGAGGGTGGGGAGGGTCGGTGATGGGTATTGAGGAGGGCACCTTTTGGGATGAGCACTGGGTGTTGTATGGAAACCAATTTGACAATAAACTTCATATATTGAAAAAAAAAGATGCTATCATTAGTCATTAGAGAAAGGCAAATTAAAACCACAATGAGATCCCATTTCACACCCACTTAGGATGGCCATAAAGCACACAAACAAAAAAATCCAGAAAGTAACAAATGTTGGTGAGGATGTGAAGAGATTAGAACCCTTATACATTACTGGTGGAAATGTAAAATAGTGCAGCCACTGTGGAACAGTTTGGTGGTTCCTCAACAAGTTAAACAGAATTACTACCTGACCCAATAATTCTACTTCTAGGTACATACCCCAAAGAATTGAAACCAGTTGTTCAAGTACTTATACATAAATATTCATACCAGCATTATTCACAAAAGCCAAAAGGTAGAAAGATACCAAATGTCTACGAACTGATGAATAGATTAACAAAATGTAGTATATTCATACAATGGAATATTATTCAACCATAAAAAGGAATGAAATATAGGGGCACCTGGCTGGCTCAGTTGGAAGAGCATGCAACTCTTGAACTTGGGGCTGTGAGTTCAAGACGCACGATGAATGTAGAGACTACTAAAAAAAAAAATAAACTTAAAAAAAAAGGAATGAAAGACTGATACATGCCACAACATTAGTGAACCTCAAAAACATGCAAAGTGAAAGAAGCCAGACACAAAAGGTCATATATTGCATAACTTCATTTATATGAAATACCCAGAATAGCAAATCCATAGAGAGGGCAGATTCGTGGTTGCCAGGGGCTGGGAGGAAAGGGGAATGGGAGTGACTGTTTAATGGGTACAGAGTTTCCTTTTGGGGTGATGAAAATGTTTTGGAACAAGATATGCAACATCATGAAGGTACTTGACATTGAATTGTACACTCTAAAATGGCACATTTTATGTTATGTGAATTTTATCACAATACAAAGTTACCAGGTTAAAACACAGAAAACAATGTTACTTCATTTCTGTTAATGAAAAAAATGATATATCCCTGAAGAAAGGAGCATTAAAGACTCACTACTGCAGTAAGTTAACCTCAACATTTTCTAAACTGAATATCTTATGATAAGCTCTACCTAAACAATTTAAAATGGTATCAAATTCTCCTTTTGAAGTTTTGGGTATTTCTGAGTAAATGCTTTTACAGATGTCCTTTACAATCATCAAATATCTCCTAACAGTACCACAAATTTTATGATCTCAAACAAAAAAATGTAAAAGACCCACCTCTCTGAAAGTATTCTGGATTTTAGGCAAGAGACATAAACAAGTATATCTGCAAATAGAACTGGTCTACTTATACTAAGATGGGATACTGAGAAAGGAAGGGTTTTTTTCTTACACACAATCCCCACCCCACAGACATATACACAAAAATTGAGGCCTTCTATTAATTTTAAGTAAATTATCTGACTAGGAATCTTATAGTAATATAACAATTCTCATTTCTTTATTTCTGACTACTCTGGTTCTATGCAACCCCTGGCTTTATCATTTACTGGCTAAGTCAATGGACACCTTAATGAAAAATTCGTGTACTTTATGGAAGAAAGTTAAAGTCCAAATTACAGAAATTTAACTCCTATAAAATAATTATATCAACAAATGTATACTTGTGATATGAGGATCAACGCTGGTCTAGAAGTCAGAACTCCAGGGTCCGCCACTCACTTACCAGGACAGGTCTTATCTTTCTGTGCTTTCTCTCTTATGTATAAAAAGGCAAATAATGTTCCCGCTTGCCTACCAACAGAAGTACAGTAATAAAAATATGTACAAGGTGTGATGGGACCACTAAAGAAGGGCACCGAATGCAGTTTGGTGGAGGATGCTGGGAAAAGAAAAAAAGCGGGGGGGAGCATGAAAGGCTTGCAGAAATAGCTAATGACTGAAGTTAGTCTAAAAAGAATGAGTTCAAAATTCAAAGGGAAGGGGAGAGAGAGCATTCCAGGTTGGGGAGGGGGTTTGGGGCAGGGGCATCAGAAGCAAAGGCAGAGAGATGAACACCAAAAATCTGCTTATGTTATTTTCCTTCTTAAATAGTCAAGGGCTCCTAATTCTGCAGGGTAATCCTTCACCCTAGCCTCAATCTAAGATTCCAACCTTATCGCATTACACTCCCCAGCCTCAATACTTGAAAGATCTTCCATTCCAGGAACATCTAGTTCAAAACTGGGAGGCTACCTTGCCTGCCAAAGTTGGTGTAACATTCCCAGGCTCTCATGATGGTTTTATACTTCTATTCTACTGCTTACTACACTAAGTATTCATCTTAATCTGAGAGAATACGAACATAGTATTAACTTTTGTATTTAAACTCTGGGTAGCCAAAACAAGGATTACACTCCTTCCAACATCAAGGCAGAATAAAGAAAAAAGTCATGGGAATGTTCTCAAATTTGCAACTTTTCCAAGATAATAAATATATGTCAGCAAAGTTTGTAAAAAGTAACCATGAAAAGTTAAAAATCCATAAACTATTAATCTTGACCCAGAATAGAATGAGACCATCACAAAGCATCCCTACCAGAAGATAAGTAATGCGTTCAGAGAACAAAATGTCCTTAGTAATCTGCTATAATTTAAACGCACACCAACAAGTGCCAATTTTCAAACAAAATAAATTCTGAATGACAAAAAAAATCACGTATATATATTTTAGCATTCAAAACCAGTTTTAGTGCATTTTAGCTATCCTTCAATGCAAGGTATCCCTCCTTTAGGCTGCTGACTTCAAACAATTTTTAAATTCATCAGTCTAAAGGTTAAATATTGTCTAGAAGACACCTGCTGCTCTGTGTCATATACTGCGACCTCTTCAAAAGTTATCTTGGTAGTACAACTTACTATAAATGAAAAACAGGTAACAATGCCTCCCCAAATTGGATGCAATCACTACTATAGAGAAGTGTATAGTAAGTGAGTAAGCCTTTTCACAACTTTAAGGCTATTTATTCATGTAATTGCTTCAATCAAAGGTAACGCTTAAGAAGGAATAACTATACCACTCGCATCTGTTTTGAGGGTTCAATTTCATTTTAACAGGGTCTATCAACTCCCAAGATAGGGAGATACACACGTGCTGGATTTCCACCCACAGCCCATTCCATAAATGTTTCACCACTCTTAACTAGTCAAACAAAACCTCTTCCCAGTACACTGAAGCTACCTCACCACTTTTACCCTAAAGCCATCATACCATCTCCTCCCCATTCGCAACCTTCAGTCACCCATTCCCAAATAACACCTCTCAATCTCTTGAACCTAACCCACTTACACAATCAGACAGCAATATCCCTCTCCACGATCTCCCACCCCAATGCCCACTGAAACTCAACTTCCCACACCCGAAGCGATCTTCTCTTTCAGCAGCCTCAATCTCACCTAAATGATCACTCAGTCCTTTGTCAACCATCTCCCAGGGCCCCCTCACGTATCCTCCTCACCTTCCCGATCCCCTAGTCTTCCACCAACTCCCAAAGTTGCCACCCCCCAACAAAAACAGAAAAAAAGACAAAAACGCACCTTAACCCCAAACCTGCCCTTCTCCACTTTCCCCCTTAGAATTTTCCTCTCCGCCTGTTCGCTCACACGTACTACAGCTCCGAGAACCCCGAAGACCCAAGCCCGGCCTCGTCCCATACCTCTTGGCGACGGCATCCACCCTACCTCAGTCAAGCCGCCCCAACTAGGGCGCTTACTCCTAACAGACTCTTTGGCCGCCGCTGCCTCCCTCCATTCATCCCTAGCCCATTCATCTCTCAGCCCAATCCCAGACACGCCCCCCGGCCTCCTCCCTCTCTCCCAGAGCCTTGGCGGGCCCGGGACCCTCACCAGATTAGAAGCTCTCACGGACAGAGACTCTGACTCTTTTCGCTCCTCCCTCGCCCTCTTTCAAGCCTCCGCTCGCCCCTCGACGAGCCACACCGTAGAACACACACATATACACACACCGCCTCCTCCTCTATCGCCTCCTCCGATGCTTCTTACTCCCCTCCTCGATGTCTCGAGCGCCGCTCCGCGTTGTGTGCGCGTGCGCGCGCGACAGTCTCCCGCGAGCCCACCGGGCCAGCTACTGCCGGTAGGTAAAGAGCGGGCGGGGTTAGGGGAGCGGTGTACGAGCCCAAGCTCGCGCTCGCCCGGGAGAAGAGCAGGCGCACGCGTACTCCAGCCAGGGAATTCTGGAGAGAAGAGGGGTAGAGGGGGGCGGGGAAGGGAGGGGAGGGAAGGAGAGGGGGGGAGGGGCGGAGAAAGACGAAGGAGCAGCCCTAACTCCGAACAGCCCCTATCGCAGCGAGGTGCCCAGTGGCTAGCCAACTAGAGCGTGCGCACTCTTCCCCCGCCCTCTTCAACGCAGCGGGAGAGAGGGATGCGCGTCGAGCAGGAGAAAGGCTTCTCTCCTTTCCAAAAAGAAAATCTCAGTGAGGAGACACGCGTGACACCCCCTGTGTGTTCAAAAGATCTCTCTCCACGGCTTCTTTACCCACCTCCCCTCCAAAAAAGAAAAGTCCAAGCACACACTTCCCAGCCACCCACCATCCACTCTGTTATCCGCAAGCCTCTAAATGCAGCAGCTCTGCGGAGATGTGATACCCGCCGGCACCTTTTCACCCACCACCCCTAACTCCCTTTTTTCAACTCCCAGCTTTTCTCGCGAGACCCATACCTGCCGGCTTCGGGATTAGAAATCGAAGCACAGATTTACAAATACCGGTCTCCCGCTACGTTGCTAGGGCAACGGCCACGGCTTGTTCCCCCACCCCCACCCCCACCCCACCCCTCAGGACCGCAGTGCGCGCGCGCGGGGGCTGGGCAACAACGAAAGTGGGGATGGGAAAGGGAAGATATGAAACGGATTTTTGACGGCATGTAACCGCTAGGCCTGGGCACGTGCCTTGCGCCTCGCAGGCAGGTGCGGTGTACCCTGGGAATTGTAGTTTTTGTTTCCATCTCCAGTCCCATTCGCACCCTCTGCCTTACTTAGGCCTCTGGCCTGGAGGGAAATTACCGACGCCATTTTGCTGGGAACAATGGCCTTCGGCCTAGGCTGTAGCGGGTGGGGGAGGGAGCAATGTTTTAAGGGTTTGGTTACCCTCCCCTGGCCCCTCGGTGCCATAGCAACCCCTTCAGAAGCCTAGCCCCGCCCCCTCTCTGTCCTGCTGGCTCCTAGACTGCACGCTGCGTAATGGCCACCTCCCCTAAAGCTGGCTCTCACCGTCTCCTACCGTTCACTTCCCAGATCCTCTAGTTGGTGGTGAATGCTACCTCCTTCAAGCTTTCACTACACGTTAACTTTGGCGCCGCGGCTTTATTTAACAACTGTTTCCTGCATTGTATCAGGCACTGTACAGAATTGTTTCTGTCATTCTTGCATGAATAATCCTGGCTCCACAGAGGAGGAAACTGAGGCCCAAGAGGAGAAAGTGGATATGACTTGCTCAAATTCACACAACTATGTATGGAGGAGCCAGAACTTGAACCCAGGTGTTCTCACTCCAAAGCCCATGCATTTTTCAATCCCCCAGGCTGCATCTGGTATCTGAGCCACTGAATGAAAGCTCCTAAAGGGCAGGATTTCTTTCAAATGCCCCTCAAGTCTTAGAAAGATGCCTTGAGGGTAGGAGGCTGTGTGGAAAATGCCAGTCTAATATTATCAACTTCTCAGCCTCAGGACCCTATCACTGAGTTATATCAATTTCCTCTCTCCACGTTATTTTTTCTTCTCCTACTATAGGTCTCAGAACCTCAGCCTTTTCAGCTCTTTAAAAAACCATCAATAAATTTAATTATGACGTTTCCAGAGTCCAAATGGAGTGGAATGGTGGAAGGCCATGCAGCCCTGTTTGTTGTCTCTACATCTTTGCTCTTGAAGGTCACTTATTAATGCCAGGATTGCCAGAACGTGTAAGGAAACCAGACTATGCCCTTAATAAATTCAAATCCCCATATTCACTTTTGACAATGGAAAGAGACTTTAAAGGAATGAAATTCAGTGCTAGGAGGTCCAACTATTCCACCTGTGGAGATCTTCCTGGCTAAATTTGGAAGAGCAAGGTGTAATTTCTCCAAATAGTGCCACCACTCTACCTTAAAGATCTCTGCATTCCAAATTAGTGATAGAATGGATGGAGTCTTGTAAACTCCTTTCCTCACTGTCCCTGAAGATAGTCCCTTTTCCCTGTTGGAATTGTTGAGTACTGTGGGGAAAACAGGAAACATAGCCAAGTAACCACCAAAGGGCTGTTTCAAAGGTTACCAAGCTATTACAAGTCTTTGTATCTCCTGACTTCCCCTGAGATGCTAACTAGAAAACTTGTGGCACCATTTTTTTAATTGAACCACAATTTTTATTTCTCAATGTCACCCTACTCCCACCACCACTACACACATCCACCTTTAGGAAAATCAACAGGTACCTTCCTCAGTTGTGATCTGCATCTATTCCTTTGTCTCTGAGCCCAATGATGTAATCAGTACAGAACAATACCTGGAAATGTTAGCCCTTCAACCTGCTCAGATATGAACCCTTCTGAGAAGTCCCTCTTTGACAGCAAAGATTTGCTAAATAACTATAAAATAGTGTGACTTTTACAAACCTGAGAAATTAGAAAATCAGTCTGTTCCCCATTTAAGCAAGGCTCTTCTCAATTTAGACCTTTTATTGACACGCATGCTCTTCTATTTGAAGCAACCTGTCCATAACTCAGAACAAATGCCACTATAGGCATAAAGAAGAGGTCACGATCTCGCGGTCCGTGAGTTCGAGCCCCGCGTCAGGCTCTGGGCTGATGGCTCAGAGCCTGGAGCCTGTTTCCGATTCTGTGTCTCCCTCTCTCTCTGCCCCTCCCCCGTTCATGCTCTGTCTCTCTCTGTCCCAAAAATAAATAAAAAACGTTGAAAAAAAAATTTAAAAAAAAAAAGAAGAGTGGGAAATTATAGCTAGTCAACAATGTATGACAGGGAACATTTCTATTTAACCCACTGGTTTCCACTGACTCTCAAATAGCATTTGTGATGTTTCTACTCATCAAATAGAAAATTTAACTTAAAAATATTAACCACTTGTCATTCATTAGCCTCCCGCCTCTATCCCTTCACTCAGTTTTTTAAAAAATGTTTATTTATTTTGAGAGAGAGAGAAAGAGTGCAAGTGGGAGGGTGGGGGGCAGAGAGATAGGGACAGGGAGAATCCCAAGCAGGCTCCTCGCTGTCAGTGCAGAGCCCAGGGTGGAGCTCGAACTCATGAACTGTGGGATCATGACCTGAGCTGAAATTAAGAATCAGACACTTGGCTGACTGAGCCACAGAGGTGCCCCACCAGTTTCATTTTTTTACAGCATTTGTGACTTCCCCCAAAATATTATATGTATATGATTTGATAATTTGCTTATTATATGTCTCTCTTTTACTGGAATGTAAATTCCATGAAATTATAAACTTAATGTGTTTTGTAATGCTATTAAATTCCTTATACATTCTAGGCAGGCAATAAATATTGAATTAGTTAAGTAATTAAAAAAATATTAACCACTTGTAATTTGGCTTTACGTTATTCCAGGAAAAAATTCTTCCAGTGATGTAGTTCATCTTATGTAAAGGCTCTGGTGCCATAAAATTACAAAAGGTTTCACTGGGACCATTTTTAGACCCTGGCATCCTGCAGGGGTGGGGGTGGGAGGTTAGTTACATGACCCTACTAGCTGTTGCTCTCCTCCCTATAACATAGAAGTTAACTCCTTCAGTTAACAAAATGGAACTGAGATGAACCTCAAAGTTAACAGTTAGCTGACTGCTACAACCATAGGTAGAGTTGTGACTGTTTCTGAAACTCAGTTTCTGACCTGGAGCCCTCCTTTTACCGGGTTATTGGGAAAGCAATAGAAGTCATTCTTGATTTTCTTTTCTCTCATCCCAGGCATTGTCATAGTTTAGGGATTTTATGTAGTACTCAGGCATGGGGGTTGAGTGGGAGTGGGGTAAAGTCATATGCTTCCAGGTCCTTATATCCTGTCAATTACTGCTCAGCCCTCTGCCCACATGGGTCCTTTCAGGTGCTATAGTTTTATCCAATGTCTCTGCCATACTTGGGGCATAGAACTCATTGCCAAGGTTGTCTGTTGGTCCATCTACCTAGACATTCTACAAAGCCCTTCCTCTCTTGAGTCTTCTAGCCAACCAAATGTTGCTCCTGGCAGTACATGCTGGTTGACCTCCCACAGAGCTCTCTTTGCTCACCTCCTACCCCACCCCCAAGCACCAAGGAGAGGGGAGTGAGGAAGAGAAGAATCTTTTTTTAGGCTTATGCAAATCTTTCTTCCTTCTAGTTTTCTAGCTCAGATACTTTGTCTTTGTCCCTGCACATTAATACCCCTTCCCTAGGGCTTCCACTTTTGGAACACAGAAGCTAGAGAGACTGGTAGAGTATTTGTTTTCCTGCCTTGCCACCTCCCTCCCCTGAGATATGCCATAAAGCTGACTACTTTTTTGGTGGGGGAAGGATGGAGTAAATGGGGGAAAATACAGGAAAGAAAACATCCATTAATGTCTCAAAAATATTGCAGCCACATTCTTCCTCACATTAAATCTTAGCAGTTAGAGCAAAGAAAATTTACTTCTCATCCAGATGCCCCCTGATCAAGATAGTAATTCCCAGGACTTAGATACCTGGGTGATCTTTTCTTTGGTACTGGGGAATTTCTTACCTGAATCATCTAGGATCTGTTAATGTCCTCCCAGGAGGTTCTCCTTCCTTCCAGCAAAAGTTGAGTGTCCCCTGAGTAAGAATAAACATTACCTAGCCAAGAAATGAGCAGCTACCTTCAGTTTAGTAACTGACTTAGAAATACTCCACCTTTCAGATTAGATAGTACAATTTCTAGAGCCTTACTATGGAGTCTGATCTCCTCTTCCTGGACACAGTCTTTTTCTCCAGGTCATATAGCTGGTAGAGGGTAAGGTAAATGCCTTTGCCTTGACAACTTAGCCTAAAAAAGAGTAAGCCTGCATCACTTCTCCTAAAACTTGCTAAGTATCTGGAATCTTAATTCCTCTGCAAAGTCTCCATGTGGACAGGATACAGAGCCTGAGTTGGAGGTGTTGGAACAACTCTTTCCCTCTCCAGAAGTAGATCAATTATTTTAGAAATGTACAGTGTAACATAGTATATGCTTTTGGGAATCAGAGAATTCAGTCTCCTGAGCTAACTAACAAGGCTGAATTTGCCTGCCTTTCTTTCCTTCCTCTCTCCTCTCCCTTCAACTTCCCTTCCACTGACCCCTCTGTATCTGTTCCAACATTCTGTAAGTCTTTCAAAACAGTCTTGTTACAAATCCTTCATGTATCAGGAATGAATCGGAGTCTATCACTAAGGTTACTACTACTACTACTACTACTACTACTACTACTACTAAATAACATTTACTATGTGCTTTATACAAACCCATTAAATCCTATGGGGTAAGCGCCATTATTAAAACCATTTTTTAAATTGTTAATCCAAATCACAAAGAGGTTAAATACCTTGCCAGGGTAACACACCAAGATTTGAACCCAGTTAGTTTAGTTCAGAGTCCGTTGCTCTCAATCTTTTTATTGTACCTTTGTTGTACCTTTCTATGATTCCGTTTAACTTTAGTCTCCAAGCTCCCTTTTCTATGAGGCTGGTAAAATAACCTCAATTCTTTTTTTTTTTTTTTTTTTTTTTTGTGATAGACCACACACATGAGTGGGGAAAAGGGGCAAACGGAGAGAGAGAATCCCAAGCTCCACTCAGCATGGAGCCTGACACAGGGCTTGATTCTACAACTTTGTGATCATGACCAGAGCTGAAATCAAGAGTTGGATGCTCAACCGACTGAGCCACCCAGGCGCCCCACCTCAATTCTTTTTTATTTTCATTTTTATTTTTATTCCTTTTCTTTTCATTTATTTATTTTTCATCATGAAAGTGTACTTTTTAATCCCCATCTCCTACTTCCCCCACCCGTCCCTCCACCTCCCCTCTGGTAACCATTAGTTTGTTCTCTATAGTTAAGAGTCTGTATCTTAGCTTGTCTCTCTCTTTTTTTTCTTTGCTCATTTCTTTTGTTTCTTAAATTCCACATACAAGTGAGATCATATGGTATTTGTCTTTCTCTGACTGACTTACGTCGCTTAGCATTGTACTCTCTAGCTCTATCCATGTTGTTGCAAATGGCAGGCAAGATTTTACTCTTTTTTGTGGCTGAGTAATATTCCATCACACACACACACACACACACACACACACACACACCACGTCTTTATCCATTTATCAATTGATGGACACCGCTTGGGCTGCTTCCATAGTTTGGCTATTGTAAATAATGCTGCAATAAACATAGGGATACATGTATCCCTTTGAATTAGTATTTTTGTATTTGTATTTTGTGTTTTTGTATTTGAATTAATATTTTGTATTTTGTATTTTACTGTATACCCAGTAGTGTGATTCCTGGATCATAGGATAGTTCAATTTTTAATATTTTGAGGGTCTTCCATACTTTTTTTTTCCACAGTGGCTGCACCAATTTGCATTTCCAGTACAAGAGGTTCCTTTTCCTCCATGTCCTTGCCAGCACTTGTTGTTTCTTGTGTTTTTGATTTTTGCTATTCTGACAGGTGTGAGGTAATATCTTGTTGTAGTTTTGATTTGCATTTCTCTGATGATAAGTGATGTTGATCATCTTTTCATGTGTCTGTTGGCCATTTGTCTGAAGACAAAGTATGTCTTCTTTGGAGAAATGTCTGCTCATATCTTCTGCCCATTTTAAATTAGGTTATTTGTTTTTTAGGTATTAAGTTGTATCAGTTCTTTATATATTTTGGGTACTAACCCTTTATCAGATATGTCATTTACAAATATCTTCTCCCATTCAGTACATTGGCTTTTAGTTTTGTTGGTTGTTTCCTTCACTATACAACTTAACCTCAATTCTTTTTTTTTTTTAATTTTTTAACGTTTATTTACTTTTGAGACAGAGAGAGACAGAGCATGAATGGGGGAGGGTCAGAGAGAGGGAGGCACAGAATCCAAAACAGGCTCCAGGCTCTGAGCTGTCAGCACAGAGCCCAACACGGGGCTCAAACTCACAGACCGTGAGATTGTGACCTGAGCCGAAGTCGGCCGCTTAACCGACTGAGCCACCCAGGTGCCCCAACCTCAATTCTTCTTAACATTCCTCCACCCTAGGCTCATGCCACAATTCTGGGCTATTACACGATGCTGAGGCCTGGAAGCAGAAGTCCATTAAGTCCTTGGCCGTCAGGCAACACAGCTTAACAGTCAGAGGTCCATTGCCCTTACCCAGTGTTCCTTTATGGTCCAGCAGGTCCTTGTTGCATTAGGATCCTGCCAGTGGCTTGGGAATTTTTGTTAAGGCTGCCTAGAACACCCCTCGTTTTCTCAGGTGTTTCTGTCTATCCAGAGATGGAGCCAGGATTCCGGACACAGGTCCCCTCTACCAAAGACCCATGGGTCTCCCTGATAGCATTACATTATCCCCAGCCCTAGGGTACAGGGAGTGCTAGAATCTCTCTCTAAGCTGGGTAAAATCCTTCTTCCTTCATATTTTCTGGCTAAGACACTTTGCATTTGCCCCTAATCCTCTTCCCCTAAGGACTTGGGCTCTTGAAACACAAAAACAAAAGGACTGGTAAGTGAAACATGCTTTTTATCCTGCTGCATTCCCTTCTCCTGAGGCAATAAAACCTGGGTAGGGGGGTAAAGGGGTGGGAGAGAAAAATACAGAAATTAAAAACAGTAACTACAGAAAACATCAAAATACCTATTTCAGGTATGTCATTTGCAAGTATCTTCTCCATTCACTAGGTTGAATTTTAGTTTTCTTGATTGTTTCCTTCAATGTGCAGAAGCTTTTTATTTTCATAGGGTCCCAATAGTTCATTTTTGCTTTTGTTTTCCTTGCCTCAGGAGACATATCTAGAAAGTAGTTGCTAGAACCAGTGTCAAAGACATTACTGCCTGTGTTCTCTTCTAGGATTTTTATGGTTTCAGGTCTCACATTTAAGTCTTTAATCCATTTTGAATTTATTTTCGTGTATGGTGTAAGAAATTAGTCCAGTTTCCTTCTTTTACATGTTGCTGTCCAGTTTTCCAAACACCATTTGTTGAAGAGGCTGTCTTTTTCC
Organism: Neofelis nebulosa; assembly: GCF_028018385.1. Taxonomy (NCBI): domain Eukaryota; kingdom Metazoa; phylum Chordata; class Mammalia; order Carnivora; family Felidae; genus Neofelis; species Neofelis nebulosa. Next base: position 48,633,727 of record NC_080800.1, read on the forward strand.
CATTGGATTTTTTCCTGCTTTTGTTGAAGATTAGCTGACCACATAGCTGTGGGTTTATTTCTGGGTTTTCTATTCTATTCCATTGATCTATGCATCTATTTTTGTGCCAGTACCATACTGTTTTCATTACTACAGCTTTGTAATATAACTTGAAGTCTAGAATTGTGATGCCTCCAGTTTTGTTTTTCTTCTTCAAGATTACTATGGCTATTCAAGGTCTTTCATGGTTCCATACAAATTTTAGTATTATTCTAATTCTGTGAAAAATGCTTTTGATATTTTGATAGGGATTGCATTAAATGTGTAGATTGCTTTGGGTAGTATAGACATTTTAACAATATATGTTCTTCCAATCCATGCACATGGAATGTTTTTCCATTTTTAATGTCCTCTTCAATTCCTTTCATCATTGTTTTATAGTTTTCACAGTACAGGTCTTTCACCTCTTTAGTTAGGTTTATTCCTAGGTATCTTATTATTTTGGGGGACAATTGTAAATAGGTTAGTATCCAAAATATATAAAGAATTTATAAAACTCAACACCCAAAACCAAATAATCAGATAACAAATGCGCAGAGGTTGGGGCACCTGGGTGGCTCAGTCGGTTAAGCATCTGACTTCAGCTCAGGTCATGATCTCATGATTCGTGAGTTTAAGCCCTGTGCTGACAGCTCAGAGCCTGAGCCTGCTTAGGATTCTGTGTCTCCCTCTCTCTCTGTTCCTCCCCTGCTCATGCTTTGTCTTTTTCTGTCTCTCAAAAGAAAAAATGGGCAGAAGACATGAACAGACATTTCTCCAAAGAAGACATCCAGATGGTCAATAGACACATGAAAAGATGTTCATCATCACGTGCCATCAGGAAAATACAAATCAAAACTACAATGAGATATCACCTCACACCTGTCAGAATGGCTAAAATCAACAACACAGGAAACAACAGATGTTGGTGAGTATGTGGATAAAGGGGAACCCTCTTATACTGTTGCTGGGAATGCAAACTGGTGCAGCCACTATGGAAAACAATGTGGAGGTTCCTCAAAAAGTTAAAAATAGAACTACCCTATGACCCAGCAATTGCACTACTAGGTATTTACCCAAAGTATACAAAAAAATACAGATTTGAAGGGGCACATGCACCCTGATATTTATAGCAGCCCTATCAACAATAGGAGAGAGCCCAAGTGTCCATCAACTGATTAATGGATAAAGAAGACGTGGCGTATATATACAATGGAATATTACTCAGCCATCAAAAAGAATGAAATCTTGCCATTTGCAATGACATGGATGGAGCTAGAGTGTATTATGCTAAGTGAAATAAGTCAGAGAAAGACAAGTACCTTATTATTTCACTCAAATGTGGAATTTAAGAAACAAAACAAATGAGCAAAGGGGAAAAAAGAGAGAGAGAGACAAATCAAGAAACAGATTCTTAATTATAGGGAACAAACTGATGGTTACCATAGGGGATGGGGGGTGGGGAGATAGGTTAAATAGGTGATGGGGATTAAAGAGTGCAATAGTCATGATAAGCACCGAGTGATGTAGTGTTGAATAGTGTTGAATCACTATGTTGTACACTTGAAACTAATATAACACTGTACATTAACTAACTGGAATTAAAATAAAAACTTAAAAAATTTTAAAAATAAAAATAAGGTATCTGGTTCATTTCTGTGCAAAAGGGATAGTTTATGTAATAAACAGTGCTTTCAAAATTGGTCATCCAACTAGAAAAAAACAAAAGTCCCTACCTTATGCCATATACAAAAATAAATCCCAGATGAATGTAATTTTCCTGCTTCCATTCATCGCTGATAAAAGTGGGACTCATTACTATCTTTTTTGAAAGTTATCTGAAGAATCTAATAAAATTAAAAATGTACAGTATCAGTTCAGAATGGTTTGGGCTGCAAGTGACAGGAAATCTGACTGATAATTGGTTAAACAAATAGAGGTTTGTTTTTATCACATATCAAGAAATGTGGAGGGACACAGATGCTAACACTGGATCAACTACTCAACAAGGTGTCAAGAATCTAGACATTTTTTTCCTGTCCTTCTAATCCACCATGTTTGACATGTTGACTTTTTGTCCCTAGGCTTGCTACTTCATACTTGTAAGATGGGCTGCTGAATCTAGATATCACAACTGCATTCAAAGGTAGAAAAGGAAAATGATGGTGGCCAGGGAAACAAGGGACATGTCACTCTCCTTTTTTTGAAGGAAGGCAGTTTTTCCCAGACATCCCCCAGCAAGCTTACCCGTACATTTCCTTTGCCATAACTGAATCACGTGTCACATATAGACCAGGGAGTAGGACCACCTTCCTTGAGATCAGAATTCTCTGCCTAATACCTTAACAAAATTAGCATTCTGTTAGCAGGAAAGAAATGGGAAAATGCCAGCTAATTGTGTCTGCTCCATACACTTAACCCCTTGACCAAACTGTTCAGAGTCTATCCTACAGAAATAAAAGCACCAAGAAAACTGCATGCCTGTCAATAGAAGAATGGTTAAATAAATTGTGTTATATCCAAACTAAAGCTATTAAAAACCATGAGTTATACTTATTCCTGTTGACCTGGAGAAAATTGTGAAAGAATTCACACCATAGTTTTAATAACAATTAATTATTTTGGGAGTTTGTACATTTAGGGGTGGTTAACATATATTACTTCTATAGCAAAAGCTTTACCTAGCTGAATTGTAAGTGGCATAATAAAATCTTTTACCATAATTTCTTCAGAGAAAATTGTTTTTGATTTGTACAATTTTACACCATGCATGCCTTTTCAAGAAGGCATATGCCTCCTTGCATATGCCAAAGAGTCCTTATAATTACCTTGGTAAGCTATTTCTGTTAAGAATGCTGGTTAGCATACTTTCAGACCACAATGCTATGAAGCTTGAAATCAACCACAGGAAAAAGTCTGGAAAACCTCCAAAAGCATGGAGGTTAAAGAACACCCTACTAACGAATGAGTGGGTCAACCAGGCAATTAGAGAAGAAATTAAAAAATATATGGAAACAAACGAAAATGAAAATACAACAATCCAAACGCTTTGGGACGCAGCGAAGGCAGTCCTGAGAGGAAAATACATTGCAATCCAGGCCTATCTCAAGAAACAAGAAAAATCCCAAATACAAAATCTAACAGCACACCTAAAGGAAATAGAGGCAGAACAGCAAAGGCAGCCTAAACCCAGCAGAAGAAGAGAAATCATAAAGATCAGAGCAGAAATAAACAATATAGAATCTAAAAAAACTGTAGAGCAGATCAACGAAACCAAGAGTTGGTTTTTTGAAAAAATAAACAAAATTGACAAACCTCTAGCCAGGCTTCTCAAAAAGAAAAGGGAGATGACCCAAATAGATAAAATCATGAATGAAAATGGAATTATTACAACCAATCCCTCAGAGATACAAACAATTATCAGGGAATACTATGAAAAATTATATGCCAACAAATTGGACAACCTGGAAGAAATGGACAAATTCCTAAACACCCACACTCTTCCAAAACTCAATCAGGAGGAAATAGAAAGCTTGAACAGACCCATAACCAGCGAAGAAATTGAATCGGTTATCAAAAATCTCCCAACAAATAAGAGTCCAGGACCAGATGGCTTCCCAGGGGAGTTCTACCAGACGTTTAAAGCAGAGATAATACCTATCCTTCTCAAGCTATTCCAAGAAATAGAAAGGGAAGGAAAACTTCCAGACTCATTCTATGAAGCCAGTATTACTTTGATTCCTAAACCAGACAGAGACCCAGTAAAAAAAGAGAACTACAGGCCAATATCCCTGATGAATATGGATGCAAAAATTCTCAATAAGATACTAGCAAATCGAATTCAACAGCATATAAAAAGAATTATTCACCATGATCAAGTGGGATTCATTCCTGGGATGCAGGGCTGGTTCAACATTCGCAAATCGATCAACGTGATACATCACATTAACAAAAAAAAAGAGAAGAACCATATGATCCTGTCAATCGATGCAGAAAAGGCCTTTGACAAAATCCAGCACCCTTTCTTAATAAAAACCCTTGAGAAAGTCGGGATAGAAGGAACATACTTAAAGATCATAAAAGCCATTTATGAAAAGCCCACAGCTAACATCATCCTCAATGGGGAAAAACTGAGAGCTTTTTCCCTGAGATCAGGAACACGACAAGGATGCCCACTCTCACCGCTGCTGTTTAATATAGTGCTGGAAGTTCTAGCATCAGCAATCAGACAACAAAAGGAAATCAAAGGCATCCAAATTGGCAAAGATGAAGTCAAGCTTTCGCTTTTTGCAGATGACATGATATTATACATGGAAAATCCGATAGACTCCACCAAAAGTCTGCTAGAACTGATACATGAATTCAGCAAAGTTGCCGGATACAAAATCAATGTACAGAAATCAGTTGCATTCTTATACACTAACAATGAAGCCACAGAAAGACAAATAAAGAAACTGATCCCATTCACAATTGCACCAAGAAGCATAAAATACCTAGGAATAAATCTAACCAAAGATGTAAAAGATCTGTATGCTGAAAACTATAGAAAGCTTATGCAGGTAATTGAAGAAGATATAAAGAAATGGAAAGACATTCCCTGCTCATGGATTGGAAGAATAAATATTGTCAAAATGTCAATACTACCCAAAGCTATCTACACATTCAATGCAATCCCAATCAAAATTGCACCAGCATTCTTCTCGAAACTAGAACAAGCAATCCTAAAATTCATATGGAACCACAAAAGGCCCCGAATAGCCAAAGTAATTTTGAAGAAGAAGACCAAAGCAGGAGGCATCACAATCCCAGACTTTAGCCTCTACTACAAAGCTGTCATCATCAAGACAGCATGGTATTGGCACAAACACAGACACATAGACCAATGGAATCGAATAGAAACCCCAGAACTAGACCCACAAACGTATGGCCAACTCATTTTTGACAAAGCAGGAAAGAACATCCAATGGAAAAAAGACAGTCTCTTTAACAAATGGTGCTGGGAGAACTGGACAGCAACATGCAGAAGGTTGAAACTAGACCACTTTCTCACACCATTCACAAAAATAAACTCAAAATGGATAAAGGACCTGAATGTGAGACAGGAAACCATCAAAACCTTAGAGGAGAAAGCAGGAAAAGACCTCTCTGACCTCAGCCGTAGCAATCTCTTACTCGGCACATCGCCAAAGGCAAGGGAATTAAAAGCAAAAGTGAATTACTGGGACCTTATGAAGATAAAAAGCTTCTGCACAGCAAAGGAAACAACCAACAAAACTAAAAGGCAACCAACGGAATGGGAAAAGATATTTGCAAATGACACATCGGACAAAGGGCTAGTATCCAAAATCTATAAAGAGCTCATCAAACTCCACACCCGAAAAACAAATAACCCAGTGAAGAAATGGGCAGAAAACATGAATAGACACTTCTCTAAAGAAGACATCCGGATGGCCAACAGGCACATGAAAAGATGTTCAACGTCGCTCCTCATCAGGGAAATACAAATCAAAACCACACTCAGATACCACCTCACGCCAGTCAGAGTGGCCAAAATGAAGAAATCAGGAGACTATAGATGCTGGAGAGGATGTGGAGAGACGGGAACCCTCTTGCACTGTTGGTGGGAATGCAAATTGGTGCAGCCGCTCTGGAAAGCAGTGTGGAGGTTCCTCAGAAAATTAAAAATAGACCTACCCTATGACCCAGCAATAGCACTGCTAGGAATTTATCCAAGGGATACAGGAGTACTGATGCATAGGGGCACTTGTACCCCAATGTTTATAGCAGCACTCTCAACAATCGCCAAATTATGGAAAGAGCCTAAATGTCCATCAACTGATGAATGGATAAAGAAATTGTGGTTTATATACACAATGGAATACTACGTGGCAATGAGAAAGAATGAAATATGGCCTTTTGTAGCAACGTGGATGGAACTGGAGAGTGTGATGCTAAGTGAAATAAGCCATACAGAGAAAGACAGATACCATATGGTTTCACTCTTATGTGGATCCTGAGAAACGTAACAGAAACCCATGGGGGAGGGGAAGGGAAAAAAAAAAAAAAAGAGGTTAGAGTGGGAGAGAGCCAAAGCATAAGAGACTGTTAAAAACTGAGAACAAACTGAGGGTTGATGGGGGGTGGGAGGGAGGGCAGGGTGGGTGATGGGTATTGAGGAGGGCACCTTTTGGGATGAGCACTGGGTGTTGTATGGAAACCAATTTGACAGTAAATTTCATATATTAAAAAAAAAAAAAAAAAAAAAAAAAAAAAAAAAAGAATGCTGGTTAATGGTATAGTTAAGAGAGTATTGGACTGAGGGTCAGGAAACCTGAGCAAAATAATTATAATAATGCTGCTACTTGGGAAAAAATGAAGCACACAAATATAGTCCCCAATTATGGACAGAGAATACAGAGGAAGAGATAAGGCATAAACAAGTGAAAATGAAAACAATAATTGCTACAGGATACTGAAGAACAAATTAACATGTGCATGTTTTTGTAATAAGTGCTATAGGCAGTCAAACATTCATTCATTCATTTATTCATTCAGAGGTTTTTAGTGCATAAGCTAAAATGTCAGACCTTGCCTAGGTAGCTGTCTCTGCATTCCCCTTTTCTCAGAATTGTTGTCTGAAACTTATTTCCCATTTGGTTTCCTATTTTTGGTGACTGATCTCCTGCCTTATTATCATCTACATAATCTGCCCTGTGCATTGGGCCTGGGGCCTAGCCTTGCTCTCCCCTGTCCCCCTCCTTCCCAGAGACTGGTCCTGAAACCTGTCCTGGGAATGGCTAAGTTTGTGCCTCTTGCTGCCAGATTTCCACTATGCTACTTACATGGATCCGAATTGCACCAGCCTCCTTGCCAATCTCTCAGCCTATGATCCAGTACCACCAATCTATCTCTCCCGTCAGCCATCTTTCTAACCCACAGGTTCATCCATATCATTAACCTGATAAAACCCTTCAATAGGTTTCCAGCCATGACAAAATAACAGGGACCAGATTTACCCTCTGTCTAAAACAACTAAAAAAAACCACAGACAAATATATGGGGAGAAAAATGTTTTCAGACATTGGACATCAAGCAGTACAGAGAAGTAAACCCTGAGAGATGGAAAACAAATGAGGTAAGTTCTACAACTGCCCCACTTGACCCCTGAAGAGAGTTTTCAGGCCACAGTTCAGGGAGAGGGGATTAAAATGGAGGTTGGTGTTTTCCCTAAGTTGAGGCAGTAGACCTGAGGATTCAGGGAAGGCAGGATGGCTGGAATTCATACAGCAAAATGCCAGAGAGGGAAGAGCTGCATGGAGAGTAGAGAGCTACACAGAGGAAGAATTCTAGAGACCCATAGAAGCTTCCTGTAGAATCTTCAGCTGAATACTGGTTAGCACACGTATGTGAAGAAATTATTCAAGGCTATGGAAAGAATCACCTGCAAGGAGCAGGGAGAAAAATTCCTGGAGCTCATGTAGAGCTAGGATCATTCATATTTCCAATGGTCAGAATGGAGAAAACGTAAAACATATGGAACATCAGGAAAAGTACTCAAGGGCATATTGCTTCAGTAGTAAGGCAAGATTAGCCCTATACTAAAGACTACTCCGGTTTCATAAACAGTGCTTGAAAGTAAGTCTCAAAAGGACAAAATCATTTCCAAGTAATTTATCTATGTCCTATAATAAAGGTCAAAATCATTTAATTTTTTTTTTTTTCAACATTTTTAATTTATTTTTGGGACAGAGAGAGACAGAGCATGAACGGGGGAGGGGCAGAGAGAGAGGGAGACACAGAATGGGAAACAGGCTCCAGGCTCCGAGCCATCAGCCCAGAGCCTGACGCGGGGCTCGAACTCACGGACCGCGAGATCGTGACCTGGCTGAAGTCGGACGCTTAACCGACTGCGCCACCCAGGCGCCCCAAAGGTCAAAATCATTTAAAGGAATAAAAAATAAAATCCAGAGCACAACATGGTAAAATTCACAGTGTCTGGGGTCCAATGAAAAAGTATTATGCCTGAAAAATATCATGCATATACAATCACAGAAAAATGCAACAAATAAGGATAAAAATCAATATAAAGAGACCCAGAAATAACACAAATGATAAAATTAAAAATGACATTGAGGCATCTGGCTGGCTCAGTCAGTAGAGCATGTGACTCTTGATCTCGAGGTGAGTTCAAACCTCATGTTGGGTGTAGAGATTATTTAAAAAATAAAATCTTTATTAAAAAATGACATTAAGGCACCTATTATTTTTTTTAATTTTTTATTTTTTTTAATTTTTTTTTTATTTTTTAATATATGAAATTTACTGTCAAATTGGTTTCCATACAACACCCAGTGCTCATCCCAAAAGGTGCCCTCCTCAATACCCATCACCCACCCTGCCCTCCCTCCCACCCCCCATCAACCCTCAGTTTGTTCTCAGTTTTTAACAGTCTCATGTGTTTTGGCTCTCTCCCACTCTAACCTCTTTTTTTTTTCCTTCCCCTCCCCCATGGGTTTCTGTTACGTTTCTCAGGATCCACATAAGAGTGAAACCATATGGTATCTGTCTTTCTCTGTATGGCTTACTTCACTTAGCATCACGCTCTCCAGTTCCATCCACGTTGCTACAAAAGGCCATATTTCATTTTTTTTCTCATTGCCACGTAGTATTCCATTGTGTATATAAACCACAATTTCTTTATCCATTCATCAGTTGATGAACATTTAGGCTCTTTCCATAATTTGGCTATTGTTGAGAGTGCTGCTATAAACATTGGGGTACAAGTGCCCCTATGCATCAGTACTCCTGTATCCCTTGGATAAATTCCTAGCAGTGCTATTGCTGGGTCATAGGGTAGGTCTATTTTTAATTTTCTGAGGAACCTCCACACTGCTTTCCAGAGTGGCTGCACCAATTTGCATTCCCACCAACAGTGCAAGAGGGTTCCCGTTTCTCCACATCCTCTCCAGCATCTATAGTCTCCTGATGTGTTTATTTTGGCCACTCTGACTGGCGTGAGGTGATATCTGAGTGTGGTTTTGATTTGTATTTCCCTGATAAGGAGTGACGTTGAACATCTTTTCATGTGCCTGTTGGCCACCCGGATGTCTTCTTTAGAGAAGTGTCTATTCATGTTTTCTGCCCATTTCTTCACTGGGTTATTTGTTTTTCAGGTGTGGAGTTTGATGAGCTCTTTATAGATTTTGGATACTAGCCCTTTGTCTGATATGTCATTTGCAAATATCTTTTCCCATTCCGTTGGTTGCCCTTTAGTTTTGTTGGTTGTTTCCTTTGCTGTGCAGAAGCTTTTTATCTTCATAAGATCCCAGTAATTCACTTTTGCTTTTAATTCCCTTGCCTTTGGGGATGCGTCAGGTAAGAAATTGCTACGGCTGAGGTCAGAGAGGTCTTTTCCTGCTTTCTCCTCTAAGGTTTTGATGGTTTCCTGTCTCACATTCAGGTCCTTTATCCATTTTGAGTTTATTTTTGTGAATGGTGTGAGAAAGTGGTCTAGTTTCAACCTTCTGCACGTTGCTGTCCAGTTCTCCCAGCACCATTTGTTAAAGAGACTGTCTTTTTTCCATTGGATGTTCTTTCCTGCTTTGTCAAAGATGAGTTGGCCATACGTTTGTGGGTCTAGTTCTGGGGTTTCTATTCTATTCCATTGGTCTATGTGTCTGTTTTTGTGCCAATACCATGCTGTCTTGATGATGACAGCTTTGAAGTAGAGGCTAAAATCTGGGATTGTGATGCCTCCTGCTTTGGTCTTCTTCAAAATTACTTTGGCTATTCAGGGCCTTTTGTGGTTCCATATGAATTTTCGAATTGCTTGTTCAGGCTTCGAGAAGAATGCTGGTGCAATTTTGATTGGGATTGAATTGAATGTGTAGATAGCTTTGGGTAGTATTGACATTTTGACAATATTTATTCTTCCAATCCATGAGCAGGGAATGTCTTTCCATTTCTTTATATCTTCTTCAATTACCTGCATAAGCTTTCTATAGTTTTCAGCATACAGATCTTGTACATCTTTGGTTAGATTTATTCCTAGGTATTTTACGCTTCTTGGTGCAATTGTGAATGGGATCAGTTTCTTTATTTGTCTTTCTGTTGCTTCATTATTAGTGTATAGGAATGCAACTGATTTCTGTACATTGATTTTGTATACTGCAACTTTGCTGAATCCATGTATCAGTTCTAGCAGACTTTTGGTGGAGTCTATCGGATTTTCCATGTATAATATCATGTCATCTGCAAAAAGCGAAAGCTTGACTTCATCTTTGCCAATTTTGATGCCTTTGATTTCCTTTTGTTGTCTGATTGCTGATGCTAGAACTTCCAACACTATATTAAACAATAGCGGTGAGAGTGGACATCCCTGTCTTGTTCCTGATCTCAGGGAAAAAGCTCTCAGTTTTTCCCCATTGAGGATGATGTTAGCTGTGGGCTTTTCATAAATGGCTTTTATGATCTTTAAGTATGTTCCTTCTATCCCGACTTTCTCAAGGGTTTTTATTAAGAAAGGTAATAAATAAATAATAAATAAATAATAATAAATAAATAAATAAATAAATAATAAATAATAAAATGCTGAATTTTGTCAAAGGCCTTTTCTGCATCGATTGACAGGATCAAATGGTTGTTATCTTTTCTTTTATTAATGTGATGTATCACATTGATTGATTTGCGAATGTTGAACCAGCCCTGCATCCCAGGAATGAGTCCCACTTTATCATGGTGAATAATTCTTTTTATATGCTGTTGAATTCTATTTGCTAGTATCTTATTGAGAATTTTTGCATCCATATTCATCAGGGATATTGGCCTGTAATTCTCTTTTTTTACTGGGTCTCTGGTTTAGGAATGAAAGTAATACTGGCTTCATAGAATGAGTCTGGAAGTTTTCCTTCCCTTCCTATTTTTTGGAATAGCTTGATAAGGTATCTTTTTAAAAACAAGTTGCTTTCGGGGCGCCTGGGTGGCTCAGTCGGTTAAGCGGCCACCTTCGGCTCAGGTCATGATCTCACGGTCTGTGAGTTCGAGCCCCGAGTCGGGCTCTGTGCTGACAGCTCAGAGCCTGGAGCCTGTTTCAGATTCTGTGTCTCCCTCTCTCTGACCCTCCCCCGTTCATGCTCTGTCTCTCTCTGTCTCAAAAATAAATAAACGTTAAAAAAAATTTAAAAAAAAAATAAAAAAAATAAAAACAAGTTGCTTTAAGATTTTCTTGGACATTGGACATTGCAGAAGAAAAGATCAATGAACCTGAAAACATATTAGGAACTAAAGTTAAAAACGCATAGAAAAAAGATTGAAGAAAAGGAACAAAGCATTAGCAAGCTGTGAGACAACTTCAAGAGGGCTTAATATACATGTAATTCGAGTCCCAGAAAGGGGGGAGTGACAGAAAAAATATTTGAAGAGCCAATGGCTAAAATTTTCCCAATTTGTTGAAAATTAGAAAACCACAGATCCAAGAAACTAAAAACAAAAAGAAAAATAAAAAACCCAAGCAGAAGAAACATGCAGAAAACTGCAGTAAGTCCTGTCAATAATGAAATTTGTTAAAACCAATGATGAAGAGAAAATCTTAAAGCATCTTGCTTTAAGAAAAGATACTTTATGTACAGAACAGTGATAAGGTTCATAGCAGACTTGTTGTTGGAAACACTATAATCTGTTGGAACAGAAGCTCCTTTCACAAGTAAGCCTTACACTTGAAAGCATTCTATGTTAAAGAATTGTATTATCTCTTCTATGGACCTCAGCAAATATTTGTTGAAAAATAATGAATTCATTTATTTATTACATTCATTACTTTAATACTCTGTGCTCAACTTCTGTGAGAACCCAGAACAAATTAGGCCAAGTCCCGGCACTTGAGTTTACAATTCATTCAGCACCCCCCCCAAAAAAAAAGTTCTGTGGTTTTATAATCTTTTTCAACAAATTTTGAAAAAATTTGGCCATTAGTTCTTCAAACATTTTTGGCTTCAATGTTGGGAAGAAGGACTTGTTGATAATGACTTTCAAAGGATTAAGCAGTAATCAGGGAATTTTCATGTTGACTTTGAGGTATCTTCAACTCTTTTGACAAATTTGTTCAAAGGACGTTGAAGACCAGTCTTCTTTTTCCATTTGAAAGCACTGCACATGGTAAATTGTGCCATAATCCACAGTTCTGTGTAGTTGTGAATTTTTGTGATTCTAGAAGCCCATATATATCAGTAATCTATACTGATTATCACTCTAAAATCCAAAAAAATTCTCCATTTCCTTCATCATTACACTGTACCTTTTTGACTCAACTTCCAATGATGCATTTCCAGTCATCTGTACATATTCTTTTATCTTGTTCTTTTCCTTCACAAGTGAACACCCTTTGACCAGCTGTTCTAATGTGTTTGTCTCAATTCATTGCTTTTGATGTGTTTAATGTTATTAGCCTTTGTCTATATTGTAGTATTAGACCTTTCACTTTTTGGCTTTCCATTTGTATTTTTATAAAATAATAAGAGAAAATATAATAATATATTTGATCACTGTGCAAAATCTGCTCTACCAAGATGTCTTCATTGTAAGAACTGGAGGGTTGGATGGCAGGAAATAGCTTGAAATGTTTGTTGTCTGATTGATCCTAGTTCAAATTCAGTCAAAGAAGATGGTTTGAGTATGTTAATATATATGACTGTGTAGATGTTACAAAAGTCAAATGTAAAAACTGAAAACCTGTGAAATCAAATAACGTTAATACAAAGCAGACAGTAATGTGTCCTATAAAAATATATCCAACTTAGAATTTCTGGGGAGTTATGGGGGATCAGGTAGAGGAAACACTGATGTGGGCCTTAAAAGGTTAGTAACATTTTGGGGCACCTGGGTGACTCAGTTGGTTGAGTGTGCAACTCAGGTCATGATCTCATGCTTCTAGCAGTGCAGAGCCTGCTTCAATCCTGTCTCCCTCCTTCTCTCCACCCCTCCCCCCTCAAAATGAATAAACATTTAAAAAAAGGGAAATTAGTAAGATTTAGACAGGCCAGAATGGTGGGAAAGGACATTCTAGCTGGAAGCAAAGGCTTGGATATTGGGAGTTTGAAACTTTCTTGGGTTCATGGGAAGTGTTCAAGTTTTCCTTATTCCCACCTATTCCAAAGTGGAGATTTTGCAATAAGGTTCAAGTACACATAATTGAATCATTATTCTAGGGGTGTAGCTTAATGTGATAAGAACTGAGAGATTAAAAGCTGTTGCTATGGTATCTCTACTTTGGCATATCTCTATCTTGACGTTCACTTTGTTTGGATATCTTTCTCTAGTTAACCTGTTGGATTGTGCCTTTTTTCCTGTGCAGGTGGTGGAATAGAAAGGTTCATCCCTAGACCATTATCCTTTACTGAGCAGTCTAAGAGGAAACTTCAATAGAGTCTAAAAGATTGAAGGCCTGGTGGGAGTAGGCATGTTCTGCTCTAAGCCCTCTAAGCCAAGGTTTCTAAGCTTCAGTAGTATTGACATTCCTTTTTTGGGGGAGCTGTTCTGTACATTGTAGAATGTTTAGTAGCATCTTTGGCCATTACCAAGTATATGTCAGTAGTACCTCCCCCTGACACACTTGTGACCACCAAAAAAAATGTTTCCAGGCATTGCCAAATGTCCTCTGGGCATGTTTGGGGGAGGGTACAAAGCTACCCCTGGTTGAGAATCACTACTTCAAGTCTTATGAAAAGGTTTTCTAGGGGCACCTGACTGGCTCAGTCAGTAGAGCATGTAACTGTTGATCTTGGGGTCGTGAGTTCAAACCCCACAGTGGGTGTAGAGATTACTTTTTAAAAAAAGGTTTCTATGTCTTCTACTGCCCATAGTCTTGGTAGTAAGAATAAGAGGAACAGAACCAAGAGTATGAGCCCAGAGGGAAAGGGACCAAGGAGGTTAATTGGCCAGTGTGTAGTTTAGACTTTAAACTGGAAAGACTCATCCCTTTTAGATTCCTTATGACTCATACATGCTCTAGTTCCTCTTATTGGGGTAAGGCCTGGAAATCTTCCTGATCCTAGATTGCTAGTTTCTTCTCATAGAACGCAATTAACATATAACGTGGCTCAGTCACCTTTGGTTGATTGATATAGACACACGTGATGTGATGATGCCAATATCTCTGCTTACTACCTGAGGAATGGAAGTAGATGCCTCTGAATAACCTGTGGAGGTTTGGAGGTTGGGGAGAGATTATGGAAAGAGGCCTAATGATCACTCATTGGCCACTTTGTAGATCTTGGCATCTGGCACAGAGTAGGGAAGACCAGGGAAGCCCTAAGCTTCATCTCAGCAAGAGCTAGACCTCTCCTCTACTTGAGAATTTCTTCCCAAAGCCAAACAAAACAAAACAGCAGTGCAAGACAGGCCAGGACACGGCAACAGAATTAGGAATTTGGGCCCCCAGCAGACACCAGTGTGAAATTCCTCTGACTGAAAAAAATTAGAGAGATAAGATGCTTTGGATATATTTGGGGCTTTAATTTCTCTTTGGGAAGAAAGTATCATTTGCTTATTGAAAGGACTAGATATTATTAAATTATATGGGGCATTGTACAGGTTATTGTAGTTACTTGATACACATTGTGAAATCCAATATGTAAAGCTAGGTTGGATAGGAGATTCACTGTTTTCTTTTTTTTAATGTTCATTTATTTTTGAGAGGGGGGAGGGGCAGAGAGAGAGGGAGACTGAGGATCTGAAGCAGGCTCTGAGGTGAGAGTGGAGAGCCCAGTGCGGGGCTTGAACTCACAAACTGAGATCATGACCTGAGCCAAAATTAAGAGTCCCATACCTAACCAACTGAACGACCCAGGAGCCCCAGGAGGTTCATTGTTTTCAGTTGCCTTATTCCCCATATTTACTTCTTACAGAGCCTTCCCATTGCCCCACTGAGTGGGCAATGTGCCTCATGGTATATGTATGATTTTGCAGCTTGTATGTTAAACCCAACATTGTTTTTCAGATTTATTCAAGTTGATTCATGTAGATCTAGTTCCATTGTATGTTATATTCCATTGTATGAATAAGTCACAGTTGATCTATCCATTCCTTTACTGAGGGACAGGTGAGTTGGTTCCACTTTTTTGCTATTACATCCAGTGCTGTAGTGAACATCCTTGCACATGTCTACCTATATTCATATTTGAGATTTTTCTGTAGGGTAAATACCTAGAATTGGATTGCTGGGTAATATAGGATATTCATCTTTGATTTTTCTCCAATATTTTACTATGAAAATTTCTAAATATACAGAAAAGTTGAAAAATTGTACAGTGAATTTACATGTACCCACCACCTAAATTCTACAATTAATATTTTACTATATTTATCATACATTAACTATCCGTATACCCATTCCTCTAATAATCCATCAATCCATCTTATTTTTTGGATGCATTTCAAAGTTACAGACATGATATCAGAACAATTAATTCCTAAATATTTCAGCACACACATCATTAAATACAGTTGAATATTTGGTTTTGTTTTGTTTCTTTTGACATAAAAATTGACTTTTAATAAAATGCACATGTAATTAAATACAATTTTAAGTGATAATATAGCTAATTTTGACAAATGAACATACTTGCATTGTTGAAACCCCTAACAAAGCACACAACATTAGCATCAACCAGGAAAGTTCCTTCACACCTCTTCCCAAACAATTACTCCCACCACAGGTAACCACTGTTCTGCTTTTTCCCACAATAGATTTACAGTTTTGCTTATTATAGAATTTTATGTAATTTAAATGATGCACTATGAATTCTCTTGTCTAAAGTTTCCTTTACTCAGCCTTTTGACTACTGAGTGTATACTATTGTAAGAATGCATCGTAGTTTGTTTATCCATTCTCTTATCAACAGATGCCTAAGCTGTTTCCAGTGTGGGGCTGTTATGAACAAAGATGCTGTGGTAGGCAACTTCTAAATGGTCCCAAATGGATGCAGTAAAGTTGTTCTAAGAGAGAAGTTTAAGGCAATATAGGCCTAACTCAAGAAGCAAGAAAAATCCCAAATAAACAACCTAACTTTACAGATAAAGGAACTAGAAAAAGAAGAAAAACAAAACCCAAAACCAGGAGAAGGAAGGAAATAATAAAGATTAGAGCAGAAATAAAATATAGCCTAAAAAAGCAATAGCACATATCAATGAAACTAGGAGGTAGCGCTTTGAAAATATCAACAAAATTGATTTGCCTTTAGCCAGACTCATCAAAAGAGAGGGGAGGGGGGACTCAAATAAACAAAATAAGAAGTGGAATAGTAGAAATAACAACGAAAACTACAGAAATACAAAGGATCATAAGAGAATATTATAAAAATTATATGCCAACAAATTGGACAACCTAGAATAAATAGATATATTCCTAAAAACATATAACCTCCAAAAACTGAATCAAGAAGAATTAGAAAATTTGAATAGACCTATTAGCAGCAATAAAACTGAATCAGTGATCAAAAAACTCCCAACAAACAAAATTGCAGGGCCAGATGGCTTCGCAGGGAAATTCTCTCAAAATTTATTTATTCCTTTATTTATTAATTTATTTATTTATATTTTTTATTAATATATGAAATTTATTGTCAAATTGGTTTCCATACAACACCCAGTGCTCATCCCAAACATTTATTTATTTTTAATGTTTATTTGTTTTTGAGAGAGAGAGAGAGAGAGATAGTACGAGCAGGGAAGGTGCAGAGAGAAAGGGACAGAGGATCCAAAGTGTGCTCCAAGGTGACAGCAGAGAGCCCAATGCGGGGCTCAAATTCATGAACCATGAGATCAAGACCTGAGACAGGAGATCTTGACCTGAACAGAAGTCAGACTCTCAACCGACTAAGCCACTCAGGCACCCCTGAGTGTTTAAATCAAACATTTAAAAAAAGAGCTAATACCTATTCTTCTTAAATTATTCCAAAAAATAGAAGAAGGAAAACTTCTAAATTTGTTCTATGAGTCCAGAAAAAACAGGTAAAGACACCTCAAGAAAAAAGAACTACGGGCCAACATCCCTAATGAACACAGATAGAAAAATTCTCAACAAAATACTAGCAAACCAAATCCAACATTATTTCTCACCAACATCTGTTGTTGCCTGAGTTGCTAATGTTAGCCATTCTGACAGATGTGAGGTGTTATCTCATTGTGGTTTTGATTTGTATTTCCCTGATGAGGAGTGATGTTGAGCATTTTGTCATGTGTTGGTTGGCCATCTAGATGTCTTCTTTGGAGAAGTGTCTATTCATGTCTTTTGCCCATTTATTTACTGGATTATTTGTTTTTTGGGTGTTAGTTCGATAAGTTCTTTATAGATTTTGGATACTAACCCTTTATCTGATATGTTGTTTGCAAATATATTCTCCCATTCTTTTGGTTGCCTTTTAGTTTTGCTGATTATATCCTTTGCTGTGCAGAAGTTTTTTATTTTGATGAGGTCCCAGTAGTTCACTTTTGCTTTTGTTTCCCTAGCCTCTGGAGACGTGTTGAGTAAGAAGTTGCTGTGGCCAAGATCAAAGAGGTTTTGCCTGCTTTCTCCTTGAGGATTTTGGTGACTTCCTGTCTTACATTTAGGTCTTTCATCTGTTTTGAGTACATTTTTGTGTATGGTGTAAGAAAGTGGTCCAGGTTCATTCTTCTGCATGCCGCTGTCCAGTTTTCCCAGCACCACTTGCTGAAGAGACTGTCTTTATTCCATTGGATATTCTTTCCTGCTTTGTCAAAGATTAGTTGGCCATACGTTTCTGGGTCCATTTCTGGGTTCTCTATTCTGTTCCATTGATCTGAGTGCCTGGTCTTGTGCCAGTACCATACTGTCTTGATGATTACAGCTTTGTAGTATAGCTTGAAGTCTGGGATTGTGATGCCTCCTGCTTTGGTTTTCTTTATCAAGATTGCTTTGGCTATTCGGGATCTTTTCTGGTTCCACACAAATTTTAGGATTGTTTGTTCTAGCTCTGTGAAGAATGCTGGTGTTACTTTGATAGGTATTGCATTGAATATGTAGATTTCTTTGGGTAGTAGCGACATTTTAACAATATTTGTTCTTCCTATCCAGGAGCATGGAATTTTTTTCCATTTTTTTGTGTCTTCTTTAATTTCTTTCATAAGCGTTCTATAGTTTTCAGTGTATTCAGTGTATTCAGTATTTCAGTGTATTCAGTGTATTCAGTGTATTTCAGTATTTCAGTGTATTCAGATTTTTCACCTCCTTGGTTAGATTTATTCCTAGGTATTTTATGGTTTTTGGTGCAATTGTAAATGGGATTGATTCCTTGATTTCTCTTTCTGTTGCTTCATTGTTGGTGTTAGGAATGCAACCGATTTCTGTGCATTGATTTTATATCCTGCAACTTTGCTGAATTCATGGATCAGTTCTAGCAGTTTTTTGGTGGAATCTTGTGGGGTTTCCACATAAAGTATCATGTCATCTGTGAAGAGTGAAAGTTTGACATCCTCCTGGCTGATTTGGATGGCTTTCATTTATTTGTGTTGTCTGATTGCTGAGGCTAAGACTTCCAATACTATGTTGAATAACAGTGGTGAGAGTGGACATCCCTGTCTTGTTTCTGACCTTAGGGGGAAAGATCTCAGTTTTTCCCCATTGAGGATGATATTAGTGTTGGATCTTTCATATATGGCTTTTATGATCTCAAGGTATGACCCTTCTATCCCTACTTTCTTGAGGGTTTTTATCAAGAAAGGATGTTGTATTTTATCAAATGCTTTCTCTGCATCTATTGAGAGGATCATATGGTTCTTGTCCTTTCTTTTATTGATGTGATGAATCATGTTAATTGTTTTGCAGATATTGAATCAGCTCTGCATCCTAGGTATAAATCCCACTTGGTCGTGGTGAATAATTTTTTTAATGTATTGTTGGATCCAGTTGGATAATATCTTATTGAGGATTTTTGCATCCATGTTCATCAGGGAAATTGGTCTATAATTCTCCTTTTTAGTGCGGTCTTTGTCTGGCTTTGGAATCAAGGTAATGCTGGCTTAATGGAAAGAGTTTGAAAGTTTTCCTTCCATTTCTATTTTTTGGAACAGCTTTCAAGAGAATAGGTGTTGGGGCGCCTGGGTGGCTCAGTCGGTTAAGCGTCTGACTTCAGCTCAGGTCATGATCTCACGGTCCGTGGGTTGGAGCCCCGCGTCGGGCTCTGTGCTGACAGCTCAGAGCCTGGAGCCTGTTTCAGATTCTGTGTCTTCCTCTTTCTCTGACCCTCCCCTGTTCATGCTCTCTCTCTCTCTCTCTCTGTCTCAAAAATAAATAAATAAACATTAAAAAATAAACTATTGGTACTACACCCAAATAAAAGCCTTCTGCACAGCAAAGGAAGCTGTCAACAAAACTAAAAGACAACTGACTGAATGGGAGAAGATATTTCCAAATGATATATCTGATAAAGAGTTAATATCCAAAATATGTAAAAAAAACTTATACAACTCAACCCCCCCCAAACTAAATAATCCAATTAAAAAATGGGCGGAACACTTGAACAGACATTTCTCCAGAGAAGACATGCAGATGGCCAACAGACACATGAAAAGATGATCAACATCACTTATTATCAGGGAAATGCAAATCAAAACCACAGTGAGTTGTGACCTCACACCTGTCAGAATGGCTAACGCCAAAAACACAAGAAACAAACGTGGCCAAGAATGTGGAGAAAAATGAAACTTTGTATACTTTTGGTGGCAACACAAATTGGTGCAATCACTGTGGAAAACGGTTTGGAGTTTCCTCAGAAAAATTAAAAATAGAAATACCATATGATCCAGTAATTCCCCTACAGGGCATTTACCCAAAGAGTATAAAAGGAGTAATTGGAAAAGATACACACACACCTATGTTTATTGCAGCATCATTTACAATAGCCAAAATTATGGAAGCAGTCCATCTACAGATAAACAGATAAACAAGAAGTGGTATATACACCCAATGAAACAGTATTAAGCCATAAAAATGAATGAAATCTTGCTATTTTCAGCAACACGGATGGATCTAGAGGGTAAAGCTAAGCAAAATAAGTCAGTCAGAGAAAGGCGAAACCATATAATTTCACTCAAATATGTAATTTAAGAAACAAAGGGGAAAGAGACAAACCAAGAAAAAGACTCTTTGAAAAAATTTTAAAAATATTTATTTACTTTTGAGAGAGAGCGAGAGAGGGAGAGCACAAGCAGGAGAGGGGCAGAGAGAGGGGTGGGGGGAACAGAGTATCCGAAGCAGGCTCTGCGTTGACAGCAGCGAGCCTGATGCAGGGTTCATACTCACAAACCTTGAGATCATGACCTGAGCCAAAGTGGAAAACTCAACTCACTGAGCCACTCAGGTGCCCCAGAAACATACTCTTAACTGTAGAGAACAAGCTGATGGTTACCAGAGGGGAGGGGATGGGGATGGGTGAAATATGTGGAAGAGATTAAGAAGTACACTTATCATGATGAACACTGAGTAATATATAGAATTGTTGAATCACTATATTGTACACCTGAAACTAATATAACACTACATATTAATTATACTGGGGTTAAAAATTTTCAAAGTTTAATAATGAAAAATAATAAAAGTAAAAAAATAAAATGGCCCCAAATGATCCCTGCCTCCTGGTATGCCTGACCTTTTGTAATCTGTTCTCTTTAATTGAGCTTTCAGATGAGAGCACAGCCCCAGCTGATGCAGTGATTGCAGCCCTGAGACCTTGAGGCAGAGGCATTCAACTAAGCCATGCCTGAAACTACAGAGACTGTTAGATAATATTTGTTGTTTTAATCCACCAAATTTTGAGGTAATTTGTCACGTAGCAATAGATAATACAGTGGCTATGAACATTTTTGTAAAAGTCTTTTTGTGAACATGTTCTTGATTTCTCTTGGACATTGATGTTTAATTTTACTAGGTATTTCTGAATTAATGGTTGAACTGATTAATACTGAAACCATTAATGTCTGAGTTCCTTTTTCTTCACATTTTTACCAATATTTGACATTACCAGACCTAATTTAACTTCTCAAAATTTAATTAAGTTTTGAGAATGTGATGGTTGTGAAATATTAGCAGTATGATTGCGTAGATGTGGGAATATGTCCCATTCCTTTCACTCTGCATGACTCTACTTTTCATTTTAAGATTACATGTAAGATTTACCATGTTTTCATATATGTATTGGTTCTTTTGTGGTTCATTCTGCATAAATTGTCTTCATATGATTTTCTTACTTTTTAATTGCGTTATTTATCTTTTTTATTTATAGAAGTTATTTACATATAATGGATATTAATCTTTTGCTGCTATATTTATGGCAATTTGTCTTCTCCCAATTTGTGGCTTAAATTTTCATATAATTATCTCTGTATTCATCCATGATCCATCCATCTTCTATATATACTTCTTGGTGTTTGAATACATCTTACAAAGAGACCTCACCAATTACTAACTCTGGTTATACCTGGGTGGTAGGATTTGGGGGTACCTGTTGACGGTTTTTGTTCTTTTTTCTGTTGCTGAATTTTTCTATAAAAGGCATACATGATTTTTTTGTAAAAGCAATAAAGTTTGGCATCACCTGTTAGTTGAAGGTGTGAATTGAGAATCTGGAGAAGAAAAAAAGAAAAGAATATGAAAAATATGAATATGAATATGAATATGAAAAAGAATATGAAAAAAAAAGAAAAGAATTTGCTTGGAGGATGGGTGAGTTTGGGCATCAAGTGAAGTTGGGCAAGTAGGTTCCAATGAATTGCTGTCCCTCACTTCCAGCTGAGGTAGGTATGGAGTAAGTTTCCCAATGTATGACAACCTACCATATTTAATGAAAAGCTACATATGTTCTCAGATTACTTCATTCAGTTCCAGTAAAAGGACCTATGGAAGAAATTTTTGTAAGTCTTCTCTGTTCCAGGTAAGGCTGCATAGGGGTATAGCCAGGAAAAGTGGAAGGGCAGTGCTTAAAAAGGTTTAAAGTGGCATTGGTTATTTTGGTGAACAACACTTCAGAGTCTGGTCCTCAGACTTGCAGGTGCAATGTGGCTGGATAAATTGTAGGTGAAAGTTTTTTAGGTAAATTTTTATTGAGCTTTGCATGTATATAGAAAAATGCACAAATCTTAAGGGTAGAGTTTAATGAATTCTCATAAAGAGAACACAGCTGTGTAACCAGCATCCAGATCTCAGAATAGTACCTGGCCAGCCCCCCAGAAGCCCTCCTCATATGCCCTCCCAGTCACTATTCCTCTCAAAGATAACCACTCTTCTGATTTGTAACACCAAGGATTAATTTTGCCTCATTTAAAAATTTATATAAATTGAATCATCCAACATGCACTCTTATGTCAATTTTTTATACTTAATATTGGGTTGGTGAGATTCTTCCATATTTCATGTAGAAATAGTTTATTCATTTTCATTTCTGTATGTTATTCCCTTGTATGAATATACTACACTTTATCCATATTACTGTTGATGAGTATTTGGGTAGTTTCCATTTGGGGCTATCATAAGCAGTGCCTCCATAAAACATTCTTAGATATGTCTATTGATAAACATATATATTTATTTCCTTTGGGTGTATGTCTAAGTGGAATTGATACAATTGTTTAGCTTTAGTAGTTACTGCCAATTTTCCAAAGTGGTTGTACCATTTTATGTTTCCCATCAAGATGTTCCACGTCTTTGCCAACATTTGGTATTGTCAGACATTCCCACTTTAGCCATACCGGTAGATATGGAGTGGAAATGCAACATGATTCTAATTTACATTTTCATGATTATTTAGGAAGTTGAACAATTTTTTTAAATGTTTATTTTTGAGGGGAAGAGGTGTAGGGAGAGAGGGGGATAGAGGATCCAAAGCAGGTCTGTACTGACAGCAGAGAGCCTGATATGGTGTTTGAACTCATGAACCATGAGATCATGACTTGAGCCAAAGTTGGATACTTATCCCACTGAGCCATCTAGGCACCCCAACAATTTTTCATATTTATTGGCCATTAGGATATCTTCTCTTGTGAAGTACTGAATTTAAGTAATTTTTCAAGTGGATTGTCTGCACTTTTCTTACTGATTCATTGGACTTTGTTACATATTCTTAACAGAAATCCTTTGTTTGATATATGTATTTCAGATATCTTCTTCCTTTTTTTTCTTTCCTTTTCACTCTCTTAACAGTGTATTTTGGTAAATAACAGTTCTTTACTTTAAGGAGTCCAATTTTTTCCCTCTATAGTTAGCGCTTTTTGAGTCCTATTTTTAAAACTTTTGCTTATCTCCAGATAATATTTTGAAATGTTAGAGGTCTTTTTCTTCCTGTATTTCACCCATTCCTTTTCTACCTTTCTGGAGAATAGCAGACTCTGTGCTTCTTTACCTTCTAGGAAGTGTATAGCTGAACTAAAAGCTGGTTAGCTTGCAAGATATTTGAGCTTTCTTTTTGAAAAGCCAAAACAAATAGGAAAATTGGGTTTGAGGGAGAATGGGACTTCCATCAGATTAAAAAGAAATGTCCCTTGGGCTGTGGGGCAGGAAGGTGGGAGAAGTCAGCTGGCACCTGGACCTTACTTTCCATGGCCTCCTGGTGAGGCCCCAGAAAGGAATGTCTGCTTTAATAAACTTGAGGGACAGGAATACAAGGCCTGGTGTTACAAATATTATAATGATTTCTGTGTCCTAAGGCAAGCACAGAAGCCACAGAGAGACTGCCAATCTGAAGATGGCAAGTGGAGAATGTCCCTCAGTAATAACCTTGTGAGGACAAATGATCCTCCTCAAAACCTACTCAAGATTTGCTATTGGATAAGACCCCAGAACCAGTTAGGAAAACCCCAAGAATGTAACTGAGACTCGCTCCCCTCTAGCACCAATAGAAATAGCTCTATCTACTTATGTGGCAGTTTCTGAAGCTCCCTTCTGATTTGAGAAGGGAGAGCATTAAAACTATTTAAAGAGGTAGACGCAGAGACACAGAACATGGATGGAAGTTACTTGATGTGAACTGCAGGTGAAAGTATAATCTTTTTTTTTTTTTTTTTTTGTGCCGAAACCCGGGAACGAAGAAAGTATAATCTTCTTAATAAATTCCTGTTTTAGCCAGCATAGCTTCCTAAATGATCTAGGATTAAAATAATAACATGGTTTAAAATGGAAATTTTTTTTCTCTTTCCCTGAATTGTATTCCTTTTCTTGATCCTCTTAGGAGCCCACCAAACTTTTCTCTCTTCTGTATTTTTCCTTTCCATTTGAAAAATGAACTGTGTTGCTTTCTTTAGATATAAAAATATGCTCTTAATTTTCAATAATAAAAAATAAAAATACTACTAATTTTTTAAAAATGTTTTAAATGAAGTAATATTTGATGCATTTAAAAGAATATTTGTAACTTATGTCTAAGTTATAAAGGTTAATAATAAAATAAACACCCATGAATCTACCACCCAACCTAAAAACTAGAAATAACCAATAACTTGCATTTATCCGAATGTTTTGCTCTATCCCACACCCTTCTCTCTGCATAACTAACCACTACTGTGAATTTTATATTTACCTTTTAAAAAGTTCTATTCTCTCCATGGTCTTCTGCATCTTGCTCTTTTCACTCAATATTATGTTTCTAAGATTCATTCATTTTGTTATATATAGATGTAGTTCATTCATTTCCCAAAATATATAATATTCCATTATATACATGTATCACAATTTATTTTTTTCTCAATGGGTATTTGAATTGTTTCCATGTTTTCACTATTGCCAATAGTGTTGCTGTGAACATGTTTCATGGGGGAATCATGAAAGACTTTTTCCAGGGATATAGCTAAGATTTAAATATCTAGATTGTAGGGGTACCTGAATGGCACAGTTAAGCGTCTGACTTCAGCTCAGGTCATGATCTCATAGTTCGTGAGTTTGAGTCCCGCGTCAGGCTCTGTGCTGACAGCTCAGAGCCTGGAGCCTGCTTTAGATTCTGTGTCTCCCTCTGTCTGCCCCTCAGCCCCTTGGCCGCTTGCACTCTGTCTCTTGCATTGTCTCAAAACTAAACAAACATTAAAAAAATTTAAATATCTAGATTGTAGAATATGGGTATGCTCAACTTTATTAGGTAATACCAAAATGTTACTGAAGCGGTTGTCCCAGTTTATGTTCCAACCAGTAGTCCCCTATTAGTTTACATTGGCAAACTTCTTTTTTATTAATGTTTATTTATTTATTTATTTTGAGACAGAGACAGTGAGAGTGGGGAGGCAGAGAGAGAGGGAGGGAGGGAGAGAGAATCCCAGCATAGAGGCAATGCCCAAACCCATGAACTGTGTGATTATGACCTGAGCTGAAACCGAGTCGAAATGTTAACAGACTGAGCCACCCAGGTGTCCCACATTGGCAGACTTCTTTGGCAATCCAATGAGAAAAAATGATACCTTACTGAGGTCTTAATTTGCCTTGTTCTGATTATTAATGAGGTTGAGTGTCCTTTCATATGCTTAGTTGACATTCCTGTTTCTCACTCTGTGAATTACCTATCTTTGTCTTTTGCCCACTTGTCTATTGAGTCATTTTTTAAAATTTTGATCTGTGAAAGTTATTGATTTATATTCTGGTTATCAGTCAAGCATGTGTATTTCAAATATTCTCTCCACAATTCTTTGTAGTACAAAGTTATAGCCTTGTAGTTTCTCACTTTAATAGCATGTTTTTTGATGAACCAAAATTTTTAATTTTAATGTGGTATATCTTAGCTACTTATCAATATGTAATAAATTACCTCAAAACTTAGCAGCTTAAAACCACAAACCTGCATTTCATATTTTCTGTGGGTCAGGAATTGGAACATGGTTTAACCTCTAGCTCAAGGTGTATCCTGAAGTTGCAGTCAAGCTGTTGGTTGAGTTTTGGTCTCAATTGAAGGCTTGAAGGGGGAGGAGTTAAGATGGCAGAGTAGTAAGGGGACCCTGGGCTTGTCTCGTCCCCCGAACACAGATCAACATCAAACCATTTTCAACATCTAGGAAATTGATCTGAGGATTAATAGAACAATCTGCATAATTTGAGGGAGAGAATGGCACAGTTTCTCTTAACAAGCAGTCCAAAATACACCTAGGACCTAGGTTCCTTTATTCAATTTTTAGAAATTTTTAATTTTTATTTCATTCTATTATTATTGTTGTTTTTGCTTCCTGCAAAATGACAAGATAGAGAAATTCACCTTAAAATAAGGAATAGAAGAAATGATGGCCAGGATTTAATCAAGGCAGACATCAGTAAGATGTCTAAACTAGAATTTAAAACAATGTTTATAAGGATACTATCTGAGCTTGAAAAAAGCATAGAAGACACCAAAGAATCCCTTTCTGCAGAGCTAAATGAAGTAAAATCTAGTCATGCTGAAATTTAAAATGCTATAAACAAGATGCAAACCCAAATGGAGGTCATAAAAATGAGGATGGATTAGGAGAGGCAGAGGAGTGAATTGGTGATATAGAAGATAAAATTATGGAAAACAATGAAGCTGAAAAGAAGAGGGAAACAAAGGTCAGTGATCATGAAGACAGACTTAGGGAACTCAATAATTTATTAAAACATAACTTTCATATCATAGGAGTCCCAGAGGTTGAAGAAAGAAAAAGGGGCCAGAAGGTTTATGTGAGCAAATTATAAATGAAACCTTCCTTAATCTGGGGAAGGGCACAAACATCAAAATCCAAGAAGCTCAGAAAACCCCCATTAAATTCAACAAGGAAAGAATTATGAAAGCAGCAAGGGAAAAACATCCTTAGCCTACAAGGGAAGACAGATCAGGTTCACAGATCTGTCCACAGAAACTTGGCAGGCCAGAAATGAGTTGCAAGATATATTCAACATGCTGAATTGGGAAAATGTGCAGCCAAGAATACTCTATCCAGCGTGGCTGTCATTCAAAATAGAAGGAGGGATAAAGAGTTTTCCAGATGAACAAAAACTAAAGGAGTTTGTGACCACTAAAACATACCTATGAGAAATTTTGAGGGGGGCTCTTTGAATGGAAAAAAAAAGACCAAAAGCAACAAAGACTAGAAATGACCACAGAGTATCACCAGAAACATCAACTCTACAGGTAACACAATGACACTAAATTCATATCTTTCAATAATCACTCTGAATGTAAATGGACTAAATGCTCCAATCAAAAGACATAGGTATCAGAATGGATAAAAAAACCCAAGATCCATCTATATACTGCCTACAAGAGGCTCATTTTAGACCAAAGACACATGCAGATTGAAAGTGAGGGGATGGAGAACCATCTATCATGCTAATGGATAGTCAGGGTAGCCATACTTATATCAGACAAACTAGATTTTAAAACAAAGACCATAACAAGAGATGAAGAAGGGCATTATATCATAATTAAGGGGTTTACCCACCAAGAAGATATAACAATTGTAAATATTTATGCCCCAAATTTGAAAGAACCCAGATATATAAATCAATTAATCACAAACAAAAATAAACTCATTGATAATAATACAATAAAAGTAGGGGACTTCATACCCCACTTACAACAATGGACAGATCATGTAAGCAGAAAATCAACAAGGAAACAACGGCTTTGAATGACACACTGGATCGGATGGACTTAGCAGAAATATTCAGAACATTCATTCTAAAGCAGCAGAATACACATTCTTCTCGAGCACACATGGAACATTCTGCAGAATTGATCACATACTGGGTCACAAATCAGCCCTCAACAAGTACAAAAAGATTGAGATCATGCGATGTATATTTTCAGATCACAATGCTATGAAACTTAAAGTCAACCGCAAGAAAACATTTGGAAAGCCCTCAAATACATGGAGGTTAAAGAACATCCTACTAATGAATGAATAGGTTAACCAGTCAGTTAAGGAAGAAATAAAAAGATATATAGAAGCAAATGAAAATGAAAACATGACATTTGGGATGCAGCAAAGGCAGCCCTAAGAGAGAAGTATATTGCAATTGAAGCCTATCTCAGGAAGCAAAGGAGATCCCAAATATACAATCTACCCTTAGAGCTAAAGAAGCTAGAAAAGGAACAGCAAATAAAGCTTAAAACCAGCAGAAGAAGGGAAATAATAAATGTTAGAGCAGAAAGAAATGTTATAGCAATAAGAACAACAACAAAAAACCCAATAAAATATATCAACAAAATTAAGAACTGGTTCTTTGAAAGAATTAGCAAAATTGATAAACCCTTAGGCAGACTTCTCAAAAAGAAGAGAGAGGACCCATATAGATAAAATCATGAATGAAAGAGGACAGATCACAACCAACACCACAGAAACACAATTATAAGAGACTATGAAATATTGTATAGCAACAAACTGGGCAATCTGGAAGAAATGTACAAATTCCTAGAAACTCACACATTACCAAAATTGAAACAGGAGGAAATAGAAACTTTGAACAGATCCATAACCAGCAAAGGAATTGAATCAGTTATCAAAAGTCTCCCAACAAACCAGAGTCCCAAGCCAGATGGCTTCCCAGGGGAATTCTACCAGACATTTAAAGAAGAGTTAATATGTATTCTTTTCAAACTGTTCCAAAAAAATAGAAATAGAAGGAAAACTTTCATACTCATTCTACAAAGCCAGCATTACCTTGATTCCAAAACCAGACAAAGACCCCGCTAAAATGGAAAATTACAGGGCAATATCCCTGATGAACATGGATGCAAAAATTCTCAATAAGATATTAGCAAATCACGTTCAACATTACATTAAAAGAATTATTCACCATGATCAAGTGGGATTTATTCCTGGGCTGCAGGGCTGGTTCAATATTTACAAATCAGTCAACATGATACACCACATTAATAAAAGAAAGGATAAGAAACATATGATCCTCTCAATAGATGCAGAAAAAGCATTTGACAAAATACAGCATCCATTCTTGATTAAAAACCCTCAACAAAGTAGGGATAGATGGAACATACCTCAATATCATAAAGGCCATATACAAAAGACCCATAGCTAATATCATCCTCAGTGGGGAAGAACGGAAAACCTTTCCCCTATGGTCAGGAACAAGACAAGGATGTCCACTTCTCCATTACTATTTAACATAGTACTGTAAGTCTTGGCCCCAGCAATCAGACAACAAAAAGAAATAAAAGGCATCCAAATCAGTAAGAAAGAATTCAAACTTTTACTGTTTGCGGACAACATGATACTCTACTTGGAAAACGCAAAATATTCCACCAAAAAATTGCTAGAACTAATACATGAATTAACCAAAGTCATAGGGTATAAAATCAATGCGCAGAAATCTGTGGCATCTCTATACACCAATAATGAAACAACAGAAAAATAAATCTAGGAATTGATCCCATTTTCAATTTCACCAAAAACAATAAGATACCTAGGAATAAACCTAACTAAAGAGGCAAAAGATCTATACTCTGAAAACTATAAAACACTTATGAAAGGAATTGAAGAGGACGCAAATAAATGGAAAAGCATTCCATGCTCATGGACTGGAAGAACAAACATTGTTAAAATATTTATACTACCCCAAACAATCTACATATTTAATGCAATCCTTATCAAAATACCACCAACATTTTTTTCAGAACTAGAACAAACAACCCTAAAATTTTCATGGAACCACATAAGACCCTGAATAGGCAAAGCAATCTTAAAAAAGAAAACAAAATGAGGCATCAAGATTCAGGATTTCAAGCTATATTACAAAGCTGTAGTCATCAAGACAGTATGGTATTGAAGGCTTGACTGATGGTGGACCCACTCCCAAACTCACTTATGTGGTTGTTAATGAACCTTGGTGTCTTAACCAAGGTTATAGGTGCCTCTCCATAGAACTCTCTCATGACATGGCAACTGGCTTCTCTCATGGTGAGCAATCCAAAAGGTAGAGTGAGTGAGAGAGGGACTACCTAAGATAGAAACCACAGTCTTTATGACCTAATCTCAGAAGTGAGCAATTTAGTATGCCTGGTCCACTCCCCAAAATAGGAATTACACAAGAGTGTGAAAACCAGGAGGAGGAGATCACTGGGACCATGTCAGAGGCTGCCTACCACACACTCAAAATGTATCAATTTTATTCTATACTGTTAATGTTTTTGTGTATTATATAAGAAATACTTCAATACCCCAAAGTAAAAATACATCCTCCAATATTTTTTTCTAAAGGTTTTGAAGTTGTCAATGCCCTCTAGCCAAAAACCACCTAAAATTTAACAAGCTGAATTTATTACTCATTGCAGCGAGGAAGACCACACACCATGAGGAATCCAGGGGTGTCTCAGTAAGACAGGGTTAGAAAAAACCTTTTATTGGAATTGAAATTTGATTGAGTGATTTCCTGGAGGGCCTAAGAAAGTGGGAGTTTGTTCTAAATAGGATGCCAACAGAATGTGGAAGGGGGCAATTCTATGATTAGGTATCTCAATAAATTTTATCTATAGGGAAGGGAAAATAGCCTAAGGCTAAAGTTATATTTGGTAAAGAAGTAGAAGTCACTCATTTTGGCCAAGAGGTGGGGTACTTGGTACTTTGTGAGTGGCACAGTGTTTAGACAAAATTATGAAATGACCTTGTTTTGTCTCAATTTATTATGGTCTCAGAGTAACCTTGTCTGAGGTTGGTATTCTGTGTTTATGTCTAAATAGGAGAATAACATGACATAGCTGTGAGTGCCAAACCAGCTTCTGAATGTCTATGGCTGCTCTTTTTTTCTTTCTCAAAATTTTGCCTTTATTTTTAAGTGTCTAATAAGGCTGAGGTTAGTTAACTGGAATGCGTTTAGAAAGGAGAAATGCAAGCAACAAGAGAATGATCGAATCACTTAGATATTTGGTTCCATAATAGATGTTAACATGGTACTTTTCACTAATGAAGGGCTAAATAGGGACAGAACATCACAGAAAGGGTTATAATAAAAATAGGTTTTTTTAAAGAATAGTTTTAGACAGTTATAGGTCAAATATAAGGAAAACCTTTGTGACCCCAATCAGCTCATTGGCAGTATTCAGCGTTCTCACAAAATGCTTAAAATTAGGATTGAGGGCCACTTGCTTGGCTTAGTTGGTAGAGCATGCAACTCTTGATTGGGTCATAAGTTCAAGCCCCACATTGGGCCTAAAGCTTACTAAAAAAATAGAATTGAATTTAAATCCTATTAAAATCCTTTAAAGCCAATAGCTCAATACAAGCTGGTTGTTGTTTTTAACAAACATAAAGGGACCTTAGAAATGAGGTAAAAACTGGGGCCCAGAGAAGTATAGTAACTTAGGTGCATTATTTGCTAAACCTGAATCTAAACCTTGAGTAGTATAATATTGTATTATTGTGGTCTACCATTTATGGATCACTTACTATGTGCTTAGTGCTTCACTTATAGTACTGTGGTTAATCCTCACAGGGGAGGATTCACAGGCCCTGTGAAAATTAAATAGTCTTATTATCATCATCATTGTTTTACTAGTAAACAAAGAGAGGCTCAGAAAGATGGAGTGCTTGCCCAAGGTCACACAGCTGGTAACTGGCAGGAGCTAGAATCAAATCTAGGTGGTTTCCATCCAAAGCCTATACTCTTAATCACAGAGCATTGTGGCTACCTTAATGATAGAAAAAACAGCACTTTTGAGTCAAAATAACAGAGTTAAAATTCTGATTCTTCTACTCCATAGTTATGTCACTCTGGTCTAATTACTTACCTTCTCTGAACCTCAATTTTCTCACCTGTGAAATGAGAATCATACTTAACCATGGTTGGTTGCTGTGAAATGCCTGCTTAGTCTGTGTAGACACTTGAAATCATGTTCATTCTGATTGTTTTCTTTCTTCCCTCTGCATTCCAGCTCGGTTCTCCTTTCATTGGACCCTGCTGCCTTGTTCTTGATATAACATTAAACTCAGCATCTAATGTGACCTCATTTATGGCCCTTCAAATTCTAGTGGTTTCTGTGTGTATGAATGTGTGTGTATAAAATACCATGATTTCACCCATTTTGAATTTGATTAAGTTGCCATTCAGATAGGTTGGAACTTATTCTAGGTCCCTGAATTTCTAGAAATATTTTGTTTTAATTTGTTTATTTTTAAGTAAATTATTCATGGTCCCTCATCTGTGGCAGAAATAGGACTGGATATAGCCTGTCTTCCAGGATCCCAATCCAGAGATCTCTCTGAAAGCTAAAATCAGGTCTACCATTTCTTTAGCACTTATTAGGAGCCAGCCTGATCTATGTCACACAGATTGATTTTTATATATCTCACAACAACCTATCTTCACTTTACAAATGAGGAAACTGAGGCACAGAGAAGGGAAGTTATTTGCCCAAGGTCACACTACGAGCAGATGGCTAAAACAGAACTAGAACCAGGAAGTCTAACCCTAAAGTCTGTCTTAATCTGGATGGCATTATACACTGTCTCCCAAGAAGAAACAAAGATCTTGATTAATGTTCACTGACCTCAGATGGTGCCAGGCGAGACTGTAGAGCTTTTGTTATATTCTTTTCTCTTCTCAACTCATTGTAAGTGGGTGGTGGTCCCTACTCCTTTAGTGAAATTGTCCTTGGCAAGGTTACAAGTGAACTCTAGGTTGCCAACTGCATTCAGTACTTCTTTATCCTCATTTTATTCAAAAAACTTCCAAATGTTATGAACTGAATGTTTGTGTTCCCTCAAAATTCATATGTTGAAATCCTAACCCCCAATATGATGACATTAGGATGTGGGATCTTCGGAAGATGATTAAGTCATGAGGGTGAAGCCCT
The DNA here is from genome assembly GCF_028018385.1 of Neofelis nebulosa. Taxonomy (NCBI): domain Eukaryota; kingdom Metazoa; phylum Chordata; class Mammalia; order Carnivora; family Felidae; genus Neofelis; species Neofelis nebulosa. The sequence continues at coordinate 48,666,540 of NC_080800.1, forward strand.
CATGAATGAGATTGGTGCCCTCATAAAAGAGGCCCCAGAGAAATTTCTTGCCCCCTCCACCATGTAAGGATAAATGGAGAAAATGGCCATGTGCAACCTGGAAGAGGGTTCTCACCAGAACCCAACCATGCTGGCACCCTCATCGTGGATTTCTATCCCCAAAACTGAGAAATAAATTTCTATTGTTTATAAAGCATGCAGTCTATGGTATTCTATTTTAGCAGCCCAAACTGACTATGACACCAACATTCAACAGAGTTAGTAATTTCATTCTTAAACTACTTTTTTTCTCTTAGGCTTAATAACACTGAAACCTCATAGTGTTCCTTTTATCTCACTGGCTGCTCCTTCACATTGTCTTATGCTGGCTGACTTCATTGTTTTTCCCTCAGACTCCAAACTTTGGAGTGTTTAGCGCTCAGTCTTCAGATATTTCCCCAATCTCATCCAGTTCTTGCACTTTAACCACCATCCACTTATATACTAATTACTCCCAAGTAAACAACTGTATCCTGAGCTCCATAATTGTATATTCAACTGCCTACTTGAACTTTCCACTAGGGTGTCTCATAGGCTTCTCTAATTTAGCATTTCCAAAATAAAATCTTGATCTTCTCACCACCACAAACCTGCTCCTCCTGCAGTCTTCCTCATCCTGGTTAATGATGACTTCATCTTTTCATGTGCTTAGATTAAAACCCTAGAAGTAATCCTTGATATCTCCTTTTCCCTCTCAGTCTACATGAAATCCATCATCAAGTCCTCTCAGCCCCATCTCTAAAATGTATCCTAAATCTGTCCACTCCTCACCATCCACAGTGAGAAATCTTAGGAATCACTGATAAGAAAAATAGGAAAAGAAGGAGCATTTGTATTTTCCCTAATCAGAGGACAGCACATTTTTTGTTTTGTTTTATTTTTTTTTGAGGACAGCACATTTTTTTTTTGCACCCGTGGCAAATGAGTCAGTGGTGGGGAATGAAAAGCATCATAGTGACTACTGCCATTAATCAGAACTGAAGTCCACAGTGTGATAGGCTCACTATTTGCTTCTTTATTTACTTATTCAGAGGAAGATTTTATTTTTTTTTTTCAACGTTTTTTAATTTATTTTTGGGACAGAGAGAGACAGAGCATGAAGGGGGGAGGGGCAGAGAGAGAGGGAGACACAGAATTGGAAACAGGCTCCAGGCTCCGAGCCATCAGCCCAGAGCCTGACGCGGGGCTCGAACTCACGGACCGCGAGATCGTGACCTGGCTGAAGTCGGACGCTTAACCGACTGCGCCACCCAGGCGCCCCTTCAGAGGAAGATTTTAAAAACTCCTCAAGAGCATCACACACGTTGCCTCCTTTTTAAAATTTTTTTTTAACGTTTATTTATTTTTGAGACAGGACGAGACAGAGCATGAACGGAAGAGGGTCAGAGAGAGAGGGAGACACAGAATTGGAAACAGGCTCCAGGCTCTGAGCTGTCAGCACAGAGCCCGACGTGGGGCTCAAACTCACGGACCGCGAGATCATGACCTGAGCCAAAGTCAGACTCTTAACTGACTGAGCCACCCAGGCGCCCCGCCTCCTTTTTTTTTTTTTTTTTTAATTTTAGAGAGAGAGAGTGAGAGGGAGCAAGCACAAGTGGAAGAGAAGGGCAGAGGGAGAGTGAGAGAGAAAGAGAGAGAGAAAAAAAGAGAGAGAGAAGAGGAGGGGCAGAAAGATGGAGATGAAAATCAAGCAGGCTCTGCGCTGTCAGTGCTGAGCCCAGTGCAGGGCTCGATGTCATGAACTGTGAGATCATAACAGCTAAAATCAAGAATTAGATGCTTAATCAACTGAGCCACCCAGGTGCCCCAAAGCCTGGAGTTTTAAAAGTGGGCTTGGCAGGGATAGAGCCTAGAGGGCACTGAATTACTCCTGGAGAGAAGGCAGGCAAACATCCCAGAGCAGACAGTAAGGAAACAGCAATCTGAAAAGCACCTGGGGCACATAGTGGGGAGACTATTTGCTCTTCTCAGAACCCATCCCTGGAAGGCAGTGTTCAAGGAGACTCTTCTCCAGGAACAAAGAAGGTGCCTGTCACCATTTCCCTCCCACATGCCTCAGCATAAACACAGAGTCACCAGGGTTAAGCAGCTTAGTGCAGACACTGGCTACCTAACTTGCTTACAACAAACCCTATCCCTCTGCCCTCTGAGGAAACTGCCCTTCTCAATCACACTTGCCTCAGTCCCAGTGAGTTCGACACTTCCTCCAGAAGACCAGCACAAACCCCTGTCCCCACGTCTCCAAAAAGGAGAGTTTTACAGGTTCTCTGTTCTACTGGAGGTGGTGACAGGTCTTATTTCACAAGCAGACCAGAGCACACCTAGTTAAAACTCACAACATTCAGGACAGGGATCAAACACTGCCCACAGCATGCAGGGACAGCCTTTGTAGATGACTGACCTGAAGGACAGAGCAGACAAAACACAACAGCAGAGCACATGCAGCACACACTGAAGACACTCACTGAAGTGCTAGGCCCTGGGCACTACATAATCTTTTCTTCATAATGCCATTACTTTCAGGAGCAGGAAACATAAATGGGTTTTCTAACACAGAGAAGATGGCACAGACTTAGACAAAATGCCAAGACAGAGGAATTTATTCCAAATAAAAGAACAAGTCAGAAATCTAAGCAAAACAAATATAAACAAAATTCCTAATGAATAATTTAAAGTGACAGTCATAAGGATACACACTGGGCTTGAGAAAAGAATATAAGACATCAGTGAGACCTGCACACAGAGAATACAATGAAAAATTATATGCCAACAAACTGGACAACCTGGAAGAAATGAACAAATTCCTAAGCACCCACACACTTCCAAAACCCAAACAGGAAGAAATAGAAAACTTAAACAGACCCTTAACCAGTGAAGAAATTGAATCTGTTATCAAATATCTCCCAACAAATGAGAGTCCAGGACCAGATGGCTTCCCTGGAGAATTCTACCAGACGTTTAAAGCAGAGATAATACCTATCCTTCTCAAGCTGTTCCAAAACATAGAAAGGGAAGGAAAGCTTCCAGACTCATTCTATGAAGCCAGTATTACTTTGATTCCTAAAGCGGACAGAGACCCAGTAAAAAAAGAGAACTACAGACCAATATCCCTGATGAATGTGGATACAAAAATTCTCAATAAGATACTAGGAAATCGAATCCAACAGCATACAAAAAGAATTATTCACCATGATCAAGTGGGATTCATTCCTGGGATGCAGGGCTGGTTCAACATTCACAAATCAATCAATGTGATACATCACATTAATAAAAGAAAAGATAAGAGCCATATGATCCTGTCAATTGATGCAGAAAAAGCATTTGACAAAATTCAGCATCCTTTCTTAATAAAAACCCTCGAGAAAGTCGGGATAGAAGGAACATACTTAAATATCAAAAAGTTATTTATGAAAAACCCACAGCTAATATCATCCTCAATGGGGAAAAACTGAGAGCTTTCCCCCTGAGATCAGGAACACGACAGGGATGTCCACTCTCACCCCTGTTGTTTAACATAGTGTTGGAAGTGCTAGCATCAGCAATCAGACAACAAAAGGAAATCAAAGACATCTAAATGGGCAAAGGTGAAGTCAAGCTTTCACTTTTTGCAGATGACATGATATTTTACATAGAAAACCCGATAGACTCCACCAGAAGTCTGCTAGAACTGATACATGAATTCAGCAAAGTCGCAGGATACAAAATCAATGTACAGAAATCAGTTGCATTCTTATGCACTAATAATGAAGCAACAGGAAGGCAAATAAAGAAACTGATCCCATTCACAATTTCACCAAGAAGCATAAAATACCTAGGAATAAACCTAACCAAAGATGTAAAAGATCTGTATGCTGAAAACTATAGAAAGCTTATGAAGGAAATTGAAGAAGATACAAAGAAATGGAAAAACATTCCGTGCTCATTGATTGGAAGAATAAATATTGTTAAAATGTCAATACTACCCAAAGCAATCTATACATTCAATGCAATCCCAATCAAAATTGCACCAGCATTCTTCTCGAAGCTAGAACAAGCAATCCTAAAATTTGTATGGACCCACAAAAGGCCCTGAATAGCCAAAGTAATTTTGAAAAAGACCAAAGCAGGAGGCATCACAATCCCAAGCTTTACCCTCCACTACAAAGCTGTAATCATCAAGACAGCATGGTATTGGCACAAAAACAGACACATAGACCAATGGAATAGAATAGAAACCCCAGAATTAGACCCACAAAAGTATGGCCAACTACTCTTTGACAAAGCAGGAAAGAATATCCAATAGAAAAAAGATAGTCTCTTTAACCAATGGTGCTGGGAAAACTGGACAGCAACATGCAGAAGGATGAAACTAGACCACTCTCTTACACCATTCACAAAAACAAACTCAAAATGGATAAAGGACCTGAATGTGAGACAGGAAACCATCAAAACCCTAGAGGAGAAAGCATGAAAAAACCTCTCTGACCTCAGCCACAGCAATTTCTTACTTGACACATCCCCAAAGGCAAGGGAATTAAAAGCAAAAATGAATTACTGGGACCTCATGAAGATAAAAAGCTTCTGCACTGCAAAGGAAACAATCCACAAAACTAAAAGGCAACCAACGGAATGGGAAAAGATATTTTCAAATGACATATCGGACAAAGGGCTAGTATCCAAAATCTATAAAGAGCTCACCAAACTCCACACCTGAAAAACAAATAATCCAGTGAAGAAATGGGCAGAAGACATGAATAAACACTTCTCTAAAGAAGACATCCGGATGGCCAACAGGCACATGAAAAGATGTTCAACGTCGCTCCTCATCAGGGAAATACAAATCAAAACCACACTCAGATACCACCTCATGCCAGTCAGAGTGGCTAAAATGAACAAATCAGGAGACTTTAGATGCTGGCGAGGATGTAGAGAAACGGGAAACCTCTTGCATTGTTTGTGGGAATGCAAACTGGTGCAGCCGCTCTGGAAAACAGTGTAGAAGTTCCTAAAAAAATTAAAAATTGACCTACCCTATGACCCAGCAATAGCACTGCTAGGAATTTACCCAAGGGATACAGGAGTACTGATGCATAGGGGCACTTGTACCCCAATGTTTATAGCAGCACTCTCAACAATAGCCAAATTATGGAAAGAGCCTAAATGTCCATCAACTGATGAATGGGTAAAGAAATTGTGGTTTATACACACAATGGAGTACTACATGGCAATGAGAAAGAATGAAATATGACCTATGTACCAACGTGGATGGAACTGGACAGTGTTATGCTAAGTGAAATAAGCCATACAGAGAAAGACAGATACCATATGTTTTCACTCTTGTGGATCCTGAGAAACTTAACAGAAGACCTTGAGGGAGGGGAAGGAAAAACAATATTAGAGAGGGAGGGAGCCAAAAAATAAGAGACTCTTAAAAACTGAGAACAGACTGAGGGTTGATGGTGGATGGGGGGGTAGGTGATGGGTATTGAGGAGGGCACCTGTTGGGATGAGCACTGGGTGTTGTATGGAAACCAACCTGACAATAAATTTCATATTAAAAAATAAAAATAAAAAAGTACATAGAAACAAATGAAAAAGAAAACGCAATAGTCCAAGACTTTTGGAATAAAGGAAAAGTGGTCCAAAGAGGGGAATATATAGCAATATAGGCCTACCACAACAAGCAAGAAAAATCGGGGCGCCTGGGTGGCTCAGTTGGTTGGGTGACTGACTTCGGCTCAGATCATGATCTCACAGTTTTTGAGTTTGAGCCTCGCGTCGGGCTCTGTGCTGACACCTCAGAGCCTGGAGCCTGCTTCAGATTCTCCCTCTCTCTACCCCTTCCCTGCTCACGTTCTGTGTCTCTCTGTCTCTCAATAATAAATAAACGTTAAAAAAATTTAAGAAGCAAGAAAAATCTCAATAAAGCCAACCTAACCTTACACCTAAAGGAGCTAGAAAAAGAACAACAAATGAAGCCAGCATAAGGAAGTAAATAATAAATATTAGAGCAGAAATTAATGATCCAGAAACTGAAAAAACAGTAGAACAGATCTATGAAATGAGAAGCTGGTTCATTAAAAATTTTAACAAAATTGATAACCCTCTACCCAGAATTATCAAAAAGAAAAGAGAAAGAATCCACATAAATAAAATCACAAATGAGAGAGGAGAAATAACAACCAACACCATAGAAATGCAAACAATTAGAAGAGAATATTATGAAAAACTATATACCAACAAATTGGACAACCTGGAAGAAATGGATACATTCCTATAAACATATAAATTACCAAAGCTGAAATAGGGAGAAATAAAAAATCTGAACATACCTAACCAGCAAATAAATTGAATCAGTAGTCAAGAAATTCCCAAGAAACAGAAGTTCAGGGCCTGATAGCTTCACAGATGAATTCAACCAAACATTTAAAGAAGAGTTAATACCTATTGTTCTCAAATGATTCCAAAAAAATATAAAATGAAGGGAAAGTTCCAGATTCATTCCAAAAGGCCAGCATTACCCTGATACCAAAACCAGATAAAGACACCATTAAAAAGGAGAAGTATAGGCCAACATCCCTGATGAGCATGGATGCAAAAATTCTCAACAAAATACTAGAAAACTGAATCCAACAATATATTTAAAAGTTATTCACCAGAATAAAGTGGGATTTATTCCTGGGTTGCAAGAGTGGCTCAATATTTGCAAATAAATCAACACAATATGCCACATTAATAAAAGAAAGGACACGTACCATATGATCATTTTGATAGATACAGAAAAAGCATTTGACAAAGTACAACATTCATTCATGATAAAACCCCTTAACAAAGTAGGTTTAGAGGAAACATATTTCAATATAATAAAGGCTATATATTAAAAATCCCCAGGGAACATCTTACTCAATGCAGAAACACTGAGAGCTTTTCCTCTACAGTCAGGAAAAAGACAGGGATGTCCACTCTCACCACTTTTATTTAATATAGTACTAGAAGTTCTAGCCTCAGCAATCAGACAACACAAAGAAATAAAAGCATCCAAATTGATAAGGAAGAAGTAAACCTTTAACTATTTGAAGATGACATGATACTATATGCAGAAAACACTAAAGACTCCACCAAAAAACTGCTAAAACTGATAAACGAATTCAGTAAATTCATAGGATACAATATCAAAGTACAGAAACCTGTTGCATTTCTATACACCAATAATGAAGCAGCAGGAAGAGAAATTCAGTAATCAATCCCACGTACAACTGCACCAAAAACAATAAGATCCTTAGGAATAAACCTAACCAAACAGGTAAAATATCTGTACTCTGAAAACTATAAACCACTGATGAAAGAAATTTAAGAGGAAACAAAGAAATGGAAAGACGTTCAATGCTCATAAATTGGATAGATTGGAAGAACAAATATTGTTAAAATGTCTATATTACCCAAAGCACTCTATACATTTAATGCAATACCTATCAAAATACCAACAGCACAGGGGCGCCTGGGTGGCTCAGTCGGTTAAGCATCTGACTCTTGATTTTGGCTCAGGTCATGATCTCACACTTTGTGACCAAGGCCCATGTCAGGCTCTTTGCTGACAGCATGGATCTCTTGAGATTCTCTCCCCCTCTCTGTCTCTGCTCCTCCTCTACTTGTGTTCATGAGAGTGCACACTCTTTCTCTCAAAATAAATAAGTAAACATTGAAAAAGAATACTAATAGCACTTTTCACAGAATCAGAGTATACAATCTTAAAGTTTGTGTGGAACCACAAAAGACCTCGAATAGCCAAAGCCATCTTAAAAAAGAAAAGCAAAGTTGGAAGCATCACAATTTCAGACTTTATATTATATTAGAAAGCTGTAGTAATCGAAAGAATATGGCACTGGCACAAAAGTAGACACAGAGATCAATGGAACAGAATAGAAAACCCAGAAATGAACCCACAACTATATGGTCAATTAATCTTCAACAAAGCAGGGAAGAATATGCAATGGGAAAAATATAGCCTCTTCAACAAATGGTGCTGGGAAAACTGGACAGCAACATGCAAAAGAAGGAAACTGGACTACTCTTTTACACCATATGCAAAAATAAATTCAAAATGGATTCATGACTGGGGTGCTTGGGTGGCTTGGTCAGTTGAGCATCCGACTTCAGCTCAGGTCATGATCTCATGGCTTGTGAGTTTGAGCCCCATATCGGGTTCTGTGCTGACTGTGGGGCCTGCTTGGGATTCTCTCTCTCTCTCCCCCCCCCTCTGTGCCCCTCCCCCCAAAATAAATAAATAAATAAATAAATAAACAAACTAGAAAATGTATTAATGACCTAAATGGGAAACATGAAACCATAAACAGCCTAGAAGAGAACACAAGCAGTAATTTCTTTGACATAGGCCCTAGCAACTTCTTTCTAGATACATCTCCTGAGACAAGGGAAATAAAAGCAAAAATAAACTATTGGGACTACATGAAAGTAAAAAGCTTCTTCACCACAGAGGAAACAGTCAACAAAACTGAAAGGCAACTTATGGAATGGGAGAAGATATTTGCAAATGACATCTAATAAAGGAGTAATATCCAATATATATAAAGAGCTTATAAAACTCAACGCCCAAAAAACTAATATTCCAATTTAAAAAAGGGAGAGGACATGAATAGACACTTTTCCAAAGAAGGAATACAATGGCAACAGACACATGAAAAGATGCTCAACATCACTTATCATCAGGGCAATGCAAATCAAAATTACAATGAGATATCACTTCGCAGATATCACTGTCAGAATAGCTAAAATCAACAATATAAGAAAGAACGTGGGGAGCTTGGGTGGTTCCCTCGGTTGAGCATCTGACTTCAGCTCAGGTCATGATCTTGTGGTTCGTAAGTTGAGCCCCACATTGGGCTCACTGCTGTCAGTGCAGAACCCGCTTCAGATCTTCTGTCCCCTTTATCTCTACCCCTCTCCCTACTCGCACTCTCTCTCAAAAATTAAATAAACATTAAAAAGAAGAAACAGCAAGTGTTAGCAATGATGTGGAGAAAGGTGAACCCTCTTGCACTGTTGGTGGGAATGCAAACTGATGCGGCTCTCTGGAAAACAGTATAGAGGTACTTCATTGAAAATAGAACTGCCTTACAATCCAGTGATTACACTACTAGGTATTTACCCAAATAAAACAAAAATACTAATTCAAAGGGACACATGCACCCCAATGTTTATAGCAGCATTATCTTCAATAGCCACATTGTTGAAATAGCCTAAGTGTCCATTGATTGATGAATGGATAAAGAAGATGTGGTGTGTATATACAATGGAATATAACTCAGCCACAAAACAGAATGAAATCTTGCCACTTGCAATGACATGGGTGGAGTCAGTATGTATTATGATAAGTGAAATATATCAGTCATAGAAAGACAAATACCACATGATTTCACTCATATATGGAATTTAAGAAACAAAACAAATGAGCAAAGGGACAAAAAAGGAGAGGCAAACAGAGAAAAAGACCCTTAACTACAGAGCACAAACTGATGGTCACTAGAATGGAGGTGGGTGAAGGCATGGGTGAAATAAGTGATGGGGATTAAGGAGTGCACTTGTTGTGATGAGCACTGGGTATTGTATGGAATTGTTGAATCACTATACTGTACACCTGAAACTAATATTACGCTGTATGCTAACTGGAATTTAAATTAAAACTTAAAATAATTACTATTTTCAAATAATTATATCTTTCATTTGTTATGCAAAAAATAAGGCCAGTTCTTGGTGGTAGGTGGAGGAAAAGAAAAAGAAAATAAATCAAAATTGTGAAATTAAAACAAATAAAGGGTTGCCTGGGTGGCTCGGTTGAGTGGCCAACTTGATTTCAGCCCAAGTCATGATACCAGGGTCATGGGCTCCGTGCCGGGCATAGAGCTTGCTTGAAATTCTCTCTCTCCCCTCCTGCCCCTCTCCCCTGCTTGTGTGCCTTTCACTCTAAAATAAAAAATATAGTATCCAAGGGATACAGGAGTACTGATGCATAGGGGCACTTGTACCCCAATGTTTACAGCAGCACTCTCAACAATAGCTAAATTATGGAAAGAGCCTAAATGTCCATCAACTGATGAATGGGTAAAGAAATTGTGGTTTATATACACAATGGAATACTACGTGGCAATGAGAAAGAATGAAATATGGCCTTTTGTAGCAACGTGGATGGAACTGGAGAGTGTGATGCTAAGTGAAATAAGCCATACAGAGAAAGACAGATACCATATGGTTTCACTCTTATGTGGATCCTGAGAAACGTAACAGAAACCCATGGGGGAGGGGAAGGAAAAAAAAAAAGAGGTTAGAGTGGGAGAGAGCCAAAGCATAAGAGACTGTTAAAAACTGAGAACAAACTGAGGGTTGATGTGGGTGGGAGGGAGGGGAGGGTGGGTGATGGGTATTGAGGAAGGCACCTTTTGGGATGAGCACTGGGTGTTGTATGGAAACCAATTTGACAATAAATTTCATATATTAAAAAAAATAAAATAAAATAAAAAATATAAATTTAAAACAAACATTAAAAATCCTCTAATTCTATTCAAAGTAATTTAAACCCATGATATATGAAAATAATTATAGGGGCATCTGGGTGGCTCAGTCAGTTAAGGATCCAACTCTTGATTTTGGCTCAGGTCACAATCTCCCAGTTCGTGAGATAAAGCCCTGCACTGGGCTCTGTGCTGACAGTGTGAAGCCTGCTTGGAGTTCTCTCTCTTCTTCTCTCTCTGCCCCTCCACTGCTTGTACTCTTTCTCCATCTTAAAATAAATAAATAAACATAAAAAATAATGATAATCATTACCAAGTGGAATTTATTCCAGCTATGCAAGTCTGGTTCAACATTAGAAAATCAATTAGTATATTCTATTGTATAAACGAGTAAAGAAAAAAGTCTTATGATCATATCAATTGGCATAGAAAAAGCATTTGACAATATCCAATGCCCACTTATGAGAAAATCCTAACTAAATTAGGACTAAATCAGAATTCTCAACTTGATAAAAAGTACCTACAGGGGCATTTGGCTGGCTCAGTCAGCATTGCATGTGACTCTTGATCTTGGGGTCATGAGTTTGAACCCCACATTAGGGAATAGATTATACTTAAAATTAAAAAAAATATTTAAAAGAGCACCTACAAAAAACCCCTCTATTTTATAAATGACATAATTTCCTATTTAGAAAACCACAAAATATCTACAAAAACCCCCTCCAAACTATAACTAATAGGTGAGTTCAGCAAGGTTGCAGGATATAAGATCAACACACAAAAATAGTCACATTTCTACGTACTAAAGATATTCATGCAGAAATGAAGATTAAAAATACAATACCACTTACAGACATTCCAAAGATTTCAAGACCCATGACCTTTGTTTGGTTCACTGAATTATGTAAGAATCTCACACGGGGGCACCTGGATGGCTCAGTCAGTTAAGCATCCAAATTTTGGTTTTAGCTCAGGTCATGATCTGACAGCTCATAAGATGGAGCCCCACATTGGGCTCTAGAACGAGAGTGCAGAGCCTGCTTTGGATTCTTTCTCTCTCCCTCTCTCTCTCTCTGCCCCTCTCCCTCCCCCCCTCAAAATATGTAAACTTAAAAAAACCTCACACCATCTCTGGACCTAAGGAAAATGCACATCAACCATATTGTTAATGTATTTAATTGCATTGAGAATAGCAAATAAAATTAATCTTTGCAAATAATTGTTTCTCACTTTCATTTATCAAGCAAAAAAATAAGGGTCAGTTCTTGGGGAAAGGGGTCTATAAAAGAAGAAGGAAATTATATAGCTACAGTAACCAACACTGTGTGGTATTGACAGAGGGATATATATAGATCAATGGAACAAAGTAGAGAACCCAAAAATAGAGCCACACAAATATGCCCAACTGATTTTTGACAAAGGAAAAAAATACATTCAATGGAGGAATGATTGTCTTTCAATAAATAGTGTTGGAGCAAATAGACATCCATATTCAAAAATATGAACCTTGACTTAAACATCACATCTTATTTGATAATGAGCTGAAGATAGATCACAGATTTAAACATAAAACATTAAACTATAGCAGTTTTTGTAAAAATAGGAGAAAATCTTTGGCATCTACAGTTAACCAGAGTTCTTAGACTTGAGACCAAAAGCACAATTCACAAAAGAATAATTTGATAAATTAGAACCACCAGAATTAAAATTTTTTTGCTCTGCAAAACTATCTGTTAAGAATATGAAAAGACATGGGTGCCTGGATGGCTCAGTCAGAAAAGTATGTGATTCTTGATCTCGGGGTAGTAAGTTCAAGCTTCAGATTGGGTGTAGAGATTACTTAAACAAACAAACAAATTTAAAAATAATATGAAAAGAAAATACAGAGACTGGAAGAAAATACTTGTCATCTACATATTCAGCAAAAGACTGTTATGTAGAATACAATAAGGAGCTCTCCAAACTGAAATGGGGAGGCATTTCGCTTAAGAGCATATAGAGATGGCAAAGAAGCATGTGAAAAGATGCTCAACATCAGTAGCCATTAGGGGAATACAAATTAAAACCACAATGAGATTTCACTGCATACCCATTAGAAAGAATGTTTAAAAATATAACAGTGATAATACCAAATGCTGGTGAGGATCAGAGAAGCTGGACCACTCATACTCCTGCTGCAAATGTGAAATGGTATAACCACCCTGGAAAAGAGTTTGTAGTTTTTTCAAAGAAACTAAATATGCAGTTACCATATGACCCATTAATTGCCCTTCTGGGCCTTTATCCCAGAGGAATGAAAACTTATGTTCACACATGTACCTGAATGTTCATATCAATCTTATTTGTAATAGTCAAAAAGTAGAATCAACCCAGATGTCCTTCACCATGTCAGTGATTACGTTCACTGTGGGATATCCATATTGCTAAATACTATTCAGCAATGAAAAGGAATGAACTATTACTATAAGCTCTAGTCATAGCAATCAGACAAGAAAAAGTAATAAGACACATCCAGATTTGTAAAGAAGTCAAACTGTCACTATTTGCAGATGACATAATATTATACATAGAAAACCTTAAAAACTCCACCAAAAAACTACTAGAACTGATAAACGAATTCAGTAAAGTTTCAGGATACAAAATTGATACTCAGATATCGGTACTGTTTCTATACACTAATAATGAAGAATCAGAAAGAGAGATTAAGAAAGTGATTCTATTTACAATTGCATCAAAAAGAATAAGATACCTAGGAATAAACTCAACCAAGGAGGTGAAAGACTCATATTCTGAAAACTATAAAACATTGATGAAAGAAATTGAAGATGACACAAACAAATGGAAAGATATCCCATGCTCACGGATTTGAAGAACAAATATTATTAATTTCCATACTACCCAAAGCAATCTGCAGTTTCAATGCAATCCCAATTATCAAAATACCAACAGCATTTTTCACAAATCTAGAACAAATAATACTAAAATTTGTAAAGAATCACAAAAGATCCCGAATTGCCAAAGCAATCTTGACAAAGAAAAGCAAAGGTGGAAGGTATAACAATTCCATATTTCAAGATATACTACTACAAAGCTGTACTAATCAAAACAGTATTGTACTGGCACAAAAGTAGACACATAGATCAATAGAACAGAATAGAGAACCCAGAAATGAACTCATGCCTATATGGTTAACTAAACTACAACAAAGGAGGCAAGAATATACAATGGGAAAAAGATAGTCTGTTCAATAAATGGTGGGGTGCGATGGGGGGCACCTGGGTGGCTCAGTTGGTTAAGCATCCAACTTCGGCTCAGGCCATGATCTCACAGCTCATAAGTTTGAGCCCTGCATTGGGCTTTGTGCTGCAGCTTAGAGCCTGGAGCCCCTTCGGATTCTGTGTTTCCCTCTCTCTCTGACCTTACCCTGCTAGCTCTCTCTCTCTCTAAAAAATAAATAAGCACTTAAAAAAAACAATGGGTATTGATTTTTGCCTAATGATTCTTTGGCATCTCTGAAAATGATATGAAAACTGGATAGCTACATGCAAAAGAATGAAACTGGACTACTTTCTTACACTGTACACAAATGTAAGCTCAAAATGGAGTAAGGACCTCAATGTGAGACCTGAAATCATAAAAATCCATAAGAGAACATAGGCAGTAATTTCCTTGACATCAGCTGTAGCAACATTTTTCTGGAGATGTCTCCTAAGGAAAGGAAAACAGAAGCGAAAATAAACTATGGACTACACCAAAATAAAAAGCTTTTGCACAGCAAAAGGAAAAAAAGGAAAAGTCGACCTACCTAATGGGAGAAGATATTTGCAAGTGATATATCTGATAAGGAATTAATATCCAAAATATATAAAGAATTTACACAGCTCAAAAAGTGAAACAATCTGGTTAAAAAATGGACAGAAGACTTGATTAAACTTTTTTTTTTTAAAGAAGACATACAGATGGTCAAAAGACACATGAAAAGATGCTCATCACTAATCATCAGGGAAATGTAAATCAATTTCACAGTGAGATATCCTTTCAGACCTGTCAGAATGGCTAAAAATCAAAGGATGTGGAGAAAAAGGAACTCTCATACAATGTTGGTGGGAATGCAAATTGGTACAGCCATCATGGAAAACAGTATGGAATTTCCTCAAAAATTTAAAAATAGAAATATCAAATGATCCACTATTTCCACTCCTGGATATTTACTGAAAGAAAATTAAAACACTAATGCAAATTATATGCATTGTTTATTCTATGCATTGTTATCCTATGTTTATAGCAGCATTATTTACAATAGCCAAGATATGGAAGCAACCTAAGTGTCTATCAATAGAGGAATGGATAAAGAAGATGTGGTACAGTGTGTGTGTGTGTGTGTGTGTGTGTGTGTATCAGATAGATAGATAGATATGATGGAATTTTATGCAGCCATAAAAAACATAAAAAATGATGAGATTGTGCCATTAGAGACATGGATGGACCTAGAGGGTATGACGCTAAGTGAAGTAAGTCAGACTGAAAAAGACAAATACCATATGATTTCACTCATATGTGAAATCTGAAAAAGAAAACAAATGAATAAATAAATAAATAAACAAACAAAAAGTAGAATCAGATCTATAAATACAGAGAACAAACTGATGGTTCCCAGAGGGGAAAGGGTGAATGATGGGCAAAATGGTTGAAGGGGTATGGGAGACACAGGCTTCCAATTATGGACTAAAGAAGTCACAGGAATAAAAGGCATAGGGAATCTACTCAACAATATTGTAATAGCATTGTATGGTGACAGATGGTGGCTACACTTGAGCATAGTGTAACATATAAAGAAGTTGAATCACTCTGTTGTACACCTGAAACTAATGTAACATTGTGTGTCAACTATATTCAAATAAGAAATTTCTTAAAAAGGAAAAGGTTGAAGTATTGATACATACAACAATTTGGATTAATCTGTAGGGAATTACAGTGAGTAAAAAAAGTCAATCCACAAAGGCTACATACTGTATGATTTGATCAATATAACATTTTTGAAATGATGACATTTTATAATTGGAGGACAGATTAGTTGTTGCCAAGGTGGGGTTGGGGAGGGGAAGAGTTGGGAGGTGGAGGTGGCTATAAAACAACATGAGGTAATGGAACTGTTTTGTATCTTGACTGGGGTGGTAGACACAGGAACCTATACAAGTAATAAGATTGTATAAAATTTAATACACACACACACAACTATTAGCAAAACTGAGAAAATCTGAATGAAATCAGTGGATAATATTGATCTCAACATTATGGGTATGACGTTATACTATAGTTTTGCAAAATGTTACCATTGGGAGAAACTAGGTAAAGTGTAAGAGAGATCTCTCTGTATTATTTCTTACAACTTCATGTGAATCCACAATTATATAAAAACATTTTCCAGTTAAATAAAAGTTTAAAGGAAATTTATTAAGAATGCTGCTGCTATTTTTCAAGAATTATGAAGTGATTATAGCAATCAATTCTGGTTTTTTTGTAAAAACAAGAAGAAAAAACATAAGACTATCTACATATGTAACACACAGTTTAGGGCTTTCACAACTCACCTTGCCATTTGAGAATGCTATATGAAGAAAAAGAAACTTCTCTAAGCCCTTTTCGTTAAATTTGGGTTGCATCACCTCCTGTGTTTTTCAAGTAAATGAAGTCTGGACAACTGATCCTTTTTACATCAGCAACAAAATGACTGCAACTCAATGTTTTAATTGTTAAAGCTATCTGGAAAAAGTCCTCTTTAAAAATACTTAAGCAACACTACCAGTTAACTGCAGACTTTTGTATTCAGAAGTCAACAGGACATTGTTACTCTCAACTCTAGCCTGTAAGTACTCATCAGCACTAGAAAGTTAGAGGGATTACATATCTAATATATACAAGACTGTTCTAAGACTAAGGAAGTGGCCTTGTTCTTCTTGAAAGCCCAAACTAACTGTAGACTTCAAAAAGTGA
Organism: Neofelis nebulosa; assembly: GCF_028018385.1. Classification (NCBI taxonomy): domain Eukaryota; kingdom Metazoa; phylum Chordata; class Mammalia; order Carnivora; family Felidae; genus Neofelis; species Neofelis nebulosa. Next base: position 48,683,078 of record NC_080800.1, read on the forward strand.
TGTAGGTAGTAGATATTAAAAATTAAAAGGGTCTTAATAGGTCAAAGTAATTTTGAAAAAGAAGAACAAATTTTAAAGTCTCACACTTCTTGATTTCAAAACATTAATAACTAAAACAATGTGGTAATGGCATAAGGATAGACATATACAGATCAATGAAATAGAATTTAGAGTCCATAAATAAACTCATAGGTGTAAAGTCAACTGATTTTCAACAGTTACCAAGACCATTCAATAGGGTAAGAACAGTTTTTGTTTTTGTTTTTGTTTTTGTTTTAACAGATGGTGCTGGGAGAACTGGATATTTCTACACAAAAAGAATGAAGTTGAACCATTACTTCACACCATATACAAAAATGGATCAAAAGACATATAAAATGGATCAAAGACATATAAAAGGGATCAAAGATCCATTGGACATAAAATGGATCAAAGATCCAATGGACATAAAAATGGATCAAAGACATATAAAAATGAATATAAGAAGTCAAACTATGAAACTCTGTGAAGAAAACATAGGTGTAAATCTTCATAATCTTGGATATGGCAATGGTTTCTTAAATATAATACCAAAGTCACAAGAAACTAAAGAAAAAAATGATAAATTAGATTTCATCAAAATTTAGAATTTCTGTGCATCAAAGGACATTATCAAAAAGGTGAAAATAAAACTCCCAGAATGAGAGAATATATTTGCATTTTATATATCTGAAAAGGGACAAGTATTCAGAATATGTAAAAATTCCTGTAGCTCAACAACAAAAAGACAAATAACTAAAAATGGGCAAAGGACTTAGACATTTATCCAAAGATACACCAATGCAAATCAAAACCACAGTAAGATACTACTCTACTTCACACCTCCCAGGATGGTTATAATAATAATAATACACAAATTAATAAGCGTTGGTGAGGAAATGGAGAAATTAGAACTCCCATACGTTTCTGGTGGCAATGTAGAATGACGCAGCCACTGTGGACAGTTTGGAGGTTCCTGAACAAGTTAAACATAAAATTACCACGTAAGTGGGGAGAGACCAAGATGGTGGAGCTGCATGGAAGTTCTCAGATTCTCCCATCCCTGAAATGCAGCTAGATCAGCACCAAACCATTTTGTACACCTAGAAAACTGATCTGAGGATTAACACAACACTCTTCATAACTTGAGCCACAGAACTAGGCAGGTACACAGTGCAGAGAGGCGAACTGGGGGAGAGAGAAGCCACGGAGGGTAGGGAGCTGTTTTTGCAGACAGTGGACAGAAGAAGGAGGAAAAGTGCAGGAAAATCAGTCCCCCCAAAAGTGGCTGGAGAGGGAAAGAGTGGAAACACCTACAGGTGACTGAACAAGAAATGGAGAAAGGAGAAAGGAGAGGGCTTCAATACCATTAAGACTCTATAAACAGGGGAGAGCAGAGTTGGAAATTCTGCAACTCAATACCTAGCAGTGCTCTGGGTGGGAAGAGCGAATCCCCAGGAGCAGGCAGTGAGGTCTGAGGGGCCTGAGGGCCACATGGGGTGAAGCGGTTCCCCTGCTAGGAGGGCATTTGGTAGAGGCCATATGTCCTCCCCACAGGCAAAGGTCCTAGTGGACCCTGGAAACCAGCCAGGTTTGGTGGTATTGGAACAAAGACACCAGGGTGTGGTGCAACCTAGCACTAGCTGTGTTGTGTTTTGCCATAATCTCTGAGCCTGTGCTGCTATGGGATCACAGGCACCTTTTCTGGGGCAAGCAGGCACCCTGCCACAATCTCTGAATCTCTGCAACACTGTGACCACGTGAACATTCTGGGGGTGGGGGCAAGTTGACACCTGGCCATTGCTGAGTGAGACCCTCCCCCAGAGGGTTGGAGAGGGTCGAAGCCACAGGGATCTCATAAGTGAGGGGTTTGGAAACACAGCCTGATATGAGATATAATTCATGAGGGAGGTGCCGCCTGGCAGGTTGACAGCTTAGACAGGGACAGTGTAGAAGCAAAGAGTGGACAGAAGTTGAAACAAAGGAGGAGTACTTGATTATTGCTTGGTGAAAGTGCAGAGTTCCTTTGCCAGAAACTGGGAAGCTGTGTGAAGCCATTTTCACCTCTCCCACTTATGTACATACATGTGCAAGCGTGCCACACCTATCCACCCCAGTAAGCTAAGCAGGGCCACCTGGTGGAGAATGGAGCTGTTACACCAAGCCCTGCCCAACTGCACCAACCAAGCTCAGTCCCTAGAGGACCACCACAAATCTCTACGACTGCTTAGTGCATGGAATATAAAGTGCTTCATAGTTAGACTTATAGGGGAAACTAGATGTAATTTCATTTGGATTTCATTCTGCTTACTCACCCATCTATTCGTTTTTTTCTTTTTTTCTTTTCTTATTCTTGTATACAGAAAGAGAAATTTATTTTTTATTTTTAGTATTTAAAAAAACTTTAAAAAATCTTTTACTATATTTTTTATTTTTTTGTAAATTTTTATTCTATTTTCCTTTCTTCATTTCATTTTAGTCTATTTTACTATATACATTTTTCTTAATTTTTAAATTTTTTCTTACTTTTTTCTTTTTTTGCCCTTTTTTTCTCTGTTCTATCAAGCTTCTTTCAACAACCAGATCAAAAAATACCAAGGATATAGCTTTCTGTATTTGGCTTTTTGTGTTATTTTTTAATTTTAATTTTTTAATTTTATTAATTCTTTTGCTTCCTCCTAAATGACAAAGCAAAGAAATTCACCCCAAAAGAAAGAACAGGAAGAAATGACAGCCAGGGACTTAATCAATACAGATATAAACAAGATGTCTGAAATAGAATTTAGAATCACAATAATAAAAATACTAGCTGGGGTTGAAAAAAACATAGAATCCCTTTCTACAGAGATAAAAGAAGTAAAATATAGTCAGGCTGATATTAAAAATGCTATAACTGAGATGCAATCTAGAATGGATGCCATGATGGCAAGGATGGATAAAGCAGAGCAGTGAATCAGTGATATAGAAGACAAAATTATGGAGAATAATGAATCAGGAAAAAAGTGGGAAACTAAGGCAAAGGACCATGATATAAGGATTAGATGACTCAGTGACTCATTAAAAAGGAATAACATCCAAATCATAGGAGTCCCAAAAGATGAAGAGAGAGAAAAAGGGGTAGAAGGTTTATGTGAGCAAATCATAGTGGTAAACTTTCCTAACCCAGGGAAAGACACAGACATCAAAATCCAAGAAGCACAGAGAACTTAGATTCAACAAAAACCGACCATCAACAAGGCATATCATAGTCAAATTCACAAAATACACAGACAAGGAAAGAATTAGGAAAGTACCAAGGGAAAAAAAACTCCTTTACCTACAAGGGGAGACAGATCAGGTTCATAGGAGACCTATCCACAGAAACTTGGCAGGCCAGAAAGGAGTGGCAGGATATATTCAATGTGCTGTATCAGAAAAATATGCAGCCTAGAATTCTTTGTCCAGCAAGACTGTCATTCAAAATAGAAGGAGAGGTAAATAGTTTCCCAGACAAACAAAAACTAAAGGAGTTTGTGACCACTAAACCAGACCTGAAAAAAATGTTAAAGGAGACTCTGAAGGGAGAAAAGATGAAACAAAATAAAACAAGACCAAAAGCAACAAAGACAAAAAGGACCAGAGAACACCACAAGAAACTTCAACTCTACAGGCAACACAATGACAATAAATCCGTATCTTTCAGTACTCACTCTAAATGTAAATGGACTGGGGCACCTGGGTGGCTTAGTCAGTTGAGCACCCAACTTTGGCTCAGGTCATGATCTCACTGTTCTTGAGTTCAAGCCCCGTGTTGGGCTCTGTGCTGACAACTAAGAGCTTGGAGCCTGCTTCAGACTCTGTCTCCCTCTCTGTCTCTGCCCCTTCACCACTTGTGCTCTGTCTCTCTCTCTCTCTCTCTCTCAAAAATAAATAAACATTAAAAAATTTTAAATGTCAGTGGACTAAATGCTCCAATCAAAAGATGTAGGGTAACAAAATGGATAAGAAAACAAGACCCATCTATACGCTGTTTACAAGAGACCCATTTTAGACCTAAAGACACTTTCATATTGAAAGTAACAGGATGGATAACCATCCATTATGCTAATGGTCGTCAAAAGAAAGCCAGAGTAGCCATACTTATATCAGATTTAAATCTAAATTTAAAAAGAAAGACAGTAATAAGAGATGAAGAAGGGCATCATATCATAATTAAGGGGTCTATCCACCCAGATCTAACGATTGTAAACATTTTTGCCCCCACGTGAAAACACCAAGATATATAAATCAATTAATCACAAACATAAAGAAACTCATTGATACCAATACCATAATAATAGGGGACTTCAACACCCCACTTACAACAATGGGCAGATCACCTAAGCAGAAAATCAGCAAGGAAACAATGGTTTTGAATGACACACTGGACCAGAAGGACTTAACAGATATATTCAGAACATTTCATCCTAAAGCAGCAGAATATACATTCTTCTCCAGTTCACATGGAACATTCTCTAGAGCATATCACATACTGGGACACAAATCAGCCCTCAACAAGTACAAAATGATCAAGATCGTACCGTGCATATTTTCAGACCACAACACTATGAAACTTGAAATTAACCACAAGAAAAAATTTGAAAACACAACGAATACTTGGAGATTAAAGAACATCCTACTGGGGTGCCTGGGTGGCTCAGTCAGTTGAGCATCTGACTTTGGCTCAGGTCATGGTCTTGCAGTTCATGGGTTTGAGCCTCATGTCGGGCTCTGTGCTGACAGCTCAGAGCCTGCAGCCTGCTTTGGATTCTGTCTCCCTCTCTCTCTGCCCCTCCCCCCTCTCTCTTCCTCTCTCAAAAAAAAATTTTTTTAAATAAAAAAAAAGGACATCCTTCTTTAACAAGAAGTTAAAGACAAAATTAAATGGTACATGGAAGCTAATGAAAATGATAATATGACAGCCCAAAATCCCTGGGACACAGGAAAGGCAGTCATGAGAGAGAAGTATATAGCAATCCAGACCTTCCTAATGAAAGAAGAAAGGTCTCACATACACAACTTATCTTTACACCTTAAAGAGCTGGTAAAAGAATAGCAAATAAACCCAAAACCAGCAGAAGACAGGAAATAATAAAGATTACAGAATAAATCAACACTATAGAAATAAAACAAACAACAGTAGAACAGATCAATGAAACCAGGAGCTGGTTCTTTGAGAGAATTATCAAAATTGGTAAACCCCTAGCCAGTTTGATCAAAAAGAAAAAGGAAAGGACCCAAATAAAAAAATCAAGAAGAGATCACAACCAACACTGCAGAAATAAAAACAATAATAACAGAATATTATGAGCAATTATATACCAATAAATTGGGCAATCTGGAAGAAATGGACAAATTCCTAGAAACATACAAACTACCAAAACTGAACCAGGAAGAAATAGAAAATTTGAACATCCCCATGACCAGTAAGTAATCAAAATTAGTAATCAAAAATCTCCCAAGAAAACAAGAGTCCAGGGCCAGGATGGCTTTCCAGGGGAATTCTATCAAACATTTAAAGAAAAGTTAACACCTATTATTTTGAAGCTGTTCCAGAACACAGAAATAGAAGGAAAACTTCCAAACTCATTCTATGAGGCCTGTGTTACCTTGATTCCAAAACTGGACAAAGACCCCACTAAAAAGAAATACAGACCAATTTTCCTGAAGAACATGGACGCAAAAATCCTCAACAAGATACTAGCCAACTGGATCCAACAATACATTAAAAAAAGTATTCACCACAACCAAGCGGGATTTACACCTGGGATACAGGACTGGTTCAATATCTGCAAATCAATCAATGTGATACATCACATTAATAAAAGAAAGGACAAGAACCACATGATCCTCTCAAAAGAGGCAGAGAAAGCATTTGACAAAATAAAACATCCTTTCTTGATAAAAACCCTCAAGAAAGTAAGGATAAACAGATCATACCTCAAGATCATAAAAGTCATATATGAAAGACCCACCACTAATATCATCCTCAATGGGGAAAAGCTGAGAGCTTTCCCCCTAAGGTCAGGAAGAAGACAAGGATGTCCACTCTTGCTACTGTTATTCAGCATAGTATTGGAAAGTATGAAAAGAGCCCAAATGTCCATCAACTGATGAATTTATTAAGAAGATATGGTGTGTGTGTGTGTGTGTATATATATATATATATATATATACTCACAATGAAGTATTACTCAATAATCGGAAAGAATGCAATCTTGCCATTTGCAACAATGTGGAGGGAACTAGAGTGCATTACGCTAAGTGAAATTAGTCAGAGGAAAACAAATATCATATGACTTCACTCATATGCAGAATGCAAGATACAAAACAATGTACATAAGGGAAAGAAAGAAAAAATAATATAAAAACAAGGAGTGGGACAAAACATAAGAGACTCTTAAATATAGAGAGCAACCTGAGAGTTGCTGGAGGGGTTATGGGTGGGGGAGATGGGCTAAATGGGCAAGGGACATTAGGGAGGACACTCGTTGGGATGATCACTGGATATTATATGTAGGCGATGAATCACTGGATTCTACTCCTGAAATCATTTTTGCACTATATGCTAACTAACTTGGATGTAAATTAAAAAAAAAAAAAAAGAATTACCACATAAGCCAGAAACTTTACTCCTAGATATATATCCAAAAGAAATGAAAATTGGTTTTCAAACAAATCCTCATACATGAATACTTAGAGCAACACTATTCACAAGTGCTAAAAGGTGGAAACATCCCAAGTGATGAGTAGATAAGCAAAACGTAGTACATCCATACAATGGAAAGTTATTCAGCCACTAAAAAGAAGTGAAGTACTGATACATGCCATAACATGAATGAACCTTGAAAACATTATCCTCAGTGAAAGAAGCCAGATGCAAAAGGCCACCTATTGCATGATTCTGAAAGTTCTATAGAAAGGGAAACAAGGATGGAAATTAAGATGGACACACTAATGGTTCAGAAAGGCTTGACTTTAAACTGAATAAATTTTTCTCTTCCTCATTCTTGAAGCTTCCTCCTCCCCTTAACTTTTTTTTCTGTTGAATCCTTTGTTCCAGGAGATCAGTATCAATATTGATATCTTGCTGACCTCCATGTATATTTTAGTAAAGAGACTCTTGATGGCTGACGGACAGCACTAATCATGACACCACATTGAAGACATGACAAAACCAGCTGGCAGCACATACCAGATTCCTATTGAAACTGTCCAGGTCCGGTATTTTCCTATAAAACTCCTCAGCCTTTTACCTCTGGTGGTTCTGCAGTTTTGAAGGCATTAGACTCCTGTAAGCCTCCTTTGCCTGGCAAAGTACTAAAACTCTTGTTCCTCTTTACCCCCAAACTCTGTCTTCGTGTTATATTTTGGCTCCAGAGAACAGAGGTAGGTTTTCGATAACAATTCCTTTTATATGAAATATTAAAGAATAGGTGAATTCATAGAGACAGAAAGTATATTTGTGGTTTCAATGGCTAGGAGAAGGGGAGATAAAGAGTGGCTGATTAATGGACATAGGGTTTCTGTTTGGGGTAATGAAAATGTTCTGGAAATAGATACTGGTGATGGCTGTACTTAATGCCACTGAATTGTGCACTTTAAAATGGTCCAAGGGCATCTACGTGGCTAAGTTGGTTTAGGGTCTCATTCATGATCTCATTGTTTGTGGGATCATGCCCTGTGTCGGGCTCCAAGCTGACAGCAGCCTCTCTCTGCCACTCCTGTCCCCTCTTTCAAAATAAACAAATAAATGATAAAATAAAATGGTCAAAATAGGGGCAGCTGGGTGGTTTAGTCGGTTGATTGTCCAACTCTTGGTTTCTGCTCAGGTCATGATCTCACGGTTCGTGGGTTTGAGCCCTGCATTGGGCTCTGCACTGAGTGTAGAACCTACTTGGGATTCTCTTTCCCTCTCTCTCTGCCCCTCTCCAGCTTGTCATCCCTTGCTCTCTCTCACAATATAAATCTCTGTCTATCAAATCTGTCTCTCAAAATAAGTAAACTTTAAAAATAAAAATAAAATTAAGAAATATTTAAAATAGTCAAAATGGTAAATTTTATGTTATGGGTACTTTACCACTATACAAAATGAAAAAAAGAAAGAAAACAAGAAAGAGATCTTGCCAAAACAGCTAAATTAAATATTATTGTCCTCTAAGCCACAATACAAGATGCACTGTGATATACCAAATAGCGTAAGGAATTGTCCAGAAACCTGTGAGATCTGCAGAGATGGTAAGTTGATAACATAAGCAAGTCTCAATAATGTAAATATGGGAGATATTGGGATGAAGATGGGACAACCCTTCCCCACTTTAAAAAACAAACAAAAAAAACCTAAAAACACTCACATATGTGCCAGAAACTCTTCTAAGCCCTTTACTAAATTAAACTCAGGTATCCTTATAAAAATCTTATGCAGATGAAGCTATTATTATCTCCATGTGGTACCATGTCTGGATTGATGATGAAGTTACTAACTGTGGAGTATGACCACATTGGTTTTCTATTGCTGTGTAACAAATTACCATAAGTCTAGTGGCTTAAAACAACGCAAACGCTTATTATCTCCCAGTTTCTGTGAGTCAAGGGTCTCTGCATAGTTAAGCTGAGTTCTCTGCATCAGAGTCTCACCAGGCTGCACTACAGGTACTAGCTTCTTCAGAACCAGCAAGGGAGAGTCTCTCTGACTCCAGTCTTTTTAGACGGAGTCATGTATAACAATGTTATGGGAGTGACAACCCCATTCCTTTTGCCATGTTTGCCATTGGTTAGAAGCAAGTTACAAGTTCTGCCTGTACAAATGCATGAACATCAGGAGGTGGGAATCTTTGGGCTCATCCTAGGATCTATCTGCCACATGACTGAGTAAATCAATCTAATTCTGGGACTCAGAAAGACAGCATTTAAAACAATTTTAAAAGACCTTCACAATTTTTTGAAAGAAAAGAAAAATTCCCCAGAGGATATTCATCTTTGTCTTGGTGGCAGAAGGATTCTGTAGGCCTCTTGTTTCCTTGACCAGTTTTGACACTTGCTCTGGCATGGCTTTACATTTCCTGCCAAGATGGCCATAGTAGTCAGTACCATTAAGGACTTCACCACCTCCTTCCACTTCCTCATGGCAATTGTCCAGCGATTGCTTTAGACTGAGCCTCCTACTTCATTGCCTAAAAACATGACAGTTGTTGTTTTTTGGGATATCCAGTTTCATACTTTCCACTGTGTGTAGTCTTGGCAGGAGGGGAATTCCCAACACCTGCTCCTTACTACTGGCTCCCATTACAAAAGCCAATGGGGCCAGATCCTTTTTTTGCCTCCCTCTGGTATAGACACCAGGTGGGCACTTGACCCAAATTTGGCAGTCTTTTAAGATTTGGAATTTTGAGTGAGTGATGCAATGATGGAGGAAACTTTGAAAGTGAGAGCATTTGCTGCAATTCCAATGATGTCACAAACCTTTTTTTTTAATGGTGTATGTATGTATGTATGTATGTAATCTCTACAACCAACATTGGGCTCAAACTCATGATCCCAAGATCAAGAGTCGCATATTCTTCCAACTGAGCCAGCCGGGCGCCCCTGTCACAAGCCTTTTTTTGTTCCCACTCCTCAGGATCAATAATCAAAGAAACATATGCTCTGGGTACTAATTTGGATCCTATAGAACTGAAGATATGCTGTCTGTGATGAGGAGTCAGTGATGTGGATAGCTGGAGGAAAAGGATTCCAGGCAGAGAGAAAAGAAAGTACAAAGATTCTGATATGAGATGGGCTTCATGTGTTTAAAAAAATAGAAAGAAGTCCAGTGTGGTTGGGATAGAGTGATGAGGGGGAGAGAGGTAAGAGTTAAGACTATAGGGGTGCCAGGGTGGCTCAGCTGGTTAAGTGGCCGACTTTGGCTCAGGTCATGACCTCCCAGTCTGTGAGTTCAAGCCCCTCATTGGGCTCTGTGCTGACAGCTCAGAGCCTGGAGCCTGCTTCAGATTCTATGTCTTCCTCTCTTTCTGCCCCTCCCTTGCTCACACTCTGTCTCTCTCTCTCTCAAAAATAAATAAACATTAAAAAATTTAAAAAAATAAAAAAAATTAAAAACTTTAAAAAAAGAGAGTTAAAACTATAAAGATATTGGGAGGTGAGGTCATGTAGGGGCTTGTAGATCACTGCAAGGACTTAGGTTTTGACTCAGAGTGATGTAAAAGCCATGGGAAGATTCTGAACAGAGGAGGGATGTGATTGATTTGGGTTTTCACAGGACCCCTTTGGCTGCTGTGAGAATAGGTTGAAGGAAGCAAGGATGAAAGCAATAACAAGGTTGCTGTTTAGGTGCTATTTGCCTATCAATGTGTGACTTTGTAAAAGGTGTCACCTCCAGGTGGACAGAGCCTTATGGTACTTGCCTTGGAAAAAAGGGCCTTTGTCTAAAGAGAAATGTGCCCTTTCTTCCTGCAGGTGCAGCCCCACAGCAGGGTGCATGATTTAGCACCAAAATATAGGCTGGATATCAGCTCCTACTGGGCCCCTCAACCAGATGCCCTTGTGCAGTGCACAAACTGTACAATTGCTTACAACCCTCATCAAAGAGACTGGTAGGAGGTTGTTGAAGCAATCCAATGAGAGATGGTGAAGGCATGGTTCAGGGTGGAAGCTGGGTAGATGGGGGAAAATACACAAGGATATGCTAAGGAAATCCTTAGCCCTGGGTCCCAGCCCTAGCCCTTGGAAGAATGAAGTGTTATTGTTATTCTAAGAGCAGCTCTAAGGTCTACCAAACATATGTGCCCAGGCTCATTCCAGCCCTGAATAAGTACCCCAAGGGAGGGTTAGGGGTGGTTACTGGGAGAGTTCTCTCCCCATGGAAAGAAGCTATAACCCCCAGGAAGCCTTGACCCCCAAGAAGAATAACAGCCGACAGGCTGCCCTCCCAAAGGAGTTCAGGAGCAGTTGTACATTTGTGCAAATTGTGAGAAATGAGGATATTAATCCCTACTTAATGTTATAAAGTTGTTAATGTTATAAAGTTGTTGTAAGGATCACATGTGTGTTCATAGCAGCAAGACTGGGTCTGGTACTTAGTAGGCACTCAGAAGACCCGGGCCCTAGTCCTAGTTCTTCCACAGACACACGGAGGTATCTTAGACCAATCCCTACCCCTTTTTGAGACTCAGTTTCTTTATATGTACAATGGATGTAATATTTCCTGTACAGAAAAAGTTGATGGAGCAGATAGAATGAAACTCTGGATGTGAGGAAAGCTCTTAGAAAGGTGGTGATGAGGTAACTGGTGACATCATGATATTGTAGCCTTTCTTTCTCTCCTCACTGTCCCACGTGTCCAGTCCTCATCCCTTCGCCAGAACTTCTGAAAAAGCCTTTAGCTAGTTACTTCACCTTTGGTCTCCTTGCTGCCTGATCTAGTTTTCCTGTATCTCAGCACTAGGTATGTCTGCCCTTGTTCCAAAACCTGCATTGGATCCCTAAAGTACACAAGATTTATACAGAGAGGTGACAGCTAGGTGCCCTGCAAGGACTCAAATGTAGCAGACATGAGATTACCCTAAGAAAGTTTAGTGGAGTGATACTAAGAAAAAAAATGGTGATCATTCCCTCAGGGAGGTTAGAGGAGCTAGTTCCAGCCACTTTTCTTTACTCCTTCTTGGCTGCCTTTATTTCTGTCTCTCCTTCCCATTGTCTTTCTTTGACTTTTTCTCCTTCTTGACCCCCCTGTGTTGCCCTTTCTCTTCTCTGTGATTCAAATTTCTGCTTTCTTGTTTCTTTGTAGCTCTCTTCTCCTTCCCTTCAGTGGGTTGGTATTTGGGTCAATCTAAGTCTCCACCCACCCCTCAGCAATTTCTCTTATGTAATGCCCCACCCCCTCTCTACCCTCCTTCCTCCTCCCAGGTTTAAGGATGGTCAAACTTCAAGACTTTGGAGCTTCCACAGCTGTTCTAAGCCACCAGGGCCTCCCACCTCCCAGTCCTGATTATTCAGACTGACCCTCAGGAGGGTAGATGGGGAGGACTAGCAGGAAAAAGGGGCTGTTGTTACACTTGTAACTTATAACTTGTCTTTTTTTGCCATTCACTTTGGAGGGGAAATGTGAAACAAATGTGGAATTTAAACTCTCTTTTGTCTTGCCTCAGATGCACTTAATGATGGTCAGAGTTTGGTTTGACTTTCCAGGAAAAAATAATCCTGTAAGAAACCACATCATTGAAACCCTAAGTTTGCCTGGACCACAGCATCTGATAAAGCAATGAAAACAGAAAAGGCTTTTAAAACCAATTTAACCCACACACAAATGTAATTCTAAGGAAGAATCAATAGTCTAGTGGATCATTTTTCCTGCGACTCCTTGGAGAAGTTTAAAGAGACTTTCAATCAATGGTGTGGATAGTGAATAAAATGTCCTTTTTGAAATAAATCGAGTTGAATTAAAGATGAAGATTAAACAAACAATAGCCAAGGTGGTGCTTGATCTTGGCAAACATTTTAAGGTGCCTTTCCAGTGGCTGCTGTTTAGGGAACACCAATCTAATGAAATCAATATATAACGGGAGGCAGCCAACTCCCTATGCAAATTCATCATATGAACACATCTGAAGGAAAAATGGTTCCATGGACAACCACAACTGGCCTTGAAAAGAAGAGATGCAGAAATTGGAAGAGTGTGTCCAATGGACAGTAGTCCTGTCCAGGGAAGACAGATGTTGAGATATTGCTTGTTGATTTGTGGCTGCCCAGATGCACTTCTCCTTCCTTTGCTGTTTTTGGGAAATTCTCTCTGACCAACTGTAGCAGGCCCTGTCAGTTACCCCCTCCTTCCAGTCTGTCAGGGTCCTGTTTTGGTTCCAGGGCTTACTTTTCCCCTGTGTGACTCAGGACTAAATCCTGATTGATTTAAGCCAGTGGTTCTGAAAGTGTGGTCTGGGACTCCTGGGGGGGATCCTCAAGATCTTTTCATACTGCAAGGCCAAACTCTTTCCATGATGTTCTTTTCCTTTTTTACTCTCATTACTTTACAAGTATATGATGGAGTTTTCTAGAGGTTACGTGACATATCATGGTATCATCACTCTGACAGTGAATAGAATGTGTCTTTGTGTATTCTTATATTTTCTAGAATTTTCTATGGTTTAACAAATATATGTGCTTTTACAGATTAACTCCATTTATTCTCAGTACTTCTACTGTGTTGTTACTAGCTATCTTCAGTTGTACCTGCTATAATCTCTGCAACCTTACTATCATCCAGTACACCATTACTTTTATTTTTAAAATTTTTTAGCAAATGCTTTTTTTCTTTTTTTAGTTTATTTATTGTTTTTAGTAATCTCTACACCCAGTGTGGGGCTCAAATTCATGACCCCAATATCAAGAGTCACATGTTCTTCTGACTGAGCCAGCCAGGCACCCCTCATTTTTTTTAAATCTCAAAGTCTTTCTTGCATCTATATGGAAACACACAAGAATTAGTACATTTTGTTGTTTTGGTTTGTAATCAATGTTTTAAGTTTCTCAGTCTTAATCTTTAATATTATAAAAATTGGCAACTACTGCTCATATAAACAAAAGTTTTTTAAATTTTATTTTAGAGAGAGAGGGGCAGAGGAAGAGAGGGGGGCAGAGGAAGGGAGAGAGAGAGAGAGAGAGAGAGAGAGAGAGAGAGAGAGAATCTCAAGCAGGCTCCTTGTTCAGTGGGGAGCCTGACATAGAGCTCAATCTCACAACTGTGAGATCATGACCTGAGCCAAAATCAAGAGTCAGAGGCTAAATTGACTGAACCACCCAGGTACCCCTGGTGCCCTCAAAATTTTTTGAGGTCCTCAATAATTTTTAAGGTGTAAAGATGCTCTGAAGCCAAGAACCTAGAGAACTGTTGGTTTAAGCCAATCATAAGGTTCCATTTCCTCTTTCCAGAAATTGGTTAAAGAAGAAGAATGTGGGGTGCCTGGCTGTCTCAGCCAGTGGAGCATGCAACTGTTGGCCTCAGGGTCATGGGTTTAAGCCCCATGTTGGGTGTAGAGATTACTTAAAAATAAAATCCTGGGGCACCTGGGTGGCTCAGTTGGTTAAGCATCCAACTTTGGCTCAGGTCATAATCTCGTGGTTCACAAATTTGAGCCCCGCGTCAGGCTCTGTGCTGACAGCTCAGAGCCTCTCCCCTGCTTGTGCTCTGTCTCTCTCTGTCTCTCAAAAATTAAAAAAAATTAAAAATAAAATCTTAAAACAGGGCAACTGGATGGCTCAGTCAGTTAAGCATCCAGCTCTTGATTTTGGCTCAGGTCATGATCTTGTGGTTTTTTGAGTTCAAGCCCTGCATTGGGCTCTGCATGCTGATCATGCAGAGCCTGTTTGGGATTCTGTGTGTGTGTCTCTCTCTGCCCCTCCCTTGTTCGTGCTCTCTTTGTATCTCTCAAAATAAATAAATAAACTTTTAAAAAAAGTTTAAAATAAAATCATAAAAAAAGGAGAATGTGATACTGTCCTGACTCATAGGACATAAAGGGAGTTCCTCTGTGGGGTGGTATTATAGGAAAGGTTTCCTTGATCTGGAAAGGAAACACATGAAGAAGCAATCATTTCATGGTTTGTCTTTTAATACTGTCCTCTCTGGAAGTGATGCTGACACTCAGCAGCCAGCAAGGCAATATAGCCTCTAAAAACAAAGTCAACATACTGAGTTTCACATAATGGTGAGGTGGAAAGGACTGGGTCCTTGAAGTACTGAATTAACCAACCCAGAAAACTCCCTCACTCACCTTAGGACTTCTTGTTTTGTGAAATAATACATTACCTCTTTTATCCCTAGTGTGTTGAGGGGAGTGGGCTTATAAACTAAGCATAGCCAACCAAATGCTATCTGAATCATGAGCAAAGAATACAAGGATGGAGGGAAGAGTATGAAGTTGTTCATTCCCCATAGCATTCTTGCAGCTCCCGCTCCACTTCTCAGCCTGGTCTTCCAGTAAAGCATAGATTCTACAAGCACAGACATGGTTTCTATTGTCCACAACCAACAACCTCAACAGAGATGCAGGGTCAGAGACAGAAATATACCAATCACTAAGAGGTACTCTGTGTTTCATTTTGTTTAATCAGGCAAATATCACTCAAGACTCTTCATCTCTCTTAGCGCTGGTTCTCTACTCAATCAGGCAGCCACTCCATAAATTAATTAAATGGCATCTATTTTGTGGAGTTATTGAGTGTATTGTTTGCTTGTGTCACTCAGCTCTGAGTTGGATCAGCTCTGTGTGTTCCTTCAAAGTCAGATTTCTAGACCTACACAGCTTAGGTTCATAGGCCTTGGATTATAGAAGCTGAGGAGTTTGAACCAGCAATGAGTAGGTCATTCATTCAGTCAGCAAATGTTTACTGAATATGTAAGTGTTCTTGGAGTGGGATACAGCAGTAAACAAAATAGACACACTCTTTGTTATTGTGGAGCTGCTATTCTAGTTGGGGACACAGACATTAAACAAACAATTGTATAAATATTTAACTGCAATCAACATAAGGAAGGGAAAGTACAGGGTGCCTTAAGAATGTGCAGTTTGGGGTCAAGCTGGTCTGTAGTGTCAGGAAACATTTGCCTTGAGAAAGGGACATTTGACCTTAGGCAAAAGAGTAGGGGAAGTGCTCCAGGCAGAGAGAACCACATCTTGTCAAAGTACATAGGTGGTATATTATGGGAACAGAAAGAAACTCCTGCTTGCTTGGGGCACAAAGTGAGGGGGACAAAGAGGCCAAATGAGTGGCAGAAGCCAAAAGTGACTTTGTAGGCCAGCCCCCCCTTCCTCCTCCTCCTCCTCCTCCTCCTCCTCCTCCTCCTCCTTCTTCTTCTTCTTTAGAGAGAGGGAGAGAGAGAGAGAGAGAACACAAGTGGGAAAGAGGGGCAGAGGGAGAGAGAGAATCCTAAGCAGGCTCTGCACTGTCAGCCTGGAGCCTGACACAGAGCTTCATCCCATGATGCTGGGATCATGACCTGAGCTGGAATCAAGAGTCTGATGCTTAACTGACTGAGCCGCCCAGGCACCTCTTTAAAAAAATTTTTTTTAATGTTTATTATTTTTGAGAGAGAGAGAGAGAGAAAGAGACAGAGCACAGGCAGGGGAGGGGCAGAGAGAGAGGGAGACGCAGAATCTGAAACAGGCTCCAGGCTCAGAGCTGTCACAACAGAGCCCAATGCAGGGCTTGAATTCAGGAATGGCAAGATCATGACCTAGGCTGAAGTCGGACGCTCAGCTGAGCCCCCAAGGTGCCTCCCATTTTAACCATTTTCAAGTGTATTAAAGTGTATTAAGTGGCATTAAATACATTCACATTGTTGTGCAACCAACACCATCATCCATCTCTACAATTCTTTTCCTCTTGCAAAGCTGAAAGTCTGTACTCATTAAACAGTAACTTCTCATTTCCCTCCTCTCTCCAGTCCTGAGCAACCACCATTCTACTTTTTGTCTCTATGAATTTGCCTCTTCTCAGCACCTCATAGAAGAGGAATCATACAGCATATGTCTTTTTTGCAACTGCCTTATTTCACTTAGCATAATGTCCCCAAGGTTCATCCATGCTGTAGCATGTACCAGAATTTCCTTGGGTCAGCCCTTCTTAAACTGTAATTCTGCTGCTCTTTGGACCCACTTTGATTAGCAAGGTTGTAGCCCATACTAAAAATCTCAGGAAACAATCCTGAAATCTTAATCTTTGTGCTTTTCTATTTTTACCTAACATTTCCTAACTTTTCTACCAGGAGACAAGAGCATCCATGTTTATATTGGTTTCCTAGGTCTATCATAACAAAATAAAATATACTGAATGGCTTAAAACAACAAATATTTATCCTTACAGCTCAGGAGGCCTGAAGTTCAAAATCAGTGTATTGGCAATGTTAGCTCCTTCAGGAGGCTCTGAGGGAGAATCTGATCCATGTCTCTCTCCTAGTGTCTGGTGGTTGCTGGCATTGCTTGGTATTCCTTGGTTCATAGATCCATCACTCCAATCTCTGTCCCTATCTACAGTCTTCTTTCTGTATTTCTGTCTTCTGGGTCTCTGTGCCCAAAATTCCCTTTTCTAATAAGGCCACCAATCATTGGATTTAGGGCCCACCTTAATTCAGTATGACCATATCTTAACTTGATTACATCTACAAAGACAATATCCCAAATAAGGTCATATTCATAGGTTCTGAGGGGACATAATTTTGTGGGGAGGATACCATTCAATGCAGTACATTATCACCTATAAGAGAATTTGGAATTAGAATTGTTAGAGAAGAAACATAAAGAAAAATAAGTAGATAATGCTCAGTTTTTTGTTTTGTTTTGCTCCTAAATTAAACTTTTGTGCAAAGTTAATGCACTTCGACTCTGTGCAAAAGAGAAATCCTTGATTAGAGCAGAACATATTATAATAAAGATTGGAAAGAAGAGAGGAAAATAGAGGCTACCTTGTGGTGGTGCTCTCCTCTAACCAGATACCAAGTACTACTTGAGAGTCACTTAATCTGGTATGGGGGAGAAAAGAGTAGTGGCAGTGACCTTAGAGGAGGTTAAGAGCCCTAAGAAGAAAGGATTGAATGGGGGAAGGACCATGAAGAGAAGCAGGCACAAGATGAAAACAGTGCCAAGAACTGTTGGTGGCAGCTATGGGAAGCCCTAGTGAAAAGGATTGCTCCTGGTGTATGTAGCAACGGGAGTGGCTATGGCACTTTGCAGGATGTGCAAAGTGTCAGAAGGGCCCAGAATAAGTAGGAAATCTGGCCAGGATAAATGAGATTCTTCCAAGAATCTTCAGAGATATCAGGTGAGATGCTGGAATTTCCAAGTGTCTAGGATTTCAGCCATTTTATGAGAACTAGACCATATCAGGGTATACTTTTTGAGTACATCTAGGCAGAAGGCATTTAGATGACTTTCCTATTTGACCAATATCAATGCCTTGTCTTGAAGCCCCACAACACTGAAAGCCCATCACATTAATTCATTCAACAAATGTTGAGCACCTACCATATGCTAGGTTCTGGGGATGTGGGGATAAATAAGACAGGCAAAATCTCTGCCCTTCTCAGTGTTTTCTAACTGAGAAGAGAGACACTGAACTAATAATTCATAAAAACATATGTGGACTGTATGAATAGCTTTACAACTCTTTTTTAATGTTAAATTTATTTATTTAAATTCAAGTTGGTTAATATACAGTGTAGTATTGGTTTCAGGAGTAGAACCCAGTGATTCATCAGTTACATATAACACCCAGTGCTCATCCCAGCAAGTTCCCTCCTTAATGGCCATCACCCATTTAGCCCATCCCCCCACCCACCAGCTTTACAACTCTTGAGGTATAAGGAGAGTCATATCTTTTGTATTTCTCCAAAATAAATGAAAACAGGCTTGACCCTTCATGGGCCAGATTAGCAAAAAGTTTAATACCACCCTCTTTGGCTCTTTTCTTCCTCTATTTTAATCCAGGAGGGTAAGTCAACAAAAGACTAGACCATAGTGCACAAAGGATGTTGGCCTGATATCTATGCCTCAGGAGAGAAAAACCTCCACTGCCATGCATGTATTGTGCTTCATTGCCACAATGTATCACTACTGAACACCAGTCTGTTTCCATCTGGCACTGCTGGCCTACTCCAGAGCAAAGCTTTGCTGATTCCACCTTCCAACACAGGTCAGCATAGTCCTTCAAATATTCCACAAACTGCAACTCTTAAGTGATTAGTGTTTCCAGGCATACACTTAACTCTTCTCAGAGACCTCACTGCCTCAGAGGCACTGGGTTCAGACTGAAACAGGTATTTACCCATCACAGACTCTTCTTTCCATTCCCTAGGGATTTATCCCAGGAGTTGTGAGGCTTTCCTTTTCAAACCCCTGAAATTCTCTTTCTTGGGAAAAATAACTTCATTGCCTCCAATAAGAAACAAGATCTAATGAACACACAAAGCTTTGTTAACCTTTCCTGGGGGAAAATACCTTCCAAACATCACCCTCCCAAAGAAGACCAAGGGTGAAGTGGTTATTTATTTGGTTCTTGGCTCCCCAGTATTTGTTACCCATTCTTTTGGTAATAGCACATTGATTGGGGAAACTTAAATTATTACTTCCCCCACTGGATATAGTCTAGCAGGAATGTCAACCATAGTATATGACCTCCTCTGGTCAAGAGATGGGCAGATGACCCAAACTAGACCAGCTGGATCTTGAATGGGGATGGCTTCTCTCAACTCTAATATGCATGTAAATCACTTAGGAATCTTGTTACAGTGCAAATTCTGAGTCAGTGGGGTCTGAAATCCTGCATTTCTAAAAAACT
The DNA here is from genome assembly GCF_028018385.1 of Neofelis nebulosa. NCBI lineage: Eukaryota > Metazoa > Chordata > Mammalia > Carnivora > Felidae > Neofelis > Neofelis nebulosa. Next base: position 48,702,440 of record NC_080800.1, read on the forward strand.
CCCAGATTATGCCAACAGATCACTCTGAGATCACACTAAACAGAGCGGACAAACAGCTGGAGTACCTTCATCCAGATGCAGCAAAGCTTAAAAGACTATCAGCATAGAGCTCTTCTTTCCAGAGGAAAGAAGGAGAGGGAGAAGGAGAGTGGGAAGGAGGGAAGTAGGGAGAGAGAGTGAGAGCAATTTCCTTTCAACAAGCGACTGGGTCAAAGTACCATTGTCTCTCCCTAATAGCCGGCACCTAGTTTTCAGCCTTTATGTGCTGCTGATGTCATCGAAGACATTCTATTTTGTGAGCCCTTTTGTAAGACTACAAAGACTCTTAGGCATCTTCAAGGTGGTAGGAAGTTTCTTTGTCCAGCAACAACTGGAAAAAAACTTGGGAAACTATGTGCATAGATACTTGACTGTTCATCTAGTTTTGCTGCTTTGGTGTACATCATTAAGATTCTTTGCATTGATGTCAAAGTCTCCATTAATAAGTATTCTGGTTCATTACGTTGCTGGAAGGCCATGTTCCAAAGATTTGGCATTACAAAATGCAGTGCTTATTAAAGGAAGGGTATGTGACAGGAGGGAGATATGGTTAGGAGAGATCTGAGCTTGATGTCCCAACTCACTGTTCTCACAATTCAGATACACAACTACAAGACAAAGTACAAGTTTTTCAGTGTGTACCCAAGAGAGTGCTACCAGCTGATAAGGACAATTCAGTAAGTTCCTCCTTAAAAAAATAAATAAAAATAAAGACAGACTTCACTTCTCCATGAGGGTTAATCTTTGAATAAAACATTCAAATGAAGTCCTGGTTCCCTGAGATGGAATGAATACCTAAGGACATAGGCATTAGTGTGGATGAGGCCCAGCAGCTGGGAATTCTAGGAACTGTTTAGCTCTGGTTTCTCCATGGCAAGGTAATAAGACACTCTTATGTGCTTTCCATCTGGGGCCATATTTGGTACAGAGCAGATTCCATAGTGGAGGAAGCAAAAATATGGGTGAGTTTTGTTTCTCTGCACTGTCCTCACAATCCATGGTTCCGGCTTGCCTGATATTTTGCCCAAATGACTTTGTTTCCAAGGCTCCAGGAATTTTCTGACAGTCAATGGTATTAAGTATTATGTTTACTCAAACTTTGGTTTACAGTAGGCTTATTATTCCATATCACATAGTAATTTATTAGAGTTGACCCATAAAGAGCAAAACTTGAATCTGTAGGAATTCATTCATTAGTATTCAGAATGCTATTTGAGGGTCTCCCCTCAAAATCATTCTTGTAAGGTTGGCAGAAGGCCAGCTCAACTTCATCTCCCCACTTATAAATGTGGTTTTTGATTAGGATTCTTTGGCTGCAAGTAGCAGAAAGTAAGAGAAATTTAGAAGATTGAAAGGAAGGCTAGACAAACAGAAGCCCTTCAGCTAGCAAGGGAACTTGATAATAGCAGAAAATTATTAACAGGTTCTCCTAGGTACCACTCCTTGGAAGAAATGAATGAACGCCAATCATTTTTTCCATCTTTGCATTGCTGGATACAAAGCTCTGTCATCCCAATACAACAATAAGCAAGGGATATGAACAGACCATTCACAGAAAAGGAAATATGGTACAAGAATGAGTATGAGAGTAGATTGTGAGAGACACTAGATGACCAGAGGTGGTCCCTGCCTACAGAGGGTCACATATGCTTTCAGTCTGTGTGCTCCCTAGGGCAAGGCTCAGATTCCACTCCCCTTTCAGGGCTCCCCATCGAATGCTTTGCATAGAGTAGTCCTTTTAATCATCACAACAGCCCTTAATATAAGTATAATTATGTCTTATTTGTCTAACGAGGAAACTGAGGCTCAGAGAAGGGAGGAGGCTGGCTTTAGGCTGTCTAGCCAGGAGGTGGAAGAAAAGGCTGCCTCATAGGGTCATTTCCCCTACACATGCTGCCTTGGATGCTGTATATGATTGTGTAGTTTATGCACTTATATGAGTACCCAATCTAGAGGATAAGTGGGGGCTGGGCTCAAATCTAACTTGTGATCCATTCAACAAGGCAGCTACCCCTTTGTGAATCCGTGCCTATCCAGTGGAAGGGGCTCATTTTCCTAATTTGTCCAGCCAGGGGAATGTGTTTTTCACTACATTCAGAGAATGGCACTGTATGGGCTAGCAGCAGCCTTACCTGCTGCATCTCCCTGAGGTGGGTTGTGGAGAGGATGGGCAGGGGTGGCTGGGAAGGATGAGACAACATAGGATAAGAGGCTGTTAGCTTGAGAGAGGCTGAGGGAAACAAAATGAAACCTTGCAGTAGGTACTCAGGAGAGATTATATACGGAAGATATATACAGAAAAGATTATACACAGAAAAGGACAAGTTAGGGGCATATCTTCTCCCTAGGAATTTCCTCAGGCCTATGTGAGCTTGTTGGTTGAATCTAGGGGCTTGATTTAGGGAGGATAGATCTATGGGGCTCTGTCTTAGGATCTCAGTTTGAGGGCTTCATTTTGGGGGTCTCAGTTTATGAGGCTCTCCTGGATGACTGGGTACTAGATATAGATGACCCATCCACCATACTGACCAATCACTTCTCTGACTTCCTCATTTCCAACCTTCTTCTCCAGCCACTTCGGCCTCCCACTTTCATGGTCATAGCCTAGCCCCTATCTTCAACAAAAATCGAACCTTCTCCCCAAATCTCAAGTTCAAACATACCACCCTCTAATCATAATTTCTTGGTCCTCTAGCTGATTTAATTTCATACCTATCCCACATAAGCATTCTTCCCCATGATCTCTACCTCCTGGTATTATGCCTTATATAATCTCCTTCCCTGGAGTATGAGCAGAACTCATGACTTACTTCTAACCAATAGATTATGGCAAAGGTGATGGGAGATATCTCTATCTATCTATCTATCTAGCTTCATCTTGCTAGCTGCTGGCCTTGAAGAGGCAAGCTGCTATGTTGTGAACTGCCTATGGAGAAGGCCATATGGCAGGGAACTTGGGGAAGACCCTAGGATCCGAGGACCTCGCTTCTATAACCACAAAGAACTGAGCTCTGCCAACAACTACGTACGATTGGAAGAGAATATGAAATAATATGTGGCTTCATATGAGACCTGGCCAACGTCTTGGTTGCAGCCTGTGAGACCCTGAACAGAGAGAACCCAGATAAGCTATGCCTAGACTTCTCACACATGGAAACTGTGACATAATAATTGTGTTGTTTTAAGTTGCAAAGTTTGTGGTAATTTGTTATGTAGCAATAGAAAACTTATACACTCAGTTTAGAGTTAATTATCCATTATTATTATCACTCCCTTGCAAACAGCCTTACTCTTTTAGCCCTTATGGCCAACAGACCCTAAAGCAACTCCCAGTAATCCCCACTACCTGGTTTTCATGCCCTGTGTAATTTCCTCTCTTTGAGTGCAAGCAGAATCCGTGACTTGCTTCTAGCCAATAGAATACGACAAAAGTGATGGGATGTCACTCCCGTAAGACTGCATCTGACCAGATTAGAATTAGAGATACTCTTATTAGCTTTGAAGAAGTAAGCTGCCTTGTTGTGAAAGGGCCTATAAGGAGGATCATGTGGCAAGGAACTTGGCTTCTAGCAGCTGAGAACTATCCCTGCCTGAAAGCTAGCAAGAAAATGAGAACCTCAGTCTTATAGCCAAGAAGATAAATTCTTCCAATAGCCTGAGGTGGCCTGGAAGCAGATATTTTCCCTAGTCAAGCCTCTGATGAGACTGCATATCTAGTTGACATCTGTATTGCAGCCTGATGAAACCCTAAAGGAGAAGACCCAGCTAATTTGTTCCCAGATTTCTGATACATAGAAATTGTGAGATAATAAATGCATTTTGTTTTAAGCCTTTGACTTTGTGGTGATTTGTTCTGTAGCATAGAAAACTCATACAGCCCCTCCCTCCCATATTTATACTGACCTGGCCAAACACAACTCAGGTTAGTCAAAATGCCCCACCTACTCTACATCTGTATCTGAGCAGCTGAATGTTATTAGAGAAAACCAAAAAACACACAAGTCACTTGATTTCAGTCTAAGTCATTGATTTCAGACCTCAAATGGGCATTGATAGCATAGCAATCTTGCTATGCTCACTTCTCCATTCTCAGAGATTACTATTTCATACCTTCTCAGCTCCTCCCAAACCTCCCATGTCCCAGTCTCCTCACCTTCAGCTGTTAGCTTCACATCACCCTCCATTAAGAAGATAGCTACGGGGAGCCTGGGTGGCTCAGTCGGTTAAGTGCAAGGTCATGTGCCTGAGTCTGGGTTTGGGGAAATGGGTCAGAGTCCTCACAATTAAAACCTCAGGAAATTATCCCATTTTGCTTTTTATTTTAAAATTTAACTATTTGAGGTGCCCCTGGGTAGCTCAATTGGTGAAGCATCCGGCTTGGCTCAGGTCACGATCTCGCAATTCATGAGTTCAAGCCCTGCATCAGGTTCCGTGCTGACAGCTCAGAGCCTGGAGCCTGCTTCGGATTCTATGTCTCCCTCTCTCTCTGCCCCTCCCCCACTCACACTCTGTCTCTCTCTCTCTCAAAAATAAATAAATGTTAAAAAAAAAAAAAAGAAGGAGCAGGGGCGCCTGGGTGGCTCAGTCATTTAAGAGTCCGACTTCGACTCAGGTCATGATCCTGCAGTCCCTAAGTTGGAACCCCGCGTGGGGCTCTGTGCTGACAGCTCAGAGCCTGGAGCTTGCTTTGGTTTCTGTGTCTCTCTCTCTCTCTGCCCCTCCCCTGCTTTTGCTGTCTGTCTCTCTCTCTCTCTCTCTCTCTCTCTCTCTCAAAAGTAAATAAACATTAAAAAATGTTTTTTTTTTTTTAAAGAAGATAGCTGCATTTGGGGTGCCTGGATAGTCCAACTCTTGATATCAACCCAGGTCATGATCTCACAGTTTGAGTTCAAGCCCTCCATCGGGTTTCACTCTGATTGTGCAGAACCTGCTTGGGATTCTCTCTCTCTCTCTGCCCCAACTATGCTTGAGTGTATGCACCCACACTCTCTCTCTCTCTCAAGAATAAATTTAAATGCATTCAAATGGAAATTCCCTTATCTCACCACTAGATCTATAATCCTATCTGTACCCAACATCTTTTTCTTCAGACTTGTCACTCGGAGGAACTATTCCTCTTCTTATAAAAGACCAATCCCTCCACATCTGCTTTACACTTCTCTCACCTACTCAAGGTCTTTACTTCTTCAGTTACTCCCATCTCTCCTGTATCACCGGTTTCTCCTCTTTGAGGCCATTCCCATCAGCACATGCATATGCTCTGCTATCTACCATCTTTAAGAGTCCCCCTTGAATTCCATGAGTGCCTCCTGCTACTGCCTATTTCTCTCTTCCTTTGACAGCAAAATTTCTCAAGACATGGGTTACACATTGCTGTCCCCACTTCATGTTCCATTCACTTTTCAACTAACTCCAGTCTAGTTTGGTAGCACTCCATGAAACCTGCTCTGGTCAAAGCCACCAAAGTCTTCATGTTATCAAATCCAACAGATGAGTACTTGTCTTTGCTCATCCTAATTGTCCTCTCAGTAGCATCTGACATGGTCAACCAGTTCTTCCTTTTTGAAACATGTTTATTTCTTCTCATCCTTCTTTGCTGGCTTCTAAATGTTGACATTCTAGGATTGTAGATCCATTGCCTCCTTGCTATCCCCACTTGAATATCTACTAGACACCTCGAATTAACATGTCTAAAACATAAATCTTGATATTTCCCCCAAGTCTGTTCCACCCACCACCTTCCCTTATCTCAGTACAACTACCAGTTACTAAATTAGAAAATGGAGGGGTGCCTAGGTTGTTCAGTTGGTTGAATGTCCCACTCTTATTCTCAGCTCAGGACTTGACCTCAGGGTCATGAGTTCAAGCCCCGTATTGGGCCCCATGCTGGACACAAAGCCTACTTAAAAAAGAAATAAATAAATTAGAAAACTGTGAATCATGCCTTTCCCTCACCTCCTACATGCTCAATAGTACTTATGGAGTACTATTGGTTTTATCTCTAAAACTTGTCTTGAATTTGTCCACATCTGTCTCCACTATCACTAACCTACACCAAATCACCATTGTCTCTTGTCTGAACTATTGTAATAGCTTCCTTGTGGTCTCTCTGCTTCTACTTCTGCCTCTATAATTCATTCTCCACACAGTAGCCAGAGTAGTCTTCCAAAAAAAGTAAATCATATCATTTCATCCTCCTGCGTGGAAAATTGTCCATTGTGTTTCAAATAAAAGTTAAACTTCTTGCCATGGATTAACAAGGCCCTTGCTAGTATCACACACTTTACCTCCTGTACCTCTCTTCCTCTCATACTAAGTTCCATTATCCTTCCCTCTTTTTTTGGCACTGTCTTCTTCTGGCCTTCTATCTCCTCCTTATAATTTAAATGTTACATCCTCAGGATGCCTGGGTGGCTCAGTTGTTAAGCATCTGACTTTGGCTCAGGTCGTAACCTCATGGTTTAAGAGTTGGAGTCCTACATCCGGTGAGCTTGAGCCCTGCATCAGGTGAGCTTGAGCCCTGCTTTGGGTGAGCCCCACTTCTCTCTTTCTACACCCCCCCCCCCCGCCCCTCGCTCACTTGCACCCTCTCCCTCTCTCAAAACAAAAAGTTACATCCTCAGAAGTGTTTTTCCTGACCACTGTATTGAAAACTGTTTCTCCTTCCCCTGTTATCCTAATCAAATGTAAGCTCTGTGAGAGCAGAGCGCCTTTGTCTTGTTAGCTCGGGGCTTAGTGCAGTGCATGGCACATATTCAGCACTCAATGAATATTTGGTGAATGAATGAATGGATGAATGAGACAGTTTCCCTAAGGACTTAAGTGCAATGTACTTCAATGTGAGGACTGGGATTAGCATGAAAGACAAAATATACTGCACAATTAGGTTATTGCAATAGAAAGACTGTACACTAATGGAAAATGTCTTAAAGGAGAGGAAGGGAGACTGAGATTATGGATATGGAGGCAAGTGGACAAGGGTGGATAGTTTAGGAGTCTTATGAGGTAATGAGCAAGAATAGGGACAGGCCTTTGAGTCATTGAGGAAAGGGGGAGCTGAGGTTTGTTTGTTTTGAGAGAAAGAGGGCACAAGTGAGTGAGGGGCAGAGAGAGAGAGAGAGAGAGAGAGAGAGAGAGAGAAGCAGGGCTCACCTGAAGCGGTGCTTGTGCTCACCTGATGTGGGGCTCAAACTCACCAACTGTGAGATCAAGACCTGAGCTGAAGCCAGATGCTTAGCGACTGAGCCACCCAGGCACCCACTGGAGATGAGTCTTATCGCAGAATATGTGGGAGCAGGGAAGACCTTGGTAATTAGCCCTTTCTCAGAGCACAAAAGTGTGGGGGATTTTTTAACCATGGCTACTTTCCAGGAACACAAGACTCAGCTAAGTTTCAACGTTGTCACTGGTTATCTCAGGTTTAGTTCAGGAGCTTGATCTGACTATTTCAATCTGTGGAATCAAATGCAGCCTACCCTAGGCACTCCTCTGAAGGCCTATATTTGGGTTCAATCTGAACAACTTGGGTGGACCACCTAGGGCCATCATTGGAAGTGATTCTGGAGTCTTAGCCCGAGGGTCTCAATCTTGGGATCTCAGTTTGGCAGATCAGCTTCAGGGAGATTTATCTGGGAATTCTACTCTGGTGACCTCAGTTTGGAGGCTCCAATTAGGGAATTCTGTCTACGAGGCGCATTGAAGGGGCTCACTCTGGATGTAACAGGCTACTATTCAATCCAGTGGTTCATTCTGAGGTTGGTAAGGAGTTTCATTTGGCAGGGGGCTCAGAGTGTGGCCCCAGTATGGGGATCTGAAACTTTGTTCTGCAAACTATCTCTTGTACACAATCTGGGAAAATTCTTCAGGGAGCTCAGGCAGGATATTTGTTCTGGAGACATCATTTTGGGGGTTTGGTCTAGAAACTGGACCACCTACCTTATGATTGCCTGTCTAAGGGCTAAGGAACTGCTAGGTTAGTACTGGGGATCAGTCTCACTGTACTGGTCAGTCGGGAGCTCTGTTTGGATCACTCACTGTTGGATATGCATCAGGATTTGGGCTTAGAGTTCTGAGTCATTGTAGATCAGAATTCAGCCTAACCAAGAGGGCTCAGCTGACATCAGATGTGATTGCATGTAACAGAAAACCAACAAATAACGATGGTTTAAACAAGATAGAAGCCTTTATTTCTCTCATGTAAAAACAGTCCCAAGGAACTTCCCCTCTCTTTTTTTTTATTTATTTTTTATTTTTTTTTCAATATATGAAATTTATTGTCAAATTGGTTTCCATACAACACCCAGTGCTCATCCCAAAAGGTGCCCTCCTCAATACCCATCACTCACCCTCCCCTCCCTCCCACCCCCATCAACCCTCAGTTTATTCTCAGTGTTTTAAGAGTCTCTTATGGTTTGGCTCTCTCCCTCTCTAACTTTTTTTTCCTTCCCCTCCCCCATGGTGTTCGGTTAAGTTTCTCAGGATCTACATAAGAGTGAAAATATATAGTATCTGTCTTTCTCTGTATGACATTTCACTTAGCATAACACTCTCCAGTTCCATCGACATTGCTACAAAAGACCATATTTCATTCTTTCTCATTGCCATGTAGTATTCCATTGTGTATATAAACCACAATTTCTTTATCCATTCATCAGTTGATGGACATTTAGGCTCTTTCCATAATTTGGCTATTGTTGAGAGTGCTGCTATAAACATTGGGGTACAAGTGCCCCTAGGCATCAGTACTCCTGTATCCCTTGGATAAATTCCTAGCAGTGCTATTGCTGGGTCATAGGGTAGGTCTATTTTTAATTTTCTGAGGAACCTCCACACTGCTTTCCAGAGCAGCTGCACCAATTTGCATTCCCACCAACAGTGCAAGAGGGTTCCCGTTTCTCCACATCCTCTCCAGCATCTATAGTCTCCTGATTTGTTCATTTTGGCCATTGAGTGTGTATTTAGATGTGAAAAAATACATCTTATTTTCAGTAACTTCCAATGAAATTAGGCATTTATTTCAATAATAAATGTAAGGTAGTATCTTACTGTGGTTTTGATTTGTATTTCTCTGATGATGAGTGATGTTGAGCATCTTTTCATGAGTCTGCCAGAATGGATAAAATTAACAGCTCAGGAAACAGCAGATGTTGTCAAGAATGCAGAGAAAGGGGAACCCTTTTGCACTGTTGGTGGAATGCATACTGGTGCAGCCACTCTGGAAAACAGTATGGAGCTTCCTCAAAAAATTAAAACTAGAACTATCCTATGACCCTGGAATTGCACTACTAGGTATTTATCCAAAAGATGCAAAAATGCCGATTCAAAAGGGCACATTCACCCCAATGTTTACAGCAGCACTATTGAAAATAGTCAAATTATTGGGAAAGAGCCCAAATGTCCATCAACTGATGAATGGACAAAGAAAATGCAATATATATATATATATATATACACATACATACACAATGTAATATTACTCAGCAATCAAAAGGAATGAAATCTTGCCATTTGCAGCAGTGTGGATGGAACTAGAGTGTGTTATGCTAAGCGAAATAAGTCAGAGAAAGACAAATATCATATGATTTCACTCATATGTGGAATTTAAGAAACACAACAGGGGTGCCTGGGTGGCTCAGTCGGTTAAGCGTCCGACTTCGGCTCAGGTCATGATCTCACGGTCCGTGGGTTCGAGCCCCGCGTCGGGCTCTGTGCTGACAGCTCAGAGCCTGGAGCCTGTTTCAGATTCTGCGTCTCCTTCTCTCTGTGACCCTCCCCCGTTCATGCTCTGTCTCTCTCTGTCTCAAAAATAAATAAACATGGACAGGGAAGATGGCGGCGTAGGAGGACGCTGGGCTCACCGCGCGTCCTGCTGATCACTTAGATTCCACCTACACCTGCCTAAAGAACCCAGAAAACCGCCAGAGGATTAGCAGAATGGAGTCTCCAGAGCCAAGCGCAGACGAGAGGCCCACGGAAGAGGGTAGGAAGGGCGGCGAGGCGGTGCGCGCTCCACGGACTGGCGGGAGGGAGCCGGGGCGGAGGGGCGGCTCGCCGGCCAAGCAGAGCCCCCGAGTCTGGCTGGCAAAAGCGGAGGGGCCTGACGGACTGTGTTCCCACAGCAAGCGCGACTTAGCGTCTGGAAGGTCATAAGTTAACAGCTCTGCTCAGAAAGCAGGAAGGCTAGAGGACAAAGGGAGGGAGAGCTGCTGAGCCCCCGGACGGCAGAGCTCAGCTTGGCGGAGAACAAAGGCGCTCGCCAGCGCCATCTCCCACGCCCATCCCCCAGCCAAAATCCCAAAGAGAACCAGTTCCTGCCAGGGAACTTGCTCGCTCCGCGCAAACACCCAACTCTGTGCTTCTGCGGAGCCAAACCTCCGGCAGCGGATCTGACTCCCTCCCGCTGCCACAGGGCTCCTCCTGAAGTGGATCACCTAAGGAGAAGTGAGCTAAGCCTGCCCCTCCCGCCCCCGTGCACGTTGCCTACCCACCCCAGCTAATACACCAGCTCCCCAGCACCACAAGCCTGGCAGTGTGCAAGTAGCCCAGACGGGCCACACCACCCCACAGTGAATCCCGCCCCTAGGAGAGGGGAAGAGAAGGCACACACCAGTCTGACTGTGGCCCCAGTGGTGGGCTGGGGGCAGACATCAGGTCGGACTGCGGCCCCGCCCACCAACTCCAGTTATACACCACAGCACGGGGGAAGTGCCCTGCAGGTCCTCACCGCTCCAGGGACTATCCAAAATGACCAAACGGAAGAATTCCCCTCAGAAGAATCTCCAGGAAATAACAACAGCTAATGAACTGATCAAAAAGGATTTAAATAATATAACAGAAAGTGAATTTAGAATAATAGTCATAAAATTAATCGCTGGGCTTGAAAACAGTATGCAGGACAGCAGAGAATCTCTTGCTACAGAGATCAAGGGACTAAGGAACAGTCACGAGGAGCTGAAAAACGCTTTAAACGAAATGCAAAACAAAATGGAAACCACGACGGCTCGGATTGAAGAGGCAGAGGAGAGAATAGGTGAACTAGAAGATAAAGTTATGGAGAAAGAGGAAGCTGAAAGAAAGAGAGATAAAAAAATCCAGGAGTATGAGGGGAAAGTTAGAGAACTAAGTGATACACTAAAAAGAAATAATATACGCATAATTGGTATCCCAGAGGAGGAAGAGAGAGGGAAAGGTGCTGAAGGGGTACTTGAAGAAATTATAGCTGAGAACTTCCCTGAACTGGGGAAGGAAAAAGGCATTGAAATCCAAGAGGCACAGAGAACTCCCTTCAGACGTAACTTGAATCGATCTTCTGCACGACATATCATAGTGAAACTGGCAAAATACAAGGATAAAGAGAAAATTCTGAAAGCAGCAAGGGATACACGTGCCCTCACATATAAAGGGAGACCTATAAGACTCGTGACTGATCTCTCCTTTGAAACTTGGCAGGCCAGAAAGGCTTGGCACGATATCTTTAGTGTGCTAAACAGAAAAAATATGCAGCCGAGAATCCTTTATCCAGCAAGTCTGTCATTTAGAATAGAAGGAGAGATAAAGGTCTTCCCAAACAAACAAAAACTGAAGGAATTTGTCACCACGAAACCAGCCCTACAAGAGATCCTAAGGGGGATCCTGTGAGACAAAGTACCAGAGACATCACTACAAGCATAAAACATACAGACATCACAATGACTCTAAACCCGTATCTTTCTATAATAACACTGAATGTAAATGGATTAAATGCGCCAACCAAAAGACACGGGGTATCAGAATGGATAAAAAAACAAGACCCATCTATTTGCTGTCTACAAGAGACTCATTTTAGATCTGAGGACACCTTTAGATTGAGAGTGAGGGGATGGAGAACTATTTATCATGCTACTGGAAGCCAAAAGAAAGCTGGAGTAGCCATACTTATATCAGACAAACTAGACTTTAAATTAAAGGGTGTAACAAGAGATGAAAAAGGGCATTATATAATAATTACAGGGTCTATCCATCAGGAAGAGCTAACAATTATAAATGTCTATGCGCCAAATACCGGAGCCCCCAGATATATAAAACAGTTACTCATAAACATAAGCAACCTTATTGATAAGAATGTGGTCATTGCAGGGGACTTTAACACCCCACTTACAGAAATGGATAGATCATATAGACACACAGTCAATAAAGAAACAAGGGCCCTGAATGATACATTGGATCAGATGGACTTGACAGATCTATTTAGAACTCTGCATCACAAAGCAACAGAATATACTTTCTTCTCGAGTGCACATGGAACATTCTCCAAGATAGATCATATACTGGGTCACAAAACAGCCCTTCATAAGTTTACAAGAATTGAAATTATACCATGCATACTTTCAGACCACAATGCTATGAAGCTTGAAATCAACCACAGGAAAAAGTCTGGAAAACCTCCAAAAGCATGGAGGTTAAAGAACACCCTACTAACGAATGAGTGGGTCAACCAGGCAATTAGAGAAGAAATTTAAAAATATATGGAAACAAACGAAAATGAAAATACAACAATCCAAACGCTTTGGGACGCAGCGAAGGCAGTCCTGAGAGGAAAATACATTGCAATCCAGGCCTATCTCAAGAAACAAGAAAAATCCCAAATACAAAATCTAATAGCACACCTAAAGGAAATAGAAGCAGAACAACAAAGGCAGCCTAAACCCAGCAGAAGAAGAGAAATCATAAAGATCAGAGCAGAAATAAACAATATAGAATCTAAAAAAACTGTAGAGCAGATCAACGAAACCAAGAGTTGGTTTTTTGAAAAAATAAACAAAATTGACAAACCTCTAGCCAGGCTTCTCAAAAAGAAAAGGGAGATGACCCAAATAGATAAAATCATGCATGAAAATGGAATTATTACAACCAATCCCTCAGAGATACAAACAATTATCAGGGAATACTATGAAAAATTATATGCCAACAAATTGGACAACCTGGAAGAAATGGACAAATTCCTAAACACCCACACTCTTCCAAAACTCAATCAGGAGGAAATAGAAAGCTTGAACAGACCCATAACCAGCGAAGAAATTGAATCGGTTATCAAAAATCTCCCAACAAATAAGAGTCCAGGACCAGATGGCTTCCCAGGGGAGTTCTACCAGACGTTTAAAGCAGAGATAATACCTATCCTTCTCAAGCTATTCCAAGAAATAGAAAGGGAAGGAAAACTTCCAGACTCATTCTATGAAGCCAGTATTACTTTGATTCCTAAACCAGACAGAGACCCAGCAAAAAAAAGAGAACTACAGGCCAATATCTCTGATGAATATGGATGCAAAAATTCTCAATAAGATACTAGCAAATCGAATTCAACAGCATATAAAAAGAATTATTCACCATGATCAAGTGGGATTCATTCCTGGGATGCAGGGCTGGTTCAACATTCGCAAATCGATCAACATGATACATCACATTAACAAAAAAAAAAGAGAAGAACCATATGATCCTGTCAATCGATGCAGAAAAGGCCTTTGACAAAATCCAGCACCCTTTTTAAATAAAAACCCTTGAGAAAGTCGGGATAGAAGGAACATACTTAAAGATCATAAAAGCCATTTATGAAAAGCCCACAGCTAACATCATCCTCAATGGGGAAAAACTGAGAGCTTTTTCCCTGAGATCAGGAACACGACAAGGATGCCCACTCTCACCGCTGTTGTTTAATATAGTGCTGGAAGTTCTAGCATCAGCAATCAGACAACAAAAGGAAATCAAAGGCATCAAAATTGGCAAAGATGAAGTCAAGCTTTTGCTTTTTGCAGATGACATGATATTATACATGGAAAATCCGATAGACTCCACCAAAAGTCTGCTAGAACTGATACATGAATTCAGTAAAGTTGCAGGATACAAAATCAATGTACAGAAATCAGTTGCATTCTTATACACTAACAATGAAGCAACAGAAAGACAAATAAAGAAACTGATCCCATTCACAATTGCACCAAGAAGCATAAAATACCTAGGAATAAATCTAACCAAAGATGTAAAAGATTTGTATGCTGAAAACTATAGAAAGCTTATGCAGGTAATTGAAGAAGATATAAAGAAATGGAAAGACATTCCCTGCTCATGGATTGGAAGAATAAATATTGTCAAAATGTCAATACTACCCAAAGCTATCTACACATTCAATGCAATCCCAATCAAAATTGCACCAGCATTCTTCTTGAAACTAGAACAAGCAATCCTAAAATTCATATGGAACCACAAAAGGCCCCGAATAGCCAAAGTAATTTTGAAGAAGAAGACCAAAGCAGGAGGCATCACAATCCCAGACTTTAGCCTCTACTACAAAGCTGTCATCATCAAGACAGCATGGTATTGGCATAAAAACAGACACATAGACCAATGGAATCGAATAGAAACCCCAGAACTAGACCCACAAACGTATGGCCAACTCATTTTTGACAAAGCAGGAAAGAACATCCAATGGAAAAAAGACAGTCTCTTTAACAAATGGTGCTGGGAGAACTGGACAGCAACATGCAGAAGGTTGAAACTAGACCACTTTCTCACACCATTCACAAAAATAAACTCAAAATGGATAAAGGACCTGAATGTGAGACAGGAAACCATCAAAACCTTAGAGGAGAAAGCAGGAAAAGACCTCTCTGACCTCAGCCGTAGCAATCTCTTACTCGGCACATCCCCAAAGGCAAGGGAATTAAAAGCAAAAGTGAATTACTGGGACCTTATGAAGATAAAAAGCTTCTGCACAGCAAAGGAAACAACCAACAAAACTAAAAGGCAACCAACGGAATGGGAAAAGATATTTGCAAATGACACATCGGACAAAGGGCTAGTATCCAAAATCTATAAAGAGCTCACCAAACTCCACACCCGAAAAACAAATAACCCAGTGAAGAAATGGGCAGAAAACATGAATAGACACTTCTCTAAAGAAGACATCCGGATGGCCAACAGGCACATGAAAAGATGTTCAACGTCGCTCCTCATCAGGGAAATACAAATCAAAACCACACTCAGATACCACCTCACGCCTGTCAGAGTGGCCAAAATGAACAAATCAGGAGACTATAGATGCTGGAGAGGATGTGGAGAGACGGGAACCCTCTTGCACTGTTGGTGGGAATGCAAATTGGTGCAGCCACTCTGGAAAGCAGTGTGGAGGTTCCTCAGAAAATTAAAAATAGACCTACCCTATGACCCAGCAATAGCACTGCTAGGAATTTATCCAAGGGATACAGGAGTACTGATGCATAGGGGCACTTGTACCCCAATGTTTATAGCAGCACTCTCAACAATCGCCAAATTATGGAAAGAGCCTAAATGTCCATCAACTGATGAATGGATAAAGAAATTGTGGTTTATATACACAATGGAATACTACGTGGCAATGAGAAAAAATGAAATATGGCCTTTTGTAGCAGCGTGGATGGAACTGGAGAGTGTGATGCTAAGTGAAATAAGCCATACAGAGAAAGACAGATACCATATGGTTTCACTCTTATGTGGATCCTGAGAAATGTAACAGAAACCCATGGGGGAGGGGAAGGGAAAAAAAAAAAAAAAGAGGTTAGAGTGGGAGAGAGCCAAAGCATAAGAGACTGTTAAAAACTGAGAACAAACTGAGGGTTGATGGGGGGTGGGAGGGAGGGCAGGGTGGGTGATGGGTATTGAGGAGGGCACCTTTTGGGATGAGCACTGGGTGTTGTATGGAAACCAATTTGACAGTAAATTTCATATATTAAAAAAAAAATAAAGTATCATTTGTAGGTTATAAAAAATAAATAAATAAATAAACATTAAAAAAATAAAAAAAAAAAGAAACACAACAGATGAACATAGGGGAAAGGAAGGAAAAATAAGAAAAGCAGAGAGAGAGGCAAACCATAAGAGAATCTTAAATAGAGGACAAATGGAGGGTTGCTGGGGGGATGTTGGGATTAAGGAGGACACTTGTTAGTATGAGCACTGAGGTTATATATAAGCGATGAATCAGTGGGTTCTACTCCTGAAACCAATACTACACTGGATGTTAACTATTTGAATTTAAATTAAAAAAATAATAAATGTAGGCACCCAAGCACAGTGGTATTAGCAGTACCTGCGACTTTGTCATCAATAGACAGATATTTTTCATAGCAGATCTCTTAAAATATTGTTTACAATCATCATTAATTTGAAATCACAGTAGTCATTCAATCTGCTAACCTGCTAGTAGAGGATAGTATTTAATGTATTAATAAAGAAATATGTATATTACAATTAGTTTTTGTAATGTTTTGATAACTATATTTTAATATAATTGGTTTCCTTTATAATCCTAGATTTTATTTTATGCATTTAAAAACATTAATCTGGGAAGGGATATATTGACTTCACCAGATTGTCAGATGGGCTCCAGGCACAGAAAAAGTGATCTGTCACTTATTATACTCAATTTTGGACTTCAGTCTCAAGGCTAAATCTCAGGGTTCATTTAGAGGTCTTGTTTTGTTGGACTCCAGACTGGGGTTCCAAATGTGGGGATTTCTAGAAGACCTACTGTGATATTGTCATTTTTTATAAGAAATATATATTTGGTCCTTGACCCTGTTCCTGGCACAAAACTCCTAAAATATTTGTAATTTCCTAAGTGATTAGAATGGTAAAAGGTATCTTTTGCTATGTTAGTGAGGTGACTTTTGGAAAGCCCCTAGGTAACAAAGGATGGGGGCTAGTTGTCTGTAGAGCCAAACCTGTGATTGGAAGGTTCTGACTTTCAATCCACCCCTCGACCTCCTGGGAGGGGAGAGGGGCTAGAGGTTGTGTTCAATCACCAATGGTATTGCAGACGCTGCTGCTTCCCCAGAGATACCCACACCACCCATCCATTGTCAACCCCACCATGTTCTTTGACATTGCCATGGATGGTGTGCCCTTGGGCCCTGTCTCCTTCAGGGTAAGGGACCTGGAAGCCAAGATGTGACATAAAGCTGTTTTAACAGATGGGAGCTGTTTGTAGACAAAATTCCAAAGACAGCAGAAAACTTTCATGCTCTGAGCACTGGGGAGAAAATATTTGGTTATAAAGCTTCCTGCTTTTACAGGATTATTCCAGGATTTATGTGCCATGGTAGCAACTTCACACACCATAATGACACTGATGGCAAGTCTATTTATGGGGAGAAATTTGATGATGAGAATTTCATCCTGAATCATACGGGTCCTGGCACCTTGTCCATGGCAATGTTGGACCCAACGTGAACGGTTCCTAGTTTTCATCTGCATGGGCAAGACTGACTGGCTGGATGGCAAGCACGTGGTCTTTGGCAAGGTGAAAGAGGGCATGAATATTCTAGAGCCATGGAGCACTTGGGGTCCAGGAATGGCAAGACCAGCAAGAAAATCACCATTGCTGACTGTGGACAAATCTAATAAATATGACCTGGGTTTTATCTTAACTACCAAACCATTCCTTTTATAGCTCAGGAGAGCACACTTTCACGCCCATCTGCTCGAAATATCCTATAACCTTTGTGCTCTTACTGCAGCTCTATGGGTTCCATATTCGCCTTACTCCCCTCCAAGTCTAGCCGGATTGCAGAGTTAAGTTTATGATTATGAAATAAAAACTAAACAACAAAAAAATCACCAATTTCCAATGATCTAATCAATCATGCTTATGTAACGAAGCCTCCATTAAAAACCCTGTTGGAGAGCTTCTGGGTTGATGATCACATGGAGATTCACAGAGAGCATAGAAGCTCCTTGCTCGTTCCCACACACCTTGCACTATGCAACTCTTCCATCTGGCTGTTCCTGAATTATATCCTTTTATAACAAACTGATAATCCAAACTTAAAAAAAATTATTTTATTTTATTATTATTATTTTTAAAAGTATTTATTTATTTTTGGGAGAGCAGAGAGCGGGGGAGGGGCAGAGAGATCGGGAGACACAGAATCCAAAGCAGGCTCCAGGGTCTGAGATGTCAGCACGGAGCCCAATGTGGGGTTGGAACTCACAAACAGTGAGATCATGACCTGAGCTGAAGTTGGATGCTCAACTGACTGAGCCATCCAGGCGCCCCTATTTTATTATTTTTGAGAGAGAGAAAGAGAGAGATTGAGTGTGCGTGGGTGAACAAGGGGCAGAGAGAGAGAGAGAATTCCACGAGGTGCAGAGAGAGAAGGAGAGAGAGGGAGAGAGAATCTTGAAGTGGGGCTTGAGCTCACCTGATGTGGGGCTCAAACTCACGAACTGTGGGACCATGACCTGAGCTGAAATTGGACCTTTAACCGACTGAGCCACCCAGGTGCCCAAATCTAAACTTTTTGTAAAGGTTATTTATTTATTTACTTTTAAGTAATCTTTACACCCAATGTGGGGCTCAACTCATGACCCCGAGATCAAGAGTTGCATGCTCTTTGGACTGAGACAGCCATGTGTCCCTAAACTGATAATCTAGTAAGTAAAATGGTCCTCTGAGTTCTGTGAGCTGCTCTAGCAAAGTAATTGAACCTGAGGAGGGGATTGTACCCTCCTGTATAAAGCCATTTGGTCAGAAGTACTGGTGACAATCTGGACTTGTGATTGGCATAGGACATGGGGGGGCAGTTTTGTAAGACTGAACCCTTAACCTGTGGGATCAGAGGGTATTTCCAGGTAGGTAGTATAAGAAGTGAGTTGAATTGGAGGACACACAGCTGATGTCAGAGAATTGCTTGGTGGTGTGGGAAAAAACCCCACAACACACAGGAAGTGGTGACCAGAATCTTAACTACTCTCTCCATGTACAGTTGAGGCCTTAGACCTTGGAAACTCATGCAGAGGTGCTTAATCTCAGTATCTTCATTTGGGCTTCTTTGAACTCAGTTTAAGTTGTTGAGTCTGTTGGAATGAGTTTCTGTAGCTCCATAGGAGCTTTCACCTCCTGAAGTTATCAGTTTGGGAATGCTCGTGGTTATCATTACACACCATGTTGTTTCCTGCCTCTGTGTCTTTGTATATACATTCTTTCCTCAGCATGAAAGTCTCCTTCTTCTTCTCCTCCTCCCCCTCCTCCTCCTCCTCCTCTTTCTTCTTCTTCTTCTTCTTCTTCTTCTTCTTCTTCTTCTTCTTCTTCTTCTTCTTCTTCCTCCTCCTTTGGTAACACATTCCACAATCTCATGCACACAAATACCCCACCACCTGACAAAATTTCATTTAAACTCTAAAGAATTAGCTCAAGCATCATCTCTGACAGCTTGATCCCTGAGGCTGGGTCAGGGGCCCCCTCTGCTGGACTCTCATGAGCCTCTGTGCTCCCTTCTCTAACATTACAGACATGGATTTATCATAAAACTAACAAAACTTAAGCCTCAGCATCCCATACTTCGACAGGTCATTTCTGAGTCTCTGGTTATTGAGCATTGTCAATTTGAGGAGATTCGAAGATTTATCACTACACAAGAACAGTTAAAATATCCTGAAATTTTACAGCTCACATGTAAAACAAACTAGATAGAGGTTTCTATCTGACAACAATCTGAAAATTTACATTACTAATAAGTTGTGAAGTTGAAACTTTTCCAAACTACCAATAACAAATTTTTTTCATCAACTGAATGACATTGAATTCAACTGAATTTTTTCTTTTTTCTCTAGAAAATGTTATTATAAAATAACTCATATTTATTTAGAAGAGGATATAAAGGAGCCTGTAGTGAAAGACAATTAGTGTAGAGGTGAATCAGACAATTATTAAACTTTTTTTATCTTTTTGGATTTGAGAATGTTTATGGTATTTGCCAGTTTTAAAGTTTTTTTTGCGATTTGGGGGCACCTGGATGACTCAATCAGTTGAGCATCCAGCTCTTGATTTTGGCTCAGGTCATGATCCCAGGGTTGTGGGAGTGTGGAGCCTGCTTGGGATTCTCTCTCTCTCTCTCTCTCTCTCTCTCTTTCTCTCTCTCTCTCCTCCCTCATCTTTCTAAAAAATATTGTAATTTGTAAAATTTGTGGTTTCTTTTATAATACAAAGCAATGCTTTCATACCTAATTTGTACTATTTCTCTTAAAGAGTTTGTGAAATTCTATCTGCTATAGGCCCTTCAAAACCTAGATTAACCCAGAGTACTGATCATTATCTGGGGTCCTTGGTCAATCTTGCACGACAGACTGTAAACTCCTTAGGCATCTGATCAAACCCCATGACTCAGTAGCAGTCAGCACAGGGCCAGGCACAGAAGTGTCATTGCTGTTTGTTTGCATGGTCTAGTCCAAAGTTTGCAACCCTTGCTGTGAGAGGGAATTATCTATACTACTTTCTTTTTTAAAGTTTATTTATTTTGAGAGAAACAGAGATAGTGTGAATGGAGGAGGGGCAGAGAGCGAGAGAGAGAGGGAGAGAGAGAGAATCCCAAGAAGGCTCCATGCTGTCAGCGCAGAGCCTGATGTGGGGCTCGAACTCACGAAACTGTGAGAGCATGACATGAGCTGAAACCAAGAATTGGATGCTCAACTGATTGAGCCACCCAGGTGCCCCTATACTACTTCTCTAAAAACAGCTTTATTGAGATATTATTTATATATCATAAGTTTCACCCATTTAAAGTGTAAAATTCAATGGCTTTTTAGTATATTTACAGCATTGTGCAACTGTATTGTTTGCTAGGGTTGCCATAATGAAATACCAGAGACTGGTGGCTTTAACAACAAAAATTTATTTTCTCAAAATTCTAGTTCAAGATATCAGCAGATTTGGTTTCTTCTGAGGCCTTTGTCTTTGGCTTGCAGATATCTACCTTCTGTGTTCACATAGTCATCTCTCTGTGCATCTTTGTCTCCCTCTATGCCCTAATTTCCTCTTCTTTTAAAAAACTTTTAGATGTTTATTTATTTTTGAGAGACAGAGAGAGACAGAGTGCAAGTGGAGGAGGAGCAGAGAGAGAGGGAGACACAGAATCCAAAGCAGGCTCCAGGCTCCAAGCTGTCAGCTGTCAGCTGTCAGCTGTCTCTCTTTAGTCAATCTACCTAAACATTTGTCAATTTTGTTGATCTTTTCAAATGACTGACTTTTGTTTCACTGATTTTCTCTATTGTTTTTCTATTTTCGATTCCATGTGTCTTCTGTCCAGTCTTTGTTATTTCCTTCCTTCTGCTTGCTTTGGGATTACTTCTTTTTCCAGTTTCCTAAGATGAAAAGTTAGGTTATTAATTTGAATTTTTTTTAAGTTTTATTTATTTATTTTGAGAGAGAGAGAGAGAGAGAGAGGGCATGAGCAGGGGATGGGCAGCCAGAGGGGGAGACAGAGAGAATCTCAAGCAGTCTCCGTGCCAGCAGCACAGAGCCCGATGTGGGGCTGGATGCCACTAACTGTAGATCATTATCTCAGCTGAAATCAGGAGTTGGACACTTAACCAACTGAGCCACCCAGGTGCCCCATTGAGATCTTTTTTTAAAGCTTACTTATTAATTTTGAGAGAGAGAGAGAGAGAGAGAGAGGGAGAGAGAGAGAGAGAGAGAGAGAGAGAGAGAGAGAGAGAGAAAGTGAGCACAGGGGAGGGGGAGAGAGAGGGAGGGAGAGAGAGAATCCCAAGCAGTCTCCATGCTTTCAGTGCAGAGCCTGATGTGGGGCTCTTGAACTCATGAACCATGAGATCATGACCTGAATCAAAATCAAGAGCTGCTTGCTTAACTGACTGAGTCACCCAGGCCCCTGGATCCTTCTTTTATAATATTGGTGTCTATAGCTATAAAATTCCCTTTAAGCATTGCTTTAGCTGCATTTCATAAATTTTGGTGTGCTGTGTTCTTGTTTTCATTCATTTCAAGATGTTTTCTAATTTCCCTCATAATTTTTTTCTTTGACCCATTTGTTACTTAGAAGTGTATTAATCTCCACCTATTTGTGAATTTCACAAATTTCTTCGTTATTTATTTCTAATTTCACTCCATTGTGGTGGGAGGACAAACTTTGCATGATTTCAATCCTTTTAAGTCTATTGAGGCCTGCTTTATGACTTAGCATATGGTGTGTCCTCGAGAATGTTCCATGTGCACTTCTGAAAAATGCATATTCTGCTGTTGTTGAGTGGTGTTTTGTTTTGTTTTGTTTTGTTTTACACAGATTTCAAGACTATGCTCTCTGAGGTTGATTCCTCTGTACCAAGGCCTGGAATCCGTATCTTTAAAAAGTTCCCCACGTCTTTCAAGAACCCATGGCCCTTCTCGTCCTCCACTCCTGGCTTCCTATGATTTATTACATATGAGTAACTGCAGTCGTGTCATCCATTGTTCTGAAAGCCTTTTCTATTGCTCTGGTCTTGCTGCCAGGTCAGCGAAAGGCAAATCTGCGTTCTCCGACTCGGCTTTCAGCTCCTTCGGCCTGGGCCCTACTGCGCAGCGATTGGGCCTTCTGGGTATCACGTGGTCTGAAGCCTGATGATGGCCGGAGCGGGGGAAGATTCTCGAGCACTCTTTGGGGCTGGCGTCCGCGCGGCGCTAGAGGCATGGCCGGCCTTGCAGGTGAGTGGGGCCGTGGCTGGGATAAAGTTTAGGGTCTGGGGCAGAACAAGAGTTGGCTGGACAGTGCGCCTGAGGCTCCACTGGGCCGCATAAGCGGCCAGCCCTACGCCACCACAGGCCGGCTTCCAGGTTGACATAGTGGTCTTGGGCCTGTGTTCGCAGATCGCCGTGGAGAATGGCTTCGGGGGCGTGCACAGCCAGGAGAAGGCCGAGTGGCTGG
Source organism: Neofelis nebulosa (assembly GCF_028018385.1). Taxonomy (NCBI): domain Eukaryota; kingdom Metazoa; phylum Chordata; class Mammalia; order Carnivora; family Felidae; genus Neofelis; species Neofelis nebulosa. Next base: position 48,725,185 of record NC_080800.1, read on the forward strand.
GGGGTGCAGTGGAGGAGTACTTCCTCCGCAACGGTGAGTGAATGTGAGCCGCTGCGACCTGTTTGTGAGGGGCGTGGGGAGGAGGAAGCGGGTCCTGGAGAGGCCTCATCACTTCCTCTTGAACAGTTGTGGGATGGTCGAGGTGGATTGAATACAGGCTTTGGAGACAGAATCTTGAGTTGAGATGCCTTACGGGCTGTGCCGTTGACCCGTGGTATCACTCTGGACAAGTTGTTTTACTTGAGACTCAGTTTCCTAATTCCTAAAATGGGTATAAAAGTATCCACCCCAACGCTATCCAATAAAAATACAGTGTGAATCATATGTCATTTAAGATTTTCCGGCAGCCACTGTAACAAAGTGAAAAGCAGATGAAGTTAATGTTACTGAATTCTATATATCCGAAATATTTCAACGTGTCATCAGTATAAAACATTATTAATGAGGTATTTTACATCCCCTTTTAGTATTAAGTTTTCAAAATCTGGTAGGTATTTTACACTTTTAGCACATCTCAACTTGGCCTAGCCACATTTTAAGTGCTCAGTAAGTATATTTGGTTATTTGGACAGCAAAGATCTACCTTTGATGGGTCTTGAATTGGAGGTCATGTAAAAATAAGGGACTCTGTAGAGGGCCTTTTGCACATTAGGATTTTTACAAAATTCTTTATTCAGGTTTTTCATCTTGGAGATGACATCAGGCAGAGTCCTCTCAAGAAAGTTTACCATCTAGTAATGGATCCATTTAAGTAAACAGGCATTTATACACAGGGTGATGTTCTAATAAAGAGGAGCTCAGGGTGCTTGGGTAGCATGAGACTGAGGAGGAGGCTTCTTTTGGAGATTGTTAGGGGAGGTAGTGATTGGGCTGAGTCTTAAAGGGATGAACCGGAGTTAACTAGGTGGGGGAGGCAAAGAGAGCAACACACAAATAAGTCTGTGGTATGAGAGGATTATATGTTGTATTTGGGAAGTGGCAGGGAGCTCAGTATTAGAGTAAGAGTGTGTGTGCACTTGTGGGTATAAGAAGGGGAGGAGTGGTAGAGAATGAAGCAAGGGGGTGGGGAGGCCCCAGGGAAAGGATAAGACGTGGAAGACCCTACATTCCTTTGGTTTTGTGTGTTAGGCCAGTGTTTGCCAGAATGCATGCTATGGAAAAATAGTTCCGTTAGATGTTCAGTGAAGAAAAAGCTTTTCCAGTCAAATTATGTGAGAAAAGCTCTTTTCTTCAGCTCCTCTTTAGGAGTTACAATAATCATTAACATAATAAAGGCTTGGATAAAGATAAGAACCGCAAAAAAAAAGCTTGTTTACCTTGTTTCCCCATTAGCTTTCTATGGGTAGCTTTCTTTAAAAACCAGCAGGACAGTCACTTCTCAGAAGCAGGATATGAAGCACTGAAGTAGGTGATAAAAAATTCATGGGAAGTTTCTAAGGTGAGTAATAGGATTTGTTGGCTGGAAAGTTCAGAAAATAATCAGTGTGGAGCATGGACTGGAGAGGGAAAGACTGATGAGAAGGTTATTTCTGTCTAGAAAATGATGAGGTCTGAGCCAGGGCAGGGGCAATAGTAATGGAAAAGAAGGGGTGGATTAGGGCCTTGGAGATTGTTTGGGTGTGGAGAGGGAGAGAAAAGGAGGCAGGTTTCTGGTTTGAGTCGCTGGGTGGATTAGGTGCCTTTCATGGAATAGAGGAAACCTGGAGGATGAGAAGTAGGTTTGGAGGGTAAGGTGATGAGTCTGGCTTTGGATATGGAGGGCCTGAGGCATCTGTGAAACAAGTAGAGAGAAAGCTTTGGGGGATATTAGATTAGAGTGGTAGGAAAAGTCAAGGGAGTGAATGAACTCTGCCAGAGGAAAGAGAGAGTGAGGAGCTTTGTGGAAGACTCTTGAATAGTCCTCTAATTCTGAAAAAGAAGAGCATGGGCCCCAAAGGTAACTGAAGCCTAGAAGGGAGGGATTAGCCAAAATCACACAATAGGATGTTGATGTGAAGGCTGTGATGATTTCATCATTGGAAGTACTTAACATCCATTTCCTCTTACTATCCCGTTGGTCTGTGGCCCTCACTGTCAGTGGAACCACAGTTGTGAAGGCTCTCTATATTTTGAAAACTTCAGCCCTTGAGTGATGGAAATTAACATGTATTATCGGTCTCCCATATGCTAGGCATTATTTAGGTGACTCCTCATAACACACCTCTAAGAAGGCCACTATTTGCCCCACTTTGTAGATGAGAAGACAGAGGTACGGAGACAAGTAACTTGCTTAAGATCACAGAGAGGAGGCCTGTTAAAATAGGTCAGATGAAAGAGGGTCAGTGTGGTTGGGATGCTGTTTGGTAGGACGCAGGAGTTTGGAAATTAGGTATTTATATTTAGGGTTTGTTTTTAAATTTTTTTTAGCGTTTATTTATTTTTTTTTCAACGTTTTTTATTTATTTTTGGGACAGAGAGAGACAGAGCATGAACGGGGGAGGGGCAGAGAAAGAGGGAGACACAGAATCGGAAACAGGCTCCAGGCTCCGAGCCATCAGCCCAGAGCCTGACGCGGGGCTCGAACTCACGGACCGCGAGATCGTGACCTGGCTGAAGTCGGATGCTCAACCGACTGCGCCACCCAGGCGCCCCTTTTAGCGTTTATTTTTAAGAGACAGAGAGAGATAGAGCATGAGCAGGGGAGGAGCAGAGGGAGAGGGAGACACAGAATCCAAAGCAGGCTCCAGGCTCTGAGCTGTCAGCACAGAGCCCAATGAGGGGCTCAAACTCACAGACCATGATATCATGACCTGAGCCAAAGTTGGACCAACCGAGCCACCCAGGCGCCCCTGGTGTTTGTTTGTTTTAAATCATGTTAAAACTTGGAGTACAGAGCACTTCAGTGAATAAAAGTCTCACTGTTTGGACCTTTACCCACCAATCAGATATGGACCTAAGAAGTAGGTATTGAATAGTAGTGGGCAGGAGTGATTGATTCAGTTGGCTGGTCTTTCCTTTCCTACTCAGCTGACTTGGAGCTAGATGAGGTGGAAGACTTCCTCGGGGAGCTCATGACGAACGAATTTGATACGGTTGTGGAGGATGGGAGTCTGCCCCAGGTGAGCATATCATGGACACAACTGCCATTTCCCTGCCTGGTCTTTCTTCTCCCTGTTTTTAGGCCAAGACTCTTGGCTTTAACCAATACTTTCTGGAGTCCTGAAGAAGAACCTTCTGTGACTCCCTTTTGCCTAAAGGAAAAAGTCTAGTCTTTCAGGTCTTTCCAAACACTGCCCCTTCTCTTTTATTTCTCTCCATACATCATTCTCATCCAGGTCTGTTCTTCACCCCCATCCCAAGGGCAAGTCAGGCCAGGTGTATTTCCACCCCTGCATTACTGCCCATCAATTCCTGCTGGGATGGACTTCCCTTTTACCTCTCCCATCTTTCAAACCCAGTTCTAGTATCTTCCTTGCTAGAAAGCCTTCCTTCCATTATTCAGGCCCTTATCTGAGCCCTTCATATATGGTTCCTTCATTAGTGAACTCTTGGGGGAAGAATGCCCTGTTCTTTCCTGGAAAATTCCAAACCCCTCCCTACTCTTGTTGCAAACACGGGCTGGTTGTATTGTAGGTTCTTTAAAAATCCAAGCTGATTGAATGTTTTCTTGGTAGGTGAGCCAGCAGCTACGAACCATGTTCCACCACTTCCAGAGGGGTGATGGTGCTGCTCTGAAGGAGATGGCCTCCCACATCACCCAAAGAAAGTGCAAGGTCAGAGCCACTGCAGTTACAACAGCCAGAGAGACGGATGAAGATGATGCGGACAGCGTGGAGGAGATGGAGGTGAAGGGGGTGCCCTTTGGGTTGGGAGATATGATGTCTTTAGTTTTCTGGGAAATCAGTTTCACAGGAAAATGATGGGGGTGGGGTTGTATTATCCAGAGAGGCCAGGGAACTTTCCTAAGGTCACACAGCCAATCCTGGCAAAGCTGGGAGAGCCTGGGTCTCCAGTGGCCACAGCCAGGAGGTGTATTTAGCTCTCTCCTATATTTCTCCTCCAGGTCACAGCTATGAATGATGGGGCAGCTACAGATGGGGTTTGCCTCCAGCCTGAATCCTCTGGTCCAGACTCCCAGACTATTAAAGAAGAGGATATAGTGGAGGATGGCTGGACCATTGTCCGGAGAAAGAAATGAGTAGGGCTGGATATGGTTTGGCCCTTGCTTGCTAGTTGTTTTGACACTTGTTTGTAGGGGTTTGGGGGACGGTTGTGGACTTCTGGACTGGTTGCCCCATCTCCACCCTCTCCCAGTTCCCCTGTCCAGTTTCCTCTAGTGGAAGAAGAGCTTTAGGGTCCTTGCTCTTGAGGTAGTGGGACCTGGTTCATCACACTCCCTTGGGCCTTAAGTTACTGGCTGCACGATGAAGCCTGGTTTGCTAGCACATTCTTGGGTACAGTCAGTATGAAGAGGGAGGGATGAGTGGGTGTGGGCGTTACTGGAGGAGAAACTAAATACTGGTTGGCAATAGCCAGGTGGATTTGTGAAGGAGAGGACCAGTACTCCTGCTGGGTCAGGAGTGGTGAGATAAATGTGCAGACCAGAAGCGAGATGAGAAGTGAAGACGTGAACGAAAATAGCTATGGTACTTCTCCCTCTTTTCCCTCTGTTCCCCGCCCCCATACACAGAACAGTTCTGTACCCCTGCCCAGAAATTGGAACCTCCCAGGAACACTCCCTTCCTGCAGCCCAGCCTCCAGCCCTGGGTTCCTTCAGGAAGTCTAAGATTTGGGGTAGGTGGTGAGTTTGGGGGACCTTGGCTTTGTTTTCTGTCTTCTCCAGCCTCTTTCCATACTCTTATCCAAGTCCAGAGATGAGGCTTAAAACCTCAATAAATAGTACCTTATTGTTTAATCTGTGGCTTGACCTGTGAATAGCCTTGGAATCAGCCTTGTAGGAGCTGGGCCTCAAAGCTCAGCAAGGGAGAGGTTTCTGGGTCCACCCTAGCAGCCTGTTACTTTGAACAAACAGTTGGACAAATGGAGCACAGCAGCACTCTGAAAGTTTCCGTAAGCCTGAAATAAACTGTATTTTTTTAAAAAAACAAAACAAAGAGTATCCATTGTTCTCCCCCCATTCCCCTGTCCTGCCCTGTGGCCCTGCCATGGGTCTGGACGATAAAATACTGGGTAGCCTTGGGGCCGGGTAGAAGCTGTAAGCCATGGGAAAGGCAGGAGGGGTCTTGTCACCACCCCATGTAACATATGTGTGAAGATACTAGCTGAGGGGGCACAGGTGGGCCAGGGCCGTGGGGTCAGTGGCAGAGCTGGCACTTGAATCCAGATCTCCTGCCTCCAGTGCTTTGGGGGGAATTGGGTGGAGGCAGGATCTGTAGGGTGTTGAGGGGATGAGGGAAAAACGGCCTAATTCAAGGGGGTCTAGCAACAGCTCCCACCCTCCCTGGGGACAGGGATTTAAAAAAATTAACATCACTGTAGGAATTATTTTTTAAAAGCCCATGTTTTGTGAAAAGAATTAAAAAACCCAAGACCCAGCACTGGGGATTGAAAGTGCCCATGATGGGAGTTCAAGTATTGACTGAGCTGGGAGGGAGGGCCCTGGGGCCCCCAACTGGACATGGGCAGTTAGAGTGTGGGGGAGGGGCCCCAGTTCCCCCCAAACCCTCTAGGTCTTGTCTCGGGTCTGGGGAGCTTCAGAGGGTTCAGCAGTGGCTCCTGAAGCTGCCACTGGTGCCTCTTCCATCTCCTTGTCCTCAGACAGTGTGGGCCCTGGGCAGAATGTGTCCCCACGGCCTGCCCGACCAAGCACTGCCATCCAGCGCCGCTGCAGCTCCTCTGTCTCAGGGCTGAAGTACCAGCTCAGGTGGCTCTGGGTGATCTTGAAGACGTGCCTTCGGTCAGGCCGCTCCCCTGCCTCAGGAGGCCCCACCTCAAAGCCAATGAGGGGCAAGCTGCGCTGGGCTTTCACATCCTAGGGAACAGGACAGAGCTGAGATCGCCTTGGGGCTGGGCTTCTCACTAGTTTTGTATCTGCTGAACCCCTCTTTTCCTTCCCCTGCTCAGGAACCTTCCATGGCTCCAATGACAGCAACAGAAAAATGTCAACTGAGGTTAGCATGCAGGCTGGATCAAATACCTGTTTCCTCCCACAACCAAAACCAGTTGGGCTAGTCTCTTTAGCATATACCAGATAATGTTTGCAGGACTTCATCTAGACTATTGCCTCCATCTGCATGTTCTTCCCCATTCCAAACTGGACCTAGAAGTGCTTAGCCTCCACTCTGACTTCCTCTAGGAAGCTAGCCTCGCCACTCACCCCACTTTTCCCTACACATGTTGGCCCACAATCGCTCCTTGTCTCTAGTGGTCTTTTTCTCACAAGGGTAGGGGTTCTGATTTTCCCTTAGGCTCACCCAATCCCCCAAGGCCAAGGAGAGGTCAAGGACTGAAGGGGAAGAGAAGCATCCTGGTTTTGCCAGGTGGCTGAAAGGACCTGAAGGAATAGGATGCACACCTGAGGGGCTCCATAGATGTACAGCACCAAGGGTTCGTTCTCAGGGACCACGAACCATGCCTTGTGCCAGCCTTTCCCACCTTTCTCCATGTAGTGTAGGAAGCTGCAGATGACGCTGTTCTCCGCAGCCACTGAGGCCTGTTTCTGTGGCCAGAGACATGGGGGACATCAGTGTTGATAGAAGGCCTGGACTGGCTCCTCATGGCTTTGACACCCCCTCAGCATAGGGACTGATAAAGCTGAAGCTCAGATGGCAGGAGTGTTTTGCCCAGTGCCCCCCACCCCCAGTGAGTTAGAATCGAGATGGAAAGCCAGGCCTTGTCTGCTGAACTCCCACCATGGCTGCTGCCTCTTAACAGTTGGTGGGAGGGAGGGAGGGAGGGGTGTACAACTCTCAGCAGGGGCACCTAAATGCCAGTCAGGCATTCCTTCTTCCATCGGTTCATTTATTTCTCAAGTCATTTACGCATTTTCACCTCACCTTTTTTTTTCATCGTTCATCATACATTCATTCCTCACATTTAACAAGAGGCAACTTAGCATTGTGGTGAAGGGGACTGGGGAGCTGGGTAAGGCAGTCTGGCTCAGGATCCCAGCTCTAGATGAAAATGTATCGACTTGGAAGGAGAGCATATAGGCATGTTGTAAGGATTAAGTGAGTTAATGCAAAGTGCTTGGAATAGTGCCTAGCATAGAGTAAGCATTCTTTAAGTGTTAAATACCTCAATTTGGTTAAAAAACAAAACCAAAAATGTGTGTATGTGCATGCTACAGCATAACTATTAACAATGGTAATCCAGTGGGTAGAAGGAATATGGTGTTTTTATTATTTTGTTTATATTGTCTAATTTTCTTCAGTGCACATATTCTACTTTATAATAAGAAAAGGTAATTTGTTCATTGAAAAACCATCCTAGCTCTGCCACTCACTGGCTGTGTAACTTGGGCAAATAGCTCCCTGGGCCTCGGTTTCCTCATTTGCAACACAGGGACAGTAATAGCATGGATAGATTGGTTGCTGTGAGGATTAAATATTTAAAGCACTTAAATAAAAATTAGTTTTTCACTCATTCTTGCACTCATTTTACTCACTCCAAGCCTGTGTCACTTGCTTAGTGGATGCATAAGGCACCCTGGCATTTCAGAGATGCCCAGGCATCAGTCACACTGGGTGGGTGACTGGAGCCCATGTGGTCCAGTGTGGGGGTGTTAGTCAGGGACCTGGCTCTTACCTCCAGGATGGACCTCCGGCGCTGGGGTGTATGCTGGCTGCAGGCTGGGCTGCTCCCAGGAACCCCATGCAAGGCCACGTAGCAGTCAGTGCACACACGGTTAGAGCGGTTGTTGTCATAGATGAGACGGGCCCGGAACTCGGAACACTTCCCACAAACCACCTGGGGTGGCAAGTGGGCAAAAACAGCCTGGTTCCCGCAGATCTTTCCCTTCAGTGTACCAACTCCCACAGTGGACTCATGGCCTCCCCTAACTTGGAAGGTAACCCACTCAGAAGTGGGCCTTTGGACTGTCAGCCTGTCCCCTCCCTAGCTCTGCCCCTGTCTGCCAAAACTCACATGCCCGCAGGCCTTGCAGTGGTGCCTGCGTTTGGTGATGGAATTGAAGGGCTCCTGGCAGCGCATGCACATGGTGACTTCCTTTTCCCGGATGGGTGTAGGTGCCCGCTTCCCAAGATCCACGTTCTGGAGAGAGGGCCAGGTCCCAGGTCAGAGACGACTACTCCCCAGCCCAGTCCAGCCAGCCCCTGCCCACTGCCCCAAGGCTTGGAGCATCATTGGAGGCAGCAGATACATTCAGAAGACCTGCCTATGAATCCTTGCTTTGCCCCTACCTCACTGTGCTACTGAAGCCAAGTCATTTTTACTTTCTGGGCCTAGGTTTTCCCATCGATTTCTCTGTGGCCATACCAACAGATTGTACTTCCGAGGTCATGTACTGCCTCTCTGGTCTTTACTCTCTGGGAAGGGGCGAGGATCATTTCAAGATAAAGTGGGAACTTGGAGGCCTGGAAAGGGTCCCAGTGCAGGGGAACGGGTGGGGACTCTTACTGGAGAGTTAGGGGGTGTGTCTTCATCTTCCCTGTTTGTTGAGTTCAACAGTTTGAAGGTCTCCAGCGTCTGTTCATGCTTCAAAAGAGTGGAGTTGATGGCCTGTGAAGGAGGTTGTAAAAAATAAGAGGTCAGGTCACCTCACAACCCACGCATTTCCACCCTCACCTTCCTATGACGGCCTGGAATCAGAAAAGTTGGCTTCTAGGTCTACCTCTACCCCTTGCTAGGCACGTGATCTTAAGCAAGCCTCAACCCAAATCCAAGTCTCTGTTCTTATATTTATGAAATGGGGGAGGCGATCAGTGGTTGAGAAACCTCAGAAGGTCTTCCTGGCCACTGTCTTGGCTTAAGATTTTACAGGGCTTAACTCCTTGGGGTTATACCCTCAGTGGAGCCAGCCTTCTAAAGGAAGAATTTGTGAGTTTACATTTAACCTTTGGATTTCAGTTTGCCTATCTGTAAAACTGGGATGGTAAAATTTGTTGGAAAGCAGGTGTCTAGGCCCATTCTGGTCTGACATGAGTTTTAGGGGAGAATCCACCAACCCCAAGGAGACCTATTAATATTCCTCCAGCCCCCTACCACAAAGCTTTCTTGGATGTTACCTGGACCCAGTCTTTCTTCTCCTCCTCAGTCCTTGGGGGGAGAAAAGAAAAATGCTGGGTTAGGCAGGCCAACCAAAACCAACTGGAGTGGTAACAAGCAAGTTATTTTGGAATCAGGCAGACCTGGGTTTGAACCTCTGGTCCTTAACTTTTTGTGTGACCTTAGGCGAGTCATGTAGCCTGAGTTTATTTGTTCAACAGTTACTAATACTTTCCAGACTCTGTGCTAGGAACCTGGGGCTTAGAGAGGACCATACCCTCAAGGAGCTCATGGTCTAGGAGGGGAGATAGGGATGGTACAGGGGGATCAGTACTGTGACAGAGTGAAAATAGGGCTGAGAAGCCCAGAAGAAGAGACCTGCCCCAGCCTGCAATTTGGGTGGGGGCTGTTAAGGAAGGTTTCTTCAAGGAGGTGCTGGGCCTCAGGTAGAGGATTAAGGGTGAGGTGTGTGTAACAGTATGGAACATATAAGAAAGCATAAATAGCTCCCTGTTGCTGGAATGACAAGTGTGAGAAAGGAAGGCAATTTGTTTTTCTTTAATCCATTTTCTTTTCCATTTTATGTGGAGATAATTATCAGTCTGGGTTCTCAGCAGTAACTGAGGTGACATGTAAAGTGCCCAGCACAATCCTTGGTCCACTAGCTGCTCAATCAGTGTGAGTTACCCCTTTCTTTCACCTTCCATTCCTACTTTCCCTGTCTGTCCTATAGTCTCCAAGGCTGCTGCTGTGGTGCAGTCCCATAAACTGCTCACTAGGCATAGGACCTGGTTTCTTGGCTGTGTCCTGCCTGGTGTCTTCTAATCCCCTTCCACATGTACACTCCAGACATCAAAAGTACTTTTCTAATATGAAAGTCTGGCTACATCTTTAAAACCACTTCATGAAAAATTAAGGATATGAGTTAATATTTAGCTACAAGAATGTCCATTGCAATGCTATTTATTGTGGGAAATTGGAAGCAGCCTAAGTGTCTAACAACAGGGGATCAGATAAAATAAATGATGGTACATCATTACTGTCAGACAACATAAGTGGTGTAGAAAGCTGTTTATAATATGTTAAGTGAAAACAACATATATAAAATACACATAGCATTCCATGTTTATTTAAAAACATGACATGAGTGTTTACATTTGTCGCAACACACTGATGGCATGCATTTAAGACCTGTGCATTTCACTGTATGAAAATCTGTCCTCAAGAGAAGGAAAGGACATTAAACAAATACTGAACTCTAGTTAATAATATGCATGCCAGGCGGGCCTGGGTGGCTCAGTCGGTTAAGTGTCCGACTTCAGTTCAGGTCATGATCTCACAGTTCGTGAGTTCGAGCCCCATGTTGGGCTCTGTGCTGATAGCTCAGAGCCTGGACCCTGCTTTGGATTCTGTCTCTCCCTCTCTCTGCAACCCTCCCTCCCCACCCCCTCATGCTCTGTCTCTCTCTCAAAAATAAACATTAAAAAAAATAATATGCACACCAAAGTCTTCAGGGGTGAGGTGTAGTGATGTCTGTAACTTCATTTGAAATGCATGTAAAAAAAAATCAGATGGATTGGTGGATGGATAACAGGATAGATTAGTGGGGCGCCTGGGTGGCTCAGTGGGTTAAGCATCTGACTTTGGCTCAGGTCATGATCTCGCAGTTCATGGGTTTGAGCCCCGTGTCAGGCTCTGTGCTGACAGCTCAGAGCCTGGAGCCTGCTTCGGATTCTGTGTGTGTGTCTCTCTCTCTGTTCCTCCCCCGTTCATACTCTGTCTCTCTCTCTCAAAAATAAATAAAGCTTAAAAAAATTAAAAATAAAGAGGATAGATTAATGATAAAATATATGTAGCACAGTGTTAACACTTGTAGAATCTATATGGTGGGTTTACAGTTCACTGTATAATTCTTTAAACTTTTCTGTATTTTGGAACATTTTCATAATAAAATATAGAAAGAAAGCATTGTGTGTTTCTGTGTGTACACATACACATACATGCAAATAGAGGAAAGGCCAGTGGTGAAGTATATCATGTCTGTAATTTACTTTAAAATGGTTCAGCAAAGGATTTATATGGCAAAATGTCAATAGTTGTTGACTCTTAAGTCAGTGGTTCCAAACCCAGGTGCACTCATTAAACCATCAAGGGAGCTTTTAAAACTTCTCATGTTCAGGGGCTACACCCCAAATTAAATCAGACTTGAGGGTGGGTGTCAGACATCAGTATTTTTTTTAAGATGTTATTTTTAAGTAATCTCTACATCCAATGTGAGGGTCAAACCTATAACCCCAAGATCAAGAGTCACATGCTTTATTAAGTCAGCAAACCACCCCTCAGGCATCAGTATTTTTTAAAAGCTCCCCAGCTGATTCCTGTGTTTTCATGGTTGAGCACCAGTTGTCTAAATGGTAGGCATATGGGTGTTTGTATTTGAAATTTTCATTAAAAATTTTTTTAAGTTCATTTTTTTATTTTGAGAGAGATAGAGAATGCAAGCTGGGGAGGGGCAGAGAGAGAATCCCAAGCAGGCTCCACACTGCCAGCACAGAGCCCAATGTGGGGATCGAACTCACGAAACTGAGTTCATGACCTCAGCTAAAACCAAGAGTCAGACGTTTAACTGACTGAGCCATCCAAGCGTCCCTCATTAAAAAAAAAAAAATTTCTTTAGGGGTAGTACAAGCAATTACAAAGCAAACCCTCCATGCCTGTCTTTTGCCACCTAGGAAACCCTACACTGCTTAGTGCTCCTTTCTGGCCCCAGCATCTCTGCAGCAACCTCCCTCCCAACCTCCCAGCAGAAGACATGTCTGAGTCATGTGGCTTGTCACTCAGGCTATGCTGAGCCCACTGCTGGTTGTACCAATGATTGGCTTAGTTCCTACCAATGATTGGCCAGCTTCCTGGCCTCAGGCTTCTGGATGCTCTTTCAGTCTCCCAGAGCTTCAAAGCCAACACCCATGTCTCATCTTCTAGGAGGATGCCCTCTAGCCATATTCATCTCTCTTTCCTGACTCCATGCAGTCCCAGCAATGAGGGTTCTGACTCTCATTTCTCACTTCCTTGCAGCCTGTCAGAAACAGGTCTTCTATCCATATGCATCCATTCTCTGGCCCTGACCTTGACCTCGATAGTCTATCACTTGGGCCCTCAGAAGACAGCATGAACTCACTCTATTTCCAGCTCTGTTCCTTTGTAGCTATGAGATCTTGGGAAAGGTACATAACTCTTCTGTGCCTGGGTTTGCTCATCTGTGAAATGGGGTTGATGGCAACAGTAGCTACTTCAAGGGTTGTTTTAAGGATTCAGCTAGTCAATTTAAACATAAATTGTCTAAGTTAAAATTAAAACACTGCATAGCATAAGAGCAAGTCTTCACTAAATGTGAGCTATTATTATAATCAAGTAGAGGACGGATATGAAATCCCCTTTGTTAAATGGCTGGCCATTATTTTTAAATGTTATTTTAAAAAGTTTTATTTTAGAAAATTTCAAGCATACAAAAAAGACAGGATAGCACAAGTTCACTAAATGTATGCCTACTATATAAATGCAAATTTAGAAAATCTTTTGCTATATTTACTTCATATATATATATTTACATATAGTTATATATGTATGTGTATATGTGTGTATATGCATATATGTATGTATTTGGGGTTGATAAATCATTTAAAAATAAATTATAGATATCATGATACTAAATCCTCAGCATGCATCACCAAAAATCAAGGCCATTCTCCTATATAACCACTATACCATTATCACACCTGAAAAAGTAATAATTACTCAACAGCTATTGTTCAGTTTACATTTAGATTTTCCCTATTGTCTTGCAAATGTCTTTTAGGATTTTTCTCAAATTAGGCTCCTACCATGGACCAAGCATTGCATTTGGTTGTTATTTGTCTTAAATATCTGAATCTATAATAAACTGTTGTTATTATTCCTATTTCGATTAATATCTCATTGTTCCCTCTCCTCTAACAAAACCCACCAGAAGAGCAAGCCTGCATCTTTGGGGAAAGGTGCCCATGCTTCCTCTGAAACAGTCTCTTCCTTGGTTGGAGTTGGGAGGTGGGTAGCCTGGCATTAGGGTAGATTGCTTCATATCTGAAGGGAAAGAGGGGGCTGGAGGGAAGGTATAGGTAAGGGCAAGTACCTAGCCTGGAGCTCCAGGGAGCGCTGCTTTCCTGACACCAGGAAGGTCCGAGGCAGATTGAGGTTGGAGCTTTCCTTTAGCTGAATGGAGGGAGAAAGAGGCTTTGTGAGTACTAAGCTCCACAGGGCCCTTACCCTCTGCACACATGCACACAAAGACTCAGGGTCAAAGTCAGAATGACTTTATTCCTCCCAGCACCAAGGCCCCACTCCAGGTCACCATCTCCCACCTCCTGGTGCTCACCTCCATGCCATCTACATCAATGCGTGCCCGCACGCTAAACTTCTGGCCAAGGAGCCGCAGCCTGGGCACGCAGTAAAGGAGGCGGTCGTTGAACTAGGAAGGAAAAGTTTTGGGATGTAAGTGTGGAGGACCCAGGAGAGGTGTGGCCCAGCTCCCTACCCTTATAGGACTCCTGGAGCTTTATTGCTGGGGACTCAAGGCAATAGATGGAGAAAGCACAGCCCAGATTGGGCACAAGGGTCACAAGGAAAGAGCCTAGGCATGGGAGTCACTTCCTAGTTGGGTGACCTTGGGCTAGTCACTTGTAAGTCTTAGTTACATCACCTGTAAAAAATAGTGAAGATACAATGAAAAATAGAGGACAGAATGGCTCCAGGAGGTACAGACTTGAGTGAGTACCAAGTCAATGTGTGCAAGCCCACACCTGGCACTTACTAATATGAGGTATCGGTCTTGAGTGGTCCCATTCTTTGCTGACAGCTTAAGGATATGGCCTTCTTTTATGAGCTCTTTGGTGGGGCTGACAATGTCTTCCTCACCCCCTAGCAGCTCATATACCTTCAGCAGCTTGTGCATTCGCTCCTGGCAGGAGACAGTAAGCAAAAGGCAGGGTTGGAGTGCTGGCCTTCCCTTACATGTCCAGAAGTCACAAGTCCCCCAGACAGAGACACCACAGGTGGGTGGCCAAGGAAGGACAGGGGCTAGAAGGGCCACTCACCATTTTGCGGATGGCAGCGTTAGAGTGCTCTGCTGCTGTGGCTATCAGCTCCAGAGATTCTGTGGGCAGAGTGGGAGGTCAAATGGGAGACTAGCAGAGAAGAGGCTCTTGGGGGTTTCTTTGCTCCCTGAACACCTCCTCCTGGCCTGACCACATCCTTCCCATCCCAGAAAGCACCAGCCTCAAAGAGGTCTATAGCAACATCACTTAAAATCAGAAAATGCCACAACAGCAGAATCACAGTGCATGGAATAACTGGCAGTGAATAAAATGAAAGCTTAACAGGATTATTTTTTGCCATTAAAAATAACAACAATAATAATTACATATGTAACTGGAAAGAAACATATCCATGTTAAACAAATTGTCTCTGGATGGTGGGACTATGGGTGGTTTTATTGTGTTCTTTAGATTTTTCTGTTTTTCCATATTTTTGACAAAGAACATGTATTACTTTTATAACCAGGAAAAAGTCATATAAAGAAAGAAAGTGATGAGCCTACTCTTTGTCTCAATAATTCAGATTATAGGAATCTCTACCAAGAAAATACACATTCTAATCAACAAAACTGATAAACCCCTAGCCAGACTCCTCAAAAAGAAGGGGGAAAGGACTCAAATAAACAAAATCACAAATGAGAGAGGAGAAATAACAACCAACACCACAGAAATACAAACAGTTATAAGAGAATATAATGAAAAACTATATGTCAACAATTTGGACAACCTAGAAGAAATGGATAAATTCCCAGAAACATATAACTTACCAAAAATGAAGGAGGAAGATATAGAAGATATGAACATACTGATTATTAGCAAGGAAATTGAATTGGTAATCAAAAAGCTCCCAACAAACAAAAGTGCAGGACCATAATGGCTTCATAGGCGAATTCTACCAAACATTTAAAGAAGAGCTAATATCTATTCTTAAACTATTCCAAAAAAATTGAAGAGGAAGGAAAACTTACAAATTCATTCTATGAGGCCAGCATTACCCTGGTACCAAAACCAGATAAAGACACCACAAAAAACAGAACTACAGGCCAATGTCTCTGTTGAACATAGATGCAAAACTCCTCAACAAAATACTAGCAAAATGAATAAAAAAATACATTAAAAGAATCATTCACCACAGTCAAGTGGATTTATTCCTGGGATGCAAGGTAGATCAATATTCACAAATCAATCAACGTGGTACATTACAGTAACAGGAAACAGGATAAAAAACATCTGATCACTTCAATAGATGCAGAAGAAAAACATTTGACAAAGTACAACATCCATTCTTTTTTAAAAAATTTAATGTCTATTTTTGAGAGAGGGTGTGCACGCGCAAGTGGGGGAGGGGAAGAGAGAGGGAGATACAGAATCTGAAGCAGGCACCAGGCTCTGGGCTGTCAGCACAGAGCCCAACGTGGGGCTCGAACTCACAAACCGTGAGATCATGACCTGAGCCGAGATTAGACGTTTAATTGACTGAGCCACCCAGGTGCCCCCAATATTCATTCTTGATAAAAACCCTCAACAAAGTAGGTTTAGAGGGAACATTACTCAACATAATGAAGACCATCTATGAAAAACCCACAGCAAACATCATACTCCATAAGGAAAAACTGAGAATGTTTCCCCTAAGGTCAGGAACAAGACAAGGATGCCCACTCTCTTCACTTCTACTCAACATAGTACTGGAAGTCCTAGCCACACCAATCATGCAACAGAAAGAAATAAAAGGCATCCAAATTGGTAAGGAAGCAATAAACTTTTCACCATTTGCAGATAACATGATACTACATCTAGAAAATGCTAAAGACTCCACCAAAAAAGTACTAGAACTGACAAATCAATAAAGCCACAGGATACAAAATCAATGTATAGAAATCTGTTGCATTTCTATATACTAATAATGAAGAAGCAGAAAGAGAAATTAAGAAAACAATTCCATTTACAATTGCACCAAAAATAATAAATAAAGTACCTAAGAATAAACTTAACCAAAGAAGTGAAAGACCCGTACTCTGAAAACTTCTATTGTATTTTATACACTGATGGAAGAAAGTGAACACAACACAAATAAATGGAAAGACATTCCATGCTCATGAATTAGAAAAACAAATATTGTTTAAATGGCTATACTACCCAAAGCAATCTGTACATTTAATGCAATCCCTATCAAAATACCACCAGCATTTCTCACAGAGTTAGAACAAACAATTCTAAATATGTATGGCACCACAAAAGACCCCAAATAGCTAAAGCAATCTTGAAAAAGAAAAACAAAATGGAGGTATCACAATTCCAGACTTCAAATTATATGACCAACCTGTAGTAATCAAAACAATATGGTACTGGCACAAAAATAGACACATAGATCAATGGAACAGAATAGAAAACCCAAAATAAATCCACAATTAAATGGTCAGTTAATCTTTGACCAAAGTAGGAAAGAATATGCAATCGGAAAAAGACAGTCTCTTCAACAAATGGTGTTGGGAAAACTGAACAGCCACATGCAAAAGAATGAAACTGGACAATTTTCTTACACCATACACAAGAATAAGTTCAAAATGGAGTAAAGACTTAATGGGAGACCTGAAACCGTAAAAATCCTGGAAGAGAGCATAGGAAGTAATTTCTCTGACATTGGCCATAGCAACTTCTTACTAGATATGTCTCCTGAGGGAAGGGAAACAAAAACAAAAATAAACTATTGGGACTACATCAAAACAAACAGCTTCTACACAGCAAAGGAAACAATCAACAAAACTAAAATACAATTTACTGAATGAAAGAAGATATTTGCAAATTACATCTTTGTAAAAGGGTTAGTATCTAAAATATATAAAGAACTGATACAGCTCAATACCTCAAAACCAAATGATCTAATTCAAAAATGGGCAGAAGACATGAACAGACATTTCTCCAAAGAAGACATAAAGATGGCCAATAAACATATGAAAAGATGCTCAAATCACTGATCAAGGAAATGCAAATTAAAACCACAATGAGATACCACCTCACACTTTTTCAGAATGACTAAAATCAAAACACAAGAAATTGGTGAGGAGGTGGGAAAAAATAACCCTTGTGCACTGTTGGTGGAAATGCAAACTGGTGCAGCTATTGTGGAAAACAATATGGAGGTTCCTCAAAAAGTTAAAAATAGAACTACCCTATGATCCAGTAAGTGCACTACTAGGTGCTTACCCAAAAAATACAAAAACACCAATTCAAAGGGATACATGCATGCCAATGTTTATAGCAGCATTATTTACAATAGCGAAATTATGAAGGTGGCCTAAGTGTCCATTAATAAATGAATGGATAAAGATGTGGTATTTATATATAATGGAATATTATTCATCCATAAAAAAGAATGAAATCTTGCCATTTGCAATGACATAGATGGAGGTAGAGGGTGTAATACTAAATGAAATAAGTGAATCAGAGAAAGACAAATATCCTATGATTTCACTCATATGTGGAATTTAAGTAACAAAACAAATAAGCAGAGGGAAAAAATAAGAGAGAGACAAATCAAGAAAGAGACTTCTAATGATATAGAACAAACTGATGGTTACTTTAGGGTGAGGGATGGGTTATATAGGTAATCGGGATTAAGGAGTGCACTTGTTTTGATGAGTATTTAGTGATGTATAAAATTGCTGCATCACTATATTGTACACCTGAAATTAATATAACACTGTATGTTAACTATACTAGAATTAAAATAAAAATTCAATAAAAAATATATGTTCTATGTACAAATACACTTTCATTGCAGTGATTTTTACAACAGTGTCAACCAGAAAGAAAAATGTTCAACTGTAGGGGTTCAGTTAAATAAATTAATGTGCATTCATATAGTGGAATACTAAACAACCTTTACAAATAATGCTTATAATTTGTCAAATGCTCAGGATATTTTAAGAAAAGGATAACAACTTGTATATACTGTGTGATCTTGATTTTGCAAAATATATGTGTATAAAAAATACCAGGAAGAATATATTTCAAAATGTTCATCATGCTTATTCCCTGGGGGCTTTTATCACAGGTGATCTTTTTCCCTACCTCTTTTGTCTTTCCTATAATTTCCATATTTCCTACAGTGACCAGGAATCATCAGGAAAAAAAAAAACTTGGAGTAAGTCCCTACACATCCCCATACAGTAACAAATCCTACTAGTGCTTGAGGGCCTGCTATAGCTGTACTGCACTCCACTCTTGTCTGTATGGTGCTGGATTTTCCCACTAAAATATACCTGTGATGGAGGAGTACACGTGCATCTGAAGAGGCAAACCAAGTCTTGGTTTTCTAGGAAGTTCTCCCTCCATGACCAAGTCTTGGTGCTCAAGATCTGTAGCCCTTGTCAGGCCTTTCAGGAGTCTCTCATCTCCAACCCCTCTTCCACCCTGGCTGCCAGAGGGTCTTTCTGACATACAGCTTGCTGTCACTCTTCTGCTTAAATCTGTCAATGGCTCCCCTATATTTGCAGGGTAAAGACCCAGCCATTTAGCCTGGCATTGAAAGCCCTGGAGATCTGACTTCTGCTGACCTCTCCAACTTTCTCCACTTGCACCTCCTTAAACATGTCCTGTCTTGCCACTCAGTCTTCTGGATTCAGCTTGCCTCCTCCAGTAAACCCGCTCTGAGTTCCCAGGCTGGGATGGGACCCTGTCTGGGTTCCCACATTCCTCTTTGCTCCCCTCTGTCCTACTAGTCACACTGCATATTCATAATGCATTTACAAATCTTCATCCCTTAGTAGACTAGGAGCTTCCAAGGATGGGGCCAGTCCTTCCACTCTCTCCAGGCCTTCCCAACAGATGCTTTGCATAAATTAGCTCCTTTCAATCCCCACAACAACTCTGTAAGATAGGTGTGATTGTGCCCTGTTTGGCCAAAATGAAGAGACAGAGAGAAGAGGTGGTGGCCTTAGGTTGTCTACCTGGGAAGCAGCTGAGTTGATATCAGAGCTGGAGCTGCTCTGCCATCTGCCCTTTCTCCCACACATTCTGCATCTCCCCCACCCCAGGGCAGGGAGCATGTCGGGTGCAAGAAGTAGGAGGTACCCAGGGAAGGGAGAATAAGACTCTGGCAAGCTGTGGGCATACAAGCTTAGACCTGCGCAGGCCATTGGGCTAAGACTAGAGGCTTTGGTATCAGGAACTCGGTCTGGAGATGTCTTATATGGAGTCCAAACTGACATTTCCAGGGGTCCAGTGTGTGTAGGCTCTGTCTGGGGGCTCAGTGTGGGGATGTCAGTCTAGGATTTCATTTGGGGGGTCCAAGTCTAGGGAGTGCAGTTTGGGGAGCTCAGTGTAGGGGCTTGGTCTGGAAGCTATGGTGGGGCTTTGGCAGTCTGGGTTTGGAGTTCAGTCTTGGGCTCAGGGTAGGCAGCCCAGGCCAGCAGTTTCAGTTGGCCTGGTTTGAGAAACCCAGTCTAGGGTCCAGGTTCCAGAGTTCAGTCTGGGAAGCAGAAGGTGGGGGAGTCAGTCTAGGGAACCAGAGATATGATTCATTGGGGCTTAGACCTTGAGGCACTTTCTGGGGCTCTACCTGGGGATTTTAGTCTGAGGGGTAAAAAGTTAGGAGGTTAGCTTAAGATCTTGGCCCAGGTAGCTTAGTGAGCATATCTTAGACTGGCTTTCAGAGATTCTCATTTTGAGTGGCTCCAGAAAACTGGACTGGGAAGTTCTTTCAGTGTGTGGGGGGGGTTCATCTTTGGGCTCAGTTTGGGGAGCTCAGTTGGGCAAGCTCAAGCTGAGGTTCATTCTGGGGGCTCATATAGGGTTGAAATTGGTCCAAAACAGGAACCTAAGTTAGGTGAACTCGATCTGGGGCTGACTTTATGGGCATTCAGTAAGGAAGGCATCAGCCAGGGCATTCAGTAATAAAAACTGCTAACATTTATTGAGCCTTTGCCATGTGCTAGGCACTGTGCTAAGAGCTTTACCTGGATTATCTCATTTATCCTCAAAACAACTCTATGAGGGAGGTATCATTATCATCCTCCTTCTACACATAAGAAAATTGAGACTGAGCAGCTTGCCCAGAGACACATAGTTGGTAAAAAGAGGTCTATCTGGTGCCCAGTTTAGGAAGATTACACTGGCAACTCATTTGGGGGTTCAGTCCAGGGAGCTCATTTGGGGAATTTCAGTTTGGAAATGTCATGCTAGGGATCCAGTGTGGAAATAAATTCTCAGAACTCAGTCCTGGAAGCTCAATGTGGATATGTGATTCTGTAGAATTCATGGGCTCTGAGTGGAGAAATGAGACAGGAGGCTTCTTCTGGGGATCCCCCTGGAAGGTTATAAAGTGTGGAGACTCAGTGTGCCAGTGAGGGGTCCTTCTTGGGTCTCAGTAGGGGGCCCAGTCTGGAGACTTCATTCTGAAGGACTCAGCCTGGGAATCTCAATCTGTGAATCCAAGGCTGGGATGTAGAAAATGGGGGGGCTGTCTGGGAGGAGTCAGTCTGGGAATTGAGACTGGAGAATATCAGACTTGGAGCATGGGTCACATAATTTTGGGGAAAATCTAGCATTAATCTAAGGGCTCAGTGAAGGGGATAGAAAATAGGGGTCTTCAGTCTGGAGATTTGGGTTAGGGAGAACACAATCTGGAGTCTCTGTTTAGAGCTGAGACTGGGCAGCTATTAAGCTTGGGGTTCCCTCTGGAGTTCACACTGGGGAACTGTAGAAATCCAGTCTGAGGGCTTGGTGGTCTTAGTCTGTGGCATGGATCAGTCTCTGACAAAAGACTCCGTCTTTTGGGCTCAGGACAGAGGGACAGTAAATTGGGGATAAATATAGGGTGTCTGAGGGACAGTAAATAGAGGATTAATATAGGGTGCTAAGTTTGGCAATACCTGTTTATAGAATGGTGGCCCATGAAGATCAGACTGGAAGTTCTTCCCACAGGGGGAATCTCCCTGTGGGATCTCAGGTTGAGAGCTCTGACTGGGAACTCACTCTCAGAGCTTAAGGTGGGGAGAACATTCTGGAGGCCCAGAACTTAGTTTGGGGAAACCAGGGTGGGGTTATATAACTGGGACCTCATACTGGATTCAGCCTGAGAGCTCAGGTTAGAGATGTCAGTTCATGGAACTACTCCCAGGGAATCAGTCTAGAAGGCTTTTTCTAGAGGTTCAGGTTATGTATCCCATTCCTGGCACTTCAGGGGGGCTCTCATTTGGGGAGAGGATTGAGGCACTTAGTCTGCAGATGTTTGTAGCATTTGGCTGTCAAACTTCCTAGGGTTCTAGCTCTTTCTAGAGGTCCAGGCTTGGTAGCAAAATGTCCTGTCTGGTGGGATGGAGGGGGCTCAGTTTGGGAAGCAGACACAGCAGTGGACAAAACTGTCTGCTTCTGACTCTTGGGGTTTCCAGGACCCCACACTTTCCTAACTTTACTCCTACCTTTAGGGTTGCTCCTTCTTAAGTCCTTTGCTGATTCCACCTCCCTCAGCTTTGTCCTTGGCCCCCATTTCTTCACCATTTACATTCACTCTCTTGGTGATTGTGGCCAACCTCACAGCTTTGAATACTGTCTATGAGCCAGTGACATCCAAATCTCTCTTCCTGGGATTTGAGACTCATCTAACTGCCTAACTGGCAGCTCACTTTGAACATGCCCAAAATCGACCTCCTAAGCTCATCTTGAGAACCATCGCCACTAACCAAAAATCTGCAAGTAATTTTTGACTCTTTCTCCCAAGCCTCACACTCATTACACCCTAGTTCTTTTGGTCCTGCTTCCAAATATAACATCCTGAATCCAACCATTTCTCACTGCTTTCACTGTTACTATCCTCATCCAAGCACTTTTCTCACTTAGATTATTACAAAGGCTTTCTGTTGGTCTCTCAGCTCCCTCTCTTGCTTTCCAAGTGATCCTGATCAAAATCTTCTCATGGCTAATCACCACACTCAGAATAAAATCCACCTCCTTATCCTGGCCTGTAAAGTCTCCAACCCTACTTCTACCATTCTACCCTCACTTGTCATGCTCAGGTCACACTGGCCCTCTTGCTTGTCCAGACATATGCAAGCTACTGCCCTCTTGCCCCTAGGAACTCGGCACCTGCTGTTGCTTCTGCCTGGAATATGCTCCTCCACAATCCACACATGGCTCCCTTCTTCTTGTCATTCAGGTATGACTCAAATATCTTCTATTCAGAGAAGCCACCCAATCTAAAGTAAGCCCCAAAGTCCCTATCATATCACCCTCTTAATCTCTGAATTACATGTAGCACCTTCTAATGTCCTCTTGTTTGTCACTTCTGTTTATTTTCTATTTGCTGTCTGTCTTGTTCACTTCTGTATCCCCTGTGCCCATGACATGCACAGAACCAAGGTGTTCAGTAAGTAGCTGCTACATTAATGAAGGAAAGAAAGGAAATAATAGTCTGGGGAGAGAAAGTTGGGGAGATTCTGGGGATCACTCTTAGAGGTATGACCCTGGGGGGGGGGTGGGCCTCATACTGGAGGAATCAGAATGAAATACTTTTCTAGTAGTTCAGTGTGTGAGGACTCAGTCTGAAGAGGGAGCATCTCAGCCTAGAGATCCAAATCTTGGAGGTAGAAAATACAGGGTTCAGTCTGGGGTGCTCAGTTCCGAAGAGGTGATTCTGTAGGGCTCTGATCAGACTTGGGAGGTTCTTTTGGGAGGTTTATTCTAGGTAGTGGCTGGTGACAGAGTGGAGGAATGGAATTCCTCTACAGGAAAGGAATGGAACCTCTAAATGTAGAGGATGGAAAGTCAGGGGCTTAGTGAGACAAATCTCTTTGTGGGGAGCTCAGCTGTGGAGATTCAGTAAAGAGGACTTGGCTTGAGGGATCGGTCTGGGCTCCTGGCCAGCTCAGTCCCTGGGGGTTGAGACTCAGTTTCATTTTGGACTTGGCACAACTTCATTTCAGCATGAGTCTAGGGGTCAGCCTTGGGGTCTTGGCCTAGAAAACAGATGGCTTTCTCTAGGGGATCATTCTGGGCATGCTTTTCAAACTTTGGGGCTCCAGTTGGGGACTTTAGACTGGGGGACTCCTGAATGTTCTGTCTGGGTACTTAGGGAAAGATCTTGACCTGGAGGTTCATCCTCCAGAGCCTTACTCCAGAGCCTCGTGTGGGCCTTTCAGTTTGGAGAACCTGTACTGGGATCTCAATTATGTGGCAATGGAAGGCTGACCCTGTGAGTTAAGTTTTGGGGGATGGGGTGGGGGGCAGGGCCCAGATGTGTGCACTCACTTTGGGCGTCCTTGCTGTCCGGGGAGCCATGGGGCAGCTTTAACAGATAGTCCTTGAGAAGCAGCTCATAGCGGGGAATGCGCTGCACAGGTTCCAGCATGTGGTGCTGCAATGTCAGGTTGCCACAGGCTTCCTCCTTCTGTGACAGGCAGAAGCAGAGGGACTCAGGCCTGGCAATAGACCTCTCACTGGGTCCCTGCAGACCTTTCCTCCCCAGTCTGCCCTATCCAGCTTCACTGCTTACCTGTACCTCGTGGATGATTACTTTAAACTGGGTGGAGCGCTCTGTCCAGGTGTTGACCAGCTCCACAGCCCGGTCAAAGTTCTTCACATACTCGCCATACATCTTGAGGAAGGGTGCCAGCTTCTGTAGGATGTCTCCGATGCGCGGATAGCGGTCCCTGGGGTGGAAGCAGGGGCTGACATGGTCCTGCTGATCCTTGTCCCCCAGAATTCTCTCAGGGTTCTAGGTCTCTAGCCACAGGCAAGCTACTGTCATCTCATTCCTGGAAATCTACTTCTTAGCCAGTCTGCTCCTCTGGAATTGCTGCTTATGTTATAAGCCAGTTAGGCCAAAAGTCTCAGCTTGACCTGAGACAATGGCCAGGGCTACCACCTACCTCAACTCTGCCCTTTGCAAGTACCAGGAATAATATATTCTGGAATACCTGCCTGGATCTCACTGCAAGGGTCACTTCATACACTTATTATTGATTCTGTGCCCAGCCTTATGCTGGGTGATTCTGAAAACACAAATGAGTCATACTTAGCCAAGCCCTGACAGGGTCACTATCTGATAAGTGAGGCAAAGTGAACAGGCCTAGTCATACTCTTCAGGAGTCACAGTCTGCTGAGGGACCTGGTCTTAGCCCTCACTGGTCACAGTCTCCTGGGGAACACACAAGAACCAGGTCTGGTCTATCCCTCAAGGGTAAAAGTCAGTTGGGGAGATGTAGGAACTGGCTTCCTTCCAGCCCTCCATGGTACAGTCTGGTGAGGGGGACACACTTTATCCTGTGGGTGTGGGGAACATGGAGATGATTTTTAAAAGGAAGTAACATGGTCTGATTGCTCAGGAAGACCATTATGGCAGGTAGACTCTAAAGGATGGATTGAAAGAGGAGAGCCTGGTGGCTGGGAGACTGCCTATAAACTCTGCCCTTCTTTCTCAGGACTCAGCTCAGGAATCACCTCTTCCTTGAATCCTTCTCTAACCCCAGACTAGGTTTGGTCCATTTGTATGGATTCATACAGCCTCCCATTCCCAGCTCTATCTTAGGTCTGATAAAAAAAAAAAAAAAAACAACAGCTCATGTTGAGCGCTTATTATATACAGGATTCTGTTCTAAGTTCTCGACATGTGTCAACTCATTTAAATCCTTAAAACAACCCTATAAGTTAGGCTATTATTATCCTCATTACATAGATGAGGAAAATGAACCACAATAATTTAAGAAACTTGCCTAATATCACAGAGCTAGCAAGTGGCAGAGCTGGAATTTGAACCCAGGCAATGTGGCTCCTAGCCTCATACTCTTAAGGGCTGTGCTGTTACAATTTTCTGAGTCCTGGTCTGTGTTTCATATTAGATTGGGAGGGCATAGAGGGAAGAACTTTGGTCTTATTCTCTTTGTGAAAGGCGGTAAGAGGAGAGGACAGGCAGGAGGAAAGGAGGGCAGACAGCCTAGATCTGGGGCCCCTCACCATTCCTCCATGCGCTTCTCTAGCTCAGGCAGCAGGAACTGCTGGTGGAAGCAATAGATGGAGCAGATGTTAGAGAAGATGCCATGGACAACATCAGCAGGGAAGGAACTGCGGTTCCGAGCTTCTTCCAGTAGCCGGGCACAGAACACCTGTGGGGCAGGCAGGAGTGTTCAGACCAGCTGGGCCTGAGGCTTGGCTGGGGAAGGGGCAGTGTTTGTGGGAAGCTCTGTGGAGCTTTGGGATCTGCATTGGTTTTGAGACTGAGGAGAGAGGGAATGGAGCTAGGCTTATATGTGGGGTTGGATTTCCGGTTGTCAAGGTTAGGACCTGGAAGTAGGCACTGGGACAATGAGAAGTCAGGAGCAGAGTCAAGACTTAGGTTCAAGGTCAGATCCATTCATTTAACATATATTTGTGAATGCCTACTGTGTGCCAGGTACTGTTGTAGTGGCTGGGATAACATAGTGAGTAAAGCAAGCAAAAGTTCCTACCCTTAGGGATACTAGTGGATTTGGGGTCAGGAATACGGCCAGAATTAGAATGAAGTTCAGGGTCTGGTTTACAGCTGGGGTAAATTCAGGATCTAGGTCAGAGTTGCAGTCAGGGCTGATTTACCCACCCAAAGTTAGCAATGAGGGTTGGTAAAAAGATTAAGCTTGGAGTCATAATAAAAATCGACTTCAGAGACAGGGTGGGGGTCAAGGTCAGAAAAGGGTCTTACCAACTCTAGATTGGTAATGGTAGGGTTGCGCTCAGGCCCTATTACTTCCTCCTGGGTACCCACCTAACAGGTCCTGGGGCCCTGGGATCCCTGAGGGGCCATTCACCTGATCCAGGAGATGGAGCCTGGAAACGTAGGCCTTCTCAGTTTGCAGGAGCTCATTGGCAATGTGGAACACCTTCTGCTGCACGGTCAACTGGAAAGAAGAGGCAACCACTCATTTATCATCCTGTGCCCTAACCTTCACCCTCAGAATTCTCTGAAGAGCTCAAATGCTACTCTAAGCCCAGTGCTACCCTGGGATAATCCCAATCTGCATCTCTAGACCCATAGCCTCCCAACTTCATCCCTGACTCCCCAGTGTACCATAAAGGCCACTCCTCAATTCTGGTGATATGCACTCTCTCACTCGGCCACTCATGCACCCAGTCATCTGCTCTCTTTATCCATTTAGAATAGTGCAGTGGTTAATTATGTGGGCCAGGAAGTCAGACTTCCTGGGTTCAGATCCTACCTCTGTCATTCATTAGCTTGCATAAGTTGTGTAACTGCTCAGTATCTAAGTCTTCTCATCTACATACACTGATAGTAACAGGACTTAAGTTCATTTGCAATTGAGATAATTTAATGATTTAATATAAGTAAAACATAGAAGACCACAAATTAAGTAGTCTATACATGTTATTTATTCACTCACTCAGTTCACTGTCAGCAAAGGCTTGCTGAGTCCCTGGAATGTGAAGAAAACATGAAAGTACCAGAACATATAAAACTCATTGCCTGTTGGCCCAGTTTCCAATTCATTGGACACATATTTGCTGAGTCCCTGGCCTCAGGCCCTACATTTGGGCTGGCTTCTGGTGAAGAAGTTGTTCTGGCTACAACCTAACTTAAGTGCAAGGATGCCTCTGAAAGCAGCCTTAGGCTGCGGGGGCACAGAAACAATTTCCTGTTGCCAAGAGCCTTCATTGCCACAGCCCCAGGTCGTTTGGACAGGAGGGGCTCTAGCTCTTGTGCCCCTCTGGAGGCCAGCTTCCAGGAAGTCTCTGGATATGAGAGACTTTCCATTTTACAAATAAGGAAACTGAGGCTTGTGGTAGGGGAGTGGAGATTTGCCCAATGTCACATAGCTACTGAGTCTTAGGATTTTCCAGCTGGAACAGGACTTTAAGGATCCCCAACCAGGATGCTCATTTTCAAGATGGAAAAACTGAGGTCCAGCTAATAGTTCTCTGATAAAGGTAGAACAATTTTCTTGGTAGTCATTTGGAACTGTGCATGGTCATGTTGGTAGTTACAGTGAAGGAGTGGGGGGTGAAATATGGGTTTGCTACTGATATTTAGTACCAGGAAACCAGGGAAGCCAAACATTCTAAGGGGAAACAATGCTGTTTTGAGAAATAATGAGCTGGGGAAGAACCAAGTGTAAAAGCCAGGCTCCTGGTTTTTCCACACAGTCCTGCCATTCGGTGAGCATGGGTCAGTACCTCCACAGACTCCTGTCTCTCCATTGGGGGCACTGGGATTTCTCTGTCCTTCTCATCCTCCTCCTCGTCGTCCTCCTCTTCCAGGTCACTATCAACCTCCTGGGAGCTGGGTCGGTGGGGGTCAGACAAAGCAACAGGGACACTGGCTAGGGCAGAGGGCCCAGGACACAGGCTATGGCTTGGGGGCCCGTCATCACTGACGAAGCAGGTCTCCTCACTGTTGGATGGTGAGCTGATGCTGTCAATGCCGCTGTCCCGGTTGGGCACCTTCTCGCCATCCCGGGGCCCAGGAGCCAGCAGGAACAGGCAGCGGGAGGCCTCGCTCTCAGGAAGCTGGGGCACTGGTGGCTGTGGGAGTGGCTGTGGCAACATGGCTGGCTCTGTGGGACCTGGGCTGGGGCCAGGGGCTGGCCTATCCGAGGCGACAATCACAGGCTCTCTGAGGTGGGTGGTGGACACACATGGAGGCAGGGTATGAGCTTGGCTGAAAGTCCTGTCTTAAAGCTGTCCTTCTTGTCCCAGGCCCACCCTCACCCCCACAGGGTCCTCCAGGGATCCGACTCACCTTTCAAATTTTTCAATCAGTGAGGATACCGCTGCAGAACTTGGATTGGCCTCCACCCTGGGGGCCAGGCCCTTTGCCACTCGGGGGTCTGCAGGCAGAGGGCGTGATGGTGGAGGGGGAATGGGCTCAGGTGGGGGGGGCATCCGGGGCATCTGCAGGTAGCTGGGCTTTGGGGGGACTGGAGAAATTGACAGGGAAAAGAGAGAGGGGAGATCCCAATGAGCTGAGTTTGGAGGTGGCTGTCATAGGACACAAGGCCCTCCACAAACTCCTAGTCTGCACCTTTGCCCAAGGTAGGTACAGAGCAGGCCTGAGGCAAGATGCCAGTATGTATGCATTAGCCCCAGGCTACAGCCCTTGGCTCCTAGACCATGATGCTTCCTATCCTTCTAACAAGCCTTCTCCTCTGACACTGGCCAACCTTTCCCTTCCATTATCTCCTCCCCTGGGCCATTTCTCTGCCCCTCTCTGGAACCACTTACCTTGTGGCTTTGGGCCTGGTGTCCGCTTCAGTGGTGAGGGACGCTGGGTGGGGGTTTCAGTAGGGGGGCCAGGGTCTGAGCGAAGCCGCTGGGGACCTTCTGGATGAGGTTCAAGGCTCTGCCCAGGGTCAAGGGACAAACTTTTAACCAGGATACGGTTTCCTTGGTGCAGCCCTGAAGAAAAGGAGAACCTGGGTGTGAAGCGATTGATGTTATCCCAAAGGAGCCGGGGACTTGTATGTCTTAGCAGGTATTGGGGTATTGGGTTTCCCTGAGCCCCTTTCCTGGGCACACTGTCTTTCTGGGAAGCCCCTACCATAGCCCTCAGATGGGGATCCAGGCCCAGGGCTGTGGCTGGCTGTTTTCATCAATAGACAAGAGTTCTTTGTGATCCGTACATTGATTCCTTGTATGTTAGCAGGCATTATTACTAGGGAGTCTAACCAGGCTAGGGGTGGGTACGAGCACCCTACAATTTGTGTATGTGTTTTCAGCCCTTGTTTATATAGCCACAGTAAGTATGCTGAGCTAAACTGTTCTTCACCCTTTTTCTTAAGGTCCTGAGAATATCTGGATTTCCTTGTCTACAATTTTATATATCTGAGCATGCTATGACAAAATTGTATTTCATGAGCAAAAGTTTTGCTTCTTAAAATCCCAGCTTCTCACTAATCTGTACTACCCTCCTCTGCTTCCAAATACATGCACAACCACACACACAGAACCCAGCATTCAGGTCACAGGAACAGCTTTAAAACAGTGGGCAACAAATTCAGAAAAAGGGAGGTCTTTTTTGTACTTTCCCTCTTCCTTCACTGTGGACTCCCTAAATCCACCTCTGTCTTTGGCCCTAGGGAAGATGATGGTTACTTTTGGGAGAGAAGATTCCATCTGGGAGACAATGAGGGACCGTCCAGGATGACATGTCCCAAGGGAAGGAGTATGGGGCTCAGGTGGGCCTGGCTAGTCAGGGAGTTATAGAGGGTCTCATATGAAAGAGAATTCAGTGTGGGGGTGGAGTGGGGGGCTGGGCAGAGCATAGAGGGCAAGCCCTTGTGGCAGGCTGAGGAGCCAGGTGACCATCCCGTGGACAGAGAAAGCCATGAAAGGCCACAGTGTAGGGAAGGGTGCCGGCAAACAGGTGTGAGGACAAGAGAGCGAATGGCAGTCAAGAGCTCCCACCCACACACAGTGTCGGTTTTGCTGTGCCATAGCGACATAGCCTCTCACAGCCACAGGGTCTCTTATCCTGTGTTATATAGTCTCACAAATCACCAGTCACAAAAGGGTCTACTCAATTACAGAGACACACGGTGTTTAGACTGTTTCATACAACTGTTGGGTCTGAAAGCCTGGTCACACACAGTCACAAAGACCCACAGTCACAACCTCACAGCCCCACAGTATCATGTACACCCAGCAAACACAGTCATGCACGGTCACAAAGAGAATCACACAGTGGCAAGCCTCTCATTTTATACAGTTTCATACAATAATTGCCCAACCACTTACCATCATATATACTCCTCAAATATGGTTACACTGAGTCACAAAGATATACAGTGTAATTTATACTGTGTCTCACAATTGCAGGGCCACAGAGTGTGACACATGCCATAATATGGTGTCACAGGTTCACACACCTGCAAATGGTTCACACAGTCATCAAGACTATAGCCATGCAGGGTTATTATACCATGTTAGATACTGCCTCACACAATGGGATAACATCATAAAGTCACACACCACCATGTACCCAGAAACACAGATACACAATCACAGACATGTGCCCTAATTTACTACGTCATACTCATGAAGCAAACATGTCCATGGTGTCCTTGAGTCTTAGGGGCTCAGGCATATATAAACACCTGAAATTTGCCTACTGGTCTAAGTGGTCATGGTGTTACATGTACCCCCTGTTGCAAAAACATACAGCTATAACATTCAGAGACAACCTACAGGGTCACATGGGCAAAAGGAGCCACAGGAATTTTGGGTATCCCAGTCCTGGAGGGAAGGAATAGCCCAAATGATAGTGTTCCAGCAGCTTCCCTGGGCCCTGGGCCCTACTCTGGCCACAGGCTAGCAAGGTAGGCCCCAGGGGACTCCAGCCATTGTCACCTCACAATCCTGAAGGAACATGGTGCCCCAGGCCCCTGGCCAAGCCCCACTCTTCCACCCAGTACCTTGCCTTGGGTGCAGTGTCCTCACTTCCTTTCTCACTTGAACAGGCAGGGCCCTGACTGGGAGGGAGGAGGTGCTTCTCTCAGCTCAGCTGGGCAGTGTACCCTGCCCTGTTCAGCACATCCTGGCCTGGTCCTGCCCTGCCAACCCCCCTGGGCGTGGGGTTGAAGAGGATGAATCACTTGGAGGACAGCACATGAGGAAACACAGTTCGAGAGACAAATGGCCAGAGAAAGTGAGAGACAGGGTAGCTGAAAGGGCCAGAGATCTAGCAAGCAAAGCCAGGCACCCCATTGTGCAGAGACATCCCCCCTCAAAGACACACATAGGTTCCAGGGTTTCAGGTGCCCCTTGTTTGCCTCCTCAGGGCTCCACCTAGCCCTGTCTCCACACCTCAAAGCAGGCAGGCCTTCATAGGTGAGCTCTCCCTACCCAGTCTGTACAGAGCAGCTGGGGGCCCTCTGGCTGGGCTTCTCTTTCTTTGCTCCACTGCTTGTCCTGGTGGTAGGGTAACTATACCATTCTTTGTGGCCGTGCTCTGGCCCATTCTCTAATCCCTTCTCATCCACCTCACCTGGGAGCCCACCAATGGACCTGCCTCTCCTTTCTTTCTGCCTCCTTGTAAGCAGCCCTGCAGAATGGGAGGCTGGATAAAATTCAAATATTCTGGGACACTCTGGATTCCTAGGAGAGAGAGACAGGGACTGTGAGCTCAGTTTCTAAATAGATGAAGGCAGAGAGATGGGCAACGACTTGTCCAAGGTCACATAGCAAGTCAATGGCAGAGTTTCAGCAGACTGGTCCTGAGTTGGACTCCTTTCTTAATCTTGCTCTCCAAGGGAAGCTGGAAAAGAGGGGAAGTAGGAGGGGCAGGGTGTACCCCAGTGCTTCAGAAAGTTGTGAGCTGCAGTGTGGCTAGTGAGCACTATATCTCCCACTTGTAGGGAGATGACAGTGGGGTTCCAGTTCAGGAGCCAAGGCCCGGCCAAGAACCAGCTGAAGCTCCACTGAAGGAAGAAGGTTCAAGATCCCTCCCTCTCCCATTTCAGTGCTCCTCATTCCTGTCCCTCTGCCTACATTTCCCTGTCTCCTCCTATGTTTTCCCTCAATGGTCCCCTTGTCCCATCTTGCTCCCTCCAGGTGGGTAGATGGACCTCCAGCTCAGGTCATGCCACTTACCTGCACAAGAACCTTCTGTGACTTCCCACTGCTCATGGGGAAAATAGGAACTTCTCAGCTAGGCCTCCATGGCACCTCACAACCCTATTGAACTCTCTGGCTTCTCTAGGCTTAGTTCAGTTCCCTGAATATTTCTGAGCTCTGCTCTGAGCCCAAGTAGATGCAGTGCTGAGGGATGTGAAAAATCCCATCTCTGCCCCTGGGGAGCTCCCAAGGGATGCCTTCTCCTTTCCTGGATACCAAAGCCCTTCCCACTGCCCCATCCCATCCCCACCTGGCTAGATCCTGCATTGGTTTTCTCCAGCCCATTTTTTATAGTTGACAATCCATAGCATTGTCTCTCTCTCACACACACATACACACTTACACCTACACATCTGACAAAGTCCTCCACCAGGACTGCCTCCTCTACCACTGGGTTTACCAGAGTCCTGAGTGCCCATTAGAGCAGAGGCCACAAAGCCTCCCCACCCTACCCCCTGCAGAAAGTCATACCACCAAACCTTACAATACTTTGTGAAAATGTACCCAGTAGACACATTGACAATGCACAGCCCTTGAGGACCTAGTGAGAGCTGCAGAGTTGTTCACATGTCCACATGCAATGTGCTTGGTGCATTGTGCTCACACACAATCATTGCTGCCATTCTGGCATCTCTTGTCACTGATCAGAAGCACACCCTGGGTACCCCAGGAGTTCAGGGCACTGTCCCAGCTCTGCTGTGGGGGTGTGCAGTCCCAACAGGCCCTCAGCAGGCCAAAAGGTAATCTTGATCTTAACCCTCAGGGAGCTCCCAATCTCAAAGACAAGAGAGTCTCATTCAGGAAAAGCTAAGGTAGAGCTTAAGAAGTACAAGGGGGGTCAGCATGTTAGGACTGGGGAAGCTCAGGGGAGGGAGAGGCCAGGGACAGGGTGACCAGATAAAATATACAATGCCCAGTTAAATTTGAATTTCAGATGAACAATGAATAATTTCTTAGTATAAGCATGTCTCATGAATACTTATACTAAAAATTTATTATGCTATACTAAAAACTTATTTGTTGTATATCTGAAATTCAAATCTACCCATACTTTATTTGAGCAAATTTTAGCAACCTTAGTCAAGGAAGGCTTAGAGTTAATGAGGCAGAGCAAGGCCTCTGAGGTGGCACCTGGCAACCAGGGCCCCCTAGTCTCTTGTCCATTTAAGCTTCAGTCAAGTTGTGGGCTCTACCCAATTTCCCTGCAATAGGCACCTGAATGCTCATGACAGCGACATTATTTCTGGGATAACCTTGAATCTGGTTTTATTTATTAAAAAACAAGGTCAATCATTTAAAACCCATGGTATGTGACTATTCCAAAGAGGGGTGGCATGACAGCGTGCACTGACTAGACTGTGTGGGTGGAGGTGTTGTGGCACCTTAATTAGGAAGAGCTGGTTTAGAAGTCATATAGACAGACCCTGGTTAAATCCCAACACCCCCACTTACTAGTTGCATGACCATGGGCAAGCCTCTCTATCTATCTGAACCTAGTTTACTTATCTGGATAATTGGATAGTAATCACAGCCCCTGGTTTGCGGGAGTCCATGAAACAAAGAGGGAAAGAGCATATTGCCCCACTCATACAGCAATGTGAGTTAAACTTGAAAGCCAACAGAACTGCACATCCACAAAGACACAAAACTATGCACACAGACACATAAAACCACAGGCCACAGGCTGCAACCCAACACAAAGCTGTTGATACACCAAGAAGCATGAGCAAACCCAGCCAGAGATGGACACAGAATCCAGCCCCGCCCTCCTTGACAGCTCCTCAGATCAGGGCAGGATTCCTAGGAGAGGTGGCATGGCAAAGAAAAGACAATGATACCCCATCCCCCAATTCAAATTCAATTCAAATTCAATTGAAAATACAAATCATACAAAACTGTAAAATAAGTGTTAAGAAGTATAATAGAGTTTTGAATTTTTCCATGACAATTTATTGTCATCGAAATAACAAAATCATTGTTGGTGGGAATGCAAGCTGGTGCAGACACTCTGGAAAACAGTATGGAGGTTCCTCAAAAAATTAAAAATAGAACTACCCTACAACCCAGCAATTGCACTACTAGGCATTTATCTAAGGGATACAGGTATGCTGCTTCAAAGGGACACATGCACTCCAATGTTTATAGCAGCGCTATCAACAATAGCCAAAGTATGGAAAGAGCCCAAATGTCCATTGATGGATGAATGGATAAAGAAGATGTGGTACATATACACAATGGAGTATTACTCAGCAATCAAAAAGAATGAAATCTTGCCATTTGCAACTACGTGCATGGAACTGGAGGGTATTATGCTAAGTGAAATTAGTCAGAGAAAGACAAATATCATATGACTTCACCCATATGAAGACTATAAGAGACAAAACAGATGAACATAAGGAAAGGGAACAAAAATAATATAAAAACAGGGAGGGGGGACAAAGTATAAGAGACTCATAAATATGGAGAACAAACAGAGGGTTATTGGAGGGGGTGTGGAAGGGGGAATGGGCTAAATCGGTAAGAGGCTAAATTGGTTAAGGAATCTACTCCTGAAATCAGTGTTGCACTATGTGCTAACTAATTTGGATGTGAATTAAAAATAAATAAAATTTAAAAATAAATAAATAAATAAATAAATAAATAATGTAAAGCACTTATAATGTAAAACATATATGCCGGCATTAAGAAGATATTGAATTAAATAAACAATTTTGTTTGCTAAAAAAAAAAAAAAGAGGGGCGCCTGGGTGGCGCAGTCGGTTAAGCGTCCGACTTCAGCCAGGTCACGATCTCGCGGTCCGTGAGTTCGAGCCCCGCGTCAGGCTCTGGGCTGATGGCTCGGAGCCTGGAGCCTGTTTCCGATTCTGTGTCTCCCTCTCTCTCTGCCCCTCCCCCGTTCATGCTGTGTCTCTCTCTGTCCAAAAATAAATAAAAAACGTTGAAAAAAAAAAATTTAAAAAATAAAAAATAAAAAATAAAAAATAAAAAAAAATAAAAAAAAAAAAGAAAAGAAAAAAGAAATAAAAATCATTCCAAAAATTGTTTTTGGTTGCTGCATGCCCCTACTTGGCAGGTGCCCTGAGCACATGCTTTGGAGCTCCTGGCAGAACAGGTCTACTCTAGCTGTTTGAAGATAAGAGCTCCTCCATTTGCCCACTTCCACTGGAATGACCCTGCTTCTCCCTCACCTCTTTCTGGTAATTTCCGCTGCTAGCATGCCCCCTCCCTGGACAGCAACACCCCCTTTCCCACCTCCTAGCTGTAGCCTTGGCTCAATCTCAAGTCAGCTAATAGGGCCTCAGACTGGACCTCAGCTATTAACTCCATGGTGACCTGGGTAGTTGCTTTACAGCTCTGGACCCCAATTTCCCCATCTGCAAAATGGGGGAGAATATGTGTGTGTTCCTCATTTTGAGGACCTGGTGAGATGCTAGAGTGGACAGAAGCTGGCCCCAGCACTCAGACCTCCTGACCTTTACTGCATGCTTCTCCCTACAGCCCCCAGATCTCAGCCTCTCCAGGCTAAGAGGTAGGCCCCAGGGACAGTTGGAATTCCTGGCAGTGGGGTGGGGTAGGGTGGGGTGGGGTGGGGTGGAGAAAGGGACCAGAGGGAGTGGAGAAGAAAGAACAACAGCAAGTAAGAAAGTGCCTTTTGGAATGCCAGCTCTGTTGGTGGGGAAGGGGGAGTCCCTCACTTTGAGAAAAAAGCAGGGGATAAAGGCATAGCTGCCCCATTTCCTTCCACCTTGGCCTTGAATGTGAGGTCTGGTCCAGCTGCCCTACACCTTTTTGGCCAGACTGACCCAGGCCTTGCTTGGTCTGGCAGATGATCTCCATGAAAGTTCAAACACAAAGTTCCATCAAGTGTGAGAAGGGCACTGGGAGCTATCTACAAGAACCCTGTGGGTAGTTCTGAAGGTTCCTTTCCTGAAGTGAACTGGTCTTCTGAACATAAGGACTCTGCAGAAAAACAGAGGCACCTTCTGCAGAGTGAAGGCACTTTTGGAAAGTGGGAGCCATTCTGGCAAATAAGGAGTTTTCTTCCTGCAAAATAGAGAAACTTTCTATAAAAGGGAGGTCTCTTTGATACAAAGAATGCCCCTTCTGTAAAGGTAAGCAACTTCTCCATAGTGGAGGAGACTTCTTCAAAATGGAGGGACATTCTAATGCGAGGAGAGTTCTATAGACCTTTTTGTAAAATGGATGACCTGTCTGTAAATGAAGGACTCTTTGCCAAACAGAAGACTCCTCTGTAACATGGAGGAAGTCTCTTATAAAGTGAGGCCCCTTCTGTAAAGTGAAGGATGTTTCTGTAAAGTGTGGACCCTCATGGAAAGTGAATGCCTTTCTGTAAAATAAAACAGTATAAGACATTATGGAATGATAAGGACTGGAGTAAACTGGAGAGCACATGCATCCCCTGAAGTAGGGACAGTAGTTCTTCCCTTCTATCTAATTGTCACTTTGCAGTAACAGGGCCCTGTACTTTCAGATCTTCCAATATTTCAAGAGAACCAGAAATCTAAACTTTTATGTGAAACCCCCTAGTTTTGAAAACAGTGAGTAGGCCAAGCAAAATTTGTAAGTCAAATTCAACTTGTGGGGCACCACTTTCTGCTATCTGAAGTAGATGTTCCTTAAGGCCCCTTACACCTCTGCTGTTTACCTCCTGCCCTATCTGACATGCTCTGGCTCTTGGGTGGCAGCCTTGGAGGTCCCTTATTACACCCTCTGCTAGGGCCCAAACTCTTCTGGGCCTGACCAGGCTCAGGGAGCTAGCTCATGCAATACTTGTTGGCAGTTCCCTGAACTGGATTCTGCCTTTTGTTCTGCCTGGTCCAGTTCACACTTTGCCCTGTGCAAGGTGCCTGGAGAAGAGAGCAGGGGATTGCAAGAACTTTCAGAACTCTCTGGAACTCAAGGTATTCACTTTTTAGTGGAAGATATAAAGTATGGGGATTCAAGTGTTTGTTAAGCACCTACTCTGGGCCAGGCATTGTGTTGATGCTTTCCTGTAAGGGATCCTTCTAACAACCCTGTGTACTATTAGCTCCATTTTATAGGCATAAAAACTGAGATGCAGAGAAGCAAAATAACTTGTCTGAGGATACACAGTGAGAACTGGGACTGGATCCCAAGCATGTCTGCGTCCAGAGTCACAGAGCACATCCTCAGCCATTGTTTGCTGAATTGGGAAAGAAATCACATTTGGAGGGATGAGTGGGGATGACTTTCTAAAGGAGGTGGTTTTCAAGTTCAACCATCCAGAAAGGGGTGTAGGTTTTAGGTGAAATGGGCACAGTCCTACAGGCAAGGGAAGAAAAGTGACCAATGGTGTGAATACTAGGGGTAGGGAGGTGAAGAGTATGTTTGAGGGCACAATGAACAGTCCTGGGTTTGTAAAAACATTCCGGAACAGGAGTAAGCGGCAGGAAGGGCCAAGGACTAGTAGTCACCACCCCACTCCACTGCCAGACACATACCAACCACAACCACAACCAAGATATAGACTCATAGGGGCCATACAGAGACAGACATTGGCACAGAAACACACACACACACACACACACACACACACAGACGAGATCTACAAACAGAAACTCACATGCAGAAACATCTAGAAACTCCCAGGGGCTGACAGAAACAAGGTGACACACAAGCAAGCAAATAGGAACATACAACAAATACAGACCCAAAGACACACATAGACACACAGATATATACAGACACACTCAAACGTATACATAGACATACAGAAATAAGAACATTAAGATATACACAAAACAGACCCTTGGGGATAAAACAGCCAGGCAGCCAGGCACATGTGCATGCATGCATGGCATGCACGCACACACACACACAACACACAACACACAACACACAGCCAGCCCATCCCTCTTGCAGTTGCTGGATTGCTGTAAGGGCCTGGCCTTCTCCCAGTGTCTCTGGACCTGAGGCCAGAGAAGGATGGGGATGGTTGCTCCACCCCCAGGGGGGGCTGGGGACTTCAGAGGACAGGAAGGGAAGGGAGTGGAGCTGCAGCTGGGAGCACTGGGGGCAGTAATTACCCAGCTCTGGGGCTGCCACGCTGGCTGGATTTCCCTTCCTGTGAGGACAGAGCCACTAGGGAATGGCTCCTCTGACCCCTGCTGTGTGTGACCCCAGGGACCCAACATTCACCCATTTCCCTTCCCCTCTCACCAGAAGCCTGGTCAAATTTGAGAGTTAGTAACACAGAAAGATTATGAGAGAAAAAGGTAGAGAGAGACAGAAAGAGACACTGGGACAAAGACAAGGAAGAGCAAGACAGGAAAACTACAGAGAGCTGGACAGCTAGAGAGGGAAACTGTAAAACCAAAGCAAGTCAGAAGGGAGACAGAGACAGTGAGGGATGCAGGCTCAGAGAGGCAAGGGGGCAGAAACAAAAAGGGTGGGCCAGGGCCAGGGCCATTTGTTGAACATGGCTATAATGTGTCATGCTGAGAACTGCGGGTTTTCTTTACCTGTGGCGTTTAATTCTTATGACAACACGCAGAGGTGGGCATAATAACCCCATTTTACAGATGAGAAAATTGAGGCACAGAGAGGTGAAGTGACTCACCCAAGGTCACACAAAACTAGGAAGTGGCAGAGCTGCGTCTGGGGGGCTCTCACCACTGCCTGACTGTACCAGGGATTCAGGACCCAAACAGAGATCCCTGAACGAATTCTCCAGAGAACAGAGCAGTCAGTAAGGCCTGGAGCCTGGAGCCCCTAGGCGATGCACACAGTAAGAAAGACCTAAACCTTCCCAGCCCCACTTCCTGCCGCCCCTGGGGCTGTGTCAACACCTGGAATGCATTAGTCAGGGAGGCCCCGCCTAGGGAAACTGGGAAGGAGCTGGGGAAGGGGGTGAGCAGGGAAGGTGAAGGTGAAGGCAAAGGTAGTGGTGTGGGCAGCTGCTGCGCACCTAACAGGCCCAAAAAGAAGGGCTTCTTTGCCAGCTGCAGCTCCCAGGGGCCAGCCCTGCCAGTCCCGCCTTTCCCACCGCCTTCCCTCTGTGACTTAACCCTTTCCATGCATGGGCTACAGGAAAGCGCCACAGAGGGCTAACAGCTGCCAGCACCGGAAAAAGCCTTCCATTCCCTCTGGGCCTCAGCCACACACCTATGCCCCTCACCCTCCTAACCTTAACTCTGGGGCCCAGGTGGGCACAGCTGTTGCCTGCTGGGTACTGCCACCTCGATGCCCCATCTCCTGTCTTCAGGCTCCTCAGACTCAGATCATCCCAAGCCACACCCAGGCCCTAGTGGTTCCTCCTCCTGCCTTCCCCATCCCAACAGTGTTACATCCATCCACAAAGTTCACCAAGCCAGAGGCTAGGCTTTCTCCTGGTCTCCTCCCTTTCCCTTAACTCACAAAAGCAGGCAGACCCTAAGCCTTAGCAGACTCAACTTTCTTAGCTTTAGAGTCCATAAGCTTTTTCCCACTCTCTACCTTCCTAACTGGTTTCCCTCCACCCTCTCTACAAGGTATTCTCCACACCACAACCATCTTATGAAAACAGTCTGCTTCAATTCCTGCAGCCTTGTGAAGGGTTCCCTTTGCCTCCCAGATGAACTCCAACCTCCAGAGCTTGGGGACAAGTAAGGCCCAGCTCAAGAACACTTCCCTACCCCCACCCTCCAGCCACAATGGCCTCTTGTCTGTTCCTCGAAAGTGCTCTCTTCCGCCTGGGGCTTTGGCACATGTTGTTCCCATGGCCTGAACGGCTTTTCCGGCTTTTCCGCTTTGCTCTACCTCTGGACTCCTATTTATCCTTGGAGTCTCAACTCAGGTGCCCTCTTTTCCCTGCTTACCCCCCTCCTTATATGTTCAGCTGCATCTGTGCTTGGAATTACTTGTTATGTAGATCTTCCCTGCTAGAAAGAAGCTCTATGAGCACAAGGATTGTGCCTGTCTTGTTGTACACCAAGCACCTTGCACAGGGCCAAGCACATAGTAGGTCCTCAATAGACATTTGTTGAATAAAGAAATGCCCTTCTTCCGCCCCTTTTACTTTACCTTATCTGCCAAGTATTTATTACCGCGTATTTATTGATGCCATATTATTTGCCAGACAAATGTGATGACCAGGTCCCAGTGTTATAAATGGGGAAACTAAGGCCCTGGGAGGGGTAAGGAAGCCTACGAGCACAGTGAACTAATGGCAGAGCCAGGAGAGCTGAGACTCCTTCAGCTACTGCCCTGCATCCTTGTCTCCAGCTGTGTGTGTGTTTTGAGGCACCTTTTGGAGATGTGATGCCTTCCAGGCCCAAGGAACTGGGTATTAGAGCCCAGAGAGGCTGGACTCACGGCTCCAACGATATCTGCATTCTCCAGAGGGGGAAACATAACTCTGCATGGCTGGCCAATGGCAGACAGTGCTTCCTGCCCTCATTCCAGACAGGTCCTAGCCCCACCCAGCCAGGATCTGGCCAGCTCCACATCTGCCTAAGGCATTTAGCTAACTGGCCCCCACAAAGTCCTGGTTGGAATCTGTCTGGGACACAGCTGCCACTCTCCCTTGAGGAAGCAGGTAGCTCCAGCCAGGCCCTCCCACAGGGACAGAGGCACCTGAAAGGGCCAAGGAAAGGCGTGCCAACCATCTGCAACCTGGGAACTGCAATTCTTTTAGTCCAGTCAGGGAAGTCCTTTTCCCAACTATCCAGAGTCTTTATATTTTGTTGTGTTTGTTTGGAAGGCCTCAGCTGACTGAACCAAATCTGGGTCTTTTCCCAGACATTCCCCTGGAATCCTAAACTGCTGCTCTTCAAAAATCCCCAGCAGAGCCCACCACCCCTCCTGTCATGAGCCCCCTCTTGTTTCCATAAGCGACCTCCTTCTATGGCCTCACAGGATGCCTTCAAAATGGAGAACATGGAGGGAGCCACAAGAATTTACTTTACGAATGTTTCATTTGCTTTTAAGGAGTATTCCCTGAGTTCTCTGCAACAGCAAATATATGTGAAACGGGCCTCATCTTTATGCAAATGTGCTTTAAAAACTGCTCCCCCTCCCCAAGGCATTTCTAAGGCAACATTTGGTCAGGTAATGAATGACCCAACTGGGTGTGGATCATAGATAGTGGATCACTGTCTATGTCTTCAGGGATGGGATTGGCCCCAGAACCCCACACACTTTTCCCCATGAGCTGCTTTGTGATCCATGGTATGCATTGGTGGCGGGAATTCCAAAATACATATTGCCCAGACCTCTCTCTTCTGAGTTTTCCAACCCTCCATCCAAATGTCTGCTGGCCACTTCCACCTGGATGTCCCCCAAAGCCTTTCAAACTCAGTATCTTCCGTCAAACCTGCTCCTTCTCTTGCATGTAGATGGCCTCCCCACCACCCATTGGGCCACTGTAGTTGGTTTCAGACAAGAACACACAAACTCATCCTGGATTTTTCCTTCTTGCTTGGCCTCTACATCCAAATCACCACCAAGGCCTGTTCATGTTAGCACCTAAATATCTCTCTGATCTTATTGTTTTTACCTGCCACCACTCTAAACCAAACTATAATTGCCTGTAACTGGGATGACTGCCTATCATCTCTGCTCCCATTCTTGTGCCCCTACCATCCACTCTCCACAAGTAGCTATGGGGATCTCTCAAACACCTACATCTGAGCACATCATTCCTCTGCTTAATAAACCCTTCAATGGTTCCCCTTTGCCCTAGGATAAAGTCCCTTTTCCAGGCATATCCCTTACTCCTCTCAACACCAGTCCCAGTTCCCAGGATGCCCCATGTCTCAGTGCCTTTGCTCCTACTGAAATTCTTACCTTAACTGCACTTCATGTTCCTCTTAGCTCTACAAACCTTGCTGACACTCCCTAGAGCTCTTCCTTTGGGCCAGGCCCTGTGATGGGTACTTCTGATGCCTGTTTCCTCTGCCTAGAGTCCCAAAACTGCAACTGCTTTCCAGTTTGAAGTGCCAGATGGCAGCCAATCATGAGAGCTAAGCATAGATGGTAAACTGAGGCAGCCGGTATTTGTGTGTATGTGAGTGAGGGGCTGACTCACTCCCTTTAGCTTAGATCCCATGCCTTCCTTTGGGGTGGGGAGAGAGGGAGGTAGGCCCATATAGGGTCCTGAGGAGAGGGCCTTAGTAGGGGAGGCCAATGCATTCTCCAGGCCTTAATCAGGCTGACTCACTGTAGGACCATGAGTAAACTGCCTCTCTGAGCCTCTACTACCTCTACTAAAAATCAGTTCCCACTCTAGACTGTGCATCAGAATCACCTGGGGAGTTTTAAATAGATTCCTGGATTGCAACCCCAAGATTCTGGGGCTCTGAGGTGGAGTCTGGGAATCAGTTATTTTTTCAAAGTCAATAAGGGATTCTGATTTTCACCCAGTTTGGGAAACCCAGAACCAGATGGTGTCTAGGGCCCTTTCCAGCTCCAATTCTAACTCTTGGAGTCTCTGATGATGCCCTAGGCTCCAAATTAGAAGAAGCCAGCCTTCTTGCTGCCCCTCTCAATTGGCTTAGTTCTTTACTACCCATGAAAAGACTCTTATATCAGGTGCAACTGTTTTGACTGAGACACAGGCCCCAAGCTACTCCCCACACAGCATCTGGAAGGATATTCCAGGCTTCAAACCTAGAATAGGGTAGGGTTTCCCCCAAATCTCTATGAGCACACCTACAGCTGGAAACTCTCTCAAAACCCTCTCTGGTATCTCACTGGGTTATCTCAGTAACCCAATTAGGCCTTAGGTTTTATCAACCTGGAAAATGGGTATAAAAACGATCGCCCCTTTCCCTACCAAGAATCAGGGTAACTAAAAGAGAAAGCACTTTGAAGTAATTGAAGGTTTTTCACATGGATAAGATGTGACTATAGTTGACCCTTGAACAGCACGGTATGAACTGCACAGGTTCACTTACACATGGATTTTTTTTTTATAAATACAATACAGTCCCATAAATGTATTTCCTCTTCTTTATGATTTTCTTAATAACATTTTCTTTCCTCTAGCTTACTTTAAGCATACAGTATATAATACATATACAAAAAGATGTGGGAATTGACTGTTTATGTTATTGGTAAGGATTCTGGTCAAAAGTAGGCTATCAATAGTTATGTTTTTGGGGAGTCAAAAGTTATACATAGATGTTTGGCTGTGCAAGTAGGGGTATGGGGCTTGGTGCCCCTAACCCCCACATTGTTCAAGAGTCAGTTGTATTATTTTAAAAAGCACCACCCTCCCCCGATGGTCCACTGGCCCCTAAGGATAGTGATTCAATAAAGGCCTCAGCAGTCTGAGGGAGGAAGTCGGCAGGCACACAGAAATCTTAACATGTGGACTAAAATGTTTCAACCCTTTAATTGAGAGGACTCTCTTTCTTTCTTTCTCTTTCTTTC
Organism: Neofelis nebulosa; assembly: GCF_028018385.1. Classification (NCBI taxonomy): domain Eukaryota; kingdom Metazoa; phylum Chordata; class Mammalia; order Carnivora; family Felidae; genus Neofelis; species Neofelis nebulosa. The sequence continues at coordinate 48,768,468 of NC_080800.1, forward strand.
TTTCTTTCTCTTTCTTTCTTTCTTTCTTTCTTTCTTTCTTTCTTTCTTTCTTTCTTTCTTCCTTCCTTCCTTTCTCTCTGTCTGTCTCTCTCTCTCTCTCTCTCTCTCTCTCTCTCTCTCTCACACACACACACACACACACACACACACACACACTGCAACCACCAACCCTGCGCTTCTTGGGCCAATTATACGTGAGTCCTGTAGAGAGAGAAGCAAGTCACTTGTGCCTACCCCTGGGCAGGCTGGGCAGTGGGGGAGGCGGGCCTCTCACACCCCATGCTGCTGTGAATCACATGGCCCAGCTCCTGCTTTGCCAGGGCCTGAGTAATTCCTCCGCCTCCTCTTCAGAAGGTTTTTCTCTCTTTTTTTAAATTTTATTTTATTCTGCAAACTTCTCATCAGTATCTCATAGACTCCCCATGGCATTCTCTAGATGAGGAAATTGAGGCTCAGATAAGGGAACTCACTCAGTGTCACACAGTGAGTCAGCTAGGAATGGTTGGATGGGAAATCAGGTCTTTCCCTGACACTTTTTATCATGTAGTATATAAAAAAAAAGACACCTACACAGGCAGGGAGTTCATTGGGAAAAAGGATCCTGGAAACTTTTTTGCTCTTGTGGGCAGGAGGGGAATAGTTCAGGATGGGTATTGTGATTGGTAATTAGTAAGGATTGGTGGAGTGGGAAGGCAACTCAGAATCACCACCATGTATCAATCAGAGGTTATTGACCAAGGGTCTAGACACTGCCCAGTTACTTACTCCCAGACCAAGAGCATCTAGAGGGCAGGAATTCAGTTGTCCTTCTCTAAGCCTATAGTTACTGAGGGCTTATTATACGCTCCCTTCATGTCTGTTCAGGCATTTGTTCAACAAGGATTTATTAAGCACCTACTGTGTGTTAGGCACTGCACTAGTCACTGGGGATACAACAGTGAACAAAACAGATACAATCCCCTTGCCCTCACAGAACTCACATTCTAGTGGAGGAAGATGGGCAATAAACAAGTAGACACAATAAGATAATTTCAGACTGTACTAAGTGCAAGGATGGAAGCACACAGGCAACTGTGATGGAGACTCACAAGTGTTCCCCCCCCCACACACACACAAAGTGGTCAGGGAAAGTCTCTCAGAGGAGGTGACATCTGAGCTGAGACCTGAAAGATGAGGAACAAGCCAGATGGAGAGCAGGGGGAAGAGCTGCCAGGCAGAGGGAAAAGAAGATGCAAAGACCCTGAGGTGGGAGTCCTTCTGGCATGTTTCGAGGTCTGAAAGGAGGTGCTACAGTAAAGTGGGTGAGTAGCCTGCTCCATACAGCATCTGTCAAGGGGTATTTGGAAAGCCAGCAGGAGCAACATGCAGGGCAGGGTGTTAAAGGCCTCTTATCAGTTGGATATCTCCAGCCCATGAAGAGGAAGCCCCTGGAAACTCTCAGAGGTTCCATAACTAGCCCAAGGTCACAACACAGTAAGGGGCATGTCTTTCCAGTGCTTTATGCTTCACTACTGCTAACTGTGCTGGGCCATAGTCCCAGAGACCTATGGAGCCTGGGATATGAGCCCTGGGGGGGTCCCAGAGGCTTAGCAGCTCTGTCAGTGTTGCCCAGTGGAAGGCAGACTAGAAATAACACTGCTCTTTCTCTGTGGCTCCTGGGCTCAGGTCCACATGGGGATGTCCCCAGATGGGGGAAGCCATGCTGGACTCCTTGGACACTCAGGTCTGTGCAGTTCAGAGGCCTCTCCAGGCAACAGCCTATGGCCCCAGCCTCACCTAGAGCTGCTCCACCTCTGCAAATCCAAGTTCAAGCATCCTGGTTTCTCTTCACAACCATCCTTGAAGCCCTGCAGCTCTACAGCTCTGCTACAACTGGCTTCTGCTCCCACCCCTTCTGCTGTCTCCTTACCTAGTAGCCCTTCCAGCCCTCCCCTCCAGGTTGACCCCCAAGGCCCACCTCTTTCACCTATCTCTCTCATCAGCACCTTCTACTCCCTCCTTCCCTTGTCCTCCCGCCACACACACCTTGGCAAAACCCCAACCTTGGATCAATCCACCATCCCTCTTTTTTTTTTTTTCCACTCATACTCCAGAGCTGCTGAGCTGCTGAACAGTACAGGAGAAAATCACATAAGCAGAAGGCTTGGCATTTACTTTCATGGTCTCCAACCTCAGTTTGGGGAAAGAGAAAGACCACAGACTTTGTACTCAAATATATCTGGTTTTGAATCCTGGCTCCATACTAGCTGTGGGACCTTGGGCAAGTTACTCAACTTCTCTGGGCTTCAGTTTCCTACCCTACAAAATGATACCTACTTCACAGGAGGCTCCTGAAGATGAAATGAGAATCCATGTAAAGCACCCAGCCCAGTGCTTGGCACAATGTAAGCGCTTGGCAAATAGGAGACTCCTCTCCTATTCCCCCAAACACTGTTCCCCCCAACCAAATTCCTCTTACTCCCTTGCAATCCTGCCCGTTTTTCTTGGGAGTGCTCCCTCTCCCATTAGTCTCAGCGGATAGAAGATAAGGGGGTGGGAAGGGTTGAGGGGCAAGGGGACAGAGAGAGAAGACCGCGGGCAGAGGTTGAAAGGACTGGACGGAAGAGGAGCGAGGGAAGGGGGTGGGGGTTGAGAAGACTCGAAGGGCCAGGGTGAGCGGGTCGGCCCCGAGGTGGGGCTTAGAGGGCCCGAGAACAAGAACCCTCTTCCAGTACCAGGCCCGTGGCCCGGGCTCCCATGCTCTCTCGATCACTCACCAGGCCGGGGCTGTGAACCCTCCAGGTGGTAGGAGAAGCGTAGGGCCCTGTGGTGCTGTGGACTGGGGCCGCAGGGTAAGACCCGGGGGCCTGGAACAGCGCCCAAGCTGGCGTCCGATGGTCCGGCAAACTGGGGATCCAGGGGGCCGCCGAGAGCCGAGCCTGAGCCCCTAAGCACCGGCAGTCCGGGCTCAGAGGCTCCAGGGTCCGTGTCGGCAGTGACCAGAGGAGCGGCGCCGGGGAGGTTCGTGGTTGGATGTTCGGGCTCCGAAGGCCCGGCACCCCCCGGGGCTCGGTGGCCATGCATGGTCCGGGCCTGGGCGCGGGGCCCGGGCTCCCCGCTTGGCTCCAGCTCCTGGGGCGGAGGCGCAGGCGGAGGAGGCCGGGCGCCCGGCGAAGCGGCGGCCTCAGGCTCGGGGGGCGGGGCTGCGGGCTCAGCCCCACTGCGGAGACTTAAGCCCCCGGCCCCGGCCCGGGCCAGCAGCCTTGGCAGTAGTGGCAGTACCAGCAGCAGCAGCAGCCACGGCTGCTGCCGTGCCAGGCATCTCCGGCCCGGGCCCCGCGCGGGGATTGGGCTCGGCGAGGCCGGGGGCCGGCTGAGGAGCGCTTGTCTATGCGGCTGCGGCTGGGTGAGGGTCGGTGGGCTGCGCTCGGCGCGGGCTCTCGTGTAAGAGGCGAACCACTTCCGTGGCCCCGGGGCGAGCGGTCGGTCTGTTTAGAGTGCGGGGTCTCTTTCTCCCCGAATGGGAATCGATCTGGGCTCTTCTGACTGGTCGGAAAGGGTTCTTCCTCCCGCCGCAGCGGAGGCTGGGGGGCGGAGGGGAAGGGAAGGGAGGGCAGGACAGGGGAGGGAGGGAGGAGAGGACAGCGGTGGCGGGGGGCGCGCGTGTGCGTCGCGCGCTTAGGCTGCGGGGCTCGCCCTCAGCCAATCCCTCCGGACGAAGCTTCAGCCGCGGGGGCAGGGTAACAGCTTCGGCCTAGGTCTCCGCGGCGGTCGGCAGGAAGGAGCCGGAGAAGGGGGGTGGGGAGGCGGGAGCCGTGGCTGAGGCAGCCGCAGCCACAGCGGCGCTGGGACCCAGTTACCCGGGCCCCGCCCCCTCGCCCGGGATTTGCGCTTGGGCACGCCCCCTCACTCCGACCCGCCTCACTTCTCTCGGTGACCGCCCTCAAAGGCCCTCCTTCTCCCCCTTAAAAATTTCCCTCAGCCTTCATTCCCTGTACCCCAACCTTCAGTCCCACATAGGCAAGTCTCTGAGTTCAAGCCCCAAATCTGCCTTTCTGTCCCTCTCTCAGGTCATCCTCTCTCTGCTCATCCTTCAATCTCTTTTCCAGAAACCTTTCCACAGGTTCCAGAGTCTCCCTAGTGCTTGGCTCATAGAGGACTTGTCTTTGATACACTTCTCTCCGCTCAGACTAGACCTTATGGTCCTTTACTTCACCGCTCTCCCGCCAATAGCTTCAGTTCTCAGGATTATTGCATCCGCTTGGCAACATCCCAACCTTGGATCAGCCCAACTGTCTGCCTTTTCCATGCCTGTGCAAAGGCCGCTAAACACTACTGGAGAAAAGTATTCAGGCTTACAGATTTGTGCCACTATAAACTCATGGTCTTCAGCTTCTACCACGCCCTCAGTACTGACCCACAACCCTACTGTGTTCCGAGGCTACTCTCTCTTCCACCTCCACAGCAGCCTTTTCAAACCTCTCTTCTCCTCAAACCACCAACTTCTCTATCTGCTCCTAAGCCTTAGCAGATGACCTCCACCTCCTACTTTACAGAATAAACAGAGGTCACTGAAAGGAAGTTCTTGACTTCTTGCTACCAAACCTACAGAGTACGTGCTCCTTCCCTTCATCATCTTCATCATCTTCATCATCTTCATCATCAGGTCTCTTCCATCTGAAAACAAGTAAACAAGTAAACAATTACTGAAAGGTCTCCCTCTCCAACCACCACCCTCTCTTCTCCTCTCTATAAACTTCTCAGAAGAGTTGCCTACACTTAACTGTCTCAGCTTTCCCACTTCCCACTTATCTTTCAACCCACTCCAATCTGCCTCCACTACTTGCCTAATACTGCTCTCATCAAAGTCTGCCACAGCCCATGTCACAAAATCTAATAGAATTTTTTCAAAGGCTATCCTACTTGACTTCTTAGTATTTGGCACTTGTGACCACTCCCTCCTCCTTAAGCCACTTCCATGATACCACACTCTCATTTTTCTCCTACTGCCTTGGTTAAATTCCTTTACTTTCCAGGCTCCTCTTTGTCCAACCCTTAAATGTTGGTGTTCCTTAGGGATTTGGCCTGAGCTCTCTTGTCTTCTCTATCTGTGTTATTTTCTTCAATTATTACATTCACTCCCATGGCTTCAATTATCATCTCTTTGCTGATGACTCCCAAAGTGACACCTTTTGAGGTCCAGAGAGTTCTCCTGACCCATGCATTCAACTGGTTATTAGACAGCTCTACCTGACTACTCCAGAAATACCTAAAACCTTTTCATCACCTCAAGTCATCCTCCTCCCAACCTGTTTGTCCTTCTTTGTACATCACTTTTGTGAATGACCCCAGTCAAAGCAGAAGTCTGAGTTACACCCCTGACTCTTCTCTCTCCTCCACCCCCATGCAATCACCAGATCTTGTCATTTTTACCTCCCGAATGTCTCCCAAATTTATTTATGTAGTCTCTTCACTTCTCCTGATATGACCTAGTGTCAGCCAGCACCACATCTAACCTGAAATACTGTCATAGTCTCCCTGTTTCAGTTTTGTTCCCTGGAATCCCTTCTCTACACTGTAGGCAGTATGATCTCTTGAAAAAGTAAATCAACTCATATCACTCTCATGCTTAGAACCCTTTGATGAGTCCCCACTGGCTCAAAAGGAAACCTACCTTCTTCAACAGGGAAGATTAAGCTGGGCCCTTGATGTGTTTGGCCACTGCCAGTCTCTCAGACTTCATTCTTGGGTCTAAGTTTAAAAGTCTTAGACCATTCCTTAGTGTCTCTAGCCTCTGAGTCTTTGCATATGCTGTTGCCTCTGTGTGAAACTCTCCACATTTCCCCAATTCCACTTCATTTGTTCTTCAGATCTCTGCTTATTTGATGAATATCTTTTGGAACATACACCATGGGCCAGGCACCTTGTGAGGCACTAGTTATGCAGTAGTGAATGAGACAGACATGAACAAGGCCATGAGTTTATGGTCTGGTGCTGGAAAGGACAGGAGGTAAACAAACACATAATTATAACACATAAACACACACATAATTACAAATTGTGATAAGCTTATATAAAGAAATAGAACAGGGTGATAGGAAGGAGAAAAATGGGTGGGGACAATTTAGTCTGAGGGGGTCAGACAAGACCTGATATTTAAGCTGAGCTGTGAAGGGGTGGGAGTTAGCAGATGATGAGTGGTGGCAAAAGTGTTTCACACAGAGGACAGAGCAAGTGGGAAGGCCCTAGGCAGAAGGGGAAATAGTATACTTAGGAACTGCAGGAAGGCCAGTGTGGCTGGAGCATAGTGAGCTGAGAGTAAGAGGAGTGGGATATGTAGTCAAAGAAGTAGGCAGGAGCCAAATTATGTAGGGCTTTATAGGACATGGGAAGGAGAACGGATCTTATTCTATGAGCAGTGGAAAGGCATTGAAGCAGTACTTTTAAATGTATGTCAAATTGCAGAAGGTAGTGAAATCAATTTGAGAAAAGAATAGAAAATATCAATGTATGATAGAATTGTGTAGGAGGGTAAGTTTGTTTCATGAAATTTTTGTTTCAGTTTGTATCATATTAAATGGATCATGATAAAATAGTATCTCTTTTGTAGATAATTCACATCTCCCAAATGCTGAAATACACTACATTGAAAGGTTTTTAATTTGGGATTGACATGATATAATTAAAAAAAAAAGTGCTTTGGCTTCTGTGGATTGGATTGCAAGTGGGCAAGATTAGAAGCGTACTGCAGTCAGAGATAATGGCAAGTAGACTAAAGTGGTGGCTGTGGAGATGGGGAGATGTAGACAGATTTGAGAGATATTTAGAACTGAAAGGGGTTGGTGTGGTGGCTTGGGGTGGGAGGGAGAGGGAGGCATCAAAGATGCATCCTAGGGATCTGACGTGGGCTAGGTCATTTGCTGTGATGAAGAAGACAGAAAGAACAGGTTTTCAGAGGGAAGATCAAGGGTTCAGTTCTATACCTCCTTAAGAGAATCAAGTGGAGAAGTTAAAGCAGGTAATGGTATATACATCCCAGGGAAGAGGTCTGGGTTTCAGATGTAAATGAGGGTTGTGAATATAGAGATGGCATTAAAAGTCATGAAAGAAGAGGTCAGTCTGAAACAGAGCAAAGAGAAAGGAAGAGGATCCTTGACTGAGCTCCAAGGAACTCCAATGATACAAATTGGGTGAAGGAGCAGGAGGTGGCAAAGATACGGAGAAAGAGGTAAAAGAGATAGGGACATAACTAGGGTTGTGTTGGGGATTTTTAAAAAGAGTACTGAGAAGTCAACTGAGATAAGGATTGAAAAGGGCCCATTGGATATGGCAACATGGATACTGGTAGTGACCTTGATAGTAGTTTTGGTGCAGTGGTAGGGGTGAACACCAGAATGAATGAAGAGGGAATGGATACACCATTGGTAGGAGTGTAAATTGATACAACTACTCTAGAAAAAGTTGGACATTTTCTAGTAAAGCTGAATGATGCACATACTCTATGATCCAGCCTTTTAAGGTACATATCCTAGAGCAGTGGTTCTCACAGTGTGGTCTGGATTATCCTGGGGGCAGAAGTGGGGGGCAGGGAGCCAAAACAATAATACTAGTAAGGTGTTATTTGCTTCTTTTACCCCCATTCTCTCAAGAATGTAGAATGGAGTTTTCTAGATATCAAACAGATTGAACACAGAAGCAGATATGAGAATCCAGCTGCCTTCTATTAAGCAATAGAGTAAAGAGATTTACAAAAATTTAAAACAATGCCACTCTTCTCACTGAATTATTCTTTGTGTTGGAAAACACTTATTTTTCATAAAATATTTATTTAAATATGATGTAATTATTGTTATTTTAAAAGTAAGTACTTAAGCTTTTGCAGTTTTAATTTCTAATGCAACAAGTATCAATTGATATAACCCACATTTATGAAAACTCTTTGGGGGTCTTACAGTGATTTTTAAGAATATAAAGGAAGTTCTGAGTTAAAAAAAGAAGTTTGAGGATTGCTCCCCTAGAGAAATCCTTGTACATGTGTACTGGGAGACACTACAAGAATATTCACCGAAGACTGTTTCTTTTTTTTAAATTTTTTTTAACATTTATTCATTTTTGAGAGTGAGAGAGACAAAGCATGATCAGGGGAGGGGCAGAGAGAGAGGGAGACACAGAATCCAAAGCAGGCTCCAGGCTCCAAGCTGTCTGCACAGGGCCCGACACAGTGTTCAAACTCACAGACCACGAGATCATGACTTGAGCCGAAGTCAGACGCTCAACCAAGTGAGCCACCCAGGTGCCCCACTGAAGACTGTTTCTAACAGCAAGAAATGGAAACAAGAGTATGGGTGAATAAATTCAGACATATTTATATGATGTAATAGTATAAAGAAAAAATGAATGAACTCTAGCTACATGTATCAACATGATGAAACTCAGAAAACCTAATGCTGATTCAAAAAAGTTATAGGAGAATATGTTTATATAAAGTGGAAAAACATGAAAAGTTACACAGTATTTGGATACAGTCATATGTTATAAAACTACACAGAAAAACAAAGAATGAAAAATGAAAATTCAGCACAGTGGTTACCTCAGGGAGGGGAAAGAGATGTGACTGGGGAGTGTTACCCAGGGGTTTTTGTCATTTGTAAATGATCTGGTTTTGAAGCTAGGTGATGGGTACACAGATATTTATTATTTATTCAAACAGTTCATATATGTATATTCTAAAGTATATAAAGTGTATCATGAAAAATAAATAAAATTCATTTAACAAACAGGAATAATTGTGTAGAGTGCTGTTGAGAGTGTAAATTATTACAGGACCCTCCATGAAATCTGAGGGAACAGAACACCTTTCTCACCCCTATTGAAGTGGACCTGGGTGTGTAGGCAATTCCACTGAGAAGCTTGGCTGTGAAGGGGAATAGAGACCAGAGAGATAAGATGATGGTAGAAAGAGGGTTAAAGAATTATTTTTTTAAGTTTATCAGTTTATTTTGAAAGAGAGAGAGAGAAAGACAGACAGAGAGAGAGAGAGAGAGAGAGCACAAGCAGGGGAAGGGCAGAGAGAGAGGGAGAGAAACCCAAGCAGAGCCTGATGTGGGGCTCGAACCCATGAGCCATGAGATCATGACCTGAGCTTAATCCAGAGTTGGATGCTTAAACAACCGAGCCCCCCCCCCGGCGCCCTGAAAGCATGATTTTTTTAAAGATGGGAGATACTAGACTATGCTCTTTTGTTGCTGGGAATGATCCAGTAGAGGGGGAGAGGACAAAGATGCAGAAAAGAAAGAGAAAGGAGGAATTGGGATCTGGGGCACTGAGCCTCCAAGAAGAGGAGGGTCTTCAGGCTCTTCATTATAACTGGTAGGAATGAGACAGAGCTGAACACAGTTAATGGGAGGTTTAGAGATTCGGTGGTGAGAAGATGAGGGCCCAGTAACCATTCCTGATGTCTGATGGCTTCTATTTTGTCACTGAAGCATGAGGTAGGGTCATTTCTTACAGAAATAATAAAAATATTAGGCTTTCTTAATAGCGTGGTTGATAGAAATTTGTGTTTTAGAAAAGTTTCAGCTTCACAATAATGTACATTTTTAGGACTTGTCAAGTTTGGGAAACCTTCTGTTTAGTTTCTTTCATATATAAGCTGTAAGATGTTAAGGCATTTCAATTTTCTTGCAAAGTAACAAATCCTCATTACTCTTTGATTTTTCACTCATGGTTAAACAGAGCCTTAGAAGGGACCTGTGCAAATAAGGGATCCTGAACCTTTACTGACTTCTGTATAAATCTGCCTCTGGCCTCTTTGAACTACCCCATCCTCCAGGAAGCATTCTCTGATTATCTCAGGCTGGGGTCTGCCACAGTTTATTAGTGCCACTCATAGGACTTTTTTCCAGTCTCTCTGAGCTAGCCAGGCCAACCTTTTTCACTGGATGGAGGGAGCTCGAGAGGGTAAGGAGTCGGACATGCTAACCTTGGCTCAGCAGGCTTCCATCAGTGTCAGTAAGTCTTCACTGAAGCAGTGTGGCATAGTGGTCAAATGTGTAGACCTTGGAGCCAGACAGACTAGAATTTGTTTGCATCTCAAGTTCATGGTCAGGAAAAGATTCACCTTAATCCTTGGTTCAAGAAATACTTTTGCCATTGGTACAGGCTGGGGCTTCACTCCTAGTTCCTCTGTGTGACCTTGGGCAAGTTACTCATCACTCTGAGTCTCAGTTTCTCCATCTGTAAACTGGGAATGATGATAATAATACCTACCACATCAGAGTTGTAAAGATTCAATGGCAAAATCCATGCAATGCATACACAGTTCCCAGGACCTAATATTTAACAAACAGTAGTCCTCCACATGATTGGGAATATATTGTAGATAAAGGATACAGTAGTGAATAATGAAGGCCAAGGCCTTGCCTTCTTAAGCTCATAGTCTAGTTAGCACCACACAGCCCAGTGCCAGCCCTGATATATCCAAGAGACTTGCAAGTTGTTGGATCAAGATGAGTTTATTTTGTCTTTGTCTTTCTTATTTTTTACTGTCTCCCCCTCCTCAAATTCACCGTCACTGTTAACCACCTCTCAGACACCCCCCCCACCCCCGCCATCTCTGTCTACATTTTGCTTTCTCTTGTTTTTCTGGTTACATCTCTCTGGTGGTTTCTTTTTCCTGTCTCACCTAGTCTCACTCCATCTCTCTCCTCTCCTTGCTCCACTCTCTCTATATTGTGTATGTTGGGGGTTGCCTTGTTTCCATCCTGTTCCTATCTAATTCATCTTGGTCTGAGTCTCTGTCCTCATACATATACTACCACATTGCCATACATCATCTGTTTCTGAATTTCTGTGTGTTCCAGAATGTCTGTCTTTTCTATTTCTCTTTCAGTTTCCTTTGGCTCCTTGGCCTCTTTACTGTCTGCCTTTCTGTCTCCACTGCTCTGTCCCTACTTCTCTCTGGATGTTTCCCAGTCCTCATCATTCTGTTTATATTGCTGCACTCATCTGTCTCTCTTCCCAACCTATCTTTCTCTATTCTCACTTTTCTGTTCCATTTTTTCCCTACAACATTTATACTCTTTGTTTCTATCTCTCTTTGCTGGTCTTTTTGCCCTTGTTTCCCTATTTTATTCTCTCCTAATCTTTTCCTTTTCTCTCTCTTAGCATCTCTCTTATTGGGTTACTCTCTTCATGTGCCTGTCTCTCGTCTTCATCTCTCTGTCCCTACATGGGTTTCCTCTGTTTGCTATCTTGTCCCCAGCTCCCCGTTCCTCTGTCTCTCTTTGTCACTGATAGAGTAGCCAAGAGTACAGTCACTGGTGCTAGATTGTTTGAATTCAAATCTTAGTTGTACTGCTGACTTTCTGTGCCTCAGTGTCCTCATCTGCAAAATAGGGTTGATAACAGTACATGCACAGCATTACTGTGAGCATTAAATGAACTAACACATGTACAGTTCAAAGGGCCATGCTTCAGACATAACAAATGCTCAAAAATTTCAGCTTCTACATCATCAGCCTGTCTCCTCATCTTTAACACTATCTGTTTCTATCTTTGTTTATCTCATCCAGTCACCCCCTTCCTATATACCTGGCTGTTATAATCTCTGTGTCCCTCTCTGTCCTCATCTTAAAACAATTTTTTTTAATGTTTATTTATTTTTGAGAGAGACAGAAACAGAATGCAAGTGGCTTAGGGGCAGAGAGAGAGGGAGACACAGAATCTGAAGCAGGCTCCAGGCTCTGAGTGATCAGCACAGAGCCCGACGGGGGACTCGAACTCACGAGCTGTGAGATCATGACCTGAGCTGAAGTCAGACGCTCAACTGACTGAGCCACCCAGGCACCCCATCTGTCCTCCTCTTTTATATAGCTGCCTCTCTAACCTCATGTCTCTCTTTCTCTCTCTCCCTACATTCATGCCTCATTCCTGTCAGTCCCTCTTTCTCCACCCTTCCCACTCCATCTCTCTGTATATCTGCCTGTCCCCATCATTATTTATTTATCCCCATTTCTGAGTATTTGCTCCCAGCTTTCAGGCCCTGTTTCTTTGTCTCTGTCTCTTTGTCTTTATCTCCTGTTATCATTTCTGTATCTGTTCATCTCTTCCAAAATCTAATCTTTATTTATCTATTTACTTTTAAAAATCTTATTCTGTTTCTTTGTCCTCATCTCCCTGTGTCTTCCCCGGGCCTCTCTGGACAATTTGGATCAGAATTGGTCTGGTAGATAATGTGGAGCTATAAAAGGGTTTAGGAGGAAGAAGTAGGCCTGGCAGGAGGCAAGTGGCAGGGTGTGGAATTTCATGGCTCTGCCAAGTCCTCCTGAAAGACAAGGCCTCTGGGGTCAAGGTTAGCATAAACCCCTTCAACTCAGCCTCTTGAAAAAAGACAAAGAATGCTGCCGTTATTGGGAGGACCAGGAAGGGGTATTTTTCTGAGTGAAATTCCATCCGGAAGCTGGAATCCAGAGCATTTCCTGTTGTAATGTTTCTTCCAGACTTGGAGAGTCTGAACTTGCCACGTAGCATGTGCACTCCATGCATATATTTCTACAGTGAAACACAGAGATGCATACAGAATTCTCCCCACCCTTAGAAACACAGACGGGTGCAGAGGCATAAAGATACACACAGAATCATGAACCCTTATAGTTGCAGATACTCTGAGACATGGAAAAACACACAGAATGAATCAACACTGGTGGAGAGGCAGACATACACAGAGACACTGAGAGACCCAGGGAATTACCCTCTTACAGCTCAGGGACACATATAGACAGAAAAATAGCTACACAGAGGATCATCCAGCTAATTTCCCTTTGAAAAAATGTTCTCTTTTAGTTTATTTTCATCTAAATAGAAACACATTAGAACATCATGTATAAACACACACATTTATAAAAGTGCACACATTCATATACAATCACAAATATCCAAAGCAACAAAGAATTACACATAGCCATTGCTTTGTTGGAAGTGCAAAGGTAGCCAATCTCCCTCTGGTCCCAAATGACAGACATGATGCTCCTTCAGTGCTCCCCTGTCCATGAAGGTACTAGGTAGTCAAGCCAGAAACCTATTAGGAACTAGATAGAAATAATTGGAAAATCTAGGTAAAACTTTATTCCTAGAAAAATATAAAATGACAAAAATGGAATAGCAAGAAGTAAAGAACTTGAATAGACCATTAAGTATTAATGAAATTGAAATGGTATGCAAGGACATCCCTTCCCCCCCCCCCCCCCCGGCCCAATCCAGGACCAGATAAGTTTACAGGTGTATTGTGCCAGACTCACAAGGAATACATACTTCCCTTCTTATACAAGTTATTCCAGAAAATAGAAAAGGAGAGAAAGCTGCCTAGCTCATTTTATTAGTCTAGGACAATCTTCAAACCTTGATTCTAAAACTAGATAAGGACAAAAAAAGAAAAGAAAATTATAGGCTCATTTCAATTATGAATGCACAGATCCCAAATAAAATATTAGCTAACTGCATCCAACAGTAGTACGTCAAAAAGTACATCACAATCAAATGGAGTTTATTCCAAGAATGCAAAGAGAATTCGTTCAACCTCAGAAAAATCTATGGATGTAATTTACCACACTAATAAAGGAGAATACTTATAGGATTATCTCAATTAATGTAGAATAAGTATGTTACATTCCCACTTATGATGAAACTCTTAGCAAACTAGGAATAGAAGGAAAAAAATTTTTTTTCATAAATAAGCTCTATGCCCAACATGGGGCTTGAACTCATGACCCTGAGATTAAGAGTTGCATGCTTTACTGACTAAGCCAGCCAGGCATCCCAGAAGGCAAATTTAACTTGGTGAAGGTTACATACCAAGGCCTTGCAACATATTTTATACTAAATGGAGAAACTTAAGATACATTTCCTTGAAGATTGAGGATAAGACTAGATACTCTCACCAATTACTGTTCAACATAGAACTGGAAGCCTTGGTCAATACTATAATGGGAGAAAAATAAACAAGATGTATAAGGATTAGGAGAGAAGAAATAAAACCAACTGATTCAACAGACATACTATTAGAATTAAAAAAGAGTTCAGTGAGGAGGCCAGGCACAAAACCAACTCATAAAACTCCATAGTATTTTTTTTTGTTTTCCATTTTCTTATTTGAATACAGTTGACACACAATATTACATTAGTTTCAGGCACACAACTTAGTAATTTGACAAGTTTATACATTATGCTATGTTTACCACAAGTATATATAGCTAACCTCTGTCCCATTACATCCCTATAACAATATCATTGACTGTATTCATTATGTTATGCCTTTTATTCCTGTGACTTATTCATTCTATGTATAGAATATATATCCCTGTATATCCCTCTCCCTTTCACTCATTTTGCCCCACCCGTCTTCTTTCCCTCTGGCAACTAGGCCTGATTCTGCTTTTTGTTTATTCATTTTTTTAGAGTCCACTTATGAGTGGAATCATATGGTATTTGTCTTTGTCTGATTTATTTTACTTAGCATAATACCCTCTAGGTCCATCCATGTTGTCTCAAATGGTATAATCTCATCCTTTTTATGGCTGTGTAATATTTTATATCTCTATGTCTATATCTATATTTGTCTATCTATCTATCATCACTTCTTTTCTTCTCTTTTTTTTTTTTTAGTTAACATATATTGTAATATTGGTTTCAGGAGTAGAATTTCATCACTTTCATATAACACCCAGTGCTCATCATAACAAGTGCCTTCCTTAATACCCATCACTCATTTAGCCCATCCCCCACCCACCTCCCTCCATCAACACTCAGTTTGTTCTTTATTGTTAAGAGTCTCTTATGGTTTGCTTCTATCTCTCTTTTTTTCCCTTCCCATATGTTCATCTGTTTTGCTTCCTAAATTCCACATGTGAGCAAAATCATATGGTATTTGTCTTTCTCTGACTTATTTTGCTTAGCATAAATCACTCTAGCTTCATCCACATTGTTGTAAATGGCAAGATTTCATTCCTTATGAAGACTGAGTAATATTTCATTGTATACATATACCACATATACTTTATCCATTCATCAATCAGTGGACACTTGGGCTCCTTCTATAGTTTGGCTATTTTTGATAATGCTGCTATAAGCATTGGGGTGCATGTACTCCTTCAAATCTATATTTTAGTATCCTTTGGGTAAATACCTAGTAGTGCAATTGCTGGACTGTAGGGTAGTTCTATTTTTAATTT
Source organism: Neofelis nebulosa (assembly GCF_028018385.1). Classification (NCBI taxonomy): domain Eukaryota; kingdom Metazoa; phylum Chordata; class Mammalia; order Carnivora; family Felidae; genus Neofelis; species Neofelis nebulosa. The sequence goes on from NC_080800.1 coordinate 48,783,674, forward strand.
TTTGAGGAACCTCCATCCTGTTTTCCAGAGTGGCTGCACCAGTTTGCTTTCCCACCAACAGTGTAAGAAGGTTCCCCTTTCCCTGCATCCCTACCAACATTTGTTGTTTCCCGTGTTGTTCACTTTAGCTATTCTGACAGGTGTGAGGTGTATACCACTTCTTCTTTATGTATTCATCTATTGATAGACACTTCGGGTGCTTCCATATCTTGGCTACTGTATATGATGCTGTGATAAACATAGGGGTGTATATATATTTTTGAATTACTGTTTTCATTTTCTTTGGTTAAATATCCAGTAATGGAATTACTACATCATATGTAGTTGTATTTTAATTTTTTGAGGAAACCCTGTACTGTTTTCCACAATGGCTGTACCGATTTACATCCTATCAATAGTGCCCAAGGATTCCTTTTTCTCCACATCCTCTCCAACACTTGTTTTTTTCTTGTCTTTTTGATACTAGCCATTCCGACAGGTATGAGGTGATAACTCATTGTGGTTTTGATTTGCATTTCCCTAATGATTAGTGATGTTGAGCAGCTTTTCACAGGTATCATACAAGTTCTTTATATATTTTTAATATTAACCCCTTATTGGGTATATCATTTGTAAATGTCTTCTCCCATTCAGTAGGTCTTCTTTTTGTTTTGTTGATGGTTTCCTTTGCTGTACAAAAGCCTTTTATTTTGGTATAGTTTCAATAGTTCCATTTTGCTTTTGTTTCCCTTCCCTTAGGAGACACATCTAGAAAAATATTGCTAAGGTTGATGTCAGAGAAATTACTGCCTGTGTTCTCTTTTAGGAATGGGTTTCTTTACATTAGCAATACACAAGCAGAAAAAAAAGTAATTAAAAATAAGATACCCCAAATTAGTCACTAGGCCAAAATACAAACTTTTCTAAACATCAGAGTAACTACAAAAATACCAAACAAAACAGACTACATAGTAAAATAGATTTTTAAAAATGTTCATTTGAGAGAGAAAGAGAAAGAGAGAGAAAGTACATGTGTGCACACGTGCACATGAGCAGGAGAGGGGTGGAGAGAAAGAGAGAGAATCCCAAGCAGGCTCTACACTCAGTGCAGAGCCAGATGTGGGGCTCGATCTCACGACTGTGAGACCATGACCCGAGCCAAAATCAAGTCAGACGCTTAACTGACTAAGCCACCCAGGTGCCCCTAAAATACTTTAAATATATAAACACATAGCTAAAAAAGTAAATAAAATTTAAAATAATATGACAATGTTGACACCAAACATCTTTTGTATCAATAAATATAAATGGTCTTAACTTATTTGTTTAAAGAGAAATATTTTTCCATTGTATCACTGAGTAAAATCTAAATGCTGTATTCAAGAAAACCAATGAAAACAAATTGATTCAGAAAGGTTAAAAATACAAGAAAAGACAAAGGTATACCAGTTAAATGTAAATAAAGAAAATATAGCGGGGCGCCTGGGTGGCGCAGTCGGTTAAGCCTCCGACTTCAGCCAGGTCACGATCTCGCGGTCCGTGAGTTCGAGCCCCGCGTCAGGCTCTGGGCTGATGGCTCGGAGCCTGGAGCCTGTTTCCGATTCTGTGTCTCCCTCTCTCTCTGCCCCTCCCCCGTTCATGCTCTGTCTCTCTCTGTCCCAAAAATAAATAAAAAACGTTGGAAAAAAAAAATTAAAAAAAAAAAAAAAGAAAATATAGCTTGCAATCTTAGTTATCAGACAAAGTCAGGAACTCAGAACAAAAGGCATTAACTGATTATCAAGGTCATGAAAAACAAGGATAAACTGAGGAAGTGTCACAGATTGGAGATATGATGACTAAATGCAATATGGGATTCTGGGTGGGAGTCTGGAACAGAAAAGAGACATCAGTGGAAAAATTGGTGAAATCAAAATAAAGTCTGGACTTTCGTTAATAGCAATGTAGTAATATTTAGTTTTGACAAATGTAGTCATACAAGATATTAACATGAGGGGCAACTAGGTGAAGAGTATATGGAAACTTTGCACTAACTTTTCAACTGTTTTGTAAATCTAAAATTATTCCAAAATAGAAAGCTTGTTGCAAAAAATGCATTAATTGAGGCAAAAAGGCCACAATTCACAATGGACATATAAAGTTATGACTATTTTTGTACGAAATAACATAGCAGCTTCATAAATCTGAGATGTTAAGGGATACAAGGAAAAATAAATAATAGATTAAAACACACTAAAAACAGGAGAAATTTAACTCACCTTTCTCATTCCAGGACAGATCAAATCATCATCAACAACAAAAAAACTCCAGTAAGAATATAAAAAACCTAAATAACAAAATCAATATTGGGCCAAGAAGAAAATCTTAACAAATTCTAAAAAGTAGAACTAATAACAATGTTCTCTGATCACACTGGATAAAATTGAAATATTATTAAATCTGGGGCGCCTGGGTGGCGCAGTCGGTTAAGCGCCTGACTTCAGCCAGGTCACGATCTCGCGGTCTGTGAGTTCGAGCCCCGCGTCAGGCTCTGGGCTGATGGCTCGGAGCCTGGAGCCTGTTTCCAATTCTGTGTGTCTCCCTCTCTCTCTGCCCCTTCCCCGTTCATGCTCTGTCTCTCTCTGTCCCAAAAATAAATTAAAAACGTTGAAAAAAAATTAAAAAAAAAAAAGAAATATTATTAAATCTAAGGAAAAAATCATATCATCATTTTCAGAGATGCCAAAGAATCATTCAGCAGAATTCAATATCCATTCTTTTTTTAATGTTTGTTTATTTTTGAGAGAGAGACAGAGAGACAGAGTGCCGGGGGGGAGGGGCAGAGAGAGGGAGGCACAGAGTCCAAAGCAGGCTCCAGGTTCTGAGCTGCCAGCACAGAGCCCCATGCAGGGCTTGAACTCACAAACCTTGAGATCATGACTGAGCTGAAGTTGGAAGCTTAATTGACTGAGCCACCCAGATGCTCCAACACCCATTCCTTATAAAAATATTCAGTAAGAGAAATATAGGGTTTCTTCCTTGATATAATTTAATTGTGTGTGTGTATGTGCGCGTGTATGTGTGTACCTCCAAATCCAGCAATCCAGCCTTTCACTTAACCAGGAAACACTAGCAGCATTTATATGCTAAAATCAGAAACCAGGTAAGGATACTTACTCTCTCCACTGCAAGTTAACATTGTATTGGAGGTAGCAAGCATTGTAATTAAAAAGAGAAATTAAAAGTATAAAATTGGAATTGAGGAGGTAAAGCTATCATTATTTATAGATAAATTTGTATAGCCAGAAAACCCAAACAAATCAACCACTACAAACAAGATAAGGTAGCAGGATATAAAATTAATATATTTAAATCATTTGGTTAGAAGATATATGGAACAGGGGTGACTGGTTGTAAGTTTCAGGTCCACATTGGGTGTAGAGATTACTTAAAAACAAAATCTTTAAAAAAAATAAGAGGGGCATCTGGGTGGCTCAGTTTGTTAAGCTTCGACTTTAGCTCAGGTCATGATCTCACAGTTTGTGAGTCTGAGCCCCACATTGGGCTCTCTGCTGTCAGCCTGGAGCCCACTTTACATCCTCTGTTTCCCTCTCTCTGCCCTTCCCCCACTCTCATGTGCTCTCTCTCCCTCTCTCAAAAATAGATAAACATTAAAAACATTAAAAAAAGAAGAAGATAGCATAGTGACAGAAAAGGTAAAATATTGCCTTAGTACATTGTGGGTGCTATAACAGAATGCCATAGACTGCGTGGCTTATAAACAACAGAAATGTATTTCTCACAGTTCTAGAGGCTGAAAAGCCCAAGATTGAGGCAGACAGATTTGATGTCTGTTTAGAGCTGCTTCCTGGTTCTAGCTGTGTCCACCGGGGCCCCTTTTATAAGGGCACTCATCCCACTCATGAGGTCTGCACCCTCATGACCTAATTGATTTCCAAAAGCCCTACCTCCAAATACCATCACAGTGAGGACTTGGTTTCAACATCTGAATTTTGAGGCACACAAACATTTAGTCTATAGCAAATACCTAGAAACAAACTTAATAAGAAATGTCCAAAACCTTTATTAGAAAATATTTATAACACTATGAAGGAACAAATGGAAAGGTAATTCATGTTCTTAAACAGGAAGATTCAAAATTATTAAGATGTCAAATTAATTTATGATGTTAGTATAAACATTAAAATACCATTTTTCCTCTTTTCCTGATACTAGACAACTGAATTAAAGTTCAAATGGAAAAATAACAAGCAAGCATAGCCAGGATATCTCTGAAAAGGAAGAACAATGATGTGGGACTATTGCCACAATAATGCTCTGTAAAAAGACAAAATGAACATTTATGTACCAAATTTAGAGTCTGTGGGTCATTTGAGAAGTTCTACAATCTGCATCAGGCTCTGTTGATCTCAACTAGGCTAGCTCATGTGTCTGTACGAAGTTTATGGCTTGTCTAGAGATTGGCTACTATAGGATGCCTTGACTGGGAGGACCAGGCTCATTTCTACTTCTCTCACATCCTTCCAAGGCTAGCTTAGGTATGTTCTTGTAGCAGTGGCTTTGGTCCAAGGGAGGAAACAGAATAGGCAAGAACTTTTTCAAGTCTCTTCTTATATCAAGTTTGCGAGTATCCTGTTGGTTAAAGCAAATTATATGGCCACATTCAGAGTCAATATGAAAGGGCACTATCAAAGGATGTGGATACACAGAGACCATGAAAAATTGGGGGTCATTAATGCAATCTACCACCAACAATGACTCAAAATCTAGAATCCATAAAAGAAAACATAGATAAATTTGTTTACATAAAATTAAAAAAAAACTTCCCTAGAAAAAAATCCATTAGCAAAGTCAAAGTATAACATATTGGGGAAAACCACTGACAAATGATATAATTCACAAAGGTCTAATCTCTATAGTTATATATAATAACATTCTAGAAATCAAGGAAAGGCCAATAATCCAACAGAAAAATATAGGATATAAATAGACACCTCACAGAAAAAGACATAAAATTTACACTTAAACATATGAAAAGATGCTCAACCTCACTTATAAGAAGAGAAATGTAAATTAAAACTACCATAAGATACCATTTCTTACCTATCACATTGTAAAAAAATCTAAGTCTTTAATAATACACTTTGCTGGTGAGGCTGCAGTAAAACTGATAAATTCATACATGGGTGGTAAGTGCAAAATGGTATACCTATGGTGGGAAATTTTGGCAATATCTACCAGTTACAAATATAATTATCGGAATTTATCCTACATAACTATCTGCATATGTATAAAATGTCTATTCATTATGGCACTGTTTGTAACACCAAAGGACTAAATACATTCCAAGCATACATCAGTAGGGGACTGCAGTCATTTAAAAAAAAAAAAACTATTGTAAGAATTTAAATTCTGTTTTATTAAGCCACAGGTCAAGCCATGTTCTTAAATCCAACTTAACTAGCAATAAAGATGACTTGTGATCAAGAAAACATTTTTAATAAATAAGTTCTCTCTCTCTTACTATCTCTACTTTTCTCTCTCTTTCTGATATAATGATTTTATAATGACCATTACAGATTTTTAAATATTTTAAGAACCACACTCTCAGGAACATGTGTCATAGAAAACTTGTATTTTAAAAATTTTAGTTACAGCACTTACAAAATTGGTGAATAAATTAATATTATTTATTTTGGTTCTACAATGTTTTTATAAATTCCTTCATGTTTAGGAAATTCATGTTATTAAAGCCTTAGAAAATTAGATGGCTACTTTCTTGGCAGTGCTGAATCTGAATGTTTGTGAATAAATCTTTTGTACAAATGAAAAACAAAACAGAACTACTGTATATACACATAATGTAATACTTTGAATAAGTACTCTATATGCTTCCATACAGTGACTTTCTATGTACAGGAACGTCTAATGCTCTGATATAGAAAGACCTCCAGGATGTATTATTAGGAGAAATAAGCAACATGTTTAACAGGATATACAGTATGTCACCTTTTGTGTAAGAAACGGGGAGATGGACTAAGATACACTTATGTTTGGGGTGTCTGGGTGGTTTAGTCAATTAAACATCCCACTTCAGCTCAAGTCACGATCTCGCAGTTTGTGAGTTCAAGTCCCACACTGGGCTCTCTGCTGTCAGCGTGGAGCCCATTTTGGATCCTCTGTCTCCCTCTCTCTGCCCCTCCCCCACTCATGTGCACACACATGCACTCTCTCTCTCTCAAAAATGAACATTAAAAATATAAAAAAAGAGACATTTATGCTTGTATCTGCCTAAAGAAATACTGGAAGAATACAAAACTAATTAATAAAACTGGTAACTGTGAATCAAAACAGTATGGTCATAAAAATAGGCACATAGATCAATGGAACATAATAGAGAGCCCAGAAATAAACCCATGATTGTATAGTCAATTAATCTATGACAAAAGAAGCAAGAATATATAAAGGGGAAAAGACAGTCTCTTCAATAAATAGCGCTGGGAAAACTGGATGGCTATATGCAAAAGAATAAAATTGGACCATTTTTCTTATACCATACACAAAACAAATTAAAAATGGAATAAAGACCTAAATGTGAGACCTGTAACCATAAAACTCCTAGAAGACAACATAGGCAGTAATTTCTTGGACACCAGCTATAGAAACATTTTTCTAGATAAGTTTCCTCAAGCAAGGGAAACAAAAGTAAATTAAACTATTGGGACTATACCAAAATAAAAAGCTTTTGCATGGCAAAGGAAGTCATCAATAAAGTGAAAAGGCAACCTATTGAATGGTAGAAGTTATTTGCAAATGATATATCTGATAAGGGGTTAATATCCAAAATATATAAAAACACAATTCCTCTCTCTCCATCTCTCTCTGCCTCTACCCCCCTCAAAATAAATAAATAAACATTTAAGAAATATAGGAGCACTTGTTTGGCTCAGTTGGTTAAGTGTCTGACTCTTGATTTCAGCTCAGGTCATTATCTCGAGGTTTGTGAGATTGAGCCCTGTGTTGGGCTCTGAACAGAGCCTACTAGGGATCCTCTCTCTCCCCCTCTCTCTGCCCTTCCCCTGCTCCAGATCTCTCTCTCTCTCAAAAATAAATAAATAAATATTAAAAAAAGAACTTACACAACTCAACACCAAGAAAAAAACCAATATGATTAAAAAATGGGCAGAGGACCTGAATAGACACTTTCCAAAGAAGACATACAGGTGGCCAACAGACCTATGAAAAGATGCTCAACATCACTAATTATCAGGGCAATGTAAATCAAAACTTCAATGAGATATCACCTTATACCTGTCAGAATAGCTAGGATCAAAAAGACAAGAAAAAACAAGTGTTGGAGAGGAGGATGTGGAGAAAAAGGGAATTCTTGTGCACTATTAGTGGGAATGCAAATTGGTACAGCCACTGTGGAAAACAGTATAGAGATTCTTCAAAAAATTAAAAATAGAATTATATGATCCAGTAATTCTACTAGTGGGTATTTACCCAAAGAAAATGAAAACACTAATTCAAAAAGATACCTGTACCCCTATGTTTATTGCAGCATTATTTACAATAGCCAAGATGTGGAAGCAACCCAAGTGTCCATCAATAGATGAATGGAGATATATATTCTCACATCTTTTTTATTTTATTAAAAAATTTTAATGTTTATTTTTGAGAGAGAGAGACAGAGTGTGAGTGGGGGAGGAGCAGAGAGAGAGGGAGACAAAATCTGAAGAAGGCTCCAGGCTCCACGCTGTCAGCACAGAGCCTGAACTCACAAACTGTGGGATCATAACCTGAGTTGAAGTTGTATGCTTAACTGACTGAGTCACCCAGGCACTGCTCACATCTTTTTTCTTTTAATGTTTTCTATTTATTTTTTAGAGCATGAGAGGGGGAGGGGCAGAGAGAGAGAGGGGGCAGAGGATCCAAAGTGGGCTCTGTGCTGACAGCAGTGAGCCCGATATAGGGCTTCGACTCCTGAACCACGAGATCATGACCTGAGCCAAAGTTGGATGCTCAGCTGACTGAGCTATCCAGGCACCCCTCACATCTTCTTTATATATATATATATATATATATATATATATATATATATATATATATATATATATATATACCACATCTGTGAGTGTTCTGCAAGAGGAGGAAACATTTCTAATAAATTTTAACTTGATAAATGAGTGATGTCTTGCAATATGAGTAGTATGTGATGCAAAATGTCATATGATCACAACTGAGCTAATGGTCCGTCTCTCTCGCGTGTGCTCACTGCGGGGTTGTGGGTGATCATCTCCCATGCTTGGATGCTCAGCTCAGTTTCAGGCCATGGTGTTTGGCAGAAATCAGTGATTTTTCAGAAATTTGGAAGGTGCCCACAACCGGCACTAGTGTATTTTTTGCCACTTTGAAGCACCTATGGACAGTCCTTTGCTTTTCCACATGAGTAAGCTTAGGAATGTTTTGCTTTATTCTAGGTCAGGCTGCCTGCAGATATAGACTCTTTCCTCTGCTGCCTTATTGCCAGTTACATTAAATACAGTATATGAAAAGAATTTATTAATACTGGACTGTAGTCAACATCTATGCGAGCATATACAATGGCTCCCGTGCAGAAAAAGATTTCATTGAGCCAATAGACAGCAGTGATTCCATTAGTGATAGTGAAAGCTGTCTTACGCAATAACCCTCCTCTCTCTTGTCTCTCTCACACCAGCAGTTAAGGTTTTCAAAGGTAAGTGCAGGTTAATTTGTTTATTTTTCTTTATATTTTGTATTTTCTTTATTATATTATATTATATTATATTATATTATAGTATAGTATAGTAATTATTTTTATATGAATATTTTGGGGTTGTGGAATAAATCATCTGAGTTTCCATTATTTCTTATGGGGAAATTCACCTTGATATACAAGTGCTTTGGATTACAAGCATGCTTCTGGAAAAAATTATGCTTGCAAACCAAGGTTTTACTGCATAAATACAAGTATATAAAAATATATATATATACACAGTATGTATATATATTTGCATGTTACATATATATATATTTGCATGTATATATGTATATATGTACATATATCTCACATCTTCTTTATATATATCTTTATATATATATATATATATACATATAACATCTTATTTATACACACACACACACACACACACACACACATAATGGAATACTATGTAGCCATAAAAAGAATGAAATCTTGTCATTTGCAACAACATGGATAGACCTAGAGGGTATAATGCTAAGTGAAATAAGTCATTCAGGGAAATACAAATACTATATTTCACTCACCTGTGGAATTTAAGAAACAAAACAATTGAACAAACGAAAGAGACAAACAAACAAACAAAAACTCCAGACTCTTAAATACAAAGAACAAACTGGAGGTTGCCAGAGGGGAGGTGGCTGAGGGGAAGGGTGAAATAGATAAAGGGGATTAAGAGTACACTTATCCCAATAAGCACTGAGTAATGTATAGAATTGTTGAATAATTACATTGTACACCTGAAACTAATATAACACTGCGTGTTAATTATACTTCAATAAAAAACAAATGAAAAAAAAAAAAACCCTGGTAACTGCTGAGGTGTGTATGGTGGCAACCAGGTGGAATGGACAAGAATGACACTTTTAAAGTATAATTTTTATATGGTTTTGATTTTCAAATTTATGTGTATTATTTATTCAAAAAGAAATAAATTTAAAATATTCACAATAATAGGAAGAATTGCAAAGCAATTTGGAATTAAATTAGTAAAAACACAAAATTCTAAAGAGAAAACTTGAAATTCTTAGTAAAGAACCCAGATAGAAGGTGAATTGAACAAATGAGATATTTCATGTTCTTGGATAAGGCGAGTTAATATTTTGATGATGTCAACTCCCTCAATTTAATCTATAAATTTAGTGTGATTCTAATAAAAATTCCAGTTGCATTTCTGAAGAGCTTGATAAACACTTTCTAAAAATTATGTGGAGATATAGCTAAGACAATACTAAAAGAAGACTACAATGGAGGTACTTGCCCTATTAGATGTTATGATATATTACAAAATGTCAAAAATAAGGTAGTATTAGTAGAAGAACAGAAACAGATTTGTGTGTGTATGTTTCATAATATGTGACAATGGTGGCACAGCAAATCAGTGAAAAAGTAAGAATTGTTTAGTATTTGATAGTGGGAAACATGGCTCATTGTGCAGAAAAAATAAAATTGCATCCTTACTTCTCACTTCATATGGTAGTGGATTCTAGATAGATTAAAACCTAAGGGTGAAAGGTAAAACCATAAAGTTAATGGGAAAAGAAGTAGGAGAATATCTTTGTGATCTGGGAGGAGGGAAATACTTTTTAAATCAAACCTCCAAACCAAAAACCATAGAGCAAAAATTTGATGGATTTGATTATATAACCATTTCTGTTTAAAAAAAAAGGTTAACATGGACAAAGTTAAAATAGGGAGAGAATATTTGCAGTGTCTGAAACTGATAGGCTACTAATAGCTAGACTATATAAGGAACTCTAGCAAATAGACAGGAAAGATAGGAATCTCAATGGAAAAAATGGGCCAACTATACAAGCAGGCAATTTACAGAAGAGGCATTTAACACACATATAAAGAGATGCTAAAAAATTCATTAGTAATCAGAGAAATACAAACTAAAGATATTACTTTATACTTGTTATACTGGCAAAAACTAGAAATCTGGAAAATGTCAAGTGTTAGTAAGCATGTAGGGACACAGGAATCCTTGTACATTGATGGTAAAACTGTGGACTGGTGTAGCTCTCTCAGAGAACCATCTAGCAGTATTGGTGTTCTCAGTCAAACTAAGTACATGCACACTTTATGATGCAATCATTCTGGTTCTGAGTGTATGTTCTAAAAGAAATTCTCATACAGGCCAATAAGGGGACATGCACAAGAGTGTTCATCACACTATTATTTGTGGTATCAGGGAGCTGGAGGCAATCTTGCTGTCCATCACTGGGGGAATATTCAGGGAAAATATGAAGGCACACTGTAGTTAGCATGAGCAAGTAGAGCAATGGATTGGATGTGTACACAGTCATATGGATAGACTTTAAAAACACAAAGCCAAATGAAAAAAATAAGAAACGAGATACCATTTATATAAAATAAAAATGCACACATAAAGCTTCCTCCATAGTGGCAAAACCTGATGTTATGTTCCTCTTGAGGTGATACCATATGAAACAAATGATTATTGCTGGAAATATTTAACCTGAATCTAATCATGTCAAAAGAGCAGATGAATTTAGAATGTGGGACATTCTGCAAGAAACTGCCTGGACTCTTCAAAAACATTAGTGTAATACAAAACACACAAAATATAGGAGTACTATTCTATATGAAAAGAAGTTAAAGCAATACAACAACCAAACATAATGCATAAAATTTGGTTAGATCCTGGGATCAAAAAATGATTAGATCTAAAAATATTTTGGCCACAATTTGAAAATTTGAATATAAGTTACCTTTGATGGTATTATTGAATTGTTGTTAAATTTTCTTAAGTATAATAAGGGTATTGTAGTTGAATAGGAGAATGTCCTTATTCTTGTAGATGTTGCCAAAGTATTTAGGGGTGAAGTGTTACATTGCCCGCCACTTTTAAATGGCTCATCAAAAAAGAAAATGTATACATACAATAAAAAGAGAAGTAGAGCAAGTCTGGCAAAATATTAAGGGTATATGGGTTTTCATTGTACTATTCTTTCAAGTGTTCTGAATTTTTAAAATGTGAAACATAAAAATTTGGGGGAATTACATGCACATAAAACAGCAATACATATTTTGCAAGAACACATATAAAGAAAAAATCTGCATAAAATACCATAGAATGGATGCCTACAGGCGGGAAATAAGAGTTTGAAGTAGAGATTAAGGTGAATTAAATAAAAACAAAACTGGGCGCCTGGGTGGCGCAGTCGGTTAAGCGTCCGACTTCAGCCAGGTCACGATCTCGCGGTCCGTGAGTTCGAGCCCCGCGTCAGGCTCTGGGCTGATGGCTCGGAGCCTGGAGCCCATTTCCGATTCTGTGTCTCCCTCTCTCTCTGCCCCTCCCCCCGTTCATGCTCTGTCTCTCTCTGTCCCAAAAATAAATAAAAAAAAAAAGTTGAAAAAAAATTAAAAAAAAAAAAATAAAAATAAATAAATAAAAACTAAACAACAAAAACCTCTCTGTAAAGTAGTTCATATTCATTGACTACATAGAAAACACAGAAAAGCACAATGAAGACAACAAAATTCACCAATAATCTCATTGTCTCTGTCAGTAGTTCTCAAAATATGGTACTTGGACAAGCAGCAGCTGCAGATGATTCTCCTCTTCCTCCCCCTCCTTCTTCTTCATCATCATCATCATCACTTGGAAACTTGTTAGAAATTCAAATTCCTGGGCCCTACCAGACTTACTGAAACAAAACCTGGACGTAGGGCCCAGCAATCAGTGTTCTGACAAGCCCTTCTAAATTTAACCATCATTAAATTTGTTATAGATACTTGTAGTCTTTCTAAAAAGAGTATGTAATATTTCAGGCATACAAATAGGTATAGAGAACAACATAACACACACCCATGTACTTACTAACTGGATAAAATATTGGATAAACAATTGAAATTCTCTGTGTATCTCTCTCTCATTCTGTTCCTTTGTTTTCTTCTCTGGACCTAATCACAATTCTGCATTTGGTATTTAATTCCCTTGTCTTAAAAATATTGGTTATATATTTATATAATCTATAAATAACACAGTGCATTGTTTTCTAGATTAAAAAAAAAAAAACTATATATGGTCACCTGGCTGGCTTAGCCGGTAAAGCATCTGATTCTTGATCTCTTTCGGTCAAAAGTTCAAGCCCCACGGTGGGTGTAGAGATTACTTAAAAATTTATTTAAAAATCTACATATCCTTCTACAATTTGTATTTTATCTCAGCACTGTGATTTTGAAATTTATCTGGGTTGATATATGCAACTCTGTTTCATTTTTTTGCTGCTGTATAGCTGTACTACAATTTATTCATTCTGTTGGTGAACTTTTAAATTTTTTTTTCAACGTTTTTTATTTATTTTTGGGACAGAGAGAGACAGAGCATGAATGGGGGAGGGGCAGAGAGAGAGGGAGACACAGAATCGTAAACAGGCTCCAGGCTCCGAGCCATCAGCCCAGAGCCTGACGCGGGGCTCGAACTCACGGACCGCGAGATCGTGACCTGGCTGAAGTCGGACGCTTAACCGACTGCGCCACCCAGGCGCCCCGGTGAACTTTTAGATTGACATTTCTTCTCTATTACAAACAGTTATGCAATGAATTTTCTTGCACATGCCTCCTTGTGCATATGCTTAAGAATTTCTCTAGGACAGGGGCACCTGGGTGGCTCAGTCGGTTAAGTGTCTGACTTTAGCTCAGGTCATGATCTTGTAGTTCATGAGTTTGAGCCCAGAGTAGGGCTCTGTGCTGACAGCTCAGTGCCTGGAGGGTGCTTTGGATTCTGTGTGTGTCTCTCTCTGCCCCTCCCCCACTCTCACCTGTCTCTGTCTCTCTCTCAAAAATAAACATTAAAAAAAAAGAATTTCTCTAAGAGTCTAGAGGTTATATACATCATTACCAGTAGAATTCCTGGGTCCCAGGGCCCATCTTTAACTATTCCGGATAACTTGCTAATTGTTTTCCGAAGTAGTAACACCAATTTTCATTCTTATCAAAGATTTCATTGCATTTTCCGCTTATAGTTTGCACATTTGGGACTTTGTTGAAAAACTGTTTCCCCAGTTGTGGGTGACAAAGATACTCTTCACTATCTTATGTGGAAATAAGTCAGGATCCAGTTTTATTTCTCTCTTTATGGTGAGCCAAATTTCCCAGTGCTATCTACTAAATTGTCCATTTTCCATTGATTTGTGGTGCAGGCCTATAAACTCACCCATTTCACATATATTTGCTGAAGCCTGCCTTGTACCAGTCTTGTGCTGGGTCTTGTTGAGGTCTTGAAGATATATGGCCCCTAGTCTCAGGAAGTGAGACTGCATTTCCATTTGTGTGGAGATGCAGCCATATAAATGATTACAGTATTAAGAGATAAGTGCAGAAAGGTGTTCTGAGTTTCTAACTCAGCTGTGAAAGGTCACAGAAGTGACCAGAGTTAGGTCTTAAACAGGAAGAATTTGCTAATGCAGGGGGAAGGGTCAAGGTGGTGAGGGCTGGTTTGGGATGCAGAGTTTTGTGTGTCTCCAGGGTGAGAGGTTAGAAGACTTCCATTAGTGTAGGCACAGTGAGTAGTGCATATGTAAGGGGTAGGAGTAGACAGAGGGAATCAGTTTCTGCTTGGATACTTTTGAGGTGGAGGAACACACACCCGAGGTACTGGGGGCTTGGCCCCACCCCCAAAGTTTAGGTTTGAGGAAAAGAAGGGGCTGCAATTAAATTATCACAAAGAAGTCATTGTCAGACTAATATTTACTATTTTTAAGGGGACACCTCATTCTCCAGCCAGGTCAGGAGCTTCTCAAGATAGTTTCTAAAGAAATCCTTATTTGTACCCACTTCAGAGATATACATTCATTCCCTTCTTCATTTGCCGCTCTGGGGCCAAAGATAAGGAGAGAGGAGGAGGAGAAGAGGGCAAACGGGTGGGAGAGGCTTCCAGTTGTCCAGCTCCTGGGCCTGACAATGCATTTGGCCTTCGGCAGAAAGCGCTGGGAGCGGCTGCCTCAGGGTTTGTCTGGGGCCCTACAAGCCAGGAAGAAGTTGGGAACGGCTAACCAAGTCACTTTTAGGTGGGGAGCACTCGGCAAAACATGTGACCTAGGCGGCCATTTTCTCACACCCAGCCCGTCGCCATCTTCCTTTGTAGACAAAGGGACTGACCCCCACCCTTGTATGATGCGGTCATGGTGATTGCTTGGTTACTAAAATTCGGGAACACGCATATTTGGACCCAGGCAGAGGTCACCGGACAAGCTCTTGGCTTACAAGTAAGTTATATGGCCACACTATTCGACCCGGCCACTCGGACCCCGCCTACCCCTTCTCGGCTTTTTTTCTCACCGCACAGGGAAACTGGGAGGCGGGACCAGCGCGCCTGCGGAGTAGGGATGGGCGGGCGCGAGCCGTCAATCCGAAGCAAGGCGGGCGGACCGGCGCCGTAAGGCTGGGATCCGGAAGTCGGAGCCTATCCGCGTTAGCTCAGCCTGCCAACCAACCGCATCGTAGTGCCATTCTCTCCTCTTTGATCCCCGCCGGAAGTGGAGGTAAGAGACGACTCTCCTCTTTTCTCGTTGTGAGCACTCTCCCAGCCAGCCGCGCGTTAAGGCTCGTGTATTTGAGGTGGAAACTAGAGGCGTCCTCCACTCTGAAATAGAGAGGTAGAGAACCAGCTCTCATCCAGGGTAGAAGGGCCCAGGTGAGGTACAGGGATCGCTCCGCACATGGGCATGTGCCCAAATGCACTCTTGCTGGGTAGAGGGGCACGGCCTCACCCCATCTAGGCAGATGTAGAGCCCTGGACATACTGTGTAGAAAGTCACAGACCTCACTTGTGTGGAGAAGCATCGAGTGTCCTCCTCTCTTCAGGATAGCGAGGCTCCATTCTGCACCCCTTCAGGGTAGACAGGCGTCTCCGTGTGGAGACATCGATCCCACGGTTATAGAGACATACCTCCCTCCCCCAAAAGCTGAGCGACTCAGGCCTTTACCGGCGCTAAGGCGCACAGATCCGCCTTGATGCAACAGTTCCCTTTGGACAGAGGCTTTGGTGTATTACTCCCTCTGCACACGTCCACTCCCGCCTACCCTGGCTGGACCACCAGTACAGGGGAGCTCAGAAACTTTTAATATACTGAGGTAGAAGAGCTAGGGGACTTCCATGCCTAGCCCCCTTGTAACCAGTTGCAGAAGCACCGCCCCCGCTACTGCAGAGATGTTAGATCACCCCTCCTCAGTGGTTTGGGGCATACCTCTCAGCCCTTAGAGAACACGCAGATCTTCCTCACCTTGGCTAGAGTGAGACCCCATTGTGGAAAATAAGACTTGACTCCTCCCCCCACCCCATAAGGAGGCACTGGTTTACCGAATTTGTAATGGCCCAGCTCCCCAAATGCCCCGCCGCAAAGAGAAACAGACCATAACCCAGGAATGCTGTCAGATCTGCCCCTGGTGCCCGCCTTCCCCCGTCCCCTGGTAGAGGGGCTCAGATTTGAGAGATCATCCCTCTCCTACTCTTCCCTCAAGGATTTAGAATCACCAAATGTAGCAAGGAGAGACCCCCAAGGGAGCAGAGAGGTGGAGCTCCCCCTCCCCGCAGTGTTGAGAGGCAATGACATCACCTATCATCCTACCTTTGATCCAGATGGGCTCCCCCCTTACCCAAGGTGGAGGAGCTCAGATCTCTTTCTCCATCCAGGATAAAAACACAGACACCCCTGCCTGCCCAAAGTGTAAGGGCTGATCCACTGAACTTATAGCTGTGTCCCTACCCGCCACTCCTGTATGGAGAACTAGAGGTCCTATTCCCTTCAGTGTTAGCACAATGCTGACTTCAACCCATTTAAAAGATAAACACATCGTCCCCCATCCTACCTCCCATGGAAGGGTCCGGAATAGCCCACTACAGGCAAAGTGCAGACCTCATTCATGCAAAGCTGCATGATTCCCCCCCTTCATTAGTGTGGCAACTAGTCACCTTGTAGTGGAAACAGGCACATCATTTCCCCCTCACCCCAGCCCTCCGCAGGGCAAAGAGACCCAGGACTCCTCCCTGACCACTTACAAATATACAGACCTTCACTTCTCTTCCATGCACCAGAGATGCACACAACCACTGTGCTGGTTTTCCCAGTTGCTCTGCACCCCATAGTAGAACCAACAGAAGGCATCTCCTCACCCCCATTCACTAAGGTACTGATCCCAACCCAAGCATGCAGGTATAGATTCCCTGCCCCCAAGATTTTTCACTGACCTCTTGGCCTCAGTATAACATAAACACAGATTAAAAGTATTGTTCTGAGGTCCCTTTCCCCTAGGGTAGACTTCTGGTATCTGTCTTTCCCCCACTTCCAGGGTAGATCAGACATAGAACCCTCTACTTGGGAAAAGAGATACTATTAATATCATATGTAGAAACAGGTCATCCTTGTATACCCTCTCCCCTCAGCATAGAGAAGTTTAGTACTAGGGTATATAATATTACAGGATGGAGGATTGAGGGCCAAGGACCCCATCTGATACATCAAGGCAGTGACTCCACCCAGGAAGAGGCGTTTAGGTATAGCCTCCTTTTGGGTAGTATGATGCTGCCTTCCCTGTGTAGATTCAGCTATACCAGGCCCCAACTCCATTATAGCCCCTTCTGGTTCCTCTAGTTGTTAGGACTTTGTTATCATGTTCTTTAACATTTCATTTTGCCTACAGGGGGCTCAGAAGGGAGCTTGTGGCATTGTGCTTCCCCTCTCTGTCTTCACATTGCTTCTTCTTCCATTCTGACAGGACGAAAGCCTGCAGATTTGAACCTACCTGTTTTCAAGTCAGTCATCATGATGAAACATAGACACAGTGAGTTTCTTTTACTACCCCCTCTCAATGCTAAGCTTTAATGAATATTTGTAGTATTTCATGGCAACTTAAAAAATTATTATCTTTTAAAAATTTTAATTCCAGTAGAGTTAACATAGAGGGTTATATTAGTTTCAGGTGTACAATATAGTGATTTAACAATTCCATACATCACCCAGTGCTTACCAGGACAAGTACACTCCTTAATCCCCATCACCTATTTCACCCATGCCCCCAACCCACCTCCCCTTTGGTTTATTCTCTTATTTATTCTCTTATTTATCAGTTTATTCTCTTAGTTAGGAGTCTGTTTCTTTTTTTTTTTTTAGTGTTTATTTTTGAGAGAGAGAAAGAGCAGGGGAGGGGCAGAGAGAGAGAGGGAGACAGAGGGGAGGGGCAGAGAGAGGGAGACGGAGGATCTGAAGCAGGCTCTGTGTTGTCAGTGCAGAGCCCAATGCAGGGCTCAAACTCATGAACTGTGAGATCATGACCTGAGCTGATGTCAGACATTCAACCAACTGAGCCACCCAGATGCCCCAAGAGTCTATTTCTTGGTTTGTCTCTGTTTTTTTTTAACTTTGCTTATTTGTTTTGTTTCTGAAATTCTACATAGGAGTGAAATCATATGGTATTTGTCTTTCTCTGACTTATTTTGCTTAGCATTATACTCTAGTTCCATCCATGTTTTTACAAATGGCAAGATTCCATTCTTTTTTATGGCTGAGTAATATTCCATTGTATATATACATTACATCTTTACCCATTCATCAGTTGATGGACACTTGGGCTGTTTCCACAATTTGGCTAGTGTATTATAGATAATGCTGCTATAAACATTGGGGTGCAAGTATCCTTTCGAATTAGTGTTTTTGTATTTTTTGGGTAAATACTCTGAAATGTGATTATTGGATCATAGGGTAGTTCTGTTTTTAAAAAATGCTCAGTATGGCATGAGGGGATGAGCAAAATGGGTGAGGGGAGTGAGAGATACAGGCTTTCAGTTATGGAATAAATAAGTCATGGAATTAAAAGGTACAGTATAGGGAATATAGTCAGTGGTACTGTAGTACCATTGTTATGGTGACAGATGGTGGCTATGCTTGTGTTGAGCATAGCATAATGCATAGACATAGACTTGTTTTGTGGAATCACTATGTTGTACACCTGAAACTAGTGTTAACATTATGTGTCAAATATACCAAATTGTTTAGTCTTGTCTTTTATGTATGGTATCATTGTTGTCTTACCAACTTCTTGGAGGTAGTGTTCCCCTTATCCCCCATTCCCATTTTACAGTTGAGGAAACAGGCTCAACAAGGTTAAGTGACTTGATCTGAGGTGAATAGTAGTATATACCAGACAGTGGAGACAAATTGTTGTTCTTTCTGCCTTTGAGACTCTTTTCCTCCCTTTTTCCTCATTCTTCAACTGGATAACCCTTGCTTGTTTTTCAGATTTCAACTTACACATCACTTCCTCTAGGAATCTCTCCCATTAAGCTCCTCCCTTGGTTTCTACCATCTGCACCCACAGGAACTGGAACTATTGACACTGTGTGATCGAGTCTGTCTCCTACACTGTGCTGTTAACTTCTCACCCGCATTTCGTTTATCTTTGTGTCCCAAGGACCCAGCATGACCAGGCATAGCTGTTTGGTACTTACTGTGTGCCAGGCACTAGAATGTCTCAGTGTGCTAACTCAGTTCTTCCTCCTACCACTATTCTTTTATAGCCTAGAGAGAGAAGACAAATGTGATGCATGGACTCTCCCTTATAAGAGGGAAGGCAAGAGCATTAAGACAGGTTTGGTTCTGTGCTTCCTGCCTTTATCTTGCTGTAGTCCACATAGAAAATGACATTATAGACTGGACAAGAATTATGCAACCCAGTGACCCCATATTCTGTGTGAATGGTGGCCCTGCCTATGTGGGCTTGGTGAAAAAAAAATTCAGTACATTTACTTTATATATCACACAAAAATTTCAACAAGAACCAGACTGTGGTTATGTGAATACCAAAAGTAAATAATCATTTTTTTCAACACAAGAAAAATGAACAAAATTAATTATACTTTTAAGAATATCAAATACCAGATGATAATAAAATTATTGATACTGATGGAAAAGACAATAATTAGCTGGTTAAATGAAGTGGAGTGTATGCATACAAAAGAACCCTAGCAGTTTAAAAGAAATTAAGTATTATAATAAAAAATAAATGAAGTATTATATGGAAAGATTATATATAGAGAATATTGTATGGAAAAAATATTAGATGAAAAGATCTCCAATATTTATTTGTTAAATGAAAAAAGCAAGTTGTCAACAGGAGGACATACTATGTTATTGTCAGTGGGAGCAAATGGGGGGAAATAAGATTATATGTATTTGCATTTGCACTGATAAAGTGGTTTCTTGTTGCAGTGAGGAGAGTGCAGTGGTTAGGGACAAGTGTGGAAGGCCTTTCAAAATACACCTTTTTAGTTTGGAACCATATGACTTATTACCTGTTACAGAACAATCATATTGTTCTACCTGAGTGGGAAAAATGGTGAATATTAAACAAAACCTTTACATGTATTCACAAAACACAGACTTTGGTAAATTGCAGCTAAAGTAATGATCATACTAACTGGAATGACTGCAATGGAAGATAAGGGAGGTGCCTCATGGTGCAGCCACCCTCGCTCTCAGTCATACCTTGGACCCAAATGGTAATGATAATGATTAAATCTGGGGAGGTTATTGAGGAGCCCTACAAGGAGTGGTCAAATACAATTTTAATTGTACATTTTTGAATGGTTATTAAAAAGGAGGATGTATTTTTCATTTAAAAGATTTATAGCTGCCAGGGCACCTGGGTGGCTCAATCAGTTGAGTGTCTGACTTTGGCTAAGGTCATGATCTCACAGCTTGTGAGTTTGAGCCCCTCGTTGGGCTCTTTGCTGACAGCTCAGAGCCTGGAGCCTGCTTCGGATTCTGTGTCTCCCTCTCTCTCTGCCCCTAACCCACTCGCATTATGTCTCTGTCTCTCTCAAAAATAAATAAACATTAAAAGATTTATAGCTGCCTGTGGCTGGTGGCACAGGTATGTAATCCATTGTAATGACGAATGTGTGCTGCACAGGGAGGGTAGGGGTATGGCTGATGAATAAGGAACAGAGTGGAGACTTCACTTTGGAAGACTCTAGGGGGTGAACAAATGAGCTTGAAGATGACTGAGACGGATGTTTGAGACTGCTTTGTGAAGTCCAGTCAGTTACAGATGATGATCATAGGCATCACCACTGCAGTGGGTAGGCAGGTGACTTCATGGAGTGGGGATGTTGAGGAAGTGTGAAACCCATATTGGCAGGGGCCCTGGGGTCACCAAAGTTACCCAGGTTGATGATGGCAGGAGTCAGATTGAAAGTAAAGCTATGCACCAGGTGTGTCAATAAATGAGGAAAAGTGACTCATAGGTGACAGGGATAGTAGCAGTCTCAAAAAGAGCAGGGTTTTCCCCCTCTTTTTTTTCATTTCTTTGTTTTAACAAGAAGGAGAAGTAGTTTTAGTTTGGCAATGGTGAGTCCAGAGGACACCTCCTCCACCTGTTGGCCCACAAAGTATTCGTGTACCTGAGGAAACAACAGCCACCTTTCCAGAGGTAGGAAGGTGAAGCAGGAGAGCTGAGTCTCCATTAAGGCAGAAGGTTGGGGAATTGTTTCCAAGGAGAGATGGAAGAATTAGGGTGAGAGATCTGCCTTTAAGTAGTGATGGGTGGAAAAGTTGAGGCTTACAGAGACTTAAGAAAATTCTTCAGCGTCATGTAGCTAGGTAGCTGTTGAGCCAGAATGGAAACCTAGGTCTGGTTCTGGCTGTCTACAAAGTGATAGTTGTTTTCTCTCTGAAGCTGTTACAAGACAGGTTAACCATGGCTCCTTGAGTGCTGCGGTGCTGTGAGTGATGACTGTGTCCTTCCTCTCTTCTTCACTTTGCATTCTCTCTTCCTGCCTTCCTTCTCCCTTCTGAAGCAGATGTTTTCCCCTTCACTAAGTGATATATTTTCTTTTATCGTGTGCCTGTATCCAGCACAGGGCCCCAGTTTCTAGGGAAGTTAGGCAGATGGAAATTGTTGAGTAAAATGGCCAGTCCTGGTTCATTCCCAACCTCACATTCTTTTCATTGCAACATGAGTACTTTGAAAGAAAAGGAGACTTGAGGTCTGTTGTTGTTGTTGTTGTTGTTGTTATTATTACAGAGAAATTTGATCCATTAACATTCATCATGGTAACTAATATGTTTGGTCTAATTTCTGCCATATTATTTTATATTTTTTGTTTGTTTCCTCTTAGTCCCTTATTTATTTACTTTTCAAGCTCAAAAAAATTCTCCACCAGTAATTAAGGTTATGGTAGTAATTGCATTCATGTTTATATCAAACATAATTAAACTTGAATATCTCTGTCACTTTACCAAAATTAAATAACTATTTTTATCCTGCCCTTCCAAACTAAGACATTAAGCATGCTTGCATGATTTTGCTTTTCCAACCCCTATTGCTTGATTCCAGGATTTTGTTGAAGTGATTTGATACTTTGATACTGAGCTATTTCCTTATGATATGCTTCCTGGACTTTAAAAATCTTTTCTAAATATGTGTTACAGTTCTTAGCTACATTAGTAGCGTTTTAAAAGATTTAATGGTTTTTCTGTTATTTTTTCAACTTAAAGCTTTAATAGATTTTCTGCCTACTATTATTTGTTTCCTTTAGCTTGAGATCTTTATCTGAGTTAATTTTTATTTTTACTGGTTTACTTCCTCAAGTATAGTTTACCCTTGAACAACTTGGGGGTTAGTGGCCTCAAGCCTCTATGCAGTCAAAAATCCACACATAACTTTTGATTCCCCCAAAACTTCACTACTAATAGCCTACTGTTGACCAGAAGCCTTACCAGTAACATAACAGTTGATTAACATGTATTTTGTTGAATGTGTTATATACTGTATTCTTCCAGTAAAGGAAGCTAGAGGAAAGAAAATGTTAAGAAAATTATAAGGAAGAGAAAACACATTTACAGTACTGCACTGTATTTATATAAAAAATCTGTATAAGTGGATCCATGGAGTTCAAACTTGTGTTGTTCAAGGGTCAGCTATAGTTTTACACGAATTCAGGTGCTAATAATCTTTGCACATCTGAAAATGTCTTTCACCTTCATGTAAAAGAAGGTTAGGTATAGGAATTCAGCTTGTGTCTTGTTTCAGAACTTTGTAATTGTTTTTCTGTCTTAAATGTTCAGAGTTGTAGATTTGAGAAGGCTGTCTGCTTCTCTTCACTTCTTTGGAAACTCCTGTTTCGAAGTTTATAAGATTTTCTCTTTATCCTTGGAGTTGAGAAATTTCATCAGAGTATGCCTATGATGTGTCTTTTTTTGTTAATCTTGGTGCTCCATGAGTCTTTCTAATCTGAAACCTCAAGCCTATTTTCAATTTAAGGAACTTTCATCTATCATTTAAAAAAAACAAATGCCTCTCATTTATACCTTTTTCTCATTCTGAAACTCCTGTTTTTTAGATATTAGCTCTCCTGAGTCTATTCTCCATTTTATATTTTTACCCATAATTTCCATTTCTTTAGAGTTTTGTTTTAAGCAGGCTCTTCCCTTGATCTTCCAGCTTGTTAGTTTGGTTGTTAATGATGTCTGTGCTGTTTTTCACTACATCTATTGAATTTTTATTTAATATCAAATTTTGGGAATTTTTTTTCTTACAGTTCTTTTGAAGTATCTTCTTGAATCTCCTTAAGAATTTACAATAGTTTTTAAATTCTCTGTTTCCTTTGTTAACTTTGCTTTGGTGTGAACCACCTTATGTGGTTGGGGAGCCCCTCTCTGGTAATCCCAAGCTGCCCCTATATTTGTTTGTATATATCCTGACCTTCCAGAACTTCCCCCTTTAGGAATTCCTTTAGCTCCCTTGCAGGTGGTAAGAATTAGGAAGCCATTGTTTCTCAAGAGGCCAGCTGTGATGAGGATGACAGATGGGACTTCTCATGAAGAGGGTGAGGCCTCTTAAGTTTTTGGGCTTTGTTTAGATGTGATTGAAGAAGGTGAGCTCTCGCTTCCTTATATCCAATGGAGGCCTCAGTTTGGCTAAATAGGGCAAGTCCTTTTGGAGGTGATGGCCAGAGCAGGATCAGCAGGAAGGAGCCGTTCTCTCCCTGTGTGCTGAGGGTATCTGCCTTGGCTTAGCCACCTGGGACTCCTCAGATTACCTTCCCATGCTGTCAGCGCCCAACTTCAGCTTGGTGTGGCAATTGGTGAGTTGCCCCAGCCAAAACTTAGGGGAGAGAGAGGAGTCACAAGCATGCACTCAGGTCACTTTTCACAGAATTCCCATAAGCATTATTTCAGTTTGCATTAAAATAATGCCTCAAATATTTTATCCATTACTTCCTCTGACCCCGTTGCTGCCATCTTCATGTCTTTCTTGTTCTTAGCCTGGACAGACATGGTATCTGAATCCTCCTTAGGTTCCCAGTGTGACTTGACTTTGATTAAGGTATAAACAGATGTTGGGTAGGTGGATAATGGCTTTTTTTTTTCTTTTGTAGAAAATAAAAAACCAGGTAAAGGTTCCAAAGGCTGCAAGAAGGTAAGTTGGCTCCACCCTCAGGTAAGCTATACCCATTGTTGTGGGTAGTTCAGGACTGCCTGCCCTGGAAGAGGCCTACAAATGCCAGTAGATGTTGGATCATTCCAGATAGAGCACCACATTGGAATTAGAGGATCTGGCTTTTCCCCCCTCTCTGGTTGGCTGCAGTACAGAGTCAGAGTTTATTAAGTTTCCACCACAAGCCATGTACTGCTTTGTGCTTGAGTTACCCTGTTGTAGGGATTGCGATTGTCCCATTTTTAAGATGAGGAAACAGCCTTAGTGAAAAAGTTCCTAGGTTCAAGGTAGCACAGCTAGAACTTGAGTATGTCTGGTTCCCAAGTCCCAATTGCTCTTGTTGAGGAGGGAGGCCAAAATATAATCTTTGGCTCCAGATCCTGGTCCTGCTAGGAAAGGTGTAGACAAGTAAGATGGTCCAGAGCAGTGTTCTTAAATTTTAGTGTGTTAAAGTTCTCACACTTTTTTAGTTTTGGGTAATTAACCGGAGGGCTGGTTAAAACACAGATTGGTAGCCTCCAGCCTTGAGTTTCTGATTCAGTAGGTCTGTCATGGCCTTCCATAATTTACATTTATAACAAATTCCCAGGTTATGTCACTGCTGTGGTCCAAGAACCACACTTTGAGAGCTACTTAGCATTTCTCTTGGCCTTTAATTGGGAAACTTTTCCATTTGTCTCCACCTTTCCTGGGGTTCCTCAGTCAACCCCTGTCTAGGAGAGGGAGGGTCTCTCTCGAGCCAGATGGGCAGACCTGTGGGAAAGGAGCCTTTCTTTTTGCTTACTTTTGAGCAACCCTCCAGGATGGGTGATTTCCATGGATTCATTAGCTCTGTTTGATTGTTTCCTCTTGTGCGGTGACCAGCCTACAAAGCAGAATGGAAAGAAAGCAGCTTCCAAAGTAGCCTCTGCTCCCCAGTTTGTTCACTCCAATGATCATGCCAGTCGGGAGGCTGAATTAAAGAAGAAGAGGGTAAGCCCTTGACCTTGGGGGAGAGAGAGGGCTTGTCCTGACTGCCAGGTCCACAGAAGTGGTGAAGGGAAGGGCAAAGACCAGAGTTGTTAGGGTTGTTGAGGCTGTTTTCAGAATAAAGAAGAGAAGGTATTCACTTTGATACTTGATTTAAGTGTCTCCATTTGCTCACCTCCCAGTCCATTGCTGCCCTGCTGCTCCACTGAATCCTGTCAGCCTCACTGTCTGCTCATTCTCTGACATCACACTCATGGATAGTCACACTCATGGATAGTTTCCTTCTGTCATCTCACCTGAATTCTCAGGATTTGAGACCATGCTTTCTTTGAAACACCCTCCCTTTGACTTTCTTGTCATTTCACTCTCCTAGATGTCTTCCTTCCTCTCTTCCAGTCTCCTTGGCTGCTGCTTCATTTTCTTGCTCTTTAAATGATGGAGCATCCCAGGAGCTTGTCCTCTTTTCTCCCTCTGGTCTTAATTGGTTCCCTTTTCCCAGAACACATTCTCAGCTTCACATGCCCTCTTTCTTTTGTTCTCTGCCACACTTTCCCTTCCTTCATCTCTTGTTTCCTTTCTCTCAAGCCCCTTATCCCCTGCTGTTTTCTCCCTGTATCCCTGTTCCTCCTACCTCTGCCATATCAACACTGTTTTTTCCCTCTGTCACCTGCTCCCTGTTATTCAAGGTCTCCTATCCCTCCCTTAGGCTACAGATCTAGTCAGCTGTAGTCCTGGTGTGTGTTCACTTCTTAGGTTGAGGAGATGAGGGAGAAGCAACAGGCTGCACGGGAGCAAGAGAGACACAGACGTAGGACCATCGAGAGCTATTGTCAGGATGCCCTGCAACGCCAGGAGGAGTTTGAGCACAAGGTAAGAGAGCAGCCTTTGCTTCTGGGTCAGACTGGTTTGGGTTTGCTCAGAAGCATCTTGAAAGGGAAAGAAGGAGGATGTGAGATTGTTGGAGGGGAAGTAGGGAATTAGTGCAGTGAAGATGGGAAACTGTGGAAAGGGAAGAAGGGAGGGATGAGAGGGAGGCAGATGGCCATTTCGAGCCTTATCTATGACTGGAAAACCCCTAAGCTGGAACCCAAAGATGGGGTTGGGAGTAGGAGAAGGGAGACCTAAGACCAGGGGACAGTGGGGGAGAGAAGGTATAAGTGTGAGGGAAGTGTTAACAGAAAAGTGCGTGTGAGGGGGGTGCCATCTTCCTTCTTGGACTTCTTGCTGCCCTTCTGGCACATATTCTCATCTCACAGAATATGCACTTTCCAATTCAAAGTTCCTTTTCTAACATAAAGTGCATATTTTGCCTCTTCCATCCCATGTTCCCCCCACAGGTTGTTTTTCTCACTTATACCTCCCTCTCACATTCTTTCCTTACATACACATATGCATACTCAGGTCTCTAGCTAGTACTTGAGCACGTACTTACACACAGGCACATACATGCACCATGTGGCTCTATCCATTCTTCCAGTTCCCAGCTTTATTGGCTGGTCAGAGTTACTCTTTGGTGGGCTGGGATTCCCATGGCTCCCTCAGCCTGTCATGGTTTCCAAAGACCTGACTTTCACTCCCTCTTTCTTCCCTGGACCATTCTCTCTCTGTTTTTTTCCCTTTAGGAGGAAGTTTTGCAGGAATTAAATATGTTTCCTCAATTGGATGATGAGGCTACAAGGAAGGCTTATTACAAGGAGTTCCGTAAGGTATTGGGACCCGTTTCTTAAGGCTCTTTAGGGAGGGCACCAATCCTGTCCCATCTCTTCTCCATTTCTGTTTTTCCTGACTGAGACGGAGACCTTTTCTTTCCTGGGCCTTTGTGATTGATACCCAGTGCTTTCCTTGCCTTCATCCTCTGTCCTCTGCTCTGAAGGTGGTGGAATACTCTGATGTGATTCTGGAAGTCCTGGATGCCAGAGACCCATTGGGCTGTCGCTGTTTCCAAATGGAGGAGGCTGTCCTGCAGGCAGAAGGCAACAAGAAGCTGGTCCTGGTCTTGAACAAGATTGGTAGGTGTTGGGCAGAATTGGATAAGGCAGGGCAGGGACCAAACCTTGAAAGACTAGCTCCAACCAGACCCTGAGACTCAGCAACTCAAGGGTAGTTATAACAGTTTTGCAAAGTAGGAATTCTTATCCAGTTTTTAAAGCCGGGAATCTGAGAGGTAAAGTTAATTGTTGAAAGATACACACACACACACGCACACACACACACACCGTATAACAGAAGTTGGGAGAGTTCCTGTCTACCCTAAGCTGGAACCCAAAGACTAGGGCACAAGATCACATGGGCTTGAGTCACTGAGATCTGAGTCTTATCTCAGTTGTACTGTCATTTTCACTAGGATCTTGGACAAGTCATGTCACCTCAGAGGTTCCATTTCTCTAGCTGTATAGTGGGCTGTGAGAATTCATGATAAAATGCTTGGTATATGCATGGTTAGTACTCCACAAATGGTAGCCATCTTCTCTTCAGAGTTATTCTTGACATTTGGCCCAACCTAGAATGATCCACAGAGAGGATGGGAAACAAATCTTCAGGAAGCCTTGCTTGGAAGGAAGGCATCTGGGACCAAACAGTTAATTCCCTAAGGGACAGAGGTCCCCTCAGGGAGGGCCAACTGGTCCCCTAGAGTAAATTGTCCTTTCTAATTATAACCTGGGAACTGGACAGGTACTGGTAGGGTGAGGGAGAGACATCTGTTGGCAGGAGGTGGGCCTAGCCTTGGTGTGGGTGGATGTATATTTGGAGTGAGCCATCAAAGTGATGTTCTCCTTACTAAGTCTTATGTTTTTCTATTTTCCCCAGACTTGGTCCCCAAAGAGGTTGTGGAGAAGTGGCTTGATTACCTTCGGAATGAGCTGCCAACGGTGGCTTTCAAGGCCAGCACACAGCATCAGGTCAAAAACCTGGTAAGCTGGAGCTAGGGGCATTTAGCCTCTTTCAGGGTAGCCTAGGGCCAGGGTTGGAGGGTCATAACTTGGACTATGGCCTCCAGCCCTTTGGTAATTGAACTGGGCCTCAACTTTGAGCTTTTTGCTTTACTAGATGACTTTTTAATATTTGTTTCACTTTACTCCTTTCTATATTTTAGATTTTTGGAAAGTCTTTTTTCCCCTATATATAAGGATAATACATACTGTCCCTAGAAAATTTGGAAAATATAGCTACTTGTTAACTTTTAAAAAAATGTCTCCATTTTTCTGTTTAACACAAATCACACTACTTTCTAATTATATCATTAACACAGAAACACAGTTTTGTTGTAAAATGTTAAAGTATTATAGTAACATGGTTGCTTCTGAGGAGAGAAACTGAGTGTTGCAGGACATGTTTTCAGTTTTGCACTAGGTGTAGAATTTCCTAAAGTAGAAAAAATAAAAGCAATTATAGACAGCTTAAGTGACTTTTCACCAGTATCCTTAATTCCAATTTCCTTTATCCATACCCAGAGGTAACCACCATTGTTAGCTTGGTGGCTGTTTTTTCAGATGTTTTTCTTTGTTTTATATGTATGTAGATGTATATATAGAGAGAAATAGAGAAGGAAGTGTTTGGAAGTGTCATTCATATGTGTCATCCTGGGGCTTGCTTTTTTTTGTGGCAAATTTTTTGTAGAGGTGTACTTTTCTTATGCTAAATAAAGTTAGTTTCTAATTTTTAATCATTCTAAGCAGTACTTTAACACACACCCTTGCACATGTTATCTTGGCTGGTGGGTGAGTGTTTGTATAGGTTGGGTACTAAGAGGTGGAATGGCTAGGTCATATACTTTATGTATTTTACAGTTTCCCAGACACTGACAAATTGCCTCTCTTCTAGTGGCTATACCAATTTATCTACCTACCACTGGGGTAGATGAATGTGTGAGGGCTTATTTCCCTACATCCTTTCCAACATTTGATATCATTAAAGCTTTTTTAATCTTTACTCATTTGGGAGAAACCTGATATCTCATTTATAATTTTTGGCCTTCTTTATGGCAAAAAAAACGTGGTGAGCATCCTTTTCTGACATCTCTCTTTCATTTGTATTCCACTTTAAGGATATATTTCCTTAACCTATTTCTTACTGATGGATATTTAGCTTAATTCCTATTTTGCATTTCTGTGTTGGAAAGGAAAGAGGAAGAGATGGAAGGGCATCAGGAGTAAGGAGTTGGAGGCTGGAGTGGCTTTGTCCTATGTGAGGGATCAAGGGAAAGTAGGCTATGGGCCAGGCACTATATTACCAACACAGGCAGGGAAGGTAGTGTGCCTGTTTTGTGGATGAGGGCACTGAGGCCCAGAGAAGGGGAACAGGATTTGATGCACACACACCTGTGAGAGGCAGAGCTGGAATTCAAACCTGGCTTGACTAGAGGCCAGGATGCCGTCTTTCCCCTGCTGAAGGAGGCAAGAGATCTGTGTGTCTAGAGAGAGGGAAGGACAGAGAAGACTGAAGATGCAGTGACAGTGGAGAAAGAGGCCTTGTGCAAGCAGGGAAATGGCAGGTATTCAGGACCTGTGTGAGAAGTCCTCAGTTTCAGCCTTGGGGATCTTGGTGATCACAGGGAGGTGGCCCTGAAAGTTTCACTGAAAGCTGGAAATCTGGACTCAGACCACATTTCCCACCTGATGCCTCTTCTGTAATAACCCCTCATTTTCCAGAATCGTTGCACTGTGCCAGTGGATCAAGCCTCTGAGTCACTGCTGAAAAGCAAAGCCTGCTTTGGAGCTGAAAACCTCATGAGGGTTTTGGGGAATTATTGCCGCCTTGGTGAAGTGCACACCCATATTCGTGTGGGTGTTGTGGGTAAGGCCTAGAGGGAGGTCATGGGGCTCAGGCTCCTTCCTTGGGCAGGGGTTTTGCTGGGTGAAGGACTCTGGGAGCTTCACGTTACCCTTCTGGGGAAGAGAGGAGCAGTTCAGGAAGGGTTCTGTGATTTGTGATATGTATTGGTGAATGTAGGAAGGCATACTCAGAATCACCACCATGCATTGAGTATTAGAGCTATGGACCAAATACACAGGGCTATGCTTGGTGTTGGTGCCATCTCATCCTACCAGAACTGTTGGGGGAGGGAGGGGTGAACATATCTCTTTTACAGATAAGAACACTGAGGCCCAGATAAGGGAAAGGGAATTGTGGGGATCAACCCTGTGTGAGGCAAGGTAGAGCTGATGCTCAAACTTGGGCCTGTATGGAACCCAGGGCACTAAAGGAAGGATGATGGGGAGAGAATAGGGAAATTGAGAGAAAAAGAGATAGACTATCAGGGAGAGGAAGTAAAGCCAAGAGAGAAAGACATTGGAGAGAGTTGGACACTGAGAAAAAGGTATAGGTATACAGACCTGAATAGACCTAGAAAAAGAACTGGGAAATGGTGGGATTGGTGGGGAGTAGAAAGGAAAGATGGATTTAAATGACAGAGGCATGTAGAGAGAGGGAGATAATGAAAACAAAAAGATACCAGAAGCAACATAGAGACAGACATGTGCACAGAGACCTGCAGAAAGACATATAAGAGGGCTAGACACTCCATGCATCTAGAGAGACAGAACTCCATACCAAAGAAAGAATGAGAAAGTCAGACACAGGGATAGAGACTGAGAGGGAGGTACACATGGAAAGAGCCAGGAACAAAGAAGTAGACATGGAGGAACACACACACACACACACACACACACACACACACACCTGTGAACACATGCAGGTCCACAAATACATGTACAGATCTATACTTGTGCAAACATATCCAGACCCAGAGGCAAAATATATGCAAACCAAGTTCTTCCTACACACTCATCCCAACTTTGCTCCCTGCAAAACGAATAGAGGCACAGAGAGACACGTGCCCAGATACACTTAACCCTCAGACACAGTCACATACCCAGTCATAGAAGGAGACAAATATACAAACATGTCTATGATGAGATAGATGTATATTCATAGAGAAATAAAGATAGAGAGAGGGGTTAGGGATGTAGACAGGGAGACAGAAGAAGACATAGTGAAACACATACAGAGGCATACACAGAGACAAGCCCATGGAGAGAAGGAACACCAAAAGAGACTGGGAGAAGTTGGCATAGAGGGAATTAAAAAGAGGCAGAATTGGTGGGGTGAGGACAACCAGAAAGGACAATGGCTAGAATGAGAGATAAGGAGACAAATCAGCAGAGAAATAGGTGTTTAGATAGAGATACACAAAGAAAGACGTATATGATAGAGAAAAAGACTGAGTGGGAGAAAGTAAAAATGGAAAAGTAAATAGTAACATTTAGAATGAGGACAACCGAGATATGCATGTGTGTGTGTGTGTGTGCGCGCGCACGCACGCCTGTGAAGTGCGCGCGCACACACACACACATTGACGTACAGACTTCTACGTATGAGGAGTATATACACATAGGCACATCCATGAGAGAGTGGTCTGTGTATAAATTCTAGCACACAGAGAAAGATAATGGTGAGAATGAGAGACCTGGTGAGGGAGTAGCACACAAAGACATCCACAGGCCTAAAGGTGCTCACAGATGCTTGAACAGAAAAACATGCACCACAGGCAGACAGTTGCACTGAGAGACTGACATCTGGAGAGGGCCCTCCCATTCCCCACCAGGTGAATTTTACACCAGGACAGATGGTTCTTTGTTTCATGGACACGTCCTGATATCTACCTTCTGTTGGATCATGTTATGGAGGCCTTGCATTGAGCACCTTTCCCAAGCTGGTTGTAGGTGGGAGGTGAGTGTCACATCTAGAGAGTGACATGTTTACCCAGTATGGTCACAAATGGAGGAAAGGGTTAGGAAGGCCATGTTGGGGCTTGGCCAGGGCCTGGGATAGGAAGGTAGGAGGCCAGGCCCTGTTTTTGGCTTCCCCATGGCTCGGTCATTGTTCCTGCCTGGACACAGGCTGGCCCAAGTGTTCCTGAGGGCCTTTCCTGCCCTGAGCCATCTGTTGTTCCTTTATAGGCCTTCCCAATGTTGGGAAGAGCAGCCTGATCAATAGCCTGAAACGCAGCCGTGCATGCAGTGTGGGAGCTGTTCCTGGGGTCACCAAGTAAGCACCTGCCTGCTCCCTGACTCCACAGCTCCTTGACCCTACCATTCCTCCATCTCCCATGACTTCAGCCCCTGCCCCTTTCCTTATCTTGGCCCAGTCTCTGATTCTTCCTCTGGGCATGGGAGTCTCACTAACAGC
The DNA here is from genome assembly GCF_028018385.1 of Neofelis nebulosa. NCBI lineage: Eukaryota > Metazoa > Chordata > Mammalia > Carnivora > Felidae > Neofelis > Neofelis nebulosa. Next base: position 48,816,060 of record NC_080800.1, read on the forward strand.
CCTTGGTGTGGGCCAGGTACTGAGCTGGGTGCTTTCCCCCTTAGCTCCTTGAAGTCTCTTAGCAGCCATGCAAGATTGGGCTACAGATAAGCAACTCTATTTCTTTGATGAAGCAACAGAGACTCAGAGAGTCAGAAGCTTGTCCATGGTCCTACAGCTTAGTCCTCACTGCCAGGGACTAGACTAGAATTAGTCCCAGGTTTGTAGGCCGCAGAGCCCCAGCCCCACATCTCTTCATCTTAATCTGTATGCTATCTTCCCCTCACCCCTCTCCCAGCTGTGTGCCTGGGGCCTAGAGGATACCAGACACATCCCTTGCTCATCAGTGTCTTGTGTTCTCTCTTATCTCCTCTTTTCTGTCCTAGGTTCATGCAGGAGGTCTATCTGGACAAGTTCATCAGGCTGCTGGATGCCCCAGGCATTGTCCCAGGACCAAACTCAGAGGTGGGCACCATCCTGTGCAACTGCATCCATGTACAGAAGTTGGCAGACCCTGTGACCCCAGTAGAGACCATCCTGCAGCGCTGTAACATGGAGGAGGTACAGAAGGCTCTAGCTCATACCCTGCCTCACTCCAAGGGCCCCTCAATTTTCCTCATTGTTTCTCTTCCTTCTTTCTTCACCAGATTTCCAGCTATTATGGCATCTCTGGGTTCCAGACCACTGAGCACTTTCTGACTGCGGTGGCTCACCGCCTGGGGAAGAAGAAGAAGGGAGGCGTATACAGTCAGGAACAGGCAGCCAAAGCTGTTTTGGCTGACTGGGTGAGGTGAGGAGGGGGCTAGGAGTCAGGGTGAGACCTGCTGAGAGTCATGCTCCACAAAGGGGTGCATCTGTGTTTAGTGATGGACAGCCTGACATCCTGGGTCCTAGGGCAGGGGAAGGCTGAGGCACCAGGTCATGTTCTGATCAGGAATTTATGGCCAGTGGTTATCCAGAAACTCAACTTGTTGTTCTGAAGCTACTGTGGGTTTTCTTGTTGTTCTTCATTGTTTCTGACTTGGGAACTCATCCTCTCTTTGGTCATTTGTTCTCTTAATGATATCACCAATTTCCTCCCACCTCCCAATGCAGTGGGAAGATCAGCTTCTATACACTCCCACCTGCCACCCACACTTTGCCTGCTCATCTCAGTGCTGAGATCATTAAGGAGATGACTGAAGTCTTTGACATTGAGGATACCGAGCAGGCCAATGAAGATACCATGGAATGTAAGTGGGGGCAAGTGGAATGGCCTGCCCAGCACTTTGTCTTGCCCTGGGTGGGAGCCACACAGACCCAACAACAAATCCCATGTTTGATCCCTGCCCCTGCCCTGGCCCTACTCTGGCTTTGAGAAAATTGTTTAACCAACTCTAAGCTTAATGTTTTCTCCCACAAGGTGGAGAATTCTAATCTGGACCATGGGGGTGGTTGTGGTCTTTTGGTAGATAGGAAAAAAGTCAGCAAAGTACTATGTACACAGTGGGGTGCTCAGGAAATATGAGGGTCCTTTCCCCATCTCTTGGGACCTGGAATGGACTAAGACACTCCTATGCAAAACCCCTTCTCTCTTGTTGCCCTAGGCTTTGCCTCAGCCATTGCATGTCCATTCCTAGATTTTCATTCTTACCCCCATTGACAGGGAGACATCTGAGTCACAGAAAGGTGATACTTGCTGAATGGTGCCCGGTCAGTGGCAGGCAGAGGTGGCATTTAAAGTAGCTCTTCTGCCCTGTGGTCTAAGACAGTCCTAGCCCAGTGTAGCTAAGTGGTTAAAAAATGGATTGCCTGGATTCAAATCCAAGTTTTGTTTCTTGCTAGCTGTGTGATGCTGCATAAGTTACTTAATTTTTCCATGTCTCAATGACATCATCTATAAAATGGGGACAGTGGCACTCACCCGATAAGTTGTTCGTGAAGACTTACTTAATATGTAAAAACACTTGGAGCAGTGCCTGGCTTATAGTACATGCTTGGTGAGTATTAGGTGTTATTAAGATGATTGTTTGCTGGGGTTCAGAAGTGTGGCTTTCAGAAATTTCTGTAGGAAGTTCTTTTCAGATACTACTATCTGCAAACTTGGCTTATGGCTCCTCCCCCCCATCTCTATCTCACCTAGGAAAGGTGCCCAGTGTTCTCTGGACCTGTCTGGGGTAGTGGAAAAAGCCCTAGCTGGCCTGCCTTCTGGTTTCTCTGTTTCTCTTGAGGGCCACTTGCTTTCCTTCTCTGGGCCTTTTAGTGTCCTTGGAGTTTAGATGAGGGCAAGGAGACTTGCTTTCTCTAGAGTTTATTCTCCATGTGGCTTTAGGCATGTCCATTCCCTTTCAGAACTTTACTTCCCTCTTCTACCAAGTGGGCAGCTGGGGAGAATTAGAGCTCACGTTCTTATGATGATGCTTGACCCTGGCTGCATGTGAGGGCAAAAGGGGCTCCATCACTGAGAATGTGCTTTGGCAAAATATTGAGGTCTGAGAAATTGAGGAGAGGGAGAAATTAATGGTGAGAGTTTCCTAGAAGAGTTGGTCCTAGTGTTGTATCTTGAAGAGTGAGTAGGGATTAGAGGAAAGGGATAGGGGCAAAATTTAGAAGTAGGTGGGATAATGTGGACCCAGGGCAATGGGTTACATTAATGGTTTGCAGTGGAGACCAACTCCAGGCAAGGGGCCAGAGTGAGGGGGAGAGAGGCCTGGTCCTAGGGAGGGAAACCCAGTGGCTGCCATTTACTGAGCAGTGTCTCAGACCAGTGCATTTCAGGCATCCTCTGCTGTGACGGCAGCCTTATGTCATAGACTTGTGGTATTCTCATTTTCCAGATGAGGAAGGTAAGGCTCCAAGAACAGCTCCCAGCAGGTGAATTTAATCCTCACATGCCTTTAATCCTTTGACATGGGTCCTCCCAGCAGGAATGAAAGAGTCTTCCTTTCCAACTCCCTTGGGCAGTGTCCACATATCCTTTCCACTGAGGCCTGATCAGTGGGGATCAGGGGGCTGGCCACAGGAAGGAGCTAGGGCCCTGACAGTGGTTTTGGTTGTGTTAAAGGCTTGGCCACTGGAGAATCAGATGAACTGTTGGGTGATGTGGACCCGCTTGAAATGGAGATCAAGTGGCTCCATTCTCCGATGATGAAAATAGCAGATGCCATGGAAAATAAAACCACCGTGTATAAGGTACCCGTCCTCTTTATTCATAGCAACCCTCTCCTCTACCCAGGGCTCTGGGAAGTGGTTGGTCCCTTCTGCCTGGCTCCCACAAGGTTTGCCTATAATGGTGGGGAGATGTAGGTCATTCATTCACTTCCTGTGGGCTCCCTGGGTGTCAGGTGGTGTGTATCCTTTGCCAGGCAATGGCAGGTCCAAGGAAGAGGCATACTCTCTCAAGGAGCTTTGCCTGCCTGGCTCCAGCCTAGAGAATAAGTATCCTCATTTGGCCACCCAGTTGTTCAAGTTGAAAACCTGGTTATCCTTGACTCTTCTTTCCAACTAGCATCTAGTGTCCCATACAGTCAGTCAGTAAGTCCTATGGCCTCTCTCTCCTAAGTCTCTTGAGAAACTATCAGCTTCTTTTGATCCCTACCCTTTCTATAACCCTAGTCTAAGCTTCTAACCTTTTCTCACTTGGACATATGTCCCATGGTTTCTAATGGCCCAGTCTGACCATGTCACCTCCCCTGTTACGGCTCCCCAGCACCTACATGATCAACTCAATATGTCATGCTATGACTCCTGGAGGCTCTTTTCAGCTTCTTCTGCTAGTCCTCCTATCTCTGCCCTTTGAGAGGTTGCAGTTTAATGGGTTTTGGATACAGACATCTGTACTGTTACGGGAGACACACAGACTAGAGGTGGGAGCAGAGGTTGGGAAAGCATGGATCTGAGGGCTGTAACTATGCTACTTGTGAATCAAGGAAGTCTTGCTGGAGGCCTTGATGCTTGCGTCACCTCTTGGAGGCTGAGGAATTCTCTGGGCAAGTTGCAGGGGGTGGGGGGCAGCAGCCGATGGCTAGGAGCTCAGCCAGTGCTTATGCCGAGGCCCAAAAAGGAGATAGTGTGGTGTTTTAGGGAAATCGTTTGTGGTGCAGAGTAGTTGGAATGAGAATGGAGGCAAGGAAAGATGAATCTGGAATCAGATTACAGCAGTCCTTGAGTTTGACTTTAAGCCATGGGTATTAGGAAAACACTGAAAGTTGGTTATTTTTTTCTGTCAAAGCATTTTCCTTTTTTTCTGATTTTATTTAAAATATCTTTTCTTTACATTTATATTTCGACTAGGTAATATGTGTACATGGCATAAAATTTCAAAGGTACTAAAGGGTATGCAGTGAAAAGTTTCTCTGGCATCTGTCTCCCAGCCACCTTGTCCCCTCCTTGGTGACAGACTTGAATGTCCTTTCATAGCTATTCCATCTTTATGCACACACATATATATGTGTAAGGAGATACAGAGATCTGTTTTAGTTCAAATAATAGCATAGTATTTATATTATTCCGTATTTTGCTTATGTCACTTACAAAATCATCTTGTAGATTGTTTCACGTGATTACTTAAAGAGCTGTCCTTTCTTTTTGATGGCTACATACCATCTGGAAGGGTTTCTTAAGCAAAGAAGTGACGTGGTTAGGTTTGTGTACTATAGGTATCACTCTGGTGGCCGGAGTAAAAATCAGGTTAGAAAGAAAGGGAGCAGGGTGGAGGCAGGGGTTCAAGGAAGGAAACTGTCATCTGTATTCTATAAGAGATGATGAGGCCTGCACTGAGGTAGTGGCAGGAATCACGCCATTCTCATCCTCACACAATTTTAAACATTCCCCTGGTGCTTACAGGAAAACCAGTGTAAAGTTGTATGTTTAAGGCCATCCTCTGGTAATACTTCTTAATGAGCCCATAAGCCCCAGGACATACCATTTTTCCTCAGGGACCTATAGTAGTTTCCCACTCTATGCTACAGGTTTCAGACTCAGGTTCAGGGAACCTGAGTAGGACCACTTCATTGTACAACTCTGGGAGATACCATTTAGATGTGCTATATTGTGAATGGTGCCCCCGGCTGCAACCCCAGAATTGTGTAGTTTGGTAGTCTTGCCTTTTATCCACTATAGGGTGGTGGGTAGTCATACATACATATAAGCGTGACTGCTAGGGTTCGTATTTATTCCACTATTTACTAGTTGTGTGACCTTAGGTGCCTTGTTTGTCATAGCATTGCTACAAGGATTAAATGAGTTAATATGTATATGTGTGTGTATATATATATACACACGTGAAAAGATGTTCAATATCACTCATCATAGGGAAGTACAAATAAAAACCATAATGAGATACCACCTCACATCTGGCAGAGTGGCTAAAATTAACAACTCAGGGAACAACAGATGTTGGCAAGGATGTGGAAAAAGAGGGAACCCTTTTGCACTACTGGTGCGAATGCAAACTGGTGCAGCCACTCTGGCAAACAGTATGGAGATTCCTCAAAAAATTAACAATAGAACTACCCTATGACCCAGCAATTGCACTGCTAGGTATTTATCCAAAGGATACAAAAATGCTGATTTGAAGGGACACATGTACCCTAATGTTTATAGCAGCACTATTGACAATAGCCCAATTATGGAAAGAACCCAAATTTTCATCAACTGATGAATAGATAAAGCCGATAGAATGGAGTACTACTTGGCAAAGGAAAAGAATGAAATCTTGCCATTTGCAACAACATGGATGGAACTAGAGGGTATTATGTTAAGCAAAATAAGTCAATCAGAGAAAGACAAATATGATTTCAGTCATGTGGAATTTAAGAAACAACAGGTGAACATAGGGAAAGAGAAGAAAAAATAAGATAAAAGCAGAGGGAGGCAAACCACAGGTGACTCAGATACAGAGTGAACAAACTGAGGATTGCTGGAAGGGAGGTGGGTGGGGGATGGGTTAAAGGGGTGATGGGCATTAAGGAGGGCACTTGTGGAGATGAGCACTGGGTGTCATATAAGATGAACCGCTGGATTCTATTCCTTAAACCACGACTACACTGTATGTTAATTAACTTGAGTTAAAAAAAAGGAATCATCATAATACCAATTGTCATTAATCAAGTAACTCATTTTTTAAATTTTATTCTTGTAAAAGCCATGCAAGCTACCCATTGTCTATCCCATTTGACAGATGATCAAACTGCAGCTGAGAGATTAACTGAAGCACCTTCTAGTTTGTGATAGAGCCAGACTTGGAGCTTAGTTCTACCTGTTCTTTTTTAAGTTTATGTATTTTGAGAGAGAGAACACAAGCAGGAAGGAACAGAGAGAGAGGGAGAGAGAGAATCCTAAGCAGACTCTGCATTCTCAGTGCAGAACCCAACATGGGGCCCAAACTCACAAACCGTGAGATCTTGACCTGAAACGAAATCAAGAGTCAGATGTTTAACCCGCTGAGCCACCCAGGTACCCCAGGATTCCTATTCTTAAGCAAATCTGTCCCTGCCTCCTCTGCAGAAGTCTTTGGAGGACCCAGACCTCACTGTTGTCCCTCTCTCTCTCCAGATTGGAGATCTTACTGGGTATTGCACCAATCCAAACCGTCATCAGATGGGGTGGGCTAAACGCAATGTGGACCACCGCCTCAGGAATAATAGCACTGTGGACATCTGCCCTGTGGACCGCCGTCCAATGCTGCAGAGGATCATGGAGACAGACCCCCTGCAGCAGGGCCAGGCTCTGGCATTTGCCCTGAAGAATAAGAAGAAGATGCAGAAGCGTACTGGTGGGGGCACCTGACCATACCCCTCTTACCCATGCTCCAAAAATGCCCACGTAGGCCTTGATTAGGGGCTCTTGAGCGAACATTTACATGTGTCCAGCGCAAGGCTAACCCTGGTTAGGGGGCATAGGTTTGGAGGCTCACCTATTAGCACAGTGGTTCTCAAACTTTATAGCTTATTATTAGAATCACCTGGAAGGCTTGTTAAAACACAGATTACTGGAACCCACCCCCAGAGTTTCTGATTGAGTATATTGGCCATAGCACTTGAGAATTTGTGTTGCTAACTGGTTCCTGGTGGATGCTGATGTTGTGCCTCTGGGAACCACACGTGGAGAACCTAGTCTGTGTATCAAATAGCTACCATTTATGTATTAGTTGCTTTCTACGGAACTTACAGATTATATATAATGTTTACTGTATCAGTAGGCAATGTACTCAAAATCTGAAAGGTACAAAACGATATACAGTGAAATGTTTCTCTCCTTCCAATCTCCTAGTCATCTAGGGCTTCTCACAGAGGTGACCAGTTAATTTCTTCTCATTCCTGAGATAGGTACACAGGCAAATAGCTATATATTTTTTATTCTCTTTTTCTATGCAGATGCTAGTCAACTGATCACAGTTTTGCCATATCATGTTTCCATTTAATATGTAATGTAAATTCATAAAAGAACTTCCTCCATTTTAATGGTGGTCTGTTGTGTGGTTGGCCAATTTAGGTCTTCATGCTGTACTAATCTTCACTAACTCATTGCAAACCTTATCCCGATTTGGTAAGTGAGGAAACAGGCCCAGAGACATTAAATGATATACTCAAGGTAAAACAACTAGCATTTGATGGAGCCAAGATGTAAACCTAGGATTTATTGACCCCATAAGCCCAGTTCTTTGCTCTTGGCCTGGTTTCACACTGAGTCCTGGGAATCCAGAGATGAAATACCCTTGAACTCCTGGTCTTATTATAAGGGAGTGAGGAAGAGATAAGAAAACAGACATTGGTCACAGAGAAAGAAGAGTGGGGAAACCTAACCCAGCCTGGTGAACCTAACCCAGATGGTGGTGGGGTAGGGATGATCAGAGAAGGCTTCCTGGAGGACATGTTATCTGAGGGGAATCTTGAAGAACAGGCTGAAGGCTGGAGGATGGGAAGTGAGCATTCAGGCTCAAAGACCCTACTTTATGCTACCCCTTTGCTGTGAGAGCTTTAACGGTAGTAGCAGAGTGCTAAGCTCAACACAGTAAAAGAAAATTGCTGTTTTGATACTAGAAAGGAAAAAAAAAATACCTGGAGCCCAGTGAGTCTGACACTCTGAGATAGACCCTATGTTGGGGTGATCATTTCACAAGTAGATAAATGAGTCTACCTGTGAGCTTGTGCATTGACTGCCAACCCCCCCCCCCCACCGCCAGTTGTTTTGTATAGTGGTGGGGGTAAGTGAGCCAGTTTGGGAGTTTGATATAGATCAAGATAGATATAGGCCAGCTCTGGCAGGCCCTCCTGCTGGCAAGCCACCCATTAAGTGACTGCTTGTATTTCTCCCTTCTGCAGATAAACTCGCCAGCAAGTTGTCTGATTCCATGATGTCTGTCCTCGACCTCTCTGGCAACGCTGATGACAGTGCTGGTGACTGATCGACTAATCTCACCACCCTTTCCCCTCCAAGCACCAGTTCCAGTGGGATGATGGAATACAGATGAAATGGTGTGCTTCTCCCTGAAGCACCTGCATATTAAAAGAACTCCTCCCCCACCATGTCCCCTTCTCACTGTTCCCTCCATTTTTCAAGAAAAAAGAGTCCCAAGTTGCCAGAGCTGGCAAACCTAATACTCTTTATTTAACCCCTACTCTGTTTTTCAAGGGAAATAAAATTATCAGCAGATCCCTGATACTAACAGTTTATCCCCACCCTGTAGGTTAGGATGGTTAGAAGACTGGCCCTCACAAAACCCTCTTGAATAGCTAAATGTGCAACTAGAGGTGAGGCTTTTGGTAACCTGGTGGTCCCTGGGAGGGTGATGATTTCTTTATCAGTCGGCAACATATTTCAGTGGCAAGCCATTCCTGTGGTGGGCTGTAGGCTATGCATCTTCCTCCCACCAAGTCTGCAGATCCTCTTCTGTGTGGCAGTGACAGTAGCGGGAGAAGTGATGATCCTTGTCTGTGGAAGGGTCTGGGGATAGGATAGAGAGAAGAGAACACAAGCCTGGCTGTGGTAAACACTACCTTGTTTACACGAAGGGAAAATAGGATGCTTGTTGGTAGCCTGGCTACATGGCGGGGGTGGGCAAGTCACACATTCGGGCATTTCTAGGCAGATTGGGTTGGAGGAATCCCTTGAAGTGAGACACTCTGGCTGGGCCCAACCCTTGCGTGATCATTTCTCATCCGGCACCAGCTTTGAATTCCGAATTCCGTCATTCAAAGGGATCTGGTGCCATTAGCTGTTGTATTAGGGGTTCATTGGTTGAAGTCACTATACCCCATTAAAATATAATTAGCCACCTGCTCTGGGAGAGCCTACCCCATCAGACAAAGATAGTGTCAAGGGGCCCTCAGAAAGGGACTGGAGTAGATGGCAGCAGATAAAACAATCTTACTTTACCAGAGTTTGGGCTGTTGTACATGACCTTTGTCCCAGCAATCTACTGGGAACAGATTTGAGGGGATTGGCTGTTACATCACTTCAGTCTTTGTCCTCCACCCCAAACTTCCACATCATCTTTGGACCCACAGCCACATCTTAGTCTTGCCTCATGCTGTCACCCCCTAATTTGCCTATTCAAATCCTAAGAGCAGAATCGCATGATGGACTGGCGAGCCCTTGGCTGCAGGCTGATTGGTGGGGAAGTGCAGACCACTCCTGCATTCTGGGGCAGCCAAAAAAGAATTAAGTACTACTTGAGCACACACTGCACAAAACCCTGGAAACCTCTTAACTCCTTTAATCCTCAGTACAGCTATTCCAGTAAGGGGTTAGTCTCCCCATATGAAAGGCTAAGGGAGTTGTTAGGATGTACCCAAGACAGTGCCAGGATTGGAAACCAGATATGATAAAAAACGCATGTAGGTTCTTTCCTCTGCATTGTGCTGCCTCCTTACCATTGATTAAATGCCTATGCGTGTGCCAGCTTTAGATACATGCTTTTTTCAGTAAAATAAGAGTCTTACTAAAATTCTACTTCCAAGTCCCTTTGCATGGAGTACAACTTATTTCACAGTGTCTTATCAAACTCTCCTGGCAGGTAAATAATGTTACAATGAAAAATTGGATCCCAGGATAGCTAAGGCCATTTTAAAACTTATATGGCATTTCTTTGAACTTTGTGTTTTCTAGAGGTGTCTGGGTGGCTCAGTTGGTTGAGCATCTGACTCTTGATTTTGGCTCAGGTCATGATCCCAGGGTCATGGGATTGAGCTGTTTCAGGCTCTGCACTGAGCGTGGAGCCTGCTTGAGATTCTCTGCCTTCTATTCACCCCTCTCTCCCATTCACAGTCTCTTTCTAAAATTAAAAAAAAATGAAAATGTTTTCTAGTACTCCTAAGAGATACTGAAAACTAAGCACTGGACATATGAGGTATCTCAATGAGTAAGAAGGAGCATGGGAGGAGCACCTGGCTGCCTCAGTTGGTAAAGCATGCGACTTGATCTTGGGGAGTTCAAGCCCCATGTTGGGTGCAGAGCTTAATTAAAAAAAAAAAAGCATGGGGATGTGATTTGGCCTAAATCAAACAGAAGAACTAAAGTAGTCCTGTCGGGATAAGAATTTGGGACTCCAGATTCTCTACAATGTATCACAACTTAAAATTCTTTCTTTAGTCATTTACCTCATTTAAAAAAATATTAAGATTTGATGTATATACAATAAAGTTCACCCTTTATAGTGTAAGTTATTTCACTTTGGACAAATGTATACAGTAGTGAACTACTAATACAATCATGACATGGAATAGTTCTATCATCCCTGAATCACTAGGGCCTTTTGTAGTTAACCCTTTTATTCCTACCTTCAGTTTCTGGGAACCACTGATAATGTTTTCTGTCTCTAGTTTTGCTTTCATGTGAATGTCATGTGAAAAGAATCCTACAACATGTAGGCTTATTTTATACCTATAGATTTTTTAAATTGTATTTAAAAAGTTACATAGAATAAAATTCCTCTTGGTGTACATTTCTATAAGCTTTGACAAACGCAGAGTTGTGTAAACAACACAATCAAGGTACAGAACAGTTCCATTATTTCCTGCCCTCCACCAACATTTCTTAAAGTTTAGTTTTGAGAGAGACAGCACGAGTGGGGGAGGGGCAGAGAGTGAGAGAGAATCTCAAGTAGGCTCCATGCTGTCGGCACAGAGACTGATGCGGGTCTCAAAACCACGAAGCTGTGAGATCATGACCTGAGCTGAAACCAAGAATCCAATGCTTAACCAACTGTGCCATCCAGGTGCTCCTATAGTATGTAACCTTTTGAGACTGGTTTCTTTCAATAAGCACAATACACCTGAGATTCATCCATGTTGTAGGGTTTATCAGTAGTTCCTTATGTCTGAGTCATACTCCATTGTATGGATGTACCACGATTTGTTTATTCCCAAGTTGAAGGGACATTGGGTTTCCAGTTTTGGGTGATCACAAATAAAGTTGCCATAAACATTTGTATGCAATTTTTTGTGTTTTCATTTCTTGAGAGAATACTTAAGAGCTGGATTGCTGGCATATGTGGGAAGTATGTGTTTAACATTCTCAGAAACTGCTACGCTGTTTCTCAAAGTAGCTGTACCATTTTTCATTCCCATTAGTGTGTGAAAGTTTAAGTTGTTTTACATCCTTTCCAGCACTTGGCATTGTCAGTTTTTTGACGTTAGTTTGTAGTAGGATGTAGTGGTATCTCATGATTTTGATTTGCATTTCTTTGCTGACTAGTGAGTTGAGAATATTTTCATGTGCTTATTTGTCATCCATATATGTTCTTTGGCAAAGTGTTCAAACCTCATATATATATATATATATATATATATATATATATATATATTGCTATTTCTTTATCATATATGCTTTGTAACATTTTTACCCAGCTTGTGGTTCTGCTTTTCATTCTCCAAAAATTTTTTCCATTCCAAAACTCTTAAAAAAATTTTTTTAAACGTTTGTTCATTTTTTGATACAGAGAGACAGAGTGTGAGTGGGAGAGGGGCAGAGAGAGAGGGAGACACAGAATCAGAAGCAGGCTCCAGGCTCCGAACTGACAGCACAGAGCCAGACGCGGGGCTTGAACTCATGGACCTGAGATCATGACCTGAGCCAAAGTCGGACACCCAACTGACTGAGCCACCCAGGCACCCCCCAAAACTCTTTTAACAGATTTTTTTTTATTTTTAAAAATTGTGGTAAAATACATGTAACATAAAATTTACCACCTTAGCCACTTTTTTCCAATGAAATAAGTTTGCTTTATTTAAAAACAGTAACTTCCTTATGTTGGAGCACAAAATTCAATACTGATACAAATATGAATTTCTCAGGAGGTCAAGATATATGTCAAGCAAATTTTCTGAATTTCTTCTTTTTAATTTTTCTTTTTTTTTACTGTTTTATTTATTTTTGAGAGTGACAGTGTGAGCAGGGGAGGGACAGAGAGAGGGCAACAGAAGATGGCTCTACACTGACAGCAGCAAGCCTAATGTGGGGCTTGAACTCACAAACTGAGATCATGACCTAAGCCAATGTCAGGTGTTGAACCAACTGAGCCACTCAGGCTCCCCTCTGAAATTCTTTTAAAGGAAGAATTTTTAAACCATATGAAACAATGTACATCAACAACATGTATAAATAAGCCACAGTTCAAATTTAAGCTGAATAGTCAAACCATGTAAATGACCTCAACTACTATTTGCTAATATTTACAACACTGTACATATTTTCAATAAGTTAAGTGAATCATCTATCACTCTTCCCATCTCCCAGTCTCCCCAGGACATACATTTTTTTTTCACTAGATTTAATCCAAAAATTTGCTGAGGAGATTCAGGCATTAACTATAGCTGAGTTTAACAGAAATATAGAAAACCACAAAGATTTATTGAGCATTCACAAATGATTACAGCAATTCCTTAGAAACCCTCTATGTTGTCCCCTTCCTTCCTTCCTTCCTTCCTCCTTCCCTTTCTTTCTTTCTTTCTTTCTTTCTTTCTTTCTTTCTTTCTTTCTTTCTTTCTTTCTTTCTTTCTTTCTTTCTTTCTTCTTTTTAAATTTAAATCCAAGCTAGTTAACATATAGTGTAATAATAATTTCAGGAATAGAATTTAGTGACTCATCATTTACATATGAACCCAGTGCTCATCCCAACAATTGTCCTCCTTAATGCCCCTTGCCCACTTAGCTCATCCCCCCAACCCAACATCCCTCCAGCAACCCTCAGTTTGTTCTCTGATTTAAGAGTCTGTTTTGGTTTTTCTTCCTTTTTTTATCTTATTTTTGTTTCCCTTCCCTTATGTTCATTGTTTTGTATCTTAAATTCCACATATGAGTGAAATCATATGATATTTGTCTTTCCCTGACTGACTTATTTCGCTTAGCATAATACATTCTAGTTCCATCCATGTTGTTGCAAATGGCATGATTTCATTCTTTTTGATTGTCGAGTAATATTCCATTATATATATATATATATATATATATATATATATATATATACACACCATTTCTTTATCCATTCATCAGTCGATGGACATTTGGGCTGTCTCATACTTAGGCTATTATTGATAGTGCTGCTACAAACATTGGGGTTCATGTGCCCCTTCGAATCAGCATTTTTGTATTGGATAAATACCTAATAGTGCAATTGTTGGGTTGTAGGGTAGTTCTATTTTTAATTTTTTGAGGAACCTCCATACTGTTCTCCAGAGTGGCTGCACCAATTTGCATTCCCACCAGCAGTGCAAAAGGGTTTCTCTTTATCCACAGCCTCGTCAACATCTTTTGTTTCCTGCGTTGTTAATGTTAGCCATTCTGACAGATGTGAGGTGGTTTCTCATTGTGGTTTTGATTTGTATTTCCCTGATGATGAGTGATGTTGAGCTTTTTTTCATGTGTCTGTTAGCCATCTGGATGTCTTCTTTGGAGAAGTGTGTATTCATGTCTTTTGCCCATTTCTTCACTGGATTATTTGTTTTTTGGGTGCTGAGTTTGATAAGTTCTTTGTAGATTTTGGATACTAACCCTTTATTTGATGTGTCATTTGCAAATATCTTCTCCCATTCTGTCGGTTGCCTTTTAGTTTTGCTGGTTGGATCCTATGCTGTGCAGAAGCTTTTTATTTTGATGAGGTCCCAATAGTTCCTTTTTGCTTTTGTGTCTCTTGCCCTGGAGACATGTCAGGTAAGAAGTTGCTGTGTCCAAGGTCAAAGAGGTTGTTGCCTGTTTTCTCCTCTAGGAATTTGATGTATTTAGGTCAAGACTTATATTTAGGTCTTTCATTCATTTTGAGTTCATTTTTGGGTATGGTGTAGGAAAGTGGTCCAGGTTCATTTTTCTGCATGCCACTGTCCAGTTTTCCCTGCGCCATTTGCTGAAGAGACTGTCTTTATTCCCTTAGATACTCTTTCCTGCTCTGTCAAAGATGAGTTGGCCATATGTTTGTGGGTCCATTCTGGGTTCTCTGTTCTGTTCCATTCATCTGAGTGTCTGTTCTTGTGCCAGTACCATACTGTCTTGCTGATTACAACTTTGTAATGCAGCTTCAATTCCAGGATTGTGACGCCCTAGCTTTGATTTTCTTTTTTAGGATTGCTTTGGCTATTCAGGGTCTTTTATGGCTCCATAGAAATTTTAGGATTGATTTTTCTAGCTCTGTGAAGAATGCTGGTGTTATTTTGACAGGGATTGCATTGAATATGTAGATTGCTTGGGTAATATTGACATTTTAACAATATTTGTTCTTCCAATCCATGAACATGGAATGTTTTTCCATTTTTTGTGTCTTCTTCAATTTATTTCATAAGCTTTCTATAGTTGTCAGTGTATAAATTTTTCACCTCTTTGGTTAGGTTTATTCCTAGGTATTTTATGTTTTCTTGGTGCAGTTGTAAATGGGATCAATTCCTTGATTTTTCTTTCTGTTGCTTCATTATTGGTGTATAGAAATGCAACCAATTTCTGTACATTGATTTTATATCCTGCCACATTGCTGACTTCATGGATCAGTTGGAGCAGTTTTTTGGTGGAGTCTTTTGGGTTTCCCACATAGAGTATCATGTCATCTGCGAAGAGAAAAATTTGACTTCCCCCTTGCCGATTTGGATGTCTTTTAGTTCTTTGTGTTGTCTGATTGCTGAGGCAAGGATTTCCAACAGTATATTGAATAACAGTGGTGAGAGTGGACATACCTATTGTGTTCCTTACCTTAGGGGGAAAGCTTTCAGTTTTTCTGCATTGGGGATGATATTAGTGGTGGGTCTTTTGTATATGGCTTTTAAGATCTTGAGGTATGATCCTTCTATCCCTACTTTCTTGAGGGTGTTTATCAAGAAGAGATGCTTTATATCGTCACATGCTTTTTCTGCATCTATTGAGAGGATCATGTGGTTCTTATTCTTTCTTTTATTAATGTGATGTATCTCATTGATTGGTTTGTGGATATTGAACCAGCCCTGCATCCCAGGAATAAATCTCATTTGATCGTGATGAATAATTCTTTTAATGTATTTTTGGATCCTGGTGGCTAGTATCTTGTTGAGAATTTTTTCATCCATGTTCATTCATCAGGGAAATTAGTCTGTAGTTCTCCTTTTTAAGTTGGGCCTTTCTCTGGTGTTAGAATCAAAATAATGCTGGCTCATAGAATGAGTTTGGAAGTTTTCCTTTCATTTCTGTCTTTTCAACAGCTTCAAAAGAATAGGTGGTAACCCTTCTTTAAATGTTTGGTAGGATTCTCCTAGAAAACCATCCAGCCCAGGACACTTGTTGGGACATTTTTGATTACTGATTCAATTTATTTACTGGCTATGGATCTGTTCAAATTTTCTATTTCTCCTTGTTTCAGTTTTGGTAGTTTATATGTTTCTAGGGATTTTTTCATTTCTACCAGATTGCCCACTTTATTGGCATATAATTGCTCATAATATTCTGTTATTATTGTTTGTATTTCTGTGGTGTTGGTTGTGATCGCTCCTCTTTCATTTGTGATTTCATTTATTTGGTCCTTTCCTTTTCCTTTTTGATCAAACTGGTTAGGGGTTTATCAATTTTGTTAATTCTTTCAAAGAACCAGCTCCTGGTTTCCTTGATTTTTTTCTACTTTTTTTTTTCTTAAATTTCAATGTCATTGATTTCTGCTCTAAACTTTATTACTTCCCTTCTTCTGTTGGCTTGGGGTTTTATTTGCTGTTCTTTTCCCAGCTCTTTAAGGTGTAAGGTTAGGTTGTGTATTTGAGACCTTTCTCCCTTTTTTAGGAAGGCCTGGATTGCTATATACTTCCCTCTTATGACTGCCTCTTTGCATCCCAGAGGTTTTGGGCTGTCATGTTTTCATTTTAATTGGCTTCCATGTACTTTTTAATTTCCTCTTTAATTTCTTGGTTACCCATTCATTCTTTGGTAGAATGTTCTTTAATCTCCAAGATTAATGGTCTTTCCAAAATTTTTCTTGTGGTTGATATTGAGTTTCATAGCATTGTGATCTGAAAATATGCAAGGTATGATCTTGATCATTTTGTACTTGTTGAGGGCTGATTTGTGTCCCAGTATGTGATCTATTCTGGAGAATGTTCCATCTACACTTGAGAAGAATATGTATTCTGATGCTTTAGGATGAACTGTTCTGAATATTTCTGTCAAGTTCATCTAGTCAAGTGTGTCATTCAAAGCCATTGTTTCCTTATTGATTTCCTGCTTAGATAATCTGTCAGTTGCTCTAAGTTGGGTGTTGAAGTCCCCTACTATTATGGTATTATTATCAATGGTTGTCTTTTGGTTTGTGATTCACTGACTTGTATATTTGGTTATTTCATGTTGGGGGCATAAATATTTATAATTGTTTGATCTTTTTGGTGGATACACCCCTTCATTGTGATATAATGCCCTTATTCATCTCTTTTTACAGTCTTTTTTAAAGGAATTACATTTATGTATGTATGTATGTATGTATGTATGTATGTATGTATTTTCTTATTTAATGTTTCTTCATTTTTGAGACTAAGTGCACAAATGGGTGAGGGGCAGAGAGAGAGGGGGACAGAGGATCCTAAGTAGGCTCTGTGCTAACAGCATGTAGCCCAATGCAGGGCTCAAACTCACGAATTGTAAGATCATGAACTGGGCTGATGTTGGATGCTTAACTGACTGAGTCGTCCAGGTGTCCCTCTTGTTACAGTGTTTATTTTAAAATCTTATTTGTCTGATATAAGTATGGCTACTCCAGCTTTATTTTGATGGCCATTTGCATGATAGATGGTTCTCTTACTTTCAATCTGAAGGTGTCTCTAGGTCCAAAATGAGTCCTTTGTAAGTAGCATATGGATGGGTCTTGTTTTCTTACCCATTCTGATACCCTATGTCTTGTTTTTTTAATGTTTATTTGCTTTCGAGACAGAGAGATAGAGTGTGAGTGGGGGAGAGGCAGAGAGAGAGGGAGACACAGAACCTGAAACAGGCTCCAGGCTCTGAGCTGTCAGAATAGAGCCCAACGTGGGGCTTGAGCCCACAAACCGTGGGATCATGACCTGAGCCGAAGTTGGATGCTCAACTGACTGAGTATCCCAGGCGCCCCACCCTATGTCTTTTGATTGGAGCATTTAGTCCGTTGACATTTAGAGTGATTACTGAAAGATATGAATTTATTGCCATTGTGTCGTCTGTAGAGTTCGTATTTCTGGTGGAGTTCTCTAGTCCTTTCTAGTCTTTGTTGTTTTTGGTCTTTTTTGTTTTGTTTTGTCTTTTCTCCACTCAAGGAGTCCCCCTTAAAATTTCTTGTAAGGCTGGTTTTGTGGTCGTGAACTCCTTTAGTTTTTGTTTGTCTGGGAAACTCTTTATCCTTCCTTCTATTATGACTGACAGCCTTGCAGGATAAAGAATTCTTGGCTGCATATTTCTCTGATTCAGCACGTTGGGTATGTCCTGCCACTCCTTTCTGGCCTGCCAAGTTTTTGCGGATAGGTCTACTGCAAACCTGATGTGTCTTCCCTTATAATTTAGGGACTTTTTTTCCCTTGCTGCTTTCATAATTCTTTCCTTGTCTGTGTATTTTGTGAATTTGTCTATGATATGTTTTGGTGATGGTCAGTTTTTGTTGAATCTAATGGGAGTTGTCTGTGTTTCTTGGATTTTGATGTTCGTGTTCTTCCCCAGATCAGGAAAGTTTACCACTATAATTTGCTCACATAAATCTTCTACTCCCTTTTCTCTCCCTTCATCTTCTGGGACTCCTATGATTCAGATGATATTTGTTTTTAATAAGTCACTGAGTTCTCTAAGTCTTGTGTTGTTCTCTTTTGCCTTAGTCTCCCTCTTTTTTTTCTGCTTCATTATTCTCTATAATTTTGACTTTATATCTCTGATTCTCTGCTCTCCTTCATCCATCATTGCCATCATGTCATCCATTCAAGATTGTGTCTTGGTTAGAGCATTTTTAATTTTGTGCTGACTAGACTTTATTTCTTTTATCTCGAAAACAAGGGATTCTATGCTGTTTTCAACCCCACCTAGGATTCTTATTATCATGGTTCTAAATTTTAGTTCACACATCTTGCTTATATCTGAGTTGATTAAGCCCTGGCTGTCATTTCTTCCTGTTATTTGGAGTGAATTTCTTAATTTTGTTGTTTTGGAGGAAGAAAGTAATTAGTAAAATAAAAAAATAAAAAATAAAAAATAAAAAAATCAAATAAAGGGAGCTAGATCTTGGGTGTGTTTTGGTCTGCTTGTTGAAAGAAGTTTTATAGAATAGAGAAAAAAGGGAAAGAATAGAAAGAACAGAAAAAAGGTAAAAAGAAGTTTAAAAATTAAAAAAAATGTATAATAAAATAGATGAATAGACCCCGTAATTACGATATAATGCCCTTCTTCATCTCTTGTTACAGGCTCTAGTTTAAAATATAGTTTTTCTGATATAAGAATGGTTACTCCAGCTTTCTTTTGACTTCCAGTAGCATGGTAGATGATTCTCCATCCCCTCACTTTCAATCTGAAGGTGTCCTCAGGTCTAAAATGGGTCTCTTGTAGACAGCATATAGATGGGTCTTATTTTTTATCCATTCTGATATCCTATGTCTTTGATCGTAGCATTTAGCCCATTTACATTCAGTGTTATTATTGAAAGATATGGATTTAGTGTCATTGTGTTATCTGTAGGTTTCATGCTTGTAATGATGTCTCTGGTCCTTCATAATCTTTGCAACATTCCACTCACAGATTCCCCCTTAGTGTCTCTTGTAGGGCTGGTTTAGTGGTGATGAACTCCTTCAACTTTTGTTTGGGAAAATATTTATCTCTCCTTCTATTCTGAATGACAGGCTTGCTGGATAAATGATTCTTGGATGCATATTTTTCCTATTCAGCTCATTGAAAATTTCCTGCCACTCCTTTCTGGCCTGCCAAGTTTCAGTATATAGGCCTGCTACTACTCTTATGTGTCTACCATTGTAGCTTAAGACCCATTTGTCCCTAGCTGCTTTCAGAATTCTCTTTGTATTTTGCCAGTTTCCCTATGATATGTTGTGCAGAAGGTTGATTCCTGTTATGTCTGAAGGGTTTTCTCTGTTCCTCCTGGATCTCAATGTATGTTTCATTCCCCAGAATGGGGAAGTTCTCAGCTATGATTTGTTCAAGTACACCTTCCACCCAGTTCTCTCTCTCTTCTTCCTCAGGAATGCCTATGATATGGATATTATTACATTTTATTTAATCACTTAGTTCTCTAATTCTCCCCTCATGTTCTAGAATTTTTTTATCTCTCTTTTTCTCAACTTCATCTTTTTCCATTATTTTATCTTGTATTTCACTTATTCTCCCCTCTGCCTCTTCAATCCTTGATGTCACTGCATCTAGTTTGTTTTGCAGCTCATTTACAACATTTTTCAATTCATCATGACTACTTTTTATTTCCTTGATCTCTGTAGCAGTAGATTCTCTGCTGTCTTCTATGCTTTTTTCAAGCCCAGCGACTAATATTATGACTATTATTCTGAATTCTTGTTCAGTTATATTGTTTATATCTGTTTTGATAAGTTCTGTAGCTGTCATTTCTTCCTAGAATTTATTTTCAGGAGAATTCTTCCATTTTGTCATTTTGGCTAGTTTTCTGTCCCTTATGTGTTTTAAAAGCTTGTTATGTGCCCTGAACCTGCGAGCACTCCTATATTAAAAAGGGGTCATACATTGTCCAGGGATGGCTCTTCAGGAGGTGTTTTTTGGAGACTGTTAGTTGCTCTCTGTTGTTGTGACTTTGGTTATTTTATCTCCCTACTTGTAGTGATGTTTTGTACCCTGCACCAGGTATGCTTTGATTTGTTCATTGAAGTAGTCCTGGAAAAGAAAACAAACAGACAAACAAACAGAAAACAAAAACACACAAACACACAAATTAAAAACAAAAACAAAAAACCAGAAACACCAACTACAAGTAAGCAACAGTGTGGAGGTGGTGCCGATGGATCAGGCCTTATCCCATACAAAGGCAGAAATGACATGGGCGGGGAAAAGGAAAAAATAAACATTGACCAGGCAGAGAAACTATACAGCTCAATCTAGAGAGTGAGAAAGGAAAATAAAGAAGGATTGGGGGGGGGAATGAAAAGAAGACAAAGTTGCCCAGACAGAGAAACTGTACAGCTTAATTATTCCAGAGAGAGAGGAAGGAAAATAAATAAGGAAGTGTAGAACATGTATAAAGAGAATGGATTAAATATGTCTGCTTAAGCAGCCAACAACCAGAGTAACTAGACTAGAGAAAGGAAGAGATAAGAAGGAGAAAAGGAAGGAAGAGTATATCTATATAATAAGAATTGTCTGAGAATTAAACCAGGCAATGCAACAGCACTGGTCTAAGGGAGGGGCCGTTTGGTCTTCAGCGTCAATCCCTCTCCAGTAGATATCAGTTACCAGGCGTGGAGGGGTGTGGTTTGGGGTAGGAGGGTCCCGCCTTCACTGTGGGCCCCCTTGTCTGATCCCTAAGGCCCCACCATGGTGGTGGTGGGGAGGAAAATGGCAGCACCCCAGTCTCTCCTTTACGGACCTGGTGTCCCAAACCACACTGTTCGAGCTGTCCTCACTGTGCTGTGAGTGCAAATGAGGCAGTTTTTCCCACTCCACTGACTCCCATGCCTTAGTACTTGGCTGGGACCCAAACTCTCACTCTGCACACCCTGGTACTGGGTAAGCACCACTCCATGTGGCCCAATATGTGGTCTCTGGATGGTGGATGCATGTGGGCTTTGTCCTGTCCCACAGAACTCCAGGGAGGGGAATGCTTTCCCCTACTGTGGACTGTGCCCCTCTCCTAGTCACCCAGCCCGGGGCTGGCTCCCCTCCTCCCCAGGTGCATGATCAGGGCAGCTGTCCCCAGTCTGGAGAAAGCCCCTCAGTTAGAGATTGGATCTTTCTCTGTCCTGGTCTGAGGTTTTTCTCTTGTCCAGATACAGTCCTATGCTTCCTCAGTCTCTCTCTTCCCGTTGTCTCTCTGTAGAAGGCAAGCCCTCCCCTCTGCAAAAGGGGATCCTTCCCCTCCATTCGTTTTATCTCTCCCAGATTGCAATCATTCACCTATGGCCCATCTGGTTGTCCTGGTGGGTCCCTGGAAATGACTCTGTCTCTTTTCCTCCTGGACTCTTGGGGTTCAAAGTCCTTTGGCTTCAACATTTCTTTGTTTGACAGAAGAGGGAACTTTGGATTCCCTTAATTCTCTGCTATGTTTTTTGATATTTTATCAAGTTGGCCAATGCCTTGGGCAAATAGACCTCAAAATTCTCAATACATAGAATGTGTCTGGGAATTTTCTGCTCTATGTTTAGAACTGGGAAGCATTGGGTGATATTTCTATTTTTGATTTTTGTGGAACCACCTTACTGTTTTCCACAGTGGTTGCACCAATTTATAAACCTACTAACAGTGTGTGAGGATTTCCTTTTCTCTACATTCTTGGCTTTTCTCCACATTTCTTGAATAACTTTATTGTCATTTCTTGTCTTGATACTAGCCATTATGACAGATGTGAGATGTGATATCTCTGTGTCTTTGATTTGCATTTCTCTGATGATTAGTGATGTTGAGCATCTTTTCATGTGATTTATGGCCATCTGTATGTCTTCTTTGGAGAAATGTCTATTGAGATCCTCTGCCTAGAATTTTTTATTTATTATTAATTAATTAATCAATTAAGTAATTAATTTTATTTTTTAAAAATTTACATCCAAGTTAGTTAGAATATAGTTGAACAATGATTTCTGGGGTAGATTCCTTCATGCCCCTTACCCATTTAGCCTATCCCCTCTCCCAAAACCCCTCTAGTAAATCTCTGTTTGTTTTCCATATTTAAGAGTCTCTTATGTTTTGTCTCCCTCCTTGCTTTTATATTATTTTTGCTTTGCTTCCCTTGTGTTCATCTGTTGTGTCTTAAAGTCCTCATGAGTGAAGTCATTTGATATTTGTCTCTCTCTGAATTACTAATTCCACTTAGCATAATACCTTCTAGTTCCATTCATGTAGTTGCAAATGGCAAGATTTCATTCTTTTTGATTGCCGAGTAATACTCCATTGTATACATATACCACAACTTCTTTATCCATTCATCCATCGATGGACATTTGGGTCCTTTCCATACTTTGGCTATTATTGATAGTGCTGCTATAAACATTGGTGTGCATATGCCCCTTCGAAACAGCATACCTGTATCCCTTGGATAAATACCTAGTAGTGCAATTGCTGGGTTGTAGGGTAGTTCTATTTTTAATTTTTCGAGGAACCCCCATACTGTTTTCCAGAATGGCTGCACCAATTTGCATTCCCACCAGCAGTGCAAAAGAGATCCTCTTTCTCCGCATCCTCGCCAACCTCTGTTGTTGCCTGAGTTGTTAATGTTAGCCATTCTGTCAGATATGAGGTGGTATTTCATTGTGGTTTTGATTTGTATTTTCCTGATGATGAGTGATGTTGAGCTTTTTTTCATGTGTCGGTAGACCATCTGGATGTCTTCCTTTGGAGAAGTGTGTATTCATGTCTTTTGCCCATTTCTTCACTGGATTATTTGTTTTTTGGGTGTTGAGTTTGAGTTCTTTATAGATTTTGGATACTAACCCTTTATCTTATATGTTGTCTGCAAATATTTTCTCCCATTCCATTGGTTGCCTTTTAGTTTTGCTGATTGTTTCCTTCGCTGTGCAGAAGTTTTTTATTTTGATAAGGTCACAATAGTTTATTTTTGCTTTTGTTTCCCTAGCCTCTGGAGATATGTTGAGTAAGAAGTTGCTGTGTCCAAGGTCAAAGTGGTTTTTGCCTGCTTTCTCCTCGAGGATTTTGCTGGCTTCCTGTTTTACATTTAGGTCTTCTTTAATTTTGAGTTTATTTTTGTGTATGGTGTAAGAAAGTGGTCCGGTTTCATTTTTCTGCATGTCGCTGTCCAGTTTTCCCAGCACCATTTGCTGAAGAGTTTGTCTTTATTCCATTGAATATTCTTTCCTGCTTTGTCAAAGATTAGTTGGCCATACATTTGTGGGTCCATTTATGGGTTCTCTATTCTGTTCCATTGATCTGAGGGTCTGTTATTGTGCTAGTACCATAGTGTCTTGGTGATTACAGTTTGTAATACAGCTTGAAGTCCAGGACTGTGATGCCTCCTGCTTTGGTTTTCTTTTTGAAGATTACTATGGCTATTCAGGGTCTTTTCTGGTTCCATACAAATTTTAGGACTGTTTGTTCTAGCTCTGTGAAGAATGCTGTTGTTACTTTGATAGGGATTGCATTGAATATGTAGATTGCTTTGGGTGGTATTGACATTTTAATAATATTTGTTCTTCCTATCCAGGAGCATGCAATCTTTTTTCATTTTTTTTTTGGTGTCTTCTTCAATTTCTTTCATTAGCTTTCTATAGTTTTTAGTGTATAGATTTTTCACCTCTTTGGTTAGATTTATTCCTAGGTATTTTATGGTTTTTTGTGCAACTGTAAATGGGATTGATTCCTTGATTTCTCTTTCTGTTGCTTCATTGTTGGTGTATAGGAATGCAACCAAATTTGTTCATTGATTTTATAACCTGCCACTTTGCTGAATTTGTGAATCAGTTCTAGCAGTTTTTTGGTAGAATCTTTTGGGTGTTCCATATAGGAGTATCATGTCATAAGCGAAGAGTGAAAATTTGACATCCTCCTGTCTGATTTGGATGCCTTTTAGTTCTTTGTGTTGTCTGATTGCTGAAGCTAAGTCTTACAATACTATGTTGAATAACAGTGGCAAGAGTGGACCTCCCTGTCTTGTTCCTGACCTTGGGGAGAAAGCTTTCAGTTTTTCCCCATTGAGGATGATATTAGCATTGGGTCTTTTGTGTATGGCTTTTATGATCTCGAGTTATGATCCTTCTATCCCTACTTTCTTAGGGTTTTTATCAAGAAACGATGTTGTATTTTGTCAAGTGCTTTCTCTGCTTCTATTGAGAGGATCATATGGTTCTTGTTCTTTCTTTTATTAATGTAATGAATCACATTGATTGCTTTGCAGATACTGAACCAGCCTTGCATTACAGGTATAAATCCCACTTGGTCGTGGTGAATAATTTTTTTAATGTATTGATGGAGCCGGTTGGCTAGTATCTTGTTGAGGATTTTTGCATCCATGTTCATCAGGGAAATTGGTCTATAGTTCTCCTTTTTATTGGGGTCTCTGTCTGGTTTTGGAATCAAGGTAATGCTGGCCTCATAGAAAGAGTTTGGAAGGTTTTGTTCCATTTCTATTTTTCAGAACAGCTTCAAGATAATAGGTATTAACTTTTCCTTAAATGTTTGGTAGAATTCCCCTGGAAAGCCATCTGGCTCTGGACTTGTTTTTTGGGAGATTTTTGATTACTAATTCAATTTCTTTACAGGTTATGGGTCTGTTCAAATTTTCTATTTCTTCCTGTTTCATTTTTGGTAGTGGATATGTTTCTAGGAATTTGTCCATTTCTTCCAGATTGCCCACTTTATTGGTGTATAATTGCTCATAATATTCTTTTATTATTGTTTGTATTTCTGCTGTGTTGGTTGTGATCTCTCCTATTTCATTCTTGATTTTATTTGGTTACTTTCCTTTTTCTTTTTGATCAAACTGGTTAGTGGTTTATTAATTTTGTTAATTCTTTCAAAGACCCGGTTTCTGGTTTCATTAATCTGTTTTACTGGTTTTGGTTTCAATAGTATTAATTTCTGCTATAATCTTTATTATTTCCTGTCTTCTGCTGGTTTTGGGTTTTATTTGCTGTTCTTTTTCCAGATCTTTAAGTTGTAAGGTTAGGTTGTGTACCTGAGACCTTTCTTCCTTCTTTAGGAAGGCCTGGATTGCTGTATACTTCCCTCTTATGACCACCTTTGCTGCACCCCAGAGGTTTTGGGTTGTGGTGTTATCATTTTCATCGGCTTCCATGTATTTTTAATTTAATTTATTCTTTAACTTCTTGGTTAGCCCATTCATTCTTAGTATGTTAGTTAGTCTCCAAGTATTTGTTACCTTTCCAAATTTTTTCTTGTGGTTGGTTTCGAGTTTCATAGCATTGTGGTCTGAAAATATGCACGTATAACCTCGATCTTTCTGTACTTGTTGAGGGTTGACTTGTGTACCAGTATGTGGTCTATTCTGGAGAATGTTCCATGTGAACTGGAGAAGAATGTATATTCTGCTGCTTTAGGATGAAATGTTCTGAATATATCTGTTAAGTCCATCTGGTCCAGTGTGTCATTCAAGGCCATTGTTTCCTTGCTGATTTTCTGATTAGATGATCTGTTCATTGTTGTAAGTGGGGTGTTGAAGTCCTCTACTATTATGGTATTATTATCAATGAGTTTCTTTATGTTTGTGATTAATTGATTTATATATTTGGGTTCTTACACATTTGGAACATAAATGTTTATAATTGTTAGGTCTTCTTGGTGGATAGGTCCCTTGATTATGATATAAGTCCCTTCATGTCTTCTTATAGTCTTTATTTTAAAGTCTAGATTGTCTGATATAAGTATGGCTACTCCAGCTTTCTTTTGTTCACCATTAGCATGATAGATGGTTCTCCATCCCCTTACTTTCAGTCTGAAGGTGTCTTTAGGTCTATAGTGTGTCTTGTGTAAACAGCATATAGATGGATCTTGTTTTTTATTCACTCTGTTACCCTATGTCTTTTGAGTTTAGCATTAGTCCATTGACGTTTAGAGTGAGTACTGAAAGATATGAATTTATTGGCATTATGTTGCTTGTGGAGTTGGAGTTTCTGATGGTATTCTCTGGTCCTTTTTAGTCTTTGCTGCTTTTGGTATTTATTTATTCAACTTTTTTCCCCTCAGAGAGTCCCTCTTAAAATTTCTTGCAGGGCTAGTTTAGTGGTCACTAACAACTTTAATTTTTGTTTGGGAAACTTTTAATCTCTCCTTCTATTTTAAATGACAGCCTTGCCGGGTAAAGAATTCTTGGCTGCATATTTCTCCTATTAAGCACGTTGAAGAGATCCTGCCACTCTTTTCTGGCCTGCCAAGTTTCTGTGGATAGGTCTGCTGCAAACCTTATCTACCTACCCTTGTAGGTTAAAGACTTTTTTCCCCTTGCTGCTTTCAGGATTCTTGCTTTGCCTCAGTATTTTGTGAATTTGACTATGATATGCCTTGTTGATGGTTGGTTTTTTTGAATCTAATGGGAGTCCTCTGTGCTTCCTGGATTTTAATGTCTGTCTTTACCCTGTTTAGGAAAGTGTTCTGCTATGATTTGCTCACATAACACTTCTACCCCCTTTTCTCTCTCTTCATCTTGGGACCCCCATGATTCTGATGTTGTTCCTTTTTAATGAGTCACTGATTTCTCTAATTCTTAAATTGTGCTCTTTTGCCTTAGTCCCCCTCATTTTTTCTGCTTCATAATTCTCCATAATTTAGTCCTCTATATCACTGATTCTCTGTTCTGCCTCATCCATCCTTGCCACTGTGACATCCATTAGAGATTGCAGCTCAGTTATAGCATTTTTTATTTCATCCCGGCTAGCTCTTACTTCTTTTATCTCTGCAGAAAGGGATTCTTATCTATTTTTGACTCCAGCTAGTATTTTTATTATCATGATTCTAAATTCTGGTTCAGACATCTTCCTTGTATCTGTGTTATTGAAGTCCCTGGCTGTCATTTCTTCCTGCTTTTTCTTTTGGGTTGAGTACCTTCGTTTCAGCATTTTGAAGGGAGAAAAGGGATTAATGAGGTTAAAATAAATTTAAAAAATTAAAGTAAAAAATAAGTTAAAAAGTTAAAAACAACAAACACACACAAAATAATCAAATAAATGATGGTAGATCCTAGGTGTGTTTTGTTCTTGGTGTTGAAATGGGCTTCATAGATTAAAGAAGGTGAAAGAACAAAAAAAGGAATCATTTGAAATTTGAAAAAATGCATACACTGAAATAGAATAAAATGAAATGATGGAAGTAAAATAGAATTTGAAAAAATTTACACACAAGTAAAAAATATAGTAGAAAAAAATTAAAAATATTTTTAATATAAATTGAAAATAAAAGTGAATTTTTTTCTCTTTCTGTATTCAAGAAAAATGAAAGAAACATAAACGTGAGAAAAAAAAGAAAATTGAATTGATGGACCAGCGTACAGACTGAAATATGATTGAAATTACTTCTATTTCACCTAGAAGTCAAACTATGAAGGCCTTTATAGTCTGTAAACTAAGCAGGCGGAGAGACTTATGTTCCTGAAGAGCGAGGTTGGTCCAGTTGGGTGGGACTTAATGTAATGGCTCCGTTCTCCACTAGATGGAGCTGCTTAGGTTACTGGGGTGGATTGTTGTGGCATTTGTAGGTGTGTATGCGCATGCGCGGGAGCGGTGAAAATGGCATCACCCAGCTACCCAGTCTCTAGTATCGGAACTCTGTACTCCCGGATCAGCAATCATGCACCTGTCCTTTGTCTCTGGCTTCTGTCCAGTCCCTGCTTTTACACTGTCTGTGACCAAACCTCAGCACCTCCCTCCTGAGTGATATCTCAGAAGTGGCTGTGTTTTCTGATCCCTTACTTCTGAGGGACTGCTGCTTTGTCCCATTCTGCCCCTTTGCAGGAGGGTCTCACTGCACAATGGCCGGGTGCTGGCCACACCCAGGAACGTTTGTGGCCGTGCTGCTGCCAATGCCCAGAGACTGTGGCTGGGTGCCAACCTGCCCCAGAAAATGTTCATGCGATTGTGTAGAAACAGTGTTTCAGGGATAATGGCAAATCTCAACATGCATCTGGCAGACGGCTCCACCCCCAATGACCTTGTTCCAGCACCAGTGAATGTGGTTGTTTTCCATTGGGGCCATTGCCTTTGGGGGAGCCATGCAGCCTCTACCAGATGTCCTCACAGCAGCAGAACCGCCTCTCCCCATGTGACCCAAAGACCCCTGGAATTCACTCTGCTCCTGGGGCTTCTCCCTTCCTACCAGAGTGCCACTAGGTATTGAACTGTGGAGTTTCAGATTCTGTGCTCCCCCTGTTTATAGAGTCTTAATGGAATTTAAACCCTTTCCTTTTTCCTTTCTCCCTTTTTAGTTCAGTCCCTGTGGATGTTTCCACTTTTCCACTTTCTCTCAAGCTGCTTTTGATGGAGTGCTTTTCCTGTATTCTCCCCCCATCTCCATCTCTCCACATACAAAAACAGCTCCCTGCCCTCTGCAGCTTCTCTCCCTCAGTTCACCTCTCTGTGCCACACACTTGTTGAGTTCTGTGGTTCAGGTTGTGCAGATTGTTGTGTTAATCCTCAAATCAGTTTTCTAGGTGTGTAGGAAGGTTTAGTGTTGATCTGGCTGTATTTCGTGGATGCAAGACACAAAAATGCCTAGATTTTAATCACATTTTTTTTGTTGAATATATTTCATATTTTTGAAGCCTATTATAAATGGTATTTTAAAAATTTAAATTTTCAGTCATTTACTGCTAGTATATATAAATACAATTAATTTCTGTATATAGATATTATATCTTGAAACAGTGCTAATCTTAGTTCTAGTAACTTTTTGTAGATTTTATTGGACTTTCTTTTTCAATTTAGTTTTTATTTTTTAGAGAGAGAAAGAGAGAGAGCAATTGAGGGAGTGGAAGTGGGGAGAGGGAGAGAGAACCTTAAGCATACTTCGTGCTGAGCATGGAATCTAGTGTGGGGCTCAATCCTATCACCCTGGAATCATGACCTGAGCTGAAATCGAGAGTTGGACACTCAACTTACTCAGCCACCTGGGCACCCCATAATATTTTTTTGTAGAGATAGAAAGAGTGAACACATGAGCAGGGGAGATGGGCAGAGGGAGAGAGAGAGAAAGAGAAAGAAATAAAAGTTAGAGAGATGAAGAGAGGATCTCACACAAGGTCCATGCTCAAGACCGAACTGTACACAGGGCTTGATCCCACCACCCTGGGATCATGACCTGAGCTGAAATCAAGAGTCATGCACTCTACCGAATGAGCCACACAGTGCCCCTGGACTTTCTACATAAACAATCATGTCAACTGTGAATAAAGACAATTTGACTTCTTCATTTCTAATTTGTACAACTCTGTTTCCTTTTCTTGACTTATTGTGGTGGGTAGAACTTCCAGTTCTATGTTGAATAAGAAGGGTGAGTGTAGGTTTCCCAGGATTTTTCCTAATATTACAGGAGAGGCATTTTGCCCTTAACCATTATGTATGTTAGCTGTAGCTTTTTAAAATTACCCTTTAGCAGCATGAGGTGCCAAATTTTTTTTCAGGAATGGAAGTTGGATTTTCTCAAACTGTGTTTCTACATCTACTGAGATAATCACATGTTTTTTCTTTTTTCGTTTTCTTTTTATAATGAGTTACATTGGTTAATTTTCTAATGGGAAACCAACTCTGCATTCCTGTGAGTAAATTCCACTTTATCATGATGTATTATCCTTTTAATATATTTCTGGGTGATTTATTAGTTTCCTAATTCTCTTGTAACAAATGACTACAGACTTAGTGACTTGCAACTATGAATGTTGGAAGTCCCAAGTGGCTTTGATTGGGCCAAAATGAAAATGTGAGTAGGGCCATACTCCCTCCTAACTCTAGTGGAAATTCCATTTTCTTGCCTTTCCAGCTTCTAAAGGCTTCTTAGATTCCCAGGTCATTGCCCCTTCCCCCATCTTCAAAGCAGCAATATAGTACCTTCTCTCCTCTATGGCCTCTGCCTCCATCCTTACATTTTCTCTCTCTGACTCTGATCCTCTTGTTTTCCACTTATAAATAACTCTTGTGATTATACTGAGTGCATTAGGATAACCTAGGATAATCTCCACATCTCAAAATTCTTAACTTTGTGACATATGTGAAGTCTTTCTCACCATGTAAAGTAACATGTACAAAGGTTCTGGGAATTAGTACTTGTATATCTTTGGGGGTTGGGAGTATCATTCAGCCTGCCACAGATGAAATTTGATAAATTTTTGGTTAGAATTTTTGTATCTATGTTCATAACAGATATTGGTCTGAAGGGTTCTTTTGCTTAATGTCTTTGTCTTTGGTATCAGGACAATGCTGGCCTCATAGAATGAATTGGAAAGTGTTTCCTCATCTTAATTTTTTGAGAATATTTTTTGTACAATTGGTTTCGTTCCTTCTTTAAATGTTTGTTAGAAGTGATCAGTGATGCTGTCTGGTCTTGGAGTCTTCTTTGTAGAATGTTTAAGAATACAATTTAAAATTTTAAAAATAGATATAAGGCTATTCTGGTTATACTTATATGAGGATTGAATTTCTTGTTTTCAAGAAATTTCTTCATTTCATGTTATTTTTTAAATTTATTGTCATGACCTGGTTAATAACAGTCTCTTATTATCCTTTTTATATAAATTGTCAAGCTGATCCTAAAATTCATACAGAAATGGAACTTAGAATATTGCCAAAACAATTCTAAAAAATAGCAAAGGACTAACAATATGTCATCTTTCTCATTCCTGATATTGGTAATGTGTATATTTTTTTTATGGATCAGGCTGGCTATAAGTTTATCAATTTTTTTTTAGGGAGAGAGGGATAGAGAAAGCATGGTAAGTAGAGGTAGAGAGAGAGAATCTTAAACAGGCTCCATGCCCAGTGCAGAGCCTGATGCAGGGCTTGATCTCATGACCCTGAGATCATGACCTGAGCCTAAACCAAGAGTTAGATGCTTAACTGACTGAGCCACCCAGATGACTAAAGTTTATCAATTTTATTGATCATCTCAAAGAGCCATATTTTGGCTTAATTGATTTTCTTTATTGTTTTTCTGTTTTCTAGTTCATTTGTTTCTGCTTTAATCTGTATTGTTTGTTTTGGTTACATTGGATTTAATTTGATCTTCGTTTTCTAATTTATTAAGAAAGAAGCTGAGGTTATCGATTTGAGACCTTTATTCTTTTCTAATGTAGACATTTAGTGTTATAAACTTTCTCCTAAATATTTGTTTAGCAGCATCCCACAAATTCTGATATGTTCTGTTTTCATTTTCATTAAGTTAAAAATACTCTCTAATTTCCCTTTTGATTTCTTTTATGATTTTTCAGTTATTTAGAAGCATGTTATTTAGTTTCCAAAGATTTGGACAGATTCCAGAGATCTTTCTGTTCTTGATTTCAATTTATTTCATTATGATAAGGAAACATAAAGTCTATGGATTGAATACTATAAAACATGTGAAAAGTTGTTTTATGTCCCAGAATATGGTCTATATGTCTAAAAAGTTTCGTATGTATTTAAGAAGAATATGTATTTTTCTGCTGTTGGATGGAGTGTTCTATAAATGTAAAACATGTCAAGTTGGTTGATAGTGTTGCTTATGTCTACTGTACATGCTGATTTTATGCCTACTTGTTTTGTCAGTTATTAACAGGGAGTATTTAAGTCTCTAGCCATAAATATGATCTTGTCTGTTACTCCTTGCAGTTCAATCAGTTTTTGCTTCATGTATTTTGAACCTGTTATTTTATTACAATTTTTTAAATGTTTATTTATTTTTGAGAGAGAGAGACAGACAGTGTGAGCAAGTGAGGGGCAGAGAGAGAAGGAGACACAGAATCTAAAGCAGGCTGAAAGCACAGAGCCTGATGTGGGGCTCGAACCCATGAACCATGAGATCATGACCTGAGCCAAAGTCGGATGCTCAACTGACTGAGCCATATAGGGGCCCCAGTTGAACCTCTTATTTTAAATGCATAAATATTTAAAAGTGTCATGTCCTCTAGACTAATTAACCCCTTTATCATTATGAAATAAACTTCTTTATATTTTTTGTCTTGAAATGTATTTTGTCTGATATAAATATTACCACTGAGCTTCTTTTGACTAGTTTTGGAATAGTATATCTTTTTCATACTTTTACTTTTCTGCTTATTTGTGTGTTTATATTAAAAGTGCACTTCTCATAGGCAGCACATAGTTGGTTCTTGTTTTTAAAATTCAATATGATGATTTCTACCTTTTAGGTATTGTTTTGACCATTTACATTTAATATTGTTGTTGGTATGTTTAGGTTTGAGTCCACCATCTAGCTATTTGTTTTTTATTTGTCCCTTGCATACTTTGTTCCACTTCCCCCCCTTCTTCCTTTTAGATTGCTATTTCTATGATTCCATTTGTTCTTCTTCCTTGGTTTATTAGTTGTAATGAATTATTTTCTTATTTTAGTGGTTGCCATAGAATTTATAGTATATATCTTTAATTCATCCCAATGTATCTGCAAGTGATTTCTTGTCATTTTACATGTAATACAAAATGTAAAATCAGCATACTTCCATTTCACCACTCCTGCCTTTTATGCTATTCTCATGTTTTACTCTTACAGATGTTACAAACCCTACATATTGTTATTTTTATGTTTTAAATTCTCTTTTAAAGAAATTTAAATAATAAAATATGATTATATACTTACCCATGCAGTTACCATTTTCGGTGTTTTTCATTTCTGTAGCTACATATTTTTTTTTTAATTTTTTTCAACGTTTTTTATTTATTTTTGGGACAGAGAGAGATAGAGCATGAATGGGGGAGGGGCAGAGAGAGAGGGAGACACAGAATCAGAAACAGGCTCCAGGCTCCGAGCCATCAGCCCAGAGCCTGACGCGGGGCTCGAACTCACGGACCGTGAGATCGTGACCTGGCTGAAGTCGGACGCTTAACCGACTGTGCCACCCAGGCGCCCCTCTACATATTTTTTTAAGATATCATTTTCTTTCTGTCTGAAGAACTTCCTTTAACATTTCTTATATTGTAAGTCTGTTGGGAAGTGAATTCATTCAGCTTTTCTTTGTCCAAATACTCTTTATTATGCCTTTGAAAGATAATTTTCCCCAGTATAGAATTCAAGTAAATAGGTTTTGCCTTTCAGTACTATAAAAATGTTTCACTGCCTTCTGATGTGTATTGTTTCCAATAAGAAATCTGATGTCATCTTTATTTTCCTCCTTCTAACCGTAATGCTTTTATCTGGTTATTTTTAGATTTTCTCTTTATTATTTTTGAGCAATTTGGTTATAGCGTGTTTTGTGTTTTTTAATTTTTTCCTTTCAAATTTTTATTTAAATTCTAGTTAGTTAACATACAATTCAATATTGGTTTTAGGAGTCCAATTCAGTGATTCATCACAAGTGCCCTCATTAATACCCATCACCCATATAGCTCATCCCCTACCCTCCTCCCTCCATCAACCCTCAGTTTGTTCTCTATCATTAAGAGTCTCTTATGGTTTGTTTCCCTCTCTATTTCATTCCCCTTCCCATATGTTCATCTGTTTTGTTTCTTAAATTCCACATATGAGGGAAATCCTATTGTATTTGCCTTTCTCTGGCTGACTTATTTTGATTAGCAAAACACACTTTAGCTCCATCCCTGTCATTGCAAATAGAAAGATTTCCTTCTTTCTGATGGCTGAGTAATAGTCTTGATATATATACACACCACATATTCTTTGTCCATTAATCAGTAGATGGACATTTATTAGCTGACCATATAGTTATGGGTCCACTTCTGGGTTTTCTATTCTGTTCCATTAATTTATGTGTCTGTTTTTGGGCCAGTACCATAGTGTCTTGTGGATCATAGCTTTGTAATAAAGCTTGAAGTCAGGAATCATGATGACTCTAGCTTTTTTTTTTTTTTTTTAGAATTGCTTTGGCTATTCAGGTTATTGATGGTTTTTATCAAGAATGGATGCTAGCTATACTTTGTCAGATGCTTTTTCTGCATCTATTGAGAAGATAATACAGTTCTTTTCTTTTATTAATGTGTTGTTTCACATTGATTGATTTGTGAATACTGAACCACACTTGCAGCCCAGGAATAAATGCCACTTGATCATGGTGAATAATTATTTCAATGTACTGTTGAATTCAATTTGCTAGTATCTTGTTGAGAATTTTTGCATCCAGGTTCATCAGGGATATTGGGCTGTAAGTCTCCTTGTTAGTGGGGGTTTTTGTCTGGTTTGGGAATCTAGATAATGCTGATAGAATGAGTTTGGAAGCTTTCCTTGCATTTCTATTTTTTGGAACAATTTGAAGAGAATAGTTGTTAACTCTTTATTAAATGCCTGGTAGAATTCCCCTGGGAAGCCATCTGGCCCAGGACTCTTATTTGTTGGGAGATTTTTGATAGCTGATTCAACTTCTTTGCTGGTTATGGGTCTGTCCAAATTTTCTATTTCTTCCCATTTGAGTTTTGGTAGTGTGTGAGAATCTAGGAATTTGTCCATTTATTCCAGATTGTCCAGTTTGTTGCCATATAGTTTTTCACAGTATTCTCTTATAATTGTTTGTATTTCAGTGGTGTTAGTTGTGATCTCTCCTCTTTCATTCGTGATTTTATCTATTTGGGTCTTCTCTATTTTCTTTTTGGGAAGTCTGAATAGGGTTTTATCCATTTTGTTTATTCTTTCAAAAAACCAGCTCTTAGTTTCATTGATCTGTTCTACTATTTTTTTATTCTATATCATTTATTTCTGCGCTAATCTTTATTATTTACCTTATGCTGCTGGCTTTGGGCTTTATTTGCTGCTCCTTTTCTAGCTCCTTAGGGTGTACAGTTAGGTTGCATACCTGGGACTTTTCTTGCTTCTTGAGGCTGGCCTGAATTGCAATGTACTTTCTGCTTAGGACTGCCTTTACTGCATCCCAAAGGGTTTGGACTGTCATGTTTTCATTTTCATTTGCTTCCATATATTTTTTTTTAATTTTTTAAATGTTTATTTATTTTTGACAGAGAGAGAGAGAGAGAGAGACAGTGGGGGAGGGGCAGAGAGAGAGGGAGACACAGAATCTGAAACAGGCTCCAGGCTCTGAGCTGTCAGCACAGAGCCCAATGCGGGGCTCGAACTCACAGACTGTGAGATCATGACCTAAGCCGAAGTTGGACACTCAACCGACTGAGCCACCCAGGTGACCCTTCTTCCATATATTTTTAAATTTCTCCTTTAATTTCCTGGTTAACCCATTCATTTTTTAGTAGGATTTTCTTTATACTTCATGTATTTGAGGGCTTTCCAAAATTTTTGTTGTGGTTGATTTCAAGTTTCATAGCGTTGTGATCTGAAAATGTGCATGGGATGATCTCAATCTTTTTGTACCTGTTGAGGGCTGATTTGTGACCCACTATGGGATCTATTCTGGAGAATGTTCCATGTGCACTTGAGAAGAATATGTATTCTGCTGCTTTAGGGTGAAATGTTCTGAATACATCTGTTAAGTCCATTTGTTCCAGTGTGTCATTCAGAGCCATTATTTCCTCATGATTTTGTTTGGATAATCTGCCCATTGTTGTAAGTGGAGTACTAAAGTCTCCTACAATAATGGTATTATTTTTAATAAGTTTGCTTAAGTTTGTGATTAGTTGATTTATATATTTTGGTGTTCCATGTTGGGGGCATGGATACTTACAATGGTCAACTTTTCTTGATGGATAGATCCTTTCATTATGATATAATGCCCTCTTCATCTCTTGTTACAGTTTTTGCTTTAAAATGTAGTTTGTCTGATATAAGTATGGGTACTCTGGCTTTCTTTTGATGTCCATTAGCATGGTAGATATTTCTCCATCCCCTCAGTTTCATGGTTTTTTTGGGAGATTTTTGATTACTAATTCAACTTCTTTTTAAAAAAATTTTTAATGTTTATTTATTTTTGACAGAGAGACACAGAGCATGAGTGGGGGAGGGGAAGGGAGAGAGGGAGACACAAAATCCGAAGCAGGCTCTGGGCCCTGAGCTGTCAGCACAGAGCCCAATGCGGGGCTCGAACTCACAGACTGTGAGATTATGACCGAGCCAAAGTCAGACGCTAAACTGACTGAGCCACCCAGGTGTCCACTAATTCAATTTCTTTACTGGTTATGGGTATGTTCAAATTTTCTATTTCTTCCTATTTCAGTTTTGGTAGTTTATATGTTTCTAGTAATTTGTCCATTTCTTCCAGATTTCCCACTTTATTGGCCTATCATTTCTCATAATATTCTCTTATTATTGTTTGTATTTCTGCAATATTGATTGTGATCTCTCTTTTTTCATTCATGATTTTATTTATTTAGGTCCTTTCCTTTTTTTTTTTTTTTTTGATCGATCTGGCTAGTGGCTTATGAATTTTGTTACTTCTTTCAACGAACTAACTCCTGGTTTCATTGATATGTCTTACTGTTGTTTTTTTTTTATATCATTGATTTCTGCCCTAATCTTTATTTTTTCCTTTTTGCTGGTTGTAGGCTTTATTTGCTGTTCTTTTTCCAGCTCTTTAAGTTGTAAGGTTAGGTTGCGTATTTGAGACATTTCTTCCTTCTTTAGGAAGGCCTAGATTGCTATATACTGCCCTCTTATGACTCCCTTTGCTGCATCCCAGAGATTTTGGGCTGTCGTGTTATCATTTTCATTCCATTCCATGTACTTTTAAATTTCCTCTTTAATTTCTTGGTTAACCATTCATTCTTTAGTAGGATGTTCTTACATATCCAAGTAGTCATGGTCTTTCCAAATATTTTCTTGTGGTTGATATTGGGTTTCATAGCATTGTCATCTGAAAATATGCAAGGTATGATCTTGATCATCTTGTACTTGTTGAGGGCTGATTTGTGTCTCAGTATGTGATCTATTCTGGAGAATGTTCCGTGTGCACTCGAGAAGAATGTGTATTCTGCAGCTTTAGGAGGAACTGTTCTGAAGATATCTGTTAAGCCCATCTGATCCAGTATGTCATTCAAATACATTGTTTCCTTGTTGATTTTTTGCTTAGATGATCTGTCCATTGTTGTAAGTGGTGTGTTGAAGTCCCCTACTCTTATGGAATCCTTATCAATGAGTGTCTTTATGTTTGTGATTAATTGATTTATATATTTGGTGTTCCACGTTGGGGGCATAAATATGTACAATTGTTAGATCTGCTTGTGGATGGACACCTTAATTATGATATAATGGCCTTCTTCATCTCTTGTTGCAGTCTTTATTTTAAAACCTAGTTTGTCTGATATAAATAAGGCTACTCCAGCTTTCTTTTGATGACCATTAGCATGATCAATTGTTCTCCATTCCTTTACTTTCAATTTGAATGTGTCTTTAGGTCTAAAATTGGTCTCTTGTGAACAGCATATAGATGGATTTTGTTTTCTTATCCATTCTGTTATGCAATGTCTTTTGATTGGAGCAGTTAGTCCATTGACATTTAGAGTGAGTACCGAAAGATATGAAGTTTTTGCCATTGTGTTGTCTGTAGAGTTGGTGTTTCTGGTGGTGTTCTCTAGTCCTTTCTAGTCTTTTGTTGTTTTTGGTCTTTTTTTGTTTTGTTTCATATTTTCTCCTCTCAGAGAGTCCCTCTTAAAATTTCTTGCAGGGTTGGTTTAGCAGTCACAAACTCTGTAACTTTTGTTTGTCTGGGAAACTCTTTATGTTTCCTACTATTTTGACTGACAGCCTTGCTGGATAAAGAATTCTTGGCTGCATATTTTTCCAATTCAGCATGTTGAATATATCCTGCCATTCGTTTCTGGCTTGCTATGTTTCTGTGGATAGGTCTGCTGTGAACCTGATCTGTCTTCCCTTATAGGTTAGGGACTTTTTTTCCCCTTGCTGCTTTCATAATTCTTTCCTTGTCTGTGTATTTTGTGATTTTGTCTATGATATGCCTTGGTGATTGTCGGTTATTGTTGAATCTAATGGGAGTTGTCTGTGCTTCATGGATTTTGATGTCTGTGTTCTTCCTCAGATTAGGAAAGTTTACCACTATAATTTGCTCACATAAA
The DNA here is from genome assembly GCF_028018385.1 of Neofelis nebulosa. Lineage (NCBI taxonomy): Eukaryota > Metazoa > Chordata > Mammalia > Carnivora > Felidae > Neofelis > Neofelis nebulosa. The sequence continues at coordinate 48,854,231 of NC_080800.1, forward strand.
TCTTCTGCCCCCTTTTCTCTCTCTTCATCTTCTGGGACTCCTATGATTCGGACTTTATTCCTTTTTAATAAGTTACTCAGTTCTCTAAGTCTTGTATTGTGCCCTTTTGCCTTTGCTTCCCTCTTTTTTTCTGCTTCATTATTTTCCATTATTTTGTTTTTATATCACTGATTCCCTGCTCTGCTTTGTCCATCATTGCCATCATGGAGATTGCATCTTGGTTAGAGCATTTTTAATTTTGTGCTGACTAGATTTTATTTCTTTTATCTCCACAGCAAGGTATTCTATGCCATTTTCAACCCCAACTAGTATGTTTATTATTGTGGTTCCAAATTGTAGTTCAGAGATCTTGCTTATACCTGTGTTGATTAAGCCCCTGGCTGTCATTTCTTCCTGTTCTTTCTTTTGGGGTCAATTTATTTGTTTTGTCATTTTGGAGGAAGAAAGATAATTAACAAAATAAAATGAAAAATAAATATTGGGTGCCTGGGTGGCTCAGTAGGTTAAGCATCTGACTTTGGCTCAGATCATGATCTTGCGGTTTGTGAGTTCAGGCCCCACATGAGCTCTGTGCTGACAGCTCAGAGCCTGGAGCCTGTTTTGGATTCTGTGTGTGTCTGTCTCTCTGCCCCTCACCACTTGATCTTTCTCTCTTTCAAAAATAAATAAACATTATAAAAATTTAAAAAATATTAAAAAATTAAAAACAACACAAAAAATCAAGTAAAAGAAGCTATATCCTAGGTGTGTTTTTGTCTGGTTGTTGAAAGAAGCTTGATGGAATAGAGGAAAAGGGAAAGAAAAATAAAAAGAAAAACAAGTAAGAACAAATTTGAAAATTAAAAAAGTATACAGTAAAATAGAATAAAATGAAATGAAGAAAGTGACATAGAATTTTAAAAATTAGAAAAAATACAATAAAAAGAAAAAATTTAAAATAAGGGAAATAAAAATAAAATATTCTTTCTCTGTATCCATGAAAAAGAAAAGAAAGGAGAAAAAGAGAAAAAACAAAAACAAAAACACAATTGAAACAAAGGAAAACAAATTGAATAGATGAACCAGCAAGAGAATGAAATCCGAATGAAGTATCCAGTTTTCCCTAGATCTCAAACTATGAAGCACTCTATAGACTGTACACTAAGCAAGTGGAGAGACTTGTGGTGATACTCTGGGACATGTGCTTGTAGGTTGCAGTTGGGTGGTCTTTGGTGTAACAACTCTGTTCTCCACTAGGTAGCGCTGCTTAGCTTCTTGGGGTGGATGGGTGTGGCATGCATGCACGTTGTGTGTGCATTTATGTGCATGTGCAGGAGAGGTGAGAGTGGCATCACCGAGCTTCCTAGTTTCTGCCACAGGAACTCTGAGCTATCACCAACCTGCAATCAAGCACCCCTTCTTGGTCTCAGGCTTCTGTCCACTCCCCACTTTTACACTGTCCATGTGCAAGCCATCAGCCTGCCAGGAGGCACCTCTCTCCCCAATTTTATCTCAGATGTGGTTCTGTTTCCAAAGTCCTTACTTCTGAGAACCCAGCAATTTGGACACTATCCAACCCTCTGGGGGAAAGTGTCACTGAGAAATGGCCAGTGCTGGCTTCCCCTAGAGAATGTTTGTGTGATTGCACTGTGACAGAGGTTCAGAGAGGTTCAGCAGAAATTGTGGCTGGGTGCCTGCTTGCCCCAGAAGACGTTTGTGCAATTGCATAGTGGCAAAAGTTCAGAGATTATGGCAAATTACAACACAGCCAGTGCCAGGTTTCACTGCACTCTGGCATCTTTGTTCCAATACCAGCAAATGTGGCTGTTCTCCAGGGTCCGCTGAGACCTTTGCCTGTGGGGAGGCCATATAGCTTCTACCAAATGCCCTCCAAGCAAGGGATCTGTTTCTGCCCATGTGGCCCAAAGACCCCTTGGACTTTGCTGCCTGCTCCTGGGGATTCACCCTTCCTCCCCACCAGAGTACCACCAGGTATTTAGCTCCAGAATTTCCGAGTCTGCACTCCCCTGTTTATAGAGTCCTAATGGTATTGAAACCCTCTCATTTCTCCCTGTCAATGGTTTTTGGGAACAGATTTCTTGTTTAGTCCACCGTGAATGTTTCCACTCTTTCTCTTTCTCTCCAGCTACTTTCATGGTGAATGATTTTCCTGTACTCTCCAGATATTGCTGCACTCTCCCCCTTTTCTCTGTCTTCTCTCCACAAAAAAGCTCCCTACCCTCTTTGGCTTTTCTATCCCCCAGGTAACTTCTCCATAACACGTGCCTGCCAAGTTCTGTGACTCACATTATGCAGATTGTTGTGTTAATCCTCAGATCAATTTCCTACTTGTCAAAAATGGTTTGTTGTTGCTCTAGCTGCACTTCAGGGATGAGATGAGAGAAGCCAAGAACTTCCATGCTGTTCCACCATCTTGGTCCCCCATCCACTCACTTTCAGTCTGCAGATGTCATCAGGTCTAAAATGAGTCTCTTATAGGAATAATATAGATGGATCTTGTTTCTTTTTTAAAATCCATTCTGATATTCTGTCTTTTGATTGTGGCATTTATTCCTTTTACCTTCAGAGTGATTACTGAAAGATATGAATTTAGTGCCATTCTGTTATCTCTAATTTTCATGTTTGTTGTAATGTCTCTTCTTTCTCTCTCTCTCTATATGATAAGAACATAAAGAATTGATCAAAAAGAATCAGAAACTATGAGCCTGATTCCAAAAGAAAAAAAGAAGTAGAAAGAAAAGAAAAGGAAACAAACAAACAAATAAACAAATAAAAAGACAGTTTCCTGTTGGTGCCTGGGACCAGTGGCTATGCTGGTCTGGATATGCCGGCTCCCTCTGGTCATTCTGTTTTGCTCCAGTAGATAAGCAGTTGTAGGGTGGGGTTTGGTGTAAACAGTTCCTGGTTCCACTGTGGGCTGCTGTCTTACTCTCTGAAGTCCCACTGTGGATGTGTTGGGGAGGAAAAACTGCGACACCCCAAAATCTCCCCAGACCGGGCGTCTCAATCCAAGCTGTTCAGATAGCTCTCACAGAACAGTGAGGGTGCAGAGCTTGCCCTACTCTACAATTCTCCCGTGCCTTCTAGGTGCTCAGCTGGGATTCAAAACCCCATGTCTTAAAGGACCCTGCATTGTGCAGACCCTGTTCTGGAGTGGTGCCACCCCACCCTGCTGATGAAAGTCCTTTGGCTGGCACCTGCAAGGTCTTTTGTCCTTGGTTAGGCAATAAACCCTCCTCTCAAATTCCCCCAGCAAGGGAAATGTTCTCTCTCAGTGTGCCCCTGAGATCGCTACAGGGCCAGCTCCCTCCTCCCAGGAGGGCACTCAGCTCTTGGCTTCACTCTGGAGAAATTTGCACGCTTTTGAAACCTCTGAGTTCCAGCTTCTAAGGCTATTTGCAAGATAGAAACTGGCACTCTACATATTTCTCATTCCCCAGTGCATGGGCCAGAGAGATTTTCCTCTTGTGCTAATTTGATACCATCTTTTTGAAGCCCTCTCTCCTTCCCTCCCTTTTGTCTCTGTACAGAAAGTATTCCCTCTTCTCCATGCTTATGCTTTTTTTTTCCTCCCCATCTCACATACATGCACCCTGATCCTGCCAAACTGTCTCCTTCCAACTGTGGAGATTCTTTTGCCACTCCACAGATACGTTTTCCTGGGTGTTCCAAGTGATCTGACCTCAATACAGCTGTATTTGAGGGACAAAGAAAATCCTGGTCCCCCTACTTCTCCACCATCTTAACTCCACTGAGAGCTCCTGGCTTTCTTTTTACATCCATTTGCGTTATATATATTTCTCCATCTCCTTACTTTCAATCTGCAGGTATCTTTAGGTATGAAATGAGTTTCTTGTAGGCAGCATATAGATGGGTACTTTTTTAAAACCACTCTTTTGCTTCATATCTTTTGATTGGAGTATATAGTCTATTATCATTCTCAATAATTATTTATAGATATGTATTTATTGTCATTTTATTATTTGTTTTGTGGTTGTTTCTGAAGACTTTCTCTGATCCTTTCTTGTCTTTCTCTTTTTCATGGTCTTCTGATTTTCTTTAGTAATATATTTGGATTTATTTCTCTTTATTCTTTGCATATTTATAAGCTGTTTTTAATATATGGTTATAATTAGGTTTTGTATATAACCTCTTCTGCATATAGCAGTCTATATTGTTTATGGTAATTTACGTTTGAACCCATTATTTACTGTTCTCACGTTTTAGGTATATGTTGTTTCGCATCTTTTATTTTGTGAGTTCCTTTACTAATTTTCTATAGAAATATTCATCTTTACTGCTTTTTTGTTTCCCACCTTTATACTATCACTTTTGGTTCCTCCTTTGTATTCAAAGTGTCCCCTTTATATTTCTTGCAGGGCAGGTTTAGACGTCATTATCTCCTTCAATTTTTATTGGTTTGGGATACCCTTTATCTCTCCTTCTATTATGAATGATGACTTTGCTGGATGGAGTATTCTTGGCTATAGATTTTTCCCACTCAGCACTTTCATATATTATACCACTTCCTTCTGGCTTGCAAAGTTTCTGCTAAAGAATCCGCTGCTAGCCTATGAGGAATGAGTTTAGGAATTCCCTGGGCTTGCACTGATGGGTTAACAAGGCATAAAAAATTACAAAGCCATAGGATGCTCACACCTAAATTTGGGTAAACAAGATTAGGCAAATAAGGATAGAGAGGGTGGGGCAAAGGCCCCAATACAAAGGTATATGAGGTAAACAAGATTAGGTATTCAGGGGGAAAACACCCCCCCCCAATTTAGTACTATAGCAGAAAGCTCCTTTCATAGGAAGGAAAGACCAAATTAGGTAAACAGGTAAATAGGGCTATATAGACCGCAGAGGGTGAAGGCGCCCAGAGCGGAGCTAATAAGCAAAAGAAAGGTGCCTTGTTGACCCTGAGGCAGCAGGCTTTATCTGTTTTATCCCCTAGGCTGGCTAAGATAAACAGATGCTGGCACGTCATGTCTGCCATTAACATCCATCTGCCCAGTGCCAGGATTTTGGTTTATATTGACCCAAATCCCTAACACTGTATACCTTTTAACTCCCCTTTCCTTCATGCCCATGAGTTATTGTTCACAGATTTATTGTCTCTGTGTGTATCCATCACCATGTTTGTAAGCCTTCTGATCCTAATAAAAATGGAACAAGGAACCTTAATCCAGGATAAAGACCCTTTTCCCAGACATTAGTCATGTCTCTCATTTTAATCCTGTGTCCTGCTTTCTTGCTAGACAAGAAAGAACTTTAGAGTCAGAGTCTACAAAACTAGCCTATGAGTTTTCTATTTTAAATTTTTTTTAAGTTTATTTATTTATTGAGAGAGAGAGCACGAGTAAGTAGGGGAGGGGCAGAGAGGGAGGAAGAGAGAGAATCCCAAGCAGGCTCTGTGCTGTCAGCACAGAACTCAACGTGGGGCTTTAACTCATGAACTGTGAGATCATGACCTGAGCCAAAACCAAGAGTCAGACGTTTAACCCACTGAGCCATCCAGGTGCCCCAAGTTTTCTCTTCTGTCTTCCTTTGTCTTGCTGCTTTTAAACTTTTTTTCTTCATCACTCTATTTTGCCAATTAAATACAATATGTCTTTGTGGGGATCCGATTTTGTTGATTTTCTTGGAGATTCTCTGTGTCTTGTGGATCTGGATGTTTTCTTTCCCATATTTGGCAAGTTTTCAGGTATAATTGTCTGAAATAAATTTTCTGCGCCCCTTTCTCTCTCTTCTTCTTTTCGGAGTCCTATGATTCAAATGTTATTACGTTTGATGGAGTCACCGTGCTTCCTCCCTAAGTCTGTTCTCATTTTGCATAATTATTTTTTTTCTTTTTTTTTTTCAATTAGATTACTTTCCTTTACTTTGTCTTCCAGATCATTAATTTGTCCTCTGCTTCTTCCAGGCTGCTGTTCATTCCATCAAGCATTTTCTCATTTTGTTTATTGAGCACTTTATCTTGGCTATATTATTCTTTATCTCTGTTCTCCCTGATGTCTTTTATTCTTTTCTCAATTGAAGAGAGTATCTTTGCCATTATTAAATTCTCTATCAGCCATGTTATTTATATCTGTTTGTTTACTACAGCTTTGCAGTATGTCTTGAAACTTGGATTGTGATACCTTCAGTTTTGTTCTTATTTTCCAATATTGCTTTGTCTATTTTGGGTCTTTTGTGATCACATACAAAATTTAAAATTATTTGTTCTAGTTATATGAAAAATACTGTTGATATTTAATAAAGATAGCATTTATCTGTAGCTTGCTTTCAGTAGTATGGAAATTTTAGCAATTTGTGTTTTCCCCACCCAGGAGCATTGAATATCCTTCCATTTGTTTGTGTCATCATCAGTTTCTTTCCTCAATGTTTTATATAGTTTTCAGAGTACAAGTCTTTCACCTCCTTGGTTAATTTTATTTCTAGGTATTTATTATTTTGGTGCAATTATAAATGAGATTATTTCCTTAATTTCTCTTTCTGCTGATTTATTATTGGTGTATAGAAATGCAAGGGATTTCTGTATGTTGATTATGTATGACTATGTATCCTGTGACATTGCATAATTCATTGATTAGTTCTAGTAGTTTTTTAGTGGAGTCTGTCAGGTTTTCTATATAGAGTAGCATGTCATATGCAAATAGTAACCATTTTTCTTGTTCCTTACAAATTTGTATGCCTTTATTTCTTTTTCTTCTCTAATTGCTGTGGACTTCCAGCACTATGAGTGTCAAGAGTGGAAATCTTTGTCTTGTTTCTGATCTTAGAGGAAATGCTCTCAAGTTTTCACCATTGAGTATGATGTTAGCTGTTGCTTTTTCATACATGGCATTTACTATGTTGAGGTATGATCCCTTGAAGCCTACTTTGTTGAGAGTTTTTATCATGAATCGATGTTGTACTTTCCCCCCATCTATTGAAGTGATCTCATTTTTAACTACTTTATCTTGTTAATGTGATGTATCATCTTGATTGATTTGTGAATATTGAACCATCCTTGCATCCCTGGAATAAGTCTATCTTGAACATGGTGAATGATTTTTTATTTTTTATTTTTTTTATTTTTTACTTTTTATTTTTTTTAACGTTTATTTATTTTTGGGACAGAGAGAGACAGAACATGAACGGGAGAGGGGCAGAGAGAGAGGGAGACACAGAATCAGAAGCAGGCTCCAGGCTCTGAGCCATCAGCCCAGAGCCTGACGCGGGGCTCGAACTCGTGGACCGTGAGATCGTGACCTGAGCTGAAGTCGGACGCTTAACCGACCGAGCCACCCAGGTGCCCCGGTGAATGATTTTTTAAATGCATTGTTGGATTTTGCTTAATACTATTTTGTTGATGAGTTTTGCATATATGTTCATCAGGGATATTGGCCTGTAGTTTTCTTTTTTTCTTTTTTTTTTTGTAGTGTTTTTATCTGGTCTTGGTAGCAGGATAATGTTGGCTTAATAGAATGAATTTGGAAGCTTTCCTCCTCCTCCTCTTCCCCCCCTCCTCCTTCTCCTTATTTTTTGGAATGTTATGAGAAGAACAGGTATTAACTCTTATTTAATTTTTTTAATTTTTATTTATTTTTGAAAGAGAGAGAGAGAGTGAGTGGACAAGGGGCAAAGAGGGAGACACAGAATCTGAAGCAAGCTCCAGGCTCCAAGCTGTCAGCACAGAGCCTGAAGTGGGGCTTGAACTCGTGAACCATGAAATCATGACCTGAGCTGAAGTCAAACGCCAAACTGACTGAGCCACCCAGGCACCCCAACTCTTCTTTAAATGTTTGGTAGAATTCACCTGTGAAACCATCTGGTCCTGAACTTTTGTTTGGTGGGAATTTTTTTTATTACTAATTAAATTTAATTACTAGCAATCATTATGTTCAAATTTTCTATTTCTTCATGGCTCAATTTTGGGTAGTTTTATGTTTCTAGAAAGTTTTCCATTTTCCCCTAGTTTGTCCAATTTGTTGGCATATAATTTTATATAATATTTTCTTATAATCATTTGTATTTCTCTGGTGTCAGTTGTTATTTCTCCTCTTTAATTTGTGCTTTTATTTGAGTTCTCTCTCTCTCTCTCTCTCTCTCTCTCTCATCTCCCTCTTGGATGAGTCTTTCTAAAGGCTTTATTTTTTTCAGAGAACCAGCTCCTGGTGTCTATGATCTCTTCTATTGTTTTTTTAGCTTCTGTTTCATTTAATTCTGTTGTCATATTTACTATTTCCTTTCTTCTTTTTTCTAAAGGAAATTGTCAACTTTTTTAAAAGTTTACTTTTATTTATTTTGAGACAGAGATAAAGAGCAAGTGGGGGGGGCAGAGAGAGAAGGAGACAGGATCCTAAGCAGGCTCCATGCTGTCAGCACAGAGCCCAATGTGGGGTTCAAACTCACAAATTGTGAGATCATGACCTGAGCCAAAGTCAAGAGTTGGGTGCTTAACTGACTGAGCCACTCAGGCACTCCAATTATTTCCTTTCTTCTACTGGCTTTGGGTTTTGATTTTTTTTTTCTGGCTTCAATTATATGGTCAATTAATTTTGAAAAAGCAGGAAAAAATATCCAATGGAAAAAAGATAGCCTCTTCAACAAATTGTGTTGGGAAAACTGGTCAGCTACATGCAAAAGAATGAAACTGGACCACTTTATTACACCATACACAACAATAAATTCAAAATGCATGAAAGACCTAAATATGAAACCTTAAGCTATAAAAATTCTGGAAGTGAACACAGGCCAAAACTCTTTGATATTGTCCACAGTAACTTTTTCTAGATATGTCACATGGGAAAAGGGAAAAAAAGGAAAAACAAATTATTGGGCCTACACCAAAATAAAAAAAAAAAAAAACTTTTGCACAGTGAAGAAAACAGTCAAGAAAACTAAAAGGTAACCTATGGAATGAAAGAAGATATTTGCAAATTATGTACCTGATAAAAGGTCAGTATCCAATATATATAAAGAACTTATAAAATTCAACACCCAAAAAGCAAATAATCCAATTGAAAATGAGCAGAGACATGAGAAATTTGTTTTAAAGTATTGTTGACACACAATATTACATTAGTTAAAGTGTTTATTTTAGTGATTTGACAAGTTTAATTATTATGTGTCTTGACATGGTCCTCATTGGGTTGATTTTGTTGAGTGTTGGCTCTGTCTCTTGGATCTGGATGTCTGTTTCCTGGGCCAGATTAGGGCAGTTTTCAGCTCTTATTTCTTCAAATAAATGTTTAACCATGTTTTCTCCCTTCTTCTTCTTGTTATCTTCTTGTTATCTTCTATCTTGTTATAATGAAAGTGTTATTATGCTTGATGATATCATTGAGTTCCCTTTGCCTATTCTCAATTTTTTTTTATTATTCTTTTTTCATTTTGCTGTTGAGCTTGGTTGGTTTTCATTATTCTGTGTTCTAGATGGATGATTCATTCTTCTGTTTTCTCTGGTCTACTATTTATCTCTCTAGTGAATTTTAAATTTCAATTATTGAATTCTTCATCTTGAACTGTTTCTTTTTTATATTTTCTCTCTCTTTGTTAAAGGTCTCACTAAGATCCTGAACTCTTTTCTAAAGTCCGGTAGATATCTTTATGATGATTATTTTGCATTCCCTATCAAGCATATTGCTTATTTCTGTTTCATTTATCACTTTTTCTGTGATTTTGTCCAGTTGTTTCATTTGGAACACATTCCTCTACTCATTTTGTCTAACTCTATATTTCTTTCTGTGTATTAGGACAGTCAGCTATGTTTTGTCATCTTGAAAGTATTGGCCTTATGAAGAAGACCTCCTGTAGCACTCTGTAGTGCAATGTCTACTGTTCACCAGAACCAGGCACTTTAGGGGTGATTCCTATATGTGTTTTATGTGTCTTAATATTGTGGTTCAGCCATGCTTGCCTTCAGTTCAGTTGCCTGCAATGGCCCTTTTTGCCTGTTGTGGGAAGGATTTGGTCCCTGTACAGTTAAGGGCCCAGTCTGGGGCCACCTTGGACTTGTAGTTAGGTTAGACCAGATGTCTGCCCTCAACCCATTTGTTGGGACTGCAGTTTCAGTGAACTGTAGGGTCCTTTTCTGTGTTGCCCCTTGAGATGATTTCATTGGCGGGAAGACCTGCAGTCAGACCAGATATCTGCTTCCAGTCTGTCATGGTTGCAGTAACCCTGAACTATGGGGCTCTCTCCTTGTATTGCCCCCTGTGAGGTTTAATTTGGTGGGTGGTGTTGGCAGTCAGATCAGATGTCTGCCCAAGCCCACTGCTGGGACTACAGGTGGACTTGTGTGTGTGGTTATCTTTTTTTCTTCCAAGGGCAAGAGTCAAACTGCAGTGGTATTGGTCACTGTTGGGGCTGTTTGCGGAATGAGATTATCAGGCATCACTTTTGAGGGACTCCTGCTGAAAGGGATGGGTTGGATGGGGCATGTCAGCAGGAAAACATGGGAGCAGGGCATATTGTGTTAGCAAGCTATGTTGAAGATATTCATGCTTGTTCCCATAGAGGTCCAGGTATCTAGGCTGGGGGGATGGGGAAAAATGGCATCCTCCAGCTCCTTTGTTCATGGAGAAGTTTCCTTAAGATCCCTGCCCCTCTGGTGCACATTATGAGATTAGTAAATAAATAGCATTCTCATATGCCCCAGGTGCTTTTCAAATTTTTGCTTCTATGCTCTATCTCAGTGGGGTTTTTGTTATTCCAGCTCTTTAAGTTTGGGGACTCAGTTCCATATTATTCTCTGGCTCTTCCAGAGCCAAACTTGCTGATATTTAATGTTCCTGGTGTTATACTCCACTGATTATAATAACCCATGATGTTAAGCCTCTCTGGTTTTCAAAGCCCAATGTTATGGGTACTTATCTTCCCAGTTCAGGTGCACCATGTCTCCAGTGCCTGGTGTGGGGATTGTTACTCTCCCTTCTTCATGCTTGTGGTGCTCCTCCCATTTGTGACCAGTCTCGCCTGTTAGTTGGTTCCCAACTTTAACTGTCTTTTCTACCATTTTCAGTGTGGCCTCTTTTCTATGATTAACCATGAATAATCTATTCTACCAGGCTTTGGGTCATTTTCTGTGTTAGTTTCACTGATGTGGCTGTTATCTAGGTGTATCCATCGGATGAGGTGAGCTTAGGATTGTCTTACTCTGCCATCTTTCCAGACTCCCTCTTATTATATCTTCTTTTTTTTTTTATCTCTGAGTAAATCTTTATTTATTTATTTATTTATTTAAATTTTATTTTGTATTTTTTAAAATTTACATCCAAATTAGTTAGCATATAGTGCAACAATGATTTCAGGAGTAGATTCCTTAGTGCCCCTTACCCATTTATCCCATCCTCCCTCCCACAACCCCTCTCGTAGCCCTCAGGTTGTTCTCCATATTTACGAGTCTCTTCTGTTTTGTCCCCCTCCCTGTTTTAATATTATTTTTGTTTCCTTTCCCTTATGGTCATCTGTTTTGTCTCTTAAAGTCCTCATATGAGTGAAGTCATAGATTTTTGTCTTTCTCTGACTAATTTCACTTAGCATAATACCCTCCAGTTCCATCCATGTAGTTGCAAAAGACAAGATTTCATTCTTTTTGATTGCCGAGTAATACTCCATTGTATATATATACCACATCTTCTTTATCCATTCATCCATTGATGGACATTTGGGCTCTTTCCATATTTTGGCTATTGTTGATAATGCTGCTATAAACATGGGGGTGCATGTGTCCCTTCAAAACAGCACACCTGTATCCCTTGGATAAATGCCTTGTAGTGCAATTGCTAAGTCATAGGGTAGTTCTATTTTTAGTTTTTTGAGGAACCTCCATACCGTTCTCCAGAGTGGCTGCACCAGCTTGCATTCCCACCAACAATGCAAAAGAGATCCTCTTTCTCTGCATCCTCAGCAACATCTGTTGTTGCCTGAGTTGTTAATGTTAGCTTTTCTGACAGGTGTAAGGTGGTATCTCATTGTGGTTTTGATTTGTATTTCCCTGATGATGAGTGATTTTGAGCATTTTTTCATGTGTTGGTTGACCATCTGGATGTCTTCTTTGGAGAAGTGTCTATTCATGTCTTATGCCCATTTCTTCACTCGATTCTTTGTTTTTTGGTTGTTGAGTTTGATAAGTTCTTTATAGATTTTGGATACTAACCCTTTATCTGATATGTCATTTGTAAATATCTTCTCCCATTCTGTCGGTTGCCTTTTAGTTTTGCTGATTGGATCCTATGCTGTGCAGAAGCTTTTTATTTTGATGAGGTCCCAGTAGTTCATTTTTGCTTTTGTTTCCCTTGCCTCTGGAGACGTGTTGATTAAAAGTTGCTGCAGTCAAGATCAAAGAGGGTTTTGCCTGCTTTCTCCTCGAGGATTCTGATGGCTTCCTGTCTTCCATTTAGGTCTTTCATCTGTTTTGAGTATATTTTTGTGTATGGTGTAAGAAAGTGGTCCAGGTTCATTCTTCTGCATGTCGCTGTCCAGTTTTCCCAGGACCACTTGCTGAAGAGACGGTCTTTATTCCATTGGATATTCTTCCTACTTTGTCAAAGATTATTTGGCCATACGTTTGTGGGTCCATTTCTGGGTTCTCTATTCTGTTCCATTGATCTGAGTGTTCTTCTGCCAGTACCATACACTCTTGATGATTACCGCTTTGTAGTATAGCTTGAAGTCTGAGATTGTGATGCCTCCTGCTTTGGTTTTCCTTTTCAAGATTTCTTTGACTATTCAGGATCTTTCCTGGATGCATACAAATTTCAGGATTATTTTGTTCTAGCTCTGTGAAGAATGCTGGTGTTATTTTGATAGGGATTGCATGGAATATTTAGATTGCTTTGGGTAGTATTGACATTTTAACAACATTTGTTCTTCCTATCCAGGAGCATGGAATCTTTTCCCATTTTTTTGCGTCTTCTTCAATTTCTTTCATAAGCTTTCTATAGCTTTCAGTGTATAGATTTTTCACCTCTTTGGTTAGATTTATTCTTAAGTATTTTATGGTTTTTTGTGCAACCGTAAATGGGATTGATTTCTTGATTTCTCTTTCTGTCGCTTCGTTGCTGGTGTATAAGAATGCAACCAATTTCTGTGCATTGATTTTGTATCCTGCAAATTGCTGAATTCATGAATCAATTCTAGCAGTTTTTTGGTGGAATCCTTTGGGATTTCCATATAGAGTATCGTGTCATCTGCAAAGAGTGAAAGTTTGACCTCCTCCTGACGGATTTGGATGCCTTTTATTTCTTTGTGTTGTCTGATTGCAGAGGCTAAGACTTCCAATACTATGTTGAATAACAGTGGTGAGAGTGGACATCCCCGTCTCATTACTGACCTTAGGGGGAAAGCTCTCAGTTTTTCCCCATTGAGGATGATATTAGCATTGGGTCGTTCATATATGGCTTTTATGATCTTGAGGTATGCTCCTTCTATCCCTACTTTCTTGAGGGCTTTTATCAGGAAAGGATTCTGTGTTTTGTCAAATGCTTTCTCTGCATCTCTTGAGAGGATCATATGGTTCTTGTCCCTTCTTTGATTGATGTGATGAATCATGTTAATTGTTTTGTGGATATTGAACCAGCCCTGCATCCCAAGTATAAATCCCACTTGGTCGTGGTGAATAATTTTTTTAATGTATTGTAGGATCTGGTTGGCTAATATCTTGTTGAGGATTTTTGCATCCATGTTCATCAGGGGAATTGGTCTATAGTTATCCTTTTTAGTGGGGTCTCTTTCTGGTTTCAGAATCAAGGTAATGTTGACTTTATAGAAAGAGTTTGGAGGCTTTCCTTCCATTTTAATTTTTTTGGAATAGCTTCAAGAGAACAGGTGTTAACTCTTCCTTAAATGTTTGGTAGAATTCCCCTGGAAAGCCATCTGGCCCTGGACTCTTGTTTTTTGGCAGATTTTTGACTACTAATTCGCTTTCCTTACTAGTTATGGGTCTGTTCAAATTTTCTATTTCTTCCTGTTTCAGTTTTGGTAGTGTATATGTTTCTAGGAATTTGTCCATTTCTTCCAGATTGCCCATTTTATTGGCATATAATTGCTCATAATATTCTCTTATTATTGTTTGTATTTCTGCTGTGTTGGTTGTGATCTCTCTTCTTTCATTCTTGATTTTGTTTATTTGGGCCCTTTCCTTTTTCTTTTTGATCAAACTGGCTAGTGGTTTATCAATTTTGTTAATTCTTTCAAAGAACCAGCTTCTGGTTTCATTGATTTGTTCTACTGTTTTTTTGTTTTTTGTTTTGGTTTCAATAGCATTAATTCCTGTTCTAATCTTTATTATTTCCTGTCTTCTGCTGGTTTTGGGTTTTATTTGCTGTTCTTTTTCAGCTCCCTAAGGCGTAAGGTTAGGTTGTGTATCTGAGACCTTTCTTCCTTCTTTAGGAAGCCTGGATTCCTATATACTTTCCTCTTATGACCACCTTTGCTGTGACCCAGAGGTTTTGGGTTGTGATGTTATCATTTTCATTGACTTCCATATACTTTTTAATTTCCTCTTTAACTTCCTGGTTAGCCCATTCATTCTTTCTTAGTATGTTATTTAGTCTCCAAGTATTTGTTATCTTTCCAAATTTTTTCTTGTGGTTGATTTCGAGTTTCATAGCATTGTGGCCTGAAAATATTCATGGTATGATCTCAATCTTTCTGTACTTAGGGCTGATTTGTGTGCCAGTATATGATCTATTCTGGAGAACGTTCCATGTGCACTGGAGAAGAATGTATATTCTACTGCTTTAGGATAAAATGTTCTGAATATATCTGTTAAGTCCATCTGGTCCAGTGTGTCATTCAAGGCCATTGTTTCCTTGTTGATTTTCTGATTAGATGGTCTGTCCATTGTTGTTAGTGGGGTGTTGAAGTCTCCTACTATTATAATATTACTATCGATGAGTTTCTTTATGTGTGTGATTAATTGATTTATATATTTGGGTTCTTCCACATTTGATGCATAAATGTTTACATTTGTTAGGTCTTCTTGGTGGATAGACTCCTTGATTATGATATAATGCCCTTCTTCATCACTTGATACGGTCTTTATTTTAAAGTCTAGATTGTCTGATATAAGTATGGCTACTCAGGGTTTCTTTTGTTGACCATTAGCATGATAGATGGTTCTCCATCCTCTTATTTTCAATCTGAAGGTGTCTTTAAGTCTAAAGTGGGTCTCTTGTAAACAGCATATATATGGATCTTGTTTTTTTATCCATTCTGTTACCCTATGTCTTTTGATATGAGCATTGAGTCCATTGACGTTTAGAGTGAGTACTGAAAGATATGAATTTATTGCCATTACGATGCTTGTAGAGTTGGAGTTTCTGGTGGTGTTCTCTGGTCCTTTCTAATCTTTGTTGCTTTTGATATATATATATATATATATATATATATATATATATGAGCCCCCTTAAAATTTCTTGCAGGGCTCATTTAGTGATCTCAAACTCCTTTAATTTTTGTCTGTGAAACTTTTAATCTCTCCTATTTTGAATGACAGCCTTGATGGATAAAGAATTCTTGGCTGCATATTTTTCTGATTCAGCACACTGAATATATCCTGCCACTCCTTTCTGGCCTGCCAAGTTTCTGTCGATAGGTCTACTGCAAACCTGATGTCTTCCCTTGTAGGTTAGGGACTTTTTTTCCCTTGCTGCTTTCATGATTCTCTCCTTGCTTATTTTGTGAATTTGACTGTGATATGCCTTGTTGATGGTTGGTTTTTGTTGAATCTAATAGGGTTCCTCTGTGCCTCCTGGATTTTGATGTCTGTGTCTTTCCCCAGGTTAGGAAAGTTTTCTGCTATGATTTGCTCACATCACTCTCTACCCCTATTTTTTCTCTTCCTCTTATGGGACCCCTATGATTCTGATGTTATTCCTTTTTAATGAGTCACTGAATTCTCTAATTCTTAAATCATGCCCTTTTGCCTTAATCTCCCTCTTTTTTTCTGCTTCATTATTCTCTATAAGTTTCTCTTCTATATCACTGATTCTCTGTTCTGCCTCGTCCATCCTTGCCGCTGCTGCATCCATCTGTTACTGCAGCTCAGTTATAGCATTTTTAATTTCATTCTGGCTAATTTTTAGTTCCTTTATCTCTTCAGAAAGGGATGCTAATCTATTTTCGACTCCAGCTAGTATTCTTATTATCGTGATTCTAAATTCTGGTGCTGACATCTTGCGTGTATCTGTGTTGGTTAAATCTCCGGCTGTCGTTTCTTCATGCTCTTTCTTTTGGTGTGAATTCCTTTGTTTTGCCATTTTGAAGGGAGAAAAGGAATTAATGAGGCAAAAAATTAAAATTGAAAAAATATTAAAATTAAAAAATGAATAACACACACACAAATCAAATAAATGATGCTAGACTCTAGGTGTGTTTTGTCTGGGTGTTGAAAGTGGTTTGACAGATTAGAGAAAAAAAGGGGGGGGGAGAAAAAAATAAGAAAAATTTAAAAACTTTAAAAAAAGGAAATCATTTGAGAATTTGAAAAATGAATCTACTGAAGTAGACTAAAATGAGATGATGGGAGTAAAATAGAACTTGAAAAAAATATACTCAAAAGTAAAGCATAAAGTAGAAAAAAATTAAAGAATATTAATAAAAATTAAAAATAAATATCAATTTTTTTATTTTTCTGTACTCAAGAAAAAGAAGAGAAATGAAAAAGAGAAAAAAGATTTAAAAAAAGAAAGAAAAAAGGAAATCATTTGAAAATTTGAAAAAGTGAATACACCATAGTAGACTAAAATAAAATGATGTAAATAAATAGAATTTGAAAAAATTTACATAAAAGCAAAAAATATAGTAAAAAAAATAAAGAAAAATATTTTTAATAAAAATTGAAAATAAAAATGAAGTTTTTCTCTTTCTGCATTCAGGAAAAAGAAAAGAAATGAAAAAGAGAAAAAAAGAAAATGAATAAAAAAAGGAAATCGTTTGAAAATTTGAAAAGTTGAATACACTGAAGTAGACTAAACTAAAATGATGAAAGTAAAATAGAATTTGAAAAAATTTCCACAAAAGTAAAAATAGAGTAGAAAAATTAAGGAAAAAAATTTTAATAAAAATTGAAAATAAAAATGAGTTTTTTCTTTTTTTGTATTCAAGAAAAAGAAAAGAAGTGTAAAAGAGGAGAAAAAGAAAGAAAGAAAATTGAATAGATGGACCTGTTAACAGATTGAAGGATTGTAATTATTTCCTTTTCCCCTAGAAGTCAGTCTATGTTGCACTTTATAGTCCATAAACTAAGCCGGTGTGAGACTTGTGTTCTTGAGAGGGAAGTTGGTCCAGTTGAGCGGGGCTCAGTGTAATGGCTCTGTTCTCCACTAGATGGCGCTACTAGCATACTGGGGTGGATTGTTGGGGCGCTCTGTGTATGCGCATGCGCGGGAGCTGAAAATGGCTCCTCCCAGCTACCCAGTCTGTTGTTCTGGATCAGCAATCGCACACCCATCCTCTGTCTTCAGCTTTCGTCCACTCCCTGCTTTTTTACTCTCCATGACCAGGCCCCATGCAGTACCTCTCTCCTGAGTTTTGTCTCAGATGTGGCGGTTTTCCCTTACTTCTGAAGGACTGTGGCTTTGACTTGTTCCAGCCCTCTGCAGGAGGCTCTCACTGAGCAATGGTCAAATGAGCAATGGCCAAATGTCGGCTGTACCCAGGAATGCTTGCTGGACCTTGCTGCTGCCGGTGCCCTGAGACTGTGGCCAGATGCCAGCCCACCCCAGAAAAAGTTCATTTGATAGTGTAATAGCAGCGTTTAAGGGATTATCGAAAATCACAACACACATCTGACACCAGGCTTCACCCTTAATGATCTTGTTACAGCACCAGTGAATGTGGCCTTTTTCTGGGGTCTGCTGGGACCAGGTGGCTTCAACAGTCTCTACCAAATGTCCTTCCAGCAGTGGAACCGCTTTTCCCTGTGTGGCCCGAGAACCTCCTGGACCCCACTCTGTTCCTGGGGATTTGCCCTTCTCATGAGAGCACTGCCAGGTATCAAGCTGTGGTGTTGCAAACTGCACTCCCCTTGTTTATGGTCTTAATGGAATTTAAACCCTCTCCTTTCTCCTTTCTCCCGTTTTAGTTTAGTCCCTGCAGCAGTTTCCAATTTTCCACTTTCTCTCCAGCTGCTTGTGGGGAGGGGTGCTTTTCCAGTATTCCACCACCCCCGTCTCTGTCTTCTCTCAGCTCACAAAAGCACCTCCTTTCTTGCAACTTCTCGCTGTCCAAGTTCACTTCTCCATGCCATGTACCTGCTGAATCCTGTGGTTCAGGTTGTGCAGATTGTTGTGTTAATCTTCCAGTCAGTTTTCTAGGTGTGTAGGATGGCTTAGTGTTGGTCTGGCTGTATTTCATGGACTCAAGACATACAAAAAACTTCCATGATGTTCTGCCATCTTGGCTCCTCCTCTGAGTAAATCTTTTGAAAGAATCACTGGAAATAGCTCTTATTTTATCTTCTTGATAAATTTATTTTTTAGCCAATATAAACTGTCTTTGTAACAGTTTTTGATTTAACATCAATTTTGTCTGATATTACCATAGCCACGTCCCTTTCTTTTGTTTGCTATTTGCACAGAATATATTTTTCTATACCTTAACATGCAAGTCATTTGTGTCTTTAGATCTAAAGGGAGTCACTTCAAAGTACCAGAGACATTGCTACAAGCATGAAACTTACAGACATCACAATGACTCTAAACTCATATCTTACTATAATAACACTGAATGTAAATGGACTAAATGCACCAACCAAAAGACATAGGGTATCAGAATGGATAAAAAAATAAGACCCATCTATTTGCTGTCTACAAGAGATTAATTTTAGACCTGAACACCTTCAGATTGAAAGTGAGGGGATGGAGAACTATTTATCATGCTACTAGAAGTCAAAAGAGAGCTGGAGTAGCCATACTTATATCTGACAAACTAGACTTTAAATTAAAGGCTGTAACAAGAGATGAAGAAGGACATTATATAATAATCACAGGGTCTATCCATCAGGAAGAGCTAACAATTATAAATGTCTATGCACCGAATACGGGAGCCTCCAAATATATAAAACAATTACAAACATAAGCAACCTTATTGATAAGAATCTGGTAATTGCAGGGGTCTTTAACGCCCCACTTACAACAGTGGATAGATCATCTAGACAAATGGTCAATAAAGAAAAAAGGGCCCTGAATGATACACTGGATCAGAAGGACTTGACAGATATATTTAGAACTCTGCATCCCAAAGCAACAGAATATACTTCCTTCTCGAGTGCACATGGAACCTTCTCCAAGATAGATCACATACTGGGTCACAAAACAGCCCTTCATAAGTATACAAGAATTGAAATCATACCATGCATACTTTCACACCACAATGCTATGAAGCTTGAAATCAAACAAAGGAAAAAGTCTGGAAAAACTCCAAAAGCATGGAGGTTAAAGAACACCTTACTAAAGAATGAGAGGGTCAACCAGGCAATTAGAGAAGAAATTAAAAAATATATGGAAACAAAGGAAAATGAAAATACAACAATCCAAACGCTTTGGGATGTAGCGAAGACAGTCCTGAGAGGAAAATGCATTGCAATCCAGGCCTATCTCAAGAAACAAGAAAAATCCCAAATACAAAAGCTAACAGCACACCTAAAGGAAATAGCAGAACAGCAAAGACAGCCTAAACACAGCAGCAGAAGAGAAATAATAAAGATCAGAGCAGAAATAAACAGTATAGAATCTAAAAAAACTGTAGAGAAGATCAATGAAACCAAGTCGGTTTTTTGAAAAAAATAAACAAAATTGATAATCCTCTAGCAAGGCTTCTCAAAAAGAAAAGGGAGATGACCCAAATAGATAAAATCATGAATGAAAATGGAATTGTTACAACCAATCCCTCAGAGATACAAGCAATTATCAGGGAATACTATGAAAAACTATATGCCAACAAACTGGACAACCTGGAAGAAATGGACAAATTCCTAACATCACACACTTCCAAAACTCAATCAGGAGGAAATAGAAAGCTTGAAGAGTCCCGTAAACAGCGAAGAAATTGAATCAGTCATCAAAAATCTCCCAACAAATAAGAGTCCAGGATCAGATGGCTTCCCAGGGGAGTTCTACCAGACGTTTATTATTATTATTATTATTATTTATTGTTTTTATTTTCATTTGTTTATTTTTTATTTATTTTTTCAATATATGAAATTTATTGTCAAATTGGTTTCCATACAACACCCAGTGCTCATCCCAAAAGGTGCTCTCCTCAATACCAATCACCCCCCTCCCCTCCTTCCACCCTCCATCAACCCTTTGTTCTCAGTTTTTAAGAGTCTCTTATGTTTTGGCTCTATCCCACTCTAAACACTTTTTTTTCCCTTCCCCTCCCCCATGGGTTTCTGTTAAGTTTCTCAGGATCCACATAAGAGTGAAAACACATGGTATCTGTCTTTCTCTGTATGGCTTATTTCACTTAGCATAACACTCTCCAGTTCCAGCCATGTTGCTACAAAGGGCCATATTTCATTCTTTCTCATTGCCACGTAGTACTCCATTGTGTATATAAACCACAATTTCTTTATCCATTCATCAGTTGATGGATATTTAGGCTCTTTCCATAATTTGGCTATTACTGAGAGTGCTGCTATAAACATTGGGGTACAAGTGCCCCTAGGCATCAGTACTCCTGTATCCCTTGGGTAAATTCCTAGCAGTGCTATTGCTGGGTCATAGGGTAGGTCTATTGTTAATTTATTGAGGAACCTCCACACTGTTTTCCAGAGTGGCTGCATCAATGTGCATTCCCACCAACAGTGCAGGAGGGCTACCGTTTCTCCACATCCTCTCCAGCGTCTATAGTCTCCTGATGTGTTCATTTTGGCCACTCTGACTGGCGTGAGGTGGTATCTGAGTGTGGTTTTGATTTGTATTTCCCTGATGAGGGGCGACGTTGAGCATCTTTTCATGTGCCTGTTGGCCATCCGGATGTCTTCTTTAGAGAAGTGTCTATTCATGATTTCTGCCCATTTCTTCACTGGGTTATTGTTTTTTGGGTGTGGAGTTTGGTGAGCTCTTTAAACATTTTGGATACTAGCCCTTTGTCCAATATGTAATTTGCAAATATCTTTTCCCATTCCGTTGGTTGCCTTTTAGTTTTGTTTGTTGTTTCCTTTGCAGTGCAGAAGCTTTTTATCTTCATAAGGTCCCAGTAATTCATTTTTGCTTTTAATTCCCTTGCCTTTGGGGATGTGTCAAGTAAGAAATTGCTACGGCTGAGGTCAGAGAGGTCTTTTCCAGCTTTCTCATCTAGGGTTTTGATGGTTTCCTGTCTCACATTCAGGTCCTTTATCCATTTTGAGTTTATTTTTTGTGAATGATTTGAGAAAGTGGTCTAATTTCAATCTTCTGCATGTTGTTCTCCAGTTCTCCCAGCACCATTTGTTAAAGAGACTGTCTTTTTTCCATTGGATGTTCTTTCCTGCTTTGTCAAAAATGAGTTGGCCATACGTTTGTGGGTCTAGTTCTGGGGTTTCTATTCTATTCCATTGGTCTATGTGTCTGTTCTTGTGCCAATACCATGCTGTCTTGATGATTACAGCTTTGTAGTAGAGGCTAAAGTCTGGGATTGTGATGCCTCCTGCTTTGGTCTTCTTCAAAATTACTTTGGCTATTCGGGGCCTTTTGTGGTTCCATATGAATTTTAGAATTGCTTGTTCTAGTTTTGAGAAGAATGCTGGTGCAATTTTGATTGGGATTGCATTGAATGTGTAGATAGCTTTGGGTAGTATTGACATTTTGACAATATTTATTCTTCCAATCCATGAGCATGGAATGTTATTCCATTTCTTTATATCTTCTTCCATTTCCTTCATAAGCTTTCTGTAGTTTTCAGCATACAGATCTTGTACATCTTTGATTAGATTTATCCCTAGGTATTTTATGCTTCTTGGTGCAATTGTGAATAGGATCAGTTTCTTTATATGTCTTTCTGTTGCTTCATTGTTAGTGTATAAGAATGCAACTGATTTCTGTACATTGATTTTGTATCCTGCAACTTTGCTGAATTCATGTATCAGTTCTAGCAGACTTTTGGTGGAGTCTATCGGGTTTTCCATATAGAGTATCATGTCATCTGCAAAAAGTGAAAGCTTGACTTCATCTTTGCCAATTTTGATGCCTTTTGTTGTCTGATTGCTGATGCTAGCACTTCCAACACTATGTTACACAACAGCAGCGAGAGTGGACATCCCTGTTATGTTCCTGATCTTAGGGACAAAACTCTCAGTTTTTCCCCATTGAGGATGATGTTAGCTGTGGGCTTTTCATAAATGGCTTGTATGATGTTTAAGTATGTTCCTTCTATCCCGACTTTCTCGAGGGATTTTATTAAGAAAGGTTTCTGAATTTTGTCAAAGGCCTTTTCTGCATCGATCGACAAGATCATATGGTTCTTATCTTTTCTTTTATTAATGTGATGTATCACGGTGATTGATTTGTGAATGGTGAACCAGCCCTGCATCCCAGGAATGAATCCCACTTGATCATGGTGAATAATTCTTTTTATATGCTGTTGAATTCGATTTGCTAGTATCTTATTGAGAATTTTTGCATCCATATTCATCAGGGATATTGGCTTTTAGTTCTCTTTTTTTGCTGAGTCTCTGTCTGGTTTAGGAATCAAAGTAATGCTGGCTTCATAGAATGAGTATGGAAGTTTTCCTTCCCTTTCTATTTTTTGGAATAGCTTGAGAAGGATAGGTATTATCTCTGCTTTAAACGTCTGGTAGAACTCCCCTGGGAAGCCATCTGGTCCTGGACTCTTATTTGTTGGGAGATTTTGATGAGTGATTCAATTTCTTCACTGTTTACAGGTCTATTCAAGATTTCTATTGCCTCGTGATTGAGTTTTGAAAGCATGTGGGTGTTCAGGAATTTGTCCATTTCTTCCAGGTTATCCAGTTTGTTGGCATATAATTTTCATAGTATTCCCTGATAATTGCTTGTATCTCTGAAGCATTGGTTGCAATAATTCCATTTTCATTCATGATTTTATCTATTTGGGTCATCTCCCTTTTCTTTTGATAAAGCTGGCTAGAGGTTTATCAATTTTGTTTATTTTTTCAAAAAACCAACTCCTGGTTTTGTTGATCTTCTCTACATTTTTTTAGATTCTATATTGTTTGTTTCAGCTCTGATCTTTATTATTTCTCTTCTTCTGCTGTGTTTAGGCTGTCCTTGCTGTTCTGCTTCTATTTCCTTTAGGTATTCTGTTAGATTTTGTATTTGGGATTTTTCTTGTTTCTTGAGATAGGCCTGGATTGCAATGCATTTTCCTCTCAGGACTGTCTTCGCTGCGTCCCAAAGCGTTTGGATTGTTGTATTTCCATTTTCGTTTGTTTCTATAAATTTTTAATTTCTTCTCTAATTTCCTGGTTGACCCACTCATTCTTTAGTAGGGTGTTCTTTAACCTCCATGCTTTTGGAGGTTTTCCAGACTGTTTCCTGTGGTTGATTTCAAGCTTCATAGCATTGTGGTGTGAAAGTATGCATGGTATGATTTCAATTCTTGTATACTTATGAAGGGCTGTTTTGTGACCCAGTATATGATCTATCTTGGAGAAGGTTCCATGTGCACTCGAGAAGAAAGAATATTCTGTTGCTTTGGGATGCAGAGTTCTAAATATATCTGTGAAGTCCATCTGATCCAAAGTATCATTCCGGGCCCTTGTTTCTTTATTGACCGTGTGTCTAGATAATCTATTTTTGTAAGTGGGGTGTTAAAGTCCCCTGCAATTACCACATTCTTATCAATAAGTTTGCTTTTTTTTGTGATTAATTGTTTTATATATTTGGGGCTCCTATATTCGGCGCATAGACATTATAATTGTTAGCTCTTCCTGATGGATAGACACTGTTATTATTATATAATGCCCTTCTTCATCTCTTGTTACAGCTTTTGATTTAAAGTCTAGTTTGTCTGATATAAGCGTGGCTACTCCAGGTTTCTTTTGACTTCCAGTAGCATCATAAATAGTTCTCCATCCCCTCACTCTCAATCTGAAGTTGTCCTCTGGTCTAAAATGAGTCTCTTGTAGACAGCAAATAGAGTGGTCAAGTTTTTTTATCCATTCTGATACCCCATGTTTCTTGATTGGTGCATTCAGTCCATTTGCATTCAGTGTTATTATAGAAACGTACGGGTTTAGAGTCATTGTGATGTCCGTAGGTTTCATGCTTGTAGCGATGTCTCTGGTACTTTGTGGTCCTTGTAACAGTTCACTCACAGGATCCCCCTTAGGATCTCTTGTAGGGCTGATTTAGTATGACGAATTCCTTCAGTTTGTGTTTGTTTGGGAAGACCTTTATCTCTCCTTCTATTCTAAATGGCAGACTTGTTGGAGAAAGGATTCTCGGCTGCATATTTTTTTCTGTTCATCACATTGAAGATCTCCTGCCATTCCTTTCTGGCCTGCCAAGTTTCAGTAGAGAGATTGGTCATGAGTCTTATAGGTCTCCCTTTATATGTTAGAGCACGTTTTTCTCTAGCTGCTTTGAGAATTTTCTCTTCATCCTTGTATTTTGCCAGTTTCACTATGATATGCCGTGCAGAAGATTGATTTAAGTTACGTCTGAAGGGAGTTCTCTGTGCCTCTTGGATTTCAATGCCTTTTTCCTTCCCCAGATCAGGGAAGTTCTCAGCTATTATTTCTTCAAGTACACCTTCAGTACCTTTCCCTCTCTCTTCCTTCTCTGGAATACCAATTATGCATAGATTATTTCTCTTTAGTGCATCACTTAGTTCTCTAAATTTCCCCTCATACTCCTGGATTTTTTTTATCTCTCTTTTTCTCAGCTTCCTCTTTTTCCATAATTTTATCTTCTAGTTCACCTATTCTCTCCTCTGCCTCTTCAATCTGAGCCGTGGTTATTTCCATTTTATTTTGCAGCTCATTAATAGCATTTTGTAGCTCCTCCTGTCTGTTCCTTAGTCCCTTGATCTCTGTAGCAAGATATTCTCTGCTGTCCTTTATCCTGTTTTCAAGCCCAGTGATTAATTTTATGACTATTATTCTAAATTCACTTTCTGTTATGTTGTTTAAATCGTTTTTGATCAGTTCGTTAACTGTCGTTATTTCCTGGATGTTTTTTTGAGGGGAATTCTTCCATTTCGTCATTTTGGATAGTCCCAGGAGTGGTGCGGAACTGCAGGGCACTTCCCCTGTGCTGTCGTGAATAATTTGCGTTGGTGGGCGAGGCCGCAGTCAGTCCTGATGTCTGCCCCCAGCCCACCACTGGGGCTATAGTCAGACTGATGTGTACCTTCTCTTTCCCTCTCCTAGGGGTGGGATTCACTGTGGGGTGGTGTGGCCCATCTTGGCTACTTGCACGCTGCCAGGCTTGTGGTGCTGGGGATGTGGCATATTAGCTGGGGTGGATCCGCAAGGTGCACAGGGGCAGGAGGGGCAGGCTCAGCTCACTTTTCCTTCTGTGATCCGCTTCGGGAGGGGCCCTGCAGCACCGGGAGGGAGTCAGACCCGCTGGAGGGATGGATCTGCAGAAGCATAGCATTGGGTGTTTGCTTGGTGCAAGCAAGTTTCCTGGCAGGAATTGATTCCCTTTGGGATTTTGGCTTGGGGTGGGCAAGGGAGATGGCGCTGGCAAGCACCTTTGTTCCCCGCCAAGCTGAGCTCTGTCGTCTGGGACTCAACAACTCTCCCTCCCATTGTCCTGCAACCATCCTGTTCTCTGAGCAGAGCTGTTAGCTTATAACCTTCCAGATGTTAAGTCCCGCTTGCTGTCAGAACACACTCCATCCAGCCCCTCCGCTTTTGCAAGCCAGACTCAGGGCCTCTGCTTTGCCGGAGGGCCGCCCATCCACCTCAGCTTCCTCCCGCCAGTCCGTGTAGCGTGCACCGCCTCGCTGCCCTTCCTACCCTCTTCCGTGGGCCTCTCGTCTGTGCTTGGCTCTGGAGACTCTGTTCTGCTAGTCTTCTGGTGGTTTTCTGGGTTATTTAGACAGGTGTAGGTGGAATCTAAGTGATCAGCAGGACGCAGTGAGCCCAGCGTCCTCCTACACCGCCATCTTCCCCCCATCTCCCTATCAGACCTTTAAAGCAGAGATATTACCTATCATTTTCAAGCTATTCCAAAAAATAGAAAGGGAAGGAAAACTTCCATACTCATTCTATGAAGCCAATATTACTTTGATTCCTAAACTAGACAGAGACCCATCAAAAAAAGAGAACTACAGGCCAATATCCCTGATGAATATGGATGCAAAAATTCTCAATAAGATACTAGCAAATCGAATTCAACAGCATATAAAAAGAATTAATCACCATGATCAAGTGGGATTCATTCCTGCGATGCAGGGCTGGTTCAACATTCACAAATCAATCAACGTGATACATCACATTAATAAAAGAAAAGAGCCATATTATCCTGTCAATCGATGCAGAAAAAGGATTTGACAAAATTCAGCATTGTTTCTTTTTTTTTTTTAATTTTTATTTCAACGTTTATTTATTTTTGGGACAGAGACAGAGCATGAACGCGGGAGGGACAGAGAGAGAGGGAGACACAGAATCGGAAACAGGCTCCAGGCTCTGAGCCATCAGCCCAGAGCCTGACACGGGGCTCGAACTCACGGACTGTGAGATCGTGACCTGGCTAAAGTCAGACGCTTAACCGACTGCACCACCCAGGCGCCCCTAGCATCGTTTCTTAATTAAAACACTCGAGAAAGTCGGGATAGAAAGAACATACTTAAACATCATAAAAGCCATTTATGAAAAGCCCACAGCTAACATCATCCTCAATGGGGAAAAACTGAGAGCTTTTTCCCTGAGATCAGGAACACGACAGGGATGTCCACTCTCACCGCTGTTGTTTAACATAGTGTTGGAAGTTCTAGCATCAGCAATCAGAAAATAAAAGGAAATCAAAGACATCAAAATTGGCAAAGACAAAGTTATGCTTTCACTTTTTGTAGATGACACGATAATATACATGGAATATCCGATAGACTCCACCAAAAGTTTCTAGAACTGATACATGAATTCAGCAAAGTTGCAGGATACAAAATTAATGTACAGAAATCAGCTGCATTGTTATACACTAATAATGAATCAACAGAAAGACAAATAAAGAAACTGATCCCATTCACAATTGCACCAAGAAGCACAAAATACCTAGGAATAAACCTAACCAAAGATGTAAAAGATCTGTGTGTGAAAACTATTGAAAGCTTATGAAGGAATTTGAAGAAGATGTAAAGACATGGGAAAACATTCCATGCTCATGGATTGGAAGAATACATATAGTTAAAATATCAATACTACCCAAAGCTATCTACACATTCAATGCAATCCCAATCCAAATTGCACCAGCATTCTTCTCAAATCTAGAACAAGCATTCCTGAAATTCATATGGAACCACAAAGGGCCCCAAATAGCCAAACTAATTTTGAAGAAGAAGACCAAAACAGGAGGCATCATAATCCCAGACTTCAGCCTCTGCTCCAAAGCTTTAATCATCAAGACAGCATGGTATTGGCACAAAAACAGACACATAGACCAATGGAATAGGATAGAAAACCCAGAACTAAACCCACAAAAGTATGCCCAACTAATCTTTGACAAAGCAGGAAAGAATATCCAATGGAAGAAAGACAGTCTCTGTAACAAATGGTGCTGGGAAAACTGGACAGCAACATGCAGAAGGTTGAAACCAGACGACTTTCTCACACCATTCACAAAAATAAACTCAAAATGGATAAAGGACCTGAATGTGAGACAGGAAACCATCAAAACCCTAGTGGAGAAAGCAGGAAAAGACCTCTCTGACCTCAGCCGTAGCAATTTCTTACTTGACACATCCCCAAAGACAAGGGAATTAAAAGCAAAAATGAATTACTGAGACCTTATGAAGATAAAAAGCTTCTGCACTGCAAAGGAAACAACAAACCAAACTAAAAGGCAACCAATGGAATGGGAAAAGATATTTGCAAATGAAATATCAGACAAAGGACTAGTATCCAAAATCTATAAAGAGCTCACCAAACTCCACACCCGAAAAACAAATAATCCAGTGAAGAAGTGGGTAGAAAACAGGAATAGATAATCCTCTAAAGTAGATATCTGGATGGCCAACAGGCACATGAAAAGATGTTCAACGTCGCCCCTCATCAGGGAAATACAAATCAAAACCACACTCAGATACCACCTCACTCCAGTCAGAGTGGCCAAAATGAACACATCAGGAGACTCTAGTTGCTGGAGAGGATGTGGAGAAACAGGATCCCTCTTGCACTGTTGGTAGGAATGCAAACTGGTGCAGCCACTCTGGAAAACAGTGTGGAGGTTCCTTAAAAAATTAACAGTAGACCTACCCTATGACCCAGCAGTAGCACTGCTAAGAATTTACCCAAGGGATACAGGAGTACTGATGCATAGGGGCACTTGTACCCCAATGTTTATAGCAGCACTCTCAACAATCGCCAAATTATGGAAAGAGCCTAAATGTCCATCAACTGATGAATGGATAAAGAAATTGTGGTTTATATACACAATGGAGTACTACGTGGCAATGAGAAAGAATGAAATATGGCCCTTTGAAGCAACATGGATGGAATTGGAGAGTGTTATGCTAAGTGAAATAAGCCATACAGAGAAAGACAGATACCATACGTTTTGACTCTTATGTGGATCCTGAGAAACTTAACAGAAACCCATGGGGGAGGGGAAGGAAAAAAAAAGGATGTTAGTGTGGGATAGAGCCAAAACATAAGAGACTCTTAAAAACTGAGAACAAACTGAGGGCTGATGGGGGGTAGGAGGGAGAGTACGGTGGATGATGGGTATTCAGGAGGGCACCTTTTGGGATGAGCACTGGGTGTTGTATGGAAACCAATGTGACAATGAAGTTCATGTATTTAAAAAAATAAAGTAAAATACAAAAACAAAACAAAACAAAATAGAAATGCAATCACAGAGATTGGGAACAAGCTTGTTGCAATGAATACAATGCTGGAAGAATCAAATAAATGAGTGAGTGATAAATAAGAGAAATAATAGAAAATAATGAAGATGAACAAAAGAAAGAGAAGAATTAAGGAACATGAGAATAAGCTTAATGATCTCAATGGCTCCATCAAATGTAATATCTTTTCTGTTATAGGAATCTGAGGAGGAGAAGAAGAGTGAAAATGAGGAAGAAAATTTATTTGAGAAAATAATACCTGAAAAACTCTCTAATCTGGGGAAGGAAACAGACATCCAGATCTAGGAGGTACAAAGAACTCCCATAAAATCAACAGAACAGTCCTATACAACACATATTGTCATTAAATTTGCACAGTATAGTGATAAAGAAAAATATTAAAAGCAGCAAGGAAAAAGAGTCCTTAACTTATATGGGAGACCAATAAGATTAGCTGCAGATTTCTCAACAGAAATTTGGCAAGCCAGAAGGGAGTGGCATGATATATTCAATGTCCTGAATGGAGAAAGTCTTCAGCCAAGAATATTCTGTGTAGCAAGGGTGTCGTTCAGAATAGAAGGCAAGACATAGAGTTTTCAAGACAAACAAAACTAAGTTGGTTTTTTTGAAAAAATAAACAAAATTGATAAACCTCTAGCCAGGCTTCTCAAAAAGAAAAGGGAGAGGACCCAAATAGATAAAATCATGAATGAAAATGGAATTATTACAACCAATCCCTCAGAAATACAAATAATTATCAAGGAATACTATGAAAAATTATATGCCAACAAACTGGACAACCTGGAAAAAATGGACACATTTCTAAGCACCCACACACTTCCAAAACTGAAACAGGAAGAAATAGAAGACTTGAACAGACCCATAACCAGTGAAGAAATTGAATCAGTTGTCAAAAATCTCCCAACAAATAAGAGTCCAGGACAAGATGGCTTCCCTGGAGAATTCTACCAGACATTTAAAGCAGAGATAATACCTATCCTTCTCAAGCTGTTCCAAGAAATAAAAATGGAAGGAAAACTTCCAAACTCATTCTCTGAAGCCAGCTTTACTTTGATTTCCAAACCAGAGAGAGACCCAGCAAAAAAAGACAACTACAGGCCAATATCCCTGATGAATATGGATGCAAAAATTCTCAATAATATACTAGCAAATCGAATTCAACAGCATATAAAAAGAATTATTCACTATGACCAAGTGGGATTCATTCCTGGGATGCAGGGCTGGTTCAATATTCACAAATCAATCAATGTGATACATCACAGTAATAAAAGAAAAGAAAAGAAACATATGATCCTGTCAATCGATGCAGAAAAAGCATTTGGCAAAATTCAGCATCCTTTCTTAATGAAACCCCTCGAGAAAGTCGGGATAGAAGGAACATACTTAAACATCATAAAAGCCATTTATGAAAAGCCCACAGCTAATATCATCCTCAATGGGGAAAAACTGAGAACTTTCCCCCTGAGATCAGGAGCACAACTGGGATGTCCACTCTCACCTTTGTTGTTTCACATAGTGTTGGAACTGCTAGCATCAGCAATCCGACAACAAAAGGAAATCAAAGGCATCAAAATTGGCAAAGATGAAGTTAAGCTTTCACTTTTTGCAGATGACATGATACTCTATATGGAAAATCTGATAGACTCCACCAAAAGTCTGCTAGAACTGATACATGAATTCAGCAAAGTCGCAGGATGCAAAATTAATGTACAGAAATCTGTTGCATTTTTATACACCAATAATGAAGCAAGAGAAAGAGAAATAAAGAAACTGATTCCATTCACAATTGCACCATAAATCATAAAATACCTAGGAATAAACCTAACCAAAGATATAAAAGATATGTATTCTGAAAACTATAGAAAGCTTATGAAGGAAATTGAAGAAGACACAAAGAAATGGAAAAACTTTCCATGTTCTTGGATTGGAAGAACAAAAATTGTTAACAGTGCCCAAAGCAATCTATACATTCAATGCAATTCCTATCAAAATAACGTCAGCATTGTTTACAGAGCTAGAAAAAACAATTCTAAAATTTGTATGGAAGGAGAAAAGACCCTGAATAGTCAATGTAATGTTGAAAAAGATAATCAAAGCAGGAATTATCAGAGTTCCTGACTTCAAGCTGCATTACAAAGCTGTAATCATCAAGACAGTATGGTACTGGCACAAACACAGACACATAGATCAATGGAATAGAATAGAAAAACCCAGATATGGACCCACAACTATATGGCCAGCTAATCTTTTAAGAAGCAGGAAAGAGTATCCAGTGGAAAAAAGACAGTCTTTTCAGCTAATGGTGTTTGGAAAACTGGACAGTGACTTGCAGAAGAATGAAGCTGGACCACTATCTTACACCATAGCCA
The DNA here is from genome assembly GCF_028018385.1 of Neofelis nebulosa. Classification (NCBI taxonomy): domain Eukaryota; kingdom Metazoa; phylum Chordata; class Mammalia; order Carnivora; family Felidae; genus Neofelis; species Neofelis nebulosa. Next base: position 48,885,589 of record NC_080800.1, read on the forward strand.
AAAATAAATTAAAAATGGAAGAAAGACCTAAATGTAAGACAGGAAACCATCAAAATCCTAGAGGAGAAAACAGGCAATAACCTCTTTGACCTCAGCCATAGCAACTTTTTACTAGACATGTCCCTGGACGCAATGGAAACAAAAGCAAGAATGAACTATTGGGATCTCATCAAGATAAAGAGCTTCTGCACAGCAAAGGAAACAACAAAACTAAAAGGCAACATATTGAATGGGAGAAGATATTTGCAAATGACATATCAGGAAGTCAGAGAAATACAAATACCATATGATTTCTCTCATATGTGGAATTTAAGAAACAAAACAGATGAACATAGAGGAAGAGAAGGAAAAAATAAAATAAGATAAAAAACAGAGAGGGATGGACATTATAAGAGACTCTTAAATATAGAGAAAAAACGGGGTTGCTGGAGGGGGGTGTGGGTGGAGGGATGGGCTAAATTGGTGATGGAAATTAAGGAGGGCACTTGTTGGGATGAGCACTGGGTGTTATATGTAAGCAATGAATCACTGGATTCTACTTCTGAAATCAATAAATACTACACTATATGTTAACTAACTTGAATTTAAATAAAAAAAAAAGCAAAACCCGTTGCCTCCCGCAGTTCTGCTATTTGGAGTCCACTTTTGACTAGTGTACCAGCTGCTGTCATGAATCTTCTGTGTTTCAATACACACCCAAATCATGTACTATCTGTATATTAACCTTTCTTCCTTTTGCTCTTATGCAAGCCCCAGTAAAAGGAATTTACTTGGAAACCTGAGCTGATTTAACATTTGTCAGAGCTTAATATTCTAGTGATTTACGTTGATCGGTGATGGTATTTCCAATCTGGAAAGTCCTATCTTCTTTCTGGAGGTAGAAGTCATCATCATGAAGAATGAGGTTAACTTGGGGGAGGGGTTTTATGCTAAATCTAGTCTAGGACAGGAGAATGATGTAGCATTAATGACACAAGCATCAGTGGGTAAAGGAAACAAGGTGGTAGGGTTAAGATTCTGACAACAATGTATTGTGGTGTGAGAGGGAGAAAATAGTATTTCATGAGGTAAGTTGAGACATAGTAAAGTGCTGAATTTTCGGTAAGTAATCGGGTCTGCACAACATGAGGAGCATGTATGTTAAGCAGATTACCTAATACTAAATCAGCTGTAGCTTGGACAAATTTGACAGTTATAGCCACAGCTTGAAGATAAGGGGGAATGGTCTTAGCTACTGGGTCTAAGGGCAAATGATAATATCTCAGAGGTCTTTGGTGTACATTATGCTTCTGAGTTAACACTCCCAGGGTGTGATACTCTCATTCATGTGCAAACAAGGGACAAGGCAGGGAGTAATTTGGATATCCAAGGATGGGAGGTGAAGGTACAAAGCCCTTAAGGCTCACAAAAGCATCTTTGAATAGGGGGTTCCAGACTACCAGGTCTGAAGATGACTCCCTAGTCATGCATAGAGAAGTGAGGCAACCATAGAGAAATTATGGATCCATACCCCACAAGACACCCCCCCCCAAACACCCTCAGTTGTTTTCTTTGAGGGAGAGGAAAATGTTGGTGGTAAAGTCTTGGTCTATGGAGACAGTTTTACTTGCACCTGAAATATCATGACCAAGATATCAGACACACTAGAGAGCAAAGTTGAATTTTGTCTCTAGCCATCTTGTGGCCCTTTGCTGCTTATACTTTAAAAAGGTAGTCATTATCTAGAAGGGAGTAGTTATAACTGTCAGAACACAGAAGGAAGTCATCTACATAATGGATTAAAGTGGAGTCTCCTGGGAATTTTAAGTCCCTCAAACTGGCATTTAAAGTGCACAAGAAGTAGATAGGAGACTCAGTAAATCCATGAGACACAACAGTCCAGGTATATTGTTGGTTATTCCAAGTGAAGGTAAATAAGTATTGGGATTCTTTATAGATACTAAAAAAGATAGAACACAAATAGATGCTTGTGGAATATTAAGTGTTGCAAGGGATAGCAGACAGGATAGAGTTAGGACTAAGTACCAAGGGAAAATCATGGTTTGACAATTTTATTGCTAGCTATTGGATCTTGGACTAACCAATATTCTCCCCAATGCTCACCTCCCTTTTGGGCCAAAAATCAAAGTATTACATGGAGTAGCAGTGGGGACTGGAAGTTTTTGTCTAATAAAACTTGGATTATTAAGCAAAACCTCTCGAGTCCTTCTGGCTTTAAATTACATTGGGGAATCCTGGGGAGTATGATTGAAGGATTTTTTTTTTACCTTAAGAAGTTCTGCATCCCATATGTGCCCAATATCAGTGAATTTTTTTGCCCATAAAGAAGAGGGAATTATAATAGTTGATTTAAATCCTCAGTGAAATAGGTGTTAGGTTGAAGGGCCATAGTAACTCAGGGAAGTTAGACAAAGCCATTAGGGGACACAGATGTGAAAATGAGAAGCTGGGGGCCTGTAGAAGGAATCCTTTGGAGGCACAATGAATTTTTATACCCAAATTTATGAGAAGACCATTTCCTAACAGGCTTAGTAGAGTAGTAGAACTGAGAAGAAAGTTGTGTTGAGTTTTAAGAAGTCCCATAGAAAAGTGAGAAGCTGGGACATGAAGTGACTCATCAAAACACACCACTGAAAAAGTTTTGTGACTTCAAACAAGGGTAGCAAGAAACAAGGAAGTATTAAGAGTAGAATGTATTGCACTGGTATCAGTGAGAAATGTGGTGGGGCACACTTACACTTGCAGGGTTATTTCCCCTTGCTAGTTTAATCACAGTTGAGAGTATTGGACATTTACTTTCCCAGAGGAGAGTCAATAATTTTCTGGTGAGGAGGGGACTTGGACTTTATCTTGTCTCTGAAGGTCTAGGCAATCACAGACCCAGTGTTTTTTTTTTTTCTTACAGTTTTGGTAAGTGTCTTGATCAATGGGAGAAAATGATTTCGGAGCTTGCCATATATTAAAATTTTCAGGTCTTTCTTGTTGTTTTAATTGCAATACCATAAGGTTGTGTTGTGTATTTTCCAATTTTTTTTGAAATACTATCTTTGTAATGCTGGGCTAACATCTGGAACTCAGACATGTTTGCATTTTGCCAGTTAATATTTTTTTCTCTGTAATGTGTCATGGAACTCTAGTCTGAGACCATTTATAAAGTTTGTGACCAGATCAGAGGCTATTTGGGAAGTCATTTCCAGCCCAAATGCTCTTTACATGTTGTTTTTAATGGATGCCAACAGCTACAGTTTTATCTCTTTGTTGTTTAAAATTTTGAATACATGAGTCCGGAAGATGGCGGCGTAGGAGGACACTGGGCTCACCGCGCGTCCTGCTGATCACTTAGATTCCACCTACACCTGCCTAAAGAACCCAGAAAACCGCCAGAGGATTAGCAGAACGGAGTCTCCGGAGCCAAGCGCAGACGAGAGGCCCACGGAAGAGGGTAGGAAGGGCGGCGAGGCGGTGCGCGCTCCACGGACTGGCGGGAGGGAGCCGGGGCGGAGGGGCGGCTCGCCGGCCAAGCAGAGCCCCCGAGTCGGGCTGGCAAAAGCGGAGGGGCCGGACGGACTGTGTTCCGACAGCAAGCGCGACTTAGTGTCTGGGAGGTCATAAGTTAACAGCTCTGCTCAGAAAGCGGGAAGGCTGGAGGACAAAGGGAGGGAGAGCTGCTGAGCCCCCGGACGGCAGAGCTCAGCTTGTCGGGGAACAAAGGCGCTCGCCAGCGCCATCTCCCCCGCCCATCCCCCAGCCAAAATCCCAAAGAGAACCAGTTCCTGCCAGGGAACTTGCTCGCTCCGCGCAAACACCCAACTCTGTGCTTCTGCGGAGCCAAACCTCCGGCAGCGGATCTGACTCCCTCCCGCTGCCACAGGGCCCCTCCTGAAGTGGATCACCTAAGGAGAAGCGAGCTAAGCCTGCCCCTCCCGCCCCCGTGCACCTTGCCTACCCACCCCAGCTAATACGCCAGCTCCCCAGCACCACAAGCCTGGCAGTGTGCAAGTAGACCAGACGGGCCACACCACCCCACAGTGAATCCCGCCCCTAGGAGAGGGGAAGAGAAGGCACACACCAGTCTGACTGTGGCCCCAGCGGTGGGCTGGGGGCAGACATCAGGTCGGACTGCGGCCCCGCCCACCAACTCCAGTTATACACCACAGCACGGGGGAAGTGCCCTGCGGGTCCTCACCACTCCAGGGACTGTCCAAAATGACCAAACGGAAGAATTCCCCTCAGAAGAATCTCCAGGAAATAACAACAGCTAATGAACTGATCAAAAAGGATTTAAATAATATAACAGAAAGTGAATTTAGAATAATAGTCATAAAATTAATCGCTGGGCTTGAAAACAGTATACAGGACAGCAGAGAATCTCTTGCCACAGAGATCAAGGGACTAAGGAACAGTCACGAGGAGCTGAAAAACGCTTTAAACGAAATGCAAAACAAAATGGAAACCACGACGGCTCGGATTGAAGAGGCAGAGGAGAGAATAGGTGAACTAGAAGATAAAGTTATGGAGAAAGAGGAAGCTGAAAGAAAGAGAGATAAAAAAATCCAGGAGTATGAGGGGAAAATTAGAGAACTAAGTGATACACTAAAAAGAAATAATATACGCATAATTGGTATTCCAGAGGAGGAAGAGAGAGGGAAAGGTGCTGAAGGGGTACTTGAAGAAATTATAGCTGAGAACTTCCCTGAACTGGGGAAGGAAAAAGGCATTGAAATCCAAGAGGCACAGAGAACTCCCTTCAGACGTAACTTGAATCGATCTTCTGCACGACATATCATAGTGAAACTGGCAAAATACAAGGATAAAGAGAAAATTCTGAAAGCAGCAAGGGATAAACATGCCCTCACATATAAAGGGAGACCTATAAGACTCGTGACTGATCTCTCCTTTGAAACTTGGCAGGCCAGAAAGGCTTGGCACGATATCTTCAGTGTGCTAAACAGAAAAAATATGCAGCCGAGAATCCTTTATCCAGCAAGTCTGTCATTTAGAATAGAAGGAGAGATAAAGGTCTTCCCAAACAAACAAAAACTGAAGGAATTTGTCACTACGAAACCAGCCCTACAAGAGATCCTAAGGGGGATCCTGTGAGACAAAGTACCAGAGACATCACTACAAGCATAAAACATACAGACATCACAATGACTCTAAACCCGTATCTTTCTATAATAACACTGAATGTAAATGGATTAAATGCGCCAACCAAAAGACATAGGGTATCAGAATGGATAAAAAAACAAGACCCATCTATTTGCTGTCTACAAGAGACTCATTTGAGATCTGAGGACACCTTTAGATTGAGAGTGAGGGGATGGAGAACTATTTATCATGCTACTGGAAGCCAAAAGAAAGCTGGAGTAGCCATACTTATATCAGACAAACTAGACTTTAAATTAAAGGCTGTAACAAGAGATGAAGAAGGGCATTATATAATAATTACAGGGTCTATCCATCAGGAAGAGCTAACAATTATAAACGTCTATGCGCCAAATACCGAAGCCCCCAGATATATAAAACAGTTACTCATAAACATAAGCAACCTTATTGATAAGAATGTGGTCATTGCAGGGGACTTTAACACACCACTTACAGAAATGGATAGATCATCTAGACACACAGTCAATAAAGAAACAAGGGCCCTGAATGATACATTGGATCAGATGGACTTGACAGATATATTTAGAACTCTGCATCCCAAAGCAACAGAATATACTTTCTTCTCGAGTGCACATGGAACATTCTCCAAGATAGATCATATACTGGGTCACAAAACAGCCCTTCATAAGTTTACAAGAATTGAAATTATACCATGCATACTTTCAGACCACAATGCTATGAAGCTTGAAATCAACCACAGGAAAAAGTCTGGAAAACCTCCAAAAGCATGGAGGTTAAAGAACACCCTACTAACGAATGAGTGGGTCAACCAGGCAATTAGAGAAGAAATTAAAAAATATATGGAAACAAACGAAAATGAAAATACAACAATCCAAACGCTTTGGGACGCAGCGAAGGCAGTCCTGAGAGGAAAATACATTGCAATCCAGGCCTATCTCAAGAAACAAGAAAAATCCCAAATACAAAATCTAACAGCACACCTAAAGGAAATAGAGGCAGAACAGCAAAGGCAGCCTAAACCCAGCAGAAGAAGAGAAATCATAAAGATCAGAGCAGAAATAAACAATATAGAATCTAAAAAAACTGTAGAGCAGATCAACGAAACCAAGAGTTGGTTTTTTGAAAAAATAAACAAAATTGACAAACCTCTAGCCAGGCTTCTCAAAAAGAAAAGGGAGATGACCCAAATAGATAAGATCATGAATGAAAATGGAATTATTACAACCAATCCCTCAGAGATACAAACAATTATCAGGGAATACTATGAAAAATTATATGCCAACAAATTGGACAACCTTGAAGAAATGGACAAATTCCTAAACACCCACACTCTTCCAAAACTCAATCAGGAGGAAATAGAAAGCTTGAACAGACCCATAACCAGCGAAGAAATTGAATCGGTTATCAAAAATCTCCCAACAAATAAGAGTCCAGGACCAGATGGCTTCCCAGGGGAGTTCTACCAGACGTTTAAAGCAGAGATAATACCTATCCTTCTCAAGCTATTCCAAGAAATAGAAAGGGAAGGAAAACTTCCAGACTCATTCTATGAAGCCAGTATTACTTTGATTCCTAAACCAGACAGAGACCCAGTAAAAAAAGAGAACTACAGGGGCGCCTGGGTGGCGCAGTCGGTTAAGCGTCCGACTTCAGCCAGGTCACGATCTCGCGGTCCGTGAGTTCGAGCCCCGCGTCGGGCTCTGGGCTGATGGCTCGGAGCCTGGAGCCTGTTTCCAGTTCTGTGTCTCCCTCTCTCTCTGCCCCTCCCCCGTTCATGCTCTGTCTCTCTCTGTCCCAAAATAAATAAAAAATGTTGAAAAAAAAAAATTAAAAAAAAAAAAAAAAAAGAGAACTACAGGCCAATATCCCTGATGAATATGGATGCAAAAATTCTCAATAAGATACTAGCAAATCGAATTCAACAGCATATAAAAAGAATTATTCACCATGATCAAGTGGGATTCATTCCTGGGATGCAGGGCTGGTTCAACATTCGCAAATCGATCAACGTGATACATCACATTAACAAAAAAAAAGAGAAGAACCATATGATCCTGTCAATCGATGCAGAAAAGGCCTTTGACAAAATCCAGCACCCTTTCTTAATAAAAACCCTTGAGAAAGTCGGGATAGAAGGAACATACTTAAAGATCATAAAAGCCATTTATGAAAAGCCCACAGCTAACATCATCCTCAATGGGGAAAAACTGAGAGCTTTTTCCCTGAGATCAGGAACACGACAGGGATGCCCACTCTCACCGCTGCTGTTTAATATAGTGCTGGAAGTTCTAGCATCAGCAATCAGACAACAAAAGGAAATCAAAGGCATCCAAATTGGCAAAGATGAAGTCAAGCTTTCGCTTTTTGCAGATGACATGATATTATACATGGAAAATCCGATAGACTCCACCAAAAGTCTGCTAGAACTGATACATGAATTCAGCAAAGTTGCCGGATACAAAATCAATGTACAGAAATCAGTTGCATTCTTATACACTAACAATGAAGCAACAGAAAGACAAATAAAGAAACTGATCCCATTCACAATTGCACCAAGAAGCATAAAATACCTAGGAATAAATCTAACCAAAGATGTAAAAGATCTGTATGCTGAAAACTATAGAAAGCTTATGCAGGTAATTGAAGAAGATATAAAGAAATGGAAAGACATTCCCTGCTCATGGATTGGAAGAATAAATATTGTCAAAATGTCAATACTACCCAAAGCTATCTACACATTCAATGCAATCCCAATCAAAATTGCACCAGCATTCTTCTCGAAACTAGAACAAGCAATCCTAAAATTCATATGGAACCACAAAAGGCCCCGAATAGCCAAAGTAATTTTGAAGAAGAAGACCAAAGCAGGAGGCATCACAATCCCAGACTTTAGCCTCTACTACAAAGCTGTCATCATCAAGACAGCATGGGATTGGCATAAAAACAGACACATAGACCAATGGAATCGAATAGAAACCCCAGAACTAGACCCACAAACGTATGGCCAACTCATTTTTGACAAAGCAGGAAAGAACATCCAATGGAAAAAAGACAGTCTCTTTAACAAATGGTGCTGGGAGAACTGGACAGCAACATGCAGAAGGTTGAAACTAGACCACTTTCTCACACCATTCACAAAAATAAACTCAAAATGGATAAAGGACCTGAATGTGAGACAGGAAACCATCAAAACCTTAGAGGAGAAAGCAGGAAAAGACCTCTCTGACCTCAGCCGTAGCAATCTCTTACTCGGCACATCCCCAAAGGCAAGGGAACTAAAAGCAAAAGTGAATTACTGGGACCTTATGAAGATAAAAAGCTTCTGCACAGCAAAGGAAACAACCAACAAAACTAAAAGGCAACCAACGGAATGGGAAAAGATATTTGCAAATGACACATCGGACAAAGGGCTAGTATCCAAAATCTATAAAGAGCTCATCAAACTCCACACCCGAAAAACAAATAACCCAGTGAAGAAATGGGCAGAAAACATGAATAGACACTTCTCTAAAGAAGACATCCAGATGGCCAACAGGCACATGAAAAGATGTTCAACGTCGCTCCTCATCAGGGAAATACAAATCAAAACCACACTCAGATACCACCTCACTCCAGTCAGAGTGGCCAAAATGAAGAAATCAGGAGACTATAGATGCTGGAGAGGATGTGGAGAGACGGGAACCCTCTTGCACTGTTGGTGGGAATGCAAATTGGTGCAGCCGCTCTGGAAAGCAGTGTGGAGGTTCCTCAAAAAATTAAAAATAGACCTACCCTATGACCCAGCAATAGCACTGCTAGGAATTTATCCAAGGGATACAGGAGTACTGATGCATAGGGGCACTTGTACCCCAATGTTTATAGCAGCACTCTCAACAATCGCCAAATTATGGAAAGAGCCTAAATGTCCATCAACTGATGAATGGATAAAGAAATTGTGGTTTATATACACAATGGAATACTACGTGGCAATGAGAAAGAATGAAATATGGCCTTTTGTAGCAACGTGGATGGAACTGGAGAGTGTGATGCTAAGTGAAATAAGCCATAGAGAGAAAGACAGATACCATATGGTTTCACTCTTATGTGGATCCTGAGAAACGTAACAGAAACACATGGGGGAGGGGAAGGGAAAAAAAAAAAAAAAGAGGTTAGAGTGGGAGAGAGCCAAAGCATAAGAGACTGTTAAAAACTGAGAACAAACTGAGGGTTGATGGGGGGTGGGAGGGAGGGCAGGGTGGGTGATGGGTATTGAGGAGGGCACCTTTTGGGATGAGCACTGGGTGTTGTATGGAAACCAATTTGACAGTAAATTTCATATATTAAAAAATAAAAAAAATAAAAAAAAAGAAATAGTTCAAAAGAAAAAAAAAAAAATAAAATTTTGAATACATGAGCAAACAACTTTAGTGGAATAGACCTGAAGAATTGCTCCTAGTAATTTTTTTTTCTTCTGGGAATCACGGGGTAGTCTGAACTCTTGAAGGTCTTCAGGAATGATGTTCTATCTAGCCTTTTCAAACCAAATGGAGGCAAATCCAGCACTGACCAATGGGTGGATAAGTTGATATGAATCATGGAATCATGGAGACTATGCTCCCAGACCATTCTAAATATAATAAATCTTTTCCTTTCTTTCTGAGGTCCAGGAAAGTCCTTGATGATGGCATGTATTTTGGGCCAAGACCAAGGTTTAAATGTTATGTCTTATGTTGACCTCACTTGAGAACCAATGCTGGCTGCACCCTGGGCTTCATCCGTAAGATATGGAGGCCCAGTGAATCTTACAGTTATAGGGAGTTGAGGGGCTGGGGATGCCATTGATGAAGGGTATTCTGGGAGAGGAAGATATAAAGGAGAGATGGGAGAGGAATACAAGAGTGCTGTGGAGGATGCTATGGAGTTTACAGGGTCAGAAAAATTTTTCTGAAGACATTGTTTAAGAACCTCAATAGTTTGAGTGAGTTTTGAATTATTTAGGCACCTTTTTGGCTTTTTCATAACAAAGCAGACCATTGTACATCTGAGATTCTTGTTTCTTTTTGCTCTAGTATTCCCTATAGATGGAGTAATTTGGGCATATCCTAGGAGCCCCAGAGGGACCATTGTAGCTCAAGAGAGGTTATAAGTAAAGTTTTGCCAGACAGTATTAGGGCCATAATGGTGAAGCATTTAGTCAATGAATGAGAAACTCCCATGTTGTTGAATAATGATAATTTTACACTTATGAACAGAGAAACTTCAGATTGTAACCCAGCCTCTGTTTTCCCGGGACTCTAACTCAGATACTTAGAAATAGTCATTTGCCTAGGATTCTAACCCAGTTGTTACAAACAGAAACCTAGGACTCCACCTGGCTTCTGCTTGTCTTGAACTCTAACCCAGTTTCTAGAATATACTCCAGAATCTTAAGAATCAAAATATATCTTCACCATGGTACAGTGGGCATTTACCTGAAGTACTGGATTTTGGTTGGACTAAGACTCACTATGGATACCCAAATGAACAAGACTGGAGAAAAAAGGCATTAGTTGGAGCTGGGAGGCCTGGTTATCCCACCCAAGGATCTGATGGTGGTTCTGATCCAGATCCCAGTTGTGGCACCAAAAATTGTTAAAGAGAACCAGAGCCAGACAGAAGTTAAAGTGATAAAGATAGCTTTTATTCAATAAGTTATTGCAATAGGGGGAGAGAGATGCCAGTATAGAACTGGGCTCAATTCTGAATACAATCAGAACAAGTGGGAATTTATAGTTATGGAGCAATTGACACTGGGGGCATTTGTGGATGGGAAATTACTAAGAGACATTAAGTCTGGGGAGGATTCTGGCTGAACTGACCTCATAGGATTCTTGCTGGAGGCAGGTCAGAGTGTTCAGATATTACGTAGGGAATAGTGGGGATGAGGAGTTTGATCAGATAGCAAAGGTGGGGAATTCTCACTAACCTGACTGAGCAGGATTCTTGCTAAAACTGGGTTATACAAGGAAGTACACGCATGGGTCTCGTTGGGCACAGGGTTCAAGGGGAGCCTGACTAAAGCTTGGTCAAACAAAGAATCTTTGTCAGTGGACATGAGTTTTCAGTTCCTTTGGGAAAATGCCAAGGAATGGGATTGCTGGATCATATGGTAAAAGCATGTTTAGATTTGTAAGAAAACATCAAATTGTCTTCCAAAGTGGATATATCATTTTGCATTCCTACCAGCAATGACTGAAAGTTCTTATTGCTCCACATCCTTGCCAGCACAATGTTTCAAAATATTGTTTGGCCTTTGAAATCCTAAACTTGGAATGGGATATTTTGTCACTCACTCATTTTGTCAGAGATGGCCTTTTCTTTCTTTTTGCCAAACTCTCACCTACATTTTAGGTTCTAACTCCTCCTGGAACCCTGCCCAATCAGTTCCTCTGAGCTCTTACAACCTTCCTTTGTATTTTTGTCTTCTCTATCAGACTGGGAGTGGGTCTGATTATATGAGGACACAAACATATTCTGAAAATATTATTGGTTCCAGAACCTGCTCTGGACTGGGAATACAGAGTGAATTAGTTATGGCCCATACCAGTAGGCATTGCTGTAGAACTAAATGAGTCCTTAGCACAGCACCTGGGGTGTTAGCTATCATCATCATCACCACTACCACCGCCACCACCACCACCATCATGATCTTTCCATGTCAGTTTATAAACACATAGCCCATTTTAACTGATCAAATCACCCTCTTTAGTGATGCTTTAAATTTTTCTTTATTGCAAACAAATTAGCAAGGCTTATATTTTTTCATACATTTCTTGAAAAGTTTATTTTCCCTCCTCTAGATCAAAGGTTCTTTAACTGTAGTCCCCAAACCAGTTAGCATCAACATTACCCTGAACTTTTTAGAAAGGCAAATTTTCAGGCCCATTCCAAACCTACTGAATTGTAAATTCTCCTAGTGGGTGGCCTCAGCAACCTGCGTTTTAACAAGCCCTCTTTGGTGATTCTAATGCACTGCTCTTGTTGAGCCAATAGGATATACGCATTTTTAAAATTGTAATAAGACACTGTCAAACAGGCCTCCAAAACAGGCACAAGGTTTCTCTTATATACTAAAGTCTCACTTAGAACATTGTTAATGAACAGACAGACACATCCCTTCCCAGTCTTGCTCCCCATCTCATTTGACGTGCCCCACCCGCTTGGCTGGATTGCATCAGCCTTTTGCGAGCCCCGCCCCGGTGTAAGTGTGCACGCTAGAGCAGCTGGGGTAAAGAGTGACCTTTGATATCTGAAGGAGTGAACCGCCTATGGGGCGGGGCTTTGATTCCCGAGCTTGGAGGAGAGAGGTGGAAAGAGTCAGAAAGAGGCGGTATCTACCTCGGCAGAGGGTGGGACAAAGGCGGAACAAGGAGTAGTGACTTGTGGGGTTCGCATTTTTTCTTGGATTTCTCTCTCAGAACCAAAAGTTTCCCTGAATTTCTCATGAATAGGGTGTTGCCACTTTTTAAAGGATTGGAAAAGGGAAAAGCGAGAACTTCTGGGCTCAAAGCTCCGCCGCCCCCCCACCCCCGCCCGAGGCAGAGGCGTACCAGTGAAAAATGACGAAATCGTGCAGATACTAGCCAGAGAGTGGCTTTGGGAGAGGGAGGAGCTCGGATGAGAGTAGAGGGGTGTGATAAACCTGGACCTAGCCCGGATGAAACCCTATTAGGAGATGGAGAGCCCCAGAAGAGGGGAAGGGGAGGTGTCTTGCACGCACTAAGAAATAGGCTGGGGCAGGGCAGAAGCCGCTGCCCAGAAGGAGTTACAGCCACCCAAGGATAGGTAGTAGGTGGCCGCCAGGGAGTGGCAGTGCCTGCCCACGTCCACAAGTGAGCCATACAGACTAGCCCATACATTTTTAAACCGTTAATTTTTTTGTATTTCTTTCTTTTTCTGCTCTCACCTCTCAGAGAAAACAGTTTGTGATGATTCACCTGTGGAATCTCCAGCACCAAACGGAGGGGCCGTTATAAAAAAAAAGGCACATAATTAAGATGGCTGATTGAAAGAGAAGACCAAAAAATGAAAAGGAAAAAAGGGGAGAAAAAGCTCAGAGACGTTTGTAGTTTACATAAAGAAAGTTCAGGTCTTTTTTTTTTTTCATAGAGAAGAGATTTTAATTGTCCACCAGCAGACCCTGAGCCCACACAGCTTTTACGTTGTCACGATCAGAATGCACACATAACCCTGCATCCTTAGTTATAACATAATAGAATTTCTCCGTTGTTACAGAATTTCCACAGCCACCATCCCTCCGTGATGGTTATAGAAAGTCCCATCAGATGGCTGTACCACAATCCACTTAACCCTTCTCCTCTTGTTGGATATTAAGACTACTTCTCTGTGATTGACCATCAGAAAATAGCCCTGCAAGAAAGTTTTGTGCTTAGAGCTTTTCCTGTTTGGGAGTGGGTGTATATTCATTTAGTTGCAGAATTACTGGGAAAATAGCATAAACAAATTTCAGGCTCTTGTTGATCTGCTTTCCTGAAATTGATTGTACCCATTGACAACAGAGGCCAAATCCAAAATCAATCCTAGTGAGTTAACACCAGGTCTTGTATGTCTCCAGGCTGGTTTTAATTTCTCCATCTTGCAGCAAGTGTTCAGGTTTATTATTATTTCTGACCTTTGGGGCAAGACAAACACACATTAAACGTTCAGGGACAACTTTAGCAACTGCAACAGCTGACATTGTGAGGGGGAACAGCTCAGGTTTCAAGCTTGGGCAACTGGAGTGGATGAACTTATATTACTGTGACAGGGAATCTGAGAAGAGGAACAGGTTTGGGAGAGGGCAGATGAGATCAGTTTTAAATATATTTAGTTCAAGGTGTCTTTGGGACATCTAAGGGGAGGTATCCAGGAGACAGGCATACAAATGGATAAACAATAGTCTTTGCCCTTCTCTGAACTCCCAGAGCTCTCTATCTGTGGTCTCTCATGTCTCAGGTTGCCTTTTTCCTTGAACTATTCTGGGAGTTCCTTGAGGACAGAATAAGGGCCAGATTCAATTGTGTATCCCTCTTCCCAGTGTCCAGTACAGTCCTTTACACCTAGGATAACGTAAAAGTCTGTCTTGAATGAAAGGATTTCATTGATTTCTTAACTGGATGATTCCTGTAGTAGGACTTCTGCACTGGGGGAAAAAGTTTGGACTCTTGAAAGTTCTGGGAAGGCTTCCTGTAAGAAGTGGTATAATGTTACTCTTAATAATCATGACCATTTGTTGAACACTTACCATCTGCCAATCACTATGCTACACATATGCATCAGAAATGCCCCTTCTTAACTGTCTTCTTTATACTCCACTATGGGAGAATCTATTCTACTTACAGCTCCTGCTGAATGGCCAAGTGAGGCCTGACCATGTTCTATATCCTTCCCTCCTTTAGAGTACAAATGATTGTACCTGATCCAAGGCCAGCCTCACAACCTGCGTTTTATGGACCAGCTTGAAAAGATGAGGTGGGCCAATCAGATTGCTTTTTTTGAGAATATGAACTAAGATATCCAGAGGGGAGTTGCCAGTTGTGGGTAGTTGATCCAACAGGTCCAGCAGACAAGGATGCTGCTAGAAGGTGTGCATTATGGACCAGCTCAAGTGCCAGCAGAAATTCTTAATTGAGAGATGAGCATGGGAGAAATGTGCGGAGAGAAGCAAACATGTAGTATATTTTTAAAAAGCTTCCTAGTTTGAAATAATTATATATCCACAGGAAGTTGCAAGCTATGATAGAGTACTTCTACTCTACCCAGCTTCCTCTGAAGATCATAGCTTGTGTAAATATAATACAACATCGAAATCAGGATATTGACATTGGTACAATCTACAAATCTTTAGATTTAGCCATTTTTACATGCACTTACTTATATGTATTTCTCTCTGTAGTTCTTTGCAATTTTATCATTCTACATATATATTCATTTACCACTACAATAATCAGGATTCAGAATTTTTCTGTCACTGTGAAGGAACTCTCTTGTGGTACTACTCTTTTTAGTCATACTTTCTTCCCTGCCATCACCCATATCCCCTGGAAAACACAAATATATTCTCCATCTTTATAATTTTATCATTTTGAGAATGGTATATAAAGTGGATCATATAATATGTGACATTATGAGTTTGGCTTTTTCACTAAAAACAAAGCCCTTGAGATCCATCCTAGTTGTTGGGTATCAGTAGTTCATATTTTTATTGCAGAATAACATTCTGTTCTATGGATTTATTACATTTTGGTTATCCATATGTCAACTGAAGAACATTTGGGTTATTTTCAGTTTTTGGCTATAAAAAATAAAGCTGCTATGAACATTCATACACAGATTTTTGTATATATGTAAGTTTCCATTCCCTGAGATAACAGCCCAGGAGTGTTATTGATAGAACATATGGTAAACATATGTTTACCTTTTTAGGAAACTAGTAAATTATATTCCATAGTGGTTGTACAATTTCATATTCCCACTAGCAATGTATGAGAGATCCAGTTTCTCTGCATAATCACCAACAATTGGTATTACTAATTTTTATTTTAATATGTGTGTAGTAGTATCTCATCATGGTTTTATTTTGCATTTACCTAATGGATAATGATGTTGAACACTTTTAATGTGCTTATTCACAATCATTATGTGTTTTTTTAAAGTTTTTATTTAAATTCCAGTTAGTTAATATACAGCATAATATTAGTTTCAGGTATACAGTATTCACCTGAATATTCAAAAACTCAACACGTCTATACAACACCTGGTGCTCATTACAACAAGTGATTCCATAATCCCTATCACCTATTTAACCCATCCCTCCACCCGCCTCCTTTCTGGTAACCATCAGTTTGTTCTCTACAATTAAGACTCTGTTTCTTGGTTTGCCTCTCTTTTTTCCCCCCTTTGCTTATTTGTTTCTTAAATTTCACACATGAGTGAAATCATATGGTATTTGCCTATCTCTGACTTATTTCCTTAGCATAATACTTTAGCTCCATCCATGCTGTTGCAAATGGCAAGATTTCATTCCTTTTTAATGGCTGAGTAATATTCCATTGTCAATATCTTCTCTATGAATTAATCAGTCAATGGACGTTTGGGCTTTTCCCATAATATGGCTATTGTTGATAGTGCTTCTATAAACATCGGGGTGCATGTATCCCTTTGAATTAGTATTTTTGCATCCTTTGGGTAAATACCTGGTAGTGCAATTGCTGGATTGTAGGGTAGTTCTATTTTTAACTTTTTGAGGAAACTTCATACTGTTTTCTATAGTGGCTGCACCAGTTTGCATTCCCACAAACAGTGCAAGAGGGTTCCCCTTTCTCCACATCCTTGCCAACACCTGTAGTTTCCTGTGTTGTTAATTTTAGCCATTCTGACTGATGTGAGGTGATATCTCATTGTGGTTTGGATTTGTATTTCCCTGGTGATCAGCGATGTTGAGCATCTTTTCATGTATCAGTTGGCGATCTGTACATCTTCTTTGGAATAATGTCTTTTCATGTTTTATGCCCATTTTTAAATTTCGTTATTCATTTTTGGGTGTTGAGTTTTATAAGTTCTTTATATATTTTGGATACTAACCTTTTATCAGATATGTCATTTGCAGGTATCTTCTCCCATTCCATAGGCTGCCTCTTAGTTTTGTTGACTGTTTCCTTTCACGTGTGAAGGAGCTTTTTATTTTGGTGTGAAGAAGCTTTTTATTTTGATGTAGTCCCAATAGCTTATTTTTTTTAAATATGAAATTTATTGTCAAATTGGTTTCCATACAACACCCAGTGCTCATCCCAACAGGTGCCCTCCTCAATACCCATCAACCACCCTCCCCTCCCTCCCACTCCCCATCAACCCTCAGTTTGTTCTTAGTTTTTAAGAGTCTCTTATGTTTTGGCTTCCTCCCTCTCTAACCTTTTTTTTTCCTTCCCCTCCCCCATGGTCTTCTGTTAAGTTTCTCAGGATCCACATAAGAGTGAAACCATATAGTATCTTTCTCTGTATGACTTATTTCACTTAGCATAACACTCTCCAGTTCCATCCACGTTGCTACAAAAGGCCATATTTTATTCTTTCTCATTGCCATGTAGTATTCCATTGTGTATATAAACCACAATTCCTTTATCCATTCATCAGTTCATGGACATTTAGGCTCTTTCCATAATTTGCCAATAGCTCATTTTTGCTTTTGTTTCTTTTGTCTCAGGAGACACATCTAGAAAGAAGATGCTATGGCTGATGTCAAAGAAGTAACTGCCTGTGTTCTTTTCTAGGATGTTTCATGGGTTAAAGGCACACATATAGGTCTTTAATGCATTTTGAATTTATATTTGTGTGTGCTGTCAGAAAGTGGTTCAGTTTCATTCTTCTGCATGGTGCTGTTCAGTTTTCCCAACACCATGTGTTGAAGAGACTGTCTTTTCCTCATTGGATATTCTTTTCTTCTTTGCTGAAGATTAATTGACCATACAGTGGTGGGTTTATTTCTAGGTTTTCTATTCTGTTCTATTGATGTATCTGTCTATTTTTGTGCCAGTATAATACTGTCTTGATCAGTACAGCTTTGTAATACAACTTGAAGTCCAGAATTGTGATGCCTCCAGCTTTGCTTCTCTTTTCCCAGGTTGCTTTGTCTCTTCTGGGTCTTTTGTGACTCCACACAAATTTTAAGATTCTTTGTTCCAGCTCTGTGAAAAATGCTGTTGGTATTTTAATAGGGGTTGCATTAAGTGTTTAGATTGCTTTAGATAGTATAGACATTTTAACAATATTTGTTGTTCCCATCCACGAGCATGGATTATCTTTCCATTTCTTTGTGTCCTCTTCAATTTCTTTCATCAGTGTTTTATAGTTTTCAGAGTACTGATCTCTCACCTCTTTGGTTAGGTTTATTCCTCAGTATCTGATGGATTTGGGTGCAATTGTAAATGGGAATGATTCCTTAATTTCCCTTTCTGCTGCTTCACCATTGGTGTATAGACATACAACAGATTTCTGTACTTTGATTTTGTATCCTGAGACTTTACCAAATTCACATACTAGTTCTAGCAGTTCTTTGTGGACTTTTTCAGGTTTTCTATATAGGGTATCATGTCACCTGCAAATAGTGAAAGTTTGACTTCTTCCTTACTGATTTGGATGCCCTTTCTTTCTTTCTTTCTTTCTTTCTTTTTTTTTTGCCTTATAGCTGTGACTAAGACTTCCAATACCATGTTAAATAAGAATTGTGAAAGCAGGGGCGCCTGGGTGGCGCAGTCGGTTAAGCGTCCGACTTCAGCCAGGTCACGATCTCACGGTCTGTGAGTTCGAGCCCCGCGTGGGGCTCTGGGCTGATGGCTTGGAGCCTGGAGCCTGTTTCCGATTCTGTGTCTCCCTCTCTCTCTGCCCCTCCCCCGTTCATGCTCTGTCTCTCTCTGTCCCAAAAATAAATAAAAAACGTTGAAAAAAAATTTAAAAAGAATTGTGAGAGCAGACATCCTTGTATTCTTGAGTATAGAGGAAAAGCTCTCACTTGCTTCACATTTAGGATAATATTAGCTGTGGGATTCTCATTTATGGCCTTTAATATGTTGGGGTATGGTCCCCCTAAATCCACTTTGCTGAGGGTTTTAATCATGAATGGATGTTGTACTTTGTCAAATGCTTTTTCTGCCATTTATTGGAAGGATTATATGATTCTTATCCTTTTTTTCTTATTAATGTAGTGTAACACTTTGATTAATTTGTGAATATTGAACCAATGTGCAATCCAGGCATAAATCCTACTTGATGGTGGTAAATGATTCTTTTAATGTATTGTAGGGATAGGTTTGCTAGTATTTTTATTGAGAATTTTTGCATACATGTTTATCAGGGATATTGGGCTTTAGTTCTCTTTTTTAGTGGAGTGTTTTTCTGGTTTTGGTATCAGGGTAATGTGGACCTCATAGAATGAATTTGGAAGTTTTCCTTCATTTCCTTTTTTTTTTTTTTTGAAATAGTGAGAAGGATAGGTATTAACGCTTTCTTACATATTTGGTAGAATTCCCAGGTGAATCCATCTGGCCCTGGACTTTTGTTTGTTGGGAGATTTTTGATTACTGATTTTTTCAATTTCTTTGCTGGTTATTGGTCTGTTCAAGTTTTCTATTTCTTCCTGTTTCAGTTTTGGTAGTTCATATGTTTCTAGGAATTTATCCATTTCTTTTTGTAATGTTTATTTTTGAGAGAGAGAGAGAGAGAGCAGAAGGAGAGGGAGACACAGATCAAAGCAGGTCTCCAGGCCTTGAGCTGTCAGTACAGAGCCTGATGTGGGACTCAAACCCACAAGCCATGAGATCATGACCTGAGCTGAAGTCAGACGCTTAACTGACTGAGGCACCCAGGTGCTGCATGGATTTTATCCAGTTCTTTTTTTTTTTTTTCAATATATGAAGTTTATTGTCAAATCGGTTTCCATACAACACCCAGTGCTCATCCCGAAAGGTGCCCTCCTCAATACCCATCACCCACCCTCCCCTCCCTCCCACCCCCATCAACCCTCAGATTGTTCTCAGTTTTTAAGAGTCTCTTATGCTTTGGCTCTCTTCCACTCTAACCTCTTTTTTTTTCCTTCCCCTCACCCATGGGTTTCTGTTAAGTTTCTCAGGATCCACATAAGAGTGAAACCATATGGTATCTGTCTTTCTCTGTATGGCTTATTTCACTTAGCATCACACTCTCCAGTTCCATCCATGTTGCTACAAAGGGCCATATTTCATTCTTTCTCATTGCCACGTAGTACTCTATTGTGTATATAAACCACAATTTCTTTATCCATTCATCAGTTGATGGACATTTAGGCTCTTTCCATAATCTGGCTATTGTTGAGAGTGCTGCTATAAACATGTGGGTGCATGTGTCCCTTCGAAACAGCACACCTGTATCCCGTGGATAAATGCCTAGTAGTGCAATTACTGGGTTGTAGGGTAGTTCTATTTTTAGTTTTTTTGAGGAACCTCCATACTGTTTTGCAGAGTGGCTGCACCAGCTTGCATTCCCACCAGCAATGCAAAAGAGATCCTCTTTCTCCGCATCCTCGCCAACATCTGTTGTTGCCTGAGTTGTTAATGTGAGCCATTCTGACAGGTGTGAGGTGGTATCTCATTGTGGTTTTGATTTGTATTTCCTTGATGAGTATTACTCGGCAATAAAAAAGAATGAAATCTTGCCATTTGCAACTACGTGGATGGAACTGGAGGGTATTATGCTAAGTGAAATTAGTCAGAGAAAGACAAAAATCAAATGCCTTCACTCATATGAGGACTTTAAGAGACAAAAAAGATGAACATAAGGGAAGGGAAACAAAACTAATGTAAAAACAGGGAGGGGGAAAACAGAAGAGACTCATAAATATGGAGAACAAACTGAGGGTAGCTGGAGGGGTTGTAGGAGGGGGGATGGGCTAAATGGGTAAGGGGCATTAAGGAATCTACTCCTGAAATCATTGTTTCACTATATGCTAACTAATTTGGGTGTAAATTAAAAAAAATAAAATTAAAGAAAAATAAATGTTAAAAAATAAAAAAAAAATAAGATAAAATATTTTTCTAAACTCCTACTTGAAATATTTCATCCAGGCTCCAGAATTCTGGAAGCAAGCCAATGACAAGGGGTTGTGGTCCCAGTGTTTTAGATGAAAAATTTAATTTTATCACTTTGCAGCCTAGTGTTTCACTCCAGTCTTCACTGAGGTTGATGTCTCCACGTCCAAATCCTCTTGGCTTCATTTTCTTCTGAGAATAAACCTCAGGAATCTTGTAAAGTGGGAGAATAGTAGTCATTAATTTGAAAGGTTGGGAGAATTGGGGAGTTTAATTGCTATCTATAGACTTTCAAGGAATCTCCCTTTTTTCAGTTCCATACCTCACTTTCATTTTCCAAAGTACTTTGTACCTCTATGTCCTAAATCTTTCATGGTTCTATGGGGGTAAAATGGCTATTTTTTGGAAGCATTCAAATTTTACTTTACACTTCTCTGCTAAGTTAGTTAATTAATCTGATTTTCATCTTCACAAAATATGCCGAAATATCTCATCTACTCTTGTGTCCACTTCCACTCTCTTTACCCCCATTGGCTTTCACATTTTTGTACCTCTACTATCATTTAGTAGTGTTTGGGACTGTGTCAGATGTGTGTGTGGATTGATATGTAACCATATAAAGTCATCTAAATATAATTTAAATTTGGAATTATGACTAGCATAGACTATGCTGTAGTTCCTACCTGGATTGTAGTTACCTCAATGAATAATCATTTTCAGAGGAGTTTAGTTGCCTCATCTGATATCATGGACTCAACTCTTATCGCAGATTTCACATATTTCCATTGACTATAATTGTTTATTTTAATGTGTAATTTGATACTATCTAATTATTGGTCAATATATCTAGGTTGAAATCTTTGACATCTTAAAAAGTCATGTTTTTGGATTATTTTTAAAAAGTAACACATGCACATGGTAACAAAAATATCAAACAGTACAAAATCATATTCAGTAAAAAGTATCTTTTTTACTCCGCCATCCCTCAGCCACCCAGTTCCTCTCCTTAGAAGCAACCACTGTTGCCAATTTCTTATGTATTCTCTCAATGATATTATAGGCATAGTCAGGCTTACCTTTTCACAGAAATGGCAGCAGCCAGTGCACACTAATAAATCTTGCTTTTTTCATTTTATAGTAGACTTCAGAGATCTCCCATTTCAATGCACATAGAATAGAATTGTTACTTTCCCCCCTGATGGTTTTATGGTATTAGGTTGTATAAATGCACACAATTTGTTTACACAGTCCTCTATTGACGTACATTTAGATTTTTTCAACATTTTTTCTACTGCAAATTTCACTATAGTGAATTTCTTTGCCTTCTGTAAATATTATATTTAAGTATATTTGTGGGATAAATTCCTATAAGTGGAATTGTTGGGTTAAAGAATATGCATTTTTAAAATGTGTCTTTGTCCTTTTTTTAATATTCCACAAACATTTGCGAAAGCATTCTTGTTTTATGACAATATATTTCTAGACCCATTTCTTTCTTTTGTCCTGAGATGTATCTACCACACAAGTAACCCTAATTCAATTTGGCAGAGAATAGTATAAGATATGGGACACAAGTAACCCTAATTCAATTTGGCAGAGAATAGTATAAGATATAGGAGCTTGGGGTGTATTAGATTTTCCCACCTGACTACTGGTGTTAGACAGAAGCAGTTTAAATAATTTAAGTGACAAAGTGAAAGCTTTTTAAGGGTGAGTTCATGTTCATGTTTCGTTCTATTATGAGAACTTCAGAAAAAAAACATTCTTTTTTATTTTTACTATTTATTTATTTATTTATTTTTAAAAAAAATTTTTTTTAACGTTTTATGTATTTTTGAGACAGAGAGAGACAGAGCATGAACGGGGGAGGGGCAGAGAGAGAGGGAGACACAGAATCGGAAGCAGGCTCCAGGCTCTGAGCCATCAGCCCAGAGCCTGACGCGGGGCTCGAACTCACGGACCGTGAGATCGTGACCTGGCTGAAGTCGGACGCTTAACCGACTGCGCCACCCAGGCGCCCCTATTTTTACTATTTTTTATTAAAAATTTTATTTTAATTCTAGTTCGTTAACTTACAATGTTATGTTAGTTTCAGGTGTACAATATAGTGATTCAACATTCCTATACGTTACCCTCTGCTCATCAGGACAAGTGCACTCCTTGATCCCCATCAGCTACTTAACCCATCCCTCACCCTCCTCCCCTCTGGTAACAATCAGACTATTCTACATAATTGTCCCTTGCTTGATTTTTCTCCCTCCATCTCTCTCTTTTTCCTTTGTTCATTTGCTTTGTTTCTTAAATTCCACATATGAGTGAAATCATATGATTTTCTTTCTCTGACTGACTTATTTCAATTGGCCTCATACTCTCTGTGTCCATGTCATTGCAAATAGCAAGATTTAATTCTTTTTGATGGCTGAATAATATTACAGTGTGTGTGTGTGTGTGTGTGTGTGTGTGTATAGCACATCTTAATCCATCAAATCAATCATTGGACACTTAGGCTGCTTCCATATCTTGGCTATTGCAAATAATGCTGCTATAAACATGGGGGTGCATGTATCTCTTTGAATTAGCGGTTTTGTATTTGCAAATACAGTAATGCAATTGCTGGATCATATGGTAGTTCTATTTTTAACTTTTGAGGAAACTCCATACTCTTTTCCAAAATGACTGCACCAGTTTGCATTCCCACCAGCAGTGCACGGGTATTCCTTTTTTCTCCATCCTTGCCAACACTCGTTGTTTCTTGTGTTGTTGATTTTAGCCATTCTGACAGGAGCGAGGTGATATCTCATTGTAATGTTGATTTGCATGTCCCTGATAGTAAGTGATGATAACATCTTTTTATGTGTCTGTTGGTCATCTGTTTGTCTTCTTCTGCCCATTGCTTAACTGGATTATTTATTTTTGTGTGTGTGTTGAGTTTGATAAGTTCTTTATATATTTTGGATACTAACCCCTTATCAAAAATGTCATTTGCAAATAGTTTTTCCCATTCCATAGGTTGCCTTTTAGTTTTGTTGACTATTTCCTTCACTGTGCATAAACTTTTTTATTTTGATGTAATCTCAATAGTTTATTTTTGCCCTTGTTTCCCTTCTCTCAGGAGACATATCTAGAAAGAAGTTGCTATGACCAATATCAAAAAGGTTACTGCCTGTGTTCTCCTCTAGGATTTTTATCTTTTCACGTCTCGCATTTAGATCCTTAATCAATTTTGAACTTATTTTTATGCATGTTGTAAGAAAGAGGTCCAGTTTCATTCTTTTGCATGTTGCTGTCCAGTTTTCCCAACACCATTAGTTGAAGAGACTGTCCTTTTCCCATTGGATATTCTTTTCTGTTTTGCTGAAGATTAATTGACCATATACTTGTGGGTTCATTTCAGGGTTTTCTATTCTGTTTCATCGATCTATATGTCTGTTTTTGTGCCAGTACCATACTATCTTGATGATTATAGCTTTGTAACACAGCTTCAAGTCTGGAATTATTATGTCTCCAGCTTTGGTTTTCTTTTTCAACATTATTTGGCAACTCAGTTTCTTTTCTGTTTCCATAAAAATTTTGGGATTGTTTTTTCCAGACCTGTGAAGAATGCTCGTGTTATTTTAATAGGGATTAAATTGAATGTGTAGATTATTTCAGGTAATATTGGCATTTTTATAATATTTGTTCTTCCAATCAATGAGCATGGACTTTTTTTCCATTCCTTTGTGTCATCTTCAATTTCTTTCATAAGTTTTCTATAGTTTTCAATGTACAGATCTTTTACTTCTTTGGTAGGTTTATTCCTAGGTGTCTTGCAGTTTTGCTGCAATTTTAAATGGAATTTGTTCCTTGATTTATTTTTCTTCTGCTTCATTATTGGTGAATAGAAATGTGAACAATTTCTTTTTTTTTAATGTTTACTTATTTTTGAGACAGAGAGAGAGAGAGCATGAACGGGGGAGGGTCAGAGAGAGGGAGACACAGAATCTGAAACAGGCTCCAGGCTCTGAGCTGTCAGCACAGAGCCTGACGTGGGGCTCGAACTCACGGACTGCGAGATCATGACCTGAGTCGAAGTCGGCTGCTCAACCGACTGAGCCACCCAGGTGCCCCGAAATGCAACCAATTTCTGTATGTTGATTTTACATCCTGCAACTTTGCTGAATTTACATATCATTTTTACCCACTTTTTTTTCATGGAGTCTTCCAGCTTCTCCACCTAGAGGAATATGTCATCTGTGAAGAGTGAAAATTTGACTTCTTCTTTCCAAAATTATATTTATTTTATTTTATTTTTTTGTTGCCTGATTGCTGAGGCTAGGACTTCCAGTACTGTGTTGAACAATAGTGGTGAGAGTGGACATACTTTTCATGCCTGATCTTAGGGGGAATCTCTCAATTTTTTCCCCTTGAGAATGATGTTAACTGTGGGGCTTTCATATATGGCTTTTATGATATTAAATTATGTTTCTTCTATCCCTACTTTCTTGATGGTTTTTATCAATAAAGGGTGCTGTGTTTCGTTAAATGCTTTTCTGCATCTGTGGATAGAATCATATGATTCTTACCTTAAAAATTTTTTTTAATGTTTATTTTTGAGAGAGAGAGACACACACACACACACAGTGCAAGCAGGGGAGGGGCAGAGAGACAGAGACAGACTCTGAAGCAGGTTCCAGGCTCTGAGCTGCCAGCACAGAGCCCGACGTGGGGCTTGAACTCACAAACTGTAAGATCATGACCTGAGCTGAAGTTGGACGTTTAACCGACTGAGCCACCCAAGCACCCCTCTTGTCCTTTCTTTTAGTAATGTGGTGTATCACATTGATTGATTTGTGGGTATTGAACCAACCCTGAAGCCCAGGAATGAATCCCACTTGATCGTGGTGAAAAATTTTATAATGTACTCTTGAATTCAATTTGCTAGTATCTTGTTGAGAATTTTTGCATTCAGGTTCATCAAGGATTTTAGCCTGTAATTCTCCTTTTCAGTGGGGTCTTTTTCTGATCTTGTAATCAAGGTAATCCTGACTTAAAAGAATGAGTTCAGAGGCTTTCCTTTCATTTCTATTTTTTTGGAAGAGTTTGAGAAGAATAGGCATTAAGTCTTTTTTAAATACCTGGTAGAATTCTCCTGGGAAGCCTTCTGGCCAGGACTCTTATTTGTTAGAAGATTTTTGATTACTGATAAAATTTCTTTGCTGGCTATGGGCCTGTTCAAAATTTTGTGTTTCTTTCTGTTTCAGTTTTGATACTATGTGAATGTCTAGGAATTTTTCCATTTCTTCCAGATTGTCCAGTTTTTTTGGCATATAATTTTTCATAGTATTGCCTTATAATTGTATTTCTGTGGTGTTGATTGTGATCTTTCCTCTTTCATTAGTGATTTTATTTATTTGGGTCCACTCTTCCTCCCTGTCTGTCTCTCTCTCTTTTTTTTTTTTTGAGAAATCTGGTTAGGGGGTTATCAATTTTTTAAAAAACTTTTTTAGTGTTTTATTCATTTTCTAAGAGAGAGAGAGAGCAGGGGAGGGGCAGAGAGAGAGAGGGAGACACAGAATCCGAAGCAGTCTCCATGGCCTGGAGCCTGATGTGGGGCTCAAACTCACAAACCATGAGATCATGCCCTGAACTGTAGTCAGACGTTTAACTGAGCCACCCAGGCACCCCTCAATTTTTTTATCTGTAAAAAGTTTTTAGTTTCATAAATGTGTTCTACTGTAATTTTTTGGATTCTATATCATTTATTTCTGCTCCATTCCTTCCTTTTTAAAGTTTATTTATCTATTTTCAGAGAGAGAGGGAGGGAGAGAGAGAGAGAGAGGAAGGGAGGATGGGGGGCAGAGAGAGAGAGAGAGAGAGAGAGAGAGAGAGAGAGTCCCAAGCAGGCTCTGAGCTGTCAGCAAAAAGCCTGATGCAGGGCTTGAGCTCACGAACCGTGAGATCATGATATGAGATGAAGTCAGGAGTTTCTGGCTGAACTGAGCCACTCAGGCACCCATTTTTTGCTCTAATCTTTATTATTTCCCTTCTCCTGCTGGCTTTAGGAATTATTTTCTGCTCCTTTTCTGGCTCCTTTAGGTGTAAGGTTAGGGTGTGTATTTGGGACATTTCTTGCTTCTTGAGATAGGCCTGAATTGCAATGTACTTTCCTCTTAGGACTACGTTTGCTGCATCCCAAAGGTTTTCGAACGTCGTGCTTTCATTTTTTATTTCCTTCCATGTATTTTTAATTTCTTCTTCAATTTCCTGGTTAACACATTCATTCTTTCATAGGATGTTCTTTAACCTCCATGTATTTGAAGGCTTTCCAATTTTTTTTGTGGTTGATTTCTTTTTTTATATTTTAATGTATATTTTATTTTATCAAATAAAAGTACAAAATCACACATGGGAATGATATCCATTTTTATATGTAATTTATTGTCAAGTTGGTTTCCATACAACACCCAGTGCTCATCCCAACAGGTGCCCTCCTCAATGCCCATCACCCACTTTCCCCTCTCTCCCACCCCCCCATCAACCCTCAGTTTGTTCTCAGTATTTAAGAGTCTTTTATGATTTGCCTCCTTCCCTCTCTGTAACTTTTTGTTTTCCCCCTTCCTCTCCCCCCTGGTCTTCTGTTGAGTTTCTCAACAGGATCCACATATGAGTGAAAACATATGTTATCTGCCTTTCTCTGCCTGACTTATTTCACTTAGCATAATACCCTCCGGATCCAACCACGTTGCTACAAATGGCCACATTTCAAAACCCTAAGGGAGATAGCAGGAAAAAAACCTTTGTGACCTAAGCTGCAGCAATTTCTTACTTGACACATCTCCAAAGGCAAGGGAATTGAAAGCAAAAATGAACTATTGGGACCTCACGAAGATAAAAAGCTTCTCCGCTGCAAAGGAAACAATCAAAAAAACTAAAAGGCAGCTGAATGAATGGGAAAAGATATTTGCAAATGACATATGGGATAAACGGCTAGTATCTAAAATCTCTAAAGAACTCACCAAACTCCACACCCAAAATAACAAATAATCCAGTGAAGTAATGGGCAGAAGACATGAATAGACATTTTTCTAAAAAAGACATCCAGATGGCCAACAGGCACATGAAAAGATGCTCAATGTCACTCCTCATCAGGGAAATACACATCTTTGTGGTTGATTTCAAGTTTCATAGTATTGTGATCTGAAAATTTTCATGCTATGACCTCGAACTTTTTGTACCTGTTGATGGCTGATTTGTGACCCAGTTTGTGATCTATTCTGGAGAATGTTCCATGTGCACTTGAGAAGAATGTGTATTCTGCTGCCTCAGGATGAAATGTTCTGAATATATTTGTTAAGTCCATCTGGTCCAGTGTGTCATCCAAAGCCATTTTTTCCTTGTTGATTTTCTGCTTAGATGATCTGTCCATTGTTGTAAGTGGGGTGTTGAAGCCCCCTACTATTATGGTATCATTATCAATGAGTTTCTTTATGTTTGTGGTTAATTGATTTATATATTTGGGTACTCTTACATTGGGGGTATAAATACTCACAATTGTTAGATCTTCTTGGTGGATAGACCACTTAATTATGATATCATGACATTCTTCATCTCTTGTTACAGTTTTTATTTAAAAATTTTGTTTGTCTGATATAAATATGGCTATTCCAGCTTTCTTTTGGTGACCATTTGCATGATAGATGGTACTCTATCCCCTTACATTCAAGCTGAAGGTGTCCTTAGGTCTAAAATGTGTGTCTTGTAAGAAGCATTGATAGGTCTTGTTTTCTCCATTCTGATACCCTAACCTTTGATTAGATCATTTAGTCCATTGACATTTAGAGTGAGTACTGAAAGATATGAATTTAGCGCCTGTTGATTTGAGGTTTCAGGTGATGTTCTCTGGACCTTTGTGGTCTTTGTTGCTTTGGTCTGTGTTTTTAATTTTTTTTAATTTAATTTTTTAAATTTACATCCAGATTAGTTAGAATATAGTGCAACAATGATTTCAGGGGTAGATTCGTTAATGCCTGTTATATATTTAGCCCATCCCCCCTCCAACAACCCCTCCAGTAACCCTGTTTGTTCTCCATATTTAAGAGTCTCTTAGGTTTCATCCCTCTCTCTGTTTTTATATTATTTTTATTTACCTTCCCTTGTGTTCATCTGTTCTGTGTCTTAAAGTACTCATATGAGTAAAGTCATATGATATTTGTTTTTCTCTGACCAATTTTGCTTAGCATAATACCCTCTAGTTCCATCCACGTAGTTGCAAATGGCAAGACTTCATTATTTTTGATTGCCAAGTAATACTTCATTGTATATATATACCACATATTTATCCATTCATCCATCGATGGACATTTGGGCTCTTTCCATACTTTGGCTATTATTGATCGTGCTGCTATGAACGTTGGGGTGCATGTGCCCCTTTGAAGCACCCTACCTCTATCCCTTGGATAAATACCTAGTAGTGCAATTGCTGGGTCATAGGGTAGTTCTATTTTTAATTTTTTGAGGAAACTCCATAATTTTTTCCAGAGTGGCTGCACCAGTTTCCATTCCCACAAGCAGTACTAAACTGTTCCCATGTCTCTGTATCCTCACCAACATCTATTGTTGCTTGAGTTTTTAATGTTAACCATTCTGACAGGAGTGAGGTGGTATCTCATTGTGGTAGTTTTGATTAGTAATTTCCTGATGGTGAGTGATGTTGAACATTTTTTTTCATGTGTTGGTTAGCCATCTGGATGTCTTCTTTGGAGAAGTGTCTATTCATATCTTTTGCCCATTTCCTCACTGGAATATTTGTGTTTTGGGTCTTGAGTTTGATAAGTTCTCTAGAGATTGTGGATACTAACCCTTAATCTAATATGTCGTTTGCAAATATCTTCTCCCATTCTGTCAGTTGCCTTTTAGTTTTGCTGACTGTTTTCCTCACTGTGCAGAAGCTTTTTGTTTTGATGAGGTCCCAGTAGGTCATTTTTGCTTTTGTTTCCCTTGCCTCTGGAGACGTGTTGAGTGAGAAGTTGCTGTGGCCAAGATCAAAGAGGTTTTTGCCTGCTTTATCCTCGAGGATTCTGATGGCTTCTTGTCTTCCATTTAGGTCTTTCATCTGTTTTGAGTTTATTTTTGTGTATGGTGTAAGAAAGTGGTCCAGGTTCATTTTTCTGCATGTCACTGTCAAGTTTTCCCAGCACCACTTGCTGAAGAGACTGTCTTTATTCCAATGGATATTCTTTCCTGCTTTGTCAAAGATCAGTGGCCCATATGTCTGTGGGTCCATTTCTGGGTTCTCTATTCTGTTCCATTGATCTGAGTGTCTATTCTTGTGCCACTACCACACTTTCTTGATGATTACAGCTTTGTAATACAGTTTGAAGACCGAGATTGTGATGCCTCCTGATTTGATTTTCTTTTTCAAGATTTCTTTGGCTATTCAGGGTCTTTTCTGTTTCCATACTAATTTCAGGATTATTTTGTTCTAGCTCTGTGAAGAATGCTGGTGTTACTTTGATTTGCATTGAATATGTAGATTGCTTTGGGTAGTGTTGACATTTTATTTATTTTTTTTATTTATTTTTTTTAATATATGAAATTTATTGTCAAATTGGTTTCCATACAACACCCAGTGCTCATCCCAACAGGTGCCCTCCTCAATACCCATCACCCACCCTCCCCTCCCTCCCACCCCCATCAGCCCTCAGTTTGTTCTCAGTTTTTTTTTTTTTTGAGGTTTTATTTTTTATTTTATTTTTTTATTATTATTATTATTTTTTTAATTTATTAATTAATTTATTTATTTTTTAATATATGAAATTTACTGTCAAATTGGTTTCCATACAACACCCAGTGCTCATCCCAAAAGGTGCCCTCCTCAATACCCATCACCCACCCTGCCCTCCCTCCCACCCCCCATCAACCCTCAGTTTGTTCTCAGTTTTTAACAGTCTCTTATGCTTTGGCTCTCTCCCACTCTAACCTCTTTTTTTTTTTTTTTCCCTTCCCCTCCCCCATGGGTTTCTGTTACGTTTCTCAGGATCCACATAAGAGTGAAAACATATGGTATCTGTCTTTCTCTGTATGGCTTATTTCACTTAGCATCACACTCTCCAGTTCCATCAACGTTGCTACAAAAGGCCATATTTCATTTTTTCTCATTGCCATGTAGTACTCCATTGTGTGTATAAACCACAATTTCTTTATCCATTCATCAGTTGATGGACATTTAGGCTCTTTCCATAATTTGGCTATTGTTGAGAGTGCTGCTATAAACATTGGGGTACAAGTGCCCCTATGCATCAGTACTCCTGTATCCCTTGGGTAAATTCCTAGCAGTGCTATTGCTGGGTCATAGGGTAGGTCTATTTTTAATTTTCTGAGGAACCTCCACACTGCTTTCCAGAGCGGCTGCACCAATTTGCATTCCCACCAACAGTGCAAGAGGGTTCCCGTCTCTCCACATCCTCTCCAGCATCTATAGTCTCCTGATTTCTTCATTTTGGCCACTCTGACTGGCGTGAGGTGGTATCTGAGTGTGGTTTTGATTTGTATTTCCCTGATGAGGAGCGACGTTGAACATCTTTTCATGTGCCTGTTGGCCATCCGGATGTCTTCTTTAGAGAAGTGTCTATTCATGTTTTCTGCCCATTTCTTCACTGGGTTATTTGTTTTTCGGGTGTGGAGTTTGATGAGCTCTTTATAGATTTTGGATACTAGCCCTTTGTCCGATGTGTCATTTGCAAATATCTTTTCCCATTCCGTTGGTTGCCTTTTAGTTTTGTTGGTTGTTTCCTTTGCTGTGCAGAAGCTTTTTATCTTCATAAGGTCCCAGTAATTCACTTTTGCTTTTAATTCCCTTGCCTTTGGGGATGTGCCGAGTAAGAGATTGCTACGGCTGAGGTCAGAGAGGTCTTTTCCTGCTTTCTCCTCTAAGGTTTTGATGGTTTCCTGTCTCACATTCAGGTCCTTTATCCATTTTGAGTTTATGTTTGTGAATGGTGTGAGAAAGTGGTCTAGTTTCAACCTTCTGCATGTTGCTGTCCAGTTCTCCCAGCACCATTTGTTAAAGAGACTGTCTTTTTTCCATTGGATGTTCTTTCCTGCTTTGTCAAAAATGAGTTGGCCATACGTTTGTGGGTCTAGTTCTGGGGTTTCTATTCGATTCCATTGGTCTATGTGTCTGTTTTTATGCCAATACCATGCTGTCTTGATGATGACAGCTTTGTAGTAGAGGCTAAAGTCTGGGATTGTGATGCCTCCTGCTTTGGTCTTCTTCTTCAAAATTACTTTGGCTATTCGGGGCCTTTTGTGGTTCCATATGAATTTTAGGATTGCTTGTTCTAGTTTCAAGAAGAATGCTGGTGCAATTTTGATTGGGATTGCATTGAATGTGTAGATAGCTTTGGGTAGTATTGACATTTTGACAATATTTATTCTTCCAATCCATGAGCAGGGAATGTCTTTCCATTTCTTTATATCTTCTTCAATTACCTGCATAAGCTTTCTATAGTTTTCAGCATACAGATCTTTTACATCTTTGGTTAGATTTATTCCTAGGTATTTTATGCTTCTTGGTGCAATTGTGAATGGGATCAGTTTCTTTATTTGTCTTTCTGTTGCTTCATTGTTAGTGTATAAGAATGCGACTGATTTCTGTACATTGATTTTGTATCCTGCAACTTTGCTGAATTCATGTATCAGTTCTAGCAGACTTTTGGTGGAGTCTATCGGATTTTCCATGTATAATATCATGTCATCTGCAAAAAGCGAAAGCTTGACTTCATCTTTGCCAATTTTGATGCCTTTGATTTCCTTTTGTTGTCTGATTGCTGATGCTAGAACTTCCAGCACTATATTAAACAACAGCGGTGAGAGTGGGCATCCCTGTCGTGTTCCTGATCTCAGGGAAAAAGCTCTCAGTTTTTCCCCATTGAGGATGATGTTAGCTGTGGGCTTTTCATAAATGGCTTTTATGATCTTTAAGTATGTTCCTTCTATCCCGACTTTCTCAAGGGTTTTTATTAAGAAAGGGTGCTGGATTTTGTCAAAGGCCTTTTCTGCATCGATTGACAGGATCATATGGTTCTTCTCTTTTTTTTTGTTAATGTGATGTATCACGTTGATCGATTTGCGAATGTTGAACCAGCCCTGCATCCCAGGAATGAATCCCACTTGATCATGGTGAATAATTCTTTTTATATGCTGTTGAATTCGATTTGCTAGTATCTTATTGAGAATTTTTGCATCCATATTCATCAGGGATATTGGCCTGTAGTTCTCTTTTTTTACTGGGTCTCTGTCTGGTTTAGGAATCAAAGTAATACTGGCTTCATAGAATGAGTCTGGAAGTTTTCCTTCCCTTTCTATTTCTTGGAATAGCTTGAGAAGGATAGGTATTATCTCTGCTTTAAACGTCTGGTAGAACTCCCCTGGGAAGCCATCTGGTCCTGGACTCTTATTTGTTGGGAGATTTTTGATAACCGATTCAATTTCTTCGTTGGTTATGGGTCTGTTCAAGCTTTCTATTTCCTCCTGATTGAGTTTTGGAAGAGTGTGGGTGTTTAGGAATTTGTCCATTTCTTCCAGGTTGTCCAATTTGTTGGCATATAATTTTTCATAGTATTCCCTGATAATTGTTTGTATCTCTGAGGGATTGGTTGTCATAATTCCATTTTCATTCATGATTTTATCTATTTGGGTCATCTCCCTTTTCTTTTGAGAAGCCTGGCTAGAGGTTTGTCAATTTTGTTTATTTTTTCAAAAAACCAACTCTTGGTTTCGTTGATCTGCTCTACAGTTTTTTTAGATTCTATATTGTTTATTTCTGCTCTGATCTTTATGATTTCTCTTCTTCTGCTGGGTTTAGGCTGCCTTTGCTGTTCTGCTTCTATTTCCTTTAGGTGTGCTGTTAGATTTTGTATTTGGGATTTTTCTTGTTTCTTGAGATAGGCCTGGATTGCAATGTATTTTCCTCTCAGGACTGCCTTCGCTGCGTCCCAAAGCGTTTGGATTGTTGTATTTTCATTTTCGTTTGTTTCCATATATTTTTTAATTTCTTCTCTAATTGCCTGGTTGACCCACTCATTCGTAAGTAGGGTGCTCTTTAACCTCCATGCTTTTGGAGGTTTTCCAGACTTTTTCCTGTGGTTGATTTCAAGCTTCATAGCATTGTGGTCTGAAAGTATGCATGGTATAACTTCAATTCTTGTAAACTTATGAAGGGCTGTTTTGTGACCCAGTATATGATCTATCTTGGAGAATGTTCCATGTGCACTCGAGAAGAAAGTATATTCTGTTGCTTTGGGATGCAGAGTTCTAAATATATCTGTCAAGTCCATCTGATCCAATGTATCATTCAGGGCCCTTGTTTCTTTATTGACTGTGTGTCTAGATGATCTATCCATTTCTGTAAGTGGGGTGTTAAAGTCCCCTGCAATGATCACATTCTTATCAATAAGGTTGCTTATGTTTATGAGTAACTGTTTTATATATCTGGGGGCTCCGGTATTTGGCGCATAGACATTTATAATTGTTAGCTCTTCCTGATGGATAGACCCTGTAATTATTATATAATGCCCTTCTTCATCTCTTGTTACAGCCTTTAATTTAAAGTCTAGTTTGTCTGATATAAGTATGGCTACTCCAGCTTTCTTTTGGCTTCCAGTAGCATGATAAATAGTTCTCCATCC
This sequence comes from Neofelis nebulosa, assembly GCF_028018385.1. Lineage (NCBI taxonomy): Eukaryota > Metazoa > Chordata > Mammalia > Carnivora > Felidae > Neofelis > Neofelis nebulosa. The sequence continues at coordinate 48,919,958 of NC_080800.1, forward strand.
CCTCACTCTCAATCTAAAGGTGTCCTCAGATCTAAAATGAGTCTCTTGTAGACAGCAAATAGATGGGTCTTGTTTTTTTATCCATTCTGATACCCCGTGTCTTTTGGTTGGCGCATTTAATCCATTTACATTCAGTGTTATTATAGAAAGATACGGGTTTAGAGTCATTGTGATGTCTGTATGTTTTATGCTTGTAGTGATGTCTCTGGTACTTTGTCTCACAGGATCCCCCTTAGGATCTCTTGTAGGGCTGGTTTCGTGGTGACAAATTCCTTCAGTTTTTGTTTGTTTGGGAAGACCTTTATCTCTCCTTCTATTCTAAATGACAGACTTGCTGGATAAAGGATTCTCGGCTGCATATTTTTTCTGTTTAGCACACTGAAGATATCGTGCCAAGCCTTTCTGGCCTGCCAAGTTTCAAAGGAGAGATCAGTCACGAGTCTTATAGGTCTCCCTTTATATGTGAGGGCACGTGTATCCCTTGCTGCTTTCAGAATTTTCTCTTTATCCTTGTATTTTGCCAGTTTCACTATGATATGTCTTGCAGAAGATTGATTCAAGTTACGTCTGAAGGCAGTTCTCTGTGCCTCTCGGATTTCAATGCCTTTTTCCTTCCCCAGTTCAGGGAAGTTCTCAGCTATAATTTCTTCAAGTACCCCTTCAGCACCTTTCCCTCTCTCTTCCTCCTCTGGGATACCAATTATGCGTATATTATTTCTTTTTAGTGTATCACTTAGTTCTCTAATTTTCCCCTCATACTCCTGGATTTTTTATCTCTCTTTCTTTCAGCTTCCTCTTTCTCCATAACTTTATCTTCTAGTTCACCTATTCTCTCCTCTGCCTCTTCAATCCGAGCCGTCGTGGTTTCCATTTTGTTTTGCATTTCGTTTAAAGCGCTTTTCAGCTCCTCATGACTGTTCCTTAGTCCCTTGATCTCTGTAGCAAGAGATTCTCTGCTGTCCTGTATACTGTTTTCAAGCCCAGCAATTAATTTTATGACTATTATTCTAAATTCACTTTCTGTTATATTATTTAAATCCTTTTTGATCAGTTCATTAGCTGTTGTTATTTCCTGGAGATTCTTCTGAGGGGAATTCTTCCGTTTGGTCATTTTGGATAGTCCCTGGAGCGGTGAGGACCTGCAGGGCACTTCCCCCGTGCTGTGGTGTATAACTGGAGTTGGTGGGCGGGGCCGCAGTCCGACCTGATGTCTGCCCCCAGCCCACCGCTGGGGCCACAGTCAGACTGGTGTGTGCCTTCTCTTCCCCTCTCCTAGGGGCGGGATTCACTGTGGGGTGGTGTGGCCCGACTGGTCTACTTGCACACTGCCAGGCTTGTGGTGCTGGGGAGCTGGCGTATTAGCTGGGGTGGGTAGGCAAGGTGCACGGGGGCGGGAGGGGCAGGCTTAGCTCGCTTCTCCTTAGGTGATCCACTTCAGGAGGGGCCCTGTGGCAGCAGGAGGGAGTCAGATCCACTGCCGGAGGTTTGGCTCCGCAGAAGCACAGAGTTGGGTGTTTGCGCGGAGCGAGCAAGTTCCCTGGGAGGAACTGGTTCTCTTTGGGATTTTGGCTGGGGGATGGGCGGGGGAGATGGCGCTGGCGAGCGCCTTTGTTCCCCACCAAGCTGAGCTCTGCCGGCCGGGGGCTCAGCAGCTCTCCCTCCCTTTGTCCTCCAGCCTTCCCGCTTTCTGAGCAGAGCTGTTAACTTCTGACCTCCCAGACGCTAAGTCGCGCTTGCTGTCGGAACACAGTCCGTCCGGCCCCTCCGCTTTTGCCAGCCCGACTCGGGGGCTCTGCTTGGCCGGCGAGCCGCCCCTCCGCCCCGGCTCCCTCCCGCCAGTCCGTGGAGCGCGCACCGCCTCGCCGCCCTTCCTACCCTCTTCCGTGGGCCTCTCGTCTGCACTTGGCTCCGGAGACTCAGTTCTGCTAATCCTCTGGCGGTTTTCTGGGTTCTTTAGGCAGGTGTAGGTGGAATCTAAGTGATCAGCAGGACGCGCGGTGAGCCCAGCGTCCTCCTATGCCGCCATCTTCCGGAACCTGTTCCAGTGTTGACATTTTAACAATATTTGTTATTCCTACCCAGGAGCATGGAATTTTTTTCCTTTTTTTTTGGTGTCTTCTTGAATTTCCTTCATAAGCTTTCTATATTTTTCAGTGTATAGATTTTTCACCCCTTTGGTGAGATTTATTCCTAGGTATTTTATGGGTTTTGGTGCAATTGTAAATAGATTGATTCCTTGATTTCTCTTTTCATTGCTTCATTGTTGGTGTATAGGAATGCAACCGATTTCTGTGCCTTGATTTTATATCTTGCCACTTTGCTGAATTCATGGATCAATTCTAGCAGTTTTTTGGTGGAATCTTTTGGGTTTTCCATGTACAGTATCATGTCGTCTGCGACAAGTGAAAGTTTGACCTCCTCCAGGCCGATTTGGATGCCTTTTATTTCTTTGTGTTGTCTTATTGCTGAGGCTAAGACTTCCAATACTATGTTGAATAACAGTGACAAGAGTGGGCATCCCTGTCAGGTTCCTGACCTTAGGGTGAAAGCTCTCAGTTTTTCTCCTTTGAGGATTATATTACCTAAGGGCCTTTCATGTATGGCATTCATGATCATTAGGTATGTTCCTTCTATCCCTTCTTTCTTGAGGGTTTATATCAAGGAAGGATCCTGTATTTTGTCACCTACTTTCTCTGCATCTATTGAGAGGATCATGTGGTTCTTGCCCTTTATTTTATTGATGTGATGAATCACATTGATTGTTTTGTGGATATTGAACCCTCCCTGCATCTCAGGTATAAATCTCACTTGGTCATGGAGAATAATTTTTTTAATATATTGTTAGATCTGGTTGGCTAATATCTTGTTGAATATATTTGCATCCATGTTCATCGGGGGAATTGGTCTATACTTCTAATTTTTAGTGTGGTCTTTTCTGGTTTTGGAACCAAGGTAATGCTGGCTTCACAGAAAGAGTTTCAAAGTTTTCCTTCCATTTCTATTTTTTGGAACAGCTTCAAGAGAATAGGTGTTAACTCTTCTATAAATGTTTGCTAGGATTCCTCTGGAAAGCCATCTGGCCCTGGACTCTTGTTTTTTGGCAGATTTTTGATTACTAATTCGATTTCCTTACTGGTTATGGGTTTGTTAAAATTTTCTATTTCTTCCTGTTTCAATTTTGATAGTGTATATGTTTCTAGGAATTTTCCATTTCTTCTAGATTGCTCATTTTATTGGCGTATAATTCCTCATAATATTCTCTTATTATTGTTTGTATTTCTGCTGTGTTGGTTGTGATCTCTCCTCTTTCATTCTTGATTTTATTTGGGTCTTTTCTTTTTTCTTTTTGATCAAACTGGCTAGTGGTTTATCAATTTTGTTAATTCTTTCAAAGAACCAGCTTCTGGTTTCATTGATCTGTTCTACTTTTTTTTTTTTTTTGGTTTCGATAGCATTAATTTCTGCTCTAACCTTTATTATTTCCTTTCTTCTGCTGGTTTTACATTTTATTTGCTGTTCTTTTTTCAGCTCTTTAAGGTGTAAGATTTGATTGTGTATCTGAGACCTTTCTTCCTTTTTAGGAAGCCTGGATTGCTTTCCTCTTCTGACTGCCTTTGCTGCATTCCAGAGGTTCTGTGTTGTGGTGTTATCATTTTCATAAGCTTACATGTACTTTTTAATTTCCTCTTTAGTTTCTTGGTTAGCCCATTTATTCTTTAGTGTAATGTTCTTTAGTCTCCAAGTATTTGTTACCTTTCCAAATTTTTTTCTTGTGGTTGATTTCGAGTTTCATGTATCATTGTGGTCTAACAATATGCACAGTATGATCTCAATCTTTTTGTACTTGTTGAGGGCTGATTTACATCCCAGTATGTGTCTATTCTGGGCAATGTTTCATGTGCACTGGAGAAGAATGTATATTCTGCTGCTTTAGGATGAAATGTTCTGAATATATCTGTTAAGTCCTTTCAAAGCCATTGTTTCCTTGTTGATTTTCTGATTAGATGATCTGTTCATTGTTGTAAGTGGGGTGTTGAAGTCCTCTACTATTATGGTATTATTATCAATGAGTTTCTTTATGTTTGTGGTTAATTGATTTATATATTTGGGTTCTAACACATTTGGAGCATAAATGTTTACAATTGTTAGGTCTTCTTGGTGGATAGATCCCTTGATTATGATATAAGTCCCTTCATGTCTTCTTATAGTCTTTATTTAGTCTAGATTGTCTGATATAAGTATGGCTACTCCTGCTTCCTTTTGTTGACCATTAGCATGATAGATGGTTCTCTATCCCCTTACTTTCAGTCTGAAGGTGACTTTAGGTCTAAAGTGGGTTCTTGTAAACAGCATATAGATGGATCTTGTTTTCTTATCCATTCTGTTACCCTATGTCTTTTGATTGGAGAATTTAGTCCATTGACATTTAGAGTGAGTACTGAAAGATATGAATTTATTGCCATTATGTTTCTTGTAGAGTTGGAGTTTCCTGTGGTATTCTCTGGTCCTTTCTAATCTTTGTTGCTTTTGGTCTTTTTTTTTTTTTTTTTTTTTTTGTATTACATCCTTTCTCCCCTCAGGGAGTCCCCCTTAAAATTTCTTGCAGGGCTAGTTTAGTGGTCACAGACTCCTTTAATTTTTGTTTGTCTGGGAAACTTTTAATCTCTCTTTCTATTTTGAATGACAGCCTTTCTGGATAAAGAATTCTTGGCTGCATGTTTTTCTGATTCAGCACACTGAATATATCCCGCCACTCCTTTCTGGCTTGTCAAGTTTCTGTGAATAGTCCTGCTGCAAACCTAATCTGTCTTCCCCTGTAGGTTAAGGACTTTTTTTCCCTTTCTGCTTTCATGAGGTTTTCCTGGCCTGAGTATTTTATGAATTTGATTATGATATGCCTTCTTGATGGTCGGTTTTTGTTGAATCTGCTGGGAGTCCTCTGTGCTTCCTGGATTTTGATGTCTGTGTGTTTCCTTAGGTTAGGAAAGTTTTCTGCTATGATTTGCTCACATAACCCTTCTACTCATTTTTCTCTCTCTTCCACTTCTGGGACCCATATGGTTCTGATATTCTTCCTTTTTAATGAGTCACTGATTTCTCTAATTCTTAAAATCATGCTCTTTTGCCTTAGTTTCCCTCTGTTTTTCTTCTTTATAATTCTCCATAAGTTTGTCCTCTACATCACTGATTCACTGCTCTGCCTCATCAAATCCTTGCAGCTGTGGCATCCATTCAAGATTGCAGCTCAGTTATAACATTTTTTATTTCATTCTGACTAGCTTTTATGTCTTTTATCTCCACAGAGAAGGATTCTAATCTATTTTAGACTCCTGCTAGTCTTCCTATTATCACGATTCTAAATTCTGGTTCAGACATCTTGCTTGTATCCATGTTGGTTAAGCCCCTGGCTGTCGTTTTTTCTTGCTCTTTCTTTCAGGGTGAATCCCTTTGTTTTGTCATTTTTAAGGAAGAAAAGGAATTAATGAGCTTAAAGAAAATTAAAATAAAAAACCAAAAAGTTAAAAACAACAGAATCAAAAAAAAATCAAATAAATGATGCTAGATCCTAGGTATATTTTCATCTAGGACTTGATAGATTAGAGAAAAAAGGGGAAAAACAGGAAATCGTTTGAAAATTTGAACAAATGAATACACTGAAATTGAATAAAATGAAATGATGGAAAGAAAATAGAATTTGAAAAATTTATAAAAAGTAAAAAATATAGTAGAAAAATATTTAAAAAATATTTTAATAAAAATTGAAAATAAAAATAAAATTTTTCTCTTTCTGGATTCAAGGAAAAGTAAAAAATGAAAAACACGGAAAAAAGAAAATTGAATGGATGAACCAGTGAACAGACTGAAAGATGATTGAAGTTACTTCGTTTTAACCTAGAAGTCAAACTATGAAGCACTTTATAGTGCATAAACTAAGCAGGCTCAGAGACTTGTGTTCCTTAAGAGTTTGGTTGGCCCAGTGGGGTGGAGCTTAGTGCAAAGGCTCCATTCTCCTCTAGGTGGCACTGCTTAGCTTACTGGGGTGGATTGTTGTGGCGCTTGTAGGTTTGTATGCGCAAGCACGGGAGTGGTGAAAATGGTGTCACGCAGCTTCCCAGTCTCTAGTGTCGGAACTCGTCTCCCCAGTCAGCAATTGCACACCCGTACTTTGTCTTTGGCTTCCATCCAGTCCCTGTTTTTACACTGTCCATGACCAAGCCCTAGGTAGCACTTCCCTGGTGAGTTTTATCTCAGATATGGCTGTTTTCCCCGAACCCTTACTTCTGAGGGATTGTGGCTTTGACCTATTCTGCCCCTCTGCAGGAGGGTCTCACCCAGCAATGGCCAGGTGCCAGCCACACCCAGGAACATTAGTGGGACTGTGGGGCTGCTGATGCCCAGAGACTGCAGCTGGGTGTCTTCCAGCCCCAGAAAAAGTTCATGCGATTGTGTAGCAGCAGCGTTTCAGGAATAATGTCAAATCACAACACACATCAGGCACCAGGCTTTACCCTTAACAACCTTTTTCTAGCACCAATGAATATGGTTGTTCTCCAGGGTCCACTGGGGCTTTGCCTGTGGGGGGGCCACACAGCCTCTACCAGATGTCTTCCTAGCAGGAGAACCGCCTCTCCCCATGTGGCCCGAAGACCCCTGGACTTCACTTTGCTCCTGGGGATTCTCCCGTCTCACCAGAGCACTACCAGGTATCAAGCTGTAGAGTTTCAGACTCTGTGCTCACCCTGTTTAGAGTCTTAATGGAATTTAAACCTTCTCCTTTCTCCTTTCTCCCTTCTTAGTTCAGTCCCTGCAGCTGTCTCCAGTTTTCCACTTTCTCTTTTCTGCTTTTGGGGTGTTCTTTCCCCATATTCTCCACCCCCATCTCCTTCCTCTCTCTGCAAGCAAAAACAACTCCCTGCTGTTTGCGGCTTCTCTCTCCCCCAGTTCACCTCTCCGTGGAGTGTAACTTCTGAGTTCTGTGGCTCAGGTTGTGCATATTGCTGTGTTACTCCTCCAATCAGTTTTCTAGGTGTGCAGGATGGTTTAGTGTTGATCTGGCTGTATTTCATGTATGTGAGATGCCAAAAAAACTTCCATTGTGTTCTGCCACCTTTGCTCCACCCCTGTTTTTAATTTTTTTAATGTTTATTAACTTTTAAGAAACAGGATAGAGTGTGATCAGGAGAGGGGCAGAGAGAGAGGAAGACACAGAATTCAAAGCAGGTTTCAGGTTCTGAGCTGTCAGCACAGAGCCCTACGTGAGGCTCAAAATCACAGACCATGAGATCATGACCTGAGACAAAGTTTGATGCTTAATGGACTGAGCCACCCAGGTGCCCCTGCTTTTGGTCTTTCTGTTTTGTTTTGTATTTTCTCCACTCAAAGTGTCAGCCTTAAATTTTCATGCAGGGCTTGTTTCGTGGTCACAAACTCCTTTATTTGTTGTTGTTGTTGTTTTTGTTGTTGTTGTTGTTTTGGGAACCTCTTTATCTCTCCTATTTTGAATGACAGCCTTGCTGGATAAAGAATTATTGGCTTCAGCGGCTCCTGGGTGACTCGGTCAGTTAACTTCAGCTCAGGTAAGGATCTCAAGATCAGTGAGTTCACACCCTACATCATGACTTTGTCACCTGTGCTGACAGCTCAGACCCTTGAGCCTCCTTCAGATTCTGTCTCCCTCTCTCTCTGACCCTCCCTTGCTTGTGCTCTGTCTCTATCAAAAATAAATAAACATTTAAAATTTTTAAAAAGAAGAAAAAAAGAGGAATTCTTGGCTGCATATTTTTGCAATTCAGCAAGTTGAACATATCCTGCCACTTCTTTCTGGCCTGCCAAGTTTCTGTGGATAGTTCTGCTGTGAACCTGATTTTCTTCTCTTGTAGGTTAAGAAAAACTTTCCCTTACTTCTTTCATAATTCTTTCCTTGTATTTTGTTTTGTGAATTTGACTGTGATATGCCTTGTTGATGGTTAGTTTTTGTTGAATCAAATGGGAGTTCTCTGTGTTTCTTGGATTTTGGTGTCTGTGTCCTTCCCCAGATTTGGAAAGTTTTCCACTATATTTTGTTCACATAAACCTTCTTCTCCCTTTTTTCTCTCTTCTTCTTCTGGGACTCCTATGATTTGGATTTTATTCCTTTTTAATAAGTCACTGATTTCACTGTCTTGTATTATGATCTTTTGCCCTTTTTGCCCTCTTTTCTGATTCATTATTCTCCATAAGTTTATCTTCTAAATCACTGATTCACTGCTGTGCTTGATCCATCCTTGCCATTATTGCATACATTCAAGATTGCATTTTGGTTATAGCAGTTTTAATTACATCCTTATTAGACTTTATTTCTTTTATCTCAGCAGAATGGGATTCTATGCTTTTTCCAACCCCAGCTCATATTCTTATTATCGTGGTTCTAAATTCTAGCTCTAAATTCTAAATTCTAGTTAATAAAACAATAAATTAAAATTTAAAAATTACAAACAAAACAAAAAATCAAGTAAAGGAAGCTAGATCCTAGGTGTGTTTTGGTCTTCTTGTTGAAGCAAGCTTTATAGAATAGAAAAAAGAGAAATAAAATAAAAATTTTTAAGAAAAAAAATGAAAAATTAATAAATTATATAATGAAATACAATAAAATGAAATACAGAAAATGCAGTAGAATAAAAAATTTTAAAAAGTAAAAAACAAAGTAAAAAATAATTTTTTGCCTTTCTTTGTCCAAGAATGAGGAACCAAACAAAGTTAAATAAAAGAAAATAATTTAAGGAAAGACAGAAGCAAAGGAAACAAACAAATAAATAAACCTGCATATGGAATGAAAACAAATGAAGTTACATCCAGTTTCCCCTGGACCTGAAACTATGAATCCTTCTATAAGCCTTCTTTAAGCCTTCTATAAACTAAGCAGGTGAAGTTAAATCTGATCATCTTCTAGGGGATGTGCTTGGAAGGTGCAGCTGGGTGGGGCTTGGTGTAACAGCTCCATTTCTCACTACATGGCTCTGCTTAGCTTACTGTGGTGGATCCCTGTGCCTGTATATGCACATGTGCGGGGAGGGGAAAATGATTTCACTCAGCTCCTTAGTCTCTGGAGCAGAAACTTCGAGCTCTCAATAACCCATGATCAAACCCCTTCTTTTGTTTCAGTCCTCTATCCACTCCCCACAACTACCCTATCATGACGAAGCTGTCCGCCTGCCATGTGGCACTCCCTCCAGAGTTTTGTCTCAGATGGAGTTGTGTTTAAAAACCTCACACTTCAGAGACCCCTGTGGCTTGGCTCTGCACCAAGTCTCTGGGGGAGGGACTCGCTGGGCAATGGCCAGGTATGGCTTACCCCAGAAAATGTTCATTCAATCATTCCTCAGCAGAGGTTTAGAGATTATAGCAAATAAAAATAGAGCCAGAGCCAGGTTTTGTTGCCCTCTGGGGTCTTTGTCCCAATACCAGCAAACATGGCTGCTGGTCTCCAGTGTCTGCTGGGACCTTTTTCCATGGCGAAGCTGTAAGACCTCTATCAAATGCATTCCAAGCAGGGTAACCATTTCTCCACATGTGGCACATGGAACCCTCACACCATGCTGCCTACTCCTGGGGATTTGCCATATTCCTCACCAGAGCACTGCCAGGCACTGAAATCTAAAACTTCTGTGCTCCACTATCTATAGAATCATAATACTGAAGCCTTCTCCTTTATTCCTGTCAATGGTTTTGGGGAACAGATTGTTTGTTCAGTCCCATGCGAATGTTTTCACCTTTACTTTCTCTTTTTCTCCACCTACGTTCAGGAAAATGCTTTTCTTGCATGATACCAATGCCCTGCACTCTCCCCCTTTCTGTGTCTCTGTCCTATCTTCAAAAAATCAACTCCCTAACCTCCTCAGTTTTTCCTTCCCCCATTTCACCTCTCCCTAACGATTACATGCTAAGTTCTATGGCTCAAATTATGCAGATTGTTGTGTTACTCCTCAGATCAATTTCCTAGGTGTTCAAAAAAGGTTTGGTGCTGATCTTGCTGTGTTTCAGGAAAGAGGCAAGCTCAGGGTCTCCATGCTGCTCTGCCATCTTAACTTCTTTCACACAATCTCATTTCTTACATAAGAAACCCAGTGCTCACATCGAAAAGTGCACTCCTTAATGCCCATCACCTATTCACCCATCCTCCCACCAACCTTACCTCTAACAACCCTTAATTTATTCTCTGTATTTATGACTCTCTCATAGTTTGCTTCCATCTCTGTCTTTATCTTATTTTACCTTCCCTATCCCTATGTTCTTCTATTATGTTTCTCAAATTCCACAAATGAGTGTAATCATGTGACAGGTCATTATCTGACTTATTCTGCTTGTCATAATATAATACAGTTCCATCCACTTGGTTGAAAATGGCAAGACTGAATTTTTTACTGCTGAGTAGTATTCATTGTATATATATACCACACCTTCTTTATACATTTATTACCCAATGGACATTTAGGCTTTTTCCATAATTTGGCTGTTGTTGATAGCACTGCTAAAAACATTGGGGTGAATGTGCCCCTACATAACAGCACTCCTGTATGTTTTGAATAAATACCTAGCAGTGCAAGTGCTGGGTCATAGGGCAGTTTTATTTTTAATTTTTTGAGGAACCTCCATACTGTTTTTTGAGAGTGGCTGCAACACTTTGCATTACCACCATCAGGGAAAAAGGGTTCCTCTTTCTCCACATCCTCGCCCACATCTGTTTGCTTCCTGAGCTGTTAATTTTGGCCATTCTGACAGGTGTGATGTGGTATCTCATTGTGGTGTTGATTTGTATTTCTCTATAATGAGTGATGTTGAGCATCTTTTCATGTGTCTGCAGTCTGGATGTCTTCTCTGGAAAACTGTCTATTCATGTCTTCTGCACAATACTTCATTGTATTATTTGTTTGCTGGGTGTTGAGCTTTATTTATTTATTTATTTATTTTTGGGTGTTGAGCTTTATATGTACCTTATAGATTTTGGATACTACTCATTTAACAATAAGTCATTTGCAAATATCTACTCTCATTCTGTCAGTTGCCCTTAGATTTTTTTATTAAATATAATTTATTGTCAAATAAGTTTCCATACAACACCCACTGCTCATCCCAACAGGTGCCCTCCTCATTGCACATCACCCACTTTCCCCTCTCCCCCACTCACCATCAACCCTCAGTTTGTTTTCAGTTTTGAAGAGTCTCTTATGGTTTGCCTCCCTCCCTCTCTGTAACATTTTTCCCCATTCCCCTCCCCCATGGTCTTCTGTTGATTTTCTCAGGATCCACAGATGAGTGAAATCATGTTATCTGTCTTTCTCTGTATGACTTATTTCACTTAGCATAACACTCTCCAGTTCCATCCGTGTTACTACAAATGGCCATATTTCATTCTTTCTCATTGCCATGTAGTATTCCATTGGGTATATAAACCACAATCTCTTTATCCATTCATCAGTTGATGGCCATTTAGTCTCTTTCCTAATTTGGCTATTGTTGAAAGTGCTGCTATAAACATTGGGGTAAAAGTGCCCCTATGCATCAGAACTCCTGTATCCCTTGGGTAAATTCCTAGCAGTGCTATGGCTGGGTCATAGGGTAGATCTATTTTTAATTTTTTGAGGAACTTCCACACTGTTTTCCAGAGTGGCTGCACCAGTTTGCATTCCCACCAACAGTGCAAGAGGGTTCCCATTTCTCCACATCCTCTCCATCATCTAGAGCCTCCTGATGTGTTAATTTTAGCCACTCTGAGTACCGTGAGGTCATATCTGAGTGTGGTTTTGATTTGTATTTCCCTGATGAGAAGTGACATTGAGCATCTTTTCATGTGCCTGTATGCCGTCTGGATGTCTTCTTTAGAGAAGTGTCTATTCATGTCTTCTGCCCATGTATTTACTGGATTATTTGTTATTTGGGTGTGGAGTTTGGGGAGTTCTTTATAAATTTTGGATACTAACCCCTTCTCAGATATGTCATTTGCAAATATCTTTTCCCATTCCGTCGGTTGCCTTTTGGTTTTGTTGATTGTTTCCTTTGCAGTACAGAAGCTTTTTATCTTCATGAGGTCCCAATAGTTCATTTTTGCTTTCAATTCCCTTGCCTTTGGAGATATGTTGAGTAAGAAATTACTGCAGCTGAGGTCAGAGAGGTTTTTTTTCCTGCTCTCTCCTCTAGGGTTTTGATGGTTTCTTGTCTCCCATTCAGGTCCTTCATCTATTTTGAGTTTATTTGTGAATGGTGTAAGAAAGTGTTCTAGTTTCATTCTTCTGCATGTTGCTGTCCAGGTCTCTCAGCACCATTTGTTAAATAGACTGTCTTTTTTCCATTGGATATTCTTTCCTGCTTTGTCAAAGATGAGTTGGCCATACTTTTGTGGGTCTACTTCTGGAGTCTTTACTCTATTCCATTGGTCTATGTGTCTGTCTTTGTGCCAATACCATGCTGTCTTGAGGATTAAAGCTTTGTAGTAGAGGCTGAAGTCTGGGATTGTGATGCCTCCCGCTTTGGTGTTTCTTCTTCAAAATTGCTTTGGCTATTCGGGGCATTTTGTGGTTCCATATGAATTTTAGGATTGCTTGTTCTAGTTTCGAGAAGAATGCTGGTGCAATTTTGATTGGGATTGCATTGAATGTTTAGATAGCTTTGGGTAGCATTGACATTTTAATAATATTTATTCTTCCAATCCATGAGCAAGGATTTTTTTTCTTTTTCTTTGTGTCTTCTTCAATTTCCTTCATAAGCTTTCTATAGTTTTGAGCATACCGATCTTTTACATCTTTGGTTAGATTTATTCCTAGGTATTTTATGCTTCTTGGTGCAATTGTGAATACGATCAGTTTCTTTATTTGTCTTTCTGCTGCTTCATTATTAGTGTATAAGAATGCAACTGACTTCTGTACCTTGATTTTGTGTCCTGCGACTTTACGGAATTCATGTATCCATTCTGGCAGACTTTTGGTGGAGTCTATCGGATTTTCCATGTATAATATCATGTCATTTGCAAAAAGTGAAAGTTTGACTTCATCTTTGCCAATTTGGATGCCTTTGATTTCCTCTTGTTGTCTGATTGCTGATGCTAGCACTTCCAACACTATGTGAAACAACAGCGGTGAGAGTGGACATCACTGTCGTGTTCCTGCTTTCAGTTTTTCCCCATTGAGGATGATATTAGCAGTGGGCTTTTCATAAATGGCTTTTCTGATGTTTAAGTATGTTACTTCTATCCCGATTTTCTTGAGGGTTTTTATTAAGAAAGGATGCTGAATTTTGTCAAATGCTTTTTCTGCATCGATTGACAGGATCATATGGCTCTTATCTTTTCTTTTATTAATGTGATGTATGACATTGATTGATTTGCAAGTGTTTAACCAGTCCTGCAGCCCAGGAATGAATCCCACTTGATCATGGTGAATAATTCTTTTTATATGCTGTTGGATTCGATTTGCTAGTATCTTATTGAGAATTCTTGCATCCATATTCATCAGGGATATTGGCCTGTAGTTCTCTTTTTTACTTGGTCTCTGTCTGCTTTAGGAATCAACATAATGCTGGCTTCATAGAATGAGTCTGGAAGTTTTTCTTCCCTTTCTATTTTTTGGAACAGCTTGAAAAAGATAGGTATTATCTCTGCTTTAGATGTCTGGTAGAATTCCCCAGGGAAGCCATCTGGTCATGGGCTCTTATTTGTTGGGAGATTTTTGATAACTGATTGAATTTCTTCACTGGTTATGGGTCTGTTCAAGTTTTCTATTTCTTCCTGTTTGAGTTTGGGAAGTGTTTGGGTGATTAGGAATTTGTCAATTTCTTCCAGGTTGTCCAGTTTGTTGGCATATAATTTTTCATAGTATTTCCTGATAATTGCTTGTATTTCTGAGGGTTTAGTTGTAATAATTCCATTTTCATTCATGATTTTATCTATTTGGGTCATCTCCCTTTTCTTTTTGAGAAGTCTGGCTAGAGGTGTATCAATTTTGTTCATTTTCTCAAAAAACCAACTCTTGGTTTCATTGATCTGCTCTACATTTTTTTTACATTCTATATTGTTTATTTCTGCTCTGATCTTTATTATTTGTCTTTTTCTGCTGGGTTTTTCTGCTGTGATCTTTATTATTTGTCCTCTTCTGCTGGGTTTGGAGTGTCTTTGCTGTTCGGATTCTATTTCCTTTAGGTGTGCTGTTAGATTTTGTACGTGGGATTTTTCTTGTTTCTTTAGATAGGTCTGGATTGCAACGTATTTTCCTCTCAGGACTGCCTTCGCTGCATCCCAAAGCTTTTGGATTGTTGTCTTTTCATTTTCATTTGTTTCCATATATTTTTTAATTACTTCTCGAATTGCCTGGTTGACCCATTCATTCTTTAGCAGGGTGTTCTGTAACCTCCATGCTTTTGGAGTTTTTCCAGACTTTTTCCTGTGGTCGATTTCAAGTTTCATAGCATTGTGGTCTGAAAGTGTGCATGGTATGATCTCAATTCTTTTATACTTATGAAGGGCTGTTTTGTGAGCCAGTATGTGATCTATCTTAGAGAATGTTCCATGTGCACTTGAGAAGAAAGTATATTATGTTGCTTTGGGATGTAGAGATCTCAATATGTCTATCACCTCCATCTGATGCAATGTATCATTCAGGGCCCTTGTTTCTTTATTGATCCTGTGCCTGGATGATCTATCCATTGTTGTAAGTGGAATATTAAAGTCCTTTGCAATTACCACATTCTTATTAATAAGGTTGTTTATGTTTGTGATTGTTTTAAATATTTGGGGGCTTCTGTATTCAGCATATAGACATTTATAATTGTTAGTCTTGCTGAAGGATAGACCCTGTAATTATGATATAATGCCCTTCTTCATCTCTTGTTACAGACTTTAATTTAAAGTCTAATTTGTCTGATATATGTATGGCTACTCCAGCTTTCTTTTGACTTCCAGTCACTTGATAGATAGTTCTCCATCCCCTCCCTTTCAATCTGAAGGTGTCCTCAGGTCTACAGTGAGTCTCCTGTAGATAGCAAATAGATGGGTCTTGTTTTTTATCCATTCTGATACCCTATGTCTTTTGGTTGGAGCATTTAGTCCTATTACATTCAGTGTTGTTATTGAAAGATATGGGTGTAGAGTCATTGTGATGTTTGTAGATTTCATGCTTGTGTGGTGTCTCTGGTACTTTGTGGTCCTTGCAATATTTCACTTACAGAGTCCCCCTTAGGTTATCTTGTAGGACTGGTTTAGTGGTGATGAATTCCTTCAGTTTTTGTTTGTTTGGGAAGACCTTTATCTCTCCTTCTATTCTGAATTAGAGGCTTTCTAGATAAAGGATTCTTGGGTGCATATTTTCCTGTTCATCACAATGAAAATTTCTTGCCATTCCTTTCTGGTCTGCAAAGTTTCAGTAAATAGGTCTGCTACTACCCTTATGTGTCTACTTTTGTATCTTAAGGCCCATTTATCCCTAGCTGCTTTCAGAATTCTCTCTTTATCCTTGTATTTTACCAGTTTTACTATGATATGTTGTGCAGAAGATCGATTCAAGTTATGTCTGAAGGGGGTTCTCTGTTTCTCTTGGATTTCGATGACGGTTTCTTTCCCCAGATTGAAGAAGTTCTCAGCTATGATTTGTTCAGCTACACCTTCAGCCCCTTTCTGTTTCTTTTCTTCTGGAATTCCTATGATATGGATATTGTTCCGTTTGATTGCATCACTTAGTTCTCTAATTTTCCCCTCCTGATTCTGGATTTTTTTAATCTCTCTTTTGCTCAACTTCCTCTTTTTTTCATAATTTTATCTTCTAATTCACCTATTCTCTCCGCTGCCTCTACAATCTGTGCTGTGGCCACCTCCATTTTATTTTCACCTCATTTATAGCATTTTTAAATTCATCATGACTGTTTTTTAGTTCCTTGATGTCTGCAGTAATAGGTTCTCTGCTGTCTTCTGTGCCCTTTTCAATCCCAGCGATTAATCTTATGGGTATTATTCTAAATTCTTGTTCAGTTATATTGTTTATATCTGTTTTGATCAATTATTTACCTGTCACTTCTTCCTGGAATTTCTTTTGGGGGGAATTCTTCTGTTTCATCATTTTGGTTAGTTTTGTCCCTTATGAGTTTGGAAAGTTTGTTATGCACTCTGCACCTGTGAGCACTGCTATAATAAAGGGTGGTCATACACTGTCCAGGGCCTGGCCCTTCAGGAGGTTGTTTTTTGGAGAGTGTTACTTGCTCCCTGTTTTTGTGACTTTGGTTATTTAATTTCTCTAATCATAGTGATGTTTTGGATGCTCCACGAAGTGCGTTTTGATTTGTTCCTGGAAGTAGCCCTAGAAAGGAAAACAAACAGAGAAACAAACAGGAAACAAAGAAATGCCAACATACATACAAATAAAACAAACCAACAAACAAATGGACAACACACACACACACACACACACACACACACAAATAAGCAAACAAACAAAAACAGTCCAAAAGCAAAAAATAAATCCAAAGAACCTAGAAACGCCAGCTACAAGTAAAGAACAGGGTGGAGGCAGTGCTGATGGAAGAGCACATACAAAGAGAGAAATGACAGGGGCGGGGAAAAAGAGGAAATAAACATTGATTGGTTAGAGAAACTAAATGGCTTAATACAGAGAGAAAGAAAGGAAAATAAAGAAGGAGGAAAAAAATGAAGATAAAGTTACCCAGAGAGAGAAACTATATGGCTTGATTATCCCAGAGAGAGAGAAAGGAAAGTACAGAAGGAGATGTAGAACAGTTGTCACACGAATGGATTAAATATATGTGCTTAAACAAACCAACAACCAGAGGAGGGAAGAGAAAGGAAGTGAGAATATATATAAATAACAAGAATTGTCCTGGATTGAATCCAGGCTACACAGCATCACTGGTCTGGATGATGGAGTTGTCTGGTTGCACAGCATCTATCAGGCTCCAGCAGATACACAGTTACCCAGCACAGAGAGGAGTGGTTTGGTGTAGGTTGGTCCCACTATGGACCTTGGGACTGATCCCTGAGGCTCCACCTTGTGTGTGCGGGGAATGGTGATCCCCCAGTCTCTTCTCCACAGACCCAGCAGACTCCATTTGCGTTGTACTCCCTGTGCTGTGGGTGCAGACAGGGCAGTCCTTCTTGCTCCACCAACTCCCATGGCCTGGCACTTGTCTAGGATTCAAAGTCCCACTCCGTGCGCTCTGGCACTGGGGAAGCACCTCTCTGTGTGGCTCAATATGTGGCCCTGGCTGGCTTTGTCTGTGCCACCGCACTTCAGAGAGGACCACCTTTTCCTGCTGCAGACTGCGTGGCTGACTTCGCCGATGAGCCTGGGGTTGGCAGATGCAGTCAGGCTTTGTCTTTTCCCACAGCACTCCAAGGAGGGGACCACTTTCTCCTACTGCAGACTGTGTCCCTGTTCTACCACTGAACCCAGGGCTGGCTCTCCTCCCCAAGTGCACGAACAGGGAGAAGGCCACAGTCTGATGAAAGCCCCACAGTTAAAGATAGCATACCTCTCTCTCCCAGACCAAGGTTTTCTTTTCTCCAGATACAGTCCTACAGTTCCCCAGCCACTCTTTCTCATCCCTTTGTCTTTCCACAGAAGGGGATCCCTCCCCTCCTTGCCTCTGTGGCTGGTTTTGTCACCCCCAGTTTGCTATCACCCCCCTATGGTTTCTCAAGTTGTCTTGTTTTCTTCCTAGTAGATTCAGTCTCTTTTCCTCCCAGACTCTTGGGGTTCAAAGTCCTTTGACCTCAGCATTTCTTTGTTTGAGAGATGCAGGAAGTATGGATCTTCCTACTTCTCCCCCATCAAAAGACTCTTCCCCATTGGTTAGTCTTGTCTGCTTCATTGAAGATAAGTTGACCATACATTCATTTGTGGGTCCATTTCTGGGTTCTCTATTCCATTAATCTATATGTCTGGTTTTATGCCAGTACCATACTTTTTTTAAAAAAAAATTTGAATCCCAGTTAGCTAACATATAGTGAGATGTTTTCAGGAATAGAATTTATATAGCACCCAGTGCTCAAACCAAAAAGTGTCCTTCTTAATGCCCCTTGCCCATTTAGCCCATCCTCCCACTGAACACCCTGCCAGCAACCCTCACTTTGTTCTCTGTATTTAAGAGTCTCTTATGGGTTGTCTTCCTCTCTGTTTTTATAATTATTTTGCTTCTCTTCCCTCATGTTCATCTGTTTTGTATCTTAAATACATCCATACTCCATCTGAGTGGAATGAAGTCATATGATATTTGTCTTTCTCTTACCGACTTATTTCACTTAGCATAATGCACTCTAGTTCCATTAACATTGTTGCAAATGGCAAGATTTCATTCTTTTTGATTGCCAAGTCGTATTCCGTTGTATATATATACCACATCTTCTTTATCCATTCGTCAGTCAGTGGAAATTATGGCTCTTTCCATACTGTGGTTATTGTTGATCGTGCTTCTATAAACAGTGGGGTGCAAGTGACCCTTCAAATCAGCACTCCTGTATGCTTTGAATAAATGCCTAGTAGTGCAATTGTTGGGTCGTTGGGTAGTTCTATTACTAGTCTTTTGAGGTGCCTCCATACTGTTTTCCAGAGTGGCTGCACCAGTTTGCATTCCCACCAGCATTGTGAAAGGGTTCCTCTTTTCCACATCCTCACCAACATCAGTTGTTGCCTGAGTTGTTAATGTTAGCCATTCTGACAGGTGTGAGGTAGTATCTCAGTGTGGTTTTGATTTGTATTTCTCTGATGATGAGTGATGTTGAGCATTTTTTCCTGTGTCTATTGGACATCTGGATGTCTTCTTTGGAAAAGTGTTTATTCATGTCTTTTGTCCCTTTCTTCACTGGATTATTTGTTTTTTGGGTGTTGAGTTTGGTAATTTCTCTCTAGATTTTGGATACTAACCCTTTATCTGATATGTCATTTGCAAATATCTTCTCCCATTCCGTCAATTGCCTTTTACTTTTTTTTTAAATATATGAAATTTATTGTCAAATTGGTTTCCATACAACACCCAGTGCTCATCCCAAAAGGTGCCCTCCTCAATACCCATCACCCACCCTCCCCTCCCTCCCACCCCCCCTCAACCCTCAGTTTGTTCTCAGTTTTTAACAGTCTCTTATGTTTTGGCTCTCTCCCACTCTAACCTCTTTTTTTTTTTTCCTTCCCTTCCCCCATGGGTTTCTGTTAAGTTTCTCAGGATCCACATAAGAGTGAAACCATATGGTATCTGTCTTTCTCTGTATGGCTTATTTCATTTAGCATCACACTCTCCAGTTCCATCCACGTTGCTACAAAAGGCCATATTTCATTCTTTCTCATTGTCACGTAGTATTCCATTGTGTATATAAACCACAATTTCTTTATCCATTCATCAGTTGATGGACATTTAGGCTCTTTCCATAATTTGGCTATTGTTGAGAGTGCTGTTATAAACATTGGGGTACAAGTGCCCCTATGCATCAGTACTCCTATATCCCTTGGATAAATTCCTAGCAGTGCTATTGCTGGCTCATAGGGTAGGTCTATTTTTAATTTTCTTTTTTTTTTTTTTAAATTTTTTTTTCAACGTTTTTTATTTATTTTTGGGACAGAGAGAGACAGAGCATGAACGGGGGAGGGGCAGAGAGAGGGAGACACAGAATCGGAAACAGGCTCCAGGCTCCGAGCCATCAGCCCAGAGCCTGACGCGGGGCTCGAACTCACAGACCGCGAGATCGTGACCTGGTTGAAGTCGGACGCTTAACCGACTGCGCCACTCAGGCGCCCCTATTTTTAATTTTCTGAGGAACCTCCACACTGCTTTCCAGAGCGGCTGCACCAATTTGCATTCCCACCAACAGTGCAAGAGGGTTCCCGTTTCTCCACATCCTCTCCAGCATCTATAGTCTCCTGATGTGTTCATTTTGGCCACTCTGACTGGTGTGAGGTGATATCTGAGTGTGGTTTTGATTTGTATTTCCCTGATAAGGAGCGACGCTGAACATCTTTTCATGTGCCTGTTGGCCATCCAGATGTCTTCTTTTTTTTTTTTTTTTTTTTTTTAGGAGTTGGGCATTTCTAGTGCTTTTATTTATTTATTTATTTATTTTTTTAAATTTTTTAATATATGAAATTTACTGTCAAATTGGTTTCCATATAACACCCAGTGCTCATCCAAAAAGGTGCCCTCCTCAATACCCATCACCCACCCTGCCCTCCCTCCCACCCCCCATCAACCCTCAGTTTGTTCTCAGTTTTTAACAGTCTCTTATGCTTTGGCTCTCTCCCACTCTAACCTCTTTTTTTTTTTCCTTCCCCTCCCCCATGGGTTTCTGTTACGTTTCTCAGGATCCACATAAGAGTGAAACCATATGGTATCTGTCTTTCTCTGTATGGCTTATTTCATTTAGCATCACACTCTCCAGTTCCATCCACGTTGCTACAAAAGGCCATATTTCATTTTTTCTCATTGCCACGTAGTATTCCATTGTGTATATAAACCACAATTTCTTTATCCATTCATCAGTTGATGGACATTTAGGCTCTTTCCATAATTTGGCTATTGTTGAGAGTGTTGTTATAAACATTGGGGTACAAGTGCCCCTATGCATCAGTACTCCTGTATCCCTTGGGTAAATTCCTAGCAGTGCTATTGCTGGCTCATAGGGTAGGTCTATTTTTAATTTTCTGAGGAACCTCCACACTGCTTTCCAGAGCGGCTGCACCAATTTGCATTCCCACCAACAGTGCAAGAGGGTTCCCGTTTCTCCACATCCTCTCCAGCATCTATAGTCTCCTGATGTGTTCATTTTGGCCACTCTGACTGGTGTGAGGTGATATCTGAGTGTGGTTTTGATTTGTATTTCCCTGATGAGGAGCGACGTTGAACATCTTTTCATGTGCCTGTTGGCCATCTGGATGTCTTCTTTAGAGAAGTGTCTATTCATGTTTTCTGCCCATTTCTTCACTGGGTTATTTGTTTTTCGGGTGTGGAGTTTGATGAGCTCTTTATAGATTTTGGATACTAGCCCTTTGTCCGATATGTCATTTGCAAATATCTTTTCCCATTCTGTTGGTTGCCTTTTAGTTTTGTTGGTTGTTTCCTTTGCTGTGCAGAAGCTTTTTATCTTCATAAGGTCCCAGTAATTCACTTTTGGTTTTAATTCCCTTGCCTTTGGGGATGTGTCGAGTAAGAGATTGCTACGGCTGAGGTCAGAGAGGTCTTTTCCTGCTTTCTCCTCTAAGGTTTTGATGGTTTCCTGTCTCACGTTCAGGTCCTTTATCCATTTTGAGTTTATTTTTGTGAATGGTGTGAGAAAGTGGTCTAGTTTCAACCTTCTGCATGTTGCTGTCCAGTTCTCCCAGCACCATTTGTTAAAGAGACTGTCTTTTTTCCATTGGATGTTCTTTCCTGCTTTGTCAAAGATGAGTTGGCCATACGTTTGTGGGTCTAGTTCTGGGGTTTCTATTCTATTCCATTGGTCTATGTGTCTGTTTTTGTGCCAATTTGCCTTTTACTTTTGCTGATTGTTTTACAAATATTGACCAGCCCTGAAACCCAGGAATGAGTCCCCCTTAACCATGGTGAATAATTCTTTTAAGGTATTGTTGAATTAGATTTGCTGGTATCTTGTTGAGAATTTTTCCATCCCAGTTCATCAGGGATATTGGCCTACACTTCTTTTTAGTGGCATCTTTGTCTGATTTTTGGATCAAGGTTATGCTGCCTTCACAGAATGAATTTAGAAGCTTTTCTTCCATTACTATTTTTTGGAACAGTTTAAAGAGAATAGGTTTTAACTCTTCTTTAAATGTCTGGTAGAATTCCTCAGGGAAGCCATCTGGCCAAGGACTTTTATTTGTTGGGAGACTTTTGATAATCAATTCAATTTCTTTGCTGGCTGTGGGCCTGTTCAAATTTCTGATTTCTTACTGCTTGAGTTTTGGTAGTGTGTGTGTATCTAGGAAATTGTCCATTTCATCCAAATTGTCCAGTTGGCTGGCATATAATTCTTTTATAATATTATCTTATAATTGTTTGCATTTCTGCGGTGTTGGTTGTGATCTCTCTTGTTCAGGATTTTATCTGCTTGCATCCTTTCTCTATTCTTTTTGAGAAGTCTGGCTAGGGCTCCATCAATTTTCTTTATTCTTTCAAAGATCCAACTCTTTTTTTTAAATGTTTATTTATTTTTAAGACAGAGAGAGACAGAGCATGAATGGGGGAGGGTCAGAGAGAGAGAGGGAGACACAGAATCGGAAACAGACTCCAGGCTCTGAGCTGTCAGCACAGAGCCTGACGCGGGGCTTGAACTCATGAACTGCGAGATCATGACCCGAGCCGAAGTCGGACGCTTAACCGACTGAGCCATCCAGGCACCCCAAAGATCCAACTCTTAACTTCATTAATCTGTTCCACTGAGTTTTTTTGTGTGTGTGTCTATACCATTTATTTTTGCTCCAGTCTTTCTTATTTCCCTTCTTCAGCTGACTTTGGGCTTTATTTGCTGCTCACTTTCTAGCTCCCTTAGGTGTAAGGTTAGGTTGTCTATTTGGGACCTTTCTCATTTCTTGAGATAAGTCTGAATTGTGATATACTTTCCTCTTAGGACTGCCTTTGCTACATCTCAGTGGGTTTGGACTGTTGTGTATTCATCTTTATTTGCTTCTATATATTTTTGAATTTATTCTTTAGTTTCCTGATTAACCCATTCATTCTTTAAAAGGATGTTCTTGACCCTCCATGTGTTTGAGGGCTTTCCAATTTTTTTCTTGTAGTTGATTTCAAGTTTCATAGCGTTGTAATCTGAAAATATGTATGGTGTGATCTCAGTCTTTTTGTACATGTTCAAAACTGATTTGTGACCCAGTTTGTGATCTATTCTGGAGAATGTTCCATGTGCACGCGGGAAGAATGTGTATTCTGCTGCTTTAGGATGAAATGTTCTGATTATATCTGGTAAGTCCATCTAGTCCAGTGTGGTATTCATAGCAGTGGTTTCCTTGTTGATTTTCTGCTGAGATGATCTGTCAATTTCTGTAGGTGGAGTTTCAGAGTCTCCTACAATAACGGTATTATATCAATGAGTTTGCTTATGTTTGTACTTAAGTGATTTGTATATTGGGGCACTTCATGTTGGAGGCATAAATACTTACAATTGTTAGATCTTCTTGATGGATAGACCCCTTTATTATGATATAATGCCCTTCTTCATCTCTTGTTTTAAAATCTAGTTTGTCTGATATAAGTATGGCTACTCAAGCTTTCTTTTGACAACCATTAGCCTGATTGATGGTTTTCCATCCCCTAATTTTCAATCTGCAGGTATCTTCTGGCCTAAAATGAGTCTCCTGTAGGCAGCATGTAGATGGATTGGGGGGGGTTGTTTGTTTGTTTTATTCATTCTGATACCCTATGTCTTTTGATTGGGGTATTTAGTCCAGTTACATTCAGAGCGATTGTCGAAATATATGAATGTAGGGCAATTGTGTTACCTGCAGAGATGGTCTTTCTTTCTTTCTTCTTTCTTTTTTTTTTTTTTTTAGATGATGTTTCTGGTGATGTTCTCTGTTTCTTTGTAGTCTTTGGTGCTTTCCACTCACAGAGTCTCCCTTAGAATTTCTTGCAGGGCTGATTTAATAATCACAAACTCCTTTAGTTTCTGTTTGTCTGGGAAAGTCTTTATCTCTCCTATTCTGAATGACAGTCTTCTTGGATAAAGGACTGTTGGCTGTATATTTTTCCTATTCATCACAATGAATATTTCCTGCCACTCTCTTCTGGCCTGCCAAGCTTCACTAGACAGGTCTGCTACTAATCTTAAGTGTCTACCCTTGTAGTTTAAGGACATTTTGTCCCTAGGTGCTTTCAGAATTCCCTTATTATCCTTGTATTTTGCAAGTCTTGCTATGATATGTCATGGTGTTTACCTCTTTGTGTTGATTTTGAAGGGAGTTCTCTGTCCCTCTTGGACTTGGATGCCTGTTTCCTTCCCCAGATTAGGGAAATTCTCAGCAATAATTTGTTCAAATAAACCTTCTGCCCCTTTTTCTGGCTCTTCTTTTTCTGAGACTCGTATGATATGGATATTGTTTCATTTCATGGAATCAATTAATTCTCTAATGTCTCCTCATGATCTAGTAATTTCCTTTCTCTTTTTTATCTTAATTTTCCCCATAATTTTTTCTATTTCACCTATTCTCTCTTCTGCTTCTTCAATACTTGCTGTCACTGTATCTAGTGACATCTTAAGTATAGCATTTTTAAATTCATCCTGACTAGTTCTTTGGTCTTTGATCTCTACTGCAAGTATTTCTCTGATGTCTTCTATGCTTTTTTCAAGTCCAGCTAGTAATCTTCTGACTTTTGTTCTAAATTCTTGTTCCTATATATTATTTACATCTCTGTTGAGCTTGTCTCTGGCTGTGTTTTCTTCTTAACCCTTTTCTTTGGGGGGCGGAGAATTCCTAAGTCATGTAATTTTGGCTAGGTTTCTGCCTTTTGAATGTTTTGAAAGCTTGTTATGTGTCCTGCACCTGAGAGTACTACTATATGAAAATGGGATCATACACTGTCCAGGGCTTGGCACTCCAGGAAGTGTTTCTGGTGTATGTTGTGGGCACTCTGCTGCTACATTTTGTCGGCCTGTCCCACTGGTCAGTCCTCTGTAGAGTTCCTCCTTGCTTGCAGTGGTGGAGTGTTTGGACCTTTAACTAGGTGTGCTTTGGTTTATTTGCTGAGGTATCCATGGGAAAAAATGTGGGGAGCCTGATCCCAAAAATTATGAAAAGGAAAAGGGGAGAAAAGAAAATGAAACAGAGAATAAAAAAAAAACTATAAGGCTGATTCCAATGAAAGAGAAAGAGGAAAAAAAGAAGAAAAATTGCAGAAGAAAAGAGAAAAGAAGGAAAAAGAATAGAGTAAAAAAGGCTTATTAAAACAAATATGTATTCATATATATATATGTAATAAAAAGGACAGAATATAAATCATAAACTATGAGACTGATTCCAAAAGAAAAATAAGAAGAGGGAAGAAAAAAGGAAAAAAGAAAAAGAGAGTTGTCTATTGGTTCCTGGGGGTGGTGCCTGTGCTGATCTGGAGGAGAGGCCAGCTGCATTGGGTCAGTGAGTCTTGCTCCAGTAAAGAAGCAGTTGCCAGGCCCAGAGGGGCGGGGTTAAGTGTAAGCATGTCCCACCACCATTGAGGCCTGCTGTGCTGCTCTGCAATTCCCACTGTGTTGGTGTTTTTGGGGGACATGGCATTGCCCCAATATGTCTTCCCTGGACTGGGGATCTCAACCCAAGCTCTTCAGGCTCCCTTCACGGAATAGCGAGGGCAGTCAGCTTGCCCTGCACCATAATTCTCCACTTCTCCTTGGCGCTCGGCTAGGATTCAAAACCTGAAGTCTTAAAGAACCCAGCCGAGCAGAGATCCGCTCCCCTCCTCTGGACTAGATAGAGCCTCTCCACCCTGCTGATGAAAGGCCTTTGGTAGGCACCTGTAGGGTCTTTTGTCCTTGGGGAGGCAAAAACCCCTGTTCACAAAGTACTCCAGGAAGGGGACTCTTCTCTCCCAGTGCACCCTGGAGGTAGATACATCATGCTATGCACTCCAGGGCCAGATTTCTCCTCCCCATTAGTGAGTGCCACAGCTTCACTCCAGAGAAAGTCACACACTTGCAAACACTCAGAGTTTCAGCTCCAAAGGCTGTTTGAAAAAAATAACTGGTACTCTCAGTACTTCCCACTCCCCAGTCTGTGGTCCAGAGAGATTTTCCTCTTATGTGAACTCAATGCCGCAGTTTCACGACCCCTCTCTCTTTCTCTCTCTTTTGTCTCTCCACAGAAAGTACTCCCTCTCTTCCATAGCTCAGCCACTTTATCTTCCCCAACTCACCTCAATTGTGTGAAGCTGTCTCCCTCCAACTGTGGAGATCCTTCAGCCACTCACCAGATCTATTTCCTGGATGTTTCAAGGGAATGCTTTCCTTACACAATCCTGGTGTGCCACACTCTCCCCTTTCTCTTTCTCTGTCCTCTTTCTGCAAAGACAGTTCCCTACCCTCTGTGGCTTTCCCCTCCCCCAGTTCACCCCTCCGCAATGTGTACCTGCCGAGTTTTGTGGCTCCAGTTAGGCAGATTGTTGTGTTAATCCTCAGATGAATTTCCTAGGTGTTCCAAAAATGGTTTGGTGCTGATCTAGCTGTGTTTCATGGATGAGACAAGCTCAGGATCTCCATGCTGCTCTGCTATCTTAAGTCCTCTCTTGGTAGTCTCATTTTCCACATATGACACCCAGTGCTCATCCCCAAAAGTGCCCTTTTTAATGCCTGTCACCCATTTAACCCACCCCACGTTCCAGCAAATCCCAGTTTGTTCTCTGTATTTAAGAGTCTCTTATGGTTTTCCTACCTCACTGTTTTTATCTTATTTTTCCTTCCCTTCCTCTATGTTCATCTGTTAAGTTTCTTGAATTCCACACATGAGTGAAATTATATGATATTTTTCACTGACAGACTTATTTCGCTTAGCATAATACACTCCAGTTCCATCCACGTTGTTGCAAATGGCAAGATTTCATTCTTTTTCATCACCAAGTAGTATTCCATTGTGTGTGTGTGTGTGTGTGTGTGTGTGTGTGTGTGTGTATC
The DNA here is from genome assembly GCF_028018385.1 of Neofelis nebulosa. Lineage (NCBI taxonomy): Eukaryota > Metazoa > Chordata > Mammalia > Carnivora > Felidae > Neofelis > Neofelis nebulosa. The sequence goes on from NC_080800.1 coordinate 48,946,581, forward strand.
ACATTTCTTAATCCATTCATCAGGTGATGGACATTTGGGCTCTTTCCATACACTAGCTATTGTTGATTGCACTGCTATAAACATTGGGTTGCATGTGACATTTCGAATCAGCATTTTTGTGTCCTGTAAATAAATTCCTAGTAGTTCAAATGTTGGGTCATAAGGTAGTTTTATTTTTAGCTTTTTGAGGAACCCCCATACTCTTTTCCAGATGGTTGCACCAGTATGCATTCCCACCAACAGCGCAAAAGGGTTCCCCTTTCACCACATGCTTGCCAACATCTGCTGTTTCCTGAGTTGTTAATTTTAGCCACTCTGACTGGTGTGAGGTGGTATCTCATTGTGATTTTCATTTGTATTTCCCTGATGATGAGTGATGTTGAGCATCTTTTCATGTGTCTGTTCATCATCTGGATGTTTTCTTTGGAAAAGTGTCTATTCATGTCCTCTGCTTATTTCTTCACTGGCTTACTTGTTTTTTAGGTGTTGCGTGTGAAAAGTTCTTTATAGAGTTTTGGATACTAACCCTTTTTCTGATATGTCATTTGCAAATATCTTCTCCCATTCCATCAGTTGCCCGTTAGTTTTGTTGATTGTTTCCTTTGTGATGCAGAAACTTTTTATCTTGATGAGGTCCCAATAGTTCATTTATGCTTTTCTTTCCCTTGCCTCCAGAGACATGTCTAGAAAGAAGTTGCTGCAGCTGAGGTCTAAGAAGTCACTGCCTGTTTTTACCTGTAGGGTTTCATTGCTTTCCTGTCTCATATTTAGGTCTTCCATCCATTTTGAATTTGCTTTTGTGTATGGTTTAAGAAAGTGGTCCAGTTTCATTCTTCTGCAGGTTGGTGTCCAGTTCTCCCAGCACCATTTGCTGCAGAAACTGTCTTTTTTCCATTGGATACTCTTTCCTGCTTTGTTGAAAATTAGTCGGCCATACGATTGTGGGTCCATTTCTGGGTTCTCTATTCTATTCCATTGATATATGAGTCTGTTTTTTGTGCCAGTACCATACTGTCTTGATGATTACAGTTTTGTAATACAGGTTACAATCTGGGGTTGTGATACCTCAAGTTTTGGTTTTCTTTTTCAACATTAGTTTGGCTATTTGGGGTCTTTTGTAGTTCCATACAAATTTTAGGGTTGTTTGTTCTAGCTCTGGGAAGAATGCTGGTGTTTTTATTTTTGATAGGGATTGCACTGAATGCATAGATTGCTTTGGGTAGTATAGACATTTTAACAATATTTGTTCTTCCAATCCATGAGCATGGAGTGTTTTTCCATTTCTTTGTGTCATCTTCAATTCCTTTCATAAGGTTTATATAGTTTTCAACATACAGATTTTTTACCTCTTTGGTTAGGTTTATTCCTAGGTATCTTATGGTTTTTAGTGTAATTGTACATGGGATCGATTCCTTGATGTCTCTGTGTTGCTTCATACTGGCGTATAGAAATACTACTGGGGCACCTGTGTGGCTCAGTCGGTTGTTACGTGTCTGACATCAGCTCAGGTCATAATCTCATGGTTCATGGGTTCGAGCCCTATGTTGGGCTTTGTGTTGACAGCTCAGAGCCTGGAGCCCACTTCGGATTCTGTGTCCTTCTGTGTCTTCCCCTCTTCCTGCTTGTGCTCTGTCTCTCTCATAAATAAATAAACATTAAAAAGTTAAATATAAAGAAATGCTACTGATTTCTGTACATTGATTTTGTATCCTGCAACTTTGCTGATTTCATGTATAATCTCTAGCAGTTGTTTGGTGGAGTCTTTCAGGTTTTCCATGTAGAATATCATGTCATCTGTGAAAAGTGAAATTTTGACTTCTTCCTAGCCAATTTGGATGCCTTTTTTTCGTTTTGTTGTCTGACTGCTGAGGCTGGGGCTTCCAACACTGTGTTGAAAAACAGTGGTGAGGGTGGAAATCCCTGTCGTGTTCCTGATCTCATGGGGAAAGCTCTCAGTTTTTCCCCATTGAGGATGATATTACCGGTGGGCCTTTCATATATGGCTTTTATGATGTTAAGGTATGTTCCTTCTACCCTACCCTCTTGAGAGTTTTTGTCAAGAAAAGGTACTGTATTTTGTCAAATGTTTTTTCTGCACCTATTGATAGGATCATAGAGTTCTCATCCTTTATTCTATTAATGTGATGTTCCACATTGATGGATTTGCAAATTTCAACCAACATTGCAATGAATCCCACCAGATCATGGTGAATAATTCTCTTAATGTACTATTGAATTCGATTTGCTAGTATCTTGTTGAGAATTTTTCCATCCAGTTTCATTAGGGGTATTGGCCTGTAATTCTCCTTTTCAGTGGAGTCTTTGTCAGGTTTTGCAATCAAGGTAATGCTGGCTTCATAGAATGAGTTTGTAAGTTTTCCTTCTATTTCTATTTTTTGGTACAGTTTGGGAAGACCAGGCATTACCTCTGCTTTGAACATATGGTAGAATTTCCCTGGGAAGCCATCTGTCCCAGGACTCTTATTTGTTGGGTGAGTTTTGTCAACCAATTTAATTTCTTTGACGGTTATGGGTCTGTTCAAATTTTCTATTTCTTCCTGTTAGACTTGGTAGTGTGTGAGTGTCTAGGAATTTGTCAATTTCTTCCAGATTGTCAAGTTTGTTGGCATCTACTTTTTCACAGTATTCTCTTGTAACTGTTTGCATTTCTGTGGTGTTGGCTGTGATCTCTTCTTTTTCATTTGTGATTTTATCTTTTTGGGTCCACTTTCTTTTCTTTTTTTTTATTTATTTTTTATTTTTTTTATTTTTTATTTTTAATTTTTTTAATTTTTTTATTTTTTAATATATGAAATTTACTGTCAAATTGGTTTCCATACAACACCCAGTGCTCATCCCAAAAGGTGCCCTCAATACCCATCACCCACCCTGCCCTCCCTCCCACCCCCCATCAACCCTCAGTTTGTTCTCAGTTTTTAACAGTCTCTTATGCTTTGGCTCTCTCCCACTCTAACCTCTTTTTTTTTTCCCTTCCCGTCCCCCATGGGTTTCTGTTACGTTTCTCAGGATCCACATAAGAGTGAAACCATATGGTATCTGTCTTTCTCTGTATGGCTTATTTCACTTAGCATCACACTCTCCAGTTCCATCCACGCTGCTACAAAACGCCATATTTCATTTTTTCTCATTGCCACGTAGTATTCCATTGTGTATATAAACCACAATTTCTTTATCCATTCATCAGTTGATGGACATTTAGGCTCTTTCCATAATTTGGCTATTGTTGAGAGTGCTGCTATAAACATTGGGGTACAAGTGCCCCTATGCATCAGTACTCCTGTATCCCTTGGATAAATTCCTGGCAGTGCTATTGCTGGGTCATAGGGTAGGTCTATTTTTAATTTTCTGAGGAACCTCCACACTGCTTTCCAGAGCGGCTGCACCAATTTGCATTCCCACCAACAGTGCAAGAGGGTTCCCGTCTCTCCACATCCTCTCCAGCATCTATAGTCTCCTGATTTGTTCATTTTGGCCACTCTGACTGGCGTGAGGTGGTATCTGAGTGTGGTTTTGATTTGTATTTCCCTGATGAGGAGCGACGTTGAACATCTTTTCATGTGCCTGTTGGCCATCTGGATGTCTTCTTTAGAGAAGTGTCTATTCATGTTTTCTGCCCATTTCTTCACTGGGTTATTTGTTTTTCGGGTGTGGAGTTTGGTGAGCTCTTTATAGATTTTGGATACTAGCCCTTTGTCCGATGTGTCATTTGCAAATATCTTTTCCCATTCCGTTGGTTGCCTTTTAGTTTTGTTGGTTGTTTCCTTTGCTGTGCAGAAGCTTTTTATCTTCATAAGGTCCCAGTAATTCACTTTTGGTTTTAATTCCCTTGCCTTTGGGGATGTGTCGAGTAAGAGATTGCTACGGCTGAGGTCAGAGAGGTCTTTTCCTGCTTTCTCCTCTAAGGTTTTGATGGTTTCCTGTCTCACGTTCAGGTCCTTTATCCATTTTGAGTTTATTTTTGTGAATGGTGTGAGAAAGTGGTCTAGTTTCAACCTTCTGCATGTTGCTGTCCAGTTCTCCCAGCACCATTTGTTAAAGAGACTGTCTTTTTTCCATTGGATGTTCTTTCCTGCTTTGTCAAAGATGAGTTGGCCATACGTTTGTGGGTCTAGTTCTGGGGTTTCTATTCGATTCCATTGGTCTATGTGTCTGTTTTTATGCCAATACCATGCTGTCTTGATGATGACAGCTTTGTAGTAGAGGCTAAAGTCTGGGATTGTGATGCCTCCTGCTTTGGTCTTCTTCTTCAAAATTACTTTGGCTATTCGGGGCCTTTTGTGGTTCCATATGAATTTTAGGATTGCTTGTTCTAGTTTCAAGAAGAATGCTGGTGCAATTTGGATTGGGATTGCATTGAATGTGTAGATAGCTTTGGGTAGTATTGACATTTTGACAATATTTATTCTTCCAATCCATGAGCAGGGAATGTCTTTCCATTTCTTTATATCTTCTTCAATTACCTGCATAAACTTTCTATAGTTTTCAGCATACAGATCTTTTACATCTTTGGTTAGATTTATTCCTAGGTATTTTATGCTTCTTGGTGCAATTGTGAATGGGATCAGTTTCTTTATTTGTCTTTCTGTTGCTTCATTGTGAGTGTATAAGAATGCAACTGATTTCTGTACATTGATTTTGTATCCTGCAACTTTGCTGAATTCATGTATCAGTTCTAGCAGACTTTTGGTGGAGTCTATCGGATTTTCCATGTATAATATCATGTCATCTGCAAAAAGCGAAAGCTTGACTTCATCTTTGCCAATTTTGATGCCTTTGATTTCCTTTTGTTGTCTGATTGCTGATGCTAGAACTTCCAGCACTATATTAAACAACAGCGGTGAGAGTGGGCATCCCTGTCGTGTTCCTGATCTCAGGGAAAAAGCTCTCAGTTTTTCCCATTGAGGATGATGTTAGCTGTGGGCTTTTCATAAATGGCTTTTATGATCTTTAAGTATGTTCCTTCTATCCCGACTTTCTCAAGGGTTTTTATTAAGAAAGGGTGCTGGATTTTGTCAAAGGCCTTTTCTGCATCGATTGACAGGATCATATGGTTCTTCTCTTTTTTTTTGTTAATGTGATGTATCACGTTGATCGATTTGCGAATGTTGAACCAGCCCTGCATCCCAGGAATGAATCCCACTTGATCATGGTGAATCATTCTTTTTATATGCTGTTGAATTCGATTTGCTAGTATCTTATTGAGAATTTTTGCATCCATATTCATCAGGGATATTGCCCTGTAGTTCTCTTTTTTTACTGGGTCTCTGTCTGGTTTAGGAATCAAAGTAATACTGGCTTCCTAGAATGAGTCTGGAAGTTTTCCTTCCCTTTCTATTTCTTGGAATAGCTTGAGAAGGATAGGTATTATCTCTGCTTTAAACGTCTGGTAGAACTCCCCTGGGAAGCCATCTGGTCCTGGACTCTTATTTGTTGGGAGATTTTTGATAACCGATTCAATTTCTTCGCTGGTTATGGGTCTGTTCAAGCTTTCTATTTCCTCCTGATTGAGTTTTGGAAGAGTGTGGGTGTTTAGGAATTTGTCCATTTCTTCCAGGTTGTCCAATTTGTTGGCATATAATTTTTCATAGTATTCCCTGATAATTGTTTGTATCTCTGAGGGATTGGTTGTCATAATTCCATTTTCATTCATGATTTTATCTATTTGGGTCATCTCCCTTTTCTTTTTGAGAAGCCTGGCTAGAGGTTTGTCAATTTTGTTTATTTTTTCAAAAAACCAACTCTTGGTTTCGTTGATCTGCTCTACAGTTTTTTTAGATTCTATATTGTTTATTTCTGCTCTGATCTTTATGATTTCTCTTCTTCTGCTGGGTTTAGGCTGCCTTTGCTGTTCTGCTTCTATTTCCTTTAGGTGTGCTGTTAGATTTTGTATTTGGGATTTTTCTTGTTTCTTGAGATAGGCCTGGATTGCAATGTATTTTCCTCTCAGGACTGCCTTCGCTGCGTCCCAAAGCGTTTGGATTGTTGTATTTTCATTTTCGTTTGTTTCCATATATTTTTTAATTTCTTCTCTAATTGCCTGGTTGACCCACTCATTCGTTAGTAGGGTGTTCTTTAACCTCCATGCTTTTGGAGGTTTTCCAGACTTTTTCCTGTGGTTGATTTCAAGCTTCATAGCATTGTGGTCTGAAAGTATGCATGGTATAATTTCAATTCTTGTGAACTTATGAAGGGCTGTTTTGTGACCCAGTATATGATCTATCTTGGAGAATGTTCCATGTGCACTCGAGAAGAAAGTATATTCTGTTGCTTTGGGATGCAGAGTTCTAAATATATCTGTCAAGTCCATCTGATCCAATGTATCATTCAGGGCCCTTGTTTCTTTATTGACTGTGTGTCTAGATGATCTATCCATTTCTGTAAGTGGGGTGTTAAAGTCCCCTGCAATGACCACATTCTTATCAATAAGGTTGCTTATGTTTATCAGTAACTGTTTTATATATCTAGGGGCTCCGGTATTTGGCGCATAGACATTTATAATTGTTAGCTCTTCCTGATGGATAGACCCTGTAATTATTATATAATGCCCTTCTTCATCTCTTGTTACAGCCTTTAATTTAAAGTCTAGTTTGTCTGATATAAATATGGCTACTCCAGCTTTCTTTTGGCTTCCAGTAGCATGATAAATAGTTCTCTATCCCCTCACTCTCAATCTAAAGGTGTCCTCAGATCTAAAATGAGTCTCTTGTAGACAGCAAATAGATGGGTCTTGTTTTTTTTATCCATTCTGATACCCTGTGTCTTTTGGTTGGCGCATTTAATCCATTTACATTCAGTGTTATTATAGAAAGATACGGGTTTAGAGTCATTGTGATGTCTGTATGTTTTATGCTTGTAGTGATGTCTCTGGTACTTTGTCTCACAGGATCCCCCTTAGGATCTCTTGTAGGGCTGGTTTCGTGGTGACAAATTCCTTCAGTTTTTGTTTGTTTGGGAAGACCTTTATCTCTTCTTCTATTCTAAATGACAGACTTGCTGGATAAAGGATTCTCGGCTGCATATTTTTTCTGTTTAGCACACTGAAGATATCGTGCCAAGCCTTTCTGGCCTGCCAAGTTTCAAAGGAGAGATCAGTCACGAGTCTTATAGGTCTCCCTTTATATGTGAGGGCACGTGTATCCCTTGCTGCTTTCAGAATTTTCTCTTTATCCTTGTATTTTGCCAGTTTCACCATGATATGTCGTGCAGAAGATCGATTCAAGTTACGTCTGAAGGGAGTTCTCTGTGCCTCTTGGATTTCACTGCCTTTTTCCTTCCCCAGTTCAGGGAAGTTCTCAGCTATAATTTCTTCAAGTACCCCTTCAGCACCTTTCCCTCTCTCTTCCTCCTCTGGGATACGAATTATGCGTATATTATTTCTTTTTAGTGTATCACTTAGTTCTCTAATTTTCCCCTCATACTCCTGGATTTTTTTATCTCTCTTTCTTTCAGCTTCCTCTTTCTCCATAACTTTATCTTCTAGTTCACCTATTCTCTCCTCTGCCTCTTCAATCTGAGCCGTCGTGGTTTCCATTTTGTTTTGCATTTCGTCTAAAGCGTTTTTCAGCTCCTCGTGACTGTTCCTTAGTCCCTTAATCTCGGTGGCAAGAGATTCTCTGCTGTCCTGTATACTGTTTTCAAGCCCAGCGATTAATTTTGTGACTATTATTCTAAATTCACTTTCTGTTATATTATTTAAATCCTTTTTGATCAGTTCATTAGCTGTTGTTATTTCCTGGAGATTCTTCTGAGGGGAATTCTTCCGTTTGGTCATTTTGGATAGTCCCTGGAGTGGTGAGGACCCGTAGGGCACTTCCCCCGTGCTGTGGTGTATAACTGGAGTTGGTGGGCGGGGCCGCAGTCCGACCTGATGTCTGCCCCCAGCCCACCGCTGGGGCCACAGTCAGACTGGTGTGTGCCTTCTCTTCCCCTCTCCTAGGGGCGGGTTTCACTGTGGGGTGGTGTGGCCCGTCTGGTCTACTTGCACACTGCCAGGCTTGTGGTGCTGGGGAGCTGGCGTATTAGCTGGGGTGGGTAGGCAAGGTGCACGGGGGCGGGAGGGGCAGGCTTAGCTCGCTTCTCCTTAGGTGATCCACTTCAGGAGGGGCCCTGTGGCAGCGGGAGGGAGTCAGATCCACTGCCGGAGGTTTGGCTCCGCAGAAGCACAGAGTTGGGTGTTTGCGCGGAGCGAGCAAGTTCCCTGGCAGGAACTGGTTCTCTTTGGGATTTTGGCTGGGGGATGGGCGGGGGAGATGGCGCTGGCGAGCGCCTTTGTTCCCCGCCAAGCTGAGCTCTGCCGTCCGGGGGCTCAGCAGCTCTCCCTCCCTTTGTCCTCCAGCCTTCCCGCTTTCTGAGCAGAGCTGTTAACTTATGACCTCCCAGACGCTAAGTCGCGCTTGCTGTCGGAACACAGTCCGTCCGGCCCCTCTGCTTTTGCCAGCCCGACTCGGGGGCTCCGCTTGGCCAGCGAGCCGCCCCTCCGCCCCGGCTCCCTCCCGCCAGTCCGTGGAGCGCGCACCGCCTCGCCGCCCTTCCTACCCTCTTCCGTGGGCCTCTCGTTTGCGCTTGGCTCTGGAGACTCCGTTCTGCTAATCCTCTGGCGGTTTTCTGGGTTCTTTAGGCAGGTGTAGGTGGAATCTAAGTGATCAGCAGGACGCGCGGTGAGCCCAGCGTCCTCCTACGCCGCCATCTTCCGGAACTCCTCTCCACTTTCTTTTCTTTTTGAGAAGTCTGAGTAAGGGTTTATCAATTTTGTTTATTCTTTCAAAAACCAGCTCTTAGTTTCGTTGATGAGTTCTACTTTTTTTTTTTTTTGGATTCAATATCATTTATTTCTGCTGTAATCTTTATTATTTCCTTTCTTCTACTGGTTTTGGTCTTTGTTTGTTGCTCATTTTCTATGTCTTTTAGGTTTAAGGTTAGGTTGTGTATTTGGTACCGTTTTGCTTCTTGTGATAGGCCTGGATTTCAATGTATTTTCCTCTTAGGGCTGCCTTTGCTGCATCCTAAAGGGTTTGGATTGTTGTGTTTTCATTTCCATTTGCTTCCATTATTTTCTATTTATTCTTTAACTTCCTGGTTAACCCATTCATTCTTTAGTAGTATGTTCTTGAACCTCCATGTATTTGGGGTTTTTTCAAATTTTTTCTTGTGTTTGATTTCAGTTTTCATAGGAGTGTGATCTGAATATATGCATGGCATGATCAATCTTTTCCACCTGCTAAGGGCTCTTTTGTGACTCAGTATGTGATCTATTTTGGAGACTTTTTTATGTGAACTCAAGAAGAATGTGTATTCTGCTGCTTTAGGATGAAATGTTCTGAATATATCTGCTAAGTTTACCTGGTCCAATGTGTCATTCAGAGCCATTGTTTCCTTATTGATTTTCTGCCTAGATGATCTTTCCATTGCTGTAAGTGAAGTATGAAAGTCTCCTACAATTATGATGTTATTATCAATAAGTTTGCTTATGTTTGTGCTTAATTGATTTATATATTTGAGTCATAAATTGGGGGCATAAATATTTAAAATTGTTAGCTTTTCTTGATTGATAGACCCCTTAATTATGATATAGTGCCCTTCTTCATCTCATTTACAGTTTTGTTTTACAATCTTGTTTTATACACACACACACACACACACACACACACTATGCTTTTCTTTTGACCTCCATTAGCATGATAGATGGTTTTCCATCCACTTTCAATCTGCAGGTGTGCTTAGGGCTCAAATGAGTCTCTTGTAGGCAGCATATAGATGGATCTTGTTGTTTTTTTTTTTTTTTTATCCATTCTGATTCCCTATGCCTTTTGATTGGGGTATTTAGTCCAGTTTTCATTTAGAGTGATTATTGAATGATATGAATTCTGTGCCATTGTGTTTTCTGTAGATTTCCTATTTGCTGTTTTGTCTCTGGTCCTTTGTGGTCTTTGGTGCTTTCCACTCACACAGAGTTCCTCTTAGGATCTCTTGCAGGGCTGGCTTAGTGGTCACAAGCCCCTTTGGTTTTTGTTTGTCTGGGAAAGTTTTTATCTCTCTTTCTTTTCTGAATGACAGGCTTTCTGGATAAAGGATTCCTGGGTGCATATTTTTCCTATTCAGCACATTGAATATTTCCTGCCACTCCCTTCTAGCCTGCCACGTTTCAGTGGACAGGACTGCTACTCACCTTATGTGTCTACCCTTGTAGATTAAGGACCATTTGTCCCTAGCTGCCTTCAGAATTCTTTTTTTAATCTTTGTATTTTTCCAGTTTCACTCTGATGTATTGTGGTGGTTACCTATTTTTGTTGATCTTGAAAGGAGTTCTCTGTCCCTCATGGATTTGGATGCCTGTTTTCTTTCCCCAGATTAGGAAAGTTCTCAGCTATAATTTGTTTGACTAAACCTTCTTCTTCCTCTCACTCTTCTTCCAGGACTCCTATGATATAATATTGTTTTGTTTCATGGAATCACTGTTCTGTAACTCTCCCTTTGTGATCTAGTAATTTCCTTTCCCTCTTTTTTTCAGTGTCATTATTTTCCACAATTTTGTCTTCTATTTCACCTATTCTCACCTCAGATTCTTCCATCCTCACTGTCAGTGTATCTAGCTTATTTTGTATCTCAAGTATATCATTTTTAAATTCATTATGACTACTTCTGAGGCCCTTGATCTCCAAAGCAAGATTTTCTCTGGTGTCTTCTCTACTTTTTTCAAGCCCAACAATTAGTCTTATGACTGTGATTCTAAATTCAAGTTCAGATATATTTTTTATGTCTGTTTTGAGCACTTCTCTGGCTTTGATTTCTTCTTGAACATTCTTTTGGGGAGAATTCCTCCTTTTTTTCATTTTGGCTAATTTCCTGTCTTTTTTGTGTTTTAAAAGCTTGTTATGTATCCTGAACCTGAGAGTACTACTATTTTAAAATGGGGTCATACACTCTCCAGGGTCTGGAACCTCAGGAAGTGTTTTTAGTGCATGTTGCATGCACTCTGCTGTTGTGTTTTGGCTGCTTTATCCTAAGAGCTCCTCCTTTCTTGCAGTGGTGGAGTGTTTGGAATTTTAACCAGGTGTGCTTTGCCTTGTTTGTTGAAGTAGCCCTGGAAATAAAATAAAAAGGTGTGTGTGTGTGTGTGTGAAGCCTGATTCCATAAAAAGAGAAAAATGACAGGGGAGAAAAGAAGACCAAACAGAGAATCAAAAAACTGTATGGATAAATCCAGAGAAAGAGAAAGGAAAATAAAGAAAGAAGAAAGAGAAAAGGTGGAAAAAGAATAGAATAAAAATGCCTGATCAAATATACAAACAATAGATGATAGATAGATAGATAGATAGATAGAATTGACCAATAACAAAACAGAAACTATGAGCCTGATTCCAAAATAAAAAAATAAGAAGGTAGAAATAAAATAATAATGTAAAATTAAATTTAATTTAACACCACCACCACACCCAAATACAGTTGTATGTTGGTGTGTGGGATGGTTGGCTGTGCTGGTCTGGAGGAGAGAGTGGCTACATTGGGTCAGTCAGTCTTGCTCCAGTAAATAAGCAGTTGCCAGGCATGGAGGGGCAGGGTTTGGTGTAAGTGTGTCTCACCTCCACTGAGGGGGTCTCTGTGCTGCTTTCTGAATTCCCACCATGTTGGTGTTGGGGAAAATGGCAACACCCCATTCTCTCCTCCCCAGACAGGGTATCTAAACCCATGCTGTTCAGGCAGCCATCACAGAACAGCAAGGGCAGTCAGCTTGCCCTCCTCCTCAATTCTCTTGTGCCTTCTAGGTACTGGGCTGGGATTCACAGCCTGAAGTCTTAATGGATCCAGATCTGTGTGGCTCTTCTCCCCTGCTACAGAGTAAAGCCACTCCACCCTGCTGATAAAAGGCCTTTGGCTTGCACCTGCAGGGTCTTTTGTTCTTGGAGAGGCAATAAATCTTCTTCCCAAATTACTCCAGGAAGGAGACTATTCTCTCCCAAGTACCCCCCTGAGATCACTACACCACACTATGCACTCCAGGCCCGTCTCCTCCTCCCCAGAAGTGCTCCTAGGCTCCTGGCTTCACTCCAGATAAAGTTGCCCACTTCCAAACCTCTGAGTTTCAGCTCCTAAGGCTGTTTTCAGAAAAGAAATTGGCACTATCCATATTTCTCATTTCCCAGCCTGTCATCCAGAGAGGTTTACCTCTTGGGCTAACTCAATGCTGCACTTTCATAACCCCTCTCTCTTTCTCTCCTTTTGGTCTCACCACAGAAAGAGTTCCATCCCCTCCATGCGTATGCTGCTTTATCTCCCCTAATTCACTAATATGCATCTCGATCGTGCCAAGATGTCTCCCTCAAATTGTGGAGATCCTTTTGCCACTTGGCAGATCGATTTCCTGGGTGTTCCAAGTGATCTGAACTCAATACAACTGTGTTTGAGAGATGAGGAAAATCCAGGTCCCCCTACTTCTCCACCATTTTAGCTCCCTCATCTGCAGTGGCTCTCTTTGCTTTGTTGTGGGCAGTGTTTGGTCCCTGGTTGGGTTGGGGTGTATTTTAACAAGGTACATGCTGATCATCTTGCTACATACCTGGAGCTACAGCTGCTGGGACTAATCTGGCATAAGCAGATTTGCAAAGTACATGTGGGTGAAGTGCACACTTTTAACAATGTCTGCTCCAGGCTTCTGCAGTGACTGCCTACACCGCTGACACTGCTGTTAGGGCTGAGGCCCTGCAAAAGGTGTGGGTCAGGAGACATGGTACTTGCAAAGTTGGCCTGGGTCTTTTGACAGGGGTCCTATAGGGCAGGGACTCATGCAAGTATGACTGGGAAAGGCATATCCGCTGATAATGCAAGAAGGTAGAGATTGGTGCAAATTGGGTAAAGAGTGTCAGAACCACACTGGTTCCTGTAGATGGCTGTTTTTTATGCTGGGGGGGGGGAGGGAGACATAAATGACACCTGCCAGCTTTTTTGTTGTTGTTCTTGGAGGAGCCTCTCTGGGATCCCTATCTCTCAGGAACAAACTCTCTGATGAATAAATCACCCTCCCACGTACCCCAGGTGTTTTTCAAACCGCTGGTTTTAAGCTCTGTCTGCTCAGGCTGTTTGTTCTGCTGCTTATTTAAGGGCAGGGACACAGCTTCCATATGCCCTCAGGACTCTTCCAGAGCCAAGCCCACTGATTTTCAGAATTCCAGGCTTTAAGTCCCTCGGGTTGTAAGAACTCATGAAATTTGACCTTTCTCACGTTCAAGTATCATGAGAGTTTTTCTTCTCTGCAAAGGGCCCTGGTGTGATCCTATGTTTCTCCTCCTTCACTGTGCTCTTGGCTCCTTCCTGTTTGTGGACAGGCACAGTCTGTTTAAGTCTCAGATCATGTCTTTGCCTTTCATACTTTTGTTGATGTGGCATCTTCGCTACCTTTGGCTGTGGGGTTTGTTTTGCCAGTTGTTGGGTCACTTTCTGGATTATTTATGATGATGTGAGTGTTATGTAGTTGTATCCATGGAGCAAGGTGAGCTTGTGGTCCTCCTGCTCTGTCATCTTCCCCTCAAGAGCTGATTTATATTCTTTTAAATTTAATGTATGTTTATGGCCCAGAATGTGCTGTATCTTGGTGAGTATTCCTTGGGAGTTTGAGAAGGATTCCACTGTTTGAGTATTCCACTGTCATTGGATAAAGTAGGTGATAGATATCTGTCAGATACAGCTGACTTATTGTGCTATTTCTTTCAAATATGTCCTTATTGATTTTTTCCCTGATGAATATTTTCATATCTGATAGGGGAGTGTTGAAGTTTCCAACTATGATATTGGGTTTGTCTATTTGTCTTTGAAGATCTATTAGTTTTAGCCTCATGTATTTTGCTGCTCTATTATTAGGTGCATACACATTAGGTATTGGTATGTCTTCTGGGAGAATCAACTCCTTTATCATTATGTAATCCTCCACTTTATACCTGATAATTTTCCTTGGTCTGAAATCTTCTGTCTGAAATTAATATAGTTGTTCCAACTTTTCAAATTTAGTGCAGGCATGATATATCTTTACCCATCCTTTTACCATTTTTTAAGGTAAAAAATTAAAAAAAAATTTTCCGTCTTTATTGAGATACAACTGACATATAACATTGTTTAAATTTAAGATGTACGATGTGTTGTTTGGTACACTTATATATTGCAAAATCATTATCACTGTAACATTAGCCAATATATCCATCACGTAACTTGATTACCATTTCTTTCTTGTAGTGAGAACATTTAGGATCTACTCTTTTAGCAACTTTCAAGTATATAACACAGTATTAACTATAATCATTGTGCCATGCATTAGATCCCTAGAATTTATCCATCTTCTAACTGGAGGCTTGTATCCTTTGACCAATATCTCCCCATTCCCCCATCACCCCCCAGCCCCTGGTAACCACCATTCTACTCACTGTTTCTATGAATTTGGCTTTTTTTTATATTTCACATATAAGTGATACCAACAGTATTTTCTTTCTGCCTAACTTATCTTCCTTAGCATAATGCCTTTAGGGTCCATCCATGTTGTTGCAAACCACAGAGTTTCCTTCTTTCTCATGGCTGAATAACATTCTATTGTGTGTGTGTGTGTGTGAGTATGTGTGTATGAATACCACATTCCTTATTACCAGAAGTGTGATTGCTGATCATATAGTAGTTCTATTTTTAATTTATTGAGTAACCTCCATATTGTTTCCTGTAGTGCCTATACCAGTTTGCATTCTCACCAATAGTGTACAACAGTTTCCTTTTCTCCACATCCTCACCAACAATTGTTATCTTTGTCTTTTTGATTACAACCATTCTAACAGGTGTGAAGTAATATCTCCTTGTGGTTTTGAGTTACATTTTTGTGATGTTGAGCACTTTTTAATGTACCTGTTGGCCATTTGTGTGTCTTCATAAAAATGTCTACTCATGACACAGAAAATGCATTGGACAAAGTACAACATCCATTCATGATAAAAGCCCTCAATAAAGTAGCTGTAGAGGGAACATACCTCAGCATAATAAAAGCCATATATGAAAATCCCATAGTTGGGTGCCTGGGTGGCTCAGTTGGTTAAGCGTCCTACCTCAGCTCTGGTCATGATCTTGCAGTTTGTGGGTTTGAGCCCATATCAGGCTCTGTGCTGACAGCTCAGAGCCTAAAGCCTGCTTTGGATTCTGTGTTTCTCTTTCTCTCTGCCCCTCCCCTCCCCTGCTCTCTCTCTCTCTCTCAAAAATTAACATTAAAAAATGTCTATCTGCTATTAAAAAACATAACAAACATCATCCTCACTGGTGAAAAACTGAGAGACTTTCCCCTAAGGTCAAGAGTAAGAAGACAAGGGGGCGCCTGGGTGGCGCAGTTGGTTAAGCGTCCGACTTCAGCCAGGTCACGATCTCGCGGTCTGTGAGTTCGAGCCCCGCGTCAGGCTCTGGGCTGATGGCTCGGAGCCTGGAGCCTGTTTCCGATTCTGTGTCTCCCCCTCTCTCTCTGCCCCTCCCCCATTCATGCCTCTCTCTCTGCCCCTCCCCCGTTCATGCTCTGTCTCTCTCTGTCCCAAAAATAAATAAAAAACGTTGAAAAAAAAATAAAAAAAAAAGAGTAAGAAGACAAGGATGTCCACCATCACCACCTTTATTCAACATTGTACTGAAAATCCTAGTCACAGCAATCAGACAACAAAAAGAAATAAAAGTAATCCAAATAAGTAAGGAAGAAGTAAACTTTCATTATTTGCAGGTGACATGATATTCTATGTAGAAAACCTGACAGACTCCACCAAAAAACTCTGCTAACACTGATAAATTAATTTAGTAAAGTCACAGGATGCAAAATCAATGTACAGAAATCTTGTATTTATATACATCAATAATTATGCAGTGGAAAAGAGAAATTAAGGAATCAATCCAATTTATAATTGCACCAAAAACAATAAGATACCTAGGAATAAACTTAACCAAGGTGGTAAAAGACTTGTACTCTGAAAACTATAAAACACCGATGAAAGCAATTGAAAAGGCCACAAAAAAAAATGGAAAAGCATTCCAAACTCATGAATTGGAAGAACAACTTTTGTTAAAATGGCCATACTACCGAAAGCAATCTGCAGATTTAATGTAATCCCCTTCAAAATACCACCAGCAGTTTTCCATGGAAATTGAAGAAACAATGTTAAAATTTGTATGGAACCACAAAAGACCAAATAACCAAAGCAAACTTGAAAAAGAAAATCCATCTGGATGTCTTCTTTGGAAAAGTGTCTATTCATGTCTTCTTCCAATTTCTTCACTGTATTATTTGTTTTTCGGGTGTTGAATTTGGTAACTAAAGCCGGAAGCATCACCATCCTTCATTTCAAGTTATATTACAAAGCTGTAGTAATCAAAAAAGTATGGTACTGGCAGAAAAATAGACTCATAGATCAATAGAACAGAAAAGATACTCCCAAAATGGACCCACAACTATATGGCCAACTAGTCTTTGACAAAGGAAAGAATATCCAATGGGAAGAAGTCTCTTCAACAAATGGTGTCAGGAAAACTGGACAGCAATGTGCAAAAGAAGTGAAACTGGACCACTTTCTTACACCATACACAAAAACAAATTCAAACTGGATTAAAGACTCAAATATGAGGCTCAAACCATAAAACCCGAGAGGTGAGCACAAGCAGGAATTTCTCTGACATTGACCATCACAACATTTTTTCCTATATAGGTCTCTTAATGCAATGGAAACAAAAGGAAAATAAACCATTGGGACTACATCAAAAGAAAAAGTTTTTGAAACAATCAGCAAAACAAAAAGGCAACCTATGGAATGGGAGAAGATATTTGCAACTGACATTATCTGGTAAAGGATTAGTATTAAAAATATATTTAAGGGGCGCCTGGGTGGCGCAGTCGGTTAGGCGTCCGACTTCAGCCAGGTCACGATCTCGCGGTCTGTGAGTTCGAGCCCCGCGTCAGGCTCTGGGCTGATGGCTCGGAGCCTGGAGCCTGTTTCCGATTCTGTGTCTCCCTCTCTCTCTGCCCCTCCCCCATTCATGCTCTGTCTCTCTCTGTCCCAAAAATAAATAAAAAACGTTGAAAAAAAATTAAAAAAAAATATTTAAAAACTTGTAATTCTCAACACCCCAAAAATGAATAATCCAATTAAATGGGCAGAAGAGTTGCCTGGGTGGCTCAGTCAGTTAAGTTTCTGACTCTTGATTTTGGCTCAGGTCATGATCTCATGGTCGTGGGATCAAACACTGCATTGGGCTCAGCGTTGAGTGTGGAGTCTGCTTGAGATTCTCTCTCCCCCTCTCTCTCTTCCCCTTCCCCACTCAAGCTCACTCTCTCTCTCTCTCTCTCTCTAAAAAATAAGTAAATAAATCTAAAAAAGGGGCAGAATACATGAATGGATATTTTTTCCAAAAAAAAACACATACAGACGGCCAATACACACATGAGAAGAGGCCTATCATCACTTACCATCAGGAAATACAAGTCAAAATTAAAATGAGATATCACCTCACATCTGTCAGAATGGCTAAAATCAACAACACAAGAAACAAGCATTGGCGAGGATGTGGAGAAAGGAAACCTCTTGAATGTTTGTGGGAATGCAACCTGGTTTAGCCACTGTGGGAAACAGTATGGAGGTTTCTCAAAAAGTTAAAAAAAGAACTTTCCCATGATCCAGCGATCACACTATTGGGTATTTACCCAAACAATACAAAAACGCTAATTCAAAGGAATACATACACTCTTATGTTTATAGCAGCATTATTTATATAGCCACCATATGGAAGCAGCTCAAGTGTCCATTGATTGATGAATGGATAAAGATTATATATATAGTGAAATACTCAGGCATAAAGAAGAATGCAATCTTCCCATTTTGAATGACAGGGATTGAGCCAGAGAGTATTATGCTAAGTGAAATAAGTCAGAGAAAGGCAAATACCATAGTATTTCACTCATATGTGGTACTTAAGAAACAAAACAAACTAGAAAAGGGAAAAAAAGAAAGAGATGGACAAAACAAGAAATATACTCTTAAGTATAGATAACAAACTGATGATTACCCTGAGGGGAAGGGAAAAGTGGTATGCATTAAATAGGTGATGTGCATTGAGGAATGCACTTGTTCTGATAAGTACTGGGTGATGTATGGAATTGTTTCATTGTTATACTGTACACGTGAAACTAATAAAATACTGTATGTTAAAAATTTTTTATTCATATCCTTTGCCCATTTTAAATAGTATTGTTCATTTTCTTGTTATTTAGTTGTATGAATTCCTTATATATTTTGGATATTACCCCCTTATCTGACATATGATTTAAAGATATTGTCTCCCATTCTATAGACTGTCTTTTCATTTTGTTAATTGCTTCTTTTCTTGCACAGAAGCTTTTTAGTTTAATGTAGCTCTACTGATTGATTTCTGCTTTTGTTGTCTGTGCTTATTGGTGTTATATCCAAAAAATCTTAAGACCGATGTCAAGCAGATTTTTATAGATATTTTTTTCCTGGAGTTTTACAACTTCAGGTCTGATGTTTAAGTCATTAATCCCTTTCAAGTTAATTTTTGTGTGTGGTGTAAAATAGTGTTCCAATTTCATTTGTTTGCATTTGTTTATCCTGTTTAACCAGTACCATTTATTCAAGAGACTATCCATTTCTCATCATGTATTCTTGACTCCCTTGTCAAATATTAGTTTACTGTATATGTAGGTGTTTTATTTCTGGCCTTTCAGGTCTGTTGTATTGTTCTATATGCCTGTTTTTATGTCAGTAACATACTGTTTTGTTACTATTTCTTTGTAATATAGTTTGAAATCAGAAGTGAGATGTCTCAAACTTTGAACTTTTTTAGGATTCCTTTGGCTACTCATTCATACCTTTATTTTTTAAATTTTTAATTATTTTTTTATTTGAGTGTAGTTGATACACAATGTTACATTAGATTCAGATGTGCAAAATAGTGATTTGACAAATTTAATTTTTTTAACCATTTATTCATTCTTGAGGGACAGAGACAAAGTGTAATGGGGGAGGAGGGACAGAGAGAGAAAGGGAGAAACAGAATCCAAAGCAAGCAACAGGCTCTGAGCTGTCAGCACAGGGTCTGACATGGGGCTTGAACTCAAAACCATGAGATCATGACCTGGGCTGAAGTTGGACTCTTAACTGACTGATTCACCCAGGTGCTCCTATTTATAATGCTATTTGAAAAGTTATAATTTTTTAATGTTTTATTTCATTTTTTGAAAGACACAGTGTGAGTAAGGGAGGGACAAAGAGAGACTGACAGAATCTGAAACAGGCTCTAGGCTCTCAGCTGTCAGTACAGAACCCGCCTCAGGGCTCAAACCCACGAATGTGAGATCATGACCTGAGCTGAAGTCAGACGCTTAACTGAGCCACCCAGATGCCCCTAATTTGACAAGTTTAAACATTATGCTATGCTCACAAGTGTAGCTACCATATGTGACCATACAACACTAGTACGATATCATTGACTATATTCCTTATGCTGTGCCTTATATTACCATGATTACTCATTTAATAACTGGTGGCCTATATCTCCCACTTCCTTTTACCAATGTCTACACCCATGCCTCTAAAAACCACCAATTTATTCTCTGTGTTTACAGGTCTGATTCTGATTTTGTTGATTTGTGTGTGTTTTTTTAAAATTTCACATATGTGTGAAATCATATATCACTTGTCTTTCTCAGCCTGACTTATTTCATTTAACATAATTCCCTCTAGGTCCATCCATGTTGTCTCAAATGGCACAATCTCATCATTTTTGTGACTAGGTAATGTCATATATATATATACACACACACACACACACACACACCACATCGTCCTTATCCATTGGTTATTAATGTACAGTAGATTGCTGCCATAACTTGGATATTGTAAATAATGCTACAGTAAACATAGGGGTGCACATATATTTTCGAATTAGAGTTTCTTTTCTTTGGGTAAATACCCACTAGTAGAATTATTGAATCATATTTTATTTCTTTTTTTTAATTTAATTTTAATTTTTTAAAATTTACATCCAAATTAGTTAGCATATAGTGCAACAATGATTTCAGGAGTAGATTCCTTAGTGCCCCTTACCCATTTAGCCCATCCCCCCCCTCCCACAACCTCTCCAGTAACCCTCAGTTTGTTCTCCATATTTATGAGTCTCTTCTGTTTTGTCCCCGTCCCTGTTTTTATATTTTTGTTTCCCTTCCCTTATGTTCATCTGTTTTGTATTTCTATTTTTAACTTTTTTGATGTTTATTTTCTTTTGAGAGAGAAAGAGAGAGAGAGAGAGAGAGAGGCGGGGGGGAGGGAGCAGAGAGAGAGGGAGACACAAAATCCAAAGCAGGCTCCAGGCTCTAAACTGTCAGTATAGAGCCCAATATGGGGCTCAAACCCATGAACCATGAGATCATGACCTGAGCCAAAGTCAGACACTCAGCTGACTGAGCCATCAAGGCACCCCTCTATTTTTAACTTTTTGGGGAATCTTCATATGATTTTCTACAGTGGCTATACCAGTTTACATTCCCACCAACCGTGAATGAGGACATACTTTGCTCCACATCCTTGCCAACACTTGTTATTTCTTGTCCTTTTGATTTTAACCACTCTAATAGGCATAAGGTGATATCTCATTGTGGTTTCGATTTTCATTTCCCAGATGATTAGTATCGTTAAGCATCTTTACATGTATTTATTGGCCATTTGTATATCTTCTTTGGAAAAATGTCTGTTTAGTTCCTCTGACCATTTTTTTAATCAAGGGATTGTGTGTGCGTGTGTGTGCGTGTGTGTGTATGTGTGTGTGTGTGTGTGTGTGTGTGTGTGTAGCTATAAACTTTCCTTACATACTTTGGACATCAATTCTTTATTGGATATATCATTTGAAAATAACTTCTCCCATTCAGTAAGTTGCCTTTTTGTTGTATTGGTGGCTTCATTCATTGTACCTAAGCATTTTTTGCATAGTGAAGGAAACCATATTTTTGCTTTCAGTCTGTGTGTCTCTGCATTTAAAGTAGGTTTCATATGGGGCGCCTGGGTGGCGCAGTCGGTTAAGCGTCCGACTTCAGCCAGGTCACGATCTCGCGGTCCGTGAGTTCGAGCCCCGCGTCAGGCTCTGGGCTGATGGCTCGGAGCCTGGAGCCTGTTTCCGGTTCTGTGTCTCCCTCTCTCTCTGCCCCTTCCCCGTTCATGCTATGTCTCTCTCTGTCCCAAAAATAAATAAAAAACGTTGAAAAAAAAATTTAAAAAAAAAAAATAAAGTAGGTTTCATATAAACAACATAAAGATGGTTGTTATTTTTTATCCACTTTAACTTTCTCTTTTAATTACTGTATTAGGCCTTTGATGTTTAAAGTCATTATTGGTATAGTTGGAATAACATCTTTCATAGTTGTTACTACTTCTTATTCATTGCTCTTATTCTTTGTTCCTATTCTTTCCTTTAACTATTTTTATTCCTTTTGTTGCTTTAATTCAGAATTGTATCTTATTTAATTTTATTTTTCTTGTTGACATATCAATTACACTTTTTTAGTGATTACTGTAGAGTTTTCAGTATACGTTTACAACTAATCCAAGTCCACTTTCAAATTACTTTATTCCACCTCACAAGTGGTAAAGTAAATGTTAATAACAAAATAATTGTAATTCTCCCCTCTTGTTCCTTGTATTACTGCTGTCACTCATTTCACTTATTCATAAGCACACGTAAATATTTGGGTAGTCTATTGCTATTATTATTTTGAATAAACTTACCTGTTAGATAAATTAAGAATAAAAAAGGTTTAATTTTACTTATTTATTCACCAATGCTCTTTATTTATGTAGATCTGAGTTCAAGCCTATATCATTTTATTTTTGTGAAGAACTTCTTGAGGAGTGGTTAATATGGCAGAGAGGTAGCAGGGCCTCTATACTTGCCTCATCACTAAAACACAGATAGATAAATCATTTTGAACACCCAAGAAATAGACCTGAGGACTGAGAAAGCAAACTACACATCTAGGCAGAGAAAAATGGGCACATCGTGGAATGTAGGTGCTGCAGAGAATTGATTTCAGGGAGAAAAGAATTGCAGGTGCTGCAGACAGGAGGGAACACCAACCATGGATAGAGGAGTGAAAGAGACAAAGAGAAAGCAGTGTGCAGCACCAAAAAACCCACTTCCTCAAAACCATTGACTGGGAAAAGGAGAGGGACTGGTTATCTCAAGATTTCACAAGCAGTTGAGCTCAAAGTCTGAAGTTTTCGAAGTCTGTGCCATCACAAGAGTCATGCCTGGTGGGTTTAGTGGTGCTCCAGTGGGGAAGAAGAGCAGAGGCTTAGGAGTGGACCAGGTGGTCTGAGGATCCTCTGGGTTGCACCAGGAGAAACAGTTCCCCTTCTTGGAGTGCATTTGAGAGGTGCCTCTGTAGGGAAAATAGAGATGGTGGGCACCATTGAGTGGTCACATTAATTAGCATAGCAGCAGAGGCACATGTTGAAGGCAGCAACCCAGAAGCAGCTTTTGGCAGCAGTTTACCATAAAATCCAAGCCGTTGTGTGGTCTGAAACTGCTTTTCTCGGACATACCGGCACCAACCACAGTGCAATGAGACATTCCCCTAGAGGATCAGCATGGGTGTGTGCAGGCCAAAACCCTAAAATTTGGAGTATCAAGTGCCAGCTGCAGGTCTGAGATAAAACACAGGAGCACTGTGCTGCCAGATGGACAGATCCAGCTTGGACACAGACAGGGTGAAAACAAAGTTCTGTCAGAATCCTGAAACACAAGATGGGAGATTATTCACTCTTATGTGAGGGCTTCCTGAACAGGGTGGGCTTAACTCCCTTATCTGGGCAGGAGAGAGTGGGATGAAGCCATTTCCACCCACCCACCAGCACACACAGACTTCAGTGAGTAACATAGTGTCCCCAGTGGAGGCTGGAGCTGCTTACACCAGACCCTGCCCCACTGTGCCCTGAAGGGGAATCTTTAGCCTGAGAACCAGTGCAACAGACCACTGTCCCAGAAGATCAGCACAAACCCCATGCATGCACCAAGTCTAATAATCATAGAGTGATGCAGTGATGCTTCAGCTCTGGGGGAAATAGGATCTAGCCTTTTCTACCATGTAAACCAAAACACACGTAGCTAAAACTCACCACACACTGGACAATGTCCAAGAATTCTCCACTGCAGGCAAGGAGAAACTCTGCAGAGGACTGGTCTGAAGTAAAGAGCAGGCAAAACACAACAGCATAGTGTACACAGCATACAGTAAAAAATTCCTGAAGCACCATGCCCTGAGCAGTATATGACCTCTACGTAATATAGTCATTACTCTCAGAAGCAGGAAACATAACAGTATTTCCTAACACACAGAAGACAGAGACACAGGCACAATGCCAAAATGGAGGAATTCATCACAAAAGAAAGAACAAGAAGAGGTCATAGCTAAGAATCTAATTCAAACAGATATAAGTAAGATGCATGAACCAGAATTTAAGACAACAATCAAAAGGATACTAAGTGGGCTTCATAAAAACACAGAAGACACTATGGAGTCCCTTACTGCAGAGAAAAAAGAAATAAAAACTAGTCAGACTGAAATAAAAAATGCTATAAGGGAGATGCCAAACTGACTGGATGTAATGACCACAAGGATAGATGAAGCAGAGGAATGAATAAGTGATTTAGAAAATAAAATTATGGAAAACAATGAAATTGAAAAGAAGAGGGAAAGAAAGGAATTGGATAACAAATGTAGACTTATGGAACTCAGAGGCTCCATAAAGAATAATGACATTCATATCATAGGATTGCCAGAAGAAGAGAGTGGAAAAGGGGCAGAAGGTTTATTTGAACAAATTATAGCTAAAAACTTCCCTAATCTGGGGAAGGAAACAGATATACAAATGCAGAAGGCACAGGAGGCCCCCTTCAAAATTAATAAAAGCCAGCCAACACCAAGACATATCATAGTGAAATTTGCACAATAAACAGATAAGGAAAGAATCCTGAAAGCAGCAAGGAAAAATCTCCATTACGTACAAGTGGAGACAAATAAGGCTGACAGCAGATCTCTCCACAGAAACTTGGAAGCCCAGAAGGGAATGGCATTATATTTTTAAATTTTTTGAATGGGAAAAATATACAGCTAAGAATATTTTATTATGTAAGGCTGTCATTCAGAATAGAAGGAAAGATAAGAGTTTCAAGACAAATGAAAACTAAACAGTTTGTGACCATGAAACCAGCCTTTCAAGAAATATTAAAGAGGACACTTTGCATGGGAAGGAAAGACCAAAAAGCAACAAATACTAGAAAGGAACACAGAAAATCTTCAGAAACACAGACTTTACAAGTAATACAATGGTACTAAATTTATATCTATCAAGAATCACTCTGATGTAAATGGACTCAATGCTCCAATCAAAAGATGCAGGGTATCAGAATGGATAAAAACAAGAAATGAAGAAGGGCACTATATCATAATTAAGGGATCTATCAAGGAAAAAGGTTTAACAACTGTATATATTTATGTCCCCAAATTGGCAACACACAAATATACAAATCAGATAATAACAAACATAAATTCATTGATAATAATACCATAATAGTAGGGGACTGTAACAACCCACTTATAACAATAGACACATAATTTATTGTTTTATTATGAAATTTATTGTCAAATTGGTTTCCATACAACACCCAGGCTCATCCCAACAGGTGCCCTCCTCAATACCCATCACCCACCCTCTTCTCCCTCCCACCCCCATAAACCCTCAGTTTGTTCTCAGTTTTTAGGAGTCTCTTATGTTTTGGCTCACTCCGTCTCTAACAATTTTTTTTCTTCCCCTCCCCATGGTCTTCTGTTAAGTTTCTCAGGATCCACATAGGAGTGAAAATGTATGGAATCTGTCCTTCTCTGTATGACTTATTTCACTTAGCATCACACTCTCCAGCTCCATCCATGTTGCTACAAAAGGCCATATTTCGGCCTTTTGTAGCAACGTGGATGGAACTGGAGAGTGTGATGCTAAGTGAAATAAGCCATACAGAGAAAGACAGATACCATACGGTTTCACTCTTATGTGGATCCTAAGAAACTTAACAGAAACCCATGGGGGAGGGGAAGGAAAAAAAAAAGAGGTTAGAGTGGGAGAGAGCCAAAGCATAGGAGACTGTTAAAAACTGAGGACAAACTGAGGGTTGAGGGGGGGTGGGAGGGAGGGGAGGGTGGGTGATGGGTATTGAGGAGGGCACCTTTTGGGATGAGCACTGGGTGTTGTATGGAAACCAATGTGACATTAAATTTCATATATTGAAAAAAAATTTAAAAAAAACAAAAACAAAAACAAAAAAATCCAAAAAAACAAAAAACAGAAGGCCATATTTCATTCTTTCTCATTGCCATGTATTATTCCATTGTGTATATAAACCACAATAATAGACACATAATTTAAATAGAAAATCAACAAGGGAACAATGGCTTTGAATGACACACTGGACCAGATGGACTTAATTGGCATTTTCAGAATATTTTATTCTAAAGCAGTGGAATACACATCCTTTTTGAGTGCACATGGAAAATTCTCCACAATAGATCATATACTGGGTCACAAATCAGCCCCCAACAAGTACAAAAAGATTGAGATCATATCATGCATATTTTCAGACCATAATGCTATGAAACTTGAAGTCAACCACAAGAAAAAATTTGGAAAGACCACAAATACATGGAAGTTAAAGAACATTCTACTAAAGAATTAATGGGTTAACCAGGAAATTAGAGAATAAATTAAAAAAGTACATGGAAGCAAATGAAAATGACAACACAAAAGTCCAGGGGCACCTGGGTGGCTCAGTCGGTTAAGTACCTGATTTCAGCTCGGGTCATGATCTCATGGTTTGTGAATTAGAGCCCTGCATTGAGGTATGTACTGAGAGCTCAGAACCTGGAGCCTGCTTTGGATTCTGTGTCTTGTTCTCTCTGCTCCTCCCCATCTCACACTCTCTCTCACTTCTCAAAAATAAATAAACATTTAAAAAATTAAAAAATATAATTAAAAAAACACACAAAAGTCCCAAACCTTTCAGGTTCAGCAAAGGTGATCATAAGAGGGAGATGTATTGCAATACAGGCCTACCTGAAGAAGCAAGAAAATCTCAAATACACTACATAACCTAACACCTAAAGGAGATAGAAAAGGAATAGGAAATAAATACTAAAGCCAGCAGAAGAGAAATAATAAAGTTTAGAGCAGAAATAAATGATATAGAAACAAAGAAAAAACACTTGTAGGACAAATCAATGGAACTAAAGCTGGTTCTTTGAAAGAATTAACAAAATTGATAAGCCCCTAACAAGACATATCAAAAAGAAAAGAGAAAGGACCAAAATAAATAAAATCACGAATGAAAGAGGAGAGATCACAACCAACACCACAGAAATACAAATAATTATGAGAATATTACAAAAAATATATGCCAAAACTCTTGGCCATATGGAAGAAATGGACAAATTACTAGAAACACACAAAATACCAAAACTGAAATAGGTGAAATACAAAATTTGAACAGACTCATAACCAGTAAAAAATCAGTAATAAAAAATCTCCCAACAAACAAAAATTCAGGACCAGATGTCTTCCCAGGGAAATTCTACTGGACAATTAAAGAAGAGTTTATACATATTCTTCTTAAACTGTTCCAAAATATAAAAATGGAAGGAAAACTTCCAAACTCATTCTATGAGGTATACATTACCTTGATTCCAAAATAGACAAACACCCCACTATAAAGGAGAATTACAGGCCAATATCCCTGATGAACCTGGGTGCAAAAATTCTCAACAAGGTAGTAGCAAATCAAATCCAACAGTAAATTAAAATAATCATTCCTAATAAGCCATACAGAGAAAGACAGATACCATATGGTTTCACTCTTATGTGGATCCTGAGAAACTTAACAGAAACCCATGGGGGAGGGGAAGGAAAAAAAAAGAGGTTAGAGTGGAAGAGAGCCAAAGCATAAGAGACTCTTAAAAACTGAGAACAAACTGAGGGTTGATGGGGGGTGGGAGGGAGGGGAGGGTGGGTGATGGGTATTGAGGAGGGCACCTTCTGGGATGAGCACTGGGTGTTGTATGGAAACCAATTTGACAATAAACTTCATATATTGAAAAAAAAGAGAATCATTCACCACAATCAAGTAGAATTTATTCCTGGGTTCCAGGGCTGGTTCAATATTTGCAAATCATTCAAAATGATACACCACATTAATAAAAGAAAGGGTAAGGACCATATGATCCTCTCAATAGATGCAGAAAAAAACATTTGACAAAATACAGCATCCATTCTTGATGAAGATCCTCAAAAAATCTGGATAGAAAGAATATACCTCAACATACTAAAGGCCATATATGCAAAACCCACAGCTAATATCATCCTCAATGGGGAAAAACTTGAAAAATTTTCCTCTACAGTTAGGAACAAGATAGGGGTGTCCACTGTCGCTATTGTTATTTAACACGTACTGCATATCTTAGCTTCAGCAATCAGACAACAAAGAGATATAAAAAGCATCCAAATTGGCAAGGAAGTAACTAAACTTCCACTAACTGCAGACAACATGATACTCTATGTAGAAAACCCGAAAAAACTTCGCCAAAAACTACTAGAGCTGATACAGGAATTCAGTAAAGTCGCAGGATATAAAAATCAACATACAGAAATCTGCTGCATTTCCATACACCAATAATGAAACGGTAGAAAAAGAAATCAAGGAATTGATCCCACTTACACTTGCACCACAAACCATAAGATATCTAAGAATAAACCTAACCAAAGAAGTAAAATATATACTTTGAAAACTATATAACACTTATGAAAGAAATTGAAGAGGACACAAAAAAACGGAAAAACATTCTATGCATGTGAACTGGAAGAGAAAATATTGTTAAAATATCTATACTACCCAGAGCAATCTAAACATTTCATGCAATCAAATACCGTCATCATTTTTTGCAGAGCTAAAACAAACGATCCTGAAATTTGTATAGAATGGCAAAAGAATCTAAATAGTCAAAGCAGTCTTGAAAAAGAAAAGCAAAGCTGGAAGCATGATTATGGACTTCAAGTGCTAATTCAAAGCTGTACTCATATAGACAGTATGGTACTGGCTCAAAAACAGACACACAGATCAGTAGAACACCATAGATCACCCAGAAATGGACCCACAAACGTATGCCCAATTAATCTTTGACAAAGCAGGAAAGAATATCCAATGGAAAAAAGACAGTCTCTTCAACAAGTGGTGTTGGGAAAATTGAGCAGCAATATGCAGAAGAATGAAACTGGATCACTTTCTTACGCCATACAGAAAAATAAATTCAAAATGGATGAAAATCATAAATGTGAGATTGGAATCCATCAGAATTCTAGAGAACATAGACAGCAACCTCTTTGACCTCAGTTGTAGCAACTTCTTCCTAGATACATCACTGCAGTCAAGGGAAACAACAGCAAATATGAACTATTGGGACTTAATCAAGGCAAAATTTTTCTGCACAGTGAAGGAAACAATCAACAAAACTAAAATACAACCCATGGAATAGAAGATATTTGGAAATAACGTATCTGATAAAGGGTTAGTATCCAAAGTCTATAAAGAGATTATCAAAGTCAACACCCCCAAAATAAATGATACTGTTAAGAAATGGGCAAAAGACATGAACAGACATTTTCCCAAAGAAGACATCCAGGTGGCTAAC
This sequence comes from Neofelis nebulosa, assembly GCF_028018385.1. Classification (NCBI taxonomy): domain Eukaryota; kingdom Metazoa; phylum Chordata; class Mammalia; order Carnivora; family Felidae; genus Neofelis; species Neofelis nebulosa. The sequence goes on from NC_080800.1 coordinate 48,975,385, forward strand.
AGACGCATGAAAAGATGCTCAACATCAGTCTTTATCAGGTAAATGCAAATAAAAATTATGATGAGATACCACCTCACACCTGTCAGAATGGCTATATTTATCAACACAGGAAACAACAGATGTTGGCAAGGATGCAGAGAAAAGGGAACTCTCCTACAATATTGGTGGGAATGCAAAATGGTGCAGACACTGGAAGACAGTATTGAGGTTCCTCAAAAAGTTAAAAAGAGAACTACCCTATAATCCAGCAATTGCACTACTAGGTATTTACTCAAATTACTGATTTGAAGGGGCACATACCCCCCCATGTTTATAGCAGCATTATCAATAATAACCAAACTGTGGAAAGAGCCCAAATGTCCATTGACTGATGAATGGATAAGGAAGATGTGTTGTGTGTGTGTGTGTGTGTGTGTGTGTGTGTAATGGAATACTATTCAGCCATCAAAAAGAGTGAAATCTTGCCATATTTATTGATGTGGTTGAAGTTAGAATGTATTATGGTAACTGAAATAAGTCTGAGACAAATACTCTGATTTCACTCATATGTGGGATTTAAGAAATGAAACAGATAAACATAGTGGAAGGAAAAAGAGAGAGCTAAGGAAACCATAAGAGACTCTTAACTGTAGAGAACAAACTGAGGGTTGGTGTTCGGAGATAGGTCTGGGATGGAGTAAATGCGTTATGGGTATTAAGGAGAGCACTTGTTTTGATGAGCACTGGGTGTTACATGTAAGGGAGGAATCTCTAAATTCTTCACCTGAAACTAATCTTACCATTTATGTTAATTAACTAGAATTTAAATAAAACTCTCAAATTTAAAAAAATGAGGAACTTCTTTTAAAATTCCCTCAATATTTGTTCGTCTGGGAACATATTTATTTTTCCTTAATATTGAAGGATAATTTCAGAGGGCACAGAATTCTAGGTTGGTGTTTTTTTTTTTTCTTCAACATTTTATTTTACTCCACTATCTTCTTCATTGCATGGTTTCTGAAGTGAAATCACATACAATTTTTATCTTGATTCCTCTATAGGTTAGGTTGTTTTGCCTTCTGGTTTCTTTCATGATTCTTTCTTTATTTGATTTTTTACAATTTGAATATTATATGCCTAGGTATATAATTTTTGACATTTTTTCTGCTTGGTATTCTCTGACCTTCCTGGATTTGTGGCTTGATATATGACAATTATAGGCATTTTTCTGTCATTATGACTTCAAATATTTCTTCTGTTCCTTTTTCTCTTTCTTCTCCTTCTGGTGTTTCTAGTATACATATGTTATAGCTTTTGTACTTGTCCCACAGTTACTGGATATTGTTTCATTTTTAAAAATCTTTTTTTGCCTTTACTTCTCTGTTTTGGAAGTTTCTACTGAGATATCCTAATACTCAGAGATTCTTTCCTTGGTGGTGTTTTGTCTTTTAATAAGCCCTTTGAAAGCATTTTTGCTTTCTTTCATAGTTGTTTTTTAATCTCTAACATTTTGTTTTGATTCTTTCTTAGAATTTCCATCTCTTTGCTTATATTGTCCATCTGTTTTTGCATGTTGTCTACTTTATCCATTAGCACTCTTAGCATATTAATCATAGTTGTTTTAAATTCTTGGTCTGATAATTTTAACATACCTACCATATTTGTGTATGGTTCTTATGTTTGCTGTATTTGTTCAAATTATTTATTTTCCCCACATTTTAGTAAGCCTTAGCATTTTTTGACAGCTTATAAATAGGGTTTTGGTGATGTGGTAGTAAGGTGTGGGAGTAGAGGAAGTATTCTATAGTCTTATGATTAGGCCTCAGTCTTTTAGTGAGCTTACAACTTTTATCGATGAATGTCATGAAATGTTTCTCAGGTTTTTCTCTCCCCTTAGGTAGGACAGGATGCCTAGAGTTGAGTGGAGTTGGGTATTTCATTTTTCCAGTATGGCAGGCTAGAAGAGCTGGAGCTGGGTGTTTCCTTTCCATTAGGTTGGTTAGACTCTGATAAAACCCCAAGAGTTTAGGCTCTGCTATAAGAGTTTCTCTTGAGGGCAGATTTTGATAAGAAGAACAAAATTCTCTGGCATATTTCAGTATGTTTTCATTTTTTCCTCCTTTTTGGTGGGAGGATGAAGGGACTTTTCTCTGATATTCAGTGTAAAAACTTGTTTGAGATTTTGAAAGTAATACTCACAAAATTTTAGGGTCCCCTATGCCTGGGTCCCCCTGGGTTTTTATCTGTCAGACTTGTCCACACTGAACCTTCAGTAGTTCACCAATTACATTCAGATTTTCCTATTCTGGTTCCTGGGAAGTTTTCTGCTTATGGGTTTCTGCTTCAGTAAGATGTGATTCTCTGTTTATGTCTGTTTCTCCAATTTTGGGGACAGTGGTATACCCTATAACCTAATTTCTCTGATAGACCTAAATAAAGTTGCTGATTTTTTCCCATTTTTTCCAACTTTTTACTTGCTTTTAGGATTGAGTAATGACTTCCAAGCTCCTTTCATGTTAGACTGACTCTTATTTTTTTATTATTCTGCATTAATTTTATATGTCCAAACATCTTATTGTTTTGATACATGTTCTTGTTGACCAATCATATTCATCTAATCCTCCTAATTCAATTTGTTCTGATTCTACCAGCAAAATATAATGTACAAAATATTCTCAAAATGCTTGTCTACATAGAATCTCTTACACATATCTATCCCATACATATTTCTGAATTTAACAATTCTACCAATTTTAATATGAAGTTTTCCTTCTAGAGTATGAGTTTTCCTTTTCTAGCCATAAAATCCCTCTTTTACCACAGTTATTCATGTAGCTTGGTTCTTTCCAAATTAGTATCAAAAGAGGAAACCTGTGTGGCCTTCAGGTACTCATAGCTCTGTGCCCTAGAAAGGAATGCTCAAGCTTTACCATCACAGTGGGTAAGAGGGATAAATTGAAAGCTAGAAGAATTTGGGACAGAGCTAATAGGAGTCTGCTACAGGTGATAAATTAGGTTCCTTCGAGATCCTGTGTGTTATGTTAAAAATGTATTTGAATTTTGTATTCTCCATAATATATCAGTGTTATTTTCTTGTAAAATAATATTTCTAATGCCTCCCAATGCACAGTCCTGTGGCCTATTATGAGCATGTGTACCAAAACAAGCACTTTAGTTTTTTAAGTTTTTATTTAAATTTCAGATAATTAACATACAGTGTAATATTAGTTTCAGATGTACAGTATAGTGATTCAACACTTGTATAGAATACCTGGTGCTCATCACAACAAGTGCATTCCTTAATTTCCATTACCTATATAACCCATCCCCCACCCACCTCCCTTCTGGTAACCATTATTTGGAACAAGCACTCTATATCAGTTAGGACATAGCTGCTTTTGACAGACCTAAAATAATGGCAGTTTAAATAACATGGAAATTGACTTCTTTGTTATATAAGGGTTCCAAGCTGGTAGGTCAGGTTGACTCTGTAAACTGTATACAGCCCAGGTTTTTTTTCTATCTTGTTACTAAACAATCCCTAGGCAGTTGACTATATCTATATGGCCCATAGAATTAGAGATTAATGTAAATGTTATTGATCCATGTGATGTTAAAGATGGAGAAATCTGGATAGATTCAAAAGATGTGTAAGAGAAGTCAAGCTAGATATAACTTAGTGATAAATTGGTTAGAGGTGGTGGTGAGGTGAGAGATGAGAAGTTATCAAGAAAGTGTCCTGTCTGGAGAGGTAAATGATGATAACTATCATAGACATAGGGAAACCCAAAAGAGGAAAAGAGTTGGGGGGAAAGATTATAAGTTTTATTTTGGATATGTTGAGACACTACTGAGTAGTCATTAAGAACATAGGTTAAACAGACTGATTTGGATTGAATCTTGGTTCCACAAATTTCTTCCCTAACTGCATAATCGTAACCCTTTCTGTGCTTAAGTTTTCTTATTTGTAAAATGCAGGTAATAATTCTACTTCATATAGTTGCTCTGAGGATTAAGCATCTTAGTATGTGTAAAGTGCTTAGAATAGTTTCAATACAGAGTATATTTTCAACAACTGGTGTCTATGATGTCAAAAGTGAGGTATCTTTTCAATCTTATTGGAATTATCAGGTAGGCATAGATATACGAGTTAGATACAGAGTTAGATATATCACAATTAGAAATATGGGTCTGGAGTCCTGAGGTTCCAACATGGCTGAAGATACAGTGTTTAAGTGTGCAGAAAAAATTTAAAAGAGCACGCTTGACAGCTCTCCTTTGAGGGCCTGATTGCAAGGTTAGCCCTTGGCTGACGTCTGAGAACTTGGATTTTAGATGGATTTTCGCTATTCCCCCAAACTGAGAAGAGTGGCTTATTGTACCTAAACTGTTTAAAAAAACGTGGCTTATGCTGAACACTTGTTTTTGTTTTGTGAGTCTGGAATTTTGGTATAGGCTAGGTAGAAGGTACCAAGGCAGAAAATGTCTACAAGATTAGTTCCAATAAAAATCCTGGGTGTAGAGTCTCTAAAGAGCTTACCTGGCAGGCAAGATTTCACATGTATTATTACATCTCATTGCTGGAGGAATTAACCATGTCCTGTGTAACACCACTTGAGGAAGAATTTTGAAATCTTGTGCCTGGATTGCTCCAGACTTTAATCCATTTACCTATTCCCTTTGCTGGTTTTGTTTGTATCCTTTTGATGCAACAAATTCTATTTTTTAATTTTTTTTCAAAATTGTATTTAAATTCCAGTTAGTTAATGTATAGTGTAATATTGGTTTCAAGAGTAGAATTTTGTGATTCATCACATATAACACCCAGTGCTCAACATGACAAGTACCCACCTTAATACCCATCACACATTTAGGCCATTCTCCATGCACCTCCCTCCACCAACCCTCAGTTTGATCTCTTTCATAAAAGATCTCCTATGGTTTGTTTCCTTCTCTCTTCTTTTCTATCCCTGCCCCCTATGTTAATCTTTTTTTTTTCTATTGAATCCTGCACATGAGTGAAATTATGTAGTATTTGTCTTTCTATGAAGACTTATTTTGCTTTGCATAATCCTCTCTAGCTCCATCCATGTCCTTGGAAATGGCAAGATTTCATTGCTTTTGATGGCTGAGAAATATTCCATTGTATACATATGCCACAACTTCTTTATCCATTCATCAGTGGATGGACATTTGTGCTCTTTCCACAGTTTGACAATTGTAAATAATGCTGCTATAACCATTGGGGGTAACTACCCCTTTGAATCAATATTTCTTATCCTTTGGGCAAATACCTAGTAGTGCAATCGCTGGATAATAGGGTATTTCTAACTTTTTGAGGACCCTCCATACTGTTCTTCAGAGTGGCTGTGCCAGTTTGCATTCCCACCAATAGGGCAAAAGTTTTCCCTTTCTTTGCATCCTCGCCAACACCTGTTTCTTGTGTTGTTAATTTTAGCCATTCTGACAGGCGTGAGGTGGTATCTCATTGTGGTTTTGATTTGTATTTCCCTGATGATGAGTGATGTTCAGCTTCTTTTCATGTGTCTTAGCCATCTGGATGTCATGTTTGGAAAAACATTATACATGTCTTCTCCCCATTTCTTAAATGGATTATTTTTTGGATGTTGATAAGTTCTTTATAGATTTTGGATACTAACCCTTTATCAGATATGTCATTTACAAATATCTTCCCTCGGGGCACCTAGGTGACTCAGTCAGTTGAGCGTCTGACTTCGGCTCAGGTCATGATCTCACTGTCCATGAATTCAGGCCCCGCGTCGGGCTCTGTGCTGACAGCTCAGAGCCTGGAGCCTGTTTCGGATTCTGTGTATTCCTCTCTCTCTGCCCCTTCCCCACTCATGCTCTGTCTCTCTGTCAAAAATAAATAAACATTACAAAAAAAAACAAATATCTTACCTCATTCTATAGGGTGCCTTTTAGTTGTGTGGATTATTTCCTTCACTTTGCAGAAGATTTTGATCTTGATTAAGTCCCAATAATTCATTTTTCCTTTTGTTTACCTTGCCTGCATCGACGTGTCTAGGAAGAGGTTGCTATGGCTGAAGTCAAAGATGTTGTTGCCTGTTTTTCCCTCTAGGATTTTGATGGTTTCCAGTCTCACATTTAGGCCATTCATCCATTTTGAATTTAGTTTTGTGTATGGTGTAAGAAAGTGGCCCAGGTTCATTCTTCTGCATGTCGCTGTCCAGTTTACTCAACACCACTTGTTGAAGAGACTGTCTTTCTTCCACTAGGTATTCTTTCCTGCTTTGTCAAAGATTAGTTTGCCATATGTTTGTGGGTCCATTTCTGGGTTTTCCATTCTGTTCTGTTACTCTATGTATCTGTTTTTATGTGAGTACCATACTGTCTTGATGATTATAACTTTGTAATACAGCATGAATTCTGGAATTGTGATGACTCTAGCTTTGGTTTTGTTTTTCAATAATACTTTGTATAGTCAGGATCTTGTCTGGTTCCTTGCAAACTTTAGGATTGTTCAAGTTCTCTGAAGAATGCTGGTGCTATTTTGATAGTGATTGCTTTGAATATGTAGATTGCTTTGGGTAGTATCGACATTTTAACAATATTTGTTCTTTCAATTCATGAGCATGGAATATGTTTCCATTTCTTTGTGTCTTCTTCAATTTCTTTCATAAGCTTTCTATAGTCTTCAGTGTACAGGTATTTTACCTCTTTGTTTAGGCATATTTCTAGGTATCTTATGGTTTTTGGTGGAATTGTAAATGGGATCAATTCTTTGATTTCTCTTTCTGAAGCTTCATTATTGGTGTATAGAAATGCAACCAATTTCTGTAGGTTGATTTTGTATCTTGGGGCTTTGCTGAATTCACATATCAGTTCCAGCAGCTTTTAGGTGGAGTCTTTCAGGTTTTTCATGTAGAGCATCATATTGTCTGCCAAGAGTGAAAGTTTCACT